>NC_071301.1:5040000-7540000 GCF_027563975.2 Plodia interpunctella
TCCTCTAAAATACATCCACACGACCGTGACGTTCCTGAAAATAATAGTAATATTTGTCATCATCAGCAGCTGCAGATGCTACTATTGAGTCCTGACTTTTTATGTATTTATATAAATACATAAAAAGTCAGGACTCACTTCTACGCTAAATAATTTCGTCTTATTCTAAAACATATCGCTACCGTTATACCGTTACGAGTACGTATACGTACGTTTTTGATGATAGATTAAAGATTAGATTAATCTAGAAGAGTCGTTGTAATACATATTTATAAATACTTTAGGACTTGCAGTTAAAACAGCAGTGGTCACAGACGTGTGGATTTACTTTAACAGAATAAGTAATATCATAATTTTCAATCATCTACGAGGGGTACTGGGTCGAGCAAGCGCAGAGGCAAGTATCTGTGATCGCTTACACGTACCACTGCAAGGCTTAGCTCCGAAGCTAATGTCGATTGATCTGTCGGGCTCTGTAACACTTTCGTCTACTTTTTACATGTTTTCATGAGACAATTTACTAAAAAAGTGAAAACGTGTGTAAAGGACACTGTAAATATTGATTTTCCTAGTCTAATTCCACGAAATAGAACAGCTAAATGCCTTTGCTTAGTTACAAGTTAGATGTGAGCTATTGTTAACTTTGTTGGTATTGTACAGACTTAACGAGTCCGTTCTTCCCTGGCGGAGGAGCCGAGTTGTGGCATCACCCGCTGGCGTACGGCGGCGAGCTGCCGGCGCTGTCGCACGGGCTGGTGCACCCCGCCATCCACCCACAGATGGCGCCCGTACGATCCTACCTCTGACTAGCTGCCGCCGATAGGCCACACCACGTGAGTTTATCTACATTTGTTATTATTTATTATTTACTAGCGGCCCGTCACGGCTTCGGTCGTGTAAAAACATAATAAATTATACACTTAAGCCTTCCTCAGGAATCACACTATCTATTGGCGAAAACCGCATGAAAATCCATGCATCAGTTTTTGAGTTTATCGCGAACAGGCAGACAGACAGACAGACGCGGCAGTGGCTTTTATATGTAAGGATTAATCATTTGAGGAGCAATTGTGACAGTTAACTGACCAATAGGTCAGTATATTAATTAATTAATTAGTAACTGTATTAACAACCTTACCTATTATCTATAATAAGTTGACTAACATAACTCCTACCGCACAACGGAGAGTTGCCATAGTGGGTCGTTTTATCCATTTAAGGCCTGACTCGTAAGCCTTTGTTTTTAAGACTTTTATTAAATTTAACAAACTAAATCAATAATTCACTAACACCATTAAATTTCAAGAAGTTAGACCTCAGACCACACGCGCATAAATTATATTACCTTTTAAATAAAATTGTATTTTAAAAATGCCTAGGCCTAACCTCAACATAATATGGACTTATAGGAGTACTTGCAGACCCCCCTGACGCTGGGCGCATGCGTACTGCCGGCGCCGGCGCTGGGCTCGCCGGGCGCGGCCGTGCCGGGCCACGCGCCCGCGCCGCCCTCGCACCCCGCGCACCCCGCCCCTCCTTGCTCCACCCTCTTCGTCGCCAATCTCGGACAGTTTGTCTCCGAGCATGAGCTAAAGGAAATATTCAGCAGGTACGTTTTTTGCTTTTAGATTGAATTTTGGCTGAAGATTAATCGTCCGTTGAAAATAATTCGGACTACTATTTGATTTATTACCACCTACCATATAATACGTTGATTTAATTTAAAAGGAACATTTCAATAAATGTTGAAAATTAATTTTCAGCCAACGTTTACAAATGAAACTGACGCTCAATAATTATTTAATATTCTGCATATTCTGAGATAAATAATTGAATTATTTTCAATAAACTTCATCATCATTGAGCGTGAATTTTATGTGCATGATGTCGCACTATACAACACTCCAGCAATAAACGTGAAAGTATAGGTCTAATAATGAGTAATGAGTAATGTGTCTGTACTCCACAGTGCATGTCGCACCGAATCACTGTCACGTGAACGTTGTTGGGTTAATTTATTTTCCAGTTTTCACATCTCACAAAAACCATTTAGAAAAGCAATTTGCTGTCTAAAATGTTAGTGTGAGAACGACAGCCTGCACTTGTACCGCCCAGCATGACAACTGTACGCCATTTCGTTTTACCGAATAAAAAAATTCGGCACTCGAGATATCGAGTTTGCTTTTGTGAAAAACTAAAACTTCGTTAAAATGTGTCGGTAACATGAAATGTCTACACTTATCACAATTAGTCGTATCGTATGATATCAGCACTCTAACAGTACAAACAAATCGTTAATGTACACTATCGTACTTTATAAATGTTGCACTCATTATTTCTCTATCATAGGCATACACCATAAATAAATAAAATACATTTTATACACGAATTATCACATAAGCAAAATGTGACAGCAAAGTACCAAAAACGTAATAAAAACGGTAGAAAACGAAATAGTACGCGAAATACACAAGAAAATCTGGGGGTACTAGCGCGGGCACAAATGTAATGATGATGCATATAGCTGCCCGGGGTACACGCGCCTGCGCATGATGGCCGGCGGCAACGCGGGCAGCACAGCGCCGGTCGCGTTCGTGGACTTCGCTAGCGCGGTCGACGCCGGCAACGCAATGGCGCGGCTGCAGGGCGCCCTGCTGCTCAGCTCGGAAGGCGCCATCCATCTGGAATACGCCAGGCATAAGCTGGCACACAACGGCTGGATTCTCGCACATGAAGTATGCACGCGCACTTTTAATTTGATTAGTAAAACTTTGGATCCTATTCTTTTTCTCAGCGTGTCCACTCGGCGAAACATATCTGTGAAGACCAATAAGACGCCTGCATTTAATTGACTTCGTTACGCGTGAGGAGGCTCAACTGTTACGGATTACCTAAATTAATGTTAGATACATTTAGAAATATAGAATCGCTTTTCTACAACGGTTAATTTTGAATAATGAATTCTAGCTCAAATTGACTCTTTTAATTTCCGGGCTACTTCCATTAAGTCAATAATGAACCACGATTCGAAAGAAATAAATATATTATTCACTAAAAGTAGTTCCTGTAGCCATTATTATCTGAACACCCATTCTTATTCAAATATTTAATTAGTAACCTTCATAGGCCGTCTTACTTTGATTCTATAGGTTCCAAAGTTACGATTATTATTTTAAGAACAAAGTAACTAATGTCTCACTATTGCACCTCGCACTTAGCATACTGCCTGCATACATTAAATATTTAGTTTAAAATAAGCTATAATTATCTATACTTATCAATTTTAAAAGTTACATGTGTATTTCCCCCTAGGGAGCCAAAGGCGGAGAAGAGGCCGAACAGCATTAGCTCGTTCGTGGCTCTCGGCACTTGACAACCAGCGAACTGAGGGACGCGCTATCTTGATCCTCGCAGTCGCATCGGAATAGGAACCGCGGGAGACGGGGCTTACTGCAACACCTACCTATGTCAGCATTACGGCTAATTCGGATCAAGATTCCCCGGTCTACCTATCACCGTAAAGTGTAGTACAAGCTCTGTCTCCTTTTATTATTTGTTATGTTCCCCATTTCTACAGCGTCAAGGGTGTGGTGTGGTGTACTCTATGATAATACCAAATATAGTAAGATTATTGTATTATTATTAACATTCCAGGTTTATTGTTTACCTTTCATAAATTAATATAATTTGAAATTATTATTCTCCAGTAAATGTAATTATTTTTGTTTAATATTATTCATTTTTATGTAATATAAGATTTATTTACAACTAACTTATTGTTCGAAAAGGTTGTATATTTTTTTCAATAAGACCGATGTATACAACTGAGAGGATTTGTTATGATATAGCGTATAACCAGAAATTAAACATTTTAGGATAAATCTCATTCGAATAAGCTAAAAACCAAAGGTGCCCTTCATAGAAACATTACGTTTTGTTAAATAATATTTCAAGTTGAATGATTTTAATAAAGTTGTATGTAATTATTACGATACTTTTGTTTTAGCCTCGATAATGTTAGTGTATTTAAATAAATTTCATGACTATTTCAAATTATATTTACCTAATACTTTCTTAGTAATTTTATAATGTTCAATCACTCGTTAAAGCGCTGGCACTCTAGTGTTGGTCTTACGATCCTTTCTACCTGTAAATGAAATTATTGCAATAAATGTTTAAAGAAATACCGTGAGTTTGACGCGAAGGGCGGTCGCCCTCGGACGCTGAGTCTGAACTTTCACTCGTTCGCATCGTGTTCCCCTCAGACCTTTTACATTTCAAGCCCTTTCCTTTTTCTGTGTGTATCCATTCCTTTATTTGAAACCTACTCTGAGATTTCTTGTGCCTTGCAAAATTACGAAGAAGGAAATTATTCGTGATTCCATTTTGGTTGGAACTCCTCCGGCTCTGTCCTCATGTGCAAGCGATGCGACAATCGAGAGTTCAGTTTTGTTGCGAGAATTTAGCCTTGGCCTTATGAGAGTTAAATAATTAAATGTAATCATTGTATTAATTAATAGTATTTAATTACTTGGCGCCGTGCGCGCCTGCGCTGAATAGTGAAACAATTATTCTACTATCTGCATGCTTTGACGAGCTTTTTGGTAATAATCTAATTTAAACTTTAGTAGTTACTTTTATTGTGTAATCGTTAGGTCAATAATACTAGGTAAGGGTATTTATTGTAGAGAATCAGCATAGTTACATTACTATTTAATGAAAATTATTCTTACATAATAATGAAACGATGTAATGAAATTTAAATGACTAAAATGTTAGGTTAATCAAAATGAAGATTAATATATTTTTATTTTTAGCTAGTTGACTTTCGCAACCGATCGACTACTTAGTTACCTTCACTGATCGCGGTGACGATTAAGTACACATCAATGCGAGATAGCAATAAACCAAAAATGAAATCTAAATGTTATTATAGGTATCTAGTGATGTATTCTGCTGATGTAAACATGTAAAAATTATACAAAAAAAGTAAAAAAAAATATCCCCGCTTAGGCTATAATGATAAATAAGGTTTTGGATATTCTTGGTTTAAAATCTTGACGCGACAGATCTATGAGGCATTCACGAGCTCGCGCCCCAGCGCAGAGGTTCCGCATGTGAATTCTTATGAAAATCTCTTAGTCAATATTTAATAGAAATTTCGTCAATTTTTGACTTAGCAAAATTTTATACGTTGTTTATATTGTAACTTTCAGAAGTACCGAGCGTCGGGCGTATAGACCAAAGATAATGGATATACATAATTTTAATACTAACCTCAGACCGTACCAAACTTGTATTTTGTAGGCAGTCTAGTACCGGACATTATCGTTTTGTATGTTGGGATTTGATGTTCATTGTCAGTTATCGTGACACGTGGTTCCCATTACCGCAGGGTTGAGACCGGTGCCCTATTGTATGTAGGGTTGGCACCTAGCTAAGGCATCTAAGAGACTATTTTTATTGTTACCTATCATTGCTATTTATAAACAACTATTTTAAATTTACCTATAATTCATAGAGGTTTATTAAGTTTACATCTCAAGAGATTTGTTCAATCTGTAGATCTTAATATATTGTTCACCAGATAAATAATTAATATTATCAGTAACGACAAGTCGTTTCAAAATTGTCGGATTCTCTTTTAGATTCATAATTCATTGTCTGTTTTAATAATTAAGCTAAGTCAATGTTTACTTATTTAATTCGATATAATGCTAATTCGTATGTAAGTAATTGTGTAATAATGTAGTAGTGATCTCCCATACCTTCGGCGTGTAGCGTCCCTGATCGTACTAAAATACAACGAAAAGTTTATTTTTCTTTTCTGTTGTCGCTTTACGGATCATTTGATGGATGTATCGGATGAAGTAATTAAGCTCTCTTTATAAAAGGTGGATTAGATGTTGTTCTATTTTCTAACTTTACATCCACCAAATGATTTTGGCAATTTTGATTTGTTCACGATGTCGTCGTCCGCCATCTTGTGCAAATGTTCAAGACGGCGTTAGTTGCAAAATGGCGGCCGGGACGCGCGAATGTCGTAAGGGACGCTGACGCCGCCATGATTCCGTCCAACAACCGTAGATAGCGAGTAAGAGACGTCCAGTGGCTGCGGACACGGCTACGTCACCTTTTGCGGGACTACTCGATACATATCATCGTGTAATATTAATGTGTAATTAGAAGTAAAGAGCGGTTTCATAGAGACGTTTATTCTGTATTCTCGTCTACTACTTGTAATGCAATCGGCTATGTCACGCGATATACAAAATCGATTTGAGTTGATATAACTCGCTTGCAATTAATTCTTTTGTCTCGAATCCATTTTCGCTTAACGTCCTCATTTCGTATATGAAAACATCCGACACGAAATGCCCTAGAGCGATATTTTGTTAACGTTTACTGTGAAATCGAGTAGATGGTATTCGGATTGTGAAAGCAAGAGTCGAGAGTGTGACATTGGCCCGCATGTGATAGGGTAGAGTAGGGGTGTAGCATCGCCTTGCAAGTTAGGTTAAGTGAAGCGGTATCACACAAACGCCGTGCATCGGAAACATATCAATTCTGTGCCCCTTAATAAATTTAGTTAAATACTATTCTAAGAGATACATATGAATAGAATAAAGAGACAAAATAATCATTTGGAGTATCAAATACATACTAAGTGTTGTTTTCGTACGTTGATGAATATCAATTAGATTGTGTTTTGAAATGTGGATCATACGCATAGTACCCGAGTAGTGTCGCGCAAGTTCCATTTATTTAACATTGCTGTAGATTTTTAAATGTTATTTTTACTGTTATTATAGATTAAATAAATCAATATGGCTTAATTACCAAATTAATTTTAACAGTTCGGTTGGATTCAGTATTAATGTCGTTGTTTTAATTTCTGTAAGGAGATTCTAGCGCATTGCTGACGACTTATTTGTATATCGAGCAAAGTAAACCATACAAAATATATAGTTAGTAATTAATTGTTAGATTTGTGTGACTTGGATTATTTAATGCTTATAGAGCAGAGGTAAAGTGTTATTGTGGTTTAAGGAAAACATAATGACATTGTAAAAATAGTGATAAATTTAGCTTAATTATCATTATTACAACTTTTATAGATGTTCATTGATTTTCTTTTCTTACTTCGTGGAGTAATGTGGCATTGGAGACGTCATTGTTAATTCAAATAAATTGAGATCATCCTCAATGGAAGTTTTTATTCTTTGATAACCCTAATGTCTCGTATTAATGACTTTATAAGTCTCCAAGTGAAAGTTAGAGGATAGCAGACTCGATATCTGTTATTTTAATGTCAGCTTTGAGATTCTGAAATATCGGAGTTCTGGCAAGATAAATGGTCACAATCTGGTTCGATGTTTCTCAACACATGACAAAGTGTTTATACTTACTGTCAATAATTGTAATATTCAAAATTTAGTACTAAAAATTTGTAGGTGTCTAGTTTAGGATAACAGAATAGAAATAAATGATGAGTTGAGCTTTTAAACTTTGCTTTGTAGATTAATCTGCTTTTGTACGTGCCCTTGTAAAATGAATTACATAAATTATTGTTGTTTGTATGATGTGGTCCATACATTCGTTTTACGAGGACGGCGTAAGGAATTCAGTGAAGTTGCTATGAGGTCTCCTAATTTCAATGATAACTTATTGCAGTGTTGTATTTATGTTATTATTAGTTTTAAAGCATTATAGGGTCCAAAGATTGGGAATAAACATATGTGACAAATTAAATTCTTGTTTATTTATTCCAAAAATATTTAGATTGTTATTAGCTTGTTATTAAATGAACATGATATCATTACGTATATAAAAACAGAATTATTAACAAATTAGATACAATTCGATGACATAAATTTCAAATCCATCTATTATGAATTAATGAAAATATTTAATGCAAACCACATTCCATTCAAAAAGTGTTTTTGTAGCAAAATAAACGTCAAATTAGTAATCTATTCAAATTAGGTATTTAATAGCTACACTAGTATATTTTCGTATATCCTAAAATAATATAATATAATAATGAAATCAATAAAATAGCTGTTCCAACAATATTGTGTGTATTAAAAAATTGTGAGGCAAAAATCGTTACCTACCTTTGTCAAGTCCTTTGTTACATCTTTGTCAAGTCGTATTATCCTCGGACCCGCACAGAGATCAAAACGATGGATGAAAATGATGATAATATTTTGTTCAATCATAATTAGTTCCAATTGACCAATATGTACCTAACGCAAAATCTGAAGTAGTTCTTTAAGTTAGAAATACTAGAAATACTACAGACACTTAAAAATAAATGTTTTCATAATCAAACAACCATGTTGGTTAAATTCTGAGAAGCTGTATTCTGAGAAAATGTTCATGGTGGATGCCGGCGGTGGATGACGATGGAGAAATATCTAAAAGAAGGCAAGTATTCAGAAAAATCTGTAAGTATATTAATTAGAAGTATCTTAAGTACAGACCCTGACCATGTGTTGCTATAGAAGCAACAGGGAAATCGCTGTTTGATAGACGAAACTGTTACTGCCTCTGCTTAAAATTTTGTCATTTAACAGTTTAACATTCGCGCCTCACCGCGCCACACGTCTACGCAAATTAAAGTTAACGCAACGTTGACTGGTACAACGCACCCGTAGACTCGGTTGCTTCGGTAAACTTTGTCATTAACTTGCGCGCTGTCATCGATAAGAGAAAATGGCGTACAATTGCATTTTTCTGCGCAGATTAAAGTAAATGTCAAAGTTGACTGGTCCAACGTAGTTAGTCATTCAAATATATACTTCGATCCTAACGATCATAACAACCGTAGTTATTGAAAATCAATATTACCAATTTTAGTACCTATTACCTATAATAGTAACATGCGCACACAGAATGGCATCAAATTCATAAAATTACCATCAGTTAACGTTCCAACTATAGTTTGAATCTAATGTGATATTAATGATATTCGCACTAATTTTCCCGAGGCCACAGAATGGGGTCATAGCAAGTTTTCACTAAATAATTACTAACTCCCAGACGGCCTGTGCATAGCAAGACTTTAGCTATGTGATAATTAGTTTATTTAGTTGCAAGACCTGTTAGTGATTACATTTGAAATTGTAGCTTTCGGATATGATGATGACAGCTTAAGAACTTGGTTACAGTACAGTAGGTTATATTATACTAGCGGCCCGTCCCAACTTCGTTTGGGTAAAACATAATAAATCTTACACCTAAACCTTCCTCAAAAATCACACTATCTATTGGTGAAAACTGCATAAAATCCATGCAGTAGTTTTTGAGTTTATCGTGAATAGACAGACGCGACAGAGGATTTTGTTTTATTATGTCAGGATAAAGATAATTTATTTTCTGAGGTAACTGATAAAAAGGTAAAATCGCGGTACGGCTTTATTCAAATTTTTTTCAAAGAAATCGGTAAAATACTCGCATTAGTCAAAATTAAGAAAACTTAAGCAAATGTCAATAACCCGTCCGCACTGGGCTCCCGGTTTTCACATACTCCTTCCATCCATACAAAAAGGCAGCGTCCCTGTAGTAGTGAGGTCAAGAAAAAGATAAAATGGACCTAAAGAATTGACAAACCTAATATCACACCATCCACCGTCCATAGACAGAGTTATGTTAACTGGTAGACTAATTAAATAGTCAAGCATTCTCGGTGGCATAAATTCATAGTTGCGTAACAGTTTTACTTAGAACATAGAACTCTGTAGCTCTCCCACAATATGGTCCCCTGGTGACTGAACTTTTAAAGGATTTCTACTTCCCAAATTGCCTAGGTTCCATTATGTACACTCGTAAAAACCGTTTACACTGTGTACTTTAATTAAACTTCGCTCCGTATCACTCCTTATTTACAAGCACAGCGCGAGTATGTAAATTAAGGTCCTCTATGAATACATACTTTGAAGGTCTAATAAATTTAAATTAGGCATTTTTTGCAAAGTTTAATTTTTGGGAAGGTAAATTCCTCACAAGCGTTTACGTAATTTAATAATTGACTAAATGTCCTGGAGCCATCAATTAATTAATTTTGTAAGCTTGATCGATGCCCTAACTTTAGAATCCCATTATTTTGAAACTCGTTATTGGAGGTACCTACTTAAAATTAATTTAACGCGAAAACGTGATTTCAAATAAACAGAGTGGAAATTTAAAATGGCTCATCTTACTTTTTGATTCTAGATATATATCAAGGTATATATAAATTAAATATAAAAATTACATATTGTGGCGTTCAATATAAGAATATGGTGTACGCAAGTCTCGAACTTACTTCGGGGCTAACTTTAGCTGTGTGATTATAGGTACCCATAAATTTATTTTGTTCAATATAGTTTACATTCTTTAATCACAAGATTCACATAGCAACATTCCTTACAACAACAAAAATACTTAGAAATATCTACACTATTTATTTATACTCCTCTCGCCAACACGACGAGATGGCTCACCGTTGATCCGCTAAATCGCGTATCGTTTCGTCGCTTCGACACGTGAAAGACATATCCCAGATGTTTTTGAAAGTGTTGCCACATCAAAGACTTGCACACTTATATATTGGCATGTTCTGAGAATATTGAAATTCCAAATTATTTATACATATAACACACTTAATCCAATGTTACCCAATTTGTCGTGGAATGTGTCTCAGGAATGCAATCTGCATTATTTTAAACAAATTATGGTTGGCTCGCAATATCAGTGTAGTTATAGGTATAAATTAGTTTACTATTATTATTAAAATATTTAGCAGTTTGAGCTCTTTATTTTGCTATTATAATAAATATCGTATGTTAGTGAAATTCCCTGGCATGACTGTTAACATATTTATTTATTTCGATCAATTCGCGCAATGGAATGCAATGATAAACCACTCCATTCATATTGCCATGAGAAATACGACTATGAAAATTTTAAACAAAAATAGAGTGTTTCGATTATATAGTGAATAAGAATAAGTACTTAATAACATTTAATGAATTCGCCTTTGATATCCTAGCGCAGATTTATGGTAATGAAATAAAAACATTTTTACTTCAAATTTAATTAACTCTGACTTAATAAGCTCAGCGAGCCGTAATCATTACAGCGCTTTAAGCTCGGCATATCGTCCAGTTTAACAATGTGAATAAATGTTACTTTGTTACCGCCAAATATTCAGTTTCAGGATCATAGGTATTATTATTAATAATAAAGCCGTTCATTTTCAATATTACTACAATGATTAATTAGGCAGTTTAGTTTATTTTATAATATATCTAGCAATTCTGCGTGGATAAATCAAAGAGCTATGACCCATTACGCTTGGTCTCGTTGTTGACGTCCAGCGACGGATCAAAGCGAAATAACGCCCTTACACAAACAACGGAGCACAACGCTGCCACAACGTGCTGCGCTGCCTGATCGCATGGCTCAGGTGTGTCATATGGTTTCTCCATCTCTCTCGACTGTAAACTTCGGCAACTCTTGTCCGCCAATTATAATATAATATATGTTTCTAATAAGAAGCATTTATTTAAATACTAACCACAGAATACATGTTTTCATTTTGAAGTTTTTTTTTTTTCTTTTCATGTACATTATTTTATTACGACACATATAAAACTTTAGCCCTATAATAAAAACTAAGCATACGGCAGTTATAAAAATTGCATGCTTCAAACGGAACCGCATTGAATGTTATTCACAAAGTTGACGCATAAAAGTTCTGAAGCTGTATATTTAGTGAGGCCCCAGTTCCGAAATGGAATTAAACTTGTATGTTTTTCGAAAGGACTTCTATATGACTATCTATAGTTGTTGTGTTTTTTTAAGTATAAACTACAGTCAGTACAGTTAGCAAATGTAGGTCGTAGTGACCGCGGCTTAGTGATCACACTGACAGTACTTGGATAATTCACGTCAGTGCTTCAGTCGGTTGACTTTCTTGATAAAAACCGTTTAGTCTACTTTTAACTGATCTGATGAATCTAGCATCAAACAAAAAAAAATAAAACAATGTATGTACCTAGACGCCAAGTAAACACTTTAGCAATACATCATTAACCAGTTAACCTAAATAATTTTGGAGTTCTAATTAAATAATGGTTATGAGTTGGTAATGAACTATAAATCATCCAGTTTTAGTGGCTACATCAAAAGAGGCGCTTCAAAAGAGTCTGCCAACACGTCATAAAGGCGAGTGCTCACGGGCGGCCCAATTACTCACTAATTACGTGTAGTAAGCCAGTGTGAACACGCCACGAGTATGCACTAGTTCTCGTTGTCTGGCGAAGGCAAGGAGCCAATAAACCTAACTATTGTTCAGTGCATTAATTATGCGGTGCGTTTGTGCACTGAAATTTGATATCCACAAACATTATTACTGGTAAAACTTAGTTATTTTTTCATTTCATGAAATTATCAGTGAGAAAGATACTTTAATCGACCTTAGGCGGTATAATTATTTTTGGTAAAAGCTTTTTGGACACAATAGACAGTAGACTGAGTTTCGAACGTGGGATGAAATGGATGAATAAACTATTGCGATAGATGGATGGAAGAAAAAGGGCCAAAATTGAGATTAAAAATCTACACTAAAATATATTTCATCGATATTTCATTCCTATTTTACATACGACGTTTTTAAAAGAAACAAATGTAGGTTAATTATTTAGATGGAATATAACCGCATAACTGGAAAATATAGACTGTACATGCTTTTCAATCCATCTGATTGAATTACTCTCCGCTATTCCGCACACCACAGACACTAAAAAAATGCTACAGCTCTAAAATCCAGCGCGTGATTGCAATTTACGGGAAAATCTATCGAGGCAACAAGCAACAGCTACAAATCAAGTTGGGTTTCAGGCCCCAGTACACGCGACATTTGTGGAAAATTGCGACAAACGCAACACTTGAAGTCTTAACGCTGTTTCGCAAACGATTCCATTACAATGGATTATTATCTGCTACAAACTATTCTTTTGATAAAAGCTGAAATGAAATTTCGAAGACATGATATAATACTTTAAATATGAGAAGTTAACGTATCTGTAGTTCCAAGATTTCTGTCTGTTATAGTCCGTGAACCCATCCTAACCATAACATAGCATAACATCATACAGCACATAGTAAACGTACGTGAAGACGTGTAAAGAAAACTGAAAAAAATAATATTTAAAGTCTCGCGCATAAAAGCTATGTTCAGTAGAAAACATAAATTAGTACCTCGTAGGAGTTCGTAGTTATTATTACCTATATACCTTTACACGACATTCTAACCTCTAGAAAAGCAGCTAAAAATAGCACGTCTGTCTAGCCCCAAAAGAATGAAAAACAGTTTGGGAGAGGGGTTAACAGAAAACTGTTTACATGTTTGTTTGGTCGTCCGACGCGCTCTAGCAGCGGCTCGGCCACGTCTGCGAGAGGATTGGGATGCTTTCATTATGTAAGTATCAGTAAATCAGTACTATGCATGTCTTTAGCTTTCGTTTTGTTTCTTGTATGGTAAATTGCGACTGTGAAATGTAGCTCGATATTTACGTAAAGGAATAAACTGCTATTCTATGTAAAACAAGGCAATTTCTGTAGCTTTAATATGTACGTAACGTATGCAATGATTTTAACGTACTCATTATTTACAATAGGTATGAGTTAAAACTTCTACTTTGAAAGATTTATTAATCATTTAGTTTTTATCAAAGTTTTGTCTTTCTTTTATAAATTGGGTTGTTTTTATATATTTGCACGATTTTCCTTAATTTTATCAGGACTCTGAAAACGATATTATTGTTATTATAAAATAAACAAAAAGTAAATAATATGAAATCGATGTTTTGCATCAATAATTTCTATTGCGACATTTAGCTTGTGACATTGATAAAAATACGTATCTATTATATCAGGTTGCATTAAATTTTTCCGTATATACAGTCAAAGTAGTTAATAATTTTTGTAACTGAAAGCATATGCAATGAATATAGATAGTTGTCTGCAATCAATGAAAATTATAGTCGATTACCCATAACTATGTATGAAACAGGTGTGGCAAATTCACCTTCAGTATTACAAATACGTGGCAAACTGACATACTTAAACTAATGAGAATGCACTTCCCTTTCTAAAAAGTTATTTATTTTGAAAATACGATCAAAAAATGTTGGGCCAGTAGAAGCGTAGTACGTGAAATAACAAAGTTGAGGATCCTAAGAGCAGCCGGTGTCGGCTGAAATGTGGTGGGGTGTGGATGCGAATATCAAGTAGCGGCGGCATTACAGTACTAGATCCGAACGTGTAATGGCGGTCGTGACGTCACGTCCGCGCCCGCGCGCGCTCTATGCTAACTTACTGCTACACTATGCAGAAATTGGATGCGCAATGGTTGATTGTGTATGTTTTTGTTTTCGATTTATCTGGTTAGCGTATTCTAGTGGAGTACTTACTACCTTAATTTTTTTTTGACGGCACTTATATTAATTTTTAAATATTTCTAAATATTTATTTGTGTAATGTTTAAACTAAACTATGGATATCATAACAAAACGATAATAAAAGGCAATGAGCGAACCATTCGAGCTGTTCAAGCTGGCTCTATTTGTAAATCGTTTGATAGCTAATGAACAGTCAGCGTTTAACTGGCATTTAGGTTATATTTCTGCTTTATAAGCTTTGTGGATGCAATAGAATTTATTTTAGTAATAAACTTCGTCAGTTGACTGTATAGGCAAATTAATTATTATGAAAATGTGCTCAATAACAACTTCCACTTCTCTCTCTGCATGTTGCCAGTTTCGTTCGGGGTTGGGAAGCCGCGAAGCCCGGGATCAGCGTAAAAAAACCTTTCAATTTTGAAGACACGGCTGTAGTTTTACAACCGACCGCCTACCTGACGTCAACCCTCCCTAGGAATGCTATTATTGCTTATCATCTGCTTAGACTGTGTATCCCTAAGTCGCATCGTACGACATCCACTAGCGGATGGTTTGGTCCTACTCTAAGGCGGAACCACACGACACAGAAAAATAGCTTTCACTTGAAAACAATTCACATCATCATCCTTCGAACGGACCAGTTTCAATAGGTCTCATATCATTCACATCCCATCGCTATAAAATAAAATATTATTGTTTAATAAGTAGATGTCCATACAGGTGCCTGTTCAATAATACCCAATTAAGAGTGAAAATATAATTTCGTTCAATTGAACCTCGCACAAGCACAGTGCCGAATTGAAATCGATATGGCCGTATAATACAATACTACGCTTATTTTCATTACATTAAGGTTCATTTTCCATTGAAAAGCTGATCCTCTCCTGATACGCCGAATTGTTGCTAATTCCGAATCGCATGTGGCGATGACGGCAACTTTTTTTTGGTATTTCCTCCAACGATTGCAGATCTAGGAATGTTTTCAATTCGGACACAATGCAGTAACAAAACCTTGTTTGAATTTACTTGCAATCTTCGTTGGGTTTACTGGGAAATGCATTTAAATGTTTAAATGGATATAATGGAAATTCTGACCTGAACACTAAGTAGGAACTTGACAGTGTTTTGTTGTTCATCGACTTATAAAATGTATACTGCTGTATATGAAAATAGAGGAATGTTGGTCCGATTCTTCTGTTTTTAAAATCACTGATTACCATTATCATAGCCACTTAAATTAGGTCTCAGGTTAGCTAGTTATTGAACACTAAATACCTCAGTTATCAGCAACTTGACCCAAAGGTGCCCATTGGTCAATGATTTGTGACGTCCGGTCTAGTCTATTTAAACAATAATTTTATCATCATTGTTCTACCTAATAGTTCCACTAGCGCAATCTGGTTGGAGGAAATTTTTTAAAAAATTCGAGATTCGCCTTGTTTGGCATATACTTTAGGATTCAGAAGAAATTAATATAACAAATTACTTTATTCTCTTTTATCGATTATTATTTACGATCTAAAGTGGAAATAAGGAGTGGAAAATCGATAAGGGCCACAATACTATGAAAATTTTTAGAACTTCTAGGTAATCAATAGGAAACCGGAACAATTGAGTCGCTGTACGCACTGCAAATTGAAAAACTTTTTCATCAAAGCTGTCGATACCATGTAACACAATTCAACCGATCTCTCCTATTTCTAAAAACTTCAATATGTTAGAGTACTGTCATGGCAAAAAATTTCAACACGGGCCAATTGGGATAAAAGAAATAACCAATATCAATATCGTTATATTTCAAAAATGACTAACGTTTCTACAATAACAAATGGAGTGTAAGATTATAAATAAAGGAAGCAGGATTCAGTTTAGCAAAATATTCGAAACACGTTATTTTTTAAAACACTTTTTGACGATAATGGTTAGGAAATAAATAAAAATATAAATGTATAGTTTGGTATTTTCTTCAAAATTGTTGTTTTTGAAAATCGTGAAATGAAATAATTCTGAATCTGAAATGAAAATCTGAATCGATCCCACGTTACAGAGACAGTGCTCTTAACCAAGCATTGGTGTTTTCTTTTTACCAAAAAAAGGATCATTATTTCAGTTCTACACTATTGCTAGCTCTATACAATCCAGCAGTCAGTGGCGATCGGCAGCCTAATTATCGCCAGTAAAAACTAATTGCGGGTACTAGTATAGCCTGCGTTTTCCGATGTAGCCTCGAATCAATAGTACATTTGTTTTAACGAAAGTGCACGTGGAATTTGAATTTTGAAACAGTGATTTGATCTGTTTTTTTATAACTTGAAACTCGCGGTCTTTATTAAAATACTGCTAGTTTTAATATAAAGATTTGAGACCTATACTTTATATTGTGTGTTTTTCCAATAAAGAATAAGTGGCGCGTGTACCCGACCTCCTATTAAAAACTATTTGACTTGCAAAATTGAAGTCCATCCACTCCCTAGGGCCTGCTTAACCTCCTATCACAACATAACAAGGGTGCACGCAGAATACCACTTATTAATACTTAGAATACCACTTTTCAATTACCACTCATCTACGTTTTTTTTTTTAATTTTAGTTAATAAACATCGACCTCCGAAGATTAATACTAATGAATTTTAAATTAGTAAGTAACGTCAACAGCGTCATACTCAGACTTCAAATACTACTACTCAGTGAGTCAAGACCAAGCGCAGTCTAGGCATTGGGAGCTGTCCCATCGATGTCCACTCCGATGAACAGCTGTATGGACCTCATTACACAGTGCCTCCTAGCCTCCTACAACTTCCAAAATCTTGTAAGAAACGTTAACATTTCACTTTATTAAGTCAAACTTAAGTCTTTTTTTATAACAACGAGGAAACAACTAAGTAGGTAAAGACCGTCATTTTTTCATGCTGTTGTTGAAACATATTGAAGTTTGGAGAGTAAACAACACGAAGTAATGGATTTTTGTGTACCATTACCTAACACCTGTCGCATTTCAATTTCAATGTTGTTTCAATTGAAATGAATCTTAAAAAAAAACCATTCCTTGAAGAATGACGTAATGATTAATGTGTTTAATTTTTTGTTTCATTGTAACGACTACTATTTTCGTCCAAAAATGACGTAATTGTAAATGTTATAAGTAATTAGCCATGTGTCCATGTAACCTAGGCATCTAGCAACAATATTCCCAAGAATGGATAATTAATATAGTGAAATAAAAAAATATATAGTGAAATTGAAATGTTTAGGTCTAAAATTAAACGATCTCAGACACTTTTGTCGGAATATAAATATTTTCGAGCAATATTGTGGAAATCTGCGGGAAATCAAATTACCTTTAAACTAATTGCATCTGTTTTCCTCCTGATTGTTGTTCGGTACAGATTTAAAAGACAATATACGATGTGATTGACTTTAATCATAAAATAGATGTGTCAACAGAATCTAAATAATACTAAAATTATGATTCCACACTTGTTATGATACTCCGAATTCCAAATTCTTGTTAGCTTTCAATCTGTATAATGCATATCTTGAGCATATAATTTCATGTTCTCGAAAAACCTCTTTATTTATGTAGGGACTACAAGTATCTCAGGTACCTAATGTAAAAGAACACCACAGAATTCTGAATTATAAAGCAAATAGAATTAACTACACATCGCTTCTGAAAATAGGTGTATTGCTCATATAAATCTACTTAGATCCATAAGGAAATGTGTAACTGTGTGTGTATTAAGATGAGCCTGTTTGTATTGCTGCAACACTGACAATTTAACGAATTGGTTCTTATAAGAATTAGCCATTTTGCGAATTAATCCATTTGAGATTACGATGCCAATTTGCGAATTAGACACAATGCGACTTGAATCAGAAATTGGACACTGTTAAGTTTTGGTGAGCTCTGTATAGTCGAGGGCACACAAACCTAACCCTCCTGTAGATAAGATATATAAATAAGGTAGGTTTATCTGTCCTCGAATGTACTATTATGTACTTATAAAACAGCAGCAACTCTAACATCAGATGACAACAAAATGACTTTGACACTTCGACACTTCTTACTCACGTCAGGATTGCAAATTCTGTGGGGAAACACCCACGTCAGATAATTTAATTTTCGCTAATGGTAATCCGTCGCAGAGTGTGGTAATTCATAATTTAGAGTGGGGTAGATTGCGCACACATTGGGTACATTACGAACACGTTTAGGTTGATTACGCACACATTGCCGTGCGTCGACGGAAGGATGAGAAGGTTTATTGGAGCCAAGATTAATTAGATTGTCATAATACTAACTAGACCACACCAGCTGCCAAATAATGTGATGTCTACATTATTTACGTTGACTGTTATTTTTGGTGTCTTAATTTTAATAAATGGGAAATAGAAAACTGTTCATTATACCTGGCATTTTCATATATCATTTTTAAGCTAAAATTCATCATTGGTCATCATTTTCTATAATTTTCAATGACTTATATTTTCTTCTTTAAAACTCTGTTATAAGTAATTAAGTACATAAGAATTATCTACTAGTTTGTATTTATATGTAAAACTACTTTGTTTCCGCTTCTTCATCTGTGTGAATTTCTCATGGGAACCATACTATTTTCGCTGTAAAAACTCTATGTAATGTATATATCTATGTGTATGCCAATTTAAGATCTTTAATAGATAAAGCCTGAAAAAGTAAGAAATAAATATTAATGTTCAACTGAGTGTACAATGATTGTCTTAAAATACGGTTACAGCGTCTTGTATTCTATATTTTTATCGTATAAGATTTTCTCTTGCATTTCCAATATTGCACAAATAATGACAAAGCCATACTTCATATCGACATTACCAAAATAAACGAACATTTTATGAGTTCGATTCCACATCATATTTCATAAATATCAACGAACAAGAGCGGTGAAAATAAAAACGTTGTGATGGGGGTCCGTAAAATAAAATGGCGGGATTTTTATAACATATTGTCTGGGCGTAAAGCCGACCACTGGTTATGAGGTACTGCCATAAATAAAGAGGATACGTAAGTGAAACAATATACGTAAATGTTCTGAAGAAATTGATATAATTTGATGTAGAGAGTAACAGTTCACAGTACACAGTTCTAATATCTGTATCTTGGCTTGTATGGACATTTTTACTAACAAATGAAAGTAATTTCTGTACACGACTTATTTTACGGCACTGGCCGGTAAAGGTGCGCTTTACTGTCCTCGCCAATCAAATTATCCCTAGGCTTCTATTGCGTCTATTTTCAGCGTTCGGAGAATGAGATCAATATCCGATTTGAGGGCTCATTACGTTTCCTGATCAGTATTTTAATAATATATTTTTATCTTGAGCTTGAACATTTTTAGATGTAAATACGAATAAATCAAATTAAGCAAGTAGGCACATCTCTTTTTATCTGGAGTTTTTTATTAAGTGAAATGATATGCTACAACTAAATGGAAAAGTTTGCAAAACACTATGCTGAAATTGATGAAACTAAACTACACACTCCTATCTATAAGCTTCTATTTTAATTTATAACCCGTGATAGATAAAGATCATAGATATTAAAATGTATACAAAATACGTCAGTCCTAGGGACTATTTTGGCTGTGCCTCAATAATTGTAGTATTTGAAAATCAATAAATACGGCAGAGTTAAATCAAGTGCGGGCTGCCATAAATTACAGGCTCTTATCCGAACTACGTAACGCAGAGGAGCTCTGCGTAAATTACGCGGTAAAAGCCAGCGCAAATTTAATCACGTATTGAACGGCCTGAACTGAAAACATAAGTGCTATTTTATTTGAAACCATTGGAAAGGAAGCACAGAAGTAGGAATATTGATATTCCTTTAACACCAAGCACCATTTTTTTCCAATTTGACTAACAAAAAATAAAATGAAGTACCTAATGGTATTTTAATTATATAATTAGACAAGATAATTAAATGCTTGGTTATTTTATTAATTATTTCCTTGTTCCTAAGGGTTAAAGTACGCAATTCACTTCCCACACATGAGACTTAACGAACTAATCACATTACGGTGTGGTTGTTGTTGCGTCACAATGGCGCACTATCGTGCTGCGTCTCGCTGCGAATCGACTCGATGGCGAGCTGTAAATAGCAAAGTCGCACTACGCACACTGATTAAAGCTACCTATTTGAATTCGACAAGCTCCATACAAATTTCTATTTTTGACATTGGATAAACGAATCTGATATGACTAGTTGAAAACTAGCCTATTCTGTGCCATGATAGGTACATTCCTATTATATAATACACAAAAAACTCCTTTTTATAGCCAGTCGTTATCTTTTTTTCTGCATTGGTATGAAAATATTTAATTTACAAAATCTCAGTCCAGAAAGAATATTTCCATATTGGGAACCATTGGGAAATCGAAATTGGTGCAAAAAGTCAAAAAATATCTAAATATTACTTGATTAGACTCTTCAGTGTGTATTTGCCATTGGGACAAAATATAAATATTGATAATAAATATAAATATTTTGTCTAATCAGAGATTTTTTAATTAAAGTAAATTGAAGTGTTGAACTTGTTTTTTTTTTTTTAAATTCATTAAATTAAAATTTTAATGAAAGTTCTCGTATAAAGTAAATAAGCAAGCAGCAAAAACTTTTCTGGCATGAAATTATTATTCATCTTTTTGAAGTTTTGAAACGATTACCAAGGGTTGGGCTTGCGAAACTTTGTGTTGAAATTCCGAAACCTTTTTAATGTTTAATTAGATAGAATCGCAAGCAACAAGACTTACTTTATCGGGTAATTTATAGTTTGAATATTGACTGATGGTGTTAATTTCAAATTAATTTAGTTGTCTTAACACACTAGTGACGTTGTTCAGATGTTGTAATTGTTACTTAATAGCTGACCCTTCGTGGCAAAAAATAGTCTATCTTCACATCTAAATCTCACATCAAAAAATTACAATCATACGCATTATTTTGAATAATACGATTATGGAAGTACTTATGGATTAAAATTCCCAATTTCTAGTAGTCAGTTAAAAGCAAAATAATGAAAAAAAATCCATCGTATTAAAAAAAAATGCTAAAACGATCAGTCAATCCAGTAAAAACCACCTAATTTATAATAATGGGGTTTAATAAAACTCATATCGTGACTTGCGAGCAACCTGCGATGAATATCGCCTGACCGATTTCTATTAATGGTTAAATATAAGACTTACCCGGTGTCCTAGATTAGCAACGAATACAGCACGATACGGTGCGTAAGTGTATTACCTAGTATAAATTGTAGTCGTAGCCAATAAAGATGCAAATGGCCGCAGTAAAGACGCATGCGCGAAAATAAAGTAGTATTTTTATGACCTTAAACATAAAGTCATATTTTTATAATAAACTAAATTCTCATAATCCAGCAGTGTCCCGAGTTTAACTCCTCCGATTACGAATCTCTTTGCAACTAAAAGCAACATAGATGAAATTAAATACGGGGAAAATATAATCACATACAATAGGTATTAACGTGCGCTGCCTTGTCGCCTGTGACGTTTACCTAGGACACCTTGTTCGTACGCGATAAATCCAAATATTGCGTGCGCGATACGTGCGTTATTTCGTGAGCGGTTAGCCTAATTATTTAATGTACTCTGTTAAAAATATTTAGATGTAGGCGAGATATCGTAAAACGTGACCTTAACATTTCTTAGCATAAAACTCTTGTTTAATTTGACGTCCCTGAGACTATTTAACGCGCACTAGTTTACTCACGCACATTTTCATTTTGTCTAATTAATGCAATCAATTGTAAATTTTAGGGCGATATAAATAGAAAGAGTAACAATACTTTGTATTTTGATGATATAGATTTATATTATCACTAGCGGGCCGCCCGGCTTTGACCGGGTAAAAACAAATTATACACCTGAACCTTCCTCAGGAATCACACTAGCTATATATTGGTGAATACCGCATGAAAATCCGTGCAGTAGTTTTTGAGTTTAGGCAAACAGACCAACAGATGCGTTGAATTGATAAATATACCCATCACAATAGGATATGACATTATGTTGTGGTTAAAATTGAAACCTTATTTTTTAACCAACTTCAAAAAAGAACGAGATTTTCAATTCGTTGCGATCTATTATTTTCATTGAAAATACACTTTAATGTATAGAGGTTTTTCATAAGATTCTGCAGGCAATTGTAACTTTTCTTTTTTTTATATTCAATTATTCAGCCAGTATTATAGCAGAGAAATAAAACATTCCATATTTATAATATTTACTCGGAAATCCCTTTTATTTAACCCACACTAATATGAGTGTGTACATGTACAAGTGTGTCGGTTATTTACTTAGGTCTCGGTCTATTCATTGAGATTATACGGCGGCCAAAGGGCAAGTACCAAAGGGCGGAGTACCAAAGGATCACAGAATTAAGAATCATAAAGCGTATAGAAGATCGAATTTATATTTTATAGAAAAACTGACATTATCCCGCGACGTCGGCTGCGTGAATTTCCCATTGGAATACTACTAGGTTTACGTACTTTTCCGTTATAACACATTGGTTGCAGAGAACTCACATTCACGCTCTTTCTACAAAATTGTCAGTTTTTATAAAATTTAAATTCAAAATTCGAACGACAATTCTCTAGCGTGCGATGACTTTCCTCTGCGGCTGTGTCAGGCGTCAACAAATAAGGCTCAAACCCGATTAGTGCACCGCTATGCTGTGCTGACGCTAATATATATACCTAATTACTAAATTCTATTGGTTAAGGTGCGCAGTGTTCTTAAATGTTAACAAAAGAAAATCTATTGTTTTTTCGATATTTAGCTTCAATTAGCAAGCATAGCAGAGCTGCAGTCGAGTTTGGGCCTAATGATTCTTTTGGCTTGTCAATGGTGAGGGCAATCATAAGGGTATTTTTATGATCTAATTATATTATTTGGATTTCTGTGACTGAGAGTCCACATACAAACACTCTAAGATCACTCCCAAGGCTCGGTCCTCGTTAAGCAAAGAAAACTTTTAAATTACCATCTCCATTTGTGGCCGACTGTGTATCGAACTCTAATGTGGGTTACTTAATTGTTATTATTCCTGTCGGGATTTGGACAAACTGGTTCTAACTATCATTAGGGGGTGATTGCATAGTCATTATATTCATATTTGTACAATAACTTTCAATTTTGAATATGAATAAAATAATGTTATTTTGAAATGGATTCAGATAAATAGGATTGAAAGTCAAATCATTGTTTTTTTTAAAACTTTATTAAAACTTTTTGTATTTAAAAAGTAATATAGAAATTGAAGAATAATTAAATGAAATTTATTCAAATATAATAGCAGCGCTAAGGAGCAGGATGCGACCTCTTCATCTCATAACTAAGTGACACTTATACAAAAAATATCCATCAAACATCTAATTTAATAAATGAATAAACATTTCAGCTTTATCTTTTCCCACGTAACTAGACAGGCTTTACTTTATTAGGTGGACCGACATTCCGGCCAAATATTGTCCCAACAACGTGACCGCATGCCATGCTCTGCATCCTGCGAGTTCATAACAACTTTCTCATTAATTCCATGTGTGAAGGAAACTTTTTCAAACGTGAAACGAAAAATTAACAGAATCATCAGTAAATCATTGTCTAGGTGCAATTTTTTAAGTTAAAGTAATAAGTTATAAATATTTTATACTAGCGAGCGGTCTCGGCTTCGCTCGGGTAAAACTATAATAATTTATACACCTAAATTAATTATAAATCACACTATATAACGGTGAAATCCGTCCGGATATTGTTGAGTTTATCGGGTTCAAATAGACAGACAGGCGCGACAGGAGGACATCTTTTAAATTATGTTATTTTACTAGTTGCGAAGACCGCTACGACAGCTACGAGTGCTGCTACGAGATTTTGTAGCAAAAGCTACGCAAAAAATCGTAACGTGCGGGCGCAACAGACAAAAAGGAACTTATTAGGTGCTTGCACGTTATAGTATGGAAAACAATAAGATTAGTTCATGATACCTATATAAATTACAAATATCGCGCAAAATAAATATGAATAAATCTGACATGGAAAATCAAACATCATAATAGCAAAATAGTTTGCTATATGTATAGACATATAGAATACATTTAATATTCTACCTAACATAATAACAAATGTATGTGTCGTGATGAGTCAGCATATATTAGACACACAAACGCCGCCGACTCAGTTGCTGAATTTTATACCGCAAATATTGCCCGAACGTGACCCCCGCAGTGCCCTGAACAACGAACAACAAACCAAAACCACAAAATCTCCTTTGCTTATATACACTTCTAATATCTACACCATAAAGGTCTATTTCCCATAACAGTCCATATCAAACGTTTTATTTCCAAATAAAATTATATGTTAACGCCGAGAATCGTAATTTCTACTCTGTTATGTTTTTAAGTTTAAATATGAAAAATGGCGGATTAATGGCGCTCTTTGTAGCGTAATTAGGAAGTGTTAATTATTAACTCCTTGCGAAAAAATGTTAGGAAAGTTTTTTCGATTGAACTGGAACATGCATTTAGATTTCTCCGTTATTTCATATTTGCATACTGTGATTTAAGGCACAATAGTTCAGCCAAAATATACGGACTTGAGGCATAAATATTAATGTATGTAGGTTGGCGGCGAGCTTTGGTCAAACTGTGAGCGCTTCTTTTATGCATTTGTGAATACCTGCATTGCATTTTGACACTAATATGGCTGGCAAGATAATACCTACGTTTCTAGGGCAAGACTGTAGAACAACCCGATTTTCTATCAGAATCGGCCATGTTGTTAAAATTCATTAAATAGCTGCTTGCGAAACAAGGGAAATCTAAAAAAAACACATCAGACCATAGAAAGGTAGCCATCAGCTGTGTAAATAATTGATCTCAGTCCAAACGTTCCCACGAAAAAATACACCTACTCAATAACAATAAATTACTACTCATGAAATTCTTTATTACTTTAATCATTTTTTGTAGTCGAACTTCATGAAAAATATTTTTAAAGATATTAGTTATCCAGTTTGTTGTCCAGGATTAATATCAGGACATCGAACACAAAATGCAGGGCGCAGTGTCACCGTTAATATTTTAACAAGTCGCCCTCATTCCGGCGACTTTTTCTCAAAGGTTTGGTTTTATTCATGAAGCCAGTGACCGCTGCGGGATCGTTTTACGACCGTCGATTTGCAAAGTGTCTAGTTCGATTGCCGATGCAAATTCCACGTTTTACTGTCGCATAGTGAAACAGTTCGCTTTCATAATACATTATTTCCTGCACCTGCCAAGTTTGTTTTGTTCGACTGCTATCACGTCATGATATCGATGTAATTCATTCGATGACTTCTTCGCGTGAGCATCGACAGTCAACGGTATCTAAGAGTCTATCGATGAAACGGAACATAAATATTCACATAAACTAGAACTATTACTATACTGTTCTTTTATTGGCTTGGCTTCCGTTGCATCAAAAAAGTAATAAAATAGAAATTCAAATTATTCTATAAAATTGCGCTTATTTCCATGCTTTAAGGCTTTCTAAAATAGTTAATGTCAATAGACACTCAACAGACATTAATATGATTTCCAATTGACATTATTAAGTATGATAAAAATGCTCAAAACTCTAATTAAATAATAAATAAATAATTTTAATTTCAATTTTGAATATATATAAATAAATAATTTTAATTTCAATTTTGAAAGTATAGTGTCTAGTGTATTTACACTTCTGCCCTTATGTTTTTCTTTTTCATTAACAGAACACTAACCATATTTATATCACTTCCAAGTAAAAGTATAATGAAGAATTTTTATTGTCGCTTTCATTATTTAGCGAAATAAAGATAGTCGATCGGAATGGTGGTAATTAAAAACTTTTAAAGCCGGAGTACTAATTGTCTCCGACGAGAGTTATTACAATTACTTTCGAACAATAGAATAATGCAAACAGAAATAGTATTTTATTCACGAGCCGCCAGTAAAGCTATCAGACATGTCCAAACTTCGCTGAGAGCTTGCTTTATTTCCGTTTGACCTGTCTCGTTCGACGCTATTCCTGGCTACCACGACCCAGACATGTTCATTTTACCGACAAGCTGAATGCAACTCCTGACAGCGCAAGCTACCTCACTGCAACGACACGGCTCTGCACTTCCAAATTTGAATATTTAATTGTGATTATTTTCGGCCAGGCACTAGTTAATAAAACAAATTGACAGTACTGTTGCCGGCTAATGGAAAAGCTTTATTTCGGTTTATTTCGCTCCGCTGAATAAATCAATTCGAAATTTAAATTTTCTATTTGCATAGGTTGCTGAAAAGCTACTTTACTATTGCAGTATGGATACGTATTCTTTGTTTGGCGTTTTATTTCGTGCATTTCCAAGAGTACGTGATACGGGCCGGGTTCGACATAAAATATTTCCGAGTTGACACAGTAGTTTCTATTGAATATCTTACGAGTTCACAAAATTTCCTAGTTGTAAAGCTTCTAAGATATTCAAAGGTATCGTTTTACAAAAGGAAAGATACTTTTTAGAAAAATAAATCTAAAAGTATTACAACAAAACTTGATCATTATTTATACAAAAAATTTTCGCTATCCAAGACGAACTAATACACTTCCTAGAAATAATATATTATTCAATTTCAGAGTTCGCGCGAAATTATTTACCAGAAAGTGGGATTTGTCCAAAATTGTTCCCGGGATGTGCCACAGGGGGCACATAGAGCGACACAGCCAGCTCTAACTTAAACCTAACTTAGATGTAGAGTCCTCAGGGAGCGTGTGGAAACCCTGGGACCAAATTATGGTAGAAATACCTGATTTCAAGGAAAATGTGTTGAAACAGCTGTTTAAATGACATATGTTTCCTTTTTTATGCTACACGTATTATGGTATTATGTATAATGTAAAAAATTCTACCAAAATAATACTGTCAAGTGCGACTTGGAATCGCCCGCTGAGGGTCCCGTACAAGCTCGTCCCGTGCTTCGCGTACAAAAAAAGTTTTACCAAAAAATATTACACATTATTCGGAACAAGATTCAGTAGTATGAATAGAAGAATAGAATTACTTAAAAAATTATCAATATTGTATGGTACTTCAGTACAACAAGAATTGGTGAGGGAGGGAGAAGACTTGTTGAGGGTGTCGCTGCTAATGACAGAAAGACATTTCCCAAACACTTTTGATTGCGATCGCCTGATCAAATATCCTTGTCATTCTATAGACATAAGTCAGATATCAATTTAACTTAATTTAACAAATGTTTCAGTTTATAAAAGGTTTCCCTTTAAACTCTACTAATTTTTGAAAGGATGACGAACTTTTCGTCGACAATTTTTAACAATGGAAAGTTATACTTTATTTAATTCTACACGGTGTTCGTATTTCACAAGATGAGTGACGTTAAGTACACCGCATGGCACCGCCAGCGACGCGCCGTCGCCGAGTCGGCTTTTCCTCGAATAGAAAATGTCTTTTTATTAAATTTTGTTTACAAAATAAGATCATTGTGGCAGATTTAATCCTTTTATTTCCATCGTTTACCTGCTGTCATAAACGATTAATTTCTCTAATTTCTTCGTCTCTCTACTTTTTTATTTAATTTCTTTTACGAGTAGTTTTGAATTTCGAACGCCTCATCTAAGATTTTGTGCAAATTTTTCCAGCCTTTTTTTCTGTTTTTTAAACACTTTATAGATACATTGTATATTCGGATAATATAATGTATTTTTGTCATTAGATTTATTTAGATTTTATATATGTATAAAATAAATTTGATGTCTAAAGGTTTTGTTACCATATCATCGTAATAAAAAAAAATACAAAACTAAAGTATAAAGTTTAGAAATACTCGGCAGACAAGACAAACTTGCAGTGCGTCTCGACTTGAATGACATACAGATATATTAAACTTTCATCTTTCTACTGCAAAAGTTATATGATTACGATGCACATACTTACATATACGTAAAAATTAAAATTGAAAAACTTGGTCGGTATATTTATTTTTCAGTTTATACTAACGAACAGGATTTCTCTAAAATTAGTATGAGATATCTTAATATCTCTAAAATTAGTATGAGATATCTTAATATCTCATACCAATTTTAGAGAAATCCTTTTCGTTGTACTTATATGACAAACTCGTACTTATATGAGAACTTACTCATATTTATATTAGAAACCGGATTAAAAATTCTCCAATTTCCTTTTTTTATTATTATTAATTATTCTCCAATTTTTTACACACTACCGAGTCTTTTTCGAAGTCCTTTGAATCTCTCGGTATGACACTATATCCATGAAAGAATATAGTACTATTTCAGGGCGGAACTACTCGCCACACATTACTAAGTATGAGTACCTTATGTTTGCAATATTTAAACGAATAACAAAAATTCATATTCCAAACCATATATAGGTAGATATGTCGCTCGCTTAATTATTGAATTATCTCAATTGGTCTCCTTCAGTGATTATCAAAAAGTTGGCAACGGAATAAACCTGAACCGCGGCATAAAATGTGAACTTCCATAGTTCACATTTTATGCCGCGGTTCAGGGCCTCACGGGATAGTCGACACTAGGCAGGCAGCGACCATAACGCATAATTGCCCAAACTATTTTCTCAGCAGAATTTATGCTATTCCAAGTAAGATTGCTGAAAGATCTAAAACTTTCAGTTTGATGATAGCTAATAAAAATGATAACAATATTAAAAGTTATTAGTATACTATTTAGCTTCCAAGATGGTCGGAAAGCGAAAAAAACATAGAATGTGGCAGCGACTTCTCCTCCGTGCAGATTGTAAAAGACAATCTAGTGAAAGGCCTTACAAACTGAAGATCTTGATAGGCAAAATCGGCAATTAGTCATGCGATCTGACACTATTTGATCTACAGTAATATGTCCGCCAAACTAAACGTGACATTCGAGATTTGTAACTTTTGGCTCTAGCGCGTAAGGGATAAAGATTTATATATAAATGGGAGTAGTATCCAATTCTTCCGTAACTTAATCACACCACAAAGTAAGCAAAAATCAGAATAACAAAAATCGACATCACGAAAACGTCTATCGCGCGAAGAAAGAGATGAGAGCTCAGATGAGAGAGCGCAAACCTTCAAACCCGCAACTTCATATTCCTTCATATGCAACTGTATGCATTTACCAAATATAGTATGCATGAAAAAACAAATGATACTAACAAAATACCACTTCTGGTTTCACAAAATAAATGAAGCATATTGGATTGAATAAATGCGGGTTCAACTCGCGTGCATGTCAAACCGATTGGCCCCACTGAACTTATTTCAATTCAGCTTTTGTTATTAGGGCAGCATGTGAGCTCTAATATTCGAACCACAGTTCATTCATCGGGAGCCAGTGAAGCGGGAAAAAAAGCTGAATGTGGTGCTCCGCCTGAATAGCCACTGCCAATGAAAACCTCCGATTGAAATGTTTATTCAAACACAATGGACATGTGGAATGAACATTGGAAATATAGATATTCTTTGGAATGAAATTGTTTTGAATTATATTTCGATTTGTTAAATCGTTTTGAAAAAATATCAACAATCCATATCAATCAATGTCAATTAATATTCTCGGGAGTATAAATTTTCTTATTTCTGAAAGTAACGATATTTTCTTTGGTTTACTGTTGGTGTAATGTGACTACAGCTGCTCGCAACAGGCACCTCATTATAATATAAATAATACTCATACTACATTCTCATTACAAATAATGATGCACGAAATTTAAAAATGGAACATACATTACCAGTGATTGAAATGGCTACTGGACCGGGTAAAAATGCATATTTGTATTTAAATATAGAAATATATGTGCAATAAATAATTTTATCGTTTTAATTGATCAGTTTTATTGATATTTTTTTCACGTTACAACATTCTGATTTTTTATGTTTTTTAAATATCACATCTATTGAATATTTTTGGGGTTTTTTATAACAGTATTTAATAATTAAGTTCAATTTGGGTTTCTAAACTAGAATTTTAATGTAACACAAAATAATAATACCTATATCACATTCGAAATCATTTATTCAATCATTTATGATTTGCGTTTTAGGAAATAAATCCATCAAAGGTTTAATATTAAATAATTCCTTAGTCTACTCGTAATTAGGAAAGCGAATTTAATAAGAACCAAGCTCCAATAATTATGTGAAATCAATTTCGAATTCCGACGTTCCGTTCCGAGGTTTTAAATAAAGAACATGTTTCACATTATATAATTATAAGTTGTTGCATGGGTAACAATAAACAGCATTCTCTTAATAAAAATCGTCAATAAAATATCATTTTGATTTTATTTATTCCTTAATTAGTATTTTTAATTCTTAATAAATCCAATTTAAACGCTTCTTGATACCAATTCATTTGATTGATTAATTATTAATAAAATTTCGACAATCGGTGACGTCGTTGTTTTTGACATCTGGAAAAAGTATCTGATTTGACTTGATAGCATATCATGTCCGTGATGGCAACTAACCTAAAACCAAGCTGGTATTCACAGGATTTATTTCACTTGACCGACTCTGGAGTCTGGAGACAACCTATAACTAAATGAAAAACTGCAGTAATTTAACAAAATAAAATGCATTTAGTCATTCCAAGTTGTTATAGGTCATTTGGATTTTGGATCTGCTGTTTACTAACTAAAAATAATAGTGAATATATATTATATACCTATTGTATTATTCCTGAAAAATCTGTAAATGTTGCGATTCTACCAACAGCTTATTAGTGCAGTTAGAGTTTTTGCTGAACGCAATAAAAATGTGAAAATATCAACAAACGGGTTCGCGCTAATGAAAAGTAAAGACAGACAGCTCTCGACGACCAGTCACCGAGGGCATAAGGGCCTCATCACACTCCTGTTTCCGCCTATTACCATCCCCGTCTCAGCGGCATTGAGTCTCCTACTATATTTTATATGATACAGAAGTGTACAAATGTTACCTTTGAAGGTGACAAGAACGTAAATCGTCGATTGAAAAATTACTATGGCAATATTTGAAAATGATCACTATTAATTTCGCTTTACTTTGTTCCTACTAGCTATTGCTATGATTGACCTTGGGTTATTAACTATCTATTCATCTACTAACATCTATTTCTATTTTAATCTAAATCGGCCCAGTGGTGTAGCCGTTAAATCATAACAGACGACAAATTATTATATTATTATCAAACGTCCAAGCATTTTACTGTGTGCTAGCATGATTTTTTTGAGAGAACGTAATCATCATAGACAAGTTTGATATGAAAAAACAAAATGAGCAGCGCCTCTGCAATACACAAATGGAACATATATATATTTTTTTAAAAGTTTGACGTTGTATGATAAGGTTCTCTCAAATATACGTGTTAACCCATTGGTTTGCGATAGCCCTTAATTTCTATATCGAGGGCGAGCGCCCTACCTCCTCTTTGTGCCTCCTATTACAGCTTACAAATTCTGTAATTGAATATGTTTATTTTCAGAACCTTTTGCGCAAAAAGTAATTTTAAATCACAGATGGGCAGCCTTTAAATGGAAACAATTTTGGATAATTTTTGTTCTGTTTAACGAATCATTCCATTATACTCGTAGCTCTGATTGTTCGATTGTCATTAATCATTTTAGACGTTTTAAATTTTATTTCTAGTATGATTGACAATACTAACAAAGTAACGCAAACAAATACATGTATAAAAAAGAAAATAAACCCCGACAACAAAAAAGTGGGTAAATGATAATTATCTACTACTAGGAACGTAATTACAAACTTTTCCGACTATTCAGTAAATACGTATTTTGACTGGACAAGAACGATCATTTCTCCTTACCTTCATACATTAATAGAAAAGATTGTTACGTTATGTGGTTTTACTAATAAAACCGAACACTAACAAAAGGCATCCCCAAAAATGCCAAGAGCAACGATTCGGAAAATAGTTTGTTCAAGAGATATCCGGAGAACAGTTCTCCCTGACAAGATACTTTGTAATGCCAGGGTTCCGCAGATACGTCGTACCCACTTCACTCCGATCAATGTTCCTTTTAGCTAAATAACTTTTACATTTGTTTATTCGACATGAACGAATCATAAAAGGCTGCCTGCCTTGCATGGCTTTGAAAATTGTTTTAACCTATCTCTCTTTTCGAGTGTATTAATTGCTACAATGGTGATAGATATTATTCAAATCGCCTAAAGGCATCTGATTTGCAGAAAAATACAGTCGATCTGTCAACAAAAAGTTTTAATTTGTTTAATAAATCCATCAAAACACATTGTGAACAAATCTGCTATCTACAGGCTTAATGTCATTAAGGATGATTTTGCAAGCTAATGGTCTAACAACTAGGGAAGCTGACGACCATGCAAAAAAGTAGAGACTCGAAAAAATAGGAAAGCGGGCTTGGGCACCGACTTTCAGCGGCTGGAGAAGGAACCGAGGAACGCTCAGCTCAGCTGAGAGAAAGACATAAACAGAACAAATTTAGTGGTAGCAACCGCAGTTTTCTTTAAAATATCAAAATGAGCATAAATTATACTTACGTACCAAAATAAAGGTAATTTATTTATTAACTCTAATATTAACAAGTATTACTCGACTCATTGCACTGCACAAATAAATCGAGATCGTAGACAGCTTTCTAAGACGACACGTTAAGCCGTTGGTTACACGGAGCGACGCTTCCATTTACAACGAGGTTGACACTTAGGATCTACAAGTTCTCAGCACATGTTTAACTGAGAGATCTCTACAGCCAACACTGCATGAACTAGTTGCTATATTCCATGTTCCGAGAATGCGCTATATACACACAAATGTATATATGACGCATTCGTGGAATATAAATTACAACATGGAAAATCCAAAGGAAAATTTGCTAATTATCTGTATAGGTACACTTCTATGCGATATAACTATATCGGTAAATCACGAAATTAAATCATGTTCGAAAGTTAAACCCATATCTCATTTCATTTTTATTATTTCATTTTTATTAGTCTTTATTTTAGGCAGTATCAGTAAATTTCAGTAAAATGGGGTAATTTAGTGGTATAGTTTCCCTATATATACATTTTGATAAACTACGATAATATGTTCATTCCATGATAATTTAATCTGAGCAAAATGGTTTCTATATTTTTCAAAGATACATAAAGTAATTAGTATTGTCGATAATATTAAAAATATCTGATAAAGAAATGTAATTTTTATTCTACCACATCTTTTCAAAGATTCTTTGAGATACAAACATTTCAAGAAATCAGTATATCTTTTACCTTGTTGCGTTTGTTTATACGAGATCTTCTAGAAGTTAGGAGACACAGAGTTCACTTTAAAACTCATATCTTATTCTGTGACAACGGCGAGTTCTAAAAATGCAAGAATATATTTATATCATATGTAAAGTTGGCAGTAAGTTTGAAAGATGCGGTGATAAGTTCAGGCCGGTCACAGCAGTCACGGGGATGTTTTGAATACAAAATAGCTTTTGTCAATAGACAACTTTTCTTTATTTCTTTGTATTTTTATATTTCTGTTTTTAATTTATCGAAGAGCAAAAAAATATAGAATATACAGTCGGGGGCACGTAAATTTGACCTGTATTAGTAAGTTGGTAGTAAGTTTTCCGTCTCCGACGATGATTTTCTTCTGTAAATATCTATCGAAAGTCTAACTGCCTCTCACACACAATTCGATAAAATGTCAAGTCCTCGAAGCCCAAGATATGTATGTATTATTATTATTATAATGTATGTAAAACCCACACAAAAACCCAAGACAGATAAAGCATTCAGAACTACTAACAAAATATCGTAGTTAAATAAATTTCGCAACGGTTCACAATATCGGTGATCAAAAATATTCAGTAAACTTTTTGTAACTATTGGAAAAAAAAAATATGGATCGGAAGAAAATTATACAAACCATTGCTTTAAACGTATAATGATAAATTAAACAAACTTATCGTAACATAATCACAATAGTAATACTTTTCGTTGTATTGTAGCTTTCTACCAACTTGACATCCGCTGGTAAGTGGTTACCGCAATATCACATCATTGATAAGTTAATGTCTTGGTGGTGGCGGTTGGTGTGGTGGGTTATGTGGTGGTGGTGGTTCATGTGGTGGTCCATGGAGGCCCGGGGGTTGATGTAGGGGGTGGTGCGGGGGGTGCTCAGTGCCTGGTGGGGGCGGCATCTGAAAACAATACAATGACGTAAGACATACTTTTGGTGTTTCTAAATCATTTTATCCATAAAACCGGGATACATACAAGTGGTGTGCCTCATCTTTATATTGAAAGTAGTTACTTTCAATGTGATAAGCTAACGATGCTTAGAAATGTTAAATGTATATGCCACCAATTATTAATCATATTTCCATTACAGTTAGAAACATTGGTTCTCATATTATTGAAGAATCTCGGAAAAAACCAACATCGGGTCAAGACACTAAATTAATAAAAGCTTGTAAAAATATATGCTCCAGCGATGATCCAATGAGCATGAAATACAATTTCAGATGAGCATTCATTCATGAATTTTTCATTTATGAATTTAAAAAAACTCTTCTCTGATTGTGTATATGATTTACTACGTTGATTCGTGATACTGAATTATAAGTGCAATGTGATCATTAGAATTGTTATGGAGTGTTTAGGTGGATACGTAAGCTTTTGTATGTATTTAAATATAATTTTGTATTGTGTATTTCATTTGACCCATAAAACAATTTTCTGTAATTGTCAGAAAAGTCATTTAATTTATTATCCAATACCTTAATTAAATATTTCCCGAAGCGGGCGTTTTGATAAGTATATTTTTAACTTTTATTTTGTTATGAATTTCTTATAGTCAAAATACTTTTTTGGGAAAATAAAAAAATTTTCTTACCTTGTCAAGTTAATAGAACGAAAATCAACAAGAAAATATTTCGAACTGTCTGTTAGAGGCTGAGCAATATTATATACCTTGAGTTATCTGTGCACGGTGCCTTTCAACTAGGATATGATTAGCTGGCGATAACGCGGGAAATATTGTAACTATAATCAATATCGCGTTAACACATTTGAGTTATTGTTCTAACCATGCTAGGTATTTTAGGGTAAGTATATAAATACATAACATTATCAATGTAAAAAGTGCATATTTGAGTTCAGTTACACGTTGATTTCATTCATTTTCATTGATAATAAACAATAAAAAAAACCCACGTTGCATTGTTTTTTACTAATTTCAAAAGTGAAATGGTCAGTGACTCACACAGTCTGATTATCAAGAAGATATCGTGAGGTGTACGTAAACAATATACAGACAACCCCATACGAGAAACAAAACCTATTTCATTAATTCCTAATGATTTTACTATTTGTTTGTACGAATACCAATAATGCTAAATGTTGTTTAATGTATTATCAAAACATAATTGAATGTGTTCACGCCCTATATAAAATTACGTTCCCAATGATTAGCCTATGTCAAATCGTGTAAAATCAGGTGAATCTTATCCAAGTAGCAATTAACTTACAATACAATCTATCAAGATATAAGTCTACTTTTATGTTTACATATTTTTTAAGCAGATGTTAACCATTTTTAAAGTGTATAATATAGATAACACTATCTAATGTATAGCCAGTATCGCACGTTTACATGTAAAATTAGTCATTTTATTCTATATCACCGGCAGATCGATTTTATTTCGAAAATGTCATTATATTTTTATTCTAACTGCATTATTCTTTAGTGTAATCATAATACTAAGGTATTAGAAAAAAAAACGGAAATACAAATCATATGAAAGAGAAATGTATAATCTTTTTAGCAAAAAAGGTATATTAAGTAAAAATATCCTACTAGTATTATAAATGCGAAATGTTTGTGTGTATGTATGTTGCTCTTTTACACAACATCTACTGGACCGATTGTTAAGAAATTTGGTACACGGGTAGAATTTAACATCGAATAACACATAGGGTTATTCCACTATCCCGAAATTCCCACGGGAGCGAAGCCCCGGGGAATAAAATAAACATACATTTAGTGGCATTTTAATTGTATTTTTATTACTCGTAGAATCGTAACATCTACGTAACTTTAGGGTTGCCAATAGTGGCAAATCAACTTATTTGCTCTTTCAAACTTCAAAAGGCATTGAGCCGTTGGTCCCGGCCGGTATTGCTCGATAGCGGTTGTTTTAATTAGTAGTCAATAAGTAGATTTATTTTGAAAACCTACGTTTGATACTGATATAAATCTGAATGAGTAGTAGTAGTATACTTATATCACAAAGTACAAAAGTAGCCCAGTCTCTCATCGGTAGTAGCTCTCCAACTCTACATGTATCTCCAGAGCAAAAATCACCTCAATCAATCTCGTTCGATGTTTTAACACCAGTAGGACAAAACAACTCTTTCACATTAATAATATTGTATAGATTGAACAATTTCAATACAAAACAACAGAGTTTCCTTCCGCTTTCTCTTCGCGTAAGTTACTTACCTTGATTTCATTTAAAAAATAAATTACAAATTTCAGGAATTACTATTACCCATGATTATTTATATAAACCTTTTGTTTAAAGCGCAACAAAACGGATTACTCTGAAAAACCCAAATTAAACAAAAGAGCTATTACAAAACATCGTATTGAAATCGATTGGGAATTCCACCCTCAATGCGACAAGAAAATTCCATTTTCAAATACGAAACCGGGAACAGACGACAGACCTAAATACCTTGTAAGCAAACGAAGCGCAATAAGTAAATAAAATTTTCCTCTTTGAGGAAATTTCAGAACAAACGGCCGATGAAAAACTCTAAACAACTTTTAACGGATTGCTGTTCTATGGCAAAATATTACTTATTTAAGCACTTAAGTACCCCTGTTGATCATTACGCGTAATTTATACATTTATAGCTTTTTGATAACTTACTCTTTCAGAGTAAACCAACGGCTCGTGTAGGCAGACCCGCTCAAAAAATCCCGCAAGTATGTGCGCTATGCGATATGCGAGTATAAAGGCCGTATTTTGGTGCGTCTACCCAAATCTCTTAAAAATCTAGAAAAAATGTTTTGTTTTTATTTGGTATAGGAATTCTTTGTATTCGAGACTCTCAGAATATTTTCATTTGTCATTAAAAATAGTGGAAGCGAAAAAGACGGATTAATCTTATATCAAGTTTATTTGCTCACAGGAACCGGACGCGTGGAACAGGACGCGTGAAACTTAAAAATATTGTTAAGTCTGATTACAGTTCTTATTTGCGTTTACGTAGCGGTGTATATTTTATTATATCCTTAATAGCTTTCGGAAGTCATTTTAAGCAAATAATGGCCTGTGAAATCACGTCACTTAAAATAACGCAGTTTCATTACGGGTTTACTTCGTAGATTGTATTATCATCACCTAGCTGTTCTGGCTTTGGGACTTCTTTCTCTCTCTCTTTCTCATCTGAGCGTCTTACTGATTGCTTCTTCGTCCGTCGAGTGTCCAGGGTCCACATTCCTATTTTTCCACTTTACACGGTCGTTGGCATTTCTAGTTGCCAGACCATTGGCACGTATATCATCCTTGATAACATCAAGTCAGCATTTCTTGGGTGAGATTGGATTTGGTATGCCCTTTGTTATTTGAAATGCAAATACGCTTGATGCTATTATTGCTTGTTCAGATGTACTGGTGTATGTGTCCAAAGATTTATTATATTTATATTTTTAACGAGTAGGTAGACGACTCGTTAAAAATGGTAACTAAAATACGCATTAACTATACCTACGAGCTACGTTCTCTTTTTATTTACATTTATTTCTTTTGACTTTGTTTTTGACGAGACGACTTACTTTGTTGAGACGACTAAGGGACACATAGCTCAGGCAGCTGATAGGCAACAATAACATTCCCAAGGAGTTTTAAAATCATAGCCGAATCTACAAATTTTAAGCTTATTTTTAACGCTGATCCGAGCTTCCCGGCCTCACAATACCGAACGCAACCAGGAACTAGTCCAATTTTTAAAAAATAAATAATAAATGTTAGGTATTATTTTTAGAAAAACTTTCCAAATCCGACAAGGCAATTGGAATTAAAACATATGGTGATTTGGTATTAGCTGAGTTTACAACAGACGGAATGTAATTTGAAATCATATAGGGAATACGATTCTTTAATATTCCTTCCATAGAAAGACATAAAACAAAGAAAATGTATTTACAATCATAATATAAATTAAAGTATAGGCAGCAACACATCAGCCTGCACAAAATTATTGCAAATTCGACTTTATTTCAGCCGCATATACGTAGGTACTGAGCATATATTAACAAAAATAAAAAAAATTGCAGAGCATATAAAAAGCGATAAATCAAACACAGTGGTGAGGAGTTTTCAATCAATTTTCATTAAAAAAGTAAAAATAAGTTGGCAGATCTGATGTCTATTCCACCCCATCATTACATCATCAACGTAGGAACGGTCCGGGTCCTGGCGGATGGTGATGATGCGGTGGTGGTGGAGGGTGATGGGGATGATGATGGGGTGGTCCAGGGGGCGGGGCGTGCGGTCCGGGGGGGCCTGGTGGTGGGGGGGGGTGATGCGGATGGTGGTGCGGATGGTGGTGCGGATGGTGGTGCGGATGGTGGTGCGGGGAGTGGTGTGGCGGGTGGTGTGGTCCTCCGGGTGGGCCGTACATCACTGAAATTTTTTTTTGTTTTAATATATATAATTTTATACATATAATAGCCACATTAGAATCAAGAAGGGAATGATTTTCCTGAAATTGAAGTATTTAAGAACTATATTAATTCTGAAATTTAATGCAAGAAAGGATGTCTAAAATAACATGACAAGATCAGAGAATTGTAAAATTCTAGGCAAAATGGATTTAGGATCATTATGATAATTCATAGAATGTAACAATGCAGCTGGACCGTTATACAAAGATTTCAAGTCGGTAATCATAAAAACAAACTCAACCATCACAAAAAACTAAAATTTTGTAACAAATTTTATTAAGAAATCATTGCCAAAATCGTACCTAACTTAACTTATTTCATCAAGTTGTGATGTCACTTATTCGTGTCATTTAGTATAGAGCATTTGAACAAGTCCACAAATGTGTGATTTTATATTTATCATGTCTTTAAAAGCATTGTAAATATCAAAGTATTTTTACTGGTGTTTCAATTATATACATACCTGTTTATTTCATAAAACTCTTGTATGCAAATAATACTACTTATTTATTTCATGTACTTTCAGTGTTGTGGTCAAAACAATACTAGTGATAATCCACAGCCGAGCATGGGTATTATTTAAAGCCTTTATTTTATCAGCTGTAGCGACAACAACGTCAAGTTATTAAACCTTCAAAATGGACTTTAATACGCCTTCAATAGATGACAATTTGCCACAAAAATTATGAACAATTTATCAATTGAAAAGGATATGATAAAAGTATCGGCGTTGATAATTTCATATTATTTTAAAATAATATATATAAGTGTAATAAAATGTAGTAATTATCTTTATTGTGATGTATACTTTATTTTTCACAAGATTTTAGTCCGACCTTTGATAGTAATCAAATCATGCAAGTTTTATCTGATTCGGCTTTTCCTACAGAGGTGAAATTTTCCACGTCGCTTCAGTTCCCTTGACAATACATTATTATGATAAATTCACCCAGAATCGGCTCTTAGTAAGGGAACTCCTTAACGGTTTGCTGCACGAGTTCATGTTTTTTTTTGTCACGCGGTGAATGCTTCAAGATATTAAATAAAAGCTAAAGTCTTTATTTATTTTTACATGACTACCTATTTAGTTAAATTATTTCTAATGCAAGTTACTGTATTATTGTGAATACAAATAAAACTATGAATCATTTTTACTTTCTTTGTAGCATTATCTTTATCAGCTTTTGCTGATACTCACGATATCGGACGAGGGGCTTTTTACGCGTCAAAATAATTCTACATGATTAGAGTCATGTCTGATATTACAGAATAACATAATTATGTATTACGCAATACATGAATTGGTTATTCGTGGAGGTTCTTTGTATGAATATAACTTTCTATGCGCCTCAGGGCTCTGCTCCCGCGGGATATCCGAGTTAAAAGTAACCTTATGATGTTTCAGGTGTTTGTAAATTTTATAAACATCCAACCAACCAACATAGTTTTTGAGTGATAAAACAAACATGCATCCTTTCTCACAAACGTTCATGTAAAGTTTCAAGTTGCATAAGAAGTATTAATTCTATTTCCGATGCAACTTTCAACTTTACGTAAAGCCATCAACAAAGTAAACAAATTGTTATTCATCGATACTTACATCCGTATGAATCACGTGTTATACTTATCTACTTATCGATATCTTGAACTCACCTGATATAGGCATATAGCTATGATGATAAACATATGTTGATGAAAAAACACACCAATCGAACTGTCGAAGTCAAAGTGAAATCATTGTTCGTGAAAACGTTCTTAATTGATGAATCTGCAAATATTAATTAGTAGTACTGCTAGAAAAATTGGAGGTGAGTGATATTGACTTTTTTAATGATACTTTTTTACATAATTTTAGAATAACACTCTTACTGGTGTCTTAAATGGAAAGAAATAAACTTGCATAATGACTTGTCCTTTCTTTTCTGTTTCTTGGGAATAATAAACGAAGTGGCTGATCCTGGCCTTCTCCTTTTCACAGATTAGTTCATAAATGATAACCTGAAGCCTGAATAACTTGAAGAGTATATTATTTTGCATAAAGAATTTCTTCGGGTTTTAATAAATACTAAAGTAAATAAACCTTCACTATCACTGAATGTAATAACTTGCAATGTTATAATAAATCTATACTAATAAATATAATATAATTTTCCTTGTCGATTCGACAGAAATGGTACCACCTCAAATGATACCGTGCGGGCCTCACTGCGGGCGCGGTCACTGCTTACCGCACTGCATGCACTACAGAGTACACACGTTCGTGCCGCCGCCGCATCATCATCATCATCACCCGCCCCCACCGCCCCCACCTCACTGGCTGCCACCACAACACCATCACCCCCCTCCGCCACCCTTCCATTCTCCACCACCTCATCATCCACCACACCATCATCACCATCCTTTCCTGCGTTAAGAAGGACTCCTAAAATATCTTAAATGAACTTCATTACATGAAGCATTGTATGGACATCGCATTTTACCGCTAAAGCCAAAATGGATCTTGGATGTGGACCAAATTTTTGGTTAACTACTGTGTTGGAGAATTTTTAGTACAATTTTTCTTACAAACCTATTGATGAAAAGATATATTTGGTATAATAACTCTTTCGACATTTGGAATATAATTTATTTTCAAAGACTTCATGTTAGTAAATAACAAAATCCCAACGTACACTCATTAAAACATGAGATCTGTAATTATTTGTATCTGTTGTTAGCAAATAAAAATCAAATCTGTATTATTACTTTAACTATTTCATAAATATTTTTTACTGTTATTTTTATTCGTGTTGTCTCTTTATAAAGTTTTTTTCCTTGCAACCCTATATTTAAATCTCTCTAATGAAGCAAAACTATCAAAGTGATTGTAAGATGTTGAAGACAACAAAATAATTTTGTAGTTTTGTTCGTAGTCTGGTAGTAGTTGTAGCAGGAAGTAACCAGAAACCAAACAGCGCTCTTATTAAGAAACTTTTTCCTCATAACAAGATTACGTACACCAGATGTGTTGAATAGGGCTTGGTGCAATACTTGGGCAAGTGACAGGGCTTGCTTTGTTTTGTTCACTTTCATTTTTATACGAAACTTTTATGCTATAAATGTTATCATTATTCAACATAAAATTAGGTACCTATTCAGAATGACCAAAATAGTTTATCATGAAACTAGTTATACTAGTTATACTTATCATGAAACTAGTCATAATTTTCCACGGGGACAGTTATTTTATGAAATAGATTGTCTGACTTATTAGTCAGTCAATTTTACTTAATTTTTCTTATCTATGTGATAATTATTATTATATACACTTTACTAATCTATTTACAAAATTAACTCATATTTGTTAACATAGTCACCTCTGTAAAATATCAAAGCTGTAGGGTACATACAAGGGTATGTACCCTTGATTTGTGCAAAACATAATTATAAATCTTAGAATAACTATAACTAAGTAAAAAAAAAGATAAATAAAGCCAGCGGTTATCTAATCAACATTACAAATTCTCGGAACATTTGAAGTTCTGAGTACTTGTTTACCTCCAAAAAAATTAATTATGTAGAAATTTAAAAAGACATACAATAATATATTTACGTATTAATATAAAAGTAGCAAAATTATTTTTTCAGTCATTTCAAGAATAAGAAAACATGAAAACGCTATTATGAATACATTTTCCGAGAACTACTTATTTTATTTCTCCCCTGTGTATCTACTGCCTTAAGTTTATATTCCGCCCACGAGCGCACTATCCGCGCTTTTCAGAAAGTAATCAAACCAACTGTTGTAGGGATTTGCCTCGGATTGGTACCAATACACGCAATTTACGTGAAAAGAAACACTTCGCAAATACTGACAATTGAAAAAACACGTGTGTGATGTTCAATTTGTAATTATCAGCTGGGCCGTTGAATCATACCGTAGGCTTAGAATGGATTTCCACGTGAAAGGCATATTTTTATTTATTTAAAAAGTAGCAAATATACTCTTCCTCGTTACCGCCTTGAAAATAATACTCGCTATACACGAAATAAAAAAATACAAAAATACGAGTCGTAATAATCACATTGAGCGGTTCGTTACGCGGCCAAGGAAACGGAAGAAAAGTCCATTTGTGCCTATCAATCATAACATAAACGGCACAAATACTTCACGAAAATAGCCTGAAACACGCCACGTTACTGAGAAATAGGCTTATGTGAACACAACCTGTTAATTACACCAGCTAATAAAAGAATACAATTAATGTATTGAGACACGCAATGGAAAAGGTGAAATGGAAATATGAAATCATACGAATAATTAAAAGTACCATGAAAGTGAAATTTATCCTTACATATTGAAAAATAACCCTCGCGTTCATAAAGACAGACGTGTTAGGGGAGGCCCTAACACGTCTGTCTTTATGAACGCGATAAACTCAAAAACGACCGGACGGATTTTTGTACGATTTTCACCAATAGTTAGTGCGATTTCTGACGAAGGTTGAGGTGTATAATATATTATAGTTTCACACGAGTTAAAGCCGGAACTGGCTGTTTACAATAATCGTATCGTCGTTTCTTGAGGGTCGTGATCACCCAGTATCATGTACCTATGGCTCCCTTGACTAGGGCTTTCCGGGCAATATGATCATATATATATATATATATATATAATATATATATATATATATATATATATATGTAATATTATAAATTGCTAGTGAAGTGACATCGGTATGTACTTACTTAGTTTGAACCTAACTGCTTGATGATTGGTTCTTGAAAAACTTTGAAAGTTGAATATTGTGCTTCTATATATATATATATATATATATATATATATATATATATATATATATAGAAGCACAATAAAAGCATATATATATATATATATATATATATATATATATATATATATATGTATAATATACAAATAAATATGTAATATTGTAGAAGCACAATATTCAACTTTCAAAGTTTTTCAAGAACCAATCATCAAGCAGTTAGGTTCAAACTAAGTAAGTACATACCGATGTCACTTCACTAGCAATTTATAATATTACATTCTCACAAACCTACATGTTCGTAGGTACCCACCTTAAAAGAGTAACAGAAAACGCTCTATTTTTAAAACTGCCATAAAACTAAATCATACTGGCCGTTAGAGGATTTTACGGGAACTGCAGTAGTGAGGCAAAATGTAACAGCTACAGAAAAAACATTTGCAAGTTGATACCGCCATCAATCGAATGGTGGGCGGTACCATAAATAGCGAACACGTAGCATCACTTGGACGCACTCGCCCGGTTGCTACGTGAATTACGGTTATAGGGGTCGTCGGATGCACAAAATAACTAATCTGCAGAAGTGTAGGTAAAAAGTTTTCATAAGAAATTACGCGAAATATGTGTAATTTCTGGCTTTTACCCCTTATTTCGCAACGGCAATAACTATCCCAGACAGAGCTGTAAGTTGCAAAATTCAAAGGCCACGTTCAGCTTTATCAATCGCCTATGAGAAGCGGTTAGCCCAGATAATATGTTGGATAGACACACAAAGTCATCGCTGATGGACAACATTATGAAATCGAAGCCTAAACCGTCAATGAAACGCCAACTCCGAACCAGACCAGAAGACCACCAGCCCCGTAGTTGCAGGCAGCAGAGGACAACACTATACTCGTAAAAGACCTTATCAGTCACCTTATTTCTATCAAAGCCACGTGCGCAGATTGGGAACTGAGAAGAACCAACACCGAACACTCGTTATTTGGATCCAATACTTCGCCGTAATATCCGATGAGATTAAAAGCGCGGGCGCGGCACTGATCTGATTTTTCCCGCGCTTCTGGAAATTACGTGCGAGTTGAGTCTCGTGAGTCAAAACGTGACATGAAAATAAATTCTTTAAATCAAATCAACTAGTTATTAAATATCGATATTTTTTTAATTATACAGAAAATCTAAAACTAATAAACACCATTCAAATCAAAAATTCGTAGTGAAAAATACTAACATTTTCGATTTTACATACAAAGTATACCTTTCTTTGCTCACAGCTGTATTTGCCGACCTAATTTTGACATTTTTTTCGAAAGATTATGCAAGAAAGCGTTACTAATATGAGCATCCAAGCACAACCTTAAAACAATTAGAAGCACTACTGCACTATATACATACAAAATATTTCGATATTTATCGTTCAATCTAGATAGCTCAGCATATAATATATAATGTAAGTACTAATAAATTAAGGATATTTACTCCACAAACATTTTGTTGTTTCACATGATACGACAAGTAACGTGTTTCATAACTCACTCATAAATTAAATTTTCAGTGCTCACCGCCTAACGACGGGGGAGGTCGTAAACTTAATATTTCCTTCCAATTTCTCAAGAAAGAAAAATTACGTTGGAAATGTCCCATTTTCACTTTCAACTTTAATAAGTATCATAAACTGGGAGGGGTTATGTAGGGGTAGATATAATTGACAGTTATGAAATTACGAGCAATTAAACAATGTATGCTTTGTAAGTATATTTAAGACATTACTAACTATACTTACTTCGGAACATTGTCGGTTTATTTGAAGTTTGGGTTTTGACATTTGTGTTTGAAGTTAAATATATGTTTATAATGACCGTACACATAATAAATGTAGAAAACATTGCATTATAAAAGATAAAAGGCTACGTATTAATTATAATTCCCTAAGGAAACTAGTTATTTCAAAAACAGAACAGCAAAAAGAACAGTGGCGGATGCAGTGCACACACTTAATTAAAAAGTTTACAACAGGTGGCTACCTACTGCTGCTGGCTGGAAAAATATAAATGCTTTAGAACACATATGCATACGTGACCGGTCATGGGTGAACGGCGAAACACTATACGAAGCGATACGACGCTGTGCGTGCATGAAAGACTACGGGGCAACAACATAGGCCACAAGTGAACACAAATTTTAATACACATTTGAAATTGAAATCACGAATGCAGTTTTGCCGCGTTTGACGCTAACCTAAGACGCCGCGTTAGCAAAGTTGCGAAACCGCAATATTGCCGCGCTGTCTGCAGAATAAAAAGATTTTGTTATTAAACAAGATGCAGTTACTAACGTGAGAATTGCATACAAAACGAATGAACTGTCATTTAATGTGCTTTTCGCCTTGATAGGAGAAAATCCGTACTTTTTTTAAAAGCGCTATTGAACTAATTCAAATGAATATTCACAGGAATGAAGCCGCGGGCTCAACACATGAGCAATCTATAGATAGATACTTGATAGCAATCAATTTATTTCGATTTATTTGGACGAGTTTTCAACAATAGTTTATGAAGACACTGGCCACAAACTCACCAAACAATAGTCTACGCAGACACTGACACACAACTCCCTATCTCCCGAGCCTGCTTTATGACAGCCCCACAGCCGGTCGTAAAATAGTTTATGTTTCTCAACTATTTCTCAAAGGGATTGCGCTGAATCTTTGTAATCACAGATAAATGGACCGTAACTTGTAATTGTAAGTATGCGGGGACAAGTCAACGCTATCCTAGTTATTATATTGTCTTCCTGATAGAATTGATTTTAAAGAAATGGGCAGGTATATAAGGATATTTTTAATATGAAAAGTTCAAGGTAGGTTGAAGGAAGATTATGTTACTATTAAGGTGAAAGTAATTTTAATTTGTTGCTACTCAGGTAAGACATAAAAATAAATTTAAGCGCATGTTTTAATCACTGATCTCATGGTTTTCAAGTTTTTTCTGATGATCTTTTTATACGGAAGTTAAATTACCTAGCTTTTTGTTCATAAAAAAACCGAATCCTCGCATAACACTTGGTCATCGCCTCGCATAACACACAAAAATATGTCAGCGATGATAATATTATACGAACAACAATTTATTGCGACTGTAAGTAACAAGAGCGTAAGCTTCGAAGACTATATTGCGGTGTTTCGATGCAAAATGGCGCATCCCTGAAATATGCGACGCCAAATGAAATCATAAATTTCGGTAAACAGCCTCAGAGGTACGCACCGCTATGGCTGTGCCAAATCTTTCAGGGTTTTCGATTGCTTTACTTGGACATGATGTGGCAAATGTGTTTCACTAAACCTAGGAAGGTTTATACTGCATTTTGTCTCTTTGTGAAATTGTAAGTGTGTGAAGTAGGCATGTATTTGTGTATCTATTTTATTTAATAATATACTGCCTAAAATAAAACTAAAACTAAATTTTACTAATTTTCCACGAAATTTCGTTGAAGTTTGACACGTGGAATAATTAGAAAATAGAGTACTTATTGTATTAATTACAGGCTTCAAGAGGGAGGAATTCCCGAAATAAACACGAAATCACGAGTAATGGCTAGTTGTATTCACACGTTATAGATATAAATGTACTACACTCCGTGAAAGGAGCGAGCTCAGAGGAGATTTACCAAGGGTAGATTTACGCGCGAACGCAGTCGCGAGCACTGGCTAGTCGTATTTATAAAACTTCGATATATATCCAAATATATATGGTCATGATGGCACACATAACAGTCTGTGTGACGCAACTCGCTGGCTAACCGCAGTGTAGTGGTTTGGTTAATGCTGTCTGCCGAGCCTAGCCGTTGACTACCTATCTATCGGTAGAGACTCTCGTATGGCATAATAATCTTCATTGTCAGAATTCACCGGAATTAATAAGTGATTAAAATTAATTTGACGAACATTTTATGTTCAAATTGCCTTAAATATGTTCATATCTTAATTATGGCTTCTTGATATTTTTTATGTTTTAACTTTTCATCGTAACGCTTTAGTCTCATTATTGGTAAAAAATAACCTACTTCAAAATCGTGAAAATAAGCAACTTACAAACATAAAAACGTAAATCTGCTTTTTTTGATCAGTCGTGTAAAAACATTGAATTGGTACTTTATTCTTTTAATTTCTATAATGTTACATACAAATAGGTATTCGCATACCAAACGAAATAAATAGGCAATGCGCATGTGACATCCCTGATGTTGCAAGCGTTCATAAGCTGGGTGACCACTTACCATCATACGGGCCGTATGCCACTTTGCTCGCTTGGTAGTATAAAAAACAAATGTTCAAATCAAAATCATTTAACCGTGACATCTATGTTGGTATAACGAGGGAAATTATGATTTACGTGACAAGTATAATTATCACTATAACATTAATACACTATCACGATACATTTAATTTATTGATATAAATAAAATAACACTTATTTTTTTATCTATACATATGGTAGATTTCGCTCGCGGGTTTACATGACACATTTTTTTAATGTCGTGTGATTTTATGATTGCAAAACACGTTACAATCTGACCGGATGAATCCAATCAATTTCGTCTTTAGCAACGATATGAATCTCATTAAACTGTAGTAATAGTATCGAATTTTCAATAAATCTGGTTAGTTTATTGTATTGGTGACTGTACTTATCATTCAGACAAAAATTTCCAAAACTATATTTTCGTCATCTATGTATGTAACTAAGAATGTTCCATGAAGATTTTTTTTAAAATATACAATGTACAAATTTGGCCTTTCTTCAATTTTATTATATGTATTGATTACAACATTCATAGAATAACCATATTGTTACTGAAACTAAAAATGAAACAAACGAGTAAAAATATCATACATTTTAAATATTAGACATTTTCTGTGATGCTTTAGATCTTCAAGCGAAAATCTAATAAAGATTATTAAATTCCTCTAAAGTGCCACAGCTTTCGTTTTATATTTTAATAAAATCATTTTTCGCCCCAGAAACTCTATTGCAAAGACCGCTCCGATGTAGACTTTGAATAATTATATTTTTCTCAGGAACAGTAACACGAAAATTCATAAGCAATCGTGTACGTAAGTTAATGTTGTAGAAAAAATACTTCCATAAGTCTTCCTTCCTTATAAAAGTAACTAACCATTTTAAAGACAGGTCAGATATAGACAGAGGTATAACAAAACTATACTTAAAAATGTAAAAAATGCCTGTGAGGCGTCATTCCAAGGACGATAGTACGAGTATAATGTAAAAAGTCGTGAGTATTCTAATTCTAAAGAAAGAGATGAATCACAACATGTCTGACGAAATTCCGACGGCGATTGACGACTGATTTACGCTTATCTATTGTTTTTACCAGACAGCACTTGAAAATACCGTGTCATGTGAGGAAAATACAATGCCGAAGATAAAAAATGGACAATTGAGACATTCCGGCAAGTCTTTCCAGTGGCTTGCTGAATTTTAGTGTAATATAATGCAATGTAATGCAATATAATGCAATGCAATTACAGGCTAATTTAAGAGTCAGTGTCGGTTAGATCGTCTGACATTGGACTGAAATTTATATACATATATACTGTAGTCTTACGCTGCCGTAAAGGCGACTTCCAAAGGCATTAAAATTTACAGAATTGTAATATTTTTGGTAGAATAAAGGTTTATTATATCTTCTATTTACTTAGGTATAGAACATAAATCCAATCAGTTCTTCGTCTTCGAACATTTCGGTGAATTAGATGTCTGCCTAAAATAATCCTGATATCTGTCTTAGATCTAAGTATACTAACTTTGACAATGAACCGTATAGTCAATTAAGAATGCAAATTGAATATTCTCATATCATAATCGCTTCTTCGGAGATTTGATTACATGACTAAACAAGCACCTATAGAAAGAATAAGCGGGAGTTTTTTCATATTTAATAACATCTATACATACAAATAGAATTTTAAAAAGCATACCAATAGTGAATTAAAAGTAAGAGAGAATATGCCAACAGACGTACATCATTTGAGAGCACCTACTCTAAATAATTGAAAATTTCGCTCTCAAGCCTGTATCTCATAAGTTTCGCAATAACTTTTGGTAACTAGTTGGTGGACGGACTGTTTTACTTTCGCGATGCGCCCCCTATTCCTCACCCCCGCTCCGCCCGGCTGCAGACCAATTATTTTTATGCAAAACCTCGATTTGAATTTATTTTCGCAAAATATTTCACACAGCTAACAAAAAATACAGTTATGAATCAATATTTTAATACGATTTAATATCTGCTTTATTATTGTTCCGTACTCCGTTCATTCAACTGAATGAACAAATCTCCATTTGTCCGTCCACTGCACGCCGCGATGTAAGCATACTCGTATTGTAATTTAAATGCTCCCCTGGAGTTAGTTATTATATCTAAATACCTACATTATACAACAAATAATTATGGAGCTTATCATTATCAATGTTCCAGCATGGGTTGTGCCTAGGACACACATGGCATTACTATTAAATAACAATGATTTCATAATATTTCAAACCCTGAAGACCTTACCTTTGCCTATGTTAGTGCATGACGTGTGATCCTGTTGTCAAAATTTATTGACGTATTGACCTGAACTACACCTAAAATACACAATAAGTTTAAAATGACAGACGTATTTTTTATATACATAGGTACTATTAGTATATTAAACACTTTACGGTCCAATAAAACAACTACAAATGGAATATAATTAAAAATAAGAATGAACTCATGATGTATACATAAATATATATATATCAGCTCTATACTTTATCATTACACATTTTGTATAAATCATTTTCAAGATGATTTATTTATTGGTTATAATTTTAACATACCTTGTGCATTTATATTTAAAACGAAATCATACAATATGGCGAAAACAAGGAATAAAAGGACCAGCTGCAATACCCATTCTTGGTAACTTTGCTCCCATATTTTTCCTTATGGAAACATTTCCTGACTATATAAGAAGAATTTATGAATTATATCCAGACGAAAAAGTTGTTGGTCTGTTCCAAGGATATCGGCCAACACTCCTTCTAAAAGATCCTGAAATTATAAAACAAGTTCTGATAAAAGATTTCCATATATTTCCAAACCGAGGAATAACACCGGCAAGAGGCAAATTCAATGAAAACTTAATAGTCTCCAACGACACAACGTGGAAAGTTCTAAGGCAAAACCTTACTCAGGTATTTACGTCAAAAAAACTTAAAGATATGTTTCCGCTTATGCAGAAAAGTGCAGAAAACTATATATATTCCGTTCAAAATCTCATAAAGGAAAATAAAGAACAGGAAATGAAACAACTAGCTGAAAATTATACTACACAAGCAACTACTATATGCACTTTTAGTATTGATACAAATCCATTCAATAAAAAAAATAATGAATTCTGCCAAGCAACCAAAATGATGACCACGCCTGTATTATCAACAAAATTGTCGTTAATTTTAAATATTATATTCCCAGGAATACGAAGATATATTTATACTAATCTCAGAGCAGAAAGATATTTCACTAATCTAATTAACAACATAATAAAAAAAAAATCGCTAATAGTTAGACAATCGAAAGATATATTAGATCTGTTAATTAATTATCGGAATCGAGGAAAAATGAGTACGAGAGGAGAAAGCGGAACAGCGGAAATAGATCTCAATGAGGAGTTGCTGATTGCTCAAGTTACAATATTTTATTTTGCTGGAGTGGAACCATCCGCCTGGCTGATTGCGTATATTCTTCATGAACTATCTTTGAACCAAAAGATTCAAGATAATCTTTATGACGAAATATGTAAAGTAACTATAAAACATAACGACAAGTTAACATACGATTCCATCAATGGCATGACTTATTTGGATATGGTTATGAACGAAACTTTAAGAAGATACCCCATTGCGACAACTGTTTTACGTAAATGTAACACAGATTATATTGTGCCCGGAACAAAAGTATTTATACCCAAGGACACTGCTATAATTATCCCTATTGGTGGATTACTGAGTGATCCAAAATACTTCACAAACCCTGAAATTTTTAATCCAGAAAATTATTCTCCTGAGAATAAACAAAAGATACAACAATGTGTTGATTTGTCATTTGGAGAAGGACCACGTAATTGTATAGGTAAGTCTTTTTTTATGATTTATTAATTATTATTATGTTGATACATATTTTTAGCCACGGGTCCATTAGGACCCCGTCCTTTGAGGCATTCATGGGGACGAAGCCAATATTGAAGAAGACTTTTTGTACCTTTTTATTCTAAAATGAGATGGCTGCATCAGAGAGCTATTCCTTGTATTAGGAAACACTAACGGACAGTCCTCTACAGCTGCCAGACTATTTTGCCAAGAAGGGATTTTATGTCTCGTTTTATTCTCGGCTTTTTTTTTCACGGGTAATATTAACGGTGCTTACGGACCGAAGCCTAAGCCATTCGTTACAACATCAACTTCACACAAATGGCTCCACATTAGGCAAAGTGCCTGTCCTGTAGCAACCAATATTGAATAAGAAAAAAATTACATCTATAATTTTTTTTGTCCACAATTTTCATGCACAACATACAAAAGCATTAATTAGTTCATCATGTGACTACTTTTGTAATACATAATATAACTTTTGCTACATCTCATTTTTTAGGTATAAGGTAACTATAAATGTTTTACAGGTATGCGATTTGCTATCATGATGACCAAAATCGCAGTGGTGGAATTTATTAGGAAATTTAAAGTGCATCCATCTCCTAAAACCAAGCTACAATTTGAGCTTCAGAACTTTACCCTGTTGTACGCCTCCAAAGATGGCATATGGCTCAATGTAACGCCACGTTAAACCAATATCGTCACTTTTTGACCCCTACTTATTCACATTGTTCTATTCTATTTCTATTTTTTAGAAACAAAATGAAAACAAATACATGTTCATATTATAGTATGTATTATGGAAAATAAAATATTTTTGGCACAACATATTTTATTTTACTAACCTACCTATCTAATGTAATTGGTTGGCCGTGTAAATAGGCCTTCCAAGCGGGGATGATAACTTCAGGTTCATGAGTTCAGACCAAGTAAATTATGATCATTTTCTATGTCTCCAAAACTTCCGCAAGTCAAAACCGCACTACTTCCATAACAATATAAAGAAGGCACTTACCAACTATCACCACCAGCAACCAGCTCCTGATGTCCAGGTATTCGCGTGCTATCAGGGGGGCTTAGGTTGGTTCGTTTTCTTATCGGAAGCTATTTTCACTTGAACACGAGTCACAAACCAAACCACTGCACTTATTAACAGTGTCTCCAATAACTTAGGAGAATCTAAGACGGTTTTCTCACAGAAGCAAGACGAGCAACTCAAAAAAAATCAACTGCGTATTATGAGAACATGACACAGAAAAAAAAAAAATAAAACACTGGTGACATTTGCCCCTTAGAGTCTATGGGCTAGAGTACTAGCCACCAAGAAGATCAAGGAGGTTCAGTACCTCCGTTTATAATACCCGAAAGAAAGCGCTAGTTCAATCTTACGGGAAGTTTTCATATTATATAAATTTCTTATGTATAAAGAACTAAAAATGAAACCTATTGGTGCAACCAGTAATAAAACTACCAGTCTTAAATCTACGGGTTCTCCAATGAGCTTCTTCTTCACTTAAAACCCTTGCGCCATGTATCACATCATCCTTCTGAATTCTTACGTTATCAGTCTACGTATTACCACCAGTAAAGTGACCTTTGTCTCCTCACGGTCTTTTAAATACGGACGGGGCAATTATATGACTCAACTGAGTAACCAGCCGCGTATAGTCCGCTCAGCTGTTAGTAGCCGACTCAACTCTGCCATCAGCGGTGCTGTGTCATAGATAGAAATAATAGTGAATATATAAAGTGTGAGAAGACTTTAACTCTAAAAAGCTCCCATTATGGTTTTATTTTACATAAGTGTTATCGTATTAATATACGGTATTTATTTATATTCAAAGCGTAAACATAATTTTTGGAAACAACAAGGCGTAAAGGGACCTGAGCCTTTACCGATAGTTGGAAATTTTGGCAAAGTGATGATATTTCAAGAATCGATACGGAACTTGATTATAAATGCATATAATAAATATCCGAATGAGAAAGTAGTTGGTTTATATAGAGGTTTGGAACCAACGTTAGTCCTGCGAGACCCGGAACTGATAAAACAAATGTTGATAAAGGATTTTCATTCATTTCAAGACAGAGGTGTTAGTGCCACTGGAAGCAAACTTAGCAAAAATTTATTTGAGGCCGATGGTGACACGTGGAGCTTATTAAGAAAAAAATTAACGCCCGTGTTCACATCAAAAAAACTTAAGGACATGATACCACTTGTGGAGCAGTGCATTGATAATTATATTAACTATGTCGATCGATGAATCGAAAAAAATATCCACCATGAAATTCGGTCTTTGCAATCAAAATACACATTACAAGTGATTGGGTCGTGTGCGTTTGGTTTGCAGTTGAACACCTTCAGAGATGAAGAAGATGAATTCAGTATTATGGCTAGACGAATATTTAGCCCGACACCTTTAACAACAATAATAAAAATGGCTGATATAGTAGTCCCAGGACTCGCAAATCTATATAATACAGCAGCTGATGTACAGAACTTCTTTTTAGATCTTGTTTCAACTATTATCAAACAAAGAGAACATGAACCCATGAAACGTAAAGACTTTATGGACCTCTTAATAGAATTAAGAGAACAGGGAAAAGTTAGTAGAAAGAGTGACGTCGGTGGTTTGAAGGAATTAGAAATGGACGACGCATTGATAGCGGCACAGGCAGGAGTTTTCTATGCGGCCGGGTTTGAAACATCGTCAGCTACAATGTCGTTCATGATCTATGAGCTCGCATTACACCAAAATATACAAGATAAAGTATATGAAGAAATATGCGAAATAACTGCAAAATACGATGGAAAAATTACTTACGAATCTATAAAGGAAATGACCTATTTAGAAATGGTATTCGAAGAGACCTTACGAAAACAGTCCGTAGCTGGAGCAGAGTAGTTCGTAAATCTGTATCACAGTACACTTTCCCTGGTATAAATGTAACTATTCCTAAAGGCACGTCAGTTTTCGTGTCAGTTGCAGCGCTACATATGGACAAACAATATTATGATAACCCTGAAGAGTTCAATCCTGAGAACTTTTCTGCAGAGAACAAAGCAGGACGGCCACAGTGCACATATTTACCGTTTGGAGAAGGCCCTCGTAATTGTATTGGTAAGTAGTACCTCTTTTGATTACAGGCTCTAAATTCGCTACGAAAACACTGCAAAATAAAAATTACTAGAAATTGAAATAGAAAACATATGCAACTTGCTACGTCTCGGGGCTTCGCTCTTGAAGGTATTTAAGTACCCTATGTGTTATTCTAGGTTATTTTCTACCTGTGAACCACATTTCATAACAATCGGTCTAGTAGATAATGCGTGAAGGGGTAACAAACTTAATTTAGCATTTATAATATTAGTTGGGATGGGATATACATTTAGATCGTTTAATACAATATCGTACAACACGGTGGTTATTATTTAAGTAAACACATCCAGGCTCTAATAATATGTATGTTTATTTTATACAATCCACATTTGCTAAAATTCTACTGATGTAATTACTGTGATGTTATTATTGTAACGTGAATCAAAACAATTTTTGTTACAGGTATGCGATTTGCGAAAGTACAATCTCTAATGGGGATGGTAGCTTTCCTAAAGAAATTCCGAGTGGAACCGAGTGCCCAGACCAAAGACAAACTTGACTACAAATGTAATACATTAACTTTGGAGAGCAAAGATGGAATATGGGTTAAAATATCAAGGCGATAATCATAAAATCAAGACACAAAGTGATAGTTATATGTGGCAAAATTGTTGAGAACATTTTCAACGTTTTAGTTGTGATATTATCTTTATTTGTAAATTATAATGTTACTGAAATAAATGTTTTCTTGTAAATTTTTATTTTTGGAAATTTTATTTGGAACCCGATGGAAAATTTAATAAACCAAGTCAAGGGTCAAGTGCGAGTTGAACTCACGTGAAGAGTTAAGTACAATTTATAAAATTCCTATAGGTTTATTTTTTCGTTTAGTTTTGGAGATCAACGCGAGTCGCGCGCAACGCCAGGGGTATCACAAGCTTGTACTCCATGTCAATTTATTATTGAAATTTAAACAATATATTGAAAATAAAGCAAATTTCAAACCACTACCAACAAAATGGTTGGTGAAGAAAAAGAAATACCGCCAGCGCTAGGTTTACGTTTTTTTACGGAACTCGAAAATAAAAACAAGAAATGCCGTTGATGAATGATTCGTTTTGTAGATAAATAAGGACATTTTAATAAAACAATGATCAAATATATTTTTAATCAGACCAATACTTTGTCTTCCAGAAATAAGTTAAAACTCCTTCTTTTACTTTCTTCAAATCAATTAGGGATATAAATTTTGGGATGTAAAAGAAAATTTTCATTTATTTCAAACTGCGCACGCAAACGCAGTTGCAGGCACAGCTTGTTTTGAATAACGGTCAATGAATGCACCATTTCAGTCATCACATTTATCTATAAGTATTTTGTTTAAACCGTGCCACTGGCATTTGAATAAGTGAGGAGAAATTAACAGAACAGACAGACAGACGCCGCAGAGGACCTTATTTTATAATATAATTGTGTATGGATAAGGATATTTTCTAAATTGTCGCAGTAATTTGAACCAGGGTCCAGTCATTCTGAGGACCAAATGAAATTTCACTAAAATACAAGTTTTGCATATCTATCTAAGTACAGTCGACAGCATCAACTTATCCAAATTGATATCTAAGTAAATCGTAACACGTAGTAAATTACAGCCGAATGGACTTCAAAATTTCGAGGTTTATTTTTAAAATTACCCCAGCGCCGTCACAACCCATATTAAAACTGGAAACACGCGTAGATGAGTGAGAGAAGAGATAAATGAAGAGTACACTGTAATTAATAATGTCTCAGTGTATTTGCAAATAAATGCATTGATAACAACTGATAGTGACTTTATATACTGGGAGAGAACGGTCGCGTATAACAGAAACTCTCAATTTCGCACAATGGTTTTGTTTTATTTAAGTGTTCTCATATTTATATACGGTGTTTATTTATATTTGAAGAGTAAACACAATTTTTGGAAACAAAAAGGTGTGAAAGGGCCTGAGCCTTTGCCAATAGTTGGAAATTTTGGCAAAGTCTTGATAATGCAGGAGTCTATACGAACATTGTGTCAAAATGCGTATGAGCAATATCCAAATGAAAAAATAGTTGGTTTATACCGAGGATATACACCAACGCTCCTCTTGCGAGACCCAGAACTGATCAAACAAGTTTTGATAAAAGATTTTGATTTATTTCAAGACCGAGGTATGAGCACTAGCCGCAGTAAACTAGGCAAAAATTTATTTGAAGCAGATGGTGAAACGTGGAGGGTATTACGACATAAACTAACACCTGTGTTCACCTCTAAAAAACTAAAGGACATGATACCACTTGTGGAACACTGCATCGATAATTATATACACTATGTAGATACTTTAATAGAAAAAAATATCCACCACGAAATTCGATCCTTAAAATCAAAATACACATTACAAGTGATTGGCTCATGCGCCTTTGGTTTGCAGTTAAACACGTTCAGTGACAAAGAAGATGAATTCAGTATTATGGCTAAACGAATATTTAATCCAAAACCATTTTCAAAAGCATTAATGATGGCAGATATGATAATCCCTGGAATAAGAAAACTATTTAATACAGCTACTGATGTCCAAGACTTCTTTTTAAATCTTATTTCAAATGTTATTAAACAAAGAGAACACGAACCAATGAAACGTAAAGATTTTATGGATCTTTTGATACAATTAAGAGAACAGGGAAAAGTTAGTCGAAAAAGTGAAGATGGTATACTGGAAATAGAATTGGATGATGGATTGATAGCAGCACAAGCATTGATTTTCTATGCGGCCGGATTCGAAACTTCATCAGCTTCTATGTCATTCATGGTCTATGAACTCTCGTTACATCAAGATATTCAAGATAAAATCTATGAAGAAATTATTGGGATTACTGCAAAGTACAATGGAAAAATTACTTACGAATCTATAAAAGAAATGATTTATTTAGATATGGTATTTGATGAGACCTTACGTAAACATGCCGTGGCGGGTTTATTAATACGTAAATCTTTAGCAGATTATACTATGCCTGATGTCAATGTGTACATTCCTAAAGGCATGCCCATTTTCATACCAGTTTCTGGTCTACAACTAGATAAAAAGTATTATCATAATCCTAAAGAATTTAATCCTGAAAACTTTTCTGCAGAAAAGAAGGCGGCTCGTCCGCCTTGTACATATCTACCATTTGGTGAGGGACCTCGCAATTGTATTGGTAAGTAACATTTTGCAAAGCCTAAATATTAAAAGTATGCGTTTTCTCGGATATTTCATTAACACTAAGCTATGGACGGGACCAGGGTCCACTAGGCGCTTACCCACTTCTCCTTTTCAACTTCTCATGATTTTTTGTATCCTTAGTTGTCAAAAAAATTATACGCATATCCTTCTTCGCGAAATGAAATTAGCACTCTTTTCGTTTTTCGGCAGAAACCAAACATTAATTTGATTTGTCATAATAAAATAACTTCACCTTCTTCACCACTTTGAAATTTGAAGATAAACTACCAAAATCTGAATAAGAAAACAGTTTTTGCATTGAAAAACATAATGTGCACCCAGATGCCAGAAAACATAAAATACCACCGGTATTTTCATTACGGTATTTTTTTTTTATTTATATTTATTTGCGCAAGATAGAGAGAAATGGAAGGAGATGGGGAGACCTTTGCCCAGCAGTGGGATAATGAGGGTGAGCAAAAAAAAAATATTATTAAATAAAAATGATGTTTTTATGTATTTGATTCTTATAGGAATGCGATTTGCAAAAGTACAGTCACTGATGGGAATGGCAGCCTTCCTCAGGAAATTCCGAGTGGAGCCGAGTGCAAAAACTAAAGCGGAGCTGAACTACAAAACTACAGCATTGACATTGGAGAGTAAAGATGGAATATGGGTGAAAATTTCAAGACGCTGAAAAACATGAGTAGTAAAACAATTGCGCCACTTTTCCGCTACCTGTATCAGGTTTTGTAACTTTAGGATAAACCCTTGCCTTTCAAATTTTGCACCAAATTATTAGGACTATAATACATTCCCTCAGATTATTTTTTTAATAAATAGAATCGAAAAATAATTTATTTTTAAAAGTACAAAAACTACATTTGCATGATCAGAAATGATTAGTATAGTTGATGTAGTATAAACAAATTATTACTGTACTACTACTATACTAATCATTTCTGATACACCACTTATTATTATCTAACGCAGTGGACTAAAATCTATGGCCAAATTTGCCAAAAAAAATATTGTAGTCTACACTTTGGTATGCACGCGAAAAACCTCCAGACCTTTAAAATAATTTCTCCAGACCTCAAGACAATTGCGACACTAGTTAAAAAACCATTATTTTAAATTATTTAATTTTTTTGGACAACTTAAGTTATAATTTTTTTTTTAATTCGTAACATCATCTAATTAATTAGTTTTATTATGATTCCATAGTTTTATAGGCAACTTTAATTAAGTTACAAACAAACACCATCCTGTTTGATCACCAAGTTAAAATTGCAGTTACAACGGCGTACATTTCTTATGAAACTTGATTGTTCGAAAGAACTTCGCCTTCAGTCGAGCGACTTACTTGTGTTGTAAACTTGTGGAGCCTCGTTGCAGAGGGTTTAGTGCGGGTTTGCATTTCACTTCTCACCATCGAATAGATTCGAAGTGAAGTAGTTAGTGGTTGTCGTTGTGTCACAATGGCGCAATGTAGTGTAATGTGGCTTCGCTGCGTCTCACTTGGAATCAATTCGATGGTGAGAAGTGAAATGCAAACCCGCACTAAGTCCTCAGAGCCTATTCGCTGTTATAGTATTCTGCTAAATTCCATTAGCAGAACTACTTTTCAAAATAAAAGTATACGTCACTACGTGAAAAATACAATAGATTGTTTTGTGGCCTATATTTTTTTGTATCCCCGCGGAACAAAGTTGTAGTTGTAGTATCAACATCTTTTGCATAACAAACCGGCCACGTAGCTGTTGTTAGAGACTAAATAAATTGGCGGGTTTTTTAAGGCTTTACGCATCTGTGATCAATGGGGACTTTGCGGTCTGTAATGAAGGGTTGCCTTCGTCTTTGTCTTTCTAGAATAATTCGCATAGTGCTGTCTCATTCACTACATCGTTGGCCAAGTTGGAGTGCGGTAGACAGTGAGTTGTCAATTCTTGTTGGGAAGGTTTCGCTTAATCGAAATTAGTTAAGCGCTACGCTTATTTTATCGTTGTGTCGAGAACGTCATTGCACAAATACTTGTAACAAACAATACAACGTAAGTATATGAAATTGCTTTGCTTCATACAAATATTTAATAATTGTTCTTCATATTATATTTAACTAACATTTGTCTTATATTTTCCTTGAACATTTTATTACATTTACAACATGTATATTAACAATAATTGTTAATAATACTTATCATCTCGAAAGATACAATATATTTGCGCCGGTTTATGGTGCTTGATAAAACATATCTGAAGTGGCTATGTCTGATAAGTGTTACAATGCCAAACACACCTTAGGAATTTTCAGGAAATTAGTATCTATTTTTATTATATATTATTATTATATACCTATTAGGATAGTATAGCTAATAAGGTTGAAGATATATATTAAAAGATAGTTTTATCATATATAAGGATATTTTTTTGTAAAAATTCACCAACCAATACAAATGTCTGTTTACACATGCACATTTCTTATCTTTATAAAAATCTGTTTCAATAATTTTAGTAGAAAGTGAGTCATCCGATCCGATATATGCGAATAGTCAGATTATTAATAAGAGAAAAAAAATGACATTAGAGAGCAGAGGTATAGTGATGTGCCGTGCCCGGGATCATATCCACTTTCCCTAAATGAAAACGTTGGGAAAATTATGATTTTTATTTTTAATTATCATCACTTCTAATATATTAATCTAACATGAATACATGATCTTATCTAATAACAGTATTTAAATAGTGTTAATTATTCTAAATAATACATCTTTCCCGATGTTCCGGGAACAATCCCAGGGAACGTGCCGACGTGAACAACAGCCCGTATGCGAAATACTCAGTTTAATAATATGAGAAAATGAACGCCAGAGAGCAAAGGTGTAACGGATCGTGATCGCTTCTCTATTTCTTTCGAATCACCTGGTATTTCCCCTTTGTCCGTACTTGTTGAATTTATGATTCAGAAAACATTTTTCTTGACTCGGATACCTTTGAATGTAGAATGGTGTCATTTTCTCATTTTCATAATCCAACCAGAAAAATCAATACCTACATTGTGCCTACTTTACGTATTACGTCCATACTAATAATGTTATTAATAATGTATATATTTCTTTTATCTATGAATAATGATATACTAATAATGTTAATGTTTGTCCTTCCGTCACGCCTCAACACTTGGAAGCCCGGATGGTATTGCCCGCGTGTCAAAAAATAATATTTTCTTCAGAGATCAGGTTGAAATTATACTAAATCTATCTCTTTCTCTCTTTTCTTTACCAGAAAGTTACATCTTTAAAAAATGTACTACATTTAGTATGGTTATTGTAACTTAATTCAGTTTCAAGATAAAACTATTTAATGATATTATTAAATATAAACTTTTGAGTTCAAATATAAATTAAACATTTTGTAATATTAAAAGTAAAGTCAAAACAAATTCTAGAAACGGGCACTTGATTCGTGTATTTCCATCTTAATATTTAATCGGGCGAGAGGCAAGATGGCTAATTAGGAAAGCGTGGAAATAACCAGGGCCGTTAAAAATTCAGAGTGCAAAGTGCAGATCGGTGTCGCTGCAGTCGGCTGCATTTGGCTGCTGCAGTCCGACAGCTCGACCTGTCTGTACCGAAATACACTGGCTTTTAGTTGTACAGGGGCTAGACATGTTTTTGACTACATTTATTAAATGAATGAACGAATGTTTATGGACAAGTTCCTAAACCGGATTCAATTTTTGTTAATTATGCTTATATTGCACGTTAATAAGGACAACGAGAGTAAAGTTCATCTTAGTAACTCATATTTAATGTATGTCTTCCGTCTTCATTCACTTGGATGACTCACGTATACTTTTTCCTGCCTCTTTACTAAATCTGTAAAAATTTCACGCAAATTGATCGACTGGTTGGTATATGTTATACCTCTATCTAGATTCTTGAAATTAATAGTAATTTCAAGTATTTTATAAAGTAAGTATAAACTGACATAGGTCAGTGGGTAAAACAGTGGTATTCGATCCAATCTAAAGTAATTTACTATCAAACTGATGTAAAAGGTTTTATATTAAGTAGTTACAATGTAACTCATAGATTTTCCGACGGGGGTTTCCTTCATTAATCACTATTGAATAATACATATTGCTGGTGGTTTTTATAACTAAGTTATGGGTTGATAATAAAGTTTCTTTCAAGTTTCATTACTTTCATATTTATTATAAAATTTTGTCAAAATCAATTTCGAGCACAGATGTTCTATAAATTAAATCCATCAATCACTCACTAGAAATATAACTTCAAACAAAGTTGGCATCAAACAAAGTTGGCATTTAATTATGTTTTCGATAACCCAGCCCCTGGCCTATAATAAAGCTGATCCAGACTAAACTGAAAATAGCGGAGTGTAAATGTGAAAATTGATTTTGACACGTTTGGCTATATCTGAAATGGCGGCAGGGCTTCCTCTATAATGCAAAACCTATTTCCGGAGCCGCCAGCCTTCTCCAAACATGACAATTGAAAAATTGCTTCATATTTCTTACTTAGAGCTTTTGATTTATGAGCGTCGTGAGTTTTATCGACGTCTCAAAAGGCATTTATTACTTTCGGTTATTAATATATTATAAAATGTACATATTAAATTATAGAGACGATCTTTGTGTCAGGTTCATGCTAATAATTAATTAGCAGTTTTCGTTTCGGGTTACATTTTCCGTTTCCTGTTATTTTATCACCATTATATTATTTATTCTCAACATCTATGCAATGTGCATTAGAGATTACTTATTCTTTAGCTAAGTACAAGAGAATATATTGCAAGTCATTTAATTTGTTTATGCGAACTAGGTTATCTATTTGTACACAATAGACATATTTACGTTCAATGACGTGTGAGCAATTACTGATCGGATAACACCTCTAGATCTGAAGGGCCACCAATATTTAAAAATATTTTAGATGTGTAAGCTTGACAAACAGAAAAATTTCGTTTTTAAACATTCGCATTTATTTATAATATTAGTATAGAAGTATGGACATATTATGTCATCTCTGTGAAGAGGGTATCTTGCAATACCTATCCAAACTTTAAGCTGTAAATCGTCGGCAAATGTGTATAAATCACGTGTTATCAACGTCCACCTTAGAGTAAGTATAAACCTCATAAACTGTAGATCTGAAGGAATTATTGAGACAAGTAGACTAGTCGTTTTTACTTGGTTTCTACCAAAGCAAGGATTTTTCTTATGATGAATTGATATATATTGGACTAGTTTTTGTGTGCATGGATTTTCAACGGGAACAGTAGGAACTTTTTTTGATATGAAATTTGACATGACATAGGTTTCTTATCTTTATCTTCCTCCTTCGTAGTCCTAATTATATGCGTATAGATAGATACACCAGAAATACTTAATAAACAAGAGATGGGATACATATGAGTAGTCGTAAGTCGCAAAGATCGACTTGAATAAAACCTGACAACAGTTTTAGCAATAACCCCGGTAAGAAAGAAATAAAATAGGTAGGTAGCTACCCTACCTACCTACCTATTTTATTTCTTTCTTACCGGCTCTTCTAGGCTAAAATAGGTGGTAAATAACAAATATAACATAATTGACCTCGGCATCGACCTTTTAAAAATTCCACGCGTCCCTCAATTGGCTGCATCCGTTCTACAATAAAATACTATGGTAAGTACCTCTGCACTAAACTTCAGAGTTATATTGGTTAACTATCCATTTACCCACTCTGTGGCGCTACAAACTTTAACCAAAATATGCTAGCATAAACTCCAACGGAACTCCTGCTCAAGATCTTAACTGCGGAGTTAAGACAAAACCTATGTTAATATAAAGTGTGTGTGTCCAATTATCACATATGCTATCTCATAGCTACTCTGTGACGTTTAGTTGTTAAATGTTAGTGCAGTGGAATGATATTTACTTGAAGATAATTTGTGCGTATTAAGTAATAGTGTATTCTACTGTCGGTATTCTGGCTGGATACTCTACCACATGGGTTATTTATGCTCCATTCTTCAGTTTAGTTCATACTTCCGTTACTATTATAATGAGAAAATATTATAATTTTTCTTTCTCGTTTAACGCAGTTTAATTCTTAATGCAGGAGCAGTAATAAATCTTATATCTATTTATATTTGCTTATTATATATTTATTTACATGTGTATGTAAGCAGTATATATTGAACGCGCTACTAACTACTTTCCTCTACTCTCCGAACAAAGTTTTAACTCTAGATATGTGATTGTTCACATAAACTTTGTGCGGAACACCAAGTGAAATGCGAAAAATTCTACACTGGCAAAACATATCATTTAAGGTCGAACGAAAAGAATCTACTTTTGGTTTTTAATCAATAAGGTATTTTTAAAATATTTATTGGTGAATCCTAATAATGTATAATAATATTTTAAATTAGAATAGTTTCAGTTACTCACTGAATAAAATACAACCGCAATAGTGTAGATAACAGTTTATTGTAAGTAAACAGGTAATTCTTAAATTCCAATTTAAACTAGTATTTTTTTTTTTTATTTAAGCTGCGCTCCGGGACTTCGCTCCCGTGGAAATATCGAGTTAAAAAGTTCCTGGTTGTAATCTACCCGTGTATAAAATTTTATAACAATCCGACTGGTAGATTTTATGTGAAAGAGTAACAAACATACATCCTCACAAACTTTCGCATTTATAATATTAGTAGGATAGGATAATTGAAAACCTGTAATTTTCTTTCAAAATTTATTTTATTTACAATATTGTAATAATAAATGTATTTCGATAGTATAAATAATGATGTTGGAACGTAACAAACTTTCTGTTTTGATTCTTTTGAAGAAAAACTCAAAATAAACTTCGTAACTGCGTGTTACTTATTTATATAATGGCCTCGCTTTTGTTTTCCTGAAAATCGCAAAATGAAAAGTAGACGTAAGAAAAAATAATTTAAAACAAGACGTCTAAAAGAAACAGAAGAGATTAGTCTTGACGTTTTGAAATGTAAGGCAGCGCGAGGAAAAGCGGCACTTACTATTGCAAAGTGTAATAATTAGTTAGCGTCTTGAAAAAGGAAAAATAAAGTCTGGATAACGAGGTCCTTCCAACGAGGACTAACTTTAGAGTTGACGTCTAACCCGTTTGTAGAATGAAAGAAAATTGCCTGGGCAATTAATATTTCACACGACAATTTTCATACTTTCTTTAGCGATAAAATTTAACATAATACCGTTTGCTCTCAGTATGAAAGCTATTAATGTTTTTAGTGGAAGTCTTGTCAATATATCGAGAAATATTAGTGTTAGTGTATCAGAGGATGCGGCAGGATTCATTGAATGTTGCCAGCTCTAAACTCCGGCCGCATCTGGGATCTCCGACGTTCAAGTCTTGTTTTCATTGGTTTGTAGTACTTCGCAGACTGACGCGCCTTTGCCCAACTTCCCCGTGCCAATGCGCTCAAGTTTTGTACAATGTATTTACAATGTTCAATCTCTCGTAGCTCAGAGACCAGAAATAAAAGGTTTTAAAACAAACTGCTTTTATTTTCATTTCCGTCGCCGCGTTATCTGCAAAAAGAGTTACTTCCTCAAAGATTAGCTTTAAACCCCTTCGCATTAACGGAGGAAAGATTTTTAATTGAAGCGTAGGTACACTATATTTAAGTGTACAAAGGCTAATGAAGGCGCCTTTTTCTCTTTATCTGATCCACTCTAATAGGAAACACCTAAGATAAGTTTGTTATTTAATGCCATTGTCGGCGTAAAGCAATTTTTATTTTTAATTTGTGAGGAGCTATTGAAAATAGTTATACATACTGTTTCAGATAGAAATTGCTTGATAACTGCTAACGTATGTCTAATAATTTAGCTCTGAAAATATAACTTATATTTTATAGAACCTCGCTCATTTCATAGGCTTCTATAAATATATTTAAATCAAACGATTGATAGCCACATACCTACTTCCAGAGATTAAAAAACATATTCTGGCTCTAACATGTAGAAAACACATATTTATTAATCTCAAATTCAATAACGGTTCAAAATATAATGTAGTCCTTCTCGGAAAATACAGAAATGGAACAAATATTTTTATTTCTGGAAATTCTTGCATAACCAGCTGCTACTTTGGTTTCAAATCATCTTTGGAATGTTATTTCAACTTACTCTTTTACTTAAATACTATATTCTCAAAATTTTAACTTACCAAATTTAAAAATGACTTTCACTTGACAAGTCGAATTGGTCTCATTCGAAAGGAAATCATCATTCTCACTTGTTATGAGTGAAATAAACATCTGAAAATAGCACCTCCATTGCCTGAGCCGTTTGAAGCATGCAGGGTAAAGGGTTGCCGAAGTGAGATAATTAATTACGAACATAATACCTCGGACGCTTCGTTACGACGCCCCGGAGCCTCGTACTCTCACAATACCCTATTGATTCTCAGTAATTCGATTTTGAATTACTGCCGGGACGGATTTGCCATATTTTGCAACAAATGAATAGAAAATCTCTTGCTGAATTTATATTGTTCTTACTGAACAAGGAAGGTTATCATTACCCGTGAAAGCATATCAGATACAGATCGCATTTATAATATTAGTAAGCCTTCAATAGGTACAAGAAAATAATTTATGTCCTTAGGAACATAAATTACCTTAAATAATTCAAAAATGTATAATTACAAATAACATAATTAAAAAACGTAAATTACTTCTTTTATCCCTATAAATTAACATGGAAGTCCGCTAATGCATCAAAATATTATTATATATAATGCATTTAAATATTCATGTATTTAGTTTTTTCATTTACATTTCAAAGTTAAATTTCAATCGCTTAATCAGGGTAAAATCTAGCGGGTGATTGAGAGGTCGGCTTAGAGGTTCCGCGGCGGAAAAACGACGGGCGTTTTGCCGGTACTGACAGCGGAAACTACACTAGTTTCCGCAATTTCAGTAGTATTTTAATTAATTTATTAAAATCAAAAATAATGATTGAATTCTAAGAGCTATTTTTTCCCAAATCTGCCACTGTCATGTAATTTCATCATGTAGGTCGAAATAATAATAATGACACATCCTCTTAAAAATGTGCAGTGTAATGTACCGAATAGAATTTAGAAAGGCCTTAGGCGTATTGCGAATTAGCTCGTTAGCTCATCAGGCGGTGAATGGCGGAGAGTCCAAAGTCCATCGCTCGACACACGGTGCAAAGTCCATTCGAAATCGGTGTTTACCATGAACGATACTCGTAACGACTTCCTAGAAACATATTATTATCTACAATGACTGTACCGGTAATTTGTCTAGGCCATCAATCACTCTCAGAATTAATATTTTTCCTGCAAGAATGTACCTTTCCTCATTTTCCTCTTTATATATTGCATTAACAAAACCGTGGCTTAATATTTATTTTAGGAGTACATTTAAATAAAAATTACGGAGGTGGTGGAAGGAAGAGTGTTGTGTTCAGATGACGACGTGCCGTATCAGCATCGTGGCCAAATTAACTGGGTGCTATCCCGCCGCCCAGCCGTACACTGAGGTACTCTCAGTTAACGCTCGAACGGTAAACGCTATAATTTCACTTGTGATGCTTCTGCTGTTCAATTATGAACTCGATATTATTTGGTATTTTTAACTTAAACTAACAAAAACGTAAACTGTCAGAGAGCGCAACATCGAATTGATTTAATTTTATCCAAATTATCACTTGGTTTTCTTGTGAAACTAGACAGCTGAAGAAATAATATACCTCCTATTAGCCAGATGAATAGCAAGCTCTATTTATTATCGGAGCATAATTCCGAGAAGGAGACAATTAATTGATCGAGTGGTTTTCGGGCATACTTAATGCATAGTGCATGCCTACCTACACATTTAGGAGGAACTCCATTATACTCAAATTAACGATAATTTATTAATATAAAAGTATTAATATAAAAGTATTTTAATAATTGCTCTTAAAATAATTTCATAATTGTTTGATTTCTTAGTAATTTCTCTTGAATATCTAACATAAAAAAAATTCAGACGAGAATATTCTCGCACTTCTTTAAATATTATTTTTATAATTTCTTACGATTTTCTAGGAGTAAAATCGTTTTCCAGTGTCTAATCGAAAATCGTCTGATTGGGTTGGGTTGAGATTGTAAATATTTGCATGCTTTGAAAATGGAATTCTATTTTTTCATTATACTGACACTATTATTTTTTTATTTATTGCGAAGCACATAAACTAAACTACTGAGGTTATTTTGTCAAAGTTAATCTAACTACAGATTATATAATACTTCCAGTAATCTAACTATACAAACCGCCATGATGTTGGCAAATTGCACTACTTTTTTAAGTGAACTTTATATCTAGGAAGAGAAAAACCAGCAATGTATGTATGCTGTATATGACACAAATCTTACTAACTATTAATTTATTATTTGTTGTTGTAGATTTTATTAGGTAACTTCTCAGGTAAATATTTATCACTTTTATTTCAAAATTCACTAGGTACCAACATTGTAAATAAGCTCCCAGCTGGGATAGTTATGAACGTATAATCTTAACATTTTGATTCGGCAAGTTTAATGAAACGAGAGCTGATTATACATTTACATTTAATCAACAGAGTGCAGTGACGAGCCACGCAAGTCAGCGGGGAAATCACGCGGCGCGCGACGCGGGAGCTAATCCGATAGAACCTAAACGACCTCATTTTCATACAACTGTCTGCACATTTTGGGGTTCTTCTTGGGTAATGTCATATCAATTATGTAATTTGTGGATGATTTGCACTTTTTCCTTATATTTTGTTGAGATTCTCACTCTATAAAGATACTAACGGCCCGTTCCGGCTTCAGGAATCACACTATCTATTGGTGAAAACCGCATGAAAATCTGTAGTAGTTTTTGATCGCGAACAGACAGACAGAGTAGAGACAGTAAGGATATACGGAAAGAAGCTATTTCTGTTGCTTGTTGATTTAGTACATAATAATACACTTAGTTGATTGTTTAGTTAGTTTGATTATTGCCTATGATTGATGATGATATGATTTCATGTTTTTGGGATGATGAAGTCTAGAATTGAAATATGTACATAATGTTTGTTACAGTTATGTCAAGAAAAATAATTTATTTTAGGTAATATTTTTTGTTATAGTTCATATCAGGCAATTGTAATGATACCAGACCGTAACAATACAAAAAAAAACTAAGAACGTCGTATATTTTTTTCATAATAAAAGGTAGGTAGGTATTTTTAATTAAGTTTAATAACTAAGAACAAATTGCAAATTTGCTAGCTTTCTAGGAACCTCTTTTAACGAACATTCTAGCTAGGAATATAGCCGCAGGTAAAGTATGGTTGATTCGGCCAGTAGTCTGTAAAGCCTTAGTTGCCTGTACCTAAGTATGCGTAATACTTACAATTAACCGAACAAAAGAAATAGGTACTAGTTATATGCATGATTTATCTAAATAAAAAACAAAACAGCAGTGAAGCTAAAAACCGTGAGACGGCTCCATTTTCCATTCAATTCATTACTTACATTGAGATTGAGAATAATTCATAGCATAATAAATGATGTTGAACGCATTCACGGAGTCAGTAACAAAACTCAGGCATTCCTTTTGTCATTCGAGGCACGACTCGCGAACTGCTAATTACAGAACAAAGTGCAAATTGGAGATTTGAGAAGTGTTCGTGAGGCAAAGTTAAACAGACGGACACGGCGCAATTAATATCCTTGATTAATTTGCGCCACGAGCTATGGTGTTGGTGGCAGAAGGCAGGTAGACTACTACATTATGGCGCAATAAGAAAATTCGTTTATTTGTACCTAGGTATCCCCCTACCATTGGAATGACCTCCTTAATTAGGCCGCAGCCTACTTTGCGAGGATCAGAAGCGCTGAAATCGTACATTCGCATATACCATTGATCTAGCATCATTGTACCTACTGCGTTCCTACCCTAAATATTAGAACTAAACAGACGAATAATTGAAACAAAATGCAAGTATCTATATAAGTAAATGATCTGCAAACATAAAATGTTTGGGAATCATTATAATTACCCTAAGTCGGTCAGAACTCTCGATCAGTCGCTGATTACCTCACAAAAATAAAAACATACAAGATGAGATAGTACCAGTAATACTGTTTCAGGTTGTGGAAGACTAACTAAAATGAAATTGTTCGACGCACTAACTATAACCTTACAAATAATGAAAGTTTATCTAAATAGTGCTGTAAATAATCTACCTTGTGAAATTAATTCCGAAACAGATTGATAAAGCATTTTCCTAATTCGCACTAATAACTAATCCAATTTAATGAATAATGATGACGAAAGTCAATAAATCAGGCAAATCCACTAAAATGTCCAAAACTAAACTCTAGTTTGTGAATCCTAATTAATATTTATTCTGTTTGTTCTGTATTCCAGTCCGGATAATAGTTGAATTAAGTTGTAATGATAATCTACTGATTAGTATAGATATGAGTTATAGCCCAAATAAGCTATCATTACAACTTAATTTACCACAACTTTGTTTACCAGTAGGTAAACAATGTTTACCATTTGTATTTGATTAGCTAATTAGTAAGCAAGACGGACCATATCACTTCACGCTTAGAATAGCACAAGGAAATAACATTATATTACACTGAAATAGAGCCCAATATCAACACAAATATAACAACGTACTCAAACATGACAATAACATAATTTAGAAAGTAACAACAAAATTGTTGGAAAAGGAAATATCTCGTACACTCGACACCGGCGCTCTCCCGAGACAATTGAACTAAGAGCTTTGGAAAAGCGATACACAAGTTCACGTGCCATTACTCCAAGTAACTTAATAATCTTTTTAAAGTCAAAAACTTCAGGCAAAGTACGTCGGTAAGTATGTTTATTAAGTCGCAGTCACAGCGTCTAACAAATAACAAATTATAAGGCCAAAAGAAAGTTTTTAAAGATTTCTCATCAATTACTCTGAGCTGGCAATGTTTCCGCAACTGCGTTTGTTGGATGAAATACTGCTCAAGTTTCCTTCATTACGTCCCAAATGTTGTTAAAAGTATGAGGAAATTGAGAAATAGTTTGTCTAGTCGGATAAATCATTCGGCGGCGATACAAACGAGCGTAAGTTTTTCCTAATTTGGCGTTTTCCTTAACTATCGAAACATATGTTCTGTGGTAAAATGTATATTCATTTCTTATGTAGGTAAAGGATGTAAGAAAATCTCGGAAAGTGGTGTGTTGGATTCGCATAGCGGGTGGGAGATGCAGAATCCCACCCTTTGTCGGAAAAATCTCATACAAATTGCTTTCCCTCTCGAGGGTGGGAAGTGAATTTTAAATGAAAGCTTGCAAAATAGAACTGGATATGGCCTCGAATAATCTCAATTTGATTTTATGAATGATTTTATATTTTTTTTAAAACTCAAGTACAAATTAAGAAATAAGTTTCTTACAATTAATTCTAAAGTCCAAACTATAAAATAAACGCACGAAACCCAGTTCCTTTTATGATTGAAAATTGCGTAGTGGAATGTAACCCTGCGTCGGCTTTGGTCTCGACTCTCGACTGATGTGCCAAAGGTGAGCTTTGTTTAAATATTCCATTTAATGGCAGTCCGGCTCAACAACTATGTTGTAACGTCAGTCATCTGATGACTTGATAACCAATTCAATTAGTGTCTAGTTATCTTCTGGTGAAGACCAATATGTTGGCAGTTATGAGTTTCCACACTGATTATGGCTATGACAGTTTGGTGAACTGGTTTGACTTGGTAAATGGTCTAGTTTTAATTACAGTCAAATTACCTACATCAACAAATTAATCCCTTTCACTTTATTCCATTGACGAGAGCTCTCTTTAAACTTGGCTAACATTTTAGTTATTGTTTACATCACAATGGCTTGGTCAACCTTTTCGCCACTATTCACTGCTTACAATATAACCAAAGCGAATTATGTCGGTCAAGTTATACTGGGGTCCTAGGGCCCTTTGTCCCTTGTTGGGAGGTAATTAACGCTGCGATTGCTTTGACCGCGAGCGGTTCTAGCCACCGCGGAGGGAAACGAGGGTTTGATTTCATTCCACCTCTATATTAGTATGAGCCATTCGTCTTACGCCTTAATTGCCTTCTTAAATTGTGTGGGTTAAAGGACCTTAGATAGAAACCATATCGTCTACAGTAAAAAAATGCCTAAATGCCTCAGTCAAAATATCACATGATTCAAAATTTTTTTACACATTAAACAACCCGTATTTTTCAGTTAATGATACTATGTACAAAGATCTGTAAGTTAGTATCCGTACTATCTATCTAGTTTATATTAATTGTATGCTGACCATCTATCTACACTGATGGATAATTGTTTTTAAAATTCTTATAACTACCTACGTAATATTTTTAATTTTCTTTTTATGTATGTACATCACATTTTGTCTTTATATAACTATTAGAACATTGCAGTTTTATTGACACCCGATCCGTATATCCTTTGAGCGGATTACAAGTGGCCTGTGTGTCGTATTAATAGCTAACAATTATACCAGGATTGTCAATTAAATCAGCAGAAAGCGGTTTAATCCGGGTCGGATGGTGGACACAATTATTCATCAGACAGACAAAGCCGGGTAATCCGGACGTATTGACCGGTTCGAACCGCGCCCCGCGCCATCCGGTGTGTGCTCGCCCTTATTTGCCTTTCAATAATGATGATGAAGGTATGTTGCTACTCAGGTTAATAGTCATTTGTTTTATTTTGTAGGAATGTGCTACTTTATTGTTTATTATAGGCAATGCTAAAAGTATTCTCTACCAGTCATACAACCTTAACGCGGCCTGTGTCACTTAACGTGCTATACTGACCTTTAGCGATACTTTTCGCTAGATTTATATAAGATCATGAAACTAGATATCAAAACAGAAAAATCTAGAATATATAATAGAAATGTATTACAGGCAAAGTAATTCGTATTTTCTGTAGGAGAGATAAATAAAAAATAACGCAGTCTCTGGCGCTAGTGGAAGGCTCTCTAGCAAATGGCCTTAAAAATATTTCATTTCTAGAATTGTTTCCAGTCAGAAATGGCGGCAAGTGACAGTGAAACTGATGTGTTCCGCTCGCGAGCTCCGAGGGTACATTTATTACAAGTTTCGTGTTAAAAACGAACAGACGAACTCATCTAACCAAGTCATTTCATTAGACGAAACTTTAAATTGGCTCAGCTTAGGGTTATATTTCATTTTGGGTATTTTAAGTGGCATTTTAGTTTATTACGATAATAACTCATTATGGCAATCTAGTAAATCTAGAATTTAGTATTTTGAAAGCTATATTTTTTTATTGATTATTTATACCTATATTTAATATATTAATTACTATAAGAAATCAAATGGACTGATGAAGCCTGACTTGCCAAGATGATTATTGAAATAAACAATATTCGGCAAATGTACGTCATTACTTCGTAAGTTTTTTTATTCGGGAAATTGTAATTTCAGCTCAAATTGCAATCAGGGTTCGTTGTTTGCCTTATCAATTCACCGGATTACCACACCCAATCATGTGAAACATGTGATCCTACATAAAACCCAGGGTCTGCTAGTATATCTATACGTATGCTGCGTCTTGCTACGTGATCAGACTCCCAAGAAATACGATTGGGCGCGGTTGTCCGACGATCATCCCAAATCAATTTCAGATTAGATCTAAATTTCATATGAACCCAAACCTATTACGTTATGCAATTTAGTAATGCTTAATGTTTCCTTGATTTGCGCCCTTAATAGGAAATTGTCCTAAATCAAAACTCATCCGATTACCTAAACCCTCGTAGAAAGCTTTATTAAAACGCTTATTAATCCCTGGAACAAAAAAAAAACTTTTTTTTACTTATGTATCACGTTCTTTAGGACTTGGCAAAATAGGACTTTCTTACTGAAAGTAGGATTTTACATTGGACACACTTACTATGGCGTCTTTTTTTTGCAAAGTCTCTTTTTTATCAAGTTATTTTGTTAAGTTTCTTTTGTTCAAATGGCAGAAATAACTATTTGCCATTTACCACAGAATATGTAGGGAACGTTGCCAAGCTATCTAGCCAAACTTGACATCACTAATAATCAACCAAACTGAGACAAAGGGTTTCAATATCAATTATAATATCGGGAGCAGCTGTTACCATTTAACCCCAAAATTGTTTAATTAATTTTCACCACCCGATATTGCACGGATTATTTGTGTCGGCTAGAGATTGAAAACAGGAATCCCGACGAATACGTACTCTGTTTATAGTAATTGTATCTACTCAATTATTTAAAATTATTAAATAGGTTCTAAGGAAGCTGGGGGCTTACCATCATCTCTTAACGCGATACACTTTCAGACTTAAACTGATCTGCATCGCAAATTCGTACCATCTAAGTAGTAAATTTTTAGTATGAAAGTGATTCATTTTGTTCATAAATTGAACCGAGTTGCATTAGAATCGTTCTGTAAAAGTTGATGGTAGGCAGCCTGTTCTACAAACCTTGACTAACAATCTAAATGTTATAAACCTATGATGATATGGAAGGTTCCGTTGGGAAACCAAACGGAATTACTGTAATTTTCCGTAGGTATTACATAAATAAGGAAAAACCAAAAATAATAGTCTTATGTAGGGAAAAGTATGACGGGAAAACGCTCAGATAAGGGTTTTCCCGGTTCCTTCTTCAGGCGCAAAGTATCGGAACCCACAATCTGTGAAAAAAACGTTGAAAAGTAAAATAGATGAAAAATAGGCATCGTAAACCAGTCCTGCCGAGATGAGCAGGAATTATGACGCAGGCGTGCACCACCGCGCCATTAAATAGTTCCTTGTTAATTGTCTTTAAATTAAATTATGAAATTATTAAATTATCATTTATCAAGTTCACTTTTACATTTAGTTTGCTCCATAAAATAAAAAAATATGTCAGTTAATATTCTATATCAAATCTATGATACCTATCTACCTACATACATACCTGGGCACCTACCACCTTAAATTTCTTTTAAAGTTTATTTTTTGTGTCGACGAAAAATTAGGCTGTTCTTAAGAGCGCCACGGGCGAGAACGCAAATCCGATTTGAGTAATGAAACGAGACTAATTAAAAAGTCGGAAGAGAAATTGTGGGAAAACAAGGCTTCCTCCGAGTTGTTATTTACTTTGGGACTTACCACTCATTTCATTCTGCGGGATAGATGACCACGGCTCCTATTTTCACAAATAAAAACAATATTTTCATGTTGGATAAAATTGCCTAAAGTACAGAATAGGTTTGCTTCTGTTCATGTTCAAGAATGTTCGTTAAAATTTTGTTATATTATATATTATTTTGTTATATACAATCTAAAATATTGCGTAGTCATACTAACTGATATAGATTTCAGAATATTTTAGATTATATTGAGGAAATAAGTTCCGAGTTGATATTTAAACTTTAACAAAATTACATAAGACGTTTCCCCGAAGCCCAGATGCAAGTTTTGTTATTTTAAGTATTATATAGGTGCATTTAGTTATATATAGCCACAGTTAAAATGTCAAATACGTATAACCCCCATAAAATCATAAAAAAGTAGCAACCGCTAATCATAAAATGTGCGCGAGCGTGTTGCACGCAACGGAAACTAGCAGTGCTTTGTGTTTAGTTACGAGAATATATTTGATATTTATAAATTCAATAATTTGTAGCTACTATTTGACTACCTATGTACCCACTCTATTGGCATGAATATAGAAGGTTAAAAAATCCACAATAGACGCCTGAAAATTAATTATAACATCAGCCGATAACGTAAACTGAGGCATTCCTTTGCCTACTTCAAACACACATACAAAAATGTAAAGTTAATGTAGGTACTAGGAATTTCTTTATGTACTCTAGTATGTATAAGGCCCCTTCATAGAAATACTAAATGCGCCAGCTGCTTCTTCCGCGCAGATTGTAAAAGTGCATCAACAGAAAAGAAGGGCGATGGCCTAGCAACTTTTCACAATTGAATCTTCCTGCAATAAGCCCACCATTCATCTAAACGTGGCCTTCGAGTGCAACTCTTGCCTCTGTCTACCCCGTCGGAATTGAGACGTGATACTGTATCTGAACCATGGATTTAATAAGTACTTAGGAGTACCTACTAATTCCATGATCTGAACATTGTAAGATATCCATGTCGATGGTTGCAGGCATCGTAGGTAATTTTTTACCGATAGAAGGATAATTACTTGATGAGTTTTCAAAAGACGTTACTGACTTGGACAATGACAACGGTGGGCGAAGTGCGGGTTAGCATTTCATTTCTCACCATCGAATCGATTCGAAATGAGACACAGACCAATCACATTGCGCAATAGTGATGCAACGACAACCACACTGCAATGTCATTGGTTCGCTGCGTCACATTTCGAATCAATTCTATGGTGAGAAGTGAAAATGCAAACGCGCACTTCGTCCTCAAGTGGTTTGCATTGGTGTCGACATCTATGTCGACCTTTGCTCAACCTATTCCCGATTTCAGTCTACAAGTTGTCGTCACCGTGGGCTAGCTCCGCCCTGAATGTAACTTCTTATAACATGCAAAGTTTCACGAGTAGGATAAACAATTAAACAATATCATCGTACGATACAACAATATTTATTGAACAATATATGTTGTAAGACTTACAAAATAATTTAGGGCTAACAAACCCGAGTTTACACAATTATATAATTTCTGCTCAGAATAAAATCAAACTACATTACTAGGTAATATCAAAAGTATCAGATTACATGTAGGTACAATACTTCATTAGCAAAAGAAAACTAATTCATTATCACACAGTTTTGGTCAACAATCAATCATTCTCACAATTTTATCATTATTTGTAATCACTAGGTCATAAGTTGCGAAAATTTGTATTTTAAACATTTTCAAAACGAAGTGTAAAAGATATCCAATGCCTATTGATATGAGAAGTTAAAGGAAGTTTGCAACCTGCAAGCTAATTTCCACTCATGGAATTAGTAGGTACTACGACGGAGTACCTACTACCTTGTTTCCACTATGTGTTATTGAGGAATGAAGAAGTGAAATGAAGACAATATCGATAATTTAACATTATTATTCAACTAATGGAATAAAAACTCAGTAATGTTACAAGTTATTTTATCGCTTTTCACTTGAACAAGGGTAAGTATTACTGAAACCGCATCTGTTAATCTTATTCCTATATACCGATATAAAAAGCCATAGTATTTAGAAATTAAACACTACAACACAATAGAAATGTCAAAAATGCTGTTTTAAGCAATCCCATGATACATCCAATAATCAAATATGATCAACACCGTATCGCTCCATATAGTGTTCCATCTCTCTTATTCCATAAAAAAATCCCAGTCGGTAAACGTCAACAGGATTCAATACCAACATTATGTCTTACGAAATAAATGACTCCAGATCAGTGAGAACCCTTTGAACGAGACACAAAATGAATTGTTATCACGTCTATAGACGCAACGTCCAGAAGCCGACAGGACCGGACAGGACCTTGCACGAGGCTAGCCAGCAGCTCACATGGAGGTGGGCGACCAGAAGTTCATCTCCCGCAGCTCGGAGGGCTTGGGGCGTAAGCTGTGCGCCGCCTTCACCGGGCGGGGCTCCGGCGCGGCCGCGGGGGGCGCTGGGGGCGCGGGGGGCACCAGGGGCTCTTTGCGGGGCGCCGGACCCAGTCTCTCTACGGACTCCGCGAGACTGCCTGGAAAATTATATTGTCGAGTTACATAAACGACAAAAATTCAGGTAAACAATGTTTAGATAAAATTTGCAATTAAAAAAATTAACATTGTATTTATCTGTCTGTCATTGTAAACTCTTCTATCGTTTCCAGTACTGACACTTGTAGACGATACTGAAAAATGCGTCATAATGTCACATATGTATCACAAATTTTACATTTATCATTTCTTATTTTACAATGGCGACCGTGGGGAACTTACCGTGCAGTCGAACTTCGAGCGCGTCTTCCTCAGCCAGCGTGGATGTGGATGCGTTGTGATCCTTCTTGAAGCCCAGCAGAGCCATCGTCAGCCACGAGCGCCCGGAACCGTCCGGCGACGGCTCGAACGGAGACGTGAAGTATCTGCAATAGAGACAAATGGAAACTCAATTAATCAATAATTTATTTATCAAACGTAGGTGTAATAATACAGATGTTACAATATTTGATATAGTACCCTATGTTTTGCTACAGCATACAAATATTTTCAACTCACATACACTTTCTGTTCTTTACGGGGATTATAAGTGGAAAAACGGTTATCATTACGTCATCATCATCATCATCATATGTTATTACTAACACAAGTGTCGGATTTTATTCAAGTCGCCAAAAGGCATCTGACATGACTTTTACGACTACTTACCGCCATCTAGTGGCAGGTAGACGCATACACACTAGTGACTTAAACTAACTAAATTGTCCACCAGTGTGCAGGTTTCTTCACGATGTTTTCCCTACACGAAAAATGTGCAATAAAATGTAAATACATAAAGTAAATACATAAAATAAATACATCAATAAACAATCCAGTAACAACCCAATAACTAAAACTCTGACAACAACTGACAACTACTTAGCGACAACTGAACATAAGCGTCCCCGTCTGAAGCAGCACTATCTAATACGAGCTATAAATTCTCACCTTCAGAAATACAAATGGAAAATAACAAAATTTCCTATCAGATTATCGGCGCAAGAGTGCTTCGATGACGAAAGCAGTTGCATCACTCGAGAACAATGAACACAATAGTCGTGATAACAAGGGGAAAATTTTTGGTCATGCTACTTCATGACGGTATTGTTCTACAAGTATCATCAGTACACAAATTATAATTCGGTTGTGTAAATAGCAACAGATTAGCTACAGAAACACGTTGCTATACAAGTGATGAAGAGCCCCGTATTTGATTCTATAATTATAAATATTGTTGTCATGTGTGTTCGATGGGAGGTCTTATACTTTTGACAATGTGATGGGTAAAATGTAAACTGAAGTATTCTCAAGTTCACAATTTTTCAACAGTTAACAATCTCGCGTTTGTAATCTTTACATATTATAACAAAAAAGTCTTCCTGTCGCGTCTGACTGTACCCAAAAACTATCAAACTATCAGACGGATTTTTATTATACGGTTTCCACCAATAGATAGCTAGTAGGTTAGCACCAATAGATAATAGCGTCCAGGTTTACAATTTAATATGGTTTAACCCTTGCGAAATTGAGACGGGCCGCTAGTCTACAATAATTAATGCCAGACGCGAACACTTTTAGATTTTTGTAGTGACGACATATTTTTTAAAAAGCATAACAATAAACGCCCTTCCTATGCCTATATGTCAAGCAGCAATCATCATTAGCATAATGGTTTGCTAAAGGTGACACCTCGCGCAGCAACCACATGAATAAAAAATACATCGAATAACGATTATAAATAAATTATAAGCATAGAATCCAGTTTGAGGCTGTTTAAATGCTCTATTGACGCAAACTTTTGATTAATTAGACACGCATCCTAAACACATTAAATAGCAATCGGCTATTCCAACTAGTCAAGATACTTTTTTCAACTGTCAAAAACAAGTTTATATGGAGCTTGTATGACAGTAATGTATTGTGATGTCACGGATTTTAGGAGTCAAAAATCATTTCTAATATACTTTATGGAGACCGAAAAAAATAGTAAATCTGGTAATTAATAAAACTGATCAATTAAAGTAACATCTAATTATCGTGTGTACTTATTAATATACCATCATACATTTTATTTTTTACTCAGTCGATTAGCCAATTCATTAACTTAATTTGTAAGTAAAATTTATAAGATGTTGAATGCTGAATTATTACTGCAAAACTCATAAATACATGATTTAATAATACCTATTCATTGCAAAATTCAAACATGTTTAACGTCAAATTCTTCATGAAAATATTGGACATTGTCCATCTGCTGTAATACAAAATTACAGCAGGTGAATAAGCAAATAAATGTAATTTAGTCATCGCATCCATCAAAATTTATCTTGTGATAAAAATAATATTTAATAATGATTCTACAACTTTCTCGTGACGTAAGCAATCAGTGTGCCTGCAAACTGAAATAGAATATTCGGTTTATACATATGTCATTTTGAGCCACTACTATAAAATGGGTTCTCTACTTGACAGATGTAACAGTGATACTACCCTGATGATATAGAAACTAAATATAATTAAATATAACCAGCAAGATCTATTTTATTTATTCAAAACTGCACAAAATTACAAAAAATTATGTACAAATGGTGGATTTTATCGCCATATGGCATTCTCTACCAGCTAACCATAAGACCAAACAGAGATACCGTGTCTTGTAGCGATAGTTGTCCTAATAAATAGAGTTTAGTTTGCTAGTATATGAAGGATTACAAATGTAACATGCCACTGCCACAGCTTCTGGCATTTTAAGAAATCATGTCAGATGCCTTTGGACTATAGAAATGAAATGTTTATTTACTTGAAACATAGAACAAATAGATGTTATGCATGATTAATATTTGTCACCGGTGTTTTCAATAACACAGCTTAATGCCGGCTATTCACTATCACCGAAATCAGACAGGTACTGACACGAATAAACGTACATTACATTATTTGTGTGAGATCTTTTATGTACAGCAAGGAAAAACCAACAATGTACGTCGAAACTGCCAAATTTGGCATTAAACAAAAAGATTATAAATAAAGCTGGTTATACCGGTTGGCGGTCATCTTGCGGCGGCTGGTGGGGCTGCCGCGCGGGGAGTGCGAGGGCGAGGCGGGCAGGCTCTTGCTGCCGCGTCGCGACGATAGCCGCGGGGGCCCGTCGGCGTCCTCGTCGGGGGTCGCGATCGTGAACCCTCGGGACGACGCGCCTTTCGTTATCATCTGATGGGCGACCTGCAGATTAGGAAACTTTTCTTTTATTTGAAGGACTTGGACATTGCCATTTACTTTAACAGACACGTAATGAGATACAAAAAAGTTTTAATTGTTTAAACGTCTATGGACCTTGAGTGTCCTGCAATATGTTAAGATACAGAATAATGAGAGACTAAATCTTGTCAAGTTTTTAAAATATCTAGTGAGTTTGCGAGAAAAGCAAATTTAATATTTACATCCCAACAAACGCTTATTTACGGCTTCAAATTAAACTTATTTCTATTATAATGTACTTAATGAGTATTTTAAAAAATAATGTAAAAACCTTATTAAACATGATGCAAGAATCAAAAGTAATTGCGGGCAGCTAATTCGATTTCAGATAACACAATTAGGTAAACATTCTTAAGAACTAATCATGAATACGCTCTACTTAACATGGTCCCCTGTTAGTAGGGTTATCACTTCTTTCTGCCATCGAATATTACGAAAAGAAAATAAACATTTAATGCATCTTCATCTCGGATTAGATTTTTAAATAATTTGGAATATAGGTTTATTTAAATACTTTCATTGACGATTCGCCCTAATAAAAAAAATCACCTAATTTATAGCTGTTGAAAAATCCAGAATCTTTCTTCAAATCAGAACAGAACGTATTTATAACATTATGCACAATAAAAATTATAAATGAAAATGCTTGAAAATATAGCAATTTTTCTATTTACGCAACTGTACACACTTCCTTATTTCTTGCTGTTTACAGTTATGTAGCCCTGACAACTAATTAAGTGAACACAGGGGAAGAGATAATAGAATAAGGTCAAGCTGCACTCAAAGACTCTAAATGCGATAGTTTGGATGCGAGTAAACTGTATGAGAATGTAAAAACTACGTCAGGTACATATTTTGATAAAATAATACTTTTATGTTTATATTTATTGCACTTAAATCTTAAAAAACGATACGATTTTTTAATTGGAAATTTGCAATATGAATATCGAGATTAAAAAATGTAACCTATATAAATTACAGTTGAGACAATGAGTATTTAATTTTATCTCCCTGGAGTGCTACCTAATAAACTTTTACAAAGATATGACACTCACCTTGACGACAGAAGTGCCGCACGCCGCGCCCTCTCCTTTAAACCCATCATCCACGCCAGCTGGTTTAGGCTTGGCAGATATTGAATTCACTGGAAAACAATATTAATAATTACACAAAATCATTTACCATAGGTACAAAGATCACAACTCAGTCTCGTCTATTTCTGCAACTAACAACAGTGCTTGCATTGCTGTGTTCCGATTTGAGGGGTGACAGAGGCAATGTAAACAGGGTCTGTGGCAAATAACAACGCGCGTGTAACATCCCTAGTGTTGTAGGTGTCAATAAGCTGTGGTGACCGCTTACCGTCAGGTGGGCCTGGTGGATTGCTTGCTAGTATAAAAAAAAAACTAAAAAAAATTGCCTCTTAACTGATTGCACAAAATATTAGAAGTAAGAACAATACGAGTAAGAATGAAAACAATACGAGTGGCCAAAATTCACACAAGGTGCAGTCAACAATTGAACAATGACTAATTGATAGATAGTGAATGAAGTCACAAATAATACTGTAGTAATAATTAATACACAAAACATTACACAACACCTTAATTACAAGTTGAAGGCTCTAGTAATTTTAAATTATTTACGTTTGTATATTCATTCGTACGTATATTCAAAACCAAATTACATTCCTGTCCATAGTTTTTGACAAACTGGTATTCTTAAGTAATTTATTTAAATTACCCACCTAGCAATACAGGTGTATTATTTTTTGGTCCTATTAGTATATATTTTTTTTATAAAAAATTGAAACAAAAAATAAACGGCTTTAATGCACTATCACAACCTACGGGACTGATATAAAATATTACCTGTGATATGATTTCAACTCTTTACATAAGAGAAAAATGTTATGAATCAATGTAAGAATAATAATTATATGATGAACTATAAAATATACTGTTTATCTTGAGATGTTCAATACGCACCGCATTCCTAAAGCTTATATCTCATTAGAAGAATCAGGAAATATCACTGAAAAGGTCAGACGATAATATGCGCAATTATAATAAGACCAGTAAACCTACTTGACTCGTGTACATATTAAACTAGATGTACATAGCGAGTGAATTAAATCGAGGTGTACATAGCGAGTGAATTTAAAAACCAATTACCTAGTCGTAAAAAATATACTATATATTTATTTCACCTAATTGATAACGAATTGACCACGTCGTCACCTTGATTAAATACGATGATGCAATTAGTGCCTTTGTCACTATTCAATACTATTAAGATATGTCACTGTATTATAAGTACCTAATAATGATTGTAGCACTCATTATGTAAACGGTATGAATATAGTAAATCCCATTATAAAAATACAAGCACATGGCAAGCATCATGTATCCAAAAAAAACTGTCAAATATATCCAAAAATATCATTTATTGTGTTAAAATGTTTTATTGGCATACCATTTCGAATCTAATGTGGAAAGACCAGGTAAATATTGACTCCACATTACCGTTATGTAAATATTGCACGTTTTTCGCGGAATGGTCGCGGAACATTGCTTGTACAAAGTAACGAATGCATACACTAAAAATATTGCTAAAAATGTCTAATAATAAATAATATAGTTGTGTTAATATTGCAGAGGCTTATGGTTGTTGTAGACTAAACAAGCACAGTTTCATTATATTTTAAGACTCAAGTCATAGAGAAGACTGTACTAGACAGAAGTGCATGCTCACGTATTCATTCAGATTTATATAATCTGAAATGAATAGAACAAAACGTAAGAATATTAAACAAGTCAGATATTCAAACTATGCGTGGTAAATGAGATATGAAAGTTATTGCTTTAGACCAACTTCACTTTGTAATAGAATAATCATAACACATACGTAACAACTACGTCAACACAATACAGCTTACATCGATAACTTCCTGCAATCTAATACATAAATTTACATTATTTTTGGTTTACGCTGATGCGGTTTTTTAATACTGTCAACCACCTGTTGTCCCTAATGAAAGTTATTATGTTACAAAAATCTTAATGGTTATATGAAAGTTAAAAAAGAAAACGAAAATCTATTTCAGAATAACATAAAATTGACTGAAGTGTTCTCACCAGCAGTGTTTATTGGCGCAATGCCATGCAGGACGTCCTGGCAGGGTTTAGTGTGCTTCGACCAGTCTCTCTCCTTCACCGCGTTGTATGAGGGCGCCGCTGTCACCTCCTTGGACTCTGTGATCAAAGGCTTGGAGAAATCTTGCTCGATTTTAGGCTTCCCGAAGAGAATGTCTGTTTTTGGATAGCGAATGTAGAAAATATCCTCAGGTGGAGACGCCGCGAATGGCTCGAACTCTCTGAAAGCAATCAAATCATATCTTAATTATGATGACGCTAGAAACTCATTACGTTAATGTACCTACATAACTATGTCATAGTTAGAACTCACATTAAGTAACTGTTGAATTGTGATATGATGCTCCTTTTTCTGAACATTTTTACTTATTAATTAATCAGTCGTCACTTGAAACAAGTTAATTAAACGATCTCTCAATCAAACACCGTAGCAACAGAGACGTAGAGCAACTATTTTATTTATATCCCACACGCAATATTATACAAAATTTCAGCACACGTTTATTACCAGATGGCGTAGTGTAAATTGGCGTTTAACTGAAAATTAACTGAACGCGATTCTGCTTTATATATGTATAATAGTTCCTAGTGTTTATACTGGCTTGTATATAATCTTATCACGATAACATAAATGAGCAAAATATTGTGTTGAAAGTTGAAAATAACAAATCCGCGTTACGTCATTAGCAGCGAGCCAATCCGATCGGTTCGTTAGCACACTCCCTCTGAGAAAACCACATGACGAGTATGATGTGCGTGCTACGACATTTAGGGGTCAAAGACAGTGCGTCGCATATCTAAACAAATACCACCGACTAATGAAGTTTGGCAGAGAAACTGATTTTGAAACGAAATTCGTTCAGCTAACGAGGTCATTCAATTTGGCTAGTGGCATAGCATGAGCTACGCTGCATGGCCAATGGGCGAGCTAGCTAGCATGGCCAATGGGCTAGCTAGCTAGTTCAATCATCGTAAAAGGCTACTTTCAATTATTTTGCCACAGTAGGCAATTTTTGATACCTTGGGCTTAAATTATATTTTGTAGACTATTGTTCTAATATTAACACAGAATTAGAATGTAAATTAATTTTGACAAATAAATTGTCGTGAGTTTTTGAAGTATTGTTGTACTTTTACATTACCCATGTGTTTAATATCTGTTACGGCTAAACCCACATGTCTGGGTGTAGTCTGTTACGACTACACCTAAGTGTACACACTTCGGGGTTTAGCCGTAACATATCCATAAGGGTTGCTTGCACCATCGACGTTAATTTTAACGTGAGCAGAAAATCGCTAGGTACCTACGCCAGTTTGTCTAAACGTCAGCGGCGCGCCGTTTAAAATCAACGTCAAATTTGACGGTGCAACTCACGCTTAGACTTGATAAACTAACGAAACGACACAAAATTTGGGACAGCTGTGGACTATCGACAATCACATACACCTCATTGACATATTTTTATTCGTAACGTAGATTTTGATTTAGAAAGCGGGATTTATGTAAAACTACATATTTAACGAACCGTGTAGGGTACACTCAAAAAGGTAGCCAGAATTTTGCGCCAGTGGGGAATAACTTTACAGATGTACGTGTGCCAATATTTACTCAAATAGCAAATACTGAGAACGATCTTCAAAATGTTTTTAGTACCTACCTAAAATAAATCGTTTTTCTTACACACACTGCCCTGCCAAAATATTTCTCCTGTCAATGATTATGATGATGATGATAGGTTTAAAAAATTGATGGAACCATTTCCACGATCTTTGTTATTTTACATCTGTAAAATCTCTAAGGTATTCAGATCGAATTTACACTATATAAAAAAAAATCTTGTTTATAGTAAAGGATTAATTTACGTAATGTTGACGGAAAATTATAATAACTCGACCACATTGTTTATCTTCATGGAAAAACACACAAATGTTTTGTTACGAACCAATACATAATTTAGTGTTTGTTTTGCCTACTGATGATGTTTTTGTATTCGACTCGTACCTACATAGATCGAGTCATACAAAGACAACATACAATCCGATCCGTGCATCAATTGCATGTCGTTGATAACCTAAATTTGACCAATATATTTTAAATTTCATCAAAAGCGTGACGGACAAGACTTTCGAATTTGTAATATTAGTATGGATATGCGTCAAATATAAAAATACCTTTATAAATAAATGCTTTTATCTGTCACATAATAATGATGCTGACGAAACGTTTGACATATCTTTATCGCGATCTGATATCATACACGTACCTACTTTGTTTCTAAATTATAAATATTAAAGCTGCTTATAATACTTAAACTACTAATTACTTTTTCATTACACTTGATTTAGGTTTTTAAACCCGACCCGAATGAACACAACAAAAATGTAATATATTAAAAGTTATTTCTGTATATTACTACTAAACTATTACAATTTATTTGTTATAATAACGAGAACAATAAAAATCGCGAGTCTTTACCATTTTATGAATATAGAAAATAAATAAGTTTTAAATGTTAGGGGGTCGAAGTCGTTAATCTGGTGATTTAAAAACAATGGCTGATAACCCTGATAACGAATGCGTGTGAGTCGATGGTAGTTTATCTTGAGAAGTTACGAATAATATTGACTTTCAGATTATCGCTTATAGCAACTACGAACATAAACAATGACGACGGTATGGTACCTACTTAGCCAGTGACTAGGTACTTTAATGTTCTTTTAGCATTTGGTATAAGAATAAAATCTTTACAAGTTCTTATACCTAATTAACACAATAACTTCTCAGATAAATACATTACAATTAAACAGGTATTTTAACAGGTATCTTAAGTTTTCATAATATATTTTTGAATTCAAACGATATATGTATTTATTTGTACCTGCCAACCTATTACTAGGATCGTGCTAAGCAACAAGGCCATATTAAAGTCAAGTAAAAGGCGCGAGATCAACCTTCGAAATGTGACACACCCACCTACTGCAACGCTACAAACTCTTGACGTCATAGACAAGGTGCTAACTAGGTGAGGACTGTGGCAGCTAGTCGAGAATATTCAATGTATTTATCGGCGATTTTACAAATATATCTGGCTGATAAGAAAACCTGTTCCAATTTAAAAACCAAAAAGAAAAGTAGAATGCGTTCAAACCTAATGGCTGGTTGCTAGCCAAACTTTACTGGTAGCAAAATTGATAGAACAAGGACAAGAAACGGCCTAAAAGGCTGAAGGGAAGAGAATGATTAAAACCATAGACTAAGCAAACTACTTCCCAACTATGGAACCCAGGATCAGCGTTGCAGCACAGGGGCGAGTAATAACACTTTTGGGTCTCGTGCTGTTAACTCGTGGACTTAAACTTAACCATTGTTGTAATAACACAATCCTGGCTTCAGAATTTCAAAATTAGTAATAAAAAGGTTTTATCTTGCATTTTTTAATAAATATAACACAGAATGTCTGTGAATTGAGTTGACCTCGCCAAAGAATAGACGCGCCAATCACGTGTTTTACACGAACGTTGCATAAATATTAGTACAATATATATACATCTGCTCCGATTGCATTCACTCGTTTAAAATGTCATAATCATAAATATCGACGAACCAAATGTAAAAAAGTTATAGATCATCAAATTTATAAAATCCTCTCGTGCAATGTTTTTTAATGATTGTCATTATCATTCATCACTTAATGGTCACATAGGTGTTAATTTACAATAAATGTCTGCTATCCTTTTAGACAATATGTACATAGGTACATACAGAACCTTAGGTTGTTAAACCCGTCCAATAGGCCACATTTATATAACAAATCTTGCAAAAATATTATTCTTATAAATAAACGATAATAGAGGTTATGACAACAATGATAACTATGTTCTAATTTATATACAAGATATAAAAATTTGGACTATCACTTATGTTTGTACAAATTCCCTTTTTAGAGACCTAAACAACAAAGAGTAACCAAGTGCTGATACAAAAAGGGCCTGTTTAAATACTTGTCTAAAACAAAATGATAATGCTTATTTATTATAATGACAAGGTGAAGGAAATAGATTTTGCAGCTGGATCTTATGGTATAGCACTTGGATTTTAGGAAATTCTACCACTAAGAGAGTGGAATGGGTGAAAAAGGGTCAAAAGCTAATAGTAAATGAATCATAGCTACTCCCAATATGTACCTATTTGAAAATGCAATTGACATTTCTTGTTTATTACAAAAGATAAAGGTATATCGACTTGGAGACATGATTATGAATATTCATTCAGAGGTGATAATAAAAAGTATCAACAAATGTTCTGTCAATAATAAAATTGTGGATTAGATTTGGAGCAGTAAGTACCTTGGTTATGTGGGGAAGGGAAATTGTATTTCCTATTTTTACTCAATTTGGTCTCCCTGATATTTTGACATACAACAGAACAGATAAGTAAAACGAAAATCAATATAAATGGTGATATTTGAAAATTTTAATGTATTTTGTTTTTCATAAAAATGCATGCAATGGTACCCAAAATATACTATACTAATCCTTACATATTTTAAGTCCTCTGATCTAATCTGTTTTCCACTACTCTAAAAACCCTGCCAAACAGGATTTATACTAATGCATTCCAAATGAAAGCTTATGCAATAAGCAAAAAGCTTACAATTGCAAATTTCCTTGTGATTTAAAACATTTAGAGCTTGCCAAAAATGTATTCTCATAAACTATCTACCACTCGTTTTTGCCTGTGTCTTCAAGTATATGAATTTCCAAATTAAATACTAGGTACTTTTTTCTGGATGAAAGGCAGGTTGCACCCTTCTTTGTACTTCTAAAGTCTTAACCACTTCTTCCATCATACTCTAAATAGACTTAGGCTGATGATTGACATGAAGTAAAATAAAAATAGAAAACAAATAAAAACTTACTTTGTGGGTCTAGATTTCATCCAAACTGGAAGTGTCAATCCATCTTTGATTTCTGGATCAGAAGAAGCCATATTGATGATATTCAACAAAAGTCACAAGAAAAATTTTAAAATTATTTTATGTAGTGATATGGGCAACTAGAGCTGTATGACTGAATTATTTATCTTGAGCAGAAAGATAAGATTGTGTCAAAAGGTGTTATGTTTTGACATTGAAATAAAATAACAGAGACAAATACTTAAATATAAGTTAAAAGTTGATTAAAGCTATTTACAAAAAGATTGTGACCAGTTAATGCTCAAGATACTCTTTGAGATTCACTGGACAACAAAGTGATGAAGCCATCTGAAACAACAAACATTGTGTTAAATAAAAATTAAATGGCTACCCTAGTACCCATAAATGGTACCATTTGGTCTATATATTCCATATGTTTCAGTGCAGTTTACACTTATTTATCATGTAAGAATATTATACAAGACACCGTTGCGATGTTTGTTGCTGTTTGTTAAATGCAACTCTAAGTAGATACATACCTAGTCATTGGAAAAGATTTCAGTATTACAGAGATACAGATATTTACAATAATAAAATACCTACCCACATTACAAATATGTGTAAACTTTTAGCAGATCGGAACAGAACATCAATATATTGATAAATTTTAGAGCTTAAGGTCAAAAGTACATAAATTATTTCAGACTGGCAGGTATAATAAAAATACAACCTATTCTTATTAGGTCGAACGAATTTACGAGGACAATATCAGTTAAAAACAGAAATAAACTGGAACTATCCATTATCTTACTTACAGCATCAATTCGACAATTCGTAGTACAGAAAACATTCATTTTAATCACTAAAAATAGCAATTAATAAAAAACCACAAGGAAAATTACCACGACGCACGCACCCAACCCAAAAAGATAGCACAGAAAAAAACAAAACAATGAAATCAAGTGTCAACGTCAGTCAAGTAATGAAATGAATGAAGTGTTGTAGTCACCACCACTGCTCTCCACTACTGAGTGACTATCGATAGTCATATCGATAGTTTGACTACATATATAGTAGAACCAACTTCTAAAAAATACTTCGATATAATCGATTATGTCAAGCACTATTGAAAAATTATAGTGAATCGACACTGGGGATTTTGTACATTACTTTTTTCGAAATGGAAGGTTATTGTTAATTATTACTGACTATTCTAAAGTAACAGACACTTTCAGTACTGACTTAATTTTTTTTAATAATATTATCGAAACTATTAATATAATTGCTGCCTACGGATCAACCGATAGTAAAACATTGTTGTGATACTACTATCACAACAAGTAGCAACTAACGGAGTACCTACTAATTCCATGATCAATAAACACATCTTGCACACAGTCCGTCACACCACCGCAAATGTCAAGCCGCCAGCACAGGGTTTCATCAAGATTTCATCCACAATATGACGGTTCCGTAACATGTGCTGCCTACAAGAGCTGACACAGACATTTCATTTATTTACTGTGGCTTGGCTGCCACCATCTAATTCCATGGCTGCCACATGTGTTGCCACTGTGTAATCGCCCTTAAACAATCGATAAACCCACGAATTATTACTTAAGTGAGTCATACAATTTGGCAGATTTGGCCGGGCCATGGATTTAGTAAGTACTACGTTGTACGTAGTACTTCATAATTCCATGGGCCGGGCACATGTATGTTATTGAGGCATACCTTTACGTCAGTGCTCTGTTCTGTCCATGGAATTACTATGTACAAGTACTTACAAAATCCATGACTCGTGTCTCATTTCTTTTCTTGTATTAGCGAAATGGAAAATATGACTATAGCTTTCTCTGTCTAAAAAACTACATGATCATTACTAATATTTACACATGAATTACAGAGACATAATAATGAATACCTTTATTTTTGCGTTAGAGTTTAAAATCTCTTGGGAAGTTGTTGAACATGGCACGATCTAGATGCCTATGCCATTGCCGCAAGCAAATTTTATGTCATTGTCACTGCAGCTGTCATCGTCTCTAAAAAATTGACAAACTCGAAAGAAAGAAAGAAAGAAAGAAAGAAAGAAGGAATTGGGCAGGCCAGGCGGCAGGGCAGGTACCTTCTCTTCCCTGCACTGCAACCAGTCTCTCACTCAATATTGTTCTGTAATTCGTGAGGAAATTGTTGTTGTTGTAACAAAGTGTGATAAATTATATACCTATCTACGATGTCTACAGAAGAGGAACCGACAGACTTAGACTGGGTGCAACTACGTCGTGATATGGGAGTTGCAGCTGTTCATATTGAAACGAATAAGGAAAAGTTTGAACGAAAGTTTACCGAAAATCCGTTTGTGCCAATAGGTATATTATCTTTACGGTCTTATATAATTAATTTAGAAAATAGATAGTAGATAGAAATAGAAGAATTTCGTATATTGTGGTAAGTGCAATTATGTTTTCCTTCACAGGAAGCAAGTAGAGATCGATGAAAAAAATTATACACGAATCTGATTGGTGTATAAACTCATGTGGCACAAGTAGGATTCGAACCTGGGACCTTTCAATGAACAGTCGGGCATCTTCACCACTACACCACCACCATTATGGACATATATTTATGACACTATGTTAGATACCATTTATAGAAATGTAAAATGTATGAACAATCTAGCTTGGCAAATACTTACATTTTTCTTGATTCTAGTGACAAGGTCAGAAAATTGTAAAGAAAAAAAAGAGTACTAGCTGCGGCCCCGGCCATCGCTCCCGTGTGAATTTCTGGATAAAATGTATTCCAGGTTATATTCAACCCGTGTTCCAAATTTCATGACAATCGGGCTATTAGGTTTTGCGTGAAGGAGTAACAAACATACATACACATCATCTTTAAAAGCTTTGTCATTATCCCAGTCACTTTTTCTCTGGTGTTTCTATTATAATGAGGATCTTTGAATAGTCATTAATATAAAATTTTGTTATCTACTCTCATAAAAATGTAAAGTCATGTTTATGTAATGATTTATTTTTCAGGATGTGCAGCTACAGTAGGAGCATTGTCATATGGTCTATGGAGTTTTAGAACTGGAAAAACAAGAATGTCACAACAAATGATGCGTCTTAGAATTGTAGCCCAAGGGTTCACTATTACTGCTCTTGTAGTTGGTGTATTGATGACGACGGGAAAAAATAATTTTTAGATTTTTTGCAACCAAAAATATTGTTTGTCTACCTCCCTATTCCAAACACTTAGAAACTACATCAACACAAAATGTTCATTCATTATAAACAAATGTAAAAACAAGTTAGACTTAATTAATGTCTATATTTTACGAGCACTATTGTTATTTTTAAAGTACATACCATAAATAAATATTTCTATTTAGTCAATCATGTTTTAATGTGATTCCAGTTAAGAAATCTCAATCTACATAGGTATTATACTTCCATAAGGTAGGTAGTATTCTAAATTTGGTACCTATTATTTTATTATTATATCAAAGGGATTAGACAGCCTTTTCGTTGAAAGTTCCCGGGTAGTTGATTTTTTGCATCACTAATATCGTCATATTTTGTCCCTTCAAGAAGTTTTCTCTGTACATCTCTTGCTTGACTACAAAAAAAATCTGCCAAAGTCAGTCACTTGACAGTTCTGTTTGACAAAACCATGTCTGAGTTGCCAGAAAATTACCTTTGTAACTTTTCGGTCACTTCTATCAAAGTTAATATTATAACTTTAATAAGTAACCTGAGGGCCCAAAAGATAACCTATTAAAGAAAAAATCATAAAAAATTAAAGCACTTCGCCAATCCCAAATATTGTAAACTGCGATAGTGACAAAACCTGTGGACGAAACATGTTTTAGCTTAAAATAAATAATAATTATTAATTTCAAGTAATTTATTTATAACCTACAATCATCTATTTCCACTGTAAAAACAAAAGAGTAATTTTTACACTAAAATGTAACTTTTTGATATTACGCAAAGCTCAGCGCAGATGGCGCTACTAGTACAACTAAGGTACACAAATATTGCTAATGGAGGCAAAAAGAGCCAATTTTCAATATTGTTGCAGATTTACAACCAAAAATACTCTACGCAATCTTGTGCGAGTTTAAAGGAAAAAGGAAGGATTTAGTGGATTATCCTGAAAATAATTACACTATTTTAGGTTATGTTCTGCATTATTTGGTCAACGTTCTAATAAACTGATATAAACTTGATTTTGACTGAAGATCTTACCTGTATGAAATCCATATTATAATAAGTCTTCACGTGTGAAGTGTTCCGAGCTTCTTTTCGACCGTTTACTGACTCGAAAATTTTCCAACGTGAGACTTATTCCACAGTTTTCGAAGTATTTTTTATCTTAAGGAAAACGATACTTCTCAATATTTCGGCACCCGAATATGCTACATTGGTGTATATTTTCACAAACGAATGCTTACATAATGAAAGGATACGTTCGTACGACGTTTTAATCGACATAGCAAAAGGCGGCAAAGCTTTTGTGTACCCGACATACAGTGTTGTAATCTGGCGGGATAAATGCGCAGTAATACTCCCTTTTACATTAGCTGTAATGTAACCACCAACCGGGTGCTGACCCGGTTGGTAACACTACTGCCTTCCTGACTACCAGAATTGACTGAAGTTGACGTTGACACAACAAACATAACACTGACAACCAAATCAAACTACAAACAAAATCCTTGAGCAAAATAAATCCTATCCTGTGATCCCATCTTGCTTGCTTCACGAGAAAAGAGTGTTTGAATAGCGAAAGTCAGATGAATTTCAGTTTGTGTTAAAAGTTGTGTTGTGATGGTTAGGTGTTCGATACCATACAATCGTACATATTGTTATCACGCATGTTTCCCTTGGGGGTAGGCAGAGATTAAATTGATCGATTTTGTTTACTTACGATAAACATCTGGGAAAATGAATGGCTTTATTGCCGTTCATTGTGGTGAGGTATTTTTTCTATGTATGTATAATGGTCGATTTTAAAATTCTATTAATTCATAATTCCTTTTTTAGGCGCAGGGTACCATAGTGATTCTTTGAAGAAAGAGTATCAAAAGACATGTTACCTAGCATGCCGTAAGGCCTCTGAAGCTTTGAAAACTGGAGGAAATGCCATAGATGCTGTTGAAAAAGCTATAATAGGTATATTTAAAAAAAATCTATATGAAACAAGTTAGTTCAAATATAGGAAAAATAATAATTGTTTGGTTCTAGTTTGGGTAGCACATTGCAAATGTGAAGCAAAACCATTATAGTAGTGGGTTGCACTATGGTAACTAGGTGTGTCTTATATAATATTAAAACTTGTTGGTAGTCATAAAGTCATGTCAGATGCCTATAGGCACCTTAAATATAACACTCCAAAAGATGAAGAATACAAACTATAGACACTATTACATATTTCATTTCAGAATTGGAGAACAGCCCATTAACCAATGCTGGCTATGGATCAAATTTGAGCTGGAATGGATTAGTGGAATGCGATGCTTCACTAATGAATGGTCAAACTTTGCATTTTGGTGCCTGTGGAGCAGTCTCTAATGTTTGGAATCCAATTACTTTAGCTAAACACCTGTGTAAAAAACAATGTGATAATTTATCTCTTGGCCGTGTGCCACCATGCATTCTTACAGGAAATGGGGCCAAATCCTGGGCAGAAAGAATGGGTTTGGAAATTGTTGATGATAGAAAAATGATCACAGCTCGTTCATTTCGTAATTACAAACATTGCAAGAGGAAGTTAAAGAGATATTCCTTACAGAATGATATAAAGTTTAGTCCCTTGGATACCGTTGGAGCTATTTGTGTAGATTCAAATGGTGTTGTAGCTTCAGGAGCCAGTTCAGGTGGTGTGTCTTTGAAGCATGAGGGAAGAGTTGGCCAGGCAGCCTCTTTTGGAAGTGGTGTATGGGCAGTGATGAGTAGAGATGGAACAAAGCCATCGGTAGCTGCTTGTACCTCAGGCTGTGGTGAACATTTGATTCGGACAGAACTGGCAAAGAATGCTGCAGAAAGCTTACTATCATCCTCTCCTACATTGGGACTTGACAAATGTTTTAAAGATAATTTTATTGAGTCTCCATTCTTATGGGATGTCCCAGAGCGTCTAGGTGGTGCATTAGCTTTGAAATTTGATTCAGAAACAGGAGAGGGAGAATTATTATGGGGACACACAACACAGACTATGTGTATTGGGTATATGTCAACAGAGAGTGCTAAACCCAAGGTAATTATTTTTGCATACCTATTATATATTCGCTATTAACTGAATACCTATTCAATTTTTTATAATGAACCCCATTTCAGTAACTAAAGTTTCCATGACAAAGTTTTTAAATTTTGAGTTAGGCAATTACTTACCAAAAAAAAATTTTTGAAGCAAACTCAGACTCACTTTTTTTATCTATGTAATTATTGCTCCACAGTGTATTATTTCACACCTGCCCCCTAAAGTGGAGCCAGGACGGAAGGCAGTGGTGTCTGGACAATCATTCACAATTCCCATTCAACCATGCCCAGTTGTGACATGGGAAATTAAGACTGAAACAAACTGCAATGGATCTCTTTGATTAAGTTTAGTAACTACTAATTTACTAAATTGTTTAGATTAAAATCAGCCAAGTATTAACTTTTCAAAATGTTATAACTTCATTATATCAATGCACATTGTATAAAACAATTTGATTACAAAGTAGATAAGGATATGCTGCTGACAGACTGAGCAAGAGGTTTGATCAGTGTTTTGAATCCAGTAAGTGTAGGCTTCTAAGAGTGTGTAGTATTTTAAAATAAATTTCATGATAAATAACGTCAGCCATAAGAGGTTCGAAGGCTTAATTTTGTGACGTCAAATTAGATATTAATCTTTAGATATGTATATTACTAGACACATGTTTTTGAATATTTTCTAGATTAAACTATGAATTTCATAATGTGTTACACTAGGGAATTGAGTATGTGGAATTTAATTTGACCAGACTTCAATAAAAAAAGGAAGAGGTTCTATGTTTAAAGGTATATTTCTTTTTTTGTACACAATTAAATTGACCTTATCTGAAAATTCTGAAGTACACTTGAATTCAGATAGCTTAGATGGATTTTAAATATATTCATTGATTGATTGATGGTCTTCCTTTGGCAGACAGAAGAAAATAAATCTTTTGAAGTTAGAATTCTCTGCGTCTGAATAGTATAGGACTAATATGGTCGAATTGTAATTCGTATCTAGGTACGTCCAAAGGATTTCTGACTGAAATGAAGAGAGAAAGACAAATGATCAATTTTTGTTTTTCTTGTGTGAAATGCGAAAAATAAAACAATTTGATCTTAGTCATGATTTTATTTCGAAATGTCCTGTATTTATGTCAAGTGCTATTATATAAATTCGGTGAGAGGCTAATAATTATTGTACATAACTACAATGCTTATAACGAAAAATCCTTAAAATAACAAGTTGTCACAAAAGCAACGAGTATTTTTTATTGAAAAAAAAAATTCATATGAGGAAATCAATCTGAAGAGCACCATACCTTTAGTACCATATTTTTTTTGTAATTTGCATTCAATATCTTTGTAACTGCAATGGTGCTTGATTGCAATGAGTCAAAATAAACACTTCAAAAGCCACTTAATATTGCAGAAATAATGAAGAAAAAACAGATTTTACATTTTGGTCTTAATACAACAAATAAAAACAGAAAACTAAGTAAACCTTAAGTTTGTACTGAACAAAATTATAACTAAGAAGTCCTACAACTAACGTCGACAAATATGAAAAATTACGTATTCAGTACATAATCAATAATAAATAAAGATATTTGTACAAATATTAATTATGCTTCAGGATAATCAATTACTTGTATACTGGTATTGAAAACTTAAAAATAAATTAAATTAAGTCACAGAATCACTGGCAAGGCCTGGTACACTGGTACCTCTCCAAAATAAATTTGGTGTCTATCGTATTTAAACATCACACACATTGTAATCCGATTTATATTTTATTGTATAGCCTCAAATATGGTTTACGAAAGATTTCATCCAATCAACAAAAAAGCGTGATTAGAGATATATGAAAATATGCTTAAGCAGTGCAAAGAGTATAGATTAAGTATATTATGAAATGTTAGAAAGTTATTGTCAAAATATCTTAATTTTGTCTCTACCTACCCCCTTGGGAAACAGGCGTGACAATACGAAGGTTAAATGTTGGTTGGAAAGTCCATTTAATATAATAATGACATTTTAAAAATAAACTCAACCATCATACTAAAATTTTGAAACAACTTTCATTAAGAAGCCATCGCCATAAACGCAATAATTAAGGTACTAACTATCGATCAAACATAGCTTTTTTCGCTAAGATATTTCTCAATCGTAATCGTGACGTCATGTTAAGAGTAACATTTAGTATAGAGCGTTTGGACGAGTCAATTTTATTTTTGTCATATCTTTGAAAACATTGTCATTATCACAGTAATTTTTCAATGGTGTTTCTAATCATAAGGCCTTCCAGTTACCAAAATAAAATTTAGTCATCCACCCTATAATCCGGATAGATCTCAAAGATTGGCGAATAGGTTAGTTGACCAAGATTTAAGAATTCTAAATAATATTTACGTTCAAGTACAGTCTGCCACATGAGGACACCTTGAGGTTAATACAGGGTGACTTTTTATATATTGACAATATTTTATCTATATGCTCAGTCCATGATTCTGAACAACTTTTAGTATGGGAGTAACTCCGAATCGCGAAAGAGACCAGATGTTCTATACAAAATTACATACCTAAGTTGTGGAAAATGCAATTTTTTTTTCTTCCATACGAAAAGTTGTTCAGTACCAGAAATCACCTGTATAAGTCATGGTATGCGACACTTTGGCCAGGTTGACATGTCCATTTGGTAAGTAAATATTTCATTTATTCTAAAATGCTTAATAGAAATAGCCTTACTTGCTATTTAAAAAAAGTAATAAGAAACTGTAGGACTCGCCCAAAAATTATGTGTATTTAATTTTGCATCATTGAAAGTTTTATAGCCCATTAGCTATTTTGTTAACAAATTCGCAGTTGCTCATAAAAGAAGATATGTGCCGTATACAGGCCACAATATAAGGACAATACATTAGAGAGTATATAATACTATAGTAGAACCGCCTAAATGAGTCCTCGCCCGCGGAGTACAAGGGGCGCGGGGGTACGACGACAAAGGGGACCGAGAGAGGTGCGGGCGGCGGGCGCATTCTTGTAAAAACTCAGTTCGCTCGCTACGCGGTTAGCGATCACACGTGTTGACAGTTGCGGACGCCTTGTGAAAGTTATACATGAGATTACATTCTCAAGATGAGTCGAAATGTTTTCGGACATAGAATTAATAGTCAGTGCAAACAAATGGCGTTTAACGTATATGAATATTTTAGAAAAAAGAAACTCGACCCAAATTCTGATGAATATAAACAAGATATACCTTTAAATAAAACTGTAGCAGAAGTTACTGGATTATCAGAAAAGACTGTATCTAGAATTGTACAACAAGGGAAAGCATTAAATGACAACGAGAGATTTAAATCACCAAGAAAACCAAAACAGGTTCGTAGAAAAAGAGTGGAAATAGACGATTTCACAAAAGGAGTGGTAAGAAGAAAAGTCACTCAGTTTTACACAATTTTCAAAAAAATACCTACTCTGAAAACTTTGAACGCTGTACTTAGAGAAGAGAATATATTACACTGCGGCAGGGAATATTTAAGGCTATTATTACATGATCTAGGTTTTAAATTTAAGAAATGCGGATCTAAAAGGAAACTCCTTATCGAACAGCCAAATATCACATCGTGGAGGTGGAAATACCTAAATACTATTAAAAAATATCGTAGAGAAAGAAGACATATTTTATACCTTGACGAAACTTATGTAAACGCGTCTCATAACGTTTCAAAATGTTGGCAATCAAAGGATGAACTTGGCGTTCTATCTCATATTGGTAAAGGGGACCGTTTGATCATCGTACATTGTGGAGGTCAAATTGGATTTGTAGACGGAGCCCTTGTGATATTCAAATCCAAATGTAAAACAGGTGATTATCACGATTCTATGAATTTCGCAAATTTCAGTAAATGGATAAATGAAAAGCTCATGCCTAATATACCGCAAAATTCTGTCATAGTAATGGACAACGCAGCTTATCATTCGGTTCGAGAAGAGAAAAAGCCAACTATGGCTTCTACCAAGCCAACTATGCAAGAATGGCTACGACGACATAACGTGCCTTTTGATGAAAAACTTAGAAAAGATGACTTATATAAATTAATTAAAAGCCATTTCACAGAAGATATTTACAAAATTGACGAGGTATTGAAAAGAAACGGACACGAAGTATTGCGTTTGCCTCCATATCACCCAGACCTGAACCCCATTGAGTTGGTCTGGGGTGATATCAAAGGACAATTAGCACAAAAAAGTATCGACTCTAATTTGGACCAGAAAAAAGAAATATTAGAGAGATTATTTGCTGAATATCCCAAAGAGAAATGGGAGAATTGTGTTAAACACGTGATTAAAATCGAAGACGAATATTGCAAACATGATGGAGCACTAGATGAAGTTGTTGATTTTATTATTAATGTGCAAGACGATTCTGATGATTCTGATGATGGCTGTTTCGAAAGTGAAGAATCAAGTTCCAGTGATACTGATATTATGGACATAAGTGATTGATTTATAATTTTGATAAATTTTGCATAAATAAATATTACATACATAACTTTATTACCTTTTTTTTACCTACATATCATACCTATATATCATAAAATCACATTTTTATCGAATTGTTTTGTATGAAAAATAAAAATTTGAAAATAACAATAATCGAAAAATGCTTATGCTATTTAATTCATGTACGTGGTCTCGTTGATACCATGGAGATATGGGATAACAAAAGGAACACGTTGTATAGTTTACAGTTGTTTCATTCAAATTTTGTATAGCCATTATTAATTTTTTAATAAAAATCTTCACCTGTTTGCCGCTAACCACTATGACTTCACATATCTCAAGAAATGTCCAGTAACATTTCGCCTCTTGTATTACACGCTACGCTCGACCGCCGCCCGCACCTCTTTCGTTCCCCTTCGTCGTCGTACCCCCGCGCCCCTTGTACTCCGCGGGCGAGGACTCATTTAGGCGGTTCTACTATAACAGCAATCGTATTAAACACGACAGTTAAGTATAGAGCCATTTATTATTATAAAATTAGTTATATGTATAACGTATAATAAAAAAATCACAAAGATGTAACAGAGAGATAAAGGTAACTTTACGTGTCATGGCCATGGACCCAATTGGCTATTAGACTTGGATTGATTTTTTTTGTTCTTTTATATTAGTAATTATTTTCACTAATCGTGACTTCAATAATTCAAGTTCCAAGAATTACTTATTGTATTTGACATTAGAAATGTTTCTGATTTGACTTGCTGGAAAGTAGCCTATTTCTTATGTTCAAGCTATTATCTAATTGTCTTCGTGATATTCATAACACTAAAAGCCACGATGAATAACTGGAAGTCAGTCAATATTGAACTATCTCTAGCTAGACAAAGAGAAAGTGTTTCTAATAGCATGTGCCACGCATTATGTGGGTTATTGTATAAACACTAGACTGAATCATACAATAATTGTTTTAAATTATATCATAATTAAATTGCATTGTATTTTATTGTTTTACCTATTAATATGTCTTGTCACTGTTGCACTTTATACATTTGAAATTGACAGAAAGAGACAAAATATTTTAGCTTAAAGTATGTTCTAAGTTTTTTATAATTAACAGGGTTAGTTTGTATTCTAAGTTGCGATTGAATTATAAACATAAATTGTGTTTTATGCTGCTATATTTTGATAGACACAAATATTTTATGGAAGTTTAATGTAGAACAAACTAACTATGCTTACTTTAACAATATTTTATAATGAATACAAATATTTTCAAGCCATCGATTTTATATGAAAAGTTAATTTGATAAAACTTAAATGTATAACTTGTCTTTTTGCATAGAACATAATTAAAACAAAAAGACAAAATTAGACCGAAAAAAGGTCGCAGTTAAAATTGCGGTTATAAAAATAGAACTCGAATTAAATGCCAAGCTAATACTGTAATTACTATACATTATTCAATCACATTATTATTCAAATATAACTGCCAATATATTCAACATTCCGATCACATTAAATTCATCACTTCATAAATGGTAAAGATAATATCAAAATTGAAAAGGCAACTCATCAGTCTGACCGAGCGTTCGCACCTAAATAAGTATCGGCGAAACATATCACACACAACCATACTCATACCAAATAGCGGACTCCTTTGAGTTGTCAGATTTCTCGTTGCGGCTGGGGGCCCTTCTGTCGTGTCTGGTGTCGTCGGGCGGAGGGTCGTCGCCCAGCGTCTGGCGAGCGCCGTCGCCGATCACTGTCGAAATGCGATTGTACACCAAGTACGTGGGGTTCTCCTTGATCGGGGTGCTCTGCGGTTTGCTGTTCAGCGTCACGTCCGGGTTGTCGTCTGCCACGTACACGGTGCGCCGCGTGCCCGCTGTGCCGAACACCGGAGAAGGTGTAGATACTAAAATAGAAAAATGTATATTTATTTGTTAACACAACATAAATACAATTTAATCACTATGGCACCTAAAACCATGTAATGATTTGTCTAGGCACTGCACATTCGCTTTAACAAAAGAATAAGAATGATACATCTAGTAAATCATTTCTGATATAGAGTAGAAGAGAGCCAAGGAGAGAATGTCTTGATCCTTACCTACTGGCAGTCCCGTGTCGCCTTCCAGCCCTTGATAGCTGTTGCGATGTGAAGATGGCACATTTTTGTGCGGTCGCCTCCTCAGTGAAGCTCTAATAAGGGCATCGTCTCCGCCGCCGCTGTGCATCGATGTGGTCGACAGTCGTCTCACGAAATTATTTTCATTCGGCTTCGAATCTAAGCTAGGTATAGATCCACTAATATCTGTATTGTCGGATTTCTTCAACAGTTTGTCGTCAAATCTTCTACTAAAACTAGAATCTGAACTATGCCTGGGGGATTCCACACTTGGATTGGAAGATCCGGGGTCCTGATCGGATATTTTGGATATCTTTTCAATATCTTGGCTGCCCGGATCAGACTCCCCGGATTCTGACCCAGCTAGTGTTAACTGTGACTTTGATCGACTTGCATCTTCTATCCTTTTGTTATTTCTAGATGGAACTTTATTTATCAAATCTGTACCCGCTTTACGCACTTTTTTAACGAAGGAAGCACCGAAGCCACGTCTTTTAGTGGTACAATTATCAAGCTTTTTATAATGTTCCATTATCTTCTCTTCTAGTTTTTCTTTCTGTCGGCACAGAGCATTTACTTTGTCGGCAAACATCTTTTCTTCTTCGTGATAATGCTGTTTGTCCTTCAATGAATGTGCTAGCAATTCATGATACTGAGTTAAAAGCTGAGATACATGATCCATCAAAGATCGCCTATCTGCATCCAAACTTTTGTTCATTTGCACAAGCATTTCACAATGTTGATTTGTCTTATTTATTTCTAACTCCATGCTCGTTATTATTTCTAACTTAGTGTTCATTTCCCCAGATATTTCAGTATTTCTCAATTTGAGTTGTGCAACTTCACTTCTAAGATTTCTATATTCTTCTTGCATATTTCGGTACTCATTTTTGAGCCTGTCACTTGCTGTAAAAAGATTCCTAAAATCGTCCTTTAATTTCGAGTGTTCAGCCCTAAGATTTGTTAAATTTCGTGATTCTATTTTCAGATTTTCTCTTTCCAGTTCAAAATCTGTTATTCTTTTTTCGCAAATTTCCAATTTTTCTTTCAATTCTCTATTTTCTAGTTTGATATCTCTAAGAGCAATTTTGACCGGTTCTCTTTCACTTAGTAACAATTCATATTCACTATTCAATTGTTCATGAAGAGTCTGTAAAGCGACCTGATCTCTCAACAAATTGTCTTGTTTATCTTTCAACACTTCTAACTGTTTTATGACTTCTTCTTTTTCTGCAGCTAATTGACTATTAGCAAGTTGTAATGTCATTTGTTGGGATATCAAAGACCCATTCTGAGAATTTAATGTGGCTACATTAACTTGTAGTTTTGCATTTTCAGCTTGACTATTCTCTAGAGATGCTTGAAGTGCTGCTAAATCGCTAGTCAACTGCTCTATTTGTGGGTTGACCAATATGTCATTAATGTCATCCAATTTCTCTTTGAGATCACAACTACATGGAACCAACTTCATCAAGTTAGCTTTAGCAGCTATTTCAGATATTAACCCTTCATGATCATTATTTGTGATAATTTTTTCTAGTAAATCTTCCACACTTACTTCCTTAGAAATTATTTCAGAAACATTGATCCCAATTTTTTCCATGCAGTTTCTTAATCTATCGAAATTAACTTTTTCAGATATTAAGTCCTTTTGTAACGTCTGTATAGTTTCTGAATCAACTTTCTTTTGTGACTTTAATTCTTGAGTTTTTTGGTCTAAATCTTGAAGTTTATGAATTGTTGTTTGGCCAATTTCAACTTCTCTGACAAGCCTTTCAATTTCTTTTTTCTTTAATTCAATCTCTGTAGTTACTTTATCAAGTGTAACATCCTTTTCTTCTATTGCTTCTCGTAACTTATTTACTTCCCTTTGCAAATTATGCGCTTCTTTTTCGCTGTACGTTAACTTAGTTTTGAGTTCTTCAGTTTGTATTATCAATGCGGTTACTTTTTCAGCTTCTGGTTTCAACATGTTTAATTCCTTCGTTCTCGCGTCTAATGTTTTTTCCAAATCATCGGCTCTTCTCTGTATCGAATCACATAGCATCTGAATTCGCTGCTTGTCTTTGGTTAAAGATTCTAAATGCTTTTCAAAGTCCTGTAGTTTATTCTTCTCCGAATCTCTATCGATGGACTGGCGATCTATGAACGCCTTTTGGCTATCCAACGAGTCTTGTAATTTTCTATTCTCTTCTAAAGCATTTTTAAAAACATCTTCCAATTCTGAATTTTGCTGCATTAATCGATTGCAATTCTCTTGTAATTGTTCACATTTCAAACTTAGTTTCTTCTTTTCTTTCTCTAATTCCAATATTTTATCACCACTTTCCAATATAGACTGTTCTCTCAAGTTATCAATGGTGGACAATAACCTCTTATTTTCTAATTCAAGTTTTAAAGCTCTTGCTTGAGCATTGCTAGTTAGCTGCTCAGATAAACTATTTTCACCGGATTCCAGGGTGCTCTCACCTTCATTGTCAGTATCCAAATTGCTGTTATTGCTCTCACTTAACACAGATTTTGTGATATATTGTAAATGATTGTTTTCTTCAATTAATTCCTGTATCTTTTGCTGATCTGCATCCCTTTCCTGAAAAACAAGTCAAAAATTTAATTGGATATTTCCACTTTTAATGTTTATATATTGGTCCGTATTAATAAAGTAAATATTACGAACCAAAGCGATATCGTTGGCTTCCCTCTTTAACTTGATCATAGCAGCCTCCAGCGTGAGACACTGATCCGCTCTCTTCCGCGCCCTCTGAAGTTGCTCCTCTAAGGCATCTCTGGTCTCCATGAGGGCTTTATTGTCCTCTCTCAGCTCTGTCACTCTGGTCTTGTAATACTCCGCGTCAGCAAGACGATCGCGATATCGTTGCATCTCTTGCTCTAATCTACAATTAAACAAAAATACTTCTTTTTAAGATACAATCCGATGAACAGGCCCGAATTAACCATATGGGGTCCTAGGCAACGCTTCCTCAGGCCACCTTTTGGAAATTTGATGATCATCATCATTTCAGCCCCTTTCTGCCTAGTACTGAACATGGCCTCCCTTCGTGTACGCCACCCACCTCTATTTAATTTTATTTATTTCTTGTCCATGTATTCTGGTATTTTATTAACTTTTCAAGAGTAGTGTATCAGAATTCAGAGGCAACAAACCATTATTTTTGTCCACTCGCGGGCAATTGCTTGCTCTGTCTAATGGTTAATCCAGTCCTAGGGATAAACTTAAAACAACTGTTACATAGATTTATAAAAGAAGTTGTAGTTACCTATCACACCTATCCGCCTTCTCCCGGAGTGCATCGACTTCGTCCCGATACGCCGAAGATTTCCTAGCCTCGTTGAACCACTCTTGGCTATCGGCGCGAAGTTTATTCAATACCAATTTTGTGTGCTCCAATTCCTCTCGACATTCTGACAGCTGTTCAGACTTTTCCTCTCTGAAAATCAAATTGAGATATCTGACAGTAGTAGTACACCCTTTGAGCGAAAATGTGAGGGCTTGATGAGGGCATATTGCCTGGATTAATTTTTCAACTCAGTAGATTACATTGATATGTAAAGCATTTTTTTTAAATAGGTAGGTAGTCGTTTTAAGTTTTATTTCGTAATCTTGCTGACCTTTATTTTTTTAAATAAAACACATTACAAAAGATCATACTTCATTATTATGAACATGGACTTTATACTTTGCTTCGAGCTTTATCAGTAAACTTGCGCAAAAGTATTTAACTTTATTACAGAAATGTAACAAACTATAACAAAATATATCTATATTTGCCTACTAAACTATATCAATGTACTAACAGTTCCTGTCTCTGTTTCCGCAGCCTCGACTTCCAGTCCGCGAGCTCCACCGCCAAATGTTGACTTTCCCCGTTATTCTGACTGACATTCTGCGTAGACCGACTCTTATTCTGCTTCTCATTTTCGCTGTCACACAGACCCTCGTTCAGAACCAGGGAAGCCCAGTTCAACAAGTAATGGTCCCGCTCTTTCGCCAGTCGACGCATGTGGTTGAACATAGTCGGCGATTGAAATAGGTCGATCGCGTCCGGTGTCAGTACTACGGTTTGCATGTCGGTTACCTGATGGGAAATAGTTCCGTTTTATCGGTGTATGGTTGAACAATCGAACTAATAACTATACGAAGTGTCTCACTATCCTCCGTTTACTCTTTTCTTTTAGTTTGTATAATTACATTCTATATTAATAAGAAAGCTAAATACATTAAATAAGAATATGTAAAAGAAAAAAAATCGGTAGGTATTTTTATATTTTTAGCTATTCCAGCAAGAGTTTTGAGACTCGCCGCAAAGTAATTTTATTTGTTTCTTTATTACGCCCGAATATTCCATGGAAATAATTGAATAGCTAATAAGACTTCCTCAACGCCCGGGACATTTTTTACTCAAAAATGCTTTTGAATCACAACTGTTAACAAATTACTAGCTATTTTCCCACTGCCTCAAATCGTAACCTTTGTAATCAGGTAAAGAGCCTAAACAAATTAGCAACGTTTCGTTGTGACGTCGCTTTGGTAAACCGTAAGATAATTATGGACCAAAAATGGTTACGACATTTTGACACCTCAATGCGGACAAGGCCATTGGACACAGCACACGGCGAGCCTTAAACATCAATGGTACATTAAGTTACGAGAAACAACAGAACGGGAGTACAAATGAGTCACCTAGGTGCATCGTTATTCGCTCCACACACAAATGATAAAACAATGGTAACCGTAAAAACCACCTTACATAGAGTTCAGATTAATTAATGTAGTTCTATGAATATATAAATAAATAGATTATTAATCGTCAAAAACTCTACCGAAGTAGAGTTTGTTGTTTGCACGCCAATTATTTCGTGAATTCAACAAGATTTAAATAATTATTTAAAATCACCAAGTAATCCCAAATATTAGAATATACAAAAATTTATTGGTTTATTAAATTAGCAAGTAAATTTTCTAGTGTCATCTATGATTTCGGCATTTTGCGACGAGTACGCATGAATTCGCGTTAAACATTACGCCACGCAACCATTGCATATCTTTACACAAAAACTTACGGTGTCGTTTTATCTTTCTAATGGTTCGCCGGTTCACACTTTTATCTGTTGTAGTACAATGCGCGTGGAAAGCTCATGAAACGGTTATTGTGGCGCCAGTGGCGTTGATAAGGTGACCATATGACTGGGGCAAAAAAATTGTGGGGCTCTAAATAAACATTCTTACATATTCACTCATACTCAGTGAATTTTATCGCTTATAATACACTATCTATTGGTAAAAGGCATGAAAATCCATGCATCAGTTTTTGAATTTATCGCGAACCGACAGACGCGACAGTGAACTTTGTTTTATAATATGTAAGGATAAGGATAGGACGCCCTGGTGGACGGCTTTGTCTAGCCCTCCGGTAGATACGCCACTGTGGCGCACATGTTGTGTATCATTCGTTAATGAGTGACGGGATAAATGAGTTAAAGCTTTCTTTCATTTCATTCATACAACTATGTAATAAACATGTGAAAAATATGATGACTATATTTAATGGTTCTTGTCTTGATAGAAGTTTAATTAGATATTTGTAAATTGTTGTGTAAAGTTTTTTTATTTTTAGACACACAAATAACAACTACCTGCAAAAATGTATATATTTCGACAATTTACATGAACAATTAAAATAACTATAACAGTTTTATTTAATAAAGATTTCAAAAGGTCGAAGCTGTATGGTATGGTGGGCTTATTGATAACAGTAAAATAAATAAACATACCTGCTTGATACATTCCACAATGTTATGCTGTAATTCCACATCCAACTCCTTAATTCGAGTTATGAAAAGCTCCTTATTTGGGCACTGAACAGCTGCTCCGAGCAGTAACAGTATCAGAAGTTTCATATTCTCTAGGCCTTCCCGGGATTCAGGAGCTTTCCCCATACAGATGCATTCTGGTACCACCAACAGGGTCATGCCCAATTCCTCTTCATATAAAGCTTTTACATTTTTTACTATAGCATCAAAGTTTTTAACTCGTCCCAATATGAGAGCTTGGTCTTCTAAACCAGCCAATTTTGTAATGTGGAAAGATGGTTCTGGGTCTATCTGGAGGTATAGTTGATGCAGAATCTCCCCATCGAAAAGGGAATGATATTCTGTGACAAGGTCTGGATTGGGTAGACATGACTTCAGCTGTAATAAAAAGGATCTTCAGTGGATTCTTAAATAATTATAAACACAATGAAATGACTGTTTGGAAAATCTATAGAATGTATATGAAATAATAGAAACAAAAAGCCTTACAAAGGATCTAAAATAAAAAAAATAGTTTACTACATACATCAAGCTGCTGAAAAGCATGTATAGTACTTATAACATTCACAAAGTTTTTTTAACAAGTAAATTACTTCTTCTGACTAGATTAATTTAATAAACAAAATAAATATGTTTTCTAGAATTTCTAGTAACTAAACAGCCCATAAACAGTTTGATTTATCATCTAGTAAATGGTATTTGAAGCAGATATAATATTAACTATGTTTTATCAATATTGCTTATGTGATTATATATTTTGATGATATTTTTTTCTATATTTTTTATTATATTTTTTATAAGAGATTGAATTTTGCTTTATTGAATATAAAAGATTAATTACAATTATAAAATTAATATATTATAATAATTATTGATATAAACTATAATTAACATGTAAAGGATTTTGCAGAAAGACAAACAACCTTCTTCAATCATTGGCTATTTTTTGAATTATAACATACAATTATTTGTTGAGCAGGCCATTATCTACTCACAGTGTTCAGGGGACTTTAGGAAAAATAGCGCAAATTGACAATTATCAAAATGCAGTCCTAATGGCAGAAATGATAGAGTCACTGAAATTTTATTACATAAACAAAGGCTGGTAATTTTTTTTATACAAGCAAACTAAGTGTGGAGTAGATAATTAAAACAAACACAAACAACACAACATTTTGGATCTACTCAAGCGTATGTTTTGAAGACGTTGAATACGTCAAATTAATTGTGATTTCCTAGTCTGTACAAGTAGGTAGTAATAATAAAATCACACGTTCATTCATACGGAACGGCTCACAGACGGCTATATATTTTGTCTCACGCTTCATTCTTACTCAGAGAAGTAATAAAAACAGATGCACGGATCACTGATCACTCACCCACGAAACTAGGGGCCCACTTAAGAAGTCTTCAATTTCAGAGGCCGACGCGGCCATCCTTGCCAAATGTTAGGATGAGCGGAACCGACTTCTTGGATCCTGAACTGGGCGCATGGCATCAAATAAATGTTCAATGTCGAAACGAGTGCAGATTCTATTCAACATCTGCAAAATACAAAGAAACTGCGGAAACCGTAACCAAACCACACAACACGACTCTGAACAACTTGACACTATTTCTAGCTAGTGATGTGCCACGCCAACCGCTCGCAGCACACAGCCTTAATATTAAAATTCGATAACAAGAATTTTAATCAAGCATTTGGTAATATCTGTTGACCTTGCATTTTAGTGGTATGGTTGAAAGAAGTTTTTTAATAGGGTGCGAGTGCTACTCATATCCTACTTAAATGCGAGCTAATTTATACCTAATGCAGAGATAACTTGTTCCCGCCAATATTGGTTTTTGTCAAGACAGTTTTTTCGAAATTACCCCTTTGTTTTTGTTTTCATGGAAAATTTTTAATAACAAATATTTGAAATTAAAAGTCAGTTTTTGTTAAATGTCACATTTTTGCTATTTTGTCATTTAGGTAATTATATCTTGTAAAAGTACCTTTTGTGAATACTTTTAATGTACATCAGAATGAATTTAGAAAAGGTAATATTGCAGTTGTAGATAAACGTTGGGAGATTTTTTAATAAATAAACGTTAATTATCCTTCACTCACTCATCCCTATGTGTCAATGAACTGTCAAACTTTCAAGGTGTTGCCGTTTTGTTATTTCTTGTTTGACATGGTATTTAGAGAAAATTTAAAGGGATCAGACTTTATTTATTCTCATATTCAGTAGGCATTTATTATTAAATTATTTGTCCAATATTATTATTTCTTTGGTTGCAATAAAATATTAAATAGAGACCGTGGCAATATCAGGAACTATCATTAACAGATAAGCCACATTGTTGTTTGCAGCGACAGTAGCTAAGTCTGCGGGACTACTTTCGCGGTATGGTTGTACGGTATTATTTTACTCTTTGAGTTGCATGTGCTCGCGGTAAGCCCTATAGTAAAAATATTTTGATTTGAGGTATACCTACTACCTAGGTACGTCGAAATCACAGACCAATTAACCTGGTTACATCGAAATAAATTTTTGGTACCTAGGTACTTTTTTTTTTAATATCATGTCAGTTGTTGACTTGTTGAATGACAGTGACATAGGGAAATCGAAGTACTCTGTGAGGCAAATTGTATTTTAGAGTGTTGGTGTTTACTGGCCTACTACACCAAAGTTTTTAGATTTTTGAAGACGAAGCAAAATAATCAATAAAATATTTTTTTGTTTACTGTATAGTAAATATTAACGACTATAGCAATAAACCTAGTGACATACTACAGGAGCAGCTTCAGACGATGGCAAGCAAGAACTAAGTTCATACGAGAAAAGGAGACAAAACAATCAATATTTTTTATTTATCTGCATATGTTTTAAAGCAACTCATGAACTAGAGTAAGATTGTAGTACCTTTGTAGGACTTTGCACCAGGTGATCATCAGGAGACAAATCAGGAGAAATACAACAATCATAAACCTAGTATGATTTAGTGTTTAATCCTATTCTGATGTTAATAAAATATATAATATAATAATAATTTCTGCGTCGTCATCATCAGAACAACAATGTTCAACAAAACTTCAAATACCAAAGTAAAATTTCAAGACCAACAGCTGGATGACTATGTTCTCGAGGTAATAATTACAACAATTTCCCTGACAGTTATTGTTTGAGCTTTAGCTGCTCTACAGAATATTTAAAGTGAGAAACTATTATATTATTTTAGGAAACAATTAATTGATCTACAATGTGAGAACTTTGCTTAACTTTTAGTTTACATACATATATTATGACACTTGTTTCCTATGGGGATATGTAGAGACTAAAATCTTACATTCTTTAAGTCTGTGCTATTTTAAAAATACGTTTTTCTGTTACAGAATTCAGTTCTAAAAAGCAAGCTTCAAAGTAAAGTGGATGCTCTACTGATAATGAGCAAGGAGTTAGACAAGTGTAGCATGGAAAGAGACCGCTATAAGCTCCTTGTGGAACAGTTAAAGTGTAAAAAAATTACTGATAGCCAACCAGAAAACAATGGAGTGTACAGATTCATGCCTACTAATACTATCAGCGGGGGAGACTTGCTGACTAAAACACGCGACCATAATACTATACTTAAGTTAGAGGTAACTTCTTCTTTTAATTAATGTGATCAACTAGTAACTACAATTAACTATAATTTCTAAATGCAATGTCAACAGCTTATTTTTATCAATTTGATGTGATTTTCTCAATTCTTAATTGATTTTTAAGTTCCAGGATATTGAGATTTGATGTTTATTTATTATTCTGTGAGTCTATTCCTATTTATTCATCAACTAACTTGCTTTGCCTGATTGTTAGGAATTGTGTAAACTGTATTTTCTCTCCATACTCCTATCTCTAGTCATACATCCACCCCACAAAGCTTTTTTATGGACTAATGGCCCATCCCACATTTACTTTTGTAAATCACTACATAGTATAAAACAAAGTCAATTTCCACTGTCTGTCCCTATGTAGCTTAGATCTTTAAAACTACAGAACGGATTTTGATGCGGGTTTATTTAATAAATAGTGATACCTGAGGAAGGTTTAGTTGTATAATTTATTGAGGTTTTAGTTTTAGTAGCTAGTACATAATAAATTAATCCTTCCTCAAAAATGCAGCCATGCAGTCATTTTTGAGTTTATTGCGAGCAACGACACAATGCTGCAGAGGTCTTTATTTTATAATATCAAGGATAAGTAAATAAACTAAACCCATTCATATCTTGTGGACAAGCATTATGAAAGCTAGATAAGTTTATATTAGAGATCCCCCATGAGGCTGACATAGTCACACAAAGTGCCTTGTCAAAAATTTAGAAGAAAAAAAAACAAAAAAGAAGGATAAGTATGTAAACATATCAAAACATTTTTCAGGTGGAAATGTTGCGCAGTAAGTTAGAGGAGGCCACTGGTGATATTGTGGCTCTAAGGAAACAGTTGAAAGATACTACATTAGAGGACCTCCAGGGAAACAATAAGACATTTGCAAACCTCTCCTGTTCTAACAAAGACTACGAGCAGCTTGTGCAAGAATTGGAAAAATTCCAGAAGAAGGTACAGTTATGTTTTCTTACATCATTAAAAGAAGCATTTTTATGCTTGCTATAGTACAAGTATTATCAATTTGTTGTGAACTTCTTAGTGAATTATGCATTGCTATGCATTTAGTAGCATCAAGATGTGATTTATACTCCAAACTCCTGCAAACATGAATTTCAGTTTCAACAACTCCAGTTAGACTATCGAGCAACATTAGATGAAAAAGAAGAATTATATTCTGACCGTGACTACTACAAAAACAAAGTACAACGATTAAACCAACAGATTAGCTATATCCTGTCAAATAGAGTCAAGCCACAGTCTAATGATAATGATAGTAATGTCGACCCTCCAAAGCCAATAGTAGATATTGATGCTGTAGTCATGGAAAATAAATATCTCCATGAGAGAATCACACAGTTGCAAGTGGAAAAGGAGATTATAAAGAGGACTTTAACAAAATACAAGGTAACTTCTGTTTGTTTTCATTATGTAGTGTAGATTAATTTAATTTATGATGTATATATCTATTATAGAATATCTACATACAAATTCCATTCATTTTGTTAATAGAGAGGAAATGATAAGCAATCAGTTTGTTTCATTTCAGACACTGCTTGATAATAGACATAAAAATGATTCTTTGAATCTGAAAAAAGGATTTACTGATGTGATGACACAGAAACAATGTAAGTTTGTGATAACTGTTAGATATCTATATGAATTATTTTTGCTATATGAAGGATTGTTGCAGCTATTGTTATTAAAATTTATGCATGCACTTTTTTCAGTAAGGGAATTTTTGGATGTAAATTCAAAGACAGGAATGAAAAGAAGTTCGGCCACAGAACTAAAGTCAATATGTCTTGGATTATTTGAAGCTCTCAATGACAAATCAATAGCCTTGCAACACCAAAGGAAAACAAATCAGTATGTGTCACAATCATTATTTTGCTATGTGTTTACACTATATTATAGCTAATATAGTAATGTCAAATTATTATAAATTATCAAATTATTTTTTAATAGGTATTTTTATTTGAAAGAGTTACAAAACAGAAAGAAATTTATTCTGATCATGCATTATTTAGTTTATTATTTGGTAGAAAACGACAGGTGTTTTTTATTCGTCTTATAAAATTTCAGAATATTAGCAAACAGAATAACTGAATTGGAAAAGACGTTAGAGAGTTGGTGCAATGGACAGAAGTACATTCCAATATTCCCGTCTCAGATGTTGCTCGAAGAATTTCTTCCTGACACTGTCTCCATTAAATCTGATGAAACCAAAGAAAAAAACGTCAGATCTCAAGACAGCTCGGACAACATCAAGAGGTTCTCTGATATTGATGATGATGTGATAAAAGATAATAGTGATAATTCTTCTGGAGAAAGTAGAAGTAATTCTGATGAGAATTATCAATTTAGTGGTCTAAATGAAAACTCCATGACAGTTTTACCAGTAGAGCTTGAAGAACTAGTGAAAGAAGCTTTGGCTGAATTAAAAACTGCAAACTAAAGTTTGGGAACATTAAACATGGCTGTTGAATGCTAGAATTAATATATCATAAGTTATTACACAATCATTCCAAAGAATTTTCTAGTCTATTATATTGTCTAGTCATTGTTTATATTTGTTCAAAGATATTTTATGTAGGTGTAATTATGACATTATACAATTTGAATGAAATAAATATGTTTATGCAAAATGTTGTTTGTTCGTTATATAGTCTGGACGTCACTGTGGCCTATCCTCAGCTTTCGTGATAGCAGAAGACAAAACAAAAATATTTGACAAAAATAATTTATTAACTGATATAAAATGATATAGATTTTATATATTTCAATACCCAATTGGTATAATTACAAGCTACAATTCATATTATAAAGCTCTTAGGGGAAGTATTAAACATAATAAACTTTGGCCTCAATTAAATGATACTCATGATTTTTTACAAAATCTGATTATGGAGTATTAATAAATAAAAGAACAGAAAACAAGCATATAAATATTTACCCCTTACTATGTAATAAATAACTGTTGATTTGACTGCGCGAGTGCGGGATTGTCCCACCATAATTAAGGCCACATTTTTCTATTAGGTAACATAATTTGCACTAAAATTCTTCCAAATAATTTTCTATAACCCTAAAGCAATTTGTAAGTCTTGTTGGCTCATCAGAGATCATAGAGATTTATATATGATTTATATAAAATGCCAGGATACTATATATATAATGAAGTATAATTTATAATATTGCTAAGTACACTCAATAAGGATTATAATTTGCAAATATATCCATAAAGTTACATGAAGTATTTCAATTCGTTACTAGCGATATTATAGTCGAAGACCTAATAGTTTTATTGCTTTAATAAATAAATTTATACCTTATATACTTAGTTTAATTAGTCAATTATATGGTGAAAAGGTAAAGCTAACCTATTCTTTGCAAACAATATTAACACAAAACGTTAGTATTATTTAGAAATGTATACCACCAAAAAGGAACATGTGAACTTGTCAATATATTTTTAACATTGACAGCTATTTGGCCACGACGATGGACATAAGAGGATTGAACAATTTTACATTTTGTGGGCTAAAAATTATTTTAAAAATTATTGAACCAATGCCAAACCATATAATTACAGTGCGGTCTAAATAAATTAATAATCGTTTTCGCAACAAAGTTTCACTCTCAATATCAATCAAACATCAATTACCCACCTTAAAGATTAAACAATGTAGACCGTAATGAATCATTCTCCTTAGGTACATCTTACCATTATAACATTTTGCTTGATACAATAAAAAATTGCATTACAGTTTTTACCATAAAATTAGAAGAAAAAAGAGCATCAATTTTTTGTCTTTTTTTTCTTCTATGATGATATCCCAAAATAAGTTCCATATTCAAATATGTTCACTTGTTGTTACTCGTTTTATCCATTGGAAGCATGTCTCTGCTGCCAGGAGCAAGGTAATGTAATAGTTTCATAGGTTGTCCCTGGCGCTGTAGTGCGAGAGTGCGGCGGCGGCCTCGGAGCAGAGGTGGTGGTCGCCGCGCGCGCGCGCGGACGAGGTCGCGGACAGCAGCAGCCGCCGCAGCAGCGGCCGGTGGCTCCGCTCGGAGTACCGCTCGTAGCTCTCCAGGCCTTCCTGCAGCTTGAGGATCAGACTGTCGTAGTTCTTGCGGACCACCTCCAATATCTGCATGGGAACGGTTAATAACATCAGTTAGTCCGTTTCTTCAGAATTAAGATTTACATAAAAATTGCAGTGCTGGGATTCGCTGTATGAATTTTGGGATTAATATTCGCGGCGTCACAGCCCCGAATGTCCCAGACACCGCTATGAGAGAGCTGTAGAGTGTACAGTATGTGCAGCACCTGATGTTCGGTGGGCGTGGAGAGGCTCTGGTCCGCCAGCCAGCCGTCGATCTTGGGCGTGAAGTGCTGTATGATGGCGCGCACGTTCACCAAGCAGTTGGCCAGCCGCAGCGCTTCAGCCTTGAACTCGCCGTCGCCCGTCGAGTACCGCAACGCTGGAATTCATTTTGCAATATTACACTCTGTATTTACCTAAATAAAATAGAAAATAAGCTGCACTGTGCTTCCAACCGCTCTCCCTCCGCCCCGCGCCCGTTTTCATCGCTTTTATCATCTCGAGGTCACGCGTTATCAAAGTTCACATATTTCAATTTATATTAATTGAGACAAACAATTGTGTTTGCCAACGATTAAACCGTATGTATTAATATTTGTAGTTTCTTTTACGTGCCTTGTTGGATCGACTATGTTAATTTCAGTTCTTCATCAAAATTTTGTTTAATACTCATCAGCTGTGTGAAGCAGTATACACACACTCACCCATATAAAAGAGGTTGTCGAACACTTGATGCATCCTAATAAGCTCGTAGTACAACTGATCGTAGGAGGCGGGTGTGGGCAGGAATGTGTCGCCGAACGTAATGAACAGGTTGAATATATTCACAACCTGAAATATATAGGTAATATATTTACATTTACTTTTTTCTACTATTTGTTTCTTTGTGTATAAACTGTTAAACAAATAAATAAAATACATAGAAAATGGTCATAATTTTTAAGTGTAAAAAAAATTAGAACCAAATTGGTAAAATCGAAAAAGATTGATCATTGACTTTTTCTACTCTGTCCAAATTGTTTTCACGTAATCTAGTACCATTACATTTAAAAAAATATAAATTCATGCCGAATAGAGAACTTTTTGAAGTCGTTGGCAGTTGAAAATAATTTTGAAATCCATAATTTCCGTCAAGGTTCCCCACCTGCTGCTGGACGAGGAAGATGTTGTGCCTCCTGAGCAGCGCGGCCTCGTTGGCGACGAGGAACTTGAGCAGCGCGATGAGCGCGGCCCAGAGCGGCCGCCAGTCGCGCACGAGGCGCACGCGCGCGCGCTTCTGGTAGCTGAGCACGCGCACCAGCACGCCGCAGCACTGCTGGTACAGCGACCCGGGGAACTTCTTCAGCAGGTGGCACATCATGAACTCCACCAGCAAGTCTGCAATGTTTATTACACGCTATTATTTCACTTGCAATGTTACCATGTCTGTTTGTTCCTATGTCTATTCGAGTGAAATCTTGCAATTCGATTATAAAGCAGACATCTTCGACCGAATGTTTGGTGTACTTTCTAATCTACATGTAGTAGTATAACCACACACATATTTAGTAGTATAACCACCAGCTACAACAGCGCCATCTATATTGTAGATATCTAGATGGCGTTGTCTATATATAGTGTGATAATATTATCTTTCTAGTTTATAATAGCAAATTTATTGTAATATTTACCAATTAACGTGGAGGCTAGCGGCTGCGATGGTGGTTCTTCAGGCACTATTTTTCTATGCCTCATTGGAAGTCTATACAATTGGACCTACAACCATATAACATCACTGAAATTGTTTATTTTAAAATACGGTATATTTGTAATATGTTGTTTGAAACACATTATTTTTGAATGAAACGCAACATTTAAAGAAAAGGAAGAAAAAGTAATATTTAGTTTTTGTAGAGCTGCTGAAGAGAGAGAACTTTAAAAGTAGTTGAATGTTATTTATGTATCTTTTACGGCTAAATGTAGGATTAGCCTTTTTATCTCCTTTATATCCTTATACTTCTTTATAGAATAGGAAATTTCTTGAGAAAATTATATAAATAATTAGCTTTTGCCTGCGGCTTCGCCCGCATGAATTTCTCTGACTTTCACCAAAATGCAGTCAATTGAGGGTTGATTTGTGAAAAAAAATATTTAATGAGGTCTTTAACTACATGCATACCAAGTTTCGTCAAAATCGAACCAGCGGTTTAGCCGTGAAAGCGGAACAAAGAAAAGACTGACAGACTTTCACATTTATAATATTATTATATATTAATAAATACAAACATAGAAGCCGGTTTCTACACTTGCGAAGTCTAGATAGACGCCAATAAGTATACCTGGGTGAATTTTACGACTCTTTGAACGCGGCGTGTAGCGTTTCATTAGTGTCGCATTTTTTTTTTTAATAAATAATATTTTTTTAAAATTAAACATTTATAAAATTAACATTGTACCAGTACTATAATTCTTTATAAAATAGAATAATTACATAGATTACTGTGTATGGTACACGTTCAAAACGCTCATGAAATTCACCCACCTATGCATAAAGGATAACTGACCTTGAATGTAAGATTTTGGTCGTGCATGATGGAGTTGGCGAACTGCTCCTCCACGATGCAGGTGAGGATGATGAAGCACAGGCTGCATTTGTTGAGGCTCGCCTCGCTGCGGGTGTCCGCCATTACTATTGAACTGCACATAATATACCAACATTAATTATGCTACAAACTTTTTCATTATTATTTTTTAATAATGTATTGGTAGGATGTGATAAATATACGATCGTGCATTTTATTAATCACTATGGCTACATAGTATAAAACAAAATAGCTTTCCGCTGTCTGTCTGTCCATATGGACAGACCGACAGCGTACATATGTATGCTTAGATCTTTAAAGTATGCAATGGATTTGATGCGGGTTTAATTTAATTATGTGGTTCAAAAGGAAGGTTTACGTGTGTAATTTATTATCATTTTACCTGAGTGAAGCCGGTACAGGCCGCTAGTTATTTATAGCACAAGAAAGTTATACACTGGTACTCAGCTACTGTTATAACGAGTGTGGTAGGTACCAGTACTTTTGATCGTACCAACTCGATAAATATATATAGAAAGAAACACTTAAATATGTACTAAACTGACTTAAAGCAAATTATAAACTTGAACAAATCACGTAAAAAAAACTTTAAGCTACACACATATTGTCTCAACCTCAGGTGGGCAAAGGTTTTTTCTTGGAGGTGGTTATAGGCCTCTTGGGTGTCTAAATTTTTAATAATAAAAGGTTTGACTTACCAATATTGGAAGAATGTGACTAATAAGTTTGTAGGTTGTTCATTATCAAGTGCTTGAATCTGCGACAGATTTGGTGGGGTCTGGAAAAATTAACAATTAAATTAGACAAATATCATGAAAAAATATGAATAACCGTAAGAATTCAACATTTAGTATCATATATTAGTGCAAGAATTAGATTACGAAATCTACGGCGAATTGTTATGGATATTTATAATGTGTATTATTGAATACAAATGTGAAAATTTTATTGCAAATATTGGTATGATGATACCTTATAACCAGAAATTCTAATAGGCCTAAAACACATTTGTTACCACATAAAATGTAAAACATATTCTCAGTTATATTTTTTTATTTGATGAAAACGATATGACAATATTAAATTTATAAATCAATACCGTATAACTAATATTTTTTTCGGATATTGGATTACAAATGAAATTAATTTAGAGCAAATGTGTTGAAAAGATTATTTACCTAAATAAGCATGTTGTTTTATTATTGTTTGTTTACAACTTACATAAGTACATCAACAAATGGGATTTAATGAAGTATCTATTAAGCAATACATACAATCATTGTATACGAATATGTTTACTAACAATCTTCGTGGCGCTCAACACGCTATGTCCGCTGCTGCCGAAGTCCTAGATTCAACAAATATTTACACTTAATATTACATTCATGTGGATTTGGTTGAATGTATGGTTTAGGATATTTTTTGCAGAATTCTTGCATATAAAAACAAATACTTATTAGTACCCCACTATGATCCAAATACTTATTAGTTATTACTCTGTATCTCAATGTAGTGGCGCGGTCACGGTTTAGGTACTCCTTATGGTCCAAAGACGAGATATTGTATTAGCTAATCTTTGCAATATAACAAACGCGAAAATGGTAAAATTAAAATTTTGGGACCTTGTCATCATTATTATTTTGTAATTGTCTTATGGAAATTGTGTGCTACAAAACAAATAAATAATTTATTTTAACGTGACTACTGTATCATACTATTATTACATAATTATCAGTGTACTAAATTGTGGTGAACAAGAATTTTGAATGACCTGGTGCGGGGGCAGTGTGGCGGGCGGGGAGGGGGGCGCGGAGGAGGCGGCGGCGGACGACGAGTGCGCCAGCGTCGTCATGAAGTTGCGGTTGAGGTGCGCCGCCTCGTACAGCGACAGCAGCATGCCGCACTCGCACCCACTGGAACCATATGTAATAATATAGATAAGTTATGAAATAAGCTCTCACTAAGGGTGCCGATGACCGTGGAGCCGAAAAAGTAGGAAAGTGGATCCAGGGCTCCGACGCTCAAAGACTGCAGGAGCAATCGGGAACGATCAGATGAGAGCGAAAATTGAACAATGAAATGGTCAAATGTACAAGCATGGAAATGATGGTTGATTACATTAAAAGAAACAGAATTAATGACAACAAATTGAGTAATAAACATTTATTCCCTTACCTATTCCTTTGGCCCCGAACCACTGGTTGAGTATCATCACTGGTGAGGAAGATTCCCCCCACCATGCTGGTGAGAGATGACAGCCAGCCTCCGCCGCCACCCCCCTGCATACCTCCAAATGTTGACATCACAAAATCGTTTAATGATGTAGTTATCACTTGACCATACCTGAAAATATTTAAACATTTACGTTTGCATTTACATAAAATTTGTGAGTTTTGTATTTACACTGTTGTGTAGATAAATAAAACAAAAAAACTATGGTGTGGAGGTGTTAAAGTTAGCAAAACTTACCCATTTAAAGCCAGTTCATCATCAAGTATAGATAACTTAACAACATAAGGGTTGGCAGACTCCTGTTTCTTATAATTTACTAAACACATCAAAAGCAATACAACATCATAACCTGAAAAAGAAAAGCTCCTTTAACATTTTGTAATAAATGCACTAAATTCATAATGAACATAGGCCTCTCTCTATAAATGCAGTTGATGACCACTTGATATGGAATGCTTAAAATTTTAAGATATACTATAACATGGCATACCTTTGTTTATCCTAATAATATTTATACAATGATATTGTCATATAACATTATACAAATTCAAAACATTTTATTTAAATTGCTAATATAACATTTAGAACACTTGTTCACTAATTTTTTGGTTAATAATGGTTGATAATTTGTTGGTCACAATGTAACTACCAATTTATGAATCTGTAGCAGAATATGCAGGGGTTGGAGATATGCCACAAATCAAATTAATACCACATGAAATACATTCAGTATTCAGTTTTAATTTTCAAAAAAACATATATCTTACCATGCTGCTGTCTCTCAGTGGAAGTACACAATAACTGAACTAAGGGCTCAAACAAAGAGTTCATCATCAGATATTCAACCAGTGGATTGTCATCAATGTTATCTAAACCAGTTGCTATCACCAACAACAGTTTTAGCACCATTGACTTCAAACTATCGGGAACATCACCTAAAAATACCAATTACAAATGTTTGTACATACAAGGTAATTAACCAGTAAAACTAGAATACAAAAAGACAAGGAACATCTATAAGTTGCAAAGTTGGTATTAAAAAAATATATATAAATTTCCCTGAAAATAAAACACATACACTTTTCAAAACACAAGTATTTTATTTACATAATTCAAAAGTCTACATACTACTAATAAAGAAGTAGTTAGATATTTAACAATAACTGATTTAATGAATAATTAAAATAAAATAATGCTTCAGTAACCAAAATGTGCTTACAATTTGATCATGTATATGTCATTGAAATGGGTTGGATTTAAATGTGCTGCTCAGTCTGATATTCATTTGTTGGTGCTGGCACAACTTGATAAATAACTGATTGCTAGATTCAGTAGACTAAGTCATTTCCTCACCTGACAAAATGGTGCTGCAGTGTTCAAATAATTTCTGCATCTTCACATTTGCATTATCTGTACCAATCAATATTTCTTTGATATTCAAGTTGGGATCTTGCCCCATTCTTTGATACATTGTGACTAATACAGCACTTAATGTTTGTAGAGCATACACCAATCTAAACAATTGATTAAAAACACTTGAATTATACAAAAGGAATGAATATGGAAACTTTTTTGCAACAATGCATACACATAAGTAATGAAATTTCAGTGATAAAAATTTGAATGGAATTCTTACCTGATATGATGTTCTTGACCTAACATTTCTATACATTGTGAAACAAGAAGGTTAATACTTTCTTTCATATTTATAAGTTGCTCTGCTGATAATTTGAGAATTTCGGCTTCAAGCTGAGGGATTTTAGGTTTTAACAAAAAAAATTCATCCCAAAATGTAGGGTTATCACTTGTCAGGTCTTCACCTCTAAAGAAAGATTCATAAATCTGTACAACTTTCTCTTTAAGGTGCCTTTTAGACCCAGAACCACTTCTTTTTCGAGTAGCCATTGCGAGATAACTTCTTTAGAAATAATCCAATAATAGGTCCAAAACACCGCAAATTAACCCACTACGTAATTTATACAACTATTATAATAATATGTTTTTCCAGTTCAAATAAAATTATGAAAACTATGAATCAGTCTCATTATACATTTTTATGGAACAACAAATTTCTAGTCTATTTTTTAATATTTTTTTGGTTATTGGAAATGAAATGCATACAAAGTAAACTTGTTGGCCTGTTGTGTTGAGTTGAGCGATGCGATGGCTGCTAAGCTATTCTCTAAGCTACTAGGCTATGTTAATGGCTCAGATTTGACATTGACCGATAATTTGAAACGTCGATGTTTTCTGATTTTTTATATTTTTTTATGTGTTGGCAACAGAGATAGGGTACGTACGGAACCATGATTTAATAAGTACTTCGTCAGAGTACCTACTAATTCTATGTTGGAACGGACCCGCAGGAGCGACCCTTTCTAAATCTATGGTTGGCAATTTGAATTCAGAAATTTGTAACAAGGACTAGAGGACAAGATAAACATATGCTTTCTCCACTGAATCTCCGGCCCGCCGCCGGCCCGTCTTATAATGACAAACATTTATTGCTAAATCTATGTCGATAGTATAGGAAAAAATAATGATGTATAGCCCTACGCGTGCCCTACGCCATTCCTAAGGTTTAAATGTAAAATATGCGAGCAAGGAACTTGAACGCAAACTAGGCTCGTCGATAAACAAGACCGCGGCTTTGCAGTGCTGACTGTGGTGTGGTCACACAGATATAAAAACATCTTTTAGTTTTACGAACCCGAAAGCCGCGAGCTTACTCGCTCGTGGATGAGGGAAAGTTTATTCATGCAATCTGTCATCTTGTTTGTTTATCTATGTAGTTTATGGTTTGCTTGTGGTCACTTGAATGAAAGTGAAAGAGATGAAATCTATAGTTCCATGAGTGAAATAAATTCGGCATTCTGTCAATTTTACAATCGAAACGGAGAAAGAGTTATTTTGTGATTTCGTTGAGATTTCCTTCCACTATAATCTGTAATTATGAAACCCAAAAAGCGGATTCAAGAGTCATCTGAGGAATCAGAGCAGTCTGTAGAAAGCGTACCCAGCAGTTCGTCAGAGAGCGATAGCGAGGAGTCGTCAGCATCAGAGCGCCGGTACAAAAAGAAAAGAAAACGTGGTGATTCATCCGACTCTGAGAGCGATTCAGATGACCAAAAACGAAAAAAACGCAAGCACAAAAAAAAGAAAAAGAAACACGGTAAAAAGAAAAGACGTCATTCTGATGATGACAGTCATTCCCAAGACGAGGAGTCTATGAGTGAGGGCGAAATTTCCAGGAAAAAACGTAAACATAAGCATAAGCACAATAAGCGAACGCGTCAGTCTTCGGTCAGCGAAGTTGGTAGGTGTTAACTGAGAATGGCTGAAACAACAAGTGATATTGTATTCTTTACATTACGGCTTGTTCACATTTTGTTTAGCAATACACAATCTTAATAGGGTTTGATTAGTGCAGTTAACTATTCACTGCGTTATGTGTCTTTAGATGTCCATATTTTTTTTCCTTTATGTGCCCTTCCTCCCCTTGTTTTAACCTTAACAAATTATTTAATTTGTATTTTGTAGAAGAAGAACATACTGAGCGCCGCCTACATAGTGTTGTAAAAGAACGTAGAGCATCATCAGAGGAAGGCAGTCAGCCAGTACGAACATACTATCAGTAAGTGTTTAGTGACATTTATCTTTTTACATCCATCATCCAATATCTGTTTCTATGGTCTGATGTAGCAGTTTAATTTGGTAACTATGCAGTTCTTTAATTTACCAGGTTGTTGTTCTATTGTTTTAACACAATATAAATAATTTATATTAACATAAGAAAATGATTAGGTTTATTCTTGTAATGTATCATACAATGTACATGAGTGAGCCTAGCAATAATTTTGTGGTGTATAAATCCAGACAAAATTATATTACTGAATGTTGTTGAGATAGATTTGCATTCAGAAAAGGACCAAAAGCATTTGTTCTAGGGCCTAATATAAAAAGCTGTTTTCTTATCATTTATAAAGTCTTATTTTATTTGGTGTAGGAAAGAATACCACCACTCTGCTTCTGGTGAAGATTATGACAGAGAGAGAGAAGTGCAAAGGTTTTATAGAGGCTCAAGCAAAGACAGGAGGCAATATGAAGAACAATATCAGTATGACAGAGACCGTAATGAAAGGTTTGTTATAGTTTTTAATTTCTATATTAAGTTCCTACCTATAATGAATTTATTATGATATTCTCTAGTTAGAAGCTACTATTGGAATGTAATTGCAGATATGCTGCATATAATCAAGATAAATATTATAAAAACAAAGAAAGATATCACCAAAACATTCAGTATAATGAACCCAATCAAGAGTATGGTCGCAGGCAACAAGATTATGATGAGTACAAAAGGTACAAAAGTCATATTTTATGGGCATCACTGTTATGTTTAAGCACCTTTCATTTTCATTGCATATTTCTTTAAAAATTTGATGTATGTTTTGTGTGCTTTTCCATGCTTTAACACAGCATAAATTCAGAAAATGTATGCTCACCCTGTTTGTATTGTCAAACTATTATGTTGATTGTGATTTTGTCAACAATTCATCAAATTATAATAATTATAGGTATTGAGATTATATGTAAAACTTACTCACCTTTGGTTTTATCTTATTTTTACCTGATTTTTTAATCATGTAAAATCATCATATTCTAAATATTTATATTTTATATTGTGTTAATTGACATTAATTTAGCTTTTATTGCTTTTTAGGCATCATAAGTATGATCAAAGGCCACAAGAAGATTACCGCCGTAAGCCAGAAAATTACAGTAATAGAGATGATAGAGGTATTCATTATGTAGTGTTTTGTGGTAGATCTCATATTACACTTCAATACTTGTAATCTGCATTTTACCAAAATTCTAATGCATAATGATATAAGTAATGTTTTTTATGTAATATGAAATCTTCTATACCTACCCAAATGTGTTTTTCTTTTAAGCATTATTTCTCATAAAAGACGAGTCTAGAATTCAAAATGTTTTTTCAGGTTATGGGGGTCGTTACAATCAATATGATGATAAAGCTCCTAAAAGAAAAGTTTATGATGAAGGAGTCAGATCAGACTACCATGAAAGGTATTGATTTTAAAAATTGTAAATACCAACTATTTATTCTACAAAAAATATTATGTATTTAATTAAAAAATAAATGTTATTTACAGACGTGCCCCGACAGACCCTGAACGTTACCGCGAGAAGGATTACCCCGAGAGAAGGGACAAGTACCGTGAAGAGGAGTACCCAGACAGGTACGCTCAGACCCCTTTTGCTCCCTGTCTCAGTTACACCACTTATAGCTCATTTAAGGTTAAAGAAAACTATTTTAAACATGTTTTCAGACAAGGACTCTTATATTTACTTGTTTCAGTATAAGTAATTCCATTGTTTGTGCATGTTTGTGTGCTGACGTCCGCCTCGCCACTTGTTCGCGACGTTAAACTACTGTATTTGTTTTTACAGAATCTCTACAGACAATTATAATGAGTTTGATCAGAACATGTCGCTGTTGCAAAGATATTTCCATATTTGCATATTAGACGATAATTCCTCTAGGCATGTGTGAACACTCAGTTCTAGATTAAGTGGGATGTGTTGACCAAACAAAAAGGCGTTTGCCGAAAAAACAAGTGAAACACCAAATTTTATTTGTGTTAGATTGAAACCTAAAATAATGGTTTTGTTATCGCAACGCCTCGGCTCGCTTATGGACGGCATTGCCTGTAGTAAGCAATAAAATGATTTCACGCGATTCAACACATTGATTTATTGTTCGATGAAAATCTTTTTTGATTTCAAACACAACTGGACAACGGAACTAATCTAAAACACATAAATAATTACACAATCAACAGAAATTATAGATCCTACTGTACGTTTTCGGCATATATATATACATTGAAATTAGACGCGTGTATAGCGTATGATGTAGAAAATGTTAGTACAAAGTAAATACAAATATGAATGGAGAAATCATTTAAAGCATTTATGGAACAGCCTTTAGGCTTATTTTATTGCAGTAAACGAAACAATGGTCCGGTGTAGAAAAATAACACACTTCATGAAATTGGTTTACACCAATGGGAATTGTTCAAATAAGAATTTGACATTTATTGTAACGAAATAAGCACGAATTCGGAATACATAGCATGGATTATCAAGATAGTTGATATTATATTTATTCACATCTAGAATATGAAAGATAAAACCTTTTAAATATTAAGATGGAGAAAAATCACAAATATAATTAAATTGATTGGATGTCATAGATGTATGTATATGACTTCCTAATTATGAAACACAAAAAGATTATACATGAAGATGAAAAGATAACAGCAGAACTGCACAGATAACTTTGAACTTAACAATGAAGGAGTAAATTTTACTTTAAAAATCAAAAGGAAATTGATTGTAACTCGATACGGGTACCCCAAATATTAATCAGAGAATACAATACCAAGACAATTCAATTGACTAAATCCAAGATTGGAAAAACTAATATCAAGACAATTAAATCCAAGATTGGAAAAAGAAAAGCCAAGAAAATTAAATCCGAGACTGGATGATAATTCAACAGAAATCTAAACATGGATGATCATCTGTAGGTATTCTTCATTCTTCGTCAAAACAACATATTAAGCAAATGTAACGGTAAGTGTATGTTTTATAGGCGTGTCAAATACATTGGTACTTCGTGATGAAATTAACTTGATTTTAATGCTATAAATATACATTTTTCAATATCATAATTAAAATGTTAACATTTAAATAATAAAAATTAAAAGTGGTTTAGTAATAGAAAATGTGGACTAAAGTTTGTATCAACACAAAACTATGTACATTGTTCGTCAAATAGATATAGATCATAGGGGTATATTTAAAAATAACACAAAAATTATTTAGTCCAAGGTTTGAAATATACAATTTAATCAAGCAATATAGTAAAAATAACAATGTTGTAACGAATGAAATTTTCTCATCTATTGTAAATCTTGAACACTTGTTTTTTTTTTTTTTTTCTTCTACAGGTTATTTCACTACAAACAAGTCTTGATTTTTTCAAAATGCAAAAACTAATAAATTTATGTGGATTTGGATGTATGAGTGCTCTCGGAGTGATGTTACTATTTCATAGTCATAAAGCATTCTTCTATAATATACTTTAATGACAAATAAAACATTGCAAACAACGAATTTAGTAAAATTGATCTATTAAAATTACAAAAAAATACTTTTCACTTTTTATGGTGTGAAATACCCTCTTTATTTGGTCGTATGTCATATTGTTTTTAAAAATTTTAATTTTACTCGATGTGTGATCATTATGGTGTTAAGGAACAAACATCACAAAATAATTGTAATTGTTACGAAACAGCATTATAATGCAAGTTGTGGTTGGCAGGTCGAGGGACGCGCCACGCGAGCGAACTTCTAGACCTGACAAACCGTCAGAACCCCACGAAAGGTATGTTATTTTTTTAATGTTATAATGAGTGTAGTCGACCACAATATCTAGATTCATGAATCACCAGAAATTACCAGATTTCTATTATTTATTGACACAGTTTTTATCTAAATTTTTCTTAAATTATGCCAATGTGTTCGAAGCGCAATTTCAGTTCTATATTTAAGAAAAGCGATTTGAGTTTTTTAAACCAAAGTGTGATTCCGTTTCTCCAACCCGCCATTCATATCAAAAACTACTATCCGAGTAAGAAAACCAAAAATTCTGTTTTATTTAGTTTAGTTGATCCAAGTTTAAACATTTCGCGGACATTCGACGAGAGAACGTGTTAAACATGATAGTTTCCGAGCCGGTGTCGTATAAATGATATGGACAATGCCTTCCAGGGCAGCGTCTCGGTCTCCGCGCTCGTCGTCGCGATGGCGCGAGCGGCGCTCCCGCTCGCCGCGGCGGGAGCCCCCGCGGCCCGACCAGCGCCGCGACAGGGTCGAACGAGACAAGCCCAGGGAGAGGAGGTCAAGGTAATCACTATATCGCTACATAGATTAAAACAAAGTTACTTCTCGCTGCCTGTCCCTTCTCTATGTATGATTAGATCTTTTAAATTACTCAAAAAATTTTGATGCGAGTTTTTTAAATACTTGACTAGATGATAAGTAGACTATTGTGTTACAAAATAGAAAAAAAGAATTACTTATAAAACTCGATCAAAATCGGTTCAGCCGATCTGGAAATCCTGAATGTGAGACGAGAATATTTACCATTCATGTTTAAAAATAGCACTCATTAATTTACAATACTACAGATTTGCCGACGCCGACGACAAGGAATACAGTTGGGGCAAGACGGAGGTGAAGAAGGAGGGTCAGGCTGGAGACAAGGAGAAGCCGAACTTCGGGCTCTCCGGCAAGCTGACGGCCGACGCGAACACCGTCAACGGCGTCGTCATCAAGTACACGGAGCCCGAGGATGCCAAGCAGCCTAAGAGAAGATGGAGGTACTACTTTATGTGTCAATCTATCTTAATTTGTTCCTTACAGATTATTTTATTTGCATTCTTTCAATTTAGTATTCTTTTCTTTTTCATTTATTAGACATTGTTCTTCGAAATTTTAGATGTTTAGTGTCATATATTACAAGGATATGTCTAGAAATAATAATATAATAAAGCCTCTTTATTTCCCTTAAACATTTACATTTTTGTTCACTGTAAATTTTTTTTCGTAAACCAAGATTTATAGAAACCCCTCTATAGGTTAAAGGTCTCCTCCATATTCTTCCAAACCTTTCTGTCCTTAGCTATCTTTATCCAGTTATTTCCTGCTATCTTTTTTATATCATCTACCCATCTTTTCTTTGATTTACCTGACTTTTCTTTTTCCGAGTGGGCCCTTCCATATTGTTGTCGCAAGAGTCCAGTAGGATATCTGACTACGTGTCCGGCCCAGTTCCACTTCAATTTTAAGGCTTGGTGAAGCGCATCTGTAATTTTCGTTTTTTCCCTAATTTCTTGACTTCTTACTTTTTGGATTTTACGTAATTTTAAGATGCTTCTTTCCATTGCTTACTATTTTCTTTTTTACTTTTCCTTTTGTGAAGATCCAGGTCTGGGAGCCGTAAGTTAAACAAGGCAAGATACAGGTGTCCATAACGGTCTTCTTCATTTCTAGGTTGTAGTTTCCTTTCAATATTTCCTTATGCGCCCAAAATTTGTTCCAGCTGGATGAGATTCGTCTGTTCACCTCGTCTTCGTTATTTGATTTTTGGAAAGATACTTGTTTGCCCAAATACACGTAGTGCTCTACATATTCTAGTTCCACGTTGTTAAGTATAATTTTTTAGTTTTTTTTTTGCTATTTGTCATTATTTTCGTTTCACTTAGGTTCATGTGTAAACCAACAAGTTTGCTTTCTGTATCGAGATGGTGTATCATGTTCTTTAATTTCTGACGAGTTTCAGCAAAGAGCACGAAATGCAAAAAAAAGAGCGTGTCTAGAAAATTATTATATAAATTGTTCTGTATTTTAATAATGCTTAAGGGATTTGGTATACATTGCAGGTTTTTCATTGCGATAAACGAAATTTCTCAAACAAACCACGCGATGTTCACGTTTACGCGCTGGCATCTGTCTGTGTTCGGTGATAGTGTGTAGCCAGCATAATTATTAATTAAAAATATGTGATCAATTTGTATCGAACAATAACGCAGAACAGAAGACTACGGCGCTCTCGTTTGCAAGATCCATTTTGGGGACCTTGAGCTCGATCAAATATTGAATTTGCTCAACTAGTGACTGTAATTGCAGGTTCTACCCGTTCAAAGGCGACAAGGCGCTGCCGATCCTGTACATCCACCGGCAGTCGGCGTTCCTGCTCGGCCGCGACAAGAAGGTGGTGGACATCGCGCTGGAGCACCCCTCCGTCAGCAAGCAGCACGCGGCGCTGCAGTACCGCGCCACCGCCTTCCAGCGGCTCGACGGCTCCCAGGGCCGCCGCGTGCGCCCCTACATCATCGATCTAGGTACACCGCAGTACCGCGACACAAACTTCGTCGTCAGACATTTTTATTTCCCTTCTAAAATACGGAACACTCTGTTGGCACTCTCAAGAAACACACCAGTCGAAACATATTGTTTGAAAGTTTCTATGAATATTTTTTTGCTTTTGAAGCGAGTACATAATAATATATATCGACCGTTGTCTGCTTTCTAAAAATTATTTAAAAAAACAATTTCAACGAGCAATTGGCTTCTTTTCTGATCAGTGTACATATAGCGTGATTCATATGTATCCATATGACGAAACGACATTGTAATTCACCGTGTCAATTTCCAGATTCAGCGAACGGCACATTCGTGAACAACAAGAAGATAGAGCCGCGGCGATACATCGAGCTGCTGGAGCGCGATGTGGTCAAGTTCGGGTTCTCGCAGCGCGAGTACGTGCTGCTGCACGAGAACAGCAAGGACGACGCGCTGGACGACGACCAGCAGGACGCGGGCGTCGCCACCACCGACCAGATCAAGCGCGAGAAGCGCGTCAAGCAGGAGGTGGCCGAGGACGGCGAGTGACGCCGCACCATTCATACTAAACTTAACGCAACGGACTGTTATAGTGATGGTGAGGATTCACCGTGATTTGTCCCTGGGGAATTTCTGTTTAGTAATTTCAATGTTCTTGTTTTATTCCGTTGAGTTGGCTCAAACTTAATTTGGTTGGTTTTTATAGTAATCGCAAATGATTTTGGAAGGTGACTGTTGTAATTAAACTACATACATCTTGGGTATTTTATACATATTCCTATACATTCTATTCCACAGTGTTTTTTTTATGTATGTTCCTGTCATTTATATGGATATGATAAAATGAATTTAAAACTTGCACGAACTCAAAGCTTGCGTCTTCTAGCAGTACTTGTGTATTGCATATTTAGTTTTATTTTAGTATTTAGTTTTATTTTAGTATTTAGTTTTATTTTAGTATTTAGTTTTATTTTACGGTCTTTACTACGGCTAAGTGAGATTTACGTACTATATTATTATATTCATATTTAAATTAGTAACATTCTGGGTTGTATACTATATAGAGTGCATCTATTATAACTTCCAGTAACATAAAGCAATAAACTTTGTATGGTATAGATATCATAATATATAATAGATCTCATATGTATATGATAATATACATATGAGATCTTCATCATGATTCAATATCCAAATCTTGTGTATGACATAACTTACTAGGACATTAAATATAAGAACCTTAAATAAACAGACATTAATTCTTAAATTGGCTTTTATTTCATTGTACCAAAATCTAATTAGCAGTCTATAGGCAGAATGTCTCAGGAATGACTTAAAATAAATGCATAATTACATTTCATATCGTACTCGATGGCGTCCGATTTTGTACGAAAGGGATGCCCGTTCACTCTAATATGTACAACGTCCCAACTATTTACATTTACACGATATAATAAATAACATTAAATATAAACATCCTAAAACTTCGGTGGAATAATAAAACACGAATGTATGTACATTATATGGTAAAGTCAATATCACAGTTCAAAATGTAGTGTTGACGAGTTGGAGCGCTGGGCCATGTGGGGGGAGCGCGGGGTGATGTGGGGGGGGCGCGGGGGAGTGTGTGGGCGGCGCGGGGTGATGCGGGGGGGGCGCGGGGGGATGTGGGCGCGGCGCGGGGGAGTGTGGGGGGGGCGCGCGGCGCTCGCACCACGACGCGCGCTTGGCCGGCGCGCGCCGCAGCGGCACTATGGTGGCGCTGGCGGGCCTGCCGCCGCCGCCGCCGCCGCGCAGTGACTGCGACCGCGCCAGCGCCGGCCTCACTAGTCTGTTGGGCGCCACGCCCACGATGCTGTGCCGCGAGAACGGCGTCCGCGGGATCTCGTACCCGTCGTACCCAATACTGCCCGGTGCAGAGTCGCTGTCGTACATTAATTCTAAGTATTTCGACGTCGGAAGCAACCTCGACGGCTCCATTTGATGCTCCGGGTAATCTTCATCTGTAAATAAATATACTTTTTGATTTACCTTGTAAGTTTTCCGAGTGAGCGATGAATGAATAATGAAGTGATCACGAACCTAAGCAGGCGTTGTCATTCTCGTCCAGAAGGTAGGTACGGTTGTCGACGGCGTCTGATCATGCGGGCCATGCGCAATACAAAATGTTAGTTGACATTGGATAATTATCAAAAATCATGCCATATGTATGACAAACAAATATAAAATGTTTCATGCAAATAAATGTATGTGTGTATGAGACATAATACTGAACTTCTAAAATGATCTTAATCTAACAAGATTGTCTTATAACAAAACATTGCATTAATTATTTTATAAAATCACAAGTTAGTTACCTATCGTTAGATAACTATCCATCTTATAAACAGATTATGAATATACTTCCAATTCCTACTTTGTTTTAATCGTCGTGACTTTAGGTAGTAACACATAGTTACCGTCAGGCAGCAGGGTGAGGTAATGCGGCGGGGGCGGCGGTGCGGCGGAGGCGGAGAGCGCAGCGTCGCGCGGCGTGGCGTCGCGCAGCGCGCGCACCACTTCTAGACAGCGTCGAAACGTCGGCCGCGCCTCCGCGGAGTAGCTCCAGCACGACCGTAGCAGCTCGTAGCTGACATATACATCGTTATTCTCATAGGTGTATTCCACAAAGCATAAATAAAGAGAAGACTTATTGTCATTTCTCTAAAAAAAGTACACCTTCCATTGTAGCTGGAAACAATTTGATACTATACACAAGTCGATATCCTTTTCAATATGTTTCGAATTCATTACAGGTACGCTAATTTGGACCAGCCCACATAAAAATAAGAAAACGTCTCAAATTGAAAATAGGAAATGAATTAAGTAAAATCTACTAGTTTAAATAGGTAAACAAGATTTTTTGTAAACTTTCATTTTTCAGTCATAAAATCTTCGGCTCATAACAAGGTCATCAGATTATCGAAATAAAAAAAAATAGTACTCACAAAGCCGCGGGGCAGTTGGGCGGGCGGTCGGGCGTGCCCCCCGCGCGCACGTGCGCCAGCACCTGTCTGTTGGTGCGCGCCGGGTACGGCTGCTGGCCCAGGGACAGGATCTGGCGGACACCATACAACATCACTAATTGCTTACTTGACTGGGTAAAACTTACAAATTATTTTAAGAAACCCCCAATTCCGGAGTTGCTGACATCCTCTAATTTAGTAAAAAAGCTGATGGTTTCCAAACGGTTGAACGGACATTTTGTAAACCTCCAACGCTCGATTAAATTATCTTTCAAATACAAAAAATATTTTTTCAAAATGAATTGTCACAAGTTGCTATAGTTTATCTGCAACATCGATTACCTCCCAGCACAATACGCCCCAGGCCCACACATCGGACTGGCACGAGAACACCCCGTCCACGAGACACTCCACCGCCATCCATCGCACGGGCAGCAAGCCTGGGGAAAATAAAGATTATTAGCATTAAAATTATTTCTATTAATAATGGCAACTACATAGTGCTTGTAAGACAACATACATGCTTTTTGCAAATCGAAAGAATGTCTGTTCACATATATGTAGGTAGTTATCATTAATTACATACACATGATCGGTCAAATTACACAGATTCAGTTAGCACCAAAAGACTTGTGTTATGGGATACTATCTCAGTGATACAATATTGAAACGAGGAAATTGCTGTCCGGGACATCCGGGACCGGCAGCGTATTAGTTCAGCATGGTAACCTAGGTTAGGCTATAGAGGTCGTCAAAAAGTCAAAATCACTAAAGTATCCATAGATACAGTATCGGCAGAATAAACATGCATGCAGCATTATTATAGCACCTTCGCCCTCCTTCCTATAGTAGTCGTTCTTGTAGATGTCCCTAGCGAGCCCGAAGTCCCCGATCTTGACGACGCGGCCGCCGCCGCGCGGCGCCACGAGGCAGTTCCTGGCGGCGAGGTCGCGGTGCACGAAGTGCATCTCCTCCAGGTACCGGCAACCCAGGGTCACATCCACGCACATGTTCAACAGGTCCAGTAGCGTCAGGGACTCCGCCGTGTACTGCTCACAAAACAATTGTCATTTTTAGATTTGGATCATTTGTTTCGTACTACTTATCTCAAAATGAAGATCAGTGCCCATTAAAATAGTTATGTTGATGATGTTTGTGTACACGTACACAAACATGTTAGGTTTAAAAAAAAATGAAACATCTCACAAAGGTCGGTTTCATTCTTCGTGTTAGTCCTACTCGTATATACCGTGCTAAAGAAGATTATTTGACTGATTTGCATTAGATTGTATAAGTGCGATATTATTGAGATGGGTAGACTTCAAAATTTAACGCTTTATTCATCCATGATGGATATTTAATTGGGGTCGTTGTCTACAACAATTCCTTACGAGAGAAGCACGCTTGGTCCGGAGGTAGCTGAGCAGATCGCCGCCCTCCATGAGCTCCATGATGATGTAGTTGGGGTCGTTGTCCAGACACACGCCCAGCAGCCGCAGGATGTGCTCGTGTTTGAAGTTGGCCATTAGCGCCGCTTCCTTCAGGAACTCGTTCTTCTCTTGCTCCGTCGCGCCTTTACGCAATGTCTGTAGACAACTTTTCATGTTATACATATTTCCAAATGGACATAAAAAAATTAACAAAATATGGCAATAAATTGCTAGTGTGTGCTTTTATTCTACGTTGTCTTTCACTATGACGAAGGTGTATCAAAGTATGTATTTACTTACAAATGAACTTAATCAGTAAGTAGAAGAAAGTTGAAGTCCATTGATAGCATCTATACTAATATTCTGACAATCAAGGCTGTGGTATCCAGATTATATTTACATTTTAAGAATTCTGAGGGGTACAGCGCGTACGCAGTTCCCACTACCAAAAATAACGCGTCCGAGTTATCCACATTAGGGATAATCGCAGGGGTCAACCCGACCGCAGTGCAAGGGAGGGGCCTCGTCCTGGGGGAACCGCCGTCCTGATCACGGTGTCCCCTACGCCAGGTAAGTATGCTCTACTGCGCTGTAGCGAAGAGGGTTGTTGTCAGCCAAAACGAAACCATAGCGCGTTCTACATTTCAATGTTTTGAAGAAGCGCCATCTAGTTGTAGCGCTCGAACTAAGTCAACACGCATGCGCTCTCATTGTAATTAGTATATAACAATTCCAAATAATAGGTATGATAAACTAAGTTTTATTTTACTTGCTAAAAAAGGCTTACGAATCAATCCAATCCAGGCTTATAAAATAAATATAAAACTCCGATCGATATACGCGCCAAAGTGCTACCGTAGATCCTGCATCTAAAACAACTTTATTTTGGAGACAACTTGTTAAAGGACCATATAATATCAGGATAGACATGTCGTTCTCGAGGTAAAAATGTAAATAAAACATTCGTACTACAGACCGTAGAAATCGCTGAAATTTGGTACGGTAGAATGGGGAACAGTTAATCCCACTAACAGACCGCAGGTAGTGTCACCTGTTCTGGAGTGTCACACACATATAGTGAGATCACCTTGACAGCCACCCTGGTGTCCGTGGCGCCGCCTAACTGACGCGCGACGCCCTCGAACACTTCGCCGAAAGCCCCGGACCCCAGGAACTTGGTTAGCGTTATTTGTTCGCGCCGAATGTGAGGGAGTCCGGCCAACTCCGCGTTCGATGGACAGTATACCACGCCCTGAAAAAAAAAAACACAGTTTTTTCCTCCTCCTTTCGAGTGTCTGGTTTCGCTAACAACATTAACATTTTGCTAAATCGTCCTAACGGTTATTTATTCTGAAATAGCTTGGGTTACTTGGGAGATAACTTCTATACTATATTCAAACTCGGTTTTTCAACTATCTTCGTTCAAAATTAGGTCAAAATCCGTCCAGCGCGGTTAAAAAATCAAAAGTTAATAATTTACATATAAATAAAACAGAAATGTTATTCGAGGACATAATATTAGCCACAAATGAAAACCTGGTTATAGAGAATGTTGTTGGAGTGTCTAATTGGCAGTTGTCGCAAAGTAGCCAGCTCGACGTCAGGCCCGCGCCGCGGTATGATGGTCGACTGACTTTCTACGGCAGCCTTTTTCTTGGTGCGATTCTTGTATGCTGTAAAAATGTATTGTATCACGAGCATTTTGTCTTTGGTTTAAGCGTTTAAGACATGGAATTAGTAGGTACTTGTATAAAGTAATAATTCCATGGTATAAGATGCTCGACTGTGAAGGTGGCATGTTTTAATCCTACTTGTGTAATGAGTATGCATACCAATGGGACTATGAATGTATAGGAAGCAGAGTTGTATAAATAAGATTGACGGACAGTTTTATAGTTGTAAGCCTTGCTTTAGTTGTAAACTTGTATTTTAAGCTGTAACGCAGTAAATTTTAGAATTTTAATAATTTTAAGAATTATTTAATTTTAAGAATTAGACATTGTAAAATTTAACAGTGTCATTGACAGTTACTATGGAGCCACTTACTGTACAAGATAGTGGCGGTGATTACGACGACCGCGGCGGCGAGCGCGGCGATGGCGGCGACGGACGCGCCGGGGCGCGCGGATGGGGCGGGGCTCAGCGGCGCCGCATCCAGGCGCTGCGCGGCCGACAGCGCCCCCCATCCGTGGATGTTGTGCGCTTGCACGCGGGCCATGTACCCCTCTGACACTTCGCCGGGTCCGATGAGCCAGTACGTTTCTGTTTTATTCGTTACACTTTATGCACACAATCACTAAAAATATGTTAATAATAGACGGCATGTGGCATTCTCTATAGGTGAGAACTGGTTTAACTAATAATTGTATAGGGTTAACAACTACTGCAATAAGTTCTATGTATTATCTCAACAGATAAGTGTACTTAGTTCTTTAATCGGATACCTATCCTAAACGTCGAAACATGGTCTCTTCTAATACATAAGTCAAAATTAGGTAGGTACCTAGTGCTATTTAATTCAGTTTGCATGAGTTGATCTTACTTAGGCAATATTACAATTTGAATTAAAGTAGCTGAACATATTCTATGTTCATTCTCAGGTGCTCTAAGGATAGCATTTTATGTATAAAATAAAATTATAACTACCGTACATTTGTAAGAAATAACTGTAATGAATATAATTTTACGAATATCTCACCAGTTCCGTTGTGGAGCAGCTCCAAGCCTTCGCGTATGATTTCCATCTTCATGTCGTCAGGAATGTCGGACGGGAGATCTTCCGATAACTCCTCCAAGTCTTTCGTTTCATTTATGTTGTTGGATCTAAAAGTAATGAAATTAAATTATCTAATAACTTCTTATAATGTGTTTAAGAGTTTAAGGGCCTGTTTCTCCGCTTGCTGATAAAGTATCAGATAGCCGTATATAACATATAGAACAGATAACATCAAAAATGTATTTTACAAGTGTTGGTTTTTACGTCCTTGTTTATGTACGTCAACGCACATCAGTGTCATAACGTATAGAAAACAATAGATATCTACAACGTCCTACGTCGTTCTAACGGAGCATGACTGAGTATTGTGGCATGGCTCTAAGTTGAAAAAAAAAATAGATTTTGAATTATAATTATTCGTGTACCTGTGCTGTGGGCTGCCCCACACTCGGTACCCCAGTATGGGCTCCCCGTGGTTGTCGGGCTCGGCCCACCACGCGCGCAACACGCGGTCGCCCACCGCCTCCACGCTCAGTGGGCCAGGGGGGCCTGGGACGTCTCCTGTCGGTAGATTATAAGTTTAAAAATTAGTATATAAATTGAAGCCACGAACAAAATTTCATGACCATGTTAACCGTTGAGGATGTTTTCTCTTTGGGAGCCGATCTCGGTTCACCATCGGGTTTAGCTTGCGTGTGACAGCAAATTAATCGAATTTTGGAATGTAGTCTTTTAACTTGCAAGTATTGATTCACAGTAACTAACAATCATACTGTACTGATTAAATAAAAGCTTGTAAACTAATAAAAATGTATTTCAAGTACAAACCCAAAGTTTCGTATGTGAATGTGTCATTGTGTGGCCACTCATACGGCGGCGCATCTGGTATGTACCACAAGCGGAGGCGGAAGCGGTAGCGGGTCTTGGGCGTCAGGTCGCTGGCTCGCCAAAGACTGTTGCCGGTCATATTGCACGCCCTCCAAACACCCAGGGACGAAGACGCTTCTGTATATTCCATTGTGTACCTGTCAATAATAAATAAATTAGTTTCCCTCCTGCAGAGCTGTGCTGGTGGCTGCTACCAGCGGCTTCTAGTTTCGTGTGGTTTGTAAAAGTCAATCAAGCGAAAGGGCTACCTAACTGGTTTTTTTCTACTAGCTACTAGTGACTATATTTAAATTTCAATTCCTGACGGAACAAGGCAGCTGTATTATATATATAGGGAAGGAAGCTGTACTGTATAGAGTCATATTTTATTGTAAAGCAGTAGTGTTAATTGATGTTTAGAATTTCCATCCTGGATACGATTATAAATACTTAGATCCGAAAATGTGCAAGACATTCAGCCTGCATTGAATAGCAATGGGCTGAGGAAGAACTGACCGGTGTATGTGGTAGGAGGTGGGCGTGGGCCACAGCGCAGTGATGTGGTATGCGGCCGCCTCCCGCAGCAGTATGGGCGCAGGGTCAGGGTACGTCCTCAGCCGGATGGCTGCGGAGTCGGTGGGTGTGGCGCTATGCGCGGACCTCGCTCTCACCCACACCCAGTACGAGGTGCTGGGGCTCAGGTCGCGCATCTCCGCGCTGCTGGCGCCTTTCTCCGCGATCAGAGTGTTGTGCGCTGTTGACAGTAATCATGATTTCTTATATAGACGTTGATATTAAAAATCCGTCCTAAAATAACATGCATAAAGACCCAATTTACTACATAGATAATTGTGGCAACTGTGTCTAATAGAAACCTATCTGATAAATAATAAATCCTTTATTTAGTGTATATATTTGTGACGAAATCATTGAATTGGGTATGTCGTAATATGGCCATTTCACTGGCCATATCGTTCAAAGCTTAACTGAAAACAAGTTTTTTAATGCATTGCATTTTGTAACGTTTCTAATAACTAGGAGCATAAATGGATGTGCACCTTTCAGCTTGTGGTCGAGCTGGTCGTGGTCGGTGCGCCAGTGCAGCTCGTAGCGCAGCCCCGGCTGCGGTGACCACCGCACGCGCGCCAGCACCGGGCTCAGCACCGCGCCCGACACGTTGCTGGGGGCCGACGGGGCTGCCACACACATATTATATTGCGATGCTACGTAGAACGTAAAGAAGTTTCACGGCAAATAACGCAAGCCCAATCGAGTGTTAAAGAATAAGTTTCTGAAATCTGTAGAATTGTATTCTAAATAATAAATATGAATTATATTCTCATTAAGCATATTCAAAAGAAACTGAACACTGAACAATGTAATTACACTAAGAAAAATTTCATATTATGTAATTTACCTTCGGCATCGGTCTGCAATAACATTGGGGTGCCAATAATCGGCTTAACTTCATGAAGTTTGGCATAATAGTTTGTGGTGTGTAAAGTCACCGTGTAATTGGTGAAAGGCTTCAAATCTCTGATAGCCACTTCCGGGCTGGTCGTAGATATGTATGGACAAGTTTCCTTTGTACAAACTCCAGAGTCGGACCATGATTGTTTTCGGTAAAATATCGTATATTCCGCAGCCGCCATTTCATATTCTAGATGGGAACAATGTCTGGGTTTGCCAACGGAAGGTAATCTCAGAGTTATGCTGTTCGCGGAATGAGACAACACTCTCGGACGGAGGTCGTTTGCGTGTGGAAACAGACATTGCCGAGGAGGATACGGCTGATTAGCCGGGTCTAATGTCATTATCTTATACCCGTAAGAACTTTTGACCTGTTCCACTTTATTCTTTTTATGTTTGGTAGTGTAAAATATCTCTTTCTCTGTGGAATTGAACCAGTAAACGTACTTGCTGTCGACCGTTATGGACATTGGCGTGAATCCGTATTTTCTCTTTTCGGTTGCTACTACAACGATTCTACATTTGCATCCGGCCATATCAGAGGCTACGATGTGGTGCTGCCACGGATCCACCCAGAAGATTTCGTAAGATTTTTTAGTCATATCGATAGAGAATGGCGGGGCTATGTGAGGATTTTCTGGACAGTTACACTCATCATGTCCCGAAGTGTTGTTGAAGAAAGTTCTTATATTAGAACCATTTATTCTCGACGTCATAAGAGTTCCCATTCCTGGGTGTTTGCTTTCTTCGTACCAGAAGAGTAACCTAAAATCATCAAAGATAAAAATATATTTTTATTTTCCTTCAATATTAAATAACAATATGTTGTAACTAAACGTGGTAATTTTACCTTTGCAAAGGTGAGACCTGCAAGCTATATATCCTGTGCTTCCTAGTGAAGAGGCGCGTGATATTCGGGCGGGAGTTGGGAATGGCCAGGTCGGTCCGGTACACCGCCACTTCAGCGGTTTCCATTTGCGCCCAGTACACGGAGCGACCCACCCAGTCGACAGCGATACTGGTGGCTTTCGAGTTTATTGAGGTCAACTGTAGAAAAGACATGATATCTTTGTTTAGTAAATTGCATATTATTACAGAAGCGTTGTGTAGGTATTTAATGTACTGAAAACTTGTTTAACTGGTAAAACTGATGATATTAAATAAAAAATAAAGTACGGATTCAAAAACTTTGTGTAGTTTTTATAGTGCCAAATTCGTAAATACTAAAAAAATCTTTTTACTTTGTTTATATACTCTTGGGAATTTATGTTTACAACAAGTGAATGAAACCAGTTCTTTTAGAAAATATAAATTAAAAAGAGCATATACCTTGTAATGTCCACTGCCATTGATTCTAGATGAAAATATTTCATCCAGATCGTTGACCCAATAGACAATATTTTCCTCAATGGTAACACCGAAATCGATTGGTATACCCATGCTTTTTGGTATAGTCTCGACGTCATTCGAGTCCAGGTCTATGATTTTTATAGATTCTTGTGAGGATATTATGACTCTGGGCACTGGGTTTATTTCGTCTGATGAAGCCGACACCACTTCTGAGTATGGACCAAAACCTGCGTCTGTGTAAGCACGAACCTACGCAAAATGAATTATATAATTAATTGGCACGTTCAAAACAATTAAACTCATCACTTTTATACACAGCATGCCTATGTGAACTTAATAGGGAAAAATATAAATTAATTCAAACAAAACGACAACCATTACCTTATTTTCATTAATTTTAATAAAAGCATGTCATTTAGTTAGTTATCTCATTTTAAGTGAAATGTGGATTTCTTTGCATTTGCATTTCAGTCAGTTGTTCATAATTAAAATTAAATAAGTAGATACAGTCCGTCCAGAAAGTGAAGAAATAAAATGAGCGCGCTGTCTCCGTGCAGTGTTGCCAGCCTGTTGGCTGGCAACACTGCACGGGTGTGGGTGCGTGCTGCGTGGTGTGTGCTGGGTGTTTCTCAAACAATCTTGACCATTATATTTGGTATTGCAATGGCATTTGCCGTTTTTACCCTATCTTGGCAGACTATATATTACCTGAAAGTAGTAAGTGTTGGCAGGCACGAGCCTCCGCAGCAGCAGTTGCGTGTGCGCCGGCGACAACCTCGCGTCGGCGCAGGCGGAGGGTCGGCCTCCAGCGCCCCCTCCCCCCACCCAGCACTGCGCCTCGTACCCGAGCACGAGGCCGTTGGGCTGCCGCGGCGAACTCCACCGGAAGATTGCCGATGGAGACCCGTCGCTGGATTTACAAATTTCATGTCAGAAATAAAAATACTTTCTTTTCAACAATGTACTTTAGGTACTGTACTATATATATGGGACTGTTATGATCGTGCATAATAACTTCATCGCACTGTACTTTGCTGCTGATACAGAAAAGATCAACGGCTAAATGTTTCTGCTGGAGCTCAAGATAATAAATGTAGGATTTGGTCGCCAATGACCATGAACTTGTTTTATGACTTCAGTATTACAACTGCAAGTCTATACTTGCAGTTGTAATACTGACTTCAATCTCCACTGAGGTGCAGAGCGGGATCGTGATGTACCTGCGTACACGCTGTATGAAAACCCTGGGCGCCTGGGGCGCGGTGGGCACGTGCGTGGGCGAGCGCCGGGTCACGCGCGAGGGGGCGCCGCCGCCCCACGGCGTGTGGGCGCGGACCACCACCTCCACGGAGCTGTAGGGCGGTATGGACGACGTCACTTCTATCCAGGGCACGTCCACCGTCCTCTGGCATATATAATGTATCATGTAGTGTGAACATAGAGAGCGAGAAATACAGGTGTAAACATATAGGTATGAGTAATAATGAGTAAATGTCAAAAAATAGGAGTTGACTAATAATGGTTTTGAAATTCGTAAAGAGCCTCGCAATAACCTAGATAAACTATTTTTTTTCGGTGTGAAGAATGTTTCTTAATCAAGTTAACATTTTGCCATTCCTTGACAATGATAATTATAAAAACTAGTCCCGGCGATTGTCTCTGGCACAGCTGTGAACACTACTAACCTCAATCTTATAATGTGTGAAGTCGAGGCTGACGTCGTAGCAGACCCTGGTGCTGACTGTGACCGGCGCCGGCGCCCACGTCACGTTGAACCGGTCCCATTTGCCCACCACCTCGATTGTGGAACCGTTGATAGCCTCCGGGATAGCTATTAAGGATTCTGTAATTCATAATGAAGTGTAAAATAAAAGCTTTTAAAAACATTTTCTTCTGTCCCGGCACAAAAAAAATGTATATCTGGCTATTGTATATCAAGGACAAGGGAAAAATTGTATATATGGCAGCCAGATAAACAATTTATAACTATTACTATTAATACTATTGTATATCTAGGAAAAATGAGTAAAAAGTTTATTTGAGTGGAAAAACGCATGTGTTGAAGAAGATTGCGAAGACAACTTTCCAACATGTGGGCCACAAGCCCATTTGCGAAAACGCAGAAATTTGATAAAAATAATTTCTTTTATACCGTTTCCTTTAGTACTTACCACTGTTGTCGTGCAGCGTGGGGTCCCTGACAGCGACAACGCGCACGCGCGGCAGCAGCGCGGCGGTGTACCGGCCCCGCAGGTCCGACACCACCGCGCGCGCCGCGTCGCGCACCCACACCAGGCGCCCGCTGAAGTAACACAGCGGACCCAACGTCGCCGTGCCTGACAACTTGCTCACTAGCGATCCGGACACCTATGTCAACATTGTAGATTGTACAACAAAAGAGTACAGCGAACGATTTAAGTCGAAGGGGGAAATGTCGCTTTATTGTTGAAGTGTATTTTCATTTCGATTGCAGGTAAGTTACAACAATATCTAACATATAGTAAAACTGTAAGTGAGCTATATCTGTACATAGGAGATATTTAAGAAAAATAATTATGGGGGTCTTTATGACAAAAAAATATATTGTTAAACACATAAAATTACTAAAAAGTGCCATCCCGAATGGTGCCGGTGCATTACGCTGGTCGGGTTCTATCTCCTGGAACTATCTGGAGCGATAGTGAGAACCACGCTCCTGCAGAACACGACCCATCTCACAATTAACGTGCCCTAGATAACCGGTACATTTAATGAGACCAATGATTTTATTCTAAATCTTTGGTTATGATGTCATCTCTAATTAATAAAATATACATCGCTATCAGTTTTAATTCCGTACTGTATTAAAAGAAACACACACCTCAGTGATGGTCTGTGAGAATTGATCTGCCGTTGGAGCCCTGTGCAGTTCTGACCCATCGTAGCTTCGGACCAACCAGTACAGCCATTTATTCTCTAAATCAGTCGTGAGGCCCATAACTGAAACAAATTATTTACTTTAATGCTCAATAAGTAATTTACAACAAAAATTAGATACTACATTCTCAACAGTCAGCGATTTAGATGAAAAAATTCAACTCGCATTAACAAATATTTTAACACAATAGATAAGGAACATACATACTAAATTCATGCTGGCTTTTAAATTGAAGTGGTTGATTTATTTATTCTGTCAACATTTTTACCTTGCTTTCCGCTAAACAACTGCGCAGGATAGTACACCATTTTGTTTTCTCCATTCAATCTAGCTGCTTCCACGGCATGTCCCGTGTTCCAGTAGATGTAGGCTCCTAGAGAATCTATGGTCAGCTCTTTGGCTACGGTCACTATGGGCACGGGCTCGCGGTTGGTGCCGTCGAAATTACCTCGAGTTATCTGCAAAAGGGATTTTATAAAGATATATTCTATCTGGAATCACAGATATTTAATAGTGACAATAATTAAGGTACAGTCTGTCAAGAAAGTGACGAAAATAAATGAGGGCCCTATCTCCTTTTAGCTGACAACACCTGGATATTGTGACTTGGCTGAGTATACAAAAAATTGCCGTTTGTTTAAAACCTGTATTCTTCACTTATTTGGCAAACTGTAAGATACATTACCAGCTGCTGCTTAGGGTTAGACCAGTAGATCTTCTTGCCCACCCAGTCCACGGCCAAGCTGCCAACGTTGTCCATATTCGACATTTGCCCCATCGTGTGCTCCGTAGTGTTGTACCACAAAACTGTTGACGAGTTCGTCACTAGGTATAGCTTGTCACGGTACCAGGATATGTCTGTTATGTGGTAGTTCTTTAGCTGGAAGTGGGACCTACAAGGGAATCAAAATGCTCAAAATTCATGAAATTGAAAGTCAAGGGTTATTTCTATCTGCAGAACAGTAACATTTTAGTATGAGTATGACATACAGATTGAGAGTTTTTAAGAAATTTAATTATTCTATCTCTTAGTATTAAACAATGTGAACGCTTACCCATGTATCAAAGTTTGCAAGTTGTCGCCAGTCAAATCGGTTTGCAATAGTCCATCAGGTCCAGACCAGAGTAAAGTACTATGCAAGTTAGTAGGAGACGATGCCAGAGTTTTCCCTACAAATTCTGATGACCACGGTCCTACGAAAAATGACATGTATAAAAATATACACGAAATAAAATTTGTAGTTGAAGTTTATTAATGGACATATTCTTACCAGATCCGGATGTGGTTACTGCCGCCACTCTGATGATGTATTCCGTATCCTGTTCGATATTTTCTACTATATAAGAAGAGTCGCTTATATTTTTGCTGAAAAACAAAACGAGGCATGAAAATATTATTTTGTTGAATAGAGTGTGTATGAATGTTTTAAAAACACCTGCCATCAATCGAGTATGCGGAGTGGAGACTAAAACTGGACAAAAGATCTGGCTTACCAGATGACTGGAAGGAAAGCACAAAATCGAGGTGAATGACGTACACTGCGAGAGGCCAACATATTTATATAAATATTTTACTTTATAGTTCTTGAATCTCGGTCAAAGCAATATCATAGTTTAATGAGATTCATTCAGATGCTCGCAGGCGTAACAGCCGTCGGCCGTCGGTTGACAATGCAGTCAGGGTTGTCACAAAATAAGCAAGCGTTTTATAACCCAACGATTGCCCTGCCCCAAAAGGCCTGTAGGAATAAACAAGGTGAGAGCGGTGGCAATACTACACAGTACTCACACATCGATGACATCCCTGGAGCGGGCGTGTATGAGCTGCAGCCGGAAGGTCCAGTGCTGCCAGGCGCCGCCGCCCTGGTGGCCCAGTCGGTGCGGCGCCGACCACGACACCTTACAATTTTATTTATTTATTTATACACATTGTATACGGGAAAGCACCAGTCCACAACATCCTTAGTGTTGTACGAGATAAGATCGAATTCCATATATGGAGGAGTGCCTTCATATCCATATATGGTATACAATCGATCGGGTACACATGGGTACACCCTGAGTTATAGCTGGCAGACTCCCGCCATATAGATTTGTACAATTTTGTAATATCAATTTTATTAGCAAAAAAAAATTGGGCAATGTAACCTTCGCTAGGTCGATGCCCATCACGCTCTGCACGCCGATCGGAGGGTTCACTGGCACTGGGATGGGTTGGCAGCTTCGTACTGCTACTAAAACCTGTAAATTAATAGGGAAATAACTTAAAGCTGAAAACATAGGATGCTTATATAAAAGTTAAAGTAAATATATTAGAAAAATGCAAATTTTACTCAAAATGATAAAATATATGTAAAGCTGATAAACATTTTTGTCACAAACTTTTATTGTTGTTAGATATAGAAGTATCAATCACATCTCTGTTATTGGGTTGACAGATTCAAAAGTTGTGCAACTCGAAGGTCATATTTAGCCGTATCATTGGGCTTATTGGTAGAATAAGTTCATCGCTTATGAGAGTAATCTCTAATTTATAGCTTGGGAAACATCTGGCGCATTGTAAGTTCACACTATGGAAGACAGATTGAAATAAACAACAAAGGAATGTATCCCGACCTGCCTGGTGGCGATGACCTTGGTGCTGAAGGCCAGCGGGTACTCGTTATGGAAGTAGCTGTCGGTCTGTGCGTGGTATTCCTCCGTTAGCATCTCGCGGCCGTTGGTCCAGTAGAACAGCCCGTTGGCGTACGCTATCGATTTGGTCGACAGAAACATGGGTGTCTGGGTGTTGCTTCGGAAGTCGGTTACGTCGCGGCTGAAAACGTAAGTCACATTGTGTATATAATCTAACTCGCATAGATTATAAAAAGTAATTATATTCACTTGCGCTCCCGGCTCACTAGCGCCACTATCACATTTATTGGTGGTCACAGTTTTCGTTTAAGTGAATTGTGGCAACTAGTTATATGTCCAATAAAAAACTATAATACTACTACTAAACTCTAATAACATAAAATATCGAATGTAGAATAACGACTTTTTAGTTTTTTACAAGAAATTGATAAAAATAAGATGGTGGCGCTGGTATGTGGGTCGGCCCAGTATTAACTAGGACTTAGCATTTACTTGTTTTTCTTTCATTTCGAGTTTGTAACGCAGTGAATCTTTTCCTTTTTTTTTCAAGTCGCCAAACGAAAAGTAATGTTTAAACAATCGCCGTTTAGAAAATAGTGCACAATGTTTTATAGTAACTTGTAACAGTCGGTGGGGCAGACGAGTCTATAGTTCTGTTCGATCAACTCACCCGTCGAGTGAGACAGCAAGCACGGTGTTCCTCTTGAGATGGACGACCAGCAGCCGGAAGTCGAGATGGTCGACGGTGAAGGCGCCGAGCTGCGCGTCGCGCACGATGAGGTCGGGCGGCGCGCAGTGGCGCACGCCGTTGGAGATGCTGGCCAGGTCCAGCCGGTACAGGCCGTCGCGGTCTCCGCCGCGTAGCGCCCAGAATATGTAGCTACAATACAACATTATATTGAATGTAGATAACATTCTACATACCTAAATAAACATTAGTTCGCCGCGCGATATAATCCCTCCAAAATAATGTTCTATTTTTTAGCAAATGAATATAAAAGTCAGCTGACACAATTTATAACGCTGTCGTAGCTAAAACAGTACTCTGAATTATGAGCACTATTTTCTGCTACATTTATTTATGTAAGATCCCATACAAAAAATATTATTATCTTCCTATTTTCTAATTTGTAAAATTCTATATTACAAAAGAAATACAAATTCTTAGGAAAAAAATAAAGATATAAAATGCGTTTAATGAATGAGTAAAACTTACCCATTATAGGGGTCTACTTCGAAATGAATAGGTTGAGAAGTAAACCCAGAATAGGCAACCAACTGATTCGTTCCATCGAAATCACATCTTATAATTTCCCATATAGAGTGAGAGTCGTTCAATCCCTCAGGCGTGTGGTGCAATCGACCCAACACATACAGGTGGTGGTTCAACCAATCAACAGACAGATCTAATGGGGTAAATGATATGTTTTTTGGCGTCAGTATGGGCTCAGGTGGACTCTTCTTAGACAAGGACCCACGATAAACATATCCGTTCGAAACGGACACAAATAAGGAGTCACTGGACATATCGAGACCAACACCTGCAAAATAAAAGCTACCCTTATAGCATCATGAAAATATCATTTGAAGCATAAAATATAGTACATTTAAACATACAACATATAACAAGGATATTTAAGAGCTTACCAGTGATCTTGAATTCAGTGCTGTATAACACTACTGGATCAGCAAGCATATCGTTGGCAGGTGCAGCTAAAACGTTTTGTTCTCCTCCCAGAATAAGAATGGGTTGTTGACTAGGAACGGCTGAAATTCATAATTGAATTTTTTATTCAGGAAAATTTTGTTGTATTTATACATGTCGTAGACTAATATGTATAATAGAAAAAAATAATGTATTAATCGTAAATTACACTTCGGTAAAGGAGGCGTGGAAACTCTGACGGTAGTGGGCGGTCCTTCGCCCGCGGCGTTCCTCATAGCTACAGACACTTCATACTCCCGAGCCGGGGCCAGGTTTTGGAACATGTAGAATAGAGTATTATTCGATGCTGGCATATCCTGAAAAAAAAACATATAATTAAATAAAAAGTTAAAGACTGAAAATTGACTGAAAACTTTGGTGCTATCCAGTTAATGGCTCATCTACTCTCGTGCTCTAACTGTCCCACTTTCTGTACCATGGACGAACTATACGAGGCTAGCTACAAAGTAACAAACGTAGCCACGTACTAGTCTCACATTATATAAATAGCTATAACGAATATTTAGAAAACTGAAAATTGAAATTTTTAAAGGCTAGATATTATCGTTAGGATTCTACGTCTGTGTTTGCACTAGTATTTCTAGTAAAGAAGAAACCATGGACAATAAAGGCTAGCTTTCCGTTTTTCTTAGAAACAAACTTGAAAATTTTCCCGCGGGCTGTGGGCTGAGTCCTGAGTCGCCCTCGTCTAGAAAAGGGTCTGGAAAAGGAGAATCTAGTTGTACTAGATTGAAACTATAATTGACTTTTCTATCGATAATCACACGTAAGTGACCGGTATATTTCATTAATAAGACTTAAAAGAGTGCATGATTACCTCCAATGCGTCTATCGTATTGGGCTGTGTATCAGTCAGCCTGAGCACGTAAGAAACCAGCGGTCCGTTGGGGAACGGGCCCGGCTCCCACGAGATGGACACCCGGCTGGGGTCGGGCGCCGCCGCCCGCAGCGACGCCGGCTTGGAGCTGGGCTTCCCGCTCTCCAGGGTCGAGATCACTACTGATGGAGCCGAGTAGAAAGGCTCGCTCGTGCCTCCGCGGCCTGATAGGAATATCGCTATTCGAAACTGTAAATAAAATATTTCTTTATGCAGAAAAAATCGTCTAATCGATTTCTTCTATGTTAGTCTAAGAGAGAAATAAAACTATTGATGGTGCCAGCACTTCCCAAGCAGATTGTACAAGTAAATCAAGGTAAAGGGCTATAAACTGTAGGTAAATGTCTATTTATAAATAAATAAATAAAGTAAATTCTACTAATAAGTCCACCTGAGGTACAAATAAAGGTCTTCTTTATTTACTACGATATCTCTACGAATAAAAGACAGAGATGATAAAAATAGTTCTGAAATCGATCTATGTAAGTACATTTCTTACCCTGTATTTAGTGTAGGGCTGCAGATTATCGATATGTATAGTGGTTCCGGTGTGGCTGGTGTTGGAGTAATATTGCCACGAGCCGGGGAGCTCCTCGTAGCGCCACTGCAGCAGGAAGCTCAGGTTGCCGGGAGTGGGGGCCTCCCAGACCAGGGACAGAGATGTGGCGGTCAGACTATCGGCTACCAGCGCCGGCGCTGGAGGCGTGCCGATCAATTCTGGAGAGTATATACAGGTGTTATTATGAGTGAGAGTAGCGGACCACGCTCTAAGTACGAACGAAACCGGGATAACGCTCATATGAGAGAGATCATTAAATAACTTAAGATGTCACGTGATTCCAATTTAATTTCTCAGATAAAATGCATATTATACGAGTATACTTACGAATTCTTTCTTACCTCTTAATTTTTGAAAGTACGTATTGAGAGCTTCATTACATCCCATAACACAGTACAGTTCGCGGGATATTGAAGTTTCTGAAGTGACATTCTGAAATAAATTTTGTTTAAGATACAATATGTAGTGCAACAAAAAAGAACATGTGCACAATATAATAGTGCATAAATCTTTAAAAAAGGATGTGCTTACGCAAACAGTTTGGCATGATTTTTCCAGTCCTTCCCGCCATAGACTGCATCCCAATGTGCACTGAAATAAGGAAATTTGTTTTTTTTTATCACAACTTATTGTAAGTGTGATGCATCGCTATGCTTAAATGCATTAGAGCAATCTTAATCAATTTTGACTCAAGATAAAACATAACAGATAAAATGTAAATTTCTAGATTAATGATGACAGGATGTAAGTTATTTGTACTTTACACCAATTACCACCTAATGGTGCGGGTTCTAATCCAATTAACTGGTAACTAACTAAACAGCATGCGTTTAAAAATATCAAAAGTTCGGGTCATAAAATGATAAATAAGTTTGTTTGGTTTCTGTTTTGTAATTACTTTCATGTGTCAGTAATAGCTTTTGAGGAAAGAGATTTCGCGTGTGTTTACGTTCCAGACGCTACACATGTTCACTTGCGATGTTGTCTAAACAATCAGCACAAAACATTCAACGCTTTAAGTGCTTTGACTTCGAGGTATTGGAACTTATCTGCATATTATCTCTATTTTAGACTCCGTGAGAAAGTAACTAAGAAGTTGATGGCTGCTCATCCAGCGTGCAATTTGTAACGGATTTTCACGGTCGAAAGACGTCCTTTACGGAATAGTGAGTTGGAATGAGAAACGGACAGGAAATTACAGGTGGGGTCCTGTCTTTACTGCTCCCTACTTATAAGCTATCTATTGCAAATAAAAACATGAATCACAAAATCTGTTGTGTTCAGACAAATTATTCTTAAACATATTGTGAAATTACAATAAACCCAATGTCGTGATGACACCAATATTTCAACTATTATATCGTGTTGAAATAATTTAGTAGATAAATTCAATTAGCATCTCTGTGGGCGTCCTTCGCTATAATGAAGTTATCAACGAACTGCCAGCGACCAATTACTCTTATTTGGGATCATGAATAGATAATGTTGTGTTTACAAAATATGAAATTCTAATCAATTGAATGTGGCATTATATAACATTTATTGAATTGGGTTGGTTCAGATCTGGCTGTGCTGCGGATATCCTTGAATCCATTCATCGCGTGGGACAAAGCGCCGGACAATTAAAACGGACATGCCAGACTATGCCGGTTGGGAAATTCTGAAACGCTGTTAATCATCAAACTTTTAACACAAGGATATTTATCCTATGCATTTGAAATTGCCTCCAGTCAGGGCGTGGTGGCGGCGACGTCAAAGTTAAATTAATCTTGACGTACTTCAGAGTGAGGCACATGTTGACACCAGATCGGTGATGGAGAAATCAATTTATTCCAGCCTGGAGTGCAAATACGATCACTAATTATTTAGGAGCATCAAAACAAAACAACGAATGAACCTCACTTAAAACTGATCAATGGTTAGTATAAGGGTCCTCGAAAAAAGAATTGAAGAACTTTCAATTCTTTTTTAGAATACCCTAAGGTCAATTCCAGAATGAACCATCTGCAGACAGATAAGAGTGCGCGCGATCAGTGCGCATGTTTCGGGCGCGTAATTGCGGGTCGCGCCCCGGGCCCGCGCCCGCACTCCCATTGCTAACTGGGACACACAAATCAGCGATTATGACGATCATCCTACACTCTGCTATATGAGGAGCTGTATCATTTCGTGTCCTTTTGACGTCTCAATATGTACTGAGTATTGTATCGTGGAGTCTGAAATCAACAAACAAATAAACTAGAATACGTTCAGGTGTCCGTCGTATCAGAACCTACCTATCTTTTATCATATATTTATTTTTATGCACTTTTTATTAACTTGTTAATAATAGCAGCTAAAATATGTAAATGTAAATAATTATTGGATGATTCAATTCATATCCTCATCTCATCGAAATGTCAACTCTAATTGACATTCATGGTCCGTGGTTCGCGTGCAACATCCCTGGCTAACACGCTCTTCCGCCCTGTCTGTCACAACACCACGCCCAGGGCACTCGTAGATGTCCGACGGACGAGCTCATTTCGGCATCTAACACGTCAATCCATATTAAGAATATTTATCGCCCCAATGATCTGGCGCAAGCGAACCGTTTCCAGCCCTTTGGCTGTGGTCCTCTGTCTATTCGTCTATTATTCAGATGTGATTCATACTAGGTAAGGTGACATCCTATTTCTGCGATCAGCAGACATGCAAAAGAAATCGAATTGCAGAATCGAATTTCTTTAGGGTTCATGAGTTTATTCTTGATCATTTCAAAAGTTCATTTGGAAATGTAGCTACAATATAATTTTGTAGGCAGCGTCTCTAGGACATTTTGTAAACGTAAATTGACTTACTTATTTGTCAGTTATTTTTCTGACAAAATTTCATTAATCCGGTCCTGGCCAATTCCCCATAGAGGCACGCGCTGCTCTTTAATGAAACAATGTAGTAAATATACCGTAAGCAATAAAAAGCTAAGTAAATTAGTGTCTAATTAGCCAGCATCCTGTCTCGTGCTCATAATAACAAAGCCATAGTTCTCCCTACACTCATTGCGCTGGTTCGGAAGCTGGTCGGAAGTCCAATTGGGAGCAGGCAACGCCGGATGCACAGCGATGTGAAAGCACTCGCTCATTTACTAGTTAATTGTCGCGTATGCATTGTTGTGACAGTTTTGAAATGTTACCAAACGGATATGAATAAGTATGAAGTGAATATATCTCCTACCTAATTCATTTTTGTTTCTTTGTCAGTGCAATACAGCAATACCCAGGGGTAGCAGTCATAAGCGAGAAGTTTGCCATCAGCGAACTGAATGACTTCAACACGGAATAAGTGTTAATATTCGTACGCTAAGGCTGACAAACATCAAAACATTCGCATTTAAATTGGTATTAGTAAGGTGGTCATAACTTCTGATTAATAAACTACTATCAAAAGTATCAACAAAACCAGACTTAAATTTTCTCTAAGATATCAGAAGGGAGCTACCGTCACAGGTCCGCAATTCAAATATAAATCATGTGTTTCGAATTATGATTAAGCCATAATTAATTGACTATGAACTCACGGGCTTTCTATATCAGTTCTTTATTAAAAGAAATTTAAAGTGTTATTGAAAATAAAAGTTATGTAATTAATTATTAAAAACTATTTTGATAAGATATCGGGTAGGTACTTAGTTGTTTTTGCGGAAAGATTCGTGACCAAAGACTTTTTTCTCAACAGCTAGGCGCCAGTGAGAATGGTATCAAATGCTGTTTTTCCTAACGATCGACACCGACCTCTGATAAACCGTGAGATAAAGTTCCATTTATGTTACAGTTAGATTGTTGGCAAGTTATTTACACGAGTCAATCAGCTGTCGACATATGAGTGCGTCCTTTCGCAGATCTAACTAATAAACTGATAAACTATAATCTTCTCACACGTTATATGGTTCTAATGGTATTATTCTAATTTATAGAAAGATATCAAAATTATTAAATATTACATTTCATTTATTAATGGTTCAATTTATCAATCAGTTTTGACGTGCTCATCTCATGAAAAAGATATTTCTGGCATTTTTGAAACGATATTGAAATGTTTATTATTTGCGAGAAGAAGCATGCACGGCCGCAAATAGAGGTAGGCCAAAGAGAAGACGGCCGAATGACCATAACCAAATTATACAAGAATGGCCAGGATTCGCCCTGGAAAGGAAACTAAAGAAATTAGCCATTTATCACTTTATGCCCAGTCCAGATAATAAGTAATAAGAACAGCAGCCATAGGTATTCTTGAGAGACAGTGAGCATTTACTGAATCGAATCTGCGTCTCCCGAACATATAAATCTTGAAATTTCGTAGGAGCCATCAGAAACACGGCACCAGGTCACGCGTGAGCCCACGCCAACCACTTGGCTCCCAATTGGATAATGCTGAGGCGAATTGGGGCCCACCGGCGCGCTTCCCGCCAGCCTCTTGTCATTTGAGGGCTCTCGGCTCTCCAGTGCTGTTCACTGCTGGCCTTTATCCGTCCTACATTTGTATACTATAGACCTTTTATACTCATAGAATATACGTTAAAGATGATAAAAGTAATAGTAATTCAGCAACGCTTCTTACTACAAAGTTAAAATTCTTCGTTTAGAAATAATGAATGAATGTTTAGAAAGGAAGAAAGTACTTTTGCAATGAAAGATACACCCAAACTACATTGCAGCCGTTGAGAGTCCAATAAATGAACAATAAATCAAAACACTTTACAATGGTGGAGTGCACTCTGGCAATTTCGCTCGGTGTGAGGAGGGGGGAGGGGGGAGGGGGCAGGACGGAGACTGAATGGGCAAGTCCACAACTCGGAGTTGCATCTAATGAGGAAATAGGAATTAGCGGGCCGCGGCTCGCTGCAGTTCTACGTAATAACCGATCATTTCAATGTGTTAACTGGAACTGCTTATCTTATTTGTTAAGTTGGAGAATAAACACTAGGTAGGGTATTTTCTGAAGTTTCGAGCTAGGGTAACAAAGTGACAGTTGCTGTGACTAGTAAATAGTAAAGTTTTGCTTCTAAACGACAAAAACGAACAAGTAATTACATACCACAAATTTATACCGCTTACGGTATAAATTTGTGGAAGTATTATTTCTCTATATCCCTATATAATACCATTGAATAGAATTTATATTGTCTATGTAGTTACCTGTACCGCTTATTAAATATGTCTTAGGTATTTAGTAACCACATTGACTTTATCGACTAAACCTATTTAGAAGTAATATAAAATTTTATTAAATTAGTGTGGAACCTCAGACAGAAACACTGTTCACCGAAAACAAGTTTGCCGAAAAAAAAAGGTTGCTTAATAGCAGGAAGTGCTTTGAGTTTCTTAGATGTTTGCGATACCACAATGACTAGATGAAGACAAGCTGCATCTCAACAGTTAACTGTCTGGCTCTCAATTAAAGCTAGACATTACTATCATACCTACGGCTTGCCGGGTAACGAAACTATTAGATTAGCCTAAATTGCAAACCTAGCTAAATATAGCGCGAGCGCGAAGAGGATATTATTTGGTTTATTTGTTTTTGCCTTCACCAAACTTAATCCTATTTTTCGGCATCGTTATAGAGATCTCCACTCGCTTTGTTCTTTACTTCTTTAATCATAAATAATTTAGTGACGCGTGCTCGCTGGTTGGTTTGATCTGATGAAAACAGAAGATGACCCAAAGGAACTGATTCTTGGGGAATTGCTAGACAAGTTAACCTGGCCAAATGTATGGGTATCTTGGCATGTAGGCAGGACAATGTATGCATATAATACTGCTTAATTATTCTAACAAGAATGGAAAACATTACTAATGATGGTTTTAGTCATGGCACTGCCCTGGCAATTGTCGGTTAGTTTAACTAAAAATAACCAAATGTAATCAGTGGACAAGGGCCGTCGAGTGCTTGTATCGCGTATATCTCAATTAGCAGCACAATTGAAGGGCTCACGCGGCGTACGCTTCATTGGTGAAAGTTCTCGTGTGAAAGGACTCGTCATAACTTGATAAGTCTTATGAAATAGATGCATGTGTCGTGTGAAACAATAGACGAAAGTGACGTCACCTCGAATGAGATTTTCGGTATTCGTAATATTAAATTAGCAATATTTTTATATAGTAGTACAACTTTTTAGAAAATAAAATAGAATAATCTTTATAAAAGAAAAACTTAGGTAGGTACTAGGTGTGTGCCCGCATGACAATAACGCTAAGCAAAAATGCCCACCCAGTGATTTTCAGCCGTTACCTGTGACAGGCTTTGCTTGTGCTGTTTCTAATAAAAAATCCACAATTCTTAGGTATTTACTTTCGGTTTAATCAAATAGCTGCGCCTACATTTCGCTCCTGTATCGGCAAATTTTGTTTAGAATGTCACTGTAGGTAGGTACTTTTGTTTGTGTTCTTATTTTTAGGATGGCTATAACTACTACACTAATTTGCTTAATCTCTGTGAAAATTATCATCAATCAATTCTCAAATAATTAACCTATGTCAACCATAGCATTAACAAACGCAGTTCATTATTATACTGTTAGTTGGACATTAGAATATTCATGAGTTCACCTGACGCCAAAGGCCGCTCTCATTAGACCAGCGTTGGACGTTGTTTTGATGGTTTTGCTCTACTGACTTGACGAATAAATTATTGTAATCTCTCCACCCTACAATATGTTATTAAATTTCCCACGCAGCTACTTAATATTCATAAGTTTAAAAAAAAGTTTTTAACTTTAATTTTTCTACGGCTCTACATCAAAATGTAGAGCCCTAGCGGTATATATTTCCAACAATTCATTAGTTTACAGTTCTGTTATTTATATATCTTTACAATTTACATATAGGTATACCAAAGCGTAGAGAAGCAATTCATTTCAATTCGCGATTCGTTAAATATTACAGTCTAGGCGTCTAGCTAGCGTATCTCAAAAGCTAGCGTATCTTAAATAGCAATGTATTTTTGTGTTTCACTTCCAAACACTACCACAATAAAGGAAACTTTCTTTAACAATAAAACATAAGTTACCTATGTCCATAAAACATAAGTCATCTATGCCCGAATTTATAATTTAAAAATAACGTTACCTGTTTCACACATAAATTATGGATCCGTTTAACCTTACTTCCGATATGTGATTGTCCATTTCCTAACACGGCGCAGCGGAGCGTGATGGGACGGATTCCTTTACATTGCTGATTTAGAAGGGGGACTTCCAACCGACGTGACGGCGACGTATGCCATCGTAAAATCAGGTAAAATTAAATTGTTCTATTCCTAAAACTTAATCAAATTCAAACTTTAGGTTATTCATTAATCAACAACAATAATAAGATATCGCTATTTGCATTTCGGGTTATTATTACTCTTATTGAGTTATTGGTTACAAAAAGTTGGGTATAAAAGTCTAACCTATTTTTTCAATGCCATTCGTTCACACGGTTTCACGAACGCGACACTAAAATATGCATGAAAATATATATTTTTTTAAGATTCTCATGCACGAACGTGCAAATCGAATCTTCCTCGTCTATGAAACGAGAGTGAAATGAATGAACTCTAAAATAGATTCGAGGGGAGCTGCCAACTAGTAGCTTCCTTCCTGCGCATCCGGCGCTCTCACGCGACCGCGATGGTGGATGACCACCACCCAGGATGTACCAATGGAAAGGGTGAGGCCGATGGGACAATCGCTCGAGCTTGGACAAGGGATATGCATCAATAAGTGAGAGGGGACTATGCGCCGTCATCTGTTATTTTGTAATATCTCTACCAAGATTTCCATTTACACGAAAAAGAAATTATAATCAAAAATCGATTTGGGGATAAATTGGTAACGTTTCATGGAATACTTTAAAAGTTTCAAGAAATATATTATGAAACGAATTCAGAATACTTCTCTATTATAAACTATAAAAAAAAGCAAGTGTTACTTGAGTTAACAGGAACTGCAGCGGTGTAAACAACTGAGATGCAACAAACATACCCGGGCAAATGGTGCAGTACGGTATGCGCCAGCGCACCACACCTTTGCACTTCGACGAGTGATGCTACCAACGTGTTACCAACACACCAAACAAACTGAGTCGGTTTCCGACTAAGCCAAGTATAGTTAAGGTGTAAAATAAATTACTTGAACTATTATATTATTATAACAATTTCTTCAACAAAGTTCTAAGTTCATACTAATACAACAAGCGATGGCCCGGGTCTTGATTCGCGTTTTTCCCTATAAATAACTATAATAACTAATTTAATAAAAATCACACACATTTTTCAAAACTGAGTCATGCACATTCACTAGTAATGACGATTCCGAATTTAAATTAATTCATCAGTGTAATTCTTCAGGAGTATTTACAAATAAAAAAATATCCCTTCAATATCACCAGGAGATTGCGTAATAAGTTTTTGCTCGGCGTCAAAGCAGACACAAGTGAAGTAGATAAAAGTGAAGTAGATACAGCTACTAGTTAGGTAAATGGTATGACAATTTTATCATAAGCATAATAATAACAGCGTAATTAATTAAATATTTCGCAGTTTAGCTATCTTTAGCTTTCACAACAAATATGTTATATGCATGAATATGCAACCAATCTACCTAACTTCAGCAGATAAAGGCAAGGTAGGTGGATGGTATCAATAGTTCCTTAGATATATATTTCAATAATTGAACGAAATTATTACATTTTGGAAAGATTATAAACAAAAACGTCAGAAATATGGCACAATAATAATAACGGTAACAAGTCAATTGACTTCGTTTATTCTAAATTTGAAAAGAGGGGTGCGCGCCGCCCGCCTTGTCTGGCCACTTCAACTTTTTGCGACGCAGCGCAGGCAGCAGTGGCGTAAATTGGACATAACTGATAATTTTGACATTAAACAGCAGTAACTGTCAGGGTTTGGCGGGAACCGAACGGTTTATGTCAGTTTTTGTGCTTTTGGGTGATCGATAACAGAAATTATTACCATACACCAGCTAGGGGTTTATCTCAGATGCGGACGTAGAGCTATGTATGTAGGTAGAGTCGTTTGCATTTACAAAATATTTTATTATGTAAGTACATGAATTGAAAATGTGTTTTATCCGAAAATATAAAAGTTATTTTGTAGTTCGTATGCTAGATTTGAAGCAAAAGATATCTAGCAAGATAATGTTTAGTACATGTACATACGAGATATATTCTAAAATATATTTTTAAAAAGCTTTAATTATATTTGCCATGTATGTACCCTAGTTCGCATTATATTAGGTCATCTCTATCATAGATTCAAACGTACAATAACCTAGTTATGCCTAAAATTTCGAAGTGTATTTAGTAGGTACTGACGATATCTTAATGTGTAACTTTATCTCATTGTTTTTTAATGAGTATTCATTAAATACGAAATATGGCGTCGCTTGCAGGTCACAGTTGAAAATTGCAATTTACTTATCTTAATATTTATAGAAAAAAATCTAAACAATTACTATTTTCGTTAAACGAGTATTTAAAGAACACGTGACTATCTAATGATCGGTAAAAGAAAATTTAAGATTACAAAGAAATTTGAATTCTATTAATCTAATAAATTGGTAAAGCAATTTTCAAAGGTGGTAATTAAATTTATTATAATAAATTAACTGGTGTGCTTAACGGAAACATAAAAAACGAACAATAAATATCAACGGAAATGTTAAGTTAAAATGAGAATCAAACTCAAGTTATGTATTAGGAAACTGGTAATAAAATGTTTAACAAAATAAAGAACGCTTATCGACGCGATGTAAATACTTTACGACATTGGAATGGAACACATGAGAAAAATAATATACCTATCTATGTTATAATAAAATATACTTACATATTATTTTAATGTTAAATTTAATATAACAATTACCGTATTTATGATTTGATTAGTTAAACTGATGGTTAACACATAGTTAATCATCAATTTAACTATATCTAATAATATTATTATTTAATGTTTATTCTTTAATGTAATTCTTTATGTTCGGTATATGTTTTTTACATATTTTAGTATAGGTCTTTTAAAAAGATTTTATATGATTTTATATTATATATTTAGTTGAGCGGCTTGTTTTATTTATACACATACCTGCTGAACGCTGCATGCCGAACCACAATTGACATCAAAATGCCCCTCGCCAGTGCGATTCTGGAAAGAATAAATTTAGATTTAGTGCAAATCATACCATAGTCAACAGTTTGTGAAAATGTGTGGAGTCCGGACTACGGTTGTGTTTCGATGAAAGCGTGTTTGCATTCATACTCTTTATTATACTGTGCAGGGGTTTCGCAGACACAATATAATAAAGAGGTACAATAAACCACCCCTTGATATATTTTTAATCTACCCCTTAAACATTTTTTCTGGCCATCCATACCTGAGCAGCAGTTTCTACAAAATGACCATTTTCACGCGCCTCAAAGCCAATATTCATTCGCTTTAATGATTTAATTAAAATGATGTCCTTTTGTAGCTGTGGGTTCGGATGTGCCGCCAGGTTAGATCTCGTTGCTTCCGGCAAGCGCGGCGCGTGCGCACCGAGCCATGCCAATCAAGCGGTCCCCTGGACTACCTGCCCTAGACCATGCAAAGATTCATATTTGTCCCCAATATGAAGACGGAAGTCCGTTGGTATGCTTTCATAAATAAAAAAAATGAAGGCACCGGGTTTCAAGAGAAATTCATCAGAGGTAGGTATTTTTATTTTCAAGTGTGACAAGTATGATAAATACGAGTATATCAATAAACTAAATGGTTCAAGGAAATCATATGCTAATATCGTGTAATAATCGGCAAAATTTTCTGACATTTGTTTACGCAATCTATGAGACAAGTTGGAGGCACGATGTCACGACAAATTAGATACTTATGTTTATCCTACAACTAAGTACTTATATTACCTACTGTAATGTATGTGTCGGTTACGGTATTTTGAAACTTTCAACGATTGTAACCATTTGATTAATGTAGAAACTTATATAAGGTGACCAATTTTTTTTAGTTAACGAAATAAATCCATACTATATTATAAATATGAAAGTGTGTTTGTTTGTACTTCTTTCAAAGTAAGCGGATAGCATAAATCTATCAAATTCCTGCGGCAAAAAGTAGTTTATGTCACTCCACTCTGCAGCTCCAGCCACAACTAAAATCACACCAATCCCAAGGTCCAATAATATAATTATGGATATCAAAGGCTATGTATGCTCAGAGTAACTTTGCAACTTTATTTCATTTTGGGTTACCGACATGACCACAAAATCTGTCAGTTTCAATCAATATGATCCTATTGGAGTGGTTATTTTTTGCGAGCGTGCGACCGGATTCGGTCTGGCCGCACTGTCAGGGCTTCCATGCCGAAATGTGATCCTTGTGGTGAGCGTTTTGGATTTTATAACTCACTAGGTTTTGCCCGCGGCTCGCGGCTTCGTCCGCGTGAATTTCCCACGGGTGCAGTTGTTTTTCACGATTGAAAGGTTCCTATGTCCTTCTCCGTACTAAGTGTATGCAAAATTTTAAGAAGAAGTAACAAATAAACTTACTTTCGCATTTATAATATTAGTTAGGACTAGTTAAGATTATAGATAATAAGGAAAACAAAAATTTAAAAAAAATTGAATGCTGATAAAATTTTTGATAAAGCTGTAATAGAAAAGCAAGGTTCACAAAACGATTAATCTAATGAGTGTAACATGTGAATGCTCTATATTTAGCGTAGAGTTGATTAGGAATGGCTAATTGTTCACAATTGCTTAGATGTGCGTTGAACCTGCGCCGGCGCCGCAAACCAATGAGAAAAAGCGATCATCCATGTTAAATACATTCAAGAATTGTCTTTTCTTTTTTAAAAGGCAATACTTTGAAAAATAAAAATTAATTACAATAACTTTTTTTTGTCCATGAAATACTTAACTTACAGTTAGGAACTTAATAAGTTTTAGGGCCTGTTCCATCGCTTACTGATAAAGTACCAGATAGACTTAGTGTAACATATCAAACAGATAGCGTTAAAATTTGTGTTTCACAAGTGTTGGATATACCTAACTGGCCAATCGCAATGGGCAGATTTATTTGGCATTTAGTATATCTGTCAGATTACAACATAATATCTTATCAAGAAGTGATGAAACAGGCCCATACTTTCGTTTGTGTACAAAATTACGTTTTTATAATGATATAAGTTTTATAAATTAATGATACCTGGGTCATAAAGGTCAAGTTATCATATAAATAACGATAGCCTACTTATTATCACATGAAAATAATAACGCGTCGCGGGAAGTTGGCGGGAATGACTTAAAGCAAATTATTATACTATATTCAAACTATTTCAAACATATTAGGTGAAGGTGTAATTGTTGGAAATGTTGTAAATACAAACACTGGTGACTACACTGGTAGAACTGCTAAAAGAAGACCTCAACGTTTTCAAAAGTCTATGTTTATTAAAGTTTTGTTTTTGTTTGTTTTTGTTTGAAGTCTTCGTTCAAGTACCTGAAACGGGCATTTTTCATTGCATCGAGTGACGGCTTCCGTTCCAAATTTCTCAGTGATGGAACTGTAATCGCAGCCAATTGGCCAGGCGGACAAAGCCAATCCGAGTACGGACAACACTAGCCATTTGTGCCAATTCAGCTCGCTCATTGTGCCTGACCAGCAGCGACCACCGGCCATCATCCACGCAAACCACACATGTCCACACTCATTAAGTCACAACATTGTCTATCACTCGCGAGGTCAAAGCCTAAGTTAGAGTCGGCATAACGTATTCGGAGTAGTGGTGTCGCATGGACCCTGCGCGCGCGCACGAAAGCTGGTGGCGGACTGAATCGCGCGCATCCGCCCGCCGCCGCACGCGCTACGAGGCCATGCTACGGTTGGGCGCTACGGCTATTATCCTACCTGTCTATTGCACTTGTTACGGTGCCATCACGGGAAATCATTTTTTATGTAGCTATTATGGTTTGTTTTTATCCTATGTAATAATTTTGTCATCCAACCGTTAAACATTATAGGTGAAAAAACTTAATTACTTTGCCGACCTTACCCGGGACTCTATAATTTCGATTAGTCAGTTTATCCTTTAACATATTAGATTATTGAATAATGTAAGAAATAATAGTTAACTACTATGAATTATTTTTGGGATTATGAAACCTAATGTAAGAGTACAACTCACCAAATTTATGGCACGTGTGGAAACTAGAAATTGTGTCGTACACATTGGCATTCGCACAGGTAGTATTTTATGAGTAACAGTTTCAGCGATTTCAACATCATCAATATGTTACTAGCCAGTACATTAAAATTCGCCTCCTTTTAACGTTATTGCGATTGGAGAATGGAAAGTGAGATTTTATCTCTACTCTCCCCTTCGTCATCAATTTATTGAGGGTGAATTTGTGCATGAGTTATGTGCGTGCATAATGTGAAATAAGAATTCCAAATTCAGATGAATCCGAGAATCCAGAGGTCACAAGAATGGATGTAAAGCAACTCTCCTCTCACAACAAAGTTTTACTGTTTTTTTTTAATCATTGTTAACCAAGTAAGCCTTTTTTACAACTAGTTGTGAAACTCAGTTGCCATGGCGTCCGGTATATTATTTCGTAATGATTGTACTTAGAGCAATTTCTTAAGTAGACGTAAATGGAGCAAAACATAAATAAAACCATAAAGTACCCGGTGGCCGGCCACCTGGTTCTTACCTATAATTGTATCCATTTAACACATTTTTGCAACACAAGTTTGAGAGATTTTTACTTTTATCTAAATCCTAGTGATAACTTGAATTTATCGAAAACTACACTAAGTAGACAAAATCACATGTTCAGAGGAATGTTATTACAGCGTGGGAAGTTATACCTAGTTGGCGTAGTTAAATTAATTGAGGAGTCGAGTTGTAGGAGCAGAGATCTTGGTACTTGGTATCACTGTGGCCTTGTTGGTGAGATGGTCGGCGCCATAAACCGAACAGGATCATTAGGATCAACGAGGTTAATGTCATTCGTGTTTGGGAGAAACCTGGCCCTAATCATATGGGCTCCCTATGTGTATTCGAAAACATTTAGCTTGATTTTCATTTCGAGTACTATTGGTGTATTGAACGTTTCTAAATGGAAGTAGTCTGTAGTTAAAATTTGATGTAAAAATGCGCCTGTGAAGGTCTAATAAATACTTTGATTTTGAATGCTAGTACTCTGATGTAAGTACCATATTAAGTTATCGATATTACAATTAATTGAAAAAATAATATTTGAGAGCTACAGTTTTGACTTGGTTGTTGAATCAAAACTGTATTGTTGTTGACGTTGATGTTGACGAAGTGGGACGGAGGACGAAGTAAAATTTTACCAGGATATTTTCTACTTTTACAAACTTATTTGGTAAATATACCATTATATAAATACGAAAAAAATATTAGCAACACAGATTTCGAGTAATGTATAAATCTGTTATTAGCAACGTAACGACTTTTAACTTTTCGTAGACTCTCTACTAAATGGTTTGTGGCTCTCTACAACACGACTACGAAATTTACTTTAGCAATTCTAAAATTATCATGCTTTAAAAATATAACTTAAATTAACTAAATTATAGTGGCAACCCCTAGATCTGGGAAATAGTGATTGGTGGACACGTGGAAAAAAAATCATAATTACAGAAAATACAATGGTTTTGAAAGGAAAATTATCACTGTTATACACATAGGCAATTTTAAAGGCTAAATAAGGCTAATCTTTTGTTTTGCCGAAATTATGATGTTTGTGGTTTTATATTGAAAAATCAATACTTTCAATTTCAAGCACATTTTTAATTAGTTCTTGAGATTAAATGTGCACTATGTGTGTGTGTTTCAACTGAAAAAAATGTATTTCTATAAAACTTTTATAAATCTTCACATATGGCGTGGATTTTTAAAAAGCAGCCGTTTCCTATTCATGATTCAAAGAAGATTTATAGAAGCGGTGGTGGTGAAATGGTTAAGACTGTGGATTGAAAGGTCCTAGGTTGGAATCCTACTCGTGCTACATGAATTTGTATACCAATCTGACTCATGTATAGTAGTTTTCATGTCCACCACTTGCTTCCGGTAAAGGAAAACATCGTGAGGAAACCTGCACACTGGTTGATTCTTATTAACTTGTTTGTGAAATGGAGAAGGCAATGGCAAACCACTTCATGAATAATGCCAAGAAAGTTGTTGGGTGTGTTTCATACCACGTAATAACCACGACCCTCAGTCATGAGGAATACGACTATAAAGAAAGAAGAATATTATAAAAATTAGTTCTCCCATACAAATTGTCCGATCAGCTGTCCGTAGAAAGTCGAAAAATTATTTTATTATTTCTATATTTTCACTTTTTGTACCACCGACGACACAGAAGGGAGCTGACATAAAATGTGTGTTCAGCCGTTTTAAGTTATTATATCGCATAATCGCATATAACGAGAATATTTCAATGACTGGTGTTAACTCTATCTGTGACTTACAACATGTACTCAATAGTGATTTACAAGAGCACTTTAAAGTTATTGAGCATTTTTTAAGGTAAACGGTAGATGGCGTTGCGAGCATTGTTTGATGCTGAATATTGTTAGAAATAAATCTTCACCTATACAAAAGATGGCAACACTTGTATTTGTTTCTGTATTTACATAATATATATTATTTACCTTTTAGATAAGAAGATACGAGGTAACAGTGGAATTTATCTGATTAGGTTAGTAGGATTATGATTCTAATTTGATATCATTATTTGATATGAGTCATCTATCTTCATATTTTACAACATTATGGTACAAGTTTAACTTCCGCACATTAAAAATATTTCCATTATAAAGAGTTACAACGATTTCAGATAATGAAACAAATGTTAACAACATAATTAAGTAGGCAAAACTACAAGCAACGACAATTATATATAATCAAAAACTAATAATATATATTCAAAAACCTTAGAGATATCTAGTCAACAGGTACTTGCTTCTCGTTTATTACATACTCAAAGAATGCATGCTCAATATTGTCGATATTTCCAGGAAAATCCTAGAGCGAATAAAAAGTAATTGACATTGTTTTATTATATTTTATGCCATGGTAATTGCATAGTGTATTTATTTACTCACAATCTACTTTATATGTTATCCCTATCTTCATTATGTTTTATAACGGAACTACGCCGTAGGCCGTAGCAGCTACGAGAAACTCAAGTGTTGAGGAGCTACGGCTAAAAGGATCTACGAAATAATATTTCGTAGGTTTCCACCAACAACTTTCCACCTTCTACTTTAATTTCTTTATTTTTTTTTATCCGATTTTGTTTATGATACTGAAATCGTACAGTTAGCTAAGTACAGTTTTGTTGTGCATGAAAATTAATAATAAACAATATAGGAATTATTTCGATTAATTTTATAAGATTGGTTTTTCTACTATTTGAGTTCCGATCCAAGACTTAAGTCTAGTTTTCACATGTTTGTTATTTACCTATTAGAAGTTTTAATCTACCGATATTCAGATAAGTAGCGCTGTAATAAAAATTACATGGAAAAATTACTCCATATACATTTCGCGATACTACTAGAAGAAATAATAATTATTTTTGTTAAGTTCAAAAATACTATTATTTGAAGATTATCTATATATACGTTGTGAACTTGTGAAATAAATAAGCAAATGGTAGATAATAGAATTCACACTGCAACGGGTTTAAATCATGAGAGGCCTTGGCTGATCGCACGAATTAAGTATTTTATTCGTTAAATTTTATGTCTAAGATTTACGTTAGAAATAACAAAGTCGTTAAGATAAGGAAAACATACATTGAAAATATTTAGATATTTTTTCTACTGTCTAGGTAACTAAAAAAGTGGCAGTAGCAATAATAATTACAGTGTAATTGTTATTATATAACTGAATTTGAATATGTTGGTTTCAGTGGCTAATTGTAAAACAATGGGATCCCTGACTACAGTCATTAAACCCTCGAGTAGATGTGACCTATCAGTTTGGTCGACATCCAAGTTCCCTCGAGCCCCGCGCCAAATACCACCAACCAACCAACGTCAGTCTGTTACACAACAAATTATTCCTATCTAGTACTTCACTGACCACCACACAACTTTTAACATTTATTGCACTATAAAAGTGAATGAGTTTATTATTACCTATAAAATATTTATTTCCATTAATTATATCCAATGACAACGGTGCCTTTGTATTTCGCACAGTTTGTTTCCAGATAAAGATATTATTGTGTTAATTTAATGATAAGACTTTCATAGAATATAAGTGAAGAAGTATAATATAGATCATTTCGCTTTGGTGTGTGCTATTTACTGGGTGTTTCCTCACAATGGCCGGCGATATGGTGCATCCTAAGGTATATATTCCATATACTCTACCTATCTAAAATAGAATAGAATCAATATAATGTATAGTATGATATGGTTTTGATAACGTTTTTTTTAACCAACATTGAATCGCAATAACAGAAAAGTGTGATAATTTTCCCATAACATAAGAGAGAACTTTGTGTCTTAGTTTATTTAGATAAAAATACACAAAATTTATCAAATTAATTACTTGCGTCAATTGTTGACAGAAAAATATAAAAATTTATAAAATATAATTAATAAGATTTTTATATAATAAGCTAAATGCAATTTCGAAAGCTGTGTCCCTTGGTCATTATCTAAGTTATTTTATTTCAAAGTTATAAAATAAGTATCTATTTCTTGTTTTTTATGCGATCTTAATCAAGTTATAAACTTTTATGAATAACTTTTCGTTTGACTGTCATCCATAATGTAATTTAACATACAAGTGCGTAATAATACAATTACATAAGGTATAGGGGCATAGTAGAACGAGTAGAAATACCTGGTTTACAGATATGTAACAAAGGAGAATGAGATAACAATATCATAAAATCAGAACAGGCTTCTTAGGCTCAGCAAAAACAATGAGTCTACATAATACCCATAAAAAACTTTTAATGAATGTATACCTACAAGAAACATGGATGACTGTGGATGATGTGATGTCTTTGGATTATTAACAGATAAACACTATAAACATGTTATGCCACAGTTAGATATTTGGGAATCCCCAGCGTGTCTCGAAGTAATTGTATGAGTCAACAGCAACTTTCAGAGATTAGAATAGTACGTATTTACCTACATAAATAAAAAATAATCTCACTTATCGTAACATAACCTTCGTGTATTATTGCAAACAAAATGACACTAATTGAGGAAGTTAATTTACAGAGCAATTTTTTGACATTTTATAATTGTAGGTATCATACAAGAGTATATACATATACATACTTCGAATACATTTTCATAGCGGCTTTTCGTTTGCACAGTTCAAAGTAATGGAAAATTATAAACAGTTAAATAAACGCCATTATATAGTTAGATATAAATAGATAAGCGAATTTTGTCCAACATGCGCGTGTGCACTTGCGATCCAACCAAACACGTGTGTGAGCGTATCTCTTTTACGTCAATCACTTTTTCGTCTGAGTTTTCAATTGATCTGTGAACTCTTATATTTTTCCATACCAAAACCGGATAGAAAAATATTGAGTTATAACTCTAATAGGGGTTATGTCTGCGTTCCTATAACTATAACGTACTTAGATAACATAGTTAAGTAAATTTTAAATGGCTATAGAATATTGTTATACATTTCATAGTCAGTTGATATGATGCGGCAAGTGACAACAAAGAAAGATGTTTTGAATACAGTGAAGAGGAATTTATATTAAGACTATCACGTTGGGTTTTTACTACTGTGAAGATTTCCATTTGGTTAGAATGAATATATGTATGAGAAGACATATGAAATTAAAGTTTGTACCTATTTGAATACATTTAAACAAAAAAAAGTGAAGCGTCATTGTCTCTAATCTAAGAAAATTGCTAAACATACCTACTTTTCAATAAAAAAGAAATACACAATAGAGATATCCAATTAATTAGAAGTGAGTAATATTGAGTAAGAGGGATTCGCTATGGTTTCTGAATGAGGTTCAGTGAAACAGTACAACATAGGTAATATGCAGAAATTGCCGAAGTAACCTATAAAACACTAGAAATTTTCATAATTATTTCATTAAACATATCTGACGCAACCCAGTGTAACATTTAAGGAGAAAATCGTCAACGCGCAATGAAAATGCTAACAGACTCCATGACATTGCTCCATTGCACAAACAACTGAGTAATACGCCCAACGATTCACGTAGCACCTAACACAAGCTTGATGTTATATCAACATGCTGGGGGCACGTCCACATGACATCATTATACTGGGCCGGTCCCATCTGATGCCAAGTTCCAGTAGGACTTGATTGCAGTGCATGTCTTAATATCACAGACACACACAAACATGACCCCATAGATAAAATAAATATATATGACCATGTGTCACCTGTGTATTTTACACCCACGGTATGAAATAAAAAGAAATTAAAGGAAATAGGAAGAAAAAACAATGACAAATTTTAAAGGTTATTCATGAGAACGACAATATAATAGGTACTACCTACCAAACTGAAACTTATTTGAAAGACGTTTTTGCAAGTAGCGAGAAGAATTAATCAATTACAGAAATAACTAGTTATTTCTGAACTCGAATACATTATTTTTTATTATAATCAGCATAGGCACGTTGCGTGCCAGCTGTGCGTTCAGTAGGTTTCAACAACAGAAACTGATCGAGATTCAACGGTGGTTTTCAGATACACTTGCTTGTCTGATTAGTTAAACCCAAGAATACACGATTTCAGAAGAAATTTTTAAATTGGAATATTACCACTACAATTAAATCTAAATAAAAAAGCATCGCAAAGTCTATAAAAAAATAGATATAGTCTGAGACTGATATTGACTTTCCTATCAATGTTCATTGACATTTTATCAATTCTGTTTGGTATGAATAGGTACCTACTAATTCCATGGAATAAATAGGTATAAAACTATGTTCGGTATGATGTGAATGACCTTGAGAAACCTCTGACCGATGCCAAAAATAACGTATTTTGTCAGATTGGAACGTGTCTAAAGATCGCCGCATTACCTTTAGAAACTTGTCACAAATTGCAGGTGGAATGGAAACAAGTTTCAATGTTTTTCAACGCTCACCGATTTTGGCATGATACAGAGCGCAGTTCAATAGTTTTCTCCGTTGTTTTTAAAAGCTTTTATTTAACTTGCAATGTATGTATATATGTTTGCTCGGGTGGAATCTTGCTCCTCAATTTTGAAGCAGATATCTACAACCGATTGTGCTGAAATTTTATATACACGTTTAGACACGTTAAGGAGTGTGAAGTTATTCTAAATCCAATATGGCGGACCATCCAAGATGGCGGAATGGTTGTTTTTAATGCATTTCTACAATATTGGCATCAAATGAAAGGGCTTGTTGAGAGTAACTCGAAAAATAATGTGACGTCATTCTAAATCCAATATGGCGGAACATTCAAGATGGCAGAAAGGTTATTTTTTATGCACTTCTACAATATGGGTATCAAATAAAGGGCTTGTTTAGAGTAACTCGATAAATAATGTGACGTTATTCTAAATCTAATATGGCGGAATATTCAAGATGGCGGAATAGTTATTTTTTAAGCACTTCTACAGTATGGATATCACATGAAAGGGAAAAATAATGTGATGTCATTCTATTTAAGTATATAGATTTAGAAACCTAGTCAGCAATAACTAAAAATTAAAAAAATAAATTAAAAGAAAAAATTTTTTTAGGAAAAGCAAATGCAAATAAGAAGAAAATAAAATTTTCCTTTAAAATTTTTACTATCAACTTATTACCTCATTATACACAATTTATATGACCATAAAAGCTTGTCGCGAGGTTTGCGGAAGTAGGTACCTATAAGTATTTTACTCAATTAAATAGGTCAGTTTATTGACACAAATAGGTATACCTCGCGACAAGCATTTATGGTCATATAAATATGTGTATTTATACTTATAACCTTGTATAAATGTATTAAATTGTATACCTATAACATACACAATTTATGTATAACATACACAATTTAATACATTATACAAGGTTATAAGTAGATACTTAGTTAAAATTCTAAAGGAAAATTTTCTTTTTGGAGCATTTAAATAAAATCTTTTCTTTTTTTTTATTTATTTCCTCAAAGAATTCAATAAGGAAAGCTATAGTATGTAATGTTCTCTTATTATGATTTGCATGAACTTTGATTCTAGCAATGGACATCATTAAAACAAAAAGTTTGACAGGTCGGTCGTGAGCTCGTGGGTTTTCGTACTTTTTTAAATACTTGAGGTATTTCACACATCGTTAGTTGATTGCATGCGTGAAGGGCATCACGTGAGCGGTATGGGTCGGGCCGGGGTGTGACGTCACGGCGCGAGGCGAGACGGGGGGGCTGTCTGAGGGTGTGGTGCACATGCGCTAGCCGCGTCGTTTCAAGGTGACCTCAACGCGACTCGCCTAACTAGTGCCCCGCGTGTTCAGACAGTCGCTGCTCATACTACACTGTGTACCTTTCACTCCGCGCGGTTTCCGATACCGGTATTCGCGAGAACGCGGATACCTTTGCTAGACCAGTGTTACTTTATGCCAGCACGCTGTGGACGCCAACGTTACTCGTTCATCACCTTTTATCTCAGTCGTCGCGACTGACAAGACGAATCGATATGCGTCAAGCGCGAGATATCGTGAGTACCCATCACAAACTCAAATATTTGCATGAAATCTTAAAATTTCCTTTAAACTGACATAAATGGCCATACCAATAACTAAATCCATAATATACTTAGGTAGGACGTTGTATGTGAGTATATCTTTTTCCGTGTATAAAAATATAAATGGGTAAGTATATTGAACATCTACCAACAACCTAATCTATGTTCTTATTTGCGTCAAATTCATGTTGAAGCATATACTTAAGTATATATACTTCATTACTGATTTAGTTTTCCTATTAATTGCAAAGTAACAACAACGATAATACCTAAATTATAATTTTTATTCCGACTATATTATTAATCCCAAAGGAGGAAAATTCGGAAAAAAAGACGTAAAGGATTCAGAAAGTGTAACTGTATCCGTCTCCGTTTGCAGAAAAGAGGATTTGTTTCCTGAAAAGCCATTTTCACGTAAACTAATATGATTTTCAAGAAATCGTTTGTCATTTTTGTCATTGTCCATTGTGGAAACTATTTGAAACTAGCAATATATGGATATTGCTAATTTCAAATGGTTTCCACAAAAGCACCTCAGGTCCTTGCTGATTGATAAATGTTATTATAATTTGAACAATTTTTTAAATGATAGATTTAGATGAAAATTTAGTTACTTTTATTAATTCGATTTTGTTTTGTGGGATAATAGCATGCTCTCCATTTAAATTTGCATACCCGTGGACGGTGAAACATGTAGGATTAAGCTTTTCTTTTAACACCACATTGTAAATAATGTTAACTCATGATTGTCAAATAAATAATCTTTGTCTTTGTCTTAGAAAAGCGAAGAATTGTATAAACATCAAGTTTTTATAGAACAATGTTTTATTAACTCAATCAATATTAGCCTTACCATAATAATAAGGATAAACAACAGATAATAAATTATTTGGAATTTGCTATTCATTGATCACATTTATCGTAAGGTCAAAGAAGGTCGCGTTTATCACCAAAGGTTAAAGACACAGGGAACAGTTAAGAATTCCTGATTGTTCTGGTAGTTTTCTCGATTGTCCTACTCGTATTTTCAATTAAACTATCTTCTGTAAATATAAAGTACCATACCTATATTAATAACACTTGATATAACTATTTCATTAGGTAATTATTTTATTATGTAGTAACAACACAACACAAACATAATAATAATTGACATCTTCCTTGTAGTATCAATTAGCTACAGCATTACCTACGATGATGTGTCACACACACACATCATCGTAGGTAATGCTGTAGCTAATTGATCTACGTTGAGTTGTGTTATGGCTGTGTTACCATGGATATTTTTATTGGCATTTTATTGCCGTAGAATTGAAAATACATATTGGAACCAGCCAATTTCCATAAAACTGTGTTTAAAAGTATACCTAGTTGAACTTGAATTTACTTTTTTTCTTTGTTTATGTAGACAAACAGAAAAACTTATTCTATGGAACCTATATTGCAATGACACTAAATATAGATTTCATCAAATTAGTACGTATGGTACTCCTTACCGCATAAAGTTATTTGATTCCGTGATGTCTAAGAACGCAATTAACACGCCGGTTAGAGTTTTCATACACTGGATATAACCAGTTACATTATTTACTTAATGACGCTTCGTGGTGTTCATATGATAATCTTCGTCGTGAAGTATATTAGCGCAGCTATGACAATCAAAAGACAACTTCTAATGTTAAATATTTATACACGATCCTATGTAAGTTGGCGCTGACGAACGAAGCACGCGCAGATATTTTTTTTTTAATTACGATAACATTTTGTTTGGACAATGTGATAAAATAGAAATGGTATCCTCTATAGATATAAACAGTAACAAAAATATATGAAAATTAAAAATTAAAATGATAATAAATAAAAATAAATAAATAAGTAACAAAGATGGCAAAGGACATGGGCATTTTTTGATTCAATATATTTAAAATTCACTGAATCATGGTACCTACTGTATATAAAGAAATAAAAATTAAAGATAAAGATTGACAGAAATTTCATATTCAGAATTATAGTAGGTAAGATATGTGGATTTTCGGAAGAAAGTATCGCAAAATTACTTACTATGCGGCCGTTTAATTAGATACATTTATCAGCAAACAAAACGGAATGCATGAAACATGTCAGCAAATAGCAAAGTAATAGATTACGTCGGGATTGGGTGTCCATATCAGATATAACCGCAATAACGTTGATATTATCTGGAAAACTATACAGAATGAGCGAAACTTATCGCGATACTTTACGCTGAAGTGCCATGATATTGCCCTTTATGCTTTGCTACACTACTTACACACGGATTTATCGGAGTTTATTTCCTAAGCAATATTAATTAGTTGTGTTCATACTAAATTATAATATGTAGTAGTTACGAAATGTTTATCATAAACAGGGACTGATAAAGAGTTCTGACCGTTCTAGGCTATGCATATATGACGATGCGTACTAAAACCAAGCTTCCAAACATTTTTACAATGCATTAGTACTCGTAGTATATAAGTTACGGTCTAGTGAAAATATGCTTCTAAATATATATACTAAAATTATTATATTCTATTCTATATTATACTTTCATTATGCGTTAATTTTAACCCACGACGCAAAAAGGGGGGGTGTTATAAGTTTAACGTATCTGTCTGTGGCATCGTAGCTCCCAAACGGAAGAACCGATTTACGCATAGTTTTTTTTGTATCAAAGATAATTTTATCCCGAGTGTTCTTAGCCATGTTTCATGAAAATCGGTTCAGCCGTTTAAAAGTTGTAGCGAAATTAATATTGAAATTCGGGCTTTTTTTTTATTTGTCTAACAAATAAACTTATTAGGTACTTTACATATTTGCATACTTACAAAATTAAAATCATTCTCTGGCTAAAATTTTAAATAAATATGTTTTTAAATAAAGCTGACCTGCGTCATTCTATGTCAGAGAAATAAACAACATTCGTTGCCAAGAAAACATCGTGGTTGTCCTGTTATATGAATAAACAATGCGCTGAAATAGATACGTTCGATATCCTAAATATATTAAAACCTCCGCATAAAACAAATAAGTACAAGAACATTTCTTCAACAATTAATTATGATGAATTATTTAAACATTCTTGAACAATACTTTAAATTAAATTTGTTTATCAGAAAAAGCATATTAAGCATAGTAACACAGAAATCGACAACATGTGATTAAAATTATTAAATTTACCTATCTCAACAGCAAATGCGTTTCAGATGCAACTAAGCACCATACAAGAAAAAAGGGTAGTAAAAATATTCTCAAACAAGTTTATGAATGTGTAAAATGATGTATTTCATAGAATATATTGGCATTTGTAGATACGCTAATGTGAGGTGAGCGTGAGCCACACGCCCACTCAACACATTTATAAGACAAGCTCAAATGCAGTTGTAATTATAGGAATCGAAGTTGGCTTGTGACGTCATGAGCGAGCCCACGCGTCATCCAATCAGAATCAAACACAGGGAGGCTCGACAATTGGCACATAATATTAATAAGCTTAGCAAACCAACTCCACAAATTCTCAGAATTTTGAAATAATTTGTGGGAGATATGATAAAATAGCCTATATGATATTGTCAAACCTTTTTTGTTCAAAGCCCAAAGTATTTTTGACAATCCCCAGCACGGGTGTTTATTAAGATTCTGCTGACTACTATAGCTGTACTTTTCTATCAAATGCGTACTTAACTAACATAAACGAGACAACAATAGTTATTATCATGAATGAAAAGAGCGTATACGTATTATAGCGAGCTCGCCGATCGTAAGCCGTATTCCTCATTTACTAGTGGCATTGGCAAGACGTGTGGTAAATTTTGTAACTCGTGCAGTGAGCTTCAATATACTAAGAATAATTTTATAGTAAAAGTGACACAAATAAATTTTAAAAATGGGTATGGACATAAATAATTTGCCTTTGGTGAGTATAGTGAGTTCAAGCTATAATTTTATAATATTCAAACTTTTATTAAATTGGAAAGCAACGGTAGTGTTGTAATGACCGCTTTGACCTTGTGAAACTCGTTCGCGATAATGAACGGCTTGCATACACAACTATACTGGTTTGTTTTATATACAAGGAAATTGCAATTATGACCCTAAATTTGACCATCAAAACATTATATTGTTATGACGTGTGCACTTAAACTACCAAGCCTTAATAATAGAAGTATTAATAAGGATAATTAACTAAATGTGAATTTTGTGAAAATACACATTCCTACTTCGGGCATGAAACAGGTGACCTACCTCTTACCCTGTGGGGCAACTGAGTGGCTAGAAGAATATATTGTTGTAATTATGACTAATGATAATATTTCTTCAATAGACGATATCTAATTTATCATGTAAAAATCTATTATTAGCTACCACCTTATTTTTAAGCAGTGTGGTTCGGGAGCCATGCGATTATTTATGTAACACTTTGGTTGCAGATTCGCGAAGAATGCGAGATACTACATATGACGGACAAACAATTAAAAGAAATTATGAGTAGACTTCATAATGATCTAGTTAAAGGACTTAGCAGAGATACTCATCCTACAGCGATTGTAAAATGCTGGTTAACTTACATACAGGATTTGCCAAATGGAAAAGGTAAATCTGCTTTTGTTTAAACAAACAAAAGAAATCATAATTGAAAAAATAATGAAAAAGAGTCGACAGCAACAGCCCTGATTTAATAAATTTACTTTTTCAGAACGTGGAAAATTCCTTGCGTTAGATTTAGGTGGAACGAACTTCAGAGTTCTCATCATAAACTTGGGAGAAAATCACTTCGATATGCAGTCAAAAATCTACGCCATACCAAGCCATATCATGACCGGCACGGGGGTCGCATTATTTGATCATATAGCAGAGTGCTTGGCTAATTTCATGAAGGTAATACATTGTTCTTGTAGATTTACTGTTTACTTGATACAATTATTAAATATATTTACACGATAATTATTTATTTTTCGCAGGAACATAATGTCTACGAGGAGAGATTGGCCCTAGGATTCACGTTTAGTTTTCCTCTAAAACAAATGGGTCTTACGAAAGGAATTCTACAACGCTGGACTAAGGGCTTCTCTTGTAGCGGTGCGATCGGAGAAGATGTTGTTCAAGGATTAAAAGATGCTATCGCTAGACGAGGAGTAAGTTGACTACATATTTATATCAAAATTCAATACAATTGTTACACTCCACCAAGATCTAATAAATCTTATGTATGACTGTAAATGAGAATTGCAGTCTTGATATATTACAGGAATAAGTTATAATGCTTTTACAGGATCTTAATTTATCAGTGATGGGCATACTTAATGATGCCACTGGCACCTTAATGTCATGTGCGCATAAAGAACGAAATTGCCGAGTAGGGGTTATTATTGGTAAGTTGACGATGATTAGCTCTCTTCTAGCAAATTAAGGCATGTGTTTTCTTCCGATTCAATGAGAGCTAAGAGAGAGGCTTTCGTTTTCAATTATGATATGTCAATAAGAATTTTATGATAAAGCTTTAAATTTAAAAGTTAAACAACTATAGAATCCTTTTCTATGGTTGTATACATTTTAATTTTTTTCCAACGCAAATTGTTATAATCATTGGAATTAAACTTCTCTTATTTAATTTGACTTTCCTACAAAAAATAGAACCAATTTAAAGGAAAAACATTATTGTCTTCGGTACATGCAGTGTGATCCATCTATTCAAAGATTTGACCTTTTTCAATGGAATCCTATAGTACTAAAATTCCCGCGCTCCGCACGAATCGATATGACAATGTTAATTTGGAATGCAAAATATATGTATATAATTTGTAGTATTTTGATCTGCTTCTTTTTTATTTTTTGTTTGTCAACTAATAAATAAAAAAGAAATAGAGTCCTTTTTATATTTATTGAAATTGTATTATGAAGTTACTACTTCATGTTATTAGAAGGGGGAGGGTATAATAACTACAAGCAAAACAGTGATCGTTGTAAATTAAACGAAGTATTTTATAATTGTTAATATATTGAACGAAAGCCTCTGAATCATCATCAACGTATCGCTGGTCTAATCACACTATACATCTGGAATTAATCGGGAACGTCATCTAATACTGATCGCATGTTTCCATTCTTATAGGACGTACAGATAGACATTTGCGCTATTCTGAATGACACGACGGGAACTCTCATGTCCTGCGCGTGGAAAAACCACAACTGCAAAATAGGACTCATCGTTGGTAGGTTTCATTGTTTATTGCTGATGTGTCGCTTTTGCCTTTTAGGATTTTCGTTTTAGATTTTATTTTATTTGTGTTACCTTTGCATTTCATTTTTGTTTAATATGAATACTATATTTGTGTTGGGCATAATTTTGATTTTTGCAGTATATGTTTTGTGGTGTTGGCGTATAGTGTAAAAATGGACATGTGTTAACCGTAACTGATTTAGTCATATGTTGGGAATTACCATTTAACGTCGGCCGGTATGGTTGGGTTATTGTCAATCATTCGTCATCTCTCATATTGTACCTATCTTGTTTTTTTTTACCATACGGCAAGATAAAATGACAGTTTTCCCAATTCTACATGCTATTTGGAATCTGACTTTATTGTATTTGGCATCATTAACAAATTAAAATTGCATGTTTACAGATTTATTTGACGTCATTACTTTGTATTTCGATTAAATGTATGTATATATTTATTCTATTTTTATTGCTTTCTAATTTATAGAAACGTATGCGTTTATTTATATTAACTATAACAGTAATGTGCACGCGATTAAGCATTTTAATAATTTTCATTGTTATTAAATTTTTCTTTGTTTAATGCTCGGCTGGCTATGACCTATCTTAATAAATTATTTATATATTTTCAAGTACTGTGTTAATAAAAATTTGGAGAATTTTGCTAACGTTTCTTATCTCTATCGATCGCCATTAAAAAGTATTAATCTTTAACCTGATAATCCGTAGGTACTGGAAGCAATGCCTGCTACGTGGAGAAGACGGAGAACTGCGAGTTGTTTGAAGGCGAGCCGACCAAGCCTGCCATGTTGATAAACACGGAATGGGGCGCTTTCGGTGACGACGGCGCCCTCGATTTTGTCCGGACAGAGTTCGACCGGGAAGTCGACTCCAACTCCATCAACCCTGGCAAACAAATGTAAGTTTTTTACTTATACTCGTTTATCATAAACAGTTCACTATTTTAGTTTAATAAAGACGAAAAATTGGGTCGGATTTAACAAATCAAATTGGTATTACTGACGAAGGGTAATAAATCGCATGTCAACTCTACTTTGTTTTCCCGTTTAGTAATCATTTCATGGATACTTAAACAAATAACAAAGTTTTTCAGCGAAAAAAACTAGTATCATGAAACTAACTAGTACCTAATTTTAATCAACTAATTAGTCAAATTCATATATTAGAAAAAAATGGCACGAATTTAAAATTATTTGATTTTCTCAAATAAGCCACAGATAACTCTAGATAATACGAAATATACATCCATATTAATCTACACTAATTTAATAAAGAGGAAGTGTTTGTAAGGTTGTTTGTATATATTTATATTTGGATAAACTTCGGAACCTAGTAGGAAACAATATCAATCCTGAGTGACGCACTTATTATCCCGGTATATAAAGTTTTAGTAGTAGTATAAAAATCGCGCAATCTTTCCCATAACATTACCATTTAAATTACACCGTTAACAAGACCGTTTTATAGACAATTATTATGAGTAATTAAAATACAATTATTATAATTTTATTGACATAGTTTATGTGAAATTTATTGTTTAGAGGAAATCGCCAAGTTTTTCCTGTAAAAACACAGTTTAAGGCTACTCATAGGTTACATTCTTTGTGTTTTATTTTTCATCCAATAAATTAACGACCGATTAATTAATTGGAGGTACTTTTGAGACTAGTTGAGACTAAACAACAACAAGGTCAATGGATTGATAGTTATCACTATCAGTCAGACATCATTATTTGCAGGGTCTTGGTCAAATTGTATAATTGGTTGGGAATTTTTTTCCCACATTACATAGTAAAGTTTTTTCACTCATTACTTTAGTAAAATGTAATCTTATCAGTTTACATATTCGGCAAAAAAGTATAGGAAATTTTCTAAGATAATATACAATCTGTACAACTGATTAAGTATCTAATAACTTAGTTTGCAATGACATGCCTGTTTCATATATACCTACTAAATGTAAGCCATTGTTATCTAACGTAGTTACGTAGGTAGTGACTATAGAATAATATCAGAATTTACTAGTAAAAACTAGTTATGCCTGTAAGATTTTAAATTATGATAATGTATAAAAAATGATAATGACTTAAAAATGAAGCATTTCTGACAATTATATATAAATTGCTAAAGATATTTCATTATAAAATATACTGTTTTATGAGTTACATATACAAAAAAGCATTAAAGGCACTAGGCGGTCTTATCGCCTTGTGTCGGAGAAATAATAGAACGAAAAAAGGCCTGTGTCTTTTCTTATTTCTTTAAACTTCTATCATAAAATAAATATTTCTCAATATTACTGACCGTCGCTTTATTTTAATTTTACTGAAACTTTATTCATTTCAGACAAGAGAAAATGATATCAGGAATGTACATGGGAGAGCTGGTGCGACTGGCGCTGGTGAAGTTCACCACAATGGGCTTGTTGTTCGGAGGGCGGGGTTCGGACTTGCTGTTCCAGAGGAACAGTTTCTACACCAAGTACGTCTCAGAGATCGAGTCGGACAAACCCGGGGATTACACTAGCTGCATGGATGTGTTGGAGGAACTAGGTAACTTTATTTATTAGTTACTCTACTTATTCAAACTACTTATGACTATTTTTTCTGATACGATACCGAATCTATTTTTCTTTTCGTCGTATCTCAAAAAAGAAAAATGCAAATGTGTAGCTAATGATGAAATAATGCAAACACTCAAAGACGCGACGTCAACTATCTCGGTCGACGCGGACAAAAATTAATAATATCGTTTTTATCATAATCTGATAAAATTTACAAAAATATAGACTGGTGCCTACACCCAGACATCCAAACTTTCATCAATCATGACGAAATATGTGATAATAAAATGCGCAACCCGACCATCGTACAGTGTACCTACACGTTACATAACCCTACTGGGTAGGTATGTAAAACTCCTATAATCGATGAAAAAGATTATGTAATGATTCGCATCAATGTACCAGCACTAATAATAAATAATTGTGTCAACGTACGCTTTTTTTTATTAATCAAAGTCAAAAGCATTTATCACTCCTCACCATTCCTCAAGAGGATAACAGATATAGGTACTTTTTCTATCTGTATATAAGGAAGTCGCAAGAGTGGAAAAGCCATATCATGGAAGTTTGTTGACTTCAATCTGAAAACAATATCAATAATAAGCAAATTAACTCACATTAATTTTACCAATTACAGGTTAAATGTTATCGTAGGATCCCTGAAGTTATTATAAGTTTATCAATTAGGGGTTAAACTTTAACGAAAATTAAATAAGTATTATAATAAAATTTCTTCTCGGATCCTTGAAGTTATTATAACCTTAATTTATCTTAACCTTTTTCTGATTAACTTTCCTCCGTTATCGACAATGCATGAAACTGATAACGTACAAGTCTCGTCAGCCTACTTACAAAAATATGATTTATCCATAGTTAAAATATATTTCTTTTATCTATGGGTTTATCTGTGACCTTTGGCAGAAATTAATATTTTAATCGATAATAATTAAATCAACAACTAATTTGATTTATTTTAATATGATGATACCTACTTATTGCGTGTAAGTACTATTATACGAGTACATATTGAGATTGATCGAGAAGTCCATTGTGGTTCAAGTGTGTGGACTTGAACACCAAACTTGAACCCTAACTAATAATGAGTTTTATCTTTGACCTTTGACAATAGGTAATGAATGCATTTAATAAACAACAGTTTTCATTTACTTTATATATGGCTTGATATTACACATTAAAATAAACACTGTGTTAGCTTGTACAAATATTTTTATCAGTGAACTTTTTTTATATTGAAATGCGCACAAAGGTAGCTGTAACTTTACTTGTCTAACGGTAAATGTGGTAACAGCAATGTAGTAAAATGTTTATGAACAGACCTAACCTACGTATACTACTTAGCATTTTATATGCGCCATTGGTTAATGTTCATGAAAAGGCGAAACAAAGCATTGTTTCAATCAAATCCTCATCTATAAAATATTTTAGATTACAACACGTTTCATCATTATTCAATGTTATATTATTGTAATGACAAATAATAGACGAGAAAGCCCATATAGGAATTTTCCAGAAATGTTAATGTCTGTGAAACGTTTTATTTTATTTGATCGTTTGAGCGAGCATTTTTACCAATATATGTATATATAATTAGTTAATATTATGTTTCATCTCATTTAAGATCATGTATTTTCCTGCTATCTTCTAAGTATCGACAGTAGATACCTACTGTTTCTTTTATGGTAGTTATGTCTACTGGCTATAATTACACAGCGCAGAGTAGCATGACCATTAATTTCCACGCAACCGTCGTCATCTACCATAACGCAAGATTTCGAATATAATTTCAATTTAACGTAGCTTAAATAAACCCTAACCGAAGATATAACTTCATTACTTGCTTTCATCATCATCTTCTCAACCATGAAGTCCATACCTGGGTATAGCCTTTTGTGGAACAGTCCATGACATATTCAATGTAGAAATCTATCTGTGCCTTGCCTATCAGCATAGTTAGAGATTTGAATGTCACGTTTCAGAGCATAAGACTGGCTAACAGCGACAATATTTACATTGCAGGACTATCCCACGCGACGGAGTCCGACATGGCCGCGGTCCGACACGTGTGCGAGTGCGTGTCGCGGCGAGCGGCGCATCTGGTCTCCGCAGGCATCGCCACGCTCCTCAACAAGATGAATGAACCCAAAGTCACCGTCGGCATAGACGGCTCCGTCTACCGTTTCCACCCCCATTTCCACACGCTCATGTGCGAAAAGATCGCGCAGCTGGTCCGGCCCGGAATAACGGTAAGCGTTTGTTCCTATTTTAATTTGTAGATATCTATCCATTTTTTACATTACAAATGTTTTCGTATAAACAAGCGGAATAGGATCTTAGAAACGAACGGCGTGAAAAGGGGAGATATGGATGTCCAGTAGTGAGAATAGTAGATATACCTAGGCCCGTGATATAGTAGGCGGAAAATGTTGATGACGAAGCAATATCAGTAGCAGTACACACAGCGTAGTATTTGACATTTTGAAATCATATTTGGTCATAAACATTCATTACGCAAAGATCAAAAATAATAATGAAGCATTCGTTAAACGCGAATAAGACGATTTGAAGGCAGTCATCGACATCGCGAACAAAGTTCAAGGTACACCAAATCATGTTCAGCAATAAGTGCGCGTGCACGCGTCATATGTTCATACAAGTGACTGCACTCGCACGTCACAATAACTTTATAGTTCTACTAACAGATGATAAAGTGAACTAGTGTAATTAGGAATACTATACTACTAGTTATGACCAACCAACCAAAACTTAACTACTATCGTAGACCGCACCCACTATTTAAATTTAAAGTAGCATATCACCTTAGATTAATAAAAGAGCATATCACTCCTCTAAGACTAAGTATCATACCTAACCTACAATCTCAGTGCTCAACAATGACAGTATTTATCTAAGTAAATTATATAAAATGCACATTATATTTTAATTCCCTTGCGTGTTTGCGTAGTTTATGAAGACTCATTAGCCTCACTATGAAGATTTTATGGATGTCCTAAAACCCGTAGTTTCGTCACTGACTCGCTGACCATCAAAAATGTTAGGGTACTTCCTGTCTTAGAAAGCTGAAATTTGGTATGTAAGCTAATATTAGTACAGAGACAAAAAAAAAAAAAAACTCAACCTAACCTAACCCATCCCCTTGGTATAGGGGATGGAAGTTTGTATGAGATTAGCACTATTTCTTGTGCTAGATAGCGTAAAATTTGTAATAATACTTCTTGTAATAAATAAAAAAATACGTATGTGGTAATTTTTCAAAAATCATCCCCTAACTCCTTAAAAAAGGAGGTGAAAGTTTATACGCTAATAGTGACGACGGCCGTCGCTACGAGGTCAATAAAGAAATAAAAAAATCAATACATATAATAAAACAGTAAAAAAAGTGTTTCTGTACATTGAAGATATTTAAATAAAAAAATTGAAATCGATAGTGAATCAGCAATATAATAAGAATTGAAAAAAAAAAATGTCTGTATGTTTGTTTGCACACGCTAATCTCTGGATCTACTACTAATAATGGACGTATTTGAATGAAACTTTTTAATTGTATAACTAATAGCTATAAAGCCTGGTCAACATATAGGGTTTAATTTATTTTGGAAACTGGAACAGCTCTAGCAGAACCTATAAAGACCAGCTAATCTGTAGGAAATATAGAAAAGTCACCTTAACAAAAATTGTTCGCCCAGATGAGCATTTTGTGATGCGTATAAAAATCGAAGATATGGAATACCTGATGATGTACTCTAAAAGACCAGCTACACTATAACAAATATGACAAAAGCGTTTTAACAAAAGTTGGTCAGCCTGATGAGCATTTTCTGTAGACTTTTAAAAATCGAAGATATGGAACACCTGATACAGACCCATGATGGTCCAGCTAAACTATACGAAATAAAGAAATGATCATCAGGGTGGACAACTTTTGTTAAGACACAAAAGTTGTCCAGCCTGATGAGCATTTCCTGTTGAAGTAAGTATAAAAGTCGAAAATCTGGAACACCTGAAGTAGAGTCGTAATGGTCCAACTAAACTATAGGAAATATACAAATATACGTTAACAAACATTTTTAAGTCTGACTGATGATCATCTTCTGTATAGGTATCGTTACGCTTTGTCTGTACAGTTAAATTTCTCTAATAATTTTGACTTCTTACCAAAAGTTGATCCGCCACGCGAACGAAGTCGCGGGCATCAGCTAGTAAAAAATAAAATAAAATATATGTATAAGAAAACAAAACAAAAATAGTGGGAGTAAAGAAATGCAACAGTAAAACACTTGGTTACATATGTTTCACCAACTTACAAAAATAAATGAAATCCCACCAAAAACATTTTCATGTAAAAATTTTGCCAAGACGAGTCTAGTTTGCTTCATAAACTCTACACTTTAGTCAAAATGTATGAAAAGTGATCAGATCTCGTGTAGAGCCAAGATTCTTGATATATGCGCCCTAACTTTACCAGATCTAACTTCACATACTTTACATTCTAGTTAAATCGTGTGGCATGGCCGTTTTGCTACGGTCACGTAGATTTCATAGGCATTCGTTATCTTATTTCTAGAGTAACGAAACGGCCAAGCTAAAGTGAAGCAAACTGTAGACTCTTCTTGGCAACATTTATACATGAAAATGTTTTTGGGGGGATACATATAGTGACTTTGTTTTATATTTTACTTCTTGCGTTGTTTTCGATCATCAGAACGCCAAAAAATAAATAAAGCACTATCAGAAAAAATACAACGACTAAATATTTTATTTTATCCTCTTTATCTAAGTTCAAAGATTTCTATTACACGTTACATCACCAATTTAAGAATAAACATACGGACTTGGCTATCTGCAGAGATAATGTATCAAAGCCGAGCCCCCAGTTTGCTCGGCCCTTGCTGAACGTTAGTAAACAGATAAAACTTTGTTTATACATTTATAATCTGGCCGACGACATGCTGAACTTTATACAGCTGGTTCAAAACAATTTTTATCTTATTGAGGTCTCGACAGACGGACCTTCAATGGACTTCGTGTCATTGGCCAATTTTTTTATCACTACGCAAATATTTTCAATAAGTCATCTAAGTAAATCGATAACTAATCTAACAATTTCACTTTTAATAACTAGTTGTTCGCCGCGAACGTAGATCTTATAAATAATGTATATACTTATGAGCGAGGTCTATCATTCTATTTGGTACAAAAATACATAATGTATTGTAAAGTAGTTGCCAAGTAGAATGACAGACCTCGCTCACTTCGCTCGCTTGGTTAATTAATGATAAGTACTGCAACTACTAATCTACGTTAAATTTTGCTAGTGACTTTCTTTGATTTAGAATTTTCTAACTTTATGTCAATTTGTAAGGAGACGAAGGTAAATTGGACTAACGTTCAGATACCTAAACATTAAATTTCGTCTGATAAATTTATTTACGTGCTGCACTATTCTATGTATGCTACAAAAATACAGACTACAAATAAATCTACTCTACGTACTTTCTACAATTCATATTGCTCAAGAAATGTATATTTGATCGCCATGGAAACGCCATAGAAATGAGTGACTGACTGACAGACAACGTTTTGACGACAACGAAGAAGAAGAAAATATAATAAATAATGCACTATTTTTTGAAAATTGCATTTCTAGGGTATATGGTGTAGGGGTGAAAATTTATATTAAACTTCATTATTTTTGAAGAGAGACCCGTAAAATGTTTCGATTTACGTCGATTTCGACGATTTGACGTCACGGGTTGCCGAAAGCGGAAGTGGGAGACGTAGCTGGATATGGGACGGAGACACGGAGTCAAAAATGGGCGAGGTAAATAGTGGGAAACGGGGCGGGATATTGCGAAAAGCGTGATGGGACAATATGTAGGTAAGTTTACGAGATACATGGAAGGAAGCGTGAAGCGGGCTTGGATAAGTTGCGGGACGAGACACGTAGCGGGAAACAGGAAATTGAACTAAAGTTGAAAAAAAATAAGAATTGGAATCTATATTTACCAGTCTTACAGAATATGCGATAAAAGAATGATCGAGATTTTACTATGAAATTCACGCGGGCGAAGCCGCGGGCAAAAGCTAGTATTTCATAAAATGTTGTATCAATAAAACTGGGGTAAATTTTAACAAATTTTTAGAAATAAATGACAATTTTAACGACATATTTAATTAATCCAAAATGTCCATACAATATCTAAAAGCTTAAGTAAATAGTTACTATTTATTATCCTTACTCATGTAATTGTTGTTGTTACAGTTCGATCTGATGTTATCAGAGGACGGCAGCGGCCGCGGTGCGGCGCTAGTAGCGGCGGTGGCTTGCCGCGAGACTCTTGGCTTCGCGTAGGGTTACCTCTGCATCGATATTTCGTCATGACGACCTGTAAACCAAAATGTCACACGAGACACGGACCACTCCTCCACTACTTCGATTGCACACGACAATGCCGGCCATGTCATTCCCACACTCCTGTGTGAAGGCAATCAATATCGTAGCGCAGTGGGTAATGGGATCTTGTAATATTTTGCTAATGTGTTAATTTCACAAGTTACGTAAACGCCGAATTTCTGTTAAGCTTTTAATTTTTATTATCGCGATAGTTCAAAGTGTTAGATCATTAAATTGCTATTCTTTGTTCATCTATAAACGGTTCTGTTCAGTGTCCTCACATAAAATGTATGGCCAATATTTAATCGAATATCGATAAATTTGGTGAACATATTTTAAACACAAAACGTAGAGTAAAATATGGTTATTTCAAATGTGTCGATATGATTGGTTAGTTGCTTTAATAGTTTGCTTTTAGGTTGATTTATCTTAGTTGTCGTCAATCTGGCGTCGCGGGTGCGTGTATGGGAAATGAAATTTAAATATTTTAGTGTTATAGAACGTGTCCTAGCTGAATTGCTATTACGCGTTTACCTATTTGAGAACGAAGTACAGGTATCATCTCTTTCCAGAGAAATCCAAAGGTTACTTTACATAAGGTTTGCTAAAAGAGATAGGCACAAAGTTGCAGGAACTTGGTCGACGTCTTATCTTATAAATTAGGGTTCAGGAGTACTTACATACGATGACCTGTCTAGTCACAAAAAGATTTAAGGAGTTGGTTACTTAAATATTCAGTTAACAAATACGTTGTCGACATTTCTATAAGAATCTTTGTCCCAGTTCTCTTACAATAACAAGACTGATTTTTATGAACCGATATCACCGTACTACCTACGTATACCTCTTGCTAAAATATACAAAAAAAATTGTTTTCAATGTTACGTTGTATAATGTAATGGTACGTACGTACAATGTTACATAAACTATCAAAGGCTTCTGTCAGTCGATAAACATGCAATGAAGTTGCATTTTTTGCGCGTGCCTATCTTAGCCAACGCAAATATTTGGCCCCAACAAGCTTTCAGTGACTATTGTTGCGTTATTTAGCAATATGTGGTTATAATTATAATTTATCTATTGGTTAGCTAGCTCTTCTAATTCTTACTTTAAGAAAATGCGTATTTATAAAATGTAAACACATAATTTATACAGATACGTTAGCTCCGGACAATAAATTAAAGAACGTCTATCAATGTAAGTACATAGTGTTTTTTTCTGTATTTCCATCTTATGTAAGTAGCAAGAAAGTTTAAAAACATGTGTACTTGTACAAAAATCGTAAAAACAGATATAGGAAATTAATTAAGGAATCCCACTGAGTGCAGAATTATTGAATAATTTTTAATTAGTTTTAATTAGGACAGATAGGTGTATATGTACTTTTCCCATGATCATTTACCAACGTCCAATTATCTTACTTCAGTAAGTGTAAACTGTACTCAGATAAATGTTACTTGGCAGTAATACATTATTTTATCACGCGTGAGTTCCGGTCAACACGAATATCTCAAACACTTTCGAAAACTTCTAATGAATTATATAATAAACTAACATAGCTACCCAAAATACTGAAAGCTGAACTCCTACATATGATGTGATAAGTAAAATGAAATGCCAGAGTGAAGATGTTCGTGTTAGCGTGAATCATATTTTAGCAATAATTCTGTGCATATTGTACATTGCAAGTAGTGTATCATTTTTGATCATTCCATATACGATCACGAAATGATTTTAGTAAGTATATTTTTTAGATTTTACGGGAACAGTTTGATATCACCATTACTATAATATCGAGGTTTGCGGCAATGGAAATGTTATTAAATTGTTTGATAAATTAATTAATGAAATCTAAGATTATTATCTAAGTGTTTTGATATTTTACTGTGATAGAACTAGGACTATATTTCTGATGAAGAAAAGTTTTTTAACACATTATTGATATTTCTTAGCCTACGACTTTAATCAGTTATCGAATAGAAATAAAGTGAAGTCAAATTTCATTTTTGGTTCGTGTATCAGATACACTAAGCAAAGATTTTATTCGAGTTGTCCTTTATATATTTTTATTTTTCTTATTTTCAGACAAATATTGGCCATATTAAACTGCTGTTAGGTTACATCCCACACAAGTATATGTATAGTTCCTAGATTTTATGAATAGGTGCATTTTATTTAAGGAGTCACTGTTTGTCAATATCTCTCTGTTGCATGCTCTTTTATGTTAAATCGTATGAATGTAACAATTATGAGTTAAGCATAGTGTTTAGATATTATTTACATAATATTTATTATAAATAGATATTATTGTTTTATATTGATTTCCCGTGAATCTGAATATTATTTTGTAAATGTTTGAAAGTTCAAATTTCAAAATAAATGAGACCAAGTTTACACAGAAATGAGATTACAAAGTCTTGGTAAAAAGTATATGAAATTTAGTAAGAGATATCGTGAGCTAGTGGTTCTATCATTTGAAATGAATTATTTAATATTTTATTAAAACAGTATAAAGATTAATTATATGTATATTTGCCTATCTCATAAAGTTATTTTATGAAATATCCTATTGTTTTACTACGAGCAAGGGCCACACAAGAGAATAGATAAAACGAGAAGATCTAGAAACATCAACATACAAACATCACTTTGAGACTTTTAACAGTATTTCGTAATAAATAATTTCTTTCGAATGAGTCCAGGCTCGCGAGTCCTTACCATTGACGTATTCGATCTTCATTTTGCTCAAATCATCAAGCACCTTTATAAGTACATACGTTACTTAGATATATTGTGTAAAAAATGTTTATAAAGAGAACATTTGAAAATACATATTACTATATATCACATATTATGTATACTATACGTATAATAAAATATATTATGGTTTACCCGTGCCATATTTGAATCTGTAAAAATACGAAGTATAGAAAGCAAAGGACTAAAACCTAATGAACCATTTTAGAGCAACATCACATCTCAACATTAGACTTATAAAACATTACAAACATAACAACTTAGACCGTATGCATTTTGTTAAGGCCATTGTTCCCAGTTCCGTTAGTACACAACCTGCTAGTAACATTCCACGGGTAAAATACTCTAGTGACTCCCTACTTCTTAGATTCTTTCATTAAAAATTTATTATACATACCCATTTTTTGTCATCTTGAACACAAAGAGAAATATATGTATAGATATATTAAAGCCTGGAGCTTGATTATTCAAAGATATTAGTTATTACTTGGATTAAATATTATTTTTAAGTTTTATTCACAAGATTGAGCGTGAGCGGCGTATTTGTAGGAAAATATATATTTTTATTGACCCACTTTAGGGAGTTTATTACAAGATAAATAGCAAGCTCTACCTGTGTAAAGCTATTAGCGATGTTACTTAAATCATGAATAAATTTATATTGAGAATGTAAACACATTTTATTTTGAATACCTATATCTAATATAAAAATACATGCCCGACATTTCTCAACAATAAAAAGTCCTAATCTACTAAACCACTACACTGCATTTATGCATTGTTTATTTCGGTACAACATGAAAGAAATGAAAAATGAAAATTACTTGGATATAAAACTTACAAAATGTGTGTTGTCATTTTTAAATTCACACTTGTTATTTTTTATTAATATTTAAAATGTTTGATATCACTTAGAGGCACTTTTCATTAAAAATACCAAAACCTTTTCTAGACTTTTATTATCACACTTATGATAAAAGTGCGGCCACAAAACTTCGTAATTATAATCTAATATTAATATTTTTAATTCTTTCAACCAAAATATCAGAATTATATGTGAATGAAAGTTTTACAGCTAATGAGTTTAGTGCAGATACATGAATTTATACAATTGTTGTCGGATATTCTACTAACTTATAATGTGACAGTTACCTATTGGTATTATACTCCATACTAATATTTAAAATGTGAAAGTTTGTTGGTTTGTTTTTCTTACGCATTAAAAATAATGTATTAAGGTGATTTTTCATAAGGATTCGAGATAGTTGGAGAACTTGATAGTGTCATAGGTTACTTTTTGACGCGGGTGAAGCCGTGGTTATAACTAGTTAAGAAATAAAAATTGCTTTAAGAGAGCTTAGTTTATTATACCGAAAACAACACAAGTCTAGCATACATACACTGCATCGATAACATCAATTACCATTTTACACAATGCAGAAATTAAAGTGAAGCAGTCATTGATATAAGCAGTTTGAATATACCCCAATAGACACACTCATTGGAAAACCAGATCATGTGCTAATTTCTAAACCAATTGAGATCAATCAATAAAGTAAAAAAAAATGTTAAAAAATACCACAAGTAAAAATTATAAATAGAGCAATAAAAATTCTAAACTGGACAAGTAAATATAATAATCTTAGCAAATTTTTTATTTATATATTATCATAGGCAATACATAAAATTATCCTTATTTACTGATGGTAAGTATTGTTTCGAATGTTAACAGTTTTCCTAATTTTTAATCTCATACATCATATACATGACTACATATAACTTGGAAAAGAATAGATTGCTATAACTATGGTTTATAAACCATTTGTAAAATATATTTGTCACAGAAATTCGAAATAAAATATTTAGTTTTAGTGCAATATCATAGAAAAATATAATTTTAACTTTTTGTAACTTAGACCATACTGACAGTGGCAATGCATATTCATCAAATTTATATTTTAACTAAATATAAATGTGTATGAATTAAATATAATCAAAACAATCTTTCAAAATCAATTACATGAGTTAAAAAATATCAATAAAATTGTTACCCTAGACCCGGCAGGCACAGTCAGATGGCATTCGTGTAGGCTTTTTGGGTGCACTCAGTCTCTTTGACATGCTTGTTCCATACTGAATGCCGGATCCTATTCGCTCAGGATCTAACTCTCCAGTTTCTATCTTAGCCAGGATTGTTTTAGAGCATTTCAAAAAGGCCTCTTCTACATTCTCGCCAGTCTTAGCACTGGTCTCAAGAAACATAAGCTCTGAAAATTAAAATCACATTGTGATATAGGTTCCAGGTATCTCTGATATTGGAGGTATATATATCTATCTTCTGTTTAACATGATGTGCTAGATTTATGGAAGAATGAAAAAAGCAAAGCTTTATTAGTAAAATCAGTAAAAACAGTTATCAAGTTTTAACCGTACTATGAAAGACTGCTTACCATTTTCCTGAGCAAACTGACTAGCTTCTGTGAAAGTCACTTCTCTGGACTCTTCCAAATCTTTCTTATTGCCAACTAGTAAAATAACAATATTTGAGCTTGCCAATGTCCGGGCATCTCTTAACCAATTTGCAAGTGCGTTGAAAGAATCTCGTGATGTTATGTCATAGACAAGCAAAGCTCCAGCAGCTCCCCTGTAGTAAGAACGAGTGACTGATCTAAACCTTTCCTGACCAGCTGTATCCCAAATCTGCAATTTTGTAGACTTTCCTCCAATATTTACAATTTTAGAACCAAATTCAACACCAATAGTGTGGCATCTATCTTCTTTGACTGTGAAGTATAAATTTACTTGATTAGTAGGCCTTACAAAACATTGTACTAGAAAATGATAACATCAATGACTTACATTTGTTTCCAATAAAATTATTCAGCAGACTGGATTTTCCTGTACCAGCACTTCCAATCACCAAAAACTTAAATAAGTATTCTGGAAAATAGAATTTTTTAGATTTAAAATATATATATAATTATGTTACAAAAATCTAGCACTTAGCTGAAAATATAAATACGATTGTAGGTACCTACCGTAAGTTTCCGACATGTTATTGCGTAAAATACACTTAAAGATATTACACACTGGTAATAAATTCGTACAATTTAAAACATATCAATCCGGAAAAACATAATACGTAGGTAAAATTTAAACAGAACTAATTTATTTTTCTAGATTCCTAGACAGTTATTATGATAAATTATAGTCAGTAAAGACAAACTAGGTATCGCAAATAAGCGAGCATAAAATTCTTAGCTTTGTTTGTGTGTCAGTGTGAGTGACGGACGGACAAGTGACGGTGATAGGTGACCAAATGAGCAATCATTTGTGACAAAGGATAAGATGACATGACTGACAATAACAATTGCTGATTCCAATTGATCCAGCTACTGGAACCAAGTTTTTTCTGTTATTCATAAAAAAAATAAAGCATACTTTAGGCTAAAGTATGTTTTGTCACTTTCTCTCAATGGCAAATATTATAAAGTGCGATAGTGACAAAACATGTTTTGGCTTAAAATAATATTTGATTTTTTTATGAATAACGGAATCCCTTTTATTCATAAAATAAAATAAATTTGTTAACTCACTATCGCACTTTTACAATATTTGACATTAATAAATTAAGACAAACTTTAGCTAAAGTATGTCTTAATTTGTCAAAAAGTATGAGGAAGCACCCGATAAACTCAAGTTTCAGATTGGACCAGGCACGTGATGAGAGACCAAAGATGTGAACGCTCTGTCTCTTGTCCATCGATTTAGTAAGTACATCGTACAACAACACTGATCATTTAACCTTTAAAGACATTGCGTGCATACATTTTAATATGAAAACGCAATCGACAAATTGTAGTGCGGGGAGGGTCGCTTAGCTACATGGATTTAGTAAGTACTACGGAGTATTCCATGGTCTTGTCAGATCCCTATATTGTACGAACGAAATGCAAGATATGACGGGGTCTAAAGCTTTCTCCTTCTACAGATTCCAATACAGCGCTGAATACTCGACGCTGGACTGTGTTGAAATGTTTATATACAGATCTAGTTTGGTCGCTGGATTAATTTAAATCAGCCATTCTCGAAAGGAGTATTACTGCGATTTTATCCCGCTAGAGTGCAGCACTGTGTGGTTTGGTAAATAAAAGCTTTGCTGCCTTTTGCTCAAAATTTATCAAAACGTTTATTGTAGAGTACTTTATTTATACCTTCATTTATGTGAGCATTCGTTTGTGAAAATGTTTGTAAAAATTCATCGCCTCGCCCCCACTCACGCCACAATAAAACAGGTGGCGCTGACGTCACTTGCACCACGATTGCGTAAAAGGTATTTTTGGTCGTAAATCTGAAACAATATTGAAAATTGGCGCTTTTTGCCTCCATAGGCAATGTTTGTTTACCTTAGTTGTACCATTAGTGTCATCTGCGCTGAGCTTTGTGTCATATGCCGCATCCATGATAACAATAAAAAACAATGATCGACACTGGCGAAAATAAGCTCTATTGAAAGTTTGATTGTCACTAAGCCACAAAGAAAAAAAAATTTTTTTACTTTTTGCTATGGCCAGATTTTGCAGAATTTTGCTGCGCACTGCGCATAATAAGTTTTAGGTAGGTATCGCGTTAGCTTGAATTTTACTTCTCCGCTCAACAAAGTAAAGTAATACTATCTCCGCTTCATCCATCCATTAACCTCTGCTCTCATCATTTTGTTTACCATATCCCATACCCATCACCTTGTTATTAGGTAAGTAAGTTTATTTATCGACTTGCTTTTGTTGTTGGTTTACAAATTGTGCGCTGCGTTATTTTAATATTCATTTTATTCAAAATTTATCTCCATCTCATATACTTTCATATTTTATCAGGTACCTGCATACCTAAATAGATTTTCTTGGTATTGTGATCTTTTCACGTACCAGTATAAACAACATGTCACTTCTTGCCATCGTTCGTGGTCGTGTAAGTATTTCTTTTTATTATTAGTTACCTAATAGAATAGTACCTATTTCGTCATCTGAATCACACTAGTGACTGTGGAGGAAAGAAACTATGTCACGCTACAGCGCCAAGATATTAAAAAATGGTGGAAAGGTGTGAAACAAATGGTGTGACTGAGTCGTGAGTTATATCATTAACCATTAGTTTTGTCGAAAATTTACAAATTGTAATACTATGTACTTGTATTCAGTAATGATTTTTTGTATGAACAGAAAGAAATATGTCTTTGCACATCAAGCATGTCTTTAATTTTGTTTTGTTTTCATTTTAGAATGCAGTTGCCAAATCATTTTTACCCAAAAGAAACCAAGTTCGCTCATTTTGGGAATATGTGAACATGATGTTTAATAAACCTGACCCAAAGAGAATAGAACTGGTTGGTCCAGATAGAGCTTGTGCAGAGTGGGTTTTGCGAAATGGTGGTAAAGTAGTATGGGAAGGTGGGAGGAAGTTGGCAGATTACAATAGTTTACCATCTGAGGAAGAAGGTGTACCACAGCTTGTAGAAATTGATGGTTCAGATTCATCAATATCTCATTATGGGTTTCCACATTTAAGTAAGTTGCCTGACTTTTAAATTAAAAAATCTGTCAGGTACTACACCCTAAAAAATTTAACATAACATTTCATTACAGGTGGATGTACAAAATTGAAGAAGATCATATTACATAACGATAACTACATTGATGATAGGGCAATAAAAGGATTGTCTTATGGTAAAAGCACACTCACTCATGTACAGGTATCAAAGTGTGGAAGTGTTACTGACACTGGTGTGAGGGAAATCAAAATACTTGACAAACTCGAAACATTAGTATTATTTGACTTGCAAGGTGTAACAAACCTTGATGAATGTAAACAGTTTCTCCAATTGCAATTACCAAAATGTAAAATACAAGGTAGGTCATAAATTAATTATAATAAACTGAAAACTTCAAATACTATTTTTTAATAAAAATAATATTATAAATTTTGTTGAATTAATTTGAGGTAGAAATGAATATTTTCATCTGTTCCAACTAAAAGTATTTTTTTTATTACAGACTTAAGTTAATTGTTAAGTACATACTCATATGATTAAAATACTAAATGTTAATAATATTCCAGATGATGCAGAATACATAAAGCATTAAGATAAGCCAACAGATAAAGATCTTTATCTTTTTATTTATAAAGATACTAATGAAAATTATACCGTTATCTTTTTATTTATTTTTATGTTATATGAAATGAAAATAATAAATTCTTTGAGTTAAGATCATTTATTTAACTGCCTTTCCAATTGCTTCATTGACACACTTATAGCCATCTCTCTGCAGTAACTCGGCCAAATCAGATTTTATCCTTGTTATTATAGGTGGCCCTTCATAAATAAATGATGTGTATATCTGAACTGCATTGGCACCAGCCAATATCTTCTCATAGGCATCTTGTCCAGTGAAAACTCCTCCAACACCAATGATTGGGATTTTGCCTAAAATAAATTAAATAATAGATCAATATGAAACTAAAACAGAACTCTTCCAAAAAGGGAAAAACGATAATACAAGATAACCTTTTGTCATTGTATATACTTGTTTGATCATTTCTGTTGATTTGTTTGTCAAGGGTTTCCCACTTAGCCCTCCAATCTCATTTGAAAATTCTTTGTTTACTAAAGAAGATCTATCTATTGTTGTATTAGAAATTATTAATCCATCTACTTTGCTTTGTTTCTTGGTGATAACAGCTATAACATCTTTCAGTTCATCATTAGTTAGATCTGGAGCTAACTTCAAAAGTAATGGAGGTTTTGTTTTGGCTTGGATAGAGTTTCTCTCAATATTAATTTTAGTTAGAAGTTTCTCTAATTCTTCCCTCTCTTGTAGAGATCTCAAGCCTGGAGTGTTAGGGCTGAAAACAATAATACTGTTATTGAAATATTTTGACCAACATTTCATACACATTTTATCCATTTGCTGGGCACCAATAATATGTATACATAATTAAACGACTCTTGTACAATACACCATTTAAATTAAGATACAGAATAATTGGTATATACAAAAACTACTAATTATTTTGTTTGGTGTCCATCAAAAGTTTAAGTTTTTAAAGGTATACATTTGATGTATCCCTACCTGCTTATGTTTATAACAAAATAGTCGGCTATATCATTAAATTTTTTGATTCCCAGAATGTAATCTTGAATTGCATCATTGGACTCTTTGTTCTTTCCCAAGTTTATACCTAAAAGACCATTTGTTAAAATAGTTTTATCAATGTTTTTTATTTTGTTATAAACCATGTGATGACCTTCACTATTGAAACCATATCTGTTGATCACAGCTCTATCTTCTGGCAGACGGAAAACACGAGGTTTTGGGTTTCCAGCTTGTGGCTCAGGAGTCACAGACCCAATTTCCACTATAGAAAAGCCAATGTTTCGCAGACCAACAACTGCATCTCCATGTTTATCAAAACCGGCTGCAATGCCTAATGGGTTGCTAAGTTCAAAATCCAAAAATTTTGTTGTCTGTAATAAATACAAGAAATTAACTTAACCTCTCCTGTTGTTAAAATGCAAACCATGATTTTTGGGGTAATGTTTACCCTATATGTGTCTACCCTTCTACCATGGATGATGAAATTTTATTGAAGTGTCAAAATAAAAAGGGTGAAAACTAAATAAAATGCCTAGATATACCCAAAACATATATTGCTATAACTCACTTACCAATACATGTGGATCATCGTATTGTTCACGTGGAAAGAAACCACACTTTACAGCCGTTACTCCAACTTTATGGGCAAGTTCAGGGGTTAGAAACTGACTAGCAGGTTGTAGAAATGTTTGATAGTAACCATTAAAATCTTTTTTCATGTATGTGAACTGGTAAGCCACTGATCCGCCCAGGGTTAGATAACATAGGGATTTGATTTTCTTCTGTAAAATATCATTTAGGTATTGTCAAAACTGAATTATAATTTAGTATCAATAATACATCATCAATGACAAACAGCAGTACCAATGCTTGTGTTTTAGAACTCATTGTTCTTGTATTTTATATAAATTTCTGGAAACAAAACTGGATTAATAAAATATTTTTTTTTTCCGCATCATAAATTGCAATTCTCAAAATTATAAATAAATATCATACATGCAATTCAATTTGAAACTTATTTATCCGGTTCGACAGCGACAGCTCCTCTTGCCAAAAAATTGCAATGGCAGCAACAGAGGTGGAAATGAATTAACGTTTACTTTGCACTCCCGGTTTTTTAGTTTCTTCCCATAATCCTGGATTGGTTTCAAACAATAGGGAGTATTACTGCACATATCCCGTCAGAGTACAGCACTGTATGTTAGGTACACAAAAGTCTTGCCGCCTTTTGCTATGTCGATTAAAAAAATGGTTGCCTGTAAAGTCGGTTTTACGGGCGAAGATTTTACGTGACAACGTCTTTTTACGCGCGCGGCAGACCGACCATAGTTGAGTGGGAGGGAGACGCAAGGCATTCGGCGGGCCTCTCTCTCGTTCGGTGACTCATCGTAACGTTACCGGGCGTTACACTTTTTCATAAGTTACTCCCAGCCGCAACCTAATTTAAGACGTTGTCACGTCAAAACGTTTTTAGAGTACTTTATTAATCCTTTCATTATATAAGTATTCGTTTGTGAAAATATACAACAATGTAGCATATTCGAATGCCGAAATATTGGGAAAAATCGTTTTCCATAAAATAAAAAACTTCGAAAACTATGGGATACGCCTCACGCTGTAAAATTTTCGTGCCAGTAAATGGTCGAAAAGAAGCTCGGAACACCTCGTGAAGAAAGACATAATAAAATATGAACTTCATACAAGCGTCTTGGCGTAAAATGTCCTTTTCTCACAATGTCCTTTCTCAAAAAATCCTTTTCTTAAAATGTCCTTTTCTCATAATATTCTTTTCTCAAACGTTTTTGATGATAATTTAGATAAGCAACTGATTAAAACAGTTTTTTTTTATTAAAAAGACTACATTAGCGTTTTTTGCTTCCGTTGGCAATGTTTGTTAACCCTGTAGTTTTATCAGTAGCACCATCTGCGCCGAGCTTTGCCTATATGCCCTATAGACAACATTCCTTGTGTTGCTTTGTTTTTGATGGTAGTATGGAAGAAAAAAGTCGAAGAGTAAATATTTATGTGTCGGTTGACGAGTGTAGTGAGTGAATGTAAAGTCAACAGCACATTAAGTTACCCTGCATAAACCTCTTTATGCCGCGGTAATAGCGGCGAGAATGCAATGAATTTGGGTAGGTTGATGTGCTGTTGGCTGTACTACAGATATATAAAAACATAACTAAGTACTTGGGGTAAAAATACATTTCTTGTACGTATTTTGTAACGCGATAACTTTCGAACTGTTGGTCCGATTTTGATGAAATTTAAAAGGTATATAGGATATGCCAATAGAATTTTTAAGTTCGTGGGGTATCAAAATCGGTTTAGTCCTTTTTGAAATATTCACGATTTTGTAAAAATTTATTGTGTTCGCGAAATACCTACTTCGTACAACGTATACACACATCGATCACACACATCCAAGGAACTTTTACCCAATAATTAAATAATTGGGTAAATTTCCTTGCACACATCTCTATTTATGAGGAACAAACTGTCAGTCAAATGTCATTATTATGTCATGTCATCTCATGAAAGATTTTCTTCTTGCTTGAATGGAACTCCGTCCGTATAGTCCATAGTCACTTTGACTACGGATCTTTCCTACTAGAACCATGTAGCAAGATAGCACTAGCAAGGTTGGACTGACTGCAGGCAAAATGTCTGCGTACAATCACTGGCTCAATGAAATCGGCCCCAGCCTTAGCCCTTCAGGTTGAGTGTCTGAAGTCCTCCGGAGACAGCTCTTAGCTAATCGTTTTTTCTATAGAGCTATTCAAGACTCATCTCATCCTCTTATTAAAATTCTATACTCAATTCTCCAATCCCTACCAACATCCTCTTATTGGACAAACAAATCTCTTCCTCCCCTTGCTAAAAGCCCTTATTAAAATATAAAGACCTCCCCTTGTTAAAAGCCCTTATTAAAATATAAAGACCTCCCCTGTCCAGTTAAGCAGTCTGTGGGTAACCCACTTTTTCATATTATGTATGAGGCCATAATTTTTCATCCGTATGTCTTACTTAATATAGATATAAATAAAGGATCACTAGATGCGAACAGGGAATTCAATAAGGTACTAGAAGAACAGTGGTCTGATTGGACCCTAATCTTCACGGATGCGTCTAAAATGTCTGCTGAAGGTAACATAGGTAATTATCCTAAATTTTAAATGTCCTCCACAATGTACAGTATTTTCTGGCGAATCTATTGCCTTATTAGAAGCAGCATCCTTTGTGCAATCTCACAAACTCAACAAGTCACTGATTCTTTCAGACTGCCAAGGACAACTTTCCTATTTCTCTTAGGACGCGAGAAATTTTATACAAATGCCATCTTGATGGCATTGAAGTTGCGCTGGCCTGGATCCCTGGTCACTCTGGTATTTTGGGAAACGAAGCAGTAGACAGCCTTGCAAAACAGGCAATCCATTTGGGCTTAGAAAAATATAATATCTGCCTCCCTCGAGATTAAACAAACAGCTCAAACAACATTATACATGCATTGGAGTTCCTTCTGTGAATGCAGCCTAGACGACGGCTCTATACACGACTTGCTTGCCCCTTATGTCCCAAGACCTGTTAATATGCAATTTCTATGAACATTAGTTTTTTCCTTATTTATAAATATATTGGCAAAATTTATACAAAATAATAATATCTACTTATAATTTTTATTTACTTTATCCGTATATATATATACTTTTATATTTTAGGTTACACACTGTTCCGTGTTTATAATATCATTATAGCATATTATACCCCGTGTCAATTTCAACCTTGACGTTGGCAAAATCATCGTTTTGGCGAACGATGAAATTTAAAAAAAAAATTGAAATTAGAAAATGAGTGTGTGTCTTGTCTTCTGTAAAAAAATCTTGACTTTATCACAGATTAAATAAGACTTTATAAATAAACAATCTATAGTTCTGCACTCTGCAGTGATCAGTAAAAATAACTATTTGATTATTGAATATAAATGCCTACCCTAGCTGTAAATACATTATAAAATTCATCAGCTTGTATGTAATCTAATACTTGCTGTTATTTGTCCACCAGAATCACCATGAAAGCAACGTTAATATTCGATAGTGTGAACAATTTATTATTTTCGAAATGGGATGATTCATTTATACAGCGCATGAAATCTTTTCATGAACAGGTCTGTAGTTTACTTATCATCACGGAGTGACCCGCCTATCGATCGAACGACACTGTAATTTTTTGTTATAAAATTGATTGATAGTAAAAGGGGACATACAGGTTATTAGACACTGGGACTCTTTCACACATTAGACATTGTAAGAGACTAGACATTGTCAGCCTAAATGCGCTGAAGATTATCCTGTGTCATATTTTGTGTACATAAACAAAGTTATAAATAAATAAGATGTTGAATATGAAGGTACCTAAGTGGTTAGAGGGGAAGGGGAAGACCTAGAGATTGTATGAGGGTTGATGTGATGATGTTGGAAGTGAGTATGAGTGTGACTGGAAACAGAGAATTATGAAAGGATAAGTAAATATTGCACCAACCCTAAATGGATAGTGGTAAGGAAGATGATCTTTGATCAAATAGGACAATGGAGTTTCGAAGATCAAATAGGACAATAAATTCCATTTTAGTTTTAAATCATACACTGATACCATATAAATTTGAACACATTTAATTCTGTTAACATTACAGGATAATGAATACATTGCTGACAGTCATAATGTGGCCCAGTTATTGTCCCCTATTATCACCTCTCAAAGGGTTATGGCTGCTCAGTTTGGTAACAGCTATTCATCTATGCAATGTAAAGATAATACAACTATTGTATTTGATGAGGTATGTTTCTTTATTTATTGTTCTTTTCATTAAAAATTTTATTTGATCAAATTTTGTAATTTATATTAAATTATTTATACATAAGGTAATAATATACATAATAATAATATACATTATTAAGTACCTATACATTTATAAAAACATTACATGAAATAAATTAGATGCCTTGTATTATTTTTAGTGGCTGGACCATGTGTTCATGATCATAAGTGAAGATAGTGTGGATGAGGCCCACAGAGAGCTGATGGACTGCAAGACGCTTGTGCAACACATTTGTGGACAAAATATCAATCTGTAAGTGGTTTCATAACACATTTTTGGGTTGGCTATTAATAGTGAACATAAAAGTGAGTTAAGTAAGGAAGACAGGGATAAAATAAATATGTATGGAAAAATTACAGATGGAGTTAGCCCAAAGTAAGTTTGAGACTTGTCAACCCATGATACTCAATGATACTATGTTTTATGACATATACATAAACATCACCAATTTGGTCAAGCAAGCAATCTGGTATGACAACTATTACTCTGGCATGACAACTCGGCTATGTGTTGTGTTTATTAGGCTAGGTTGTCATAATTGACAAACAAAAATTAAAAAGTGAAAGTTTAAAAGTTTATTTATTTTATTTGGATAACTTACAATGATACAACTATAAAACACATCTTGCTTAGATTTATTAGGTTTTCTCACACATTTTAATATTATTGAAATAATTATGTTACAGACTCCAATCACCAGCCTACCAGAACTGGTTATCAGTATTGCTGGATAGCCGCACCAAAGGTGACTCGATCCCCGGCGCGAGCGGTGTCATCGGCGAGAGCGGGGCGTCGGCTGCGGCGCTCAGCGCCCTCAAAGCGGCTGCAAAGGATATCAAAACTGCGCCATACCAACATTACCATCTCATGCTTGTTGTCGGTGACAAGATTTTGGCACTTTATTCTAGGTGAATTTTAAATGTTTGTAGTTTTTAAGACCAGGTACTTAATTAACATGGCAACATCAAGTCCGTGCAGTATATTGTTGAGTAAATTCCTCGTCGGGAGCCGATCTTGGTTCACCATCTGGTCATGCTTATCATAGTAATGCATTGTCACAGAAACTGTAACAACATGGAAAATTTCAATTCTGTTGGACAAACCAGTAGTTTGTAGCTTGTGAGAAATAACTATTTAATATAAAAATTGACACGAAAAATTGCCTGTGAAGGTCTAATTTCCGAATAAATTATTTGAATTTGAATTGAAACAGAAGTAGGTGAAGTTGCAAAATTTGATTACAGACATCCAAACATCGCACAGGTGAAACTTAATAAATGTTTGTAATTATTGGAGAAAATTGATAAAATTATTATTTTTTCGTAATTTTGTTTTTTCAGTCGTGGCAGTGAAGACCTGTTGCCGCCAGACCTAATAATGTTGAGCGTACAATGTATTGCTGCTCAGGAATATTGGCAAGATGCCAAACATAGTAGTGGCGATGGTCAGAATGAAGTGGTTCTTTTGCCTTGTAAGTTGCTCTTTTTGTCTTCCCTTAAGTACAAGTAAATGTATGTAAAATATATCACAAATTACGACGGGTCCATAATGTTTCAATCAATAAATTAATTTGTAAGCCATAAAATTATGACAATTCGAAAATACTATGCATTTAGTTATTTTTGTCCACCATATCAGTCTCAGCTTCGTTTAAGTAATCACAAGAAGTTATACACCTATACCTTCCTTAGGAATCATACTATCTATTGGTGAAAACCGCATGAAAATCCGTGCAGTAGTTTTTGAGTTTATTGCGAACAGACAGACAGACGCGGCAGAGGACTTTGTTTTATAATACGTAAGGAAGGATAAATGAAAATAAAAAAATATTAAATATTAACTAACTAGCTATCAAGCAAGATAGAGACAGAGATGATTTTCGTGCAAACTTTTTACCCCTTGTCATTTGAGGGTTGTATTTTTGAGAAATTAGTCTATGTTTTTACGGGGGTCTTATATGCAAATCAAATTTCATCAAAATTGGTCCACTGGTTTAGCCGTGAAAAGAGAGTGTAGTACCTATGCATCAAAATGGTCGTAGGGCTGCGTGAGAACAGCGGCGTGGTGCAGCTGACGAGCGGCGCGGCTCGCGCTCCGAGTGCGCCGCACGAGCTGCGCCTGGCCGCGCTCGCGCCGCGTCTCACGCTGCTCGTGCTGCGGGACCTGGAGCTCCGGTGACTGCCACTCTCAGCTATGTCTTGTGTTTGTCTGCAAATACTGGAGCTCCGGTGACTGCCACTCTCAGCTATGTCTTGTGTTTGTCTGCAAATACTGGAGCTCCGGTGACTGCCACTCTCAGCTATGTCTTGTGTTTGTCTGCAAATACTGGAGCTCCGGTGACTGCCACTCTCAGCTATGTCTTGTGTTTGTCTGCAAATACTGGAGCTCCGGTGACTGCCACTCTCAGCTATGTCTTGTGTTTGTCTGCAAATACTGGAGCTCCGGTGACTGCCACTCTCAGCTATGTCTTGTGTTTGTCTGCAAATACTGGAGCTCCGGTGACTGCCACTCTCAGCTATGTCTTGTGTTTGTCTGCAAATACTGGAGCTCCGGTGACTGCCACTCTCAGCTATGTCTTGTGTTTGTCTGCAAATACTGGAGCTCCGGTGACTGCCACTCTCAGCTATGTCTTGTGTTTGTCTGCAAATACTGGAGCTCCGGTGACTGCCACTCTCAGCTATGTCTTGTGTTTGTCTGCAAATACTGGAGCTCCGGTGACTGCCACTCTCAGCTATGTCTTGTGTTTGTCTGCAAATACTGGAGCTCCGGTGACTGCCACTCTCAGCTATGTCTTGTGTTTGTCTGCAAATACTGGAGCTCCGGTGACTGCCACTCTCAGCTATGTCTTGTGTTTGTCTGCAAATACTGGAGCTCCGGTGACTGCCACTCTCAGCTATGTCTTGTGTTTGTCTGCAAATACTGGAGCTCCGGTGACTGCCACTCTCAGCTATGTCTTGTGTTTGTCTGCAAATACTGGAGCTCCGGTGACTGCCACTCTCAGCTATGTCTTGTGTTTGTCTGCAAATACTGGAGCTCCGGTGACTGCCACTCTCAGCTATGTCTTGTGTTTGTCTGCAAATACTGGAGCTCCGGTGACTGCCACTCTCAGCTATGTCTTGTGTTTGTCTGCAAATACTGGAGCTCCGGTGACTGCCACTCTCAGCTATGTCTTGTGTTTGTCTGCAAATACTGGAGCTCCGGTGACTGCCACTCTCAGCTATGTCTTGTGTTTGTCTGCAAATACTGGAGCTCCGGTGACTGCCACTCTCAGCTATGTCTTGTGTTTGTCTGCAAATACTGGAGCTCCGGTGACTGCCACTCTCAGCTATGTCTTGTGTTTGTCTGCAAATACTGGAGCTCTGGTGACTGCCACTCTCAGCTATGTCTTGTGTTTGTCTGCAAATACTGGAGCTCCGGTGACTGCCACTCTCAGCTATGTCTTGTGTTTGTCTGCAAATACTGGAGCTCCGGTGACTGCCACTCTCAGCTATGTCTTGTGTTTGTCTGCAAATACTGGAGCTCCGGTGACTGCCACTCTCAGCTATGTCTTGTGTTTGTCTGCAAATACTGGAGCTCCGGTGACTGCCACTCTCAGCTATGTCTTGTGTTTGTCTGCAAATACTGGAGCTCTGGTGACTGCCACTCTCAGCTATGTCTTACGTTTGTCTGCAAGTGATTTAATGCTGTAGCTCCGGTGACTTACTCTCAGCTATGTGTTATGCTTGTCTGCAAATGTTTTAATACTGGAGCTCCGGTAATTGGAGTCTCAACAATAAATAAATATAAAGCGGAGCTTTTAGTGTGAACTACATTTCAACTAATTATATAAATAAATGTAGTTCATGCTATTTCTTTAAAAAAATATTGAAACTACGGACAGACTTGAAAATTTTTATCAGTGAAAATTATATAGATAATGATATGATTGTTTTGTTTCAGAGAAATTGGAGTTTCGACATACATGTCCACTCAGATACTGTCAAACCTACGTAGGTTGTTGCTCCAAAGAAACTTGGAATTGCTTCCGAGTACGCTGGATGCGCTAGAAGCTTCACTAAAAAAGGTTTAGTCTTATTACCGTCTACTATCGAAAATATATGAGTTTTATTATTATGAGCAAATAGCATTTGCATGAGCACCACAGAATAGATTTTCAAAAGTGTGTTTGTCTGCCATTCACGTCAAAATCAAAACAACATAATTTATTTGCCTTCTTCAATAAGGTACAATTTTATATACATAGCTGCTACATTGCATTTAAGAAAAGGACACAAAATTTGATAAAATAAATTTAAATTTGCAAGAAATTTCTATTTCTTGCAAATTTATATAAATAATTTTATTAACTTATTTATCCTTATGTAAATGCTGCGACTTTAGATTAACAGATTTTAGTGTGAAGTTGACAGCTCAACAACTTTTTGCCACCAATAAAGCCGCGGGCAAGAGCTAGTCAGGTTATAATTGGTCAGGTTTTTTTTATTATTTTCAAGTCAAATATTAATGTTTTTTGTAAATGAATGAATAAAATAATCTTTCCTTTCAGACAACTGACGCGCTTCGTAAAAACAAGGCGAACGCACCTCTGTGCGCGCGCGTCTCCTCGCGAATGCTGGAACTGCGCAAGTCGTGCACTACCACCACACCTCTCACCCCCGAAACCGCCGCCACAGCGATGCATACGGCCCTCGAAGCTGTCATAGAACTACTGAAGCCTGAAGTGGCTCCTACGAATTTGACGCAAGCCGTGAAGGACCTGAAGACAGCCCTGGCCCCTTATGTGGATTTCCTCCAAGTGAAGGCGATGAGATATTTCAGCTTGGGATCATATCCTTTTCAATTATTTCGCTAAGTTTGGTGTTTGTGACATGGCTGATAGAGAATGCTAGTTTTGCAGCTCATATTTTCATTGAAATTGTGGAAGGACACAATTTTCAATGTTTCATTTTGGAGCTTACCTTTGCATAAAATAATATTGGGTTAATAAATAATTTTAACGAAAAATTTAATAAGTTTCCGACTTCTTTCCCTAAAACTATGAAGAAATAAAAGGCCTATGCCCTGTAATTTTGTTTATATTTATTACTCTGAAACCAAAAAACTAGTTTTTATAATTTCGGAGTAATGGCATGGGAAGAGGCACTATGTGTTAATTATTATAACGAATAAAGTGCTGTAGACCTAAACAATAGTAGCTGCAAATTTGATCTTTATTGGCAATACGTTTTGTTGTACACATCCATATAGTTAGATGAATGATATCGCTTCATGTGGGCAAGTGCATTATGCCCACCCATACACACACACATGCATATCGTCGTTGGAATGATTTCGCTTAAATGTGTGCAAGTCCGAGCCGGACGTGAGTTCCCTAACGCTGCACAAGTATGTGGAGGAGTTCCCCGGGCTCGTGCACTTCGTGTACGTCGACCGCGCCGCCGCCCGCTCCCTCGCGCCCGACATGGCCGACTGCAAGGACATGCTGGCCCCAGATACTGTTCGTACCGCCCGGTATCTTTATTCTTTTTCTTAATGTGCTTTCGCGGTTTTCTCCCACTCACTACGCCCTTCTGGCACACGTAGCCAGTAGGAAGAGATGGCGGGATGACTTAGATGATTTTCAGCGAGGGTGGTAGTATACTGCAGTAAAAATGTATTATCTAGGTGTCAAATTTAAACACTCGACTCAGGCTACTTCCAATTTGAACTTTGAACGTTAAGTGCTAATGTAGGTTAGCAAGGTTTTGGACACCATACACTTTATAATGATAATTTAATCCCTTTTTGTACGTACTTTCCGATACAAGGATCCCATATCTTGTTTGCCGACAGGTGAAGCAGATAGTGAACCGCAGCCTGTCGATAGTCCGCGAGGGCTACAGCGCAGCGACGTGGCGGCGCGGCGCGCTGCACGTGGCGTGCGTGTGGTGGTGGACGCGGCGCGGCGTCGCGCTGCGTCCCGCCGCGCCGCATCCCGCCGCTGTGCGCGCGCTGCCGCCCGCGGGGGACCTCGCCGGTACCTTCTACAGGTCACTCGCCTTCTATTCGACTGGTGGTAGTCAAGTGTGATCAAAAAGTGACAACGCTTTGATCGAAAAGTTAGTTTTTTCCGATGAAGAAAAAAATCGTGAGGAAACTTGCACACTGGTGTGTGTATGCGATTACTTGCCACTAAACGCGGTAGGTAGTCTTAAAAGTCACGTCTTTCGGCAAAATCTGACACCAGTAGTAGCAATAGGGAGTATTACTGCGCATTTATCCCGCCAGAGTGCAGCACTGTTGCCGCCTTTTGTTAGGTTGCTGAAACATTTATTTTAGAGTACTTTGTTCATATTTTCCTTATGTACGCATTCGTTTGTGAAAATATACAACAGTGTTAAATGTAAATAGTCAAAAATATGCTCGGAACACTTCACACCTGAGTTATGAAAATGTGGACTTCATACAGGTAAGGCTTTCAGTCAAAATCAAGTTTATTACCACAGTTGACCAAATAATGCAGAGCATAACTTAAAATGGTTTATTATTTTCAGGACTAGTTAACAGCCCTTCAGTTTTCTCATGGTCTAAAACTGAAGTCTTCAAAGTGTACTCAAAGGCGACAAAGAGCTGCTACACGTGAAGCTAAAAATCAAATATGTGTCGTCATATATGAAGTTAACCCTATAGACGGTTTTATGTGTTTATATTTTGGATTTGAATAGTTTTTGGGTGGAAGTGGTTAATTGATTATGTTGAAGAAGTGGTGGTCGAAAATAATATACATATCCCAATCCCACAAATAGTGCAATGTGATTTCAATAGTGTTCAATAATTATAATAAAGGTATTGTGTTTTACAATGGACTTGAATATTTTAGCAAATACGTTGTGTAGGCTTTAACACAATATTCAATAATCCACTAAATCCTTTTTTCTTTTAAACTCGCACCACGATGGCGAAGAAGGTATTTTAGTCGTAATCTTCAATAATATTGAAAATTGGCGCTTTTTGCCTCCATTGGAAATGTTTGTTAACTCTAGTCTTACCCTAGTCGTCAGCGCCGTCTGCGCTGAGCTTTGCGTAATATGCCCTATTAAGACACTCGAAAAGAAGAACTATACATGTTGCCATACAAATTAAGAACGAATATTCCTTGCAGGCAATTAACCGAGCTGTCATTCCCCAACGATAGCGCGGGTGTGAGCTTGAAGGAGCTGATCTGCATCCACCTGGGGCTACTGCCGGCCTCCAGCGCGCTGCAGCAAGCGCGGCGACTGGCGCACTCCGTGCTGGAACTCGGGGACCACGGCGCACACGACCTGCTGTAGACTGGGTCCACCGCTACATGTCGTCACTAGCTGATCAGTGGGACTACTGCCTGCCTCCAGCGCGATGCAGCTGTAGTTTACTTACCATCCTTCAAAGTTGAACCAAAATAAGAATCAATTTTATTACCCGATTTTATAAAAAAAAAGTAATGTGTTCTGAGAGTAGTGTTAAATTTTATTAATAATTTGTTGATATAGAAATGGCTCCTTCGAAGGTATTTGAAGATGGCAAAAATGACAGTCAAAACATTCCCGAATATGTGGGAGGTACGGCGTCTGGCGCTAGATGGCATTGCAACGACCTAATCTCATCCTTATCACACTGAATATGAAAGAACTGATAACTAATTAAATAGCTGTTCCGCGGGACTTCCCTCTTGTATGACTACGGATTCTAGATATCCTATACGTATACGTACTAAACACATTCCAGCTCTTCAACTTCATTATTTAGTGTATACCTTTGATATATTGATAAGAGGCTTACTACTGTTGCATATAATGTATCATTTGCCAATCAATAAGTAATTTTGTTTTGTCCATTTGTAGATGAGTATTTCAGAGTTAAATTGTGTATTCTATAGCTTTAATGTGCCAAATCCATAGAATTCATTATTTAAATTATAAAAACATGATTTTTTCATAGTGTTGAATTTTTTGTTTTTTACTGATCTATAATAAAAATATTTGCAATGTTATAGCTGCGCAAGCTAAGCCTAAGGATTTGACGAATTTATGTTTATTTATTTTGCAAGTTTGTTATCTTTTTAAATGTATTCTAAATCTATATAATTTACAATAAAACCTTAAACGAAAATATCAAAACTATTTTTTTTTATAAAAACATATTTATTTAAAGGGACACCTATATTAGTAATTACAAAAATATAATTATATTTATTCTTACAACTACAACAGAGAATTGAGATTAAATAACATCTTATATAGTACTCGAGCAGAATAAATTTGTAAATCTTCATGTTGAAACTTTTCTTTATAAGATATAAATTGTCACTTTATTTTATGTTGTCTTTAGCCTGAGGAGACAGCAGGAAATTTCCCTTAAGACCCAGTATTATGTTCAAAAACTTTTCAAATATGAGTGAGTGATTAAAAAATGGACAACATTACAAACATTTTCTTGGAAACTGTATGAGATAACAAAATTTATTTACATAGAATGAATAGGAATAACAAATTGGTAAAAAAGTAATATAATATTCCAACATATGGTAACTCAAATAATTAAGGCACTTATCAATATTCTGGTGAACTGTCCCTCAAACATTTAATTTCATCATTTACAACATTTGGCTTCTTTGCTTGCCTGTCTTCCACATCAAAACTAATCAAGTCCTCACAGATGCTTTGTTTCTGAAAAAAATATTTACAACATTAATTATAAGTTTAAAGCAATTCAATATTTTTACTAAAATAAGGTAACACTTTCACAGAATAAGCTTGCCTGCCAAGAAAATGTTGCTCTACCATCAGCTTACAAACTGATCTGTCTACTTGAAATGAACAGAATTTAAAAAATATATACACTTACACTGGTAGAGGCAACTTCTTTTTTGTTCTTCAAAACTGAAGAATATTTCAAGGCAGGTTTAGTTGAGCTGGTTGGCATTAGCACCGGACTTGGAGTTCTCTCTTTCAAATCACTTTCTTTTAATTGTACCAAGTTGTCACTATTTGAAGAGACATGGTTCCTATTCATTGAGTTGGGGATATCCAGTATGTCCTTTTCATCCAAATTTTGCAATGCTTTCATACATGCTTCTGCCATTTCAGTTTCTCTGTTTTTGATGTTTTCTTCTATTATTTTGTTGCATACAGACTGCAAGTCTGCTGCTTGTTTTTCCGCCAATATTGTAGTCATTTGTTTAATTTCAGCTTCTAAAGCCCTGATTATATTTTCATTCTTTGCTGCTATTTTGGCTTCATTCATTAACCTGACATCTACAGCCTCCTGAATACGTAATATAGCTTCAGATCCTGAGTTTGTTTGTAAGTTACTTTCCTTCACAATTTTGTTAAATGCACTTTGTGGTGGTAGTCTATGAGGTTTTTTATAGCCAGTCAATTTCTCACCTAAATTGGCAGTTACATCCTCCATGTACTCATACATATCAAAACAATTTATTTTTCCGAAACGATATATAAAAGTATGACTTAATCCAGATGAAAAACATTTATAAGACAAATGGCATGTAACAAATGTTTTCTTTCCATGATATCTCTCAAAGTACTTTTGTAGTCCTTTAGATATTAATTTGTCTCGAAAAGTAGGTTTGATGTTTGTGTTTTTTCTATACTTGTACCACCCTACTATTTCACTTGCTTTATCTGAAAGTAATCCAGATAATACATCCTCCTTAATTTTGCCTGTTGGAAGATAAAATAATGAAACTGATGGCAGTGGCAAAACAGTTCTTATCTCTATTTGAGTATCAAGTCTGGCATTATCACTTTGAGAATCTGATATGTGATTAGTTATTTCCGAAGTTATGTCCCCGATCAGAAATCCTTCCTGAAATCGAAATAGGTATTTGTAAAATTGGAAATAATAATACAGTACGTAACTAAAGCATAATTACAATTTTACCTGACTGTTCACAGAATTCACACATTCGTACAACAAAAACGATAGTGCAGTGCCACTTAATGACACTTTTTCTGTATATGCCATCTTAAACAGAACAAATGTTGAAATAACAAGTAATTTATTTCCTAGGACGTGAGTTTTCAAGATTAAAGATACGAAATAACACAGATCACAGATAGAATATTTATTTAATTCGATCCAATTCATTGTCCATTGACAACACGCAGTGTTGCCATCAAGTACATATGTACTTAAAGTCTGTACATAACACAATGACCAAAGAAAAATACATAACTTTTTTATGAATAAAAAACTGAAAGGGTATAAAAACACAGATAAAACAACATTACATTAAAGTATAAAGATAAATAACTAAAATGAAGAAAAAGATAGTGAATAAATGATTGGTAATTAGTATATTCCTAAGACTGATATTATAGAAAATTCTCGTTCTTCTAATATTTCCTCTTACCGAAGGAAAATAATTTTGTATTACAACCTCCCTAGACTCAGTTCTTCTATAATATCCCCACGGAAACGAGTATTCTATCAGGTAGATGTATGGCAGGAGACTGCCCAGTATTTATATCTCCAAATATTCCTCACAATAAGCAGCGAAACCGTTACTTCCACAAGGCAAAACACCTTTCTAAAGTGTTCACCCTTCCTTTTGTCGTGTCGATGGGTTTAGCACTGGAATGACAAGGTATTAAGGTATGGACTGCAGGCATAGGTATTGTACTTTGTACCTAGCTACGTTTGGAATAGGACTATGGAATAGGGCAGAGTAAGCTCAGCGCAGATGGAGTTACTGGTACAATTAAGGTACACAAACATTGCCAATGGAGGCAAAAAGCGCAAATTTACAATATTGTTGCAGATTTACGACCTTTCTACGCAATTGTGGTGCGAGTTTAAAGGAAAAAGAAAGAATTTTGTGGATTATCCTGAAAATAATAACACTATAAAGGTTATGTTCTGCAATATTTTATTATGTTTATGACCATAAACTGATATATAAACTAGATTTTGACTGAAGATCTTACCTGTATGAAATCCATATTTTAACAAGTCTTCACGTGTGAAGTGTTCCGAGCTTCTTTTCGACAGTTTACTGGCTCGAAACATTTACAGCATGAGGCGTATTCCATAGTATATATATTTCCCAATATTTCGGCACCCAAATATGCTATATTGTTGTATATTTTCACAAACGAATGCTTATATAATGAAAGTATTCTAATACAAACCTTTTAATCGACATAGCAAGCTGCAAAAGGCGACAAAGCTTTTATGTACCTATCATACAGTGCTGTACTCTGGCGGGATAAATGTGCAGTAATACTCCCTGGTACTCCGTACTACATTTAAATCGGCTAATGTCTCTTCGTACCTATAATTTGAGTTGTGACAAATGACAATCATTTGTTTGACATAACAAGACTGACAAGTGGCACTGAGTGTCTAATGAAACATTTTCTTATTTTCATTTCAGTTTCATTCAACTGTGTTGCGATTTTCCTTCTTGAATTCATGATTTTCATTACGCACTCCTTCCTCTGTCAGCAAATATTGTGTATTATATTATATTGACTGTCTGTCTTGCCTGTCTCTTTGGAAATGGTGTGGACATTGTGTGTTGGTGGATTGCTCTGAACTTTTTAGATTTTGTGAGATATGTTCAAATAGAAAAGCGAGTGGGATTGCAATTAGATACCGTGTATTTACTCAAGAAAACTTGCGAAGCATTTTGGTACGATTTTATATAAGTTTCTAAATGTAGGTATAATTTCAGTTTTCTTTAACCTTTATCTTTGACCCTATCTAAAAGAAACTGCAAATTTTCTTTTGTATCGAAAACCAATCACAAATGGCAATTAAATTATTATTATAATCCTCTAAGTGGGATAGTCCTGCAATTCAATTGTCATTTGCACTTTGCAAATCTTGGTATAAAATGTATGAGGTAACTGTAGTTTTTCTGTCACAGAATAAATTGTTTAGTGGGAAGAGAGGTTTGGGGCGGTGGTTATCCCTCCAATCACCCCCAACTTGCTTAAATACTTAGTTTTTGTAGTACTTGTACATTTTTTTATTAAATTCCACAATGTCAAGTCCTAAAATATCTGGGACATTAAATTGAAATACCAAGCCCCCAAAGCACAAGGTAAAGGATTATTATTACATTATTCATTTGCACAAATAAGAAGTTTTCGGGGAAAGGATGATTGATTGATATCCCCACCCCCATCCCCTCCTCACACTTGAATTCTATTTTAGTGTGGATGTTCAGTTCTACCCGTTGTATTCATTCCCCATTGTCCTGGTTAGCGCATGAAAAAATGCTCTGATCAGGTTACAGGAGCAAACTTATCTGGTCTGGTGTGGGTGTCGCTACTGTTGAATGAAATGACTTTTCTAAGCTTGCAATTTTGATCCCTGAGTCAAGTATTGTAAGTGTTGAGTGTAGTATTGTACCTGCAGATTGCTATTACAATTGTGCATGTCCCACACAAAATTCATATTGTTTGATAGTAATATCAAACCAAGAGGAATATTGGAACATCTTAAAATCCTGATGTTACAATTTCTTCAAAAAATTTTATAGATCATAATTTTATTTTAAATGGATTTTGTCACAAAATGATCCTTGGATCTACATTCTTGTGGCCATTTTGTTGTAGCTAGAGAGTACTTATATTTATTTTGGAACTAAACAATATTCTCTTAGATTTTAAACTTTATAAGTTACCTTGAGAATAGGTTATTGGACCCTGAAAGTTATTTTTACTATACTGATGAAAATATGCTCATTTAATTATTAAGCCTGTAATTGTCATAAATATAATATATAGTTTACACAATTTATGTTTTTAAAAAAATTCAATATAACTAATTTTTGAATGTTTGTTTAATTTTTACAGGTATTGGCACTAGAAGACATCAAGATAGTGTATGTTTAAGTTATCAGGAATTTTCTGTAAACATTTAAGCTCAAAATATTTTTGTTTCACATTAATTAGAAAGACAAGAAAACTAAACTTTTTCGAAATGGAGAGCACCATTTCAGCATTAATGAATCAAGACAACTCATATGTCTATAAGAAATATTACCGCCGTGCTGAACATAGGTGTGTATACTTCAAGACACCATTATTTTAGTTTTTTTTTTAGTTTGTGTGACTGTAAGTTCCAGCTGCATATTTAATACATGTTATCAATATAATAAGATAAGCAGAATTTGCTTTTGTTCAACTGTTTACATCAGATGTGACCAGTCAAAAGTTATCATCGTGTGGGGTCACAAAACGTTACTAGCTTGCCTTGCACGTGAGGACAACGCTCATCAGTTCTATTCCAGATTTGTTACAAGTTGGTTGTTTATTGGAGCAAATTTTTATTTGAATTAAAATTAAATATACATATTTAAAATGCCCGATGCATTTGAAAGTGCCTATCCGTTGTCTCCGACGGTAAATCCGGAGGATATTCGCGCACGCGCAAATTCTTCATCGAAAAAAAAGCGACCAGTGGTAGCTTTCTTAGCAGACGACGAGGCCGTAGAAATACCTGATAAATCTGAAGTCGGTGTTAGCAAGCCGCTAGCACGGAGCGACAAGAGCGAAGTGGAGTTGGATAGCTTTGCCGAGTCACTCTCCACCATGCACAGTACTTGGTTTGACAAAAGGGTGCTTGAGCACAGGTTTGTATATCGGTGGTTTATATTTATACGTTTAAATTATTTCGTTGCACAAATCAAATCGTTTAGACTTTCACAGGCACTTTTACTCAAACTTTATTGTATCTTTATTGTAGTAACTGTGTAGTACAAGGTATAAATGGCACATATAATACAATAGTTTTAACAGTGTAATGGTACAGGCATGCAATATTAGCGTTAAGTTAGAGTACATACAACTTAAACTTTTTGAACAATATACCTATAGGGTGTCTTAATTGCAATACAATTATTTTTATACATACCTATTTACTATTTATTCTCGTAAGGTACGAGTATAATACACAAAGTATTCATCCAAATTGTAACATGGTCATATGGTCTAATAACCAGGTCTTAAGTTTGAAATGAAAGACTATTTTGGATACATTATTCCGGAAATATAGGCACTTTATTATTTTGTTACTTATTAATAATGGCAATGGTAAATGACATTTTATTTCCCACAGATGGAAATGAGATAAACATATCTCGATCATTTTAGGCAAATGGCTCAAAAACACTGTACCGATACTTACATCATCCATATCATTCCATATACATACATACATAGTTACCATACCAACCGCCTACCTATCATCATAATATTTATTCACTCGTTGTCGTGATCGTGACTTTCCTTTCATCTTTATAAAATTAGAATGGATACGGATTTACATTCTCTGTCAACAAGTAACTAGGTAGGTATTAAGAACTATTTAATACATCTATGTAGCTAGCTTACTGATAAGGATATTATCCATGTCCACTGTTCATTATGTGCTTGATACAATCACGATCGAATGAATAAAAACCTGGCTAAATTAAATATACGAGTATTTATCGCTCTAGCTCTTAAAATATTTGTTATCAACATGTTTTCATTAATTTTAATTTGGAAGTGCCAGATTCGTACACTGTGCAAAAAGAGTATAAGGCAACAAATACGTATATGTATGAAATACTGGAATAATATTGTATTATCGGTTGATACAAAATGTTTTTAAATGTATAAGTAATTTATTAAACAATTTGTAACGTGCAAGGAGATATATAGTATTTATAATGAATGACCCTTATCAAGTGATGCTATAAATAATAACGCCGTTAATGTATTAAATCATGTCAATATTTCGTCACGTATTGAAAACTTTTCCATCATTAGTGTGGAATTTGTTCCGCACGGAAATATACATCATGTTCCTTAACTTATTTTGCTTGCACAATGACAGATGAGAGAAAATTATATATACATATTAATTTCCGTCGAAATAGGACTTATATCAAAATCCTAACAATGATGAATTTAGAGAGAAAAGAGTGTAGAAAACAAATGCAACAATTGAATGAGTACGCAGTGCATGAATCAGCTGTTTGGTGAAGTCACCGGGCTGTGGGGGAAGCGGCAAATGTAGACAGGCTATATGCTATCGCTACACCGACAAAGCGTCAGTATACGTTATGGTCTGCGACGACGCCGCCGTTCGCCGTCCAAGCTGCTCTCGTTAACTTGATTGTTATCTCTTATCAATATCACGGTGATCTTGACTCGGTGTCGCGATTTCGCTTCGAGTGTTGTCAACTGAATTTTGTCGAACATCCGTCCACGGCGTGTGTGTGTACACGAGGATTTTCACATTCTCAACATCGGTGTTTATTTTCGCTTTGTTGGAAACTGAAAGTTCATTTACGTTTGGATACTTTGGCAGTAACATTAATTTATTGATGGTTTGGAAATTTTCGAGCGAGAACTACATTAGATTAAGGACGAAGTAATTTTAATTCTAATTTTATTACATTGTCTGCTATATCTGATTTATAATTAGCTAGGTATTATAGTAATATATGTATAGGTATGCGTACCAAAAGGTTTCGAAACTATATCAATTACTTGTAGTTCTCGGAAGTAGCCAGATGATAAATGTCGTGAGTCAGGAAATATTACGTCGTTAACTCTTTTGTCTTTGGTCGCTTTGTTTTCAATTGACTCGTTGTTTTGATGCCGGCTGAATATAAATTATCAGCTGAGGGTTTCACCTCTACAACTTGATACAGCAATATATAATACTTTTAAGCATGTTAAATCGATGTATGTTTACTCGTAGAACAATGCATTTTCATTTCCGTAAACATGTTTTTTAAAAGCACTAGTTGCTAGATAGATATCAAAATGTACTTACATAACATTTACCTATTTATACCAACCTAATTATAAAAAATGCTTATTTTCCGTATCAAAATATGTATAAAGTAGGTGTCTACTCTACCGGCGAATTATATCGATTGGCTCGCTTCCTGGCACCCGCGCCCCCATGCGCCTTGCATCCCATTCCGGACCCCACTGGAACCCGCACTACTTTATTGTAATCCATCTAGATATCTACTTGTACCTATAGATCTAACTCACGTCTGCAGCTGTGTTTTCGACTTTTAAACCATGTAAACATCAGCCGTTTAAAGCTGTAATCCATTACTGCGTCAAAAGCATGGAATAAGTAATTAAATAAGCATTGTTACCAAATAGCAGCTGTCGCGCTAAGTCATTTATATGTATATAGAAAATATATTGTTATTTTTATATTAGCCTTGTGAATAGAAATGAGCTATGTTGTCACAGTTTTAACGATTATTTTTTATAAACAAAAATTGGATTTTTATGATGAGTAATTTGTGAAAATAGACAGTTGTACTTGATTCGTTTCAAGATTTATAATCTCGTCTTAATATAAACTTTTGACAATATCTTATCTCTTAATGTTTATGATCAATCAAGATGATTTTCTAGTTACTGCTGTAATACGCTGTAATTTAGTTACCTGAACCGGTCTACCTGACCTTGTTACTGTCAAGGATATTCAGTCAGATGCTTCCTGCGTTTACACGCACACTCCGGTGTCAATGCAATCTCGAATCTCACACGAGTCGGCACGTTCGCTATATTTAACAACCAATTTGTTCATGTTTAGTGATATAGGTGTTATACCAAGAATTGCTTAACAGTAATTAGCATTCCGAAGCGTGGGCCGTCTTAACAGACACTTGTGAACTAAAGTTAGTGTAGAGGAAGTTGTCTTAGAAAGCGGTCGTGTTGTTGTACCATGAAGCTACTGGGTACTATGGCGAACGGAACAGATTTGTTTAACCTCTTGCCTGAGTCCAAGAGATCCTCATATGGAACAGGAGACAGATATACAGCAGCACCGAACGAGTGAGTTATGTCATAATCATAATATGCCGCCCTTGAAACCATTGTTTTAGCGATACAATGCAATGTTTGCATACTAGCACGAATGGAACCTGCCGAAATAATGATGCTCGTGATTAATAATTTTGGTCCTATTTTTCTTTTCGTATTATTTTTGTATGGAAACTCTACATACTATATTTCCTGTTACTTTTTTTCGGAATCGAAGTATTATATCTGCTTCTTTTTCGAGACATGGGCATTAGCGCACCTAAATTAGTAATTGCTGATATCATCTACTACCGTCTAGCTGTCTTTGGATGTGAAGGATTGTCTTCTTGTAAAAACGATTTTACAATATTTGTCGCTTATAAACATTAGATAAGACGAAGAAATAACTCTATACATATGCGTTGAAAAGGATGCCGACAATGTGACGAACGGACTTCATTGGACGAAAACAATGTAACGTTTATCATATTTTAGGCCTGTCAGAATGTTCTGTTTTGCTGGATATTTTTATTATTAGTATGTAGCCCATAATACAGAAAACACGTACGTAGCGTGGCTCGTCTGTAGCCTATATAACATAGGCCAAGCAAACACAACTTCTCAAAAACCACAGACGGAAACAAAGAACGAATGCAATTGTTTCTAACATTTGACGGTTGACCGCATTTCACGAAGTTAGATGAAATTCCTGGGCGTAACTGTACCCTAGATTTTATCTCGTGTCTAGTAAAGTAGCTGTAGCTTTTCTGTGATTTGATTTATTGTTGAGTTTTGATTAATTTGTAGCCACTGACAGGCGCAGTGTCAACTCGGATCGTTTATTAATCTGGACATTGCGTTCTGGCGCCAAGGTCTAATTCTGGATAACACCTGGCTTGCTCATTTTCCAATGTCGTTTATATTTATTCGATATGAGGTGTTCCGCTGCAAGACTGCAATGGATTTTTTAAACGTTATGGAAATGTTGTAGTAAGTAGATAAAAGTTACTCACGTTATTTGCCGTAATGTAGGTCGTAGGTCAATGCAGCGTTTATCGATTAAAAATGAAGTAACTGTAAGGATTTTAATCCTTGTGCCTAAAATACATTCCTTTAAATACATTCTAAAACCTTAATTTGGTGCCCCGTTAAAGGCACTTTGTTTTATAAATACCTACTAAACTGGGATCCAACGAAAATAAATGAACTTATTTGGATGATCTGCTGTACGTAGGTACTACCAGTAAGAAACTTTACTGAAAGTATTCAGCAAAGTGTCAAGTTTTCTGCTTTCTATTCAGATGCTTTAAAGTAAGCAGTTAGGTAGGTATAATATGGAGCGTAGTAGAACCAGCTTTTGAATATTTTGGCGTAAATTGCAAGCAACTCTGATTGTTAACATACGTATTAATATTGACTTAATTGTGGCAAGCTTTTTTAAATCCTTCTTTATCAGTTTAGAATTATGTACCTATAAGCTTTGTTGTGATGATCACAGCGATTCGATTTGTAGGCAGATTTCGTCTTGAGTTAGACGTTTAATCGTACGGTAAACAAAGGAATACCTAAACCGGTGCTTGTATCCTAAATAACGACGCAAATACAGTATCTAAAATATTCCATTAGTAGGAATAAGGAAAAATCCGATTTATGTGATAGGGACAGTAATAAGAATAATATACGGCTTTCGAAGTCGCAGTAATACTACTGCCAGGCAGTTTTTGGTTGGCATAACGTATAGTTTAGCTGACAAGCGTACAAGTTTCTTATCGGGCTAAGTGTGACGTAAGTGTGTACCAAGTGGCCATGTGGGCGGTCGTCGCGTGCTTTGCTTGATCTAGGCCAAATGCTATTAAACTGTTGGTTTCAGTAATCACCAAACTCGAATCTTCTAATTTTAGATTCGACATGGCAATTGCATGAACATGCACTTAGAGAAGGGCAAGGCTCCTCCTTCGATTAAAATCTATTTTCAGTGTATGTTGCATTATTTTGTTTTCGTTTTTCTCGATATTCGGACACTCGTTCTCGCAAACGCCCAAACTACATTACATTGCATTACTTGCGATCATCAAACAACATCTAGGAATCTAGAGAGAGATCATAACTCGATCAAGTATACCTACCAAATTCTAATTTGGCATCGTCGCGAATGAATGTCTATATATGTTATTATATGATATGTGTGTAAGAAAATTCTGCAAAATATTTTTTAGCACTAGACCCACCTTTTGGCTGGGTACCAAATCATTCCGACTCGTCTACCATTATGTACAAACACTACTGTGATTATCGGTGTAATCCCTTATTCTTTCACATTTTAACACGCAACATATTTGGCGATTGCCTGTTGTCAGCATTGCCCGTGGAGGCACGGACTACTTAATTTCTTATCTCAGTGTAATATAAGTTAAAGTCGAACTCCGCTGTTTTATCCTGATTATTTTATAGAATATTTTATGGATTTGTAATAGTTCTAGTTATTAACCCATGTCGTAACGAATGTACCGCGTGAATGACGTGTGCTTGCTAACAGAACATGTCAGTTGGCAACTAGTATAATGAATAACTTTCCATAAATAGAAATAACTACATTTTATTTGGTGCATTGCCCCAGTTTTTAATATTTAAAGAAAACTTAGACAAACTGTACAGAAAATTTGTTACATTACATTTTTTGATAATATTAACTACGCATCATGCTCCAGCAAGCCAGTGACTCGTTCCATGTTAATTTTGAATGTTACACTCATAAATAGAGCGTCTATAAATAATTCATATATTTTTTGTTGCAGAATCTTCGTAAATAGATCTCTACATTTAGAAAATGTTAAGTTTTACGGATTTGATATGGACTACACATTGGCTGGTAAGCACTTCTCCTTATGACAGTCCCATTATGATAAAAAAATATGTATGATTTGTGTACCTACGTTATTATTTTTTTTATTTTGCTTATTTTCCAGAGTACAAATCGCCGCAATACGAAACTCTAGGATTTAATTTAACTAAAGAAAGACTAGTATCGAAAGGTTATCCTCGTGAAATATTAGAATTTGAATACGACCCGTCATTCCCAGTCAGGTAAAGAAACCATACTTTAGCTGCTCGAATTGTGGACATCCAATAAAGACATAGTTATTTATTGGCGACAATAAAGTTACATAATTTGTAAATGTTTCGAACATAAGAACTGTATCGTGAGCGCTACCTTGTGATGTTTCATAATATTCACAGATTTAGATTTTAAAATGTATCGTTTTGTTTCAGGGGCTTATGGTTTGACACATTATATGGTAACCTATTAAAAGTAGATGCCTACGGAAACATATTAGTATGTGTACATGGTTTCGAGTTTCTTAAGCAGTAAGTATTGAGCGCAAAATACAATCATTGAAATGTACAATTATATTACCACGAAATGTTATCACATTTTTAAATCTGTTTCAGTTCACAAGTATACGAATTGTATCCAAACAAATTCCTGACACTAGACGAATCAAGAGTGTATGTGCTGAACACATTATTCAACTTGCCAGAAACATATCTCATAGCGTGTTTAATAGACTTCTTTACTAACTCGCCACAGTATACAAGGTAAGTGGATATAAATAAACTTCTATATGTGACCCACATATGGCCACCTTTACTGAAAATCACACATTAGTATAAAACAACTGATCAACGCCTATTTAATCTAAATATAGAATTGTATATCCAACATGAGTCTTCCCTTCAAACACACTTAAATTTCGGATTGGTCCGACAACGCGGATGCTGTAACGGGCTACTTGACACCTTTGAAGGTTAAAGCCCTAAATACCTTTTATTTTTAGTTATGGTCGAATATATCTTGATGTAGAATCCTTATGGCTAATATTATATTACATCCAGTGTCTATTCCTAACGGGGTAGACAGAACCACGGGACGTGAAACTCGAATGCCACGTTTAGCTAGACAGCAGGTTATTTTCCAATTCTAAAATAGAATACCTATAAAACTACGTTACTAATCCGTCTGATATGAGAAGAAACTCCAGTTTATAGACTTCTAAACCTAAAATTGCACTTGTAGTAGTTTAGAATAATATGTGTTTTTTTTTGTTAGTCACAAAGCCGGAAAACAAGTCGTCTGATCTAACGTCATCATGATGTCAATAACTGGTACATTACACATTTTTATCAATAAACCATTGAACTTGTTAGTGGTTATCACGCATAAAAATTACAACATACACCGCTTTACTATCGATATGCTTATTAAACAATATTTTTTAAACAAAGAAGAACAAGGAAAATACTCGTACATAGTAATTTTCTATGGCGAAAACATATTAAAATTTAATTGACTGAACTGTAGAAAATACAGTCAAATTTGAACTCAAATATTGATGTGTTGCAGAGAAAAAACAGGTGTACGATGTGGCGACCTGGCAATGTCATTCAGGTCCATCTTCCAAGACGTGAGAACCGCCGTAGACTACGTCCACATCCACGGGGATCTCAAAAAGAAAACCATAGAGAATATAGAGTTGTACCTGAAGAAAGACGAGAGGCTGCCGATGTTCCTGTCCAGGATAAAAGAGAGCGGTGCCAAGATCTTTATCCTGACGAACAGCGACTATAACTTTACAGACAGAATTATGAGCTACCTGTTTGATTTCCCTCACGGTGCCAAGGTCAGTGATGCAACAAGTATATAGTGTGTGCTTAATATACTGTGCTATCCTTATTGTCCACGTATTTGAAAATGATACGTAGGTATGACTAAGTTTCACATATTTTAAGGCTATTGTTACTTAGGTATCTACTGTAATGCAAATATTTTATAGTGCCTAGATTCCAGATAAATATAGGCCTGTGATAATTTGGTTTTTTAAACTAGCCACATTAGCGCAATGTGTTCAGTAAAGATAGTATAGTTTTAATACGTCTAACAAAACTAGAACGAAAAAAATGAACATACACGTTTCTTAATTTTAAGTCCGATCTAGTTTTCAAAAGTAATTATTGAATTGTTTACAGCCAGATGATCCTCACAGGAACTGGAAGACGTATTTCGATTGGATCGTAGTGGACGCTAAGAAGCCACTTTTCTTCGGCGAGGGAACGACTCTGCGGCAAGTGGACACTCGCACCGGCGCGCTGAAGATGGGTCACCACGTCGGTCCTTTGCACGAGAAACATGTGTATTCCGGAGGTAAATTACAATTGAATTTAATTACGTTATATAACTATTTATCTTCCCTGTGACAGCCATGCCTTCTTAAAAATAGCTCACCCGTTAATATAAACCTTATTACTGTGTAAAGTAGATAATCGATATGAAAATCTATTTCAATGTATAGTTACCCCACTCATCGATCTATGTCAGTATTGCAGTGTACCACTCTTACTCACTCTATCTAACAGTACCATCAATACTTGCTAGTCCATGAACGAAACAAAACTAATAGTTTTTACAAGGAATTATGTACAAGTCCGATTTAGAACGTTAAGTAGACAGGAACTTAAGTGAACTTTATTAAATCGCAATAAACGTCTAAAACTGAGAAATTTGAAGAAGAAATTCGAGAAGATTCCAATGAAATATGACGAGAAGTATAACTTTATATTGATGTATTTCCTAACAGGTATGCACGAGGCATTCCTGTTAGGAAATACGATACAATGCGCTTTACACAGTTGCGAGACTCTTAATCACGTCGTGTTTATGATGCATATAGTAATTCTCTTTTATCACAATAAAAAAAGAACGCGTAGAAATATTATTTTTAGTTTCTGCTTACATTGAGTATCTATTATGATTTCCGGCAGCTTTATATTTCTAGATATTTTACACAATCTTATGAAACAAGCATTGCGTTTGGGATGGTGATCCCAATTAGCATTAAAAATGCGAAAGTGGGTTTGTTTGTTGCCTCTTTACACTTTATCTACTCATGTACTTATACTTACGAAAATGGAGTAGGAGATAGGACGCCTTCTAGCCTTTTTGTATACCTCGTCTTGATGAGATTTGGTCGTAAAGCTTTTAACCCATTCTTTCATCTCAGAACGCAATAATGTTCCTGTGCGAAAATCCACAATTACTAGCTTTTGCCCGCGGCTTCGCACGCGTGAATTTCAGTTCTTAAAAGGAATCGAAGTAAAATTTCAGTTATTATTTTATTGCGTATTCTAAGACTGGTAAAATATATTTATTACTATGATTCAAATTCGTATTTTCGTCATCTTTAGTTCAATTCCCTGTTTCCCGCTACATGTCTCGTTCCGAAACCAGTCCTGCAATGTCTTTTCCCGCAATGTGCCCCATCGTATTTCCCGCTACGTGTCCCACTTCCGCTTCCCGTAACGCGTGCCGAATGTTTCATTGACCTCTCTTCAAAAATAATAAAGTTCTCAAACATTTTCATACAAACTGAAATTTCATACAAGTTTCGAAGTTACATACAAACTGGCAACCCCTGTTTCACCCCCTTAGGGATGGAATTTCGAAATATCCTTTCACAGCGGACGTCTCCTAGTCACAATCTACGTTCCTGCCAAATTTCATCTTCATGGGCTCAGTAGTTTTCGAGATTTCGTCATATGTGAGAGTGAGTGAGTGTTTTTCGCTTTTATTATGTGTAGTTTTACATATTTAATTATGTCATTTTTCATTTACAGGCTCGTGTGACGTATTTACGGAGCTGATCGGTGCCAAGGGTAAAGATGTCCTATACATCGGTGACCACATCTTCGGTGACATCCTCAAGTCCAAGAAGATAGGCGGCTGGCGCACCTTCCTCATAGTGCCCGAGCTGGTGCAGGAGCTGCATGTGTGGACAGACAAGTGCTCCCTGTTCGCGCAATTACAGAACCTGGATATACAGCTGGGAGATATGTACAAGTGAGTGAATAATTGTCAAATCGTATTTTATAAACATTTAGTGTCTATTCTACCTTACCAAATCTATTGTCACTGTCTCAGTAATAAAGATGAATAATTTGTGTAAAAATATGAATAATACATGGACATTATCAAATTAACCCATAGGCTAGGCCTGTATCGTTACAATAAAACATTGCGCGACAATTAAAATGTTAGCTGAAACAATTAATTTATATGTTAATATAAATTTAATATAATTTTAAATTTAATATAATGTTAATATAATTTTAATGTTAACAAATCATTAAAATGAGCATATAACAAATCTAGCAAGATGAGACGACTGAAAATCGTCAACGTGAATTATTGTGCTTTTACTAATGTTTATACAATGTCATAAACAATATTATAATTATATGTAAAAAAATAAATATTGATTATGGGCGAAATTGTTATATAACGCTTTATAAACACTTCCTAGGTGCATTTTATATTATTAACTAACCTGCCGATAGATGGCGCCATGTGCAAACTAACATTTTCATAAACGCGCTATAGAGATTTTTTCGCTCAGAATGACCCCATCTTGACTTTACCATTCCAGTTATCGCTTCTCGGCCTTTTGGCTAAGATCAAAGTGTAGTATCTGTTCTTTTCAGCTTAATATCTGAAAGTTCCCCCACCGGGGGACCAGTATATTAAACTGATTTTTGTGATCCGACGGGATGTTCGGGGCTCGCTCCACTCCCGGCACGGGTCGGCCCGGCATTGCAGTGCCGCCGGGATCGGCCCACATAATTTCTTGAAAATTATTTATATTATACTAGATTGTTACGCCTGGTTATTCCAGGGTATATTCCACCCCTAAACTATAAGTACAGCTACCAAATTTTATATCAATCAATCAGTAGATTTTACATGAATGAGTAACAAACAAATATATACACACGTAGAACCTCAAAAACTTTAGTATTTAGGTGTAATATTAGCCTACTAATGTTATTCATTCTACGATTCAAATAAATACGAATAAAAAATTTGTGCTTTATTTTAATCAATACATTTTATTCGTCCTTTACGTGTACGTAAGAAGAAAATAAGCTATTTTTAACGTTATGTATAACGTTAAAAATAGCTTATTTTATTCCGCCCGTATATTGATTAAGTAGGATTACAAAAATAGTACAACACACGGTTCATTGTGAATTGTTTGCGTCACGGCAGAGACCTGGACTCGAGCACGAAGGAGAAGCCGGACATATCGAAGCTGCGCGCGGCGATCCGCGACGTGACGCACAAGATGGACCTGGCGTACGGCATGCTGGGCTCGCTGTTCCGCTCCGGCTCACGGCAGACCTTCTTCTCTTCGCAGGTTTGCTTTTCTTTTTACAAGATCTTGCAAGTAAAACTTCACCTACTTCCGCTTGTCCTAAAGAGTTAAAATTTTTCGAAGTCCCTTCAATATTCATGACAATGCATTATTATGCTAAGCACGACCTCATGGTGCACCCGGGATAGGCTAACGACGAGTAAAGTCCTCAACGATTCACTGCTCGGACATGATTTTTTCATACGTTGAATGCAACAAAACCTCACTGTAATGATATGCCCATGTGGCAAAAACTTGTTCTCCATGTGAAACACGTGCTGTGTGTGTCGCCGCCATACAGTGGGACTGAATCCATCCCCACTAAGCCTAAACGTTATCGACTTATTTACCTATGGACGATCTCTTATTGTTTCCGTTCGGACTAAACGTTATAAAAATGTCTTTGGGCGTCATCAAAATGTATGTATGACGATGGAATGTTACAGGTGGTGAGGTACGCCGACCTGTACGCGGCGTCGTTCCTGAACCTGATGTACTACCCGTTCTGCTACATGTTCCGCGCCCCGGCCATGCTCATGCCGCACGAGTCCACGGTCGCGCACGAGCAGCGCTTCACTGTGGACGCGCCCACCATCGACAGGTCGGTATGCTAGGTCCTAGGGATATCACGTGTATTCGCATCGTTTTAAACATTCGCATAATTTAATTAATTTAATTCTGTTTGAGCTATAGACATTCAGTGGATCTTGTACATTAATATGTATATAGTTTCAAACTTAAAGAAATAGTAGAGCACTAGGAGACCACGTTCACTTTTTAATTAATTAAATTATACGAATGTTTAAAACGCAAATTACTTAATAGTAATTATATAGGTACCTAATTTAAGTCTAATACTAATAAAAAAGTGATTATTGAAAATTCGCATTTGCGAATGTCGAAAATGTGACATTTGTAACATCACAAAAATTAGATGTAGTTTTTTTGTGTTACAAATTATATTAAAAAGAAATATATTTATTACTTATGATATAAATGTAAGTTTAATATCAGTTGAATGCCCTGGACGCAGATCGCGGCACCCGAGCGCGGCGCGGTCGCACTGCATCATAGCGGAGGACTCCTCGGACGAGCACTACTACGCTGCGCCCGCGGCCGCGCCCGCCGACCCTAAGGTACACTACTTCATACGTGCCAAATATAAATAATTATTAACAAATTAGAGCTACACAGGTACTTTTTCACGTCATATTCTAAATTAAATAATATTGACCAAAGCTACAAAACACTAGCATTTCGGAACGAGGCTCACTAGCGCCACCATCACATTTTCGCCGATTCCTTTTTATTTTCTGCGAAAATAAAAAAATATAAGATTATGCACTACAGTTTTCTTCTTCTTTGTATTCCTCTCCTATCGGCGGTTGGACAGCATCATGACGATTTTTATTTTCGAAGCCGTTGCACGAAATAACTAGGTGGTACTGCGGCCGAACCAGTCGATCAGGTTTCTTAACCAGGAATGGCGTCTTTTCCACTTCTTTAGCCTAGAATTAAGTATTTTATTCCATAGGATTATAGATTTCTTTCGGTATTACACCACTCCTACTTTACCCGTCATCCAAACCCTGGGAAGAAACATACACACATACATCCTCACATACTTTCGCATTTCTAATATTATTAGGATTAAATGTTTTGACCTCAGGCAACGGCGTCTGTGCCGCACGCGCGGCCGGAGACGCCGCGCCAGCTGACGCACACGCACGACGAGGACTGCTCCGACGACGACGACGTTGCCAAGGCGCACGGGAAATAGACCCCACACTACACCCGCCATTCATATGCGCCGCTATATTTTGTTCAAGTTGCTCGTACATAACGACTTTCGATTGAACTAGCGCAAATAGTGTTTTTTGCTTCATCCCGAACAATGCAGTTTGGTAACACGATCTTAGTCCTACAGCAACTTTAACAAAATGATCGGTCTTAATTGTGTCGATTGTTTCGCTACTTCAGAATGTAGCTTCCAATAAATATGATGAGAATGTTTTGAAGTTGCGTGACAATCTTATTCGAATAGTCAATTCTGTGATTATTAGCTCAGTAGCAACAGATTTAATTCCGTGTTTTGTCCAATGGGTCAAATTAGATCAAACGAAAAGTGATTTTAATTGTTTCCCCAGTGTTATGTGGTATTTTTGATAAAATTAATTTCATTACATTTCAATTTCTCCAAATTAAATTTCACCAACTTCAGATTAAAATCGGAAACCGAGAGAGATAACCACACGTTCGCATTTTGTGTTTATTAAATTTAATATGCTCTAATATATTTCTGTTTGATCTGAATTGACACTTAACTAATGAATGAGGCTTGATGAGCCGTGTTAATGAGTATGTAAATATTTTCAGAACCATCATAAAGCAAGTCCTAATCGATTAAATGTTTTGTTAGATATTTGTGCCTATTTCGGGTTTATTGTAATGTGATTTTCCATTGTCTCACCCAATCAATAAATGATACGAATTCCTTAACATTTTCCCGCAGTTTCTTTGGAGCGAAATGTAAAGTTATAGAGCACTATAGTATAGATAGGATATATATTATAAAAAAATGTAGTACAGACAAGGTATACGATATCGTTTGTACGAAATAATAAAATATATAAATTAACAAAATAATAATAAGTTTGTTATTTCATCTATATCTATTAGCTATAGTAATACACGCATCTAAATATGATTGATATTGCCAAGTATATGAGACTTTGTGTGGTAGGAGGATTGAAAACAAGGTTTTTTTTTCTATGTTCAATTCAATTTTGGTGGCTTTGTGTTGCTTCATATTTATACGTAATTTTAGCTTAAGCACGTTTTACAGTTTTTTTTCTCGGAAATAAACCTCAGTATTTGACTATGTTTCCTTAGTCACGTAAGAGAACACAGGGTCGCGCGAGTTGTGATTGGATACTGTTACCGTGTTTTTAGGCTGTTACATTGAAGAAGCTTCAATTGGAGCCAAGAATTTCAACATTGTAATGACGCGTGTGTATTATGTAATGATTCGAATGTATGTACGTAAATATATTATATTTATCGTTAAAAAAGTCTTGTTAGTTTATTTGAGATTTTATTTGTCAGCCCAACCAAAATTAGATATTTTAAGTTTTATCAACTATAGATTCGAGTAAGGAATAACGCTATAGCTCAGTCAGAAGCCTTTAAACGTGTGTATTGCAAAAAAATTTGAGCTGTTTTTATTCTAAAATGATTTAAGGCCGTTTTAGAATTTAGATTAAGATGTCTTCATTTAGCTATTGTTAATTATTATATATGGATACGAAAACTTTATGTTAATTAATATCAAACATTGGACTGGTCTGGTAATTCTTGTATTGATATTTTTTTTTACCCACAAATTCATATTAATTTCCTTGATGCATAAATATAAAACTGTATTCTTGGTCTGTAGCTATTATTTAACTACCAACAATTTAGGGAAATCCTTTAAAAATTGATGGAGGCTTTCTACGTAATCCCCAAAAGGCAGATTTTATTTGCCATAATGTAATTGATGACAGATTTTTAAATATGTATTATGTAATTAAAACGAAATAAAATAATATAATTAATAGAGTGGGTTTTATTTCAGCTTACAATAACAAGTCTTCTAAGTATTCCTCGAATTCCTCTTCGCGTGTTTTTTCCTCTGTGTCTTGAGGGGCTGAAACAAATTTAGTTATTTTGATTAGCAAGATTAGAATAAGATTAGTGATGTCCGTTCTCGAAATTTTCTAAAATATTGAAATACCTACTCGGAAACTGTGTAGGAAAAATTATTTAAAAAGAAACTGTCAAAAAGTTGCGAAAATATTCTTTAGATCGTTCCTGTGCAATTTTCGATAAGAATTTGAACATCTGCGGGAGTTTTCAAGGGAGGAAACTTCCGAGAACAGATAATTTCTCAGCGGCAGATCGCTATCTTAACTATCCCAACTAATATTATAAATGCGAAAGTAAGTTTGTGTGTTAGGTGTGTCTTGACGCATTATCTACTGGACCAATTGTTATGAAATTTGGTACACGGGTAGAAAATAACCTGGAATAACACATAGGGTACTGTTAATACCGAAATTCTAATGGGAGCGAAGCCCCGGGACAAAGTTGTAATAAGTATAACGATACTGAGCAGGGGTACTAAGATAAACCTGACCCACGGCACATGTACGGTTGCCGGGCAACAGTATGGGCCGGTATGGGTATCTGCCCTCGGTAGGGGTCGTTAGCAGGGCGTTTTATTCCGTACTTATCCTATATAATAAACTTATCCCACTTAGAACTCGACTCATCGACAAAAGATAACAAAATTTGTCAGATGGGATTTGCTTATGGGAAAAGTATTTAGGAGAAACCTAGTCTAGATACTCCAAACTTTTGAGAATATAGGCACATACCCTTTTTCCACAATGAATCGGCGTTAGTATCCTCTACGCTTTTTGAGGTAGATGTCTCCGCCTCTGGCTCTAAATCTTCAGGTTCTGGAGTATGAGGGCTGAATCTTCCTTCTTCGTCATCAGATTTTTGCCTGCTTTTATCTCGCTTCCTTTTTTTCTGGCCTTTTTTCAGTCTTTTTATTTCGCGCTTTTTTGACCTGTAGTTTAACTTTTTTGAGCACTCTGGACATAGACCTGAAGAAAGAATCAATTAATGCCTTTTTATTATTATATTAAACCTCGGATTATGCTCCATGATAATCTGAGGATATAAAATATGGAGGCGAATGTTTTTACCTGTGGTTTTTACTAAAAAGTTCATAGGAACTTAGTGTAATACTTACGCAGCTTCACAAGTGCATTTTTCTTTTCGTTATCTTCCACGTAGGCGAAGTTCACCTCCCACGACTTGAGGTTGCTATCACTATTGCAATGCTTGTTCCCACATTGGAATTGTCCTTTGCCCATAACGACTTCTTTTTCTACGCGCCATCTCAAAGCCAACTTTTTAATGGATGAGAACAAAAAATTGAAAACACGACAATTACTTATGAAAAGATAAAGGAAGTTAAAGAGAGATTTTTCCGAATAAAATTGGCAAAAGCAGAGCACCTAGGTCCTATAGGTAAGCATGAAGCAAATAAATACAGAGAGAAGATATTGCAATTTATCTAACAGTAGTTATTGTGTGTATTGTATACGCGGGGCCATAGGGTACGGAGTACCGTCATCTTAGATCAACCAAAAGAGAAAAAAAACCCGGTAGTGCCCGGAACTTAATGCCGCCGCTCCCCTACATCTAGTCCGTTTTTGCTTGAATGCACGACGACGCCTTGAAAGTGATCGCCGCTGAGCAAAACTTTGCTTACTTTTTGTTTGGTCGATATTGCGCTAATGGCTGACAACTAGGGATACCGACGTCCGTCTGAAGTTGCCGGGTGCTAAGTTGAGGCAAATAACCGGCCAAATGCGAATCGGGTACGCACAGTATAAGGTTCCGTAGTTAGTAGTGAGCTAGAGCGCATTCGGACATGGCGAAACTATAAGGAGGTTCCTTATCTGTAGGACGTTATACGACAAAATTGTTAATCCTACTAATAATAAAAATGCGAATGTTTGTGAGGATGTAAGTACTTGTGTAGGTATGTATGTATGTTTGTTACTCTTTCAAGTAAAATCTATTTGTAAATACTTCTACTCGTGTACCAAATATCATAATATTTGGTACACGAGTAGAATATAAACTGGAATTATAGATAGGGTACTTTTTATTCCCACGGGAGCAAAATCCCGGGGCGCAGCTAGTAATAACGTTTTGCACCAATGACGTTGTTCTGTTTTCTCCCGTCTTGACACTTTCCGCCCGCGACTCACCACGCACCTCCAAAGAGACCTAAAAATTGCCTTCTGCGCAGTGGTCACCTCTCGTGATTCGTACTATAACGATTTCAAGATATTTTATTGGTAAGTATAGAAAAAACGAGAAATAGATCCACCATTCATGATTCAGTTTTATCCACAGACAGTATGGAACCTATGAAATTCAATAAAATCAAGCTTTGCCTTGGAAAAAAACCCTCTATTGTGAATGCAAAGTTAACATTCCCCCACTTGTTTACGCGCACTTCATACGAAACGAAACCATGTTTTAATTTTAAGATGATCGACCGAGCAGATGTACGCCTGCGCAGCAGCGTTATAATGTAATAGAGCGGAGCCACCCGGCCGCGGATGCATGCGCATGCACCGTGCCTCGCGCTATATTTAGGCTACAGAAAGGCAGTACCGCTTTTGTTGCACTCCCCAGCCAGTACATCACACAAAGAAAGGTCTCGTGGGGAAAAAGTAATTGAGTTACGTAGGGGACCGTCCCTATCTCAGGCTTGAGTCGGGGGACAATTGAACTCGTGAATTATTATCTCTAACGTTGCCTTCACAAACCCGTTATTGTAAATAGTTATATTCAAAACCCACTCGCTACAGCTGTCCGTGCTATTCAATAAACTGTTTTGCAGATAAAACCTTTTAAAGATTTTTTAGTCGTAACGATTATTTTTAAAATTTGGTAGTTAGGTATATAATATTTGTTAGCATTTCAAATTTCTTAGGTATCTCAATACAAAGTTAAGATTAACATTAAAATACATATAGGTTAAGATTATATACCTATTTCAAAATGTAAAAATAATAAAAGAATGAAATAATTTTGCAAATATGAAATCGAAACTTACTTTGTTATCTTTATACCTAGTTAAATCACAAATACAATACTCTTTGAAGAGCTTGTCGTAATATCTCTTAGCCAACTGCTGCTCCCATGTCTCAGCGACGTCATCTTCCTCCCAGAGGAACTTATGGTTTTCTCTGATGACATCGAGATCTGTGCGGTCTCTGGATGTGTCGCGCTTCAACAAACGCGTAGCGCCCTTCGCATTCAAGCAATACACGTTAACTAGATATTTATGCAATTCATAGGGATTTAGATTACGTAACCTTGCAGACATCGCTAGCGAACCTAGAACAAAGGGAAAACCGCCTATGTAGTGAACAAAGATACATAAAATGAAACATATATTTCAACAAACAACTCTTTAATAAAATCGACATTATTACAATTTTCCATAAAATAATTCATATTAAATGATTACCCTTATTCTAATTGTCATGTTGAGTAACAAGGTGCATTTTAGATAAATAGTTACAAAATTGTTTATTTCTCGTATTATCAATAAATAATGTTTGTGCACGAGTTAATATCTACTCTGAATATTATTGTCAGTCTTGTAGATTTTTGCGAAAATTTGCTTATTTGGCTCATTATCAAATTCTAAATCTATGAACAAGTCATGCAGTTAAACATCTAAATAATTAAATACAATAATAAATATATTAAAATATGATTATTGCCTACAGCTAGATATACATTAGACCAAATTCTACAACCAGTTTATAAAATCGAAGTGGCACAGTAATAATAATAGTCAACTTTGGTATCTTTGCCAATTTTATCTTTGGATTCTTGATTTAGTATAATATAGTAAATTATTTGGTGCCTGAAATTATTTTACACAGTAAAATAACTAATAATAACTACTAGTAACAACACTTAAAATTTCATTTAGAATTGTGATGGTTAATTTCTAGGAAACATTTTAAAAATGGTTCTATACTTAAATTAAAATTTATTCTATTTGATCGAAATTGCCTATTTAGACTTTGTTGTTGAGACCATTTAAAGGAATAAATTTATTGCTTTTTAAAGATCATCAGATTTTTTTCAACATTGTACCTTTTGTAGTAAATACATAGAGTTCAATTAATCTAATATCTAAGAAGGATTTGGTATACTTGTGTAAAAATAGGCACATTTAACAATATTATTGCTTTGGTTACAACACAGTTCATATATAAATCACTTGAAATACTTAATATCTAAAATTTGGCTTAGGTTTGCTTTACAACTGGTATTTAAATACCTCATAAGGTCAATAATATATCTACATTATTTAAAGCTTGTAAAAGTAGCAGGAACAAATTTTACTTTGTGACATTTAATAGAAGGCCTCAAATTTTTTGAAAGACTGAATTATCTAATGTAAATACAAAATATATCTCTAAAATTCAGGATATTCAACTTGTATACACACACTGTTGAAACCTTATCATAATCTAAAAGGCAACTTTGGATTGAGATATGTATGACCTTATTGTAGAGCACCTGTATAGGCATTTTACTAAAACTAATATTACCCAAACATGCATTAAAACATCGCATAAATAAAATCCTTAATAGAAAAAGCAACTACAGTAGCACACAGAGTGTGAACACTCTCATAGACACACCATAATGACTAAAATTATGAACTAGATCATATTTTTTTATTTGGTATAAAACAATGCAAGATTTAAATAATAATCTAAAAACTAAATATTTGGCAATTAGAGAATCGGGCAGTTGTAAAATACATCATATACAACTAAAAACAGTAGCATGAAAGTGTATGGTAGTGAGACATGACATTCTTCACTTGACTTGCACTCAGGATCTATCCATGAGTTTTTTCATGTTTCTTCATATTATCAGAACGAGTGAACGCTTTGTCACAGACCCCACAGTAGTATGACTTCTGTTTGGTGTGAACAGTCATGTGGCGGGACAGTTCACTCTTAGTTACAAACTTCTTCTCACAAACAGTGCAGGCATGTTTCCGGACATTCAAGTGGAACTTCATGTGTATAGACAGGGAGCTGGACTGCGAGAATGCCTTGTGACACAATTCACAAACAAACGGTCTTTCACCTGTGTGCTTTCGCAAGTGATTCATAAATCCAGTTTTTGTGTAATCTTTTTGACAAAGGTGACAAAAGCTTGATTTAGAGTCAAGCATCCCAGGAAAATGACTGTTCATATGTTTCCTGAGCTCCCAATAACTAGGGAACTTTTCTGCACACACATGACAAGGGTACTTCTTTTCTTCAGTGGATTTGGCACTACAGTTATGTGAAGAGAGTAACTGTTCACTGGAAAACATTTGGTTACATTGGCCACAAGTATGACTAGTCTCAGATTCAGTAGAAAGTGTGACCTCCAGATAATTTTCAATAGACATTACATTTCCATTAGAGCAGTCGACGTCGTCATTTGGTGTGTGGGGCAAACATTCCCTGTCAGATGTTTCTTTGGTATCCATTTTTTCTAAAAAATCTTTGTAATCTAATGAGCCTTTACCTGAGTTATTGTTATCAGGCTCTACGAGATGTAGAACAGGCGACTCACTCTGTTCTCTGTCTGGCGATGTCTTTTCATTGTCCGAGTGTTCGGGTTTCGAAGATACGTTGTTATCAGATTCCCAGTCATTTTCAACAATTTCCACATCGGAATCTGAATCCTCTGCACTTGATACAGAATTATTCACTAAATGGAATCCGATATCGTCAAAGCGAAGTACGTTAGGAGGAAGTTTAACCCCCACGATAGCCTGTATTGCCTGCCATGAAAGCTCCTGGGGGTTGTTCTGCATATTAGATCGTACTAATCTAACCTACAAACGATTATAAACGGGATTATTGGACTGATATAATAGGATCCATTAGTAGTATTTAAATAAAATAAATAAATTATACATTTACCTTAATTACACGGTGAAAATAATCGGAGTAAATAATCAAATGACACCTTTATTTTCTACATCTATTAAAATTAAAAATATTATGCTATAGCTTTGGCAAAGCAAACTATCTACTCTTCTTGTCAAGTCACTTGTCTATGGTTAAAAGTCTAGTTGTGTTTATTTTGTCTATAAAGGACAGTTGTATAGACATTATAGTTGTAGAGCAAAAGGAAGTAAAAAAAAGTTTTATTTGTTTCTTGGAAATATTACTGGAATTCCCTAAATTTTTCATGACCGTTTTCGTAAATATCAGATAATATCATCCCTTTTTACTGAAAAATACAAAACTCAAACTCAAATATCTTTATTGCAGTAACTGTGTAGTACAAGGTGTGGCACATACAATACATATAGTTTCAACAGTTTACCCTTTCAGGCATGCAATATTAGCGTTATGTTACACTTATAACACATACTATATTTCTATATATGGATAAGTACGTGCAGTACTTACAAATTAAAGGAATTGAATTGAATTTCAAAAGTGATCCCTATAGAATTTAGAATAGAGTTTAGAAGTTAGAATAATCATAATATAGGTTAAAGTAAGTATATGTATGTATGATGGCCGAGAGTGTGAACACTTGTTTTGATATTTACATATAGTATTCTTGAGAGTAATAATATTTATTTGTGTCTGTGGATGTATTCGTAGATGAAGTATAGTTTTATTAATAGTTAAGACTGAAGCCGTACTGGCATCAGTTCCCAAGAACTTTTATCGTTAAAAAATCAATAGACCCTCTATTGATTTTTTTATAAGATTTCTTAACTCTTTCTTATCTGTTAGGTAGTAGTAGTAGTAGTTATTCAATCCTTCATTTTATCTGTCTCAGTCGTATCATGTCAATGTCACTATTCATGTCATGTCATGACAGACATTGTTATTGTTTCTCTTGGCGGGAGGTGGCGGCAATTCATTTTATTGAAAGACTTGGGTGGGAAGATTAGTCTATAGAACAGTATGAAATCTCTTCAGAACTTAAAAGATATAATTAGATCTAGAGAGAATTTTAAGAATTTCGTTAACTCTTCACATGTGCCGGAGAAATGTAAACATGAGCCGTGTATGCTTGGTGTAGACGAGGCCGGCCGTGGCCCAGTTTTAGGTATGTAAGTTTTGTTCATATTTATATAAACTATTTTAAAACCATTCACAAATCAATTTCGCTCATCACTCTTCATTGGTACTCCACGGGCTCAAATTGAATTAACTATATTGACCATGACCACTTGTTTCAGGCCCCATGGTGTATGGTGTAGCATACTGTCCCATTGATCAAAAAAGTGTTCTTGTGGATCTTGGTTGTGCTGATTCTAAAGCTCTGACAGAAGAAAAAAGAGATGAAATATTAACAAAGATGATTATCGAAAAGGATTCAATAGAAAATATTGGATGGGCAGCAGAAGTGATATCCCCTAATTACATATCCAATTCAATGTATAAGCGAGCCAAACATTCTTTAAATGAAGTAAGTACATCTATGTTTTTAAGTTCATCTAGAATATTTGTCCAGGGAGAGCCTGAGTTTAATCAGGCTGCACCAGTAAAATTGAGTTCAGACTTAACTTTAATTTTGTGGTGGGCATGAATTACCTGGCCTTCTCCCTTCCATTTGTAACTACTACCTTGTAAATAATATACTTACTAGTCACTTATATTATTTCAGGTATCAATGAATTCTGCTATAGATTTGATCAAGCAAGTATGTGCATCCGGAGCCAATATCACAGAAGTTTATGTTGACACTGTAGGTCCTCCTGAGAAGTACCAAGCAAAGTTATCAGAGATATTCCCAGATAAAAAAATTACTGTAAGTATTTAAGTATGTACAGCAAAACTGAAATGAATCTCTTTTGCTGTGTATTTGAACAAAGCATCCAAGTAAAGATGACATAAAGACATTTTAGAATAACAATTTTTGTCAGAAATATTTCTATCAGACCCTTTTTGTATATGTTCATGTATGTTTGTTTGTAACAAGATAACTTTCCATCTATTGGTCTGATTTTGTGGAAGTTTAAAATATACATATGTAGGATTTGTCAATATAATCTTTAAGTTTGTGGTGACAACAAAATCTGTTAAGTTGTTTTTGAAATATTCACATTTTTTGTAAAAAAATATTGTGTTCGTGAAGTCTAAGTTCGCGGCTAACAATTATTAATGAATAGTAGTAACTATAAAAATATTGAATAACTTTCAGGTGGCAAAAAAAGCTGATTCTATATATCCTGTAGTATCAGCTGCCAGTATTGTAGCTAAAGTGACTAGGGATCATGCTCTAAAGGTGTGGACATTTCTTGAAGGGCTGGAAATGGATCATAGTGAATTTGGCAGTGGATATCCTGGAGGTAAGAAAAACGCAAGTAATGTTTAATAATCTTCTATCATATAAGTAAAAATGATTACTTAAATTTTCATAACCTGACTTGATTTTGGTGGTCACATTTGAAAAATTTCTTTATAAAATTCTGTCAGGAATTACATCAGATGATAAAGAGAATGTGGTAATTATATTTGTAAACTTTATTTATCAAATTTATACCTTACATAATTAATGATATGGGCCATATCATGCATCAGACAGACATTCATTAATTAAAAAAATATCTTAATAGACATGTCATCTCAAGCAAAGCAACAGCAAAATTTTCTGTAATAAACCCATGGTAATGATACCGATATAAAATTTTATTGTTTATTTTTGTAAGGGAATCTTAAAATGAATCTTTACATTACAGATCCATTGACGAAAAAGTTTATTCGGGAGCAAATTGACACTGTGTTTGGCTATCCACTGCTTGTGCGGTTCAGTTGGTCCACAGCTGAACACATGCTGCAAGAGAAAGCTGCCACATGTACCTTCGAGGAAGTCGACGATGAAGGTACCACTAAGAGACCTACTAAAACAATAAATTCATTCTTCTCCGCTAGTAATGAAAGGAAACGAAAGAAACACAAGTTCTTTGAGGAAAGATATTTGACTATAGGAAATGCTTTTGAATGACTGCATTATAAGATGAATTAAATGGTTGAAAATGGAATAAATCTTTTTATTTATGTATGTATTTTGTTCCATAAAGAATTTATGAATTAATTTATCAATACAATTGTGGTGTGGATGAGAAATATAAAAAGAAATGAATTAAATTATAATTGATAAACCTGAATCTGCATCTAGATATAACTAATTTCAAGTCATATTTTTCTGCAATAGATTCTTATCGTAAGTTTGCATTGTATGTGTTAAGGTAAATATGTTGCGCCAACCGATTGAGCTGAAATTTTATACACACGTTTAGTTTGGATGCCAATGCATTATTATGATAAGCATGACTTGCTGGTGCGCCGAGGATCGACTCCCAACGAGTTCAGACCATGGAATTAGTAGGTACTCCGACGAAGTACTTACTAAATCCATGGTTCGGACATCAGATATTTGTCACAAGTTGAATGCAATAAGATCTCTATGACGACAATGAAACCCTTGTCAAAATGATTTTTTTTTGTAAAAAACTTTTTGTATGGAACCTTCAGCTTGCCAGTAGGTACAAATTAAAATTACAGCCATATTCCCAAGTTTGTTGGACTTTATACCTTCACCACGCTACCGATTTCGATTCCATAGTGAGATAGAAAAATAAAAAGGTAGATTTGTTTATAATTTTCACCCGTGCGAAGGCGGATGGGTCGCTAGTAAACAATGATGTACAGAATTCCCACCACAAAATATATGAATTTTAAGCAGCGGCGCTACGTATGGTGAATTGGTTAATGTACCTACTATTATTTTCGAATGCCACTTTGGAAATGTATTTACATAGAACCTTGCAAGTGTAATTAAAATGACTTGTTGCAATGCAGATGCATGAGTAGAAAATCTCCACTGGAAATCGCCAATTTAAATCTATATACTTAATGTGTGTGGTTTGTCCTCATTTATTTATTTATTTATTTATTTATTTATTTATTATTTATTAATTACTTAAGCTTTCTATGGTTCTTGAAGTCTATTATAAAGACCACCAGGATCCCCTTTCTTGATCCCCCAGGGGATCCTCGTAAACTCATCTGTTCATCAGGATCCCCTTTAAATAAAAGTACTTAAATTCAATGTCACACTGAGTATTTTTTTGAAATTAAAAAACTTAAAAAACTTAAACTTCCTGTTTAAATTTTTTAATATTTTTTTTAAACAAACTAAATTAGATAAAATTGTGTGGGAGAAACTCGTGGAAGAAACCTTGCTTATTTTAACTATTGCTTCATGTACGCACATTGCGCGCAATTTTATCTAAATATGGATTGGGTGCCTCTTTAGTTTATCCATAACAATAACAAAGAATATTACAGAACTTTCTCTAGCAAATTACTCTCATATTAAAGATCCGTTTATGTGATGAATTGTTCAAGGGTTCGGGGTTCGTCCAAACATGCGCCTCCGCCTCGACATTAGCATGCGGCGCGCGTCGTCCCTACTTACCATGAGCGATGCGGAACGCGGGGTCGCTCCGAGAATTTAATTGTGTTCCATTATCATATTAAGGTTCTTTTACTGTAAGTCAAAAGTGAAAACAGAATGGAAGTCACCGGCGTTTGTCATTCGTCAGCGACAGTCGATGGAGGCAGCTCCCTGAGACGACAACCAAAATAGTGCAACATGACGCTGCTACGATACTACGCCGCGGCTATATCCCTCTGTGTATGTGTTTCGGCCATACTAGGACCCAATAGCACTAAATCAATGAAAACTGACACATATTTAGATGCATATTCGAAGTCGAGAATTGAAGCTGAGAAGGCAAAACAAGGTGTTGTAATAATAACCGCGAAGGACGGAGAAAAGAGGATATCCAATCGAGACGACAGCTTCAACTCAGGCTATGATTATACGCCGCCGTACTCTGGAGATAGCTCGTCGGGATCTGGTTTCTCCGGCCCTTCGGGGTCGAACAGTTACGGGCCTCCGTCGAGTTACTCGCCTGTTAAATTTGAATCTGACATTACATACAACGCTCCAGCTAATACTTACGGCCCGCCAGCACCAAGCTACGGGCCGCCAGCTCAGTCGTATGGTCCTCCCGCGCAAACTTATGGTCCGCCAGCTCAAGCATACGGTCCTCCGGTCCACAAACCTTCGGCTCCTGTCTACGGCCCTCCAGGCCCGCCGTTAAAGCCGGTTTACGGCGTTCCGTACACGGCTCCAAGTTTCGGCTTCCTGGACAAATTAGCTCTGAAGCTGGACATTCTGACTGTGGCTAAACTGTTGCTAAAGTTCCTTATCTTCAAGAAGTTGGTGACGATGCTGGCAGTGGTGTGCATGTTGCTAGTGATTCCGAAACTAATTTCATTCAAAAAAGACGGTGGCAATTCCAACGACGAAGATGAACGCACTTTTGGACACAAAAATTGTAAGTACCATATATTTCTTTAATTGCCACACAACGTGTATTATTATTGTTAGTTAGTAATTATTAATATTATGTGCCAAATCTTTATGTAGACTTTAGAATCAACCTGTCACAGATTTTTGTGCGAACATATCGTTTAAGTTGATTGGTCGAAAACCTCGATCACTACCATCATACAATTTTTTTTCCATAAACGCGTTACAAACTGTATTCTTTTCAAACAAATGATTTAAAAATGACGTAACGTTTGTGTGTCGTTGAATATTAAGTGATTGAACGAGTCCAAAAAATAAGTCATGTAAAATTAAGTCATATCTTTGAAAGCAAGCCTAAAATCTAGACCTCAATACATTTATATATGATTTTTAATTTCTAGGTTTATCATATTCATAAATACTTGTACAGGAGATTGCAATTATAAGTTTTCACTACAGAATTCAATAACACAATGATTATAAAATACCTGATTAGGTATAATAATTATTGTTATTAAGTTCAAAGAAAGATAACTCAAGACTGATATCTTTCAGCAATAGTGGAGTTGACATCAGTCCAGCAGTTCTTGGAGCGGGCAGTATCAGTGTATGGACGTCAAGAACCCGAGTGCGGTATCACGTGTCGCCTGCGCAGAGTCGTCGACGACATCTACGACTTCCAACCTTATTTCAGGTGATTATGTCACAAATTACACTGGCTAAGCGTTAACATGTGCGTTGTTGAAGATAAAACAACTTTTGTAATCAATATAGATGTTTGCAATAGTTATAATCAAATAATAGTTATAATTGTGTTATGGCATACTAATCATACGTGATTTCATATATATTTCAGGCCTGACACGAGACGCGGCACAACTTCGTAAGTTCTACAGGAATGCGTAAATTAGGTGCCATCGGAATAGTCTGAAAAGTATTTATTTATTTATGATAGTTATAGTAACAAATTTTTATCAATAAATTAGGTAAAATAATTCATCATGTGTTTTTAATGATTATATTTTGTCTTTATCCTAAAGTTTTGGGGGTCTCTGTTTATCGTACAATAATAATAATAATACATTTGTATTGAAATGTATTAAAGTGAAAATTAAAAAAAAGAAGATATTGTACTAATCCAGGAGTTCCAAACATTTATAAAGCTTAGGAGCGCTACAGTGAGAGTTCTATTTTGTAGAAATTCAACTTTCTCCTTATCGAATTCGGGATCAAAGACCGATGTGTGGAAATCTCCCATGCTTCTCACGATCACCCAGGACGCGTGCTGCATACTAATGCACCTGTCAATACATACAAAGTGGAGACAATTAGAAAATTAGGTGATCCTTTATGATTCCTCGCTTGGTATGCACGGCAAGGTCGACGTATGGGGAAAGTAGTGGCATTGATCAGGTTCATGTTTGTTTAATACTTTGGCTCGCTTCTATCCATTGTCCGCTGCAAATTCGGAATTAACACTTAATGTTAGGTGAGTCAGTATAACTCGTTTGATGTTAAATATAGAAGAGAGATTTCCTGGTTGAGGATGCCAGAGTAAGCACCAGAAGGGTTATCGGTCCTCCCATTCTGGGACCATTTCACCAAAGTACCATTTTCATACTAATTTTATCCTTATCGTAAAGCTTTCATCGTTAGCTTAATTTTTAGATATCCTAATCTTTAGCCTTCTATAATATTATATGACGTTGAAGAAGCTATTTTCCTTGTACATTAAAATGTTTACTTTAGCTTAATCTATGTAGCATTCTAGGAATCGAGATGGATTCCCAGAAACCAAATTAGTGGACGTTATAGTATTACATGTATGAGCGAAGTCTGTCCGTCAGGTCAATTTAAGCAATTGAAACACTGTTCAGTGCATCGCCGCGCCGCCATGAGGCGAAATGGTGACGGATGTACCAATTATGTTTTCTTATTCGTAAGTTAGTAGTAATCCATTCTTTATTTATTGTTGGAATTAGGAAATACATTCAAACTACTCTAGCACAATAATTACCTAAAAGTCGCTACGGATTTTCACGTCATGATTTTGCTATGACGTAATCTGCCTCCGTAATCTTCGATACTATTTTGCGGATATGTATTTCTGCAAAACGAAAATATTGCAACAGATTTATTTTATCTTTCTTCAGTTGTCTTTCAAAGAGGAAATATCCAGATGGAAACAGTGGAGCATCACAAATTTCCGCGATATAGCGATCGCGTCTATCAATATCATCCGCTATTATCGTTGATGCTTAGCCTTGCAATTAATCTCGTGTTGACGCGATCGACGTGACGACATATTGTACACAGCTTTGCCTTGCTCTGATTTATGTTACCTATCTACTTTGGGACCATAAATGTAATAAACGTTTCTATTACTACTATGGTACTGTAAATCTTCCACTAATATGGTCAGTGATTTTGTGAATAATAGATTTTCTATTCTATTCGATGTGAAATAACGTGCTTATTTTTATCAAGGGTCAGAGTGTATCTTACCTTTCTTTGTAAATAAAATGTTGTTGTGAATTTTGTTTGTTCTATAATGGTGAAAGTCAGAACATTTTTCCCCATACGTGCAATCTGTTCAGTTCTGGTTTGTTGCGCACCAAGCCATTGTGATGTGGTGACTCATAGCATTATTCCACAACTCCTATGCTACAACATTGGATGTATTATCTCCAGTTCCCCTCTCTGCTAGTTTGCAACTCGTTACGCAATTTACTTCGTAAATAAATATTTAAATTAGATTCAGAATAAGTTTCAAAAACATACAATGCAATTGTTTTCTTATATCAAACCTTTAGAATGATGTTTTTTTGCTTTTTCGCATGTAGATTACACTAATACTCGAAATCGAACTTATGATGTACTATTTGTTTCAGAAGAAGTAAGTAATAATGCCCGTTTTGTTATTAAATTACAAAGAAATATCCCCACAGCTACTAACCGACAGGATAGAGTGATCGGCATAATCTGAAAACTTTTCTAACGAACCGCTTGGTTGGTATAGTTTTATATAACTTCTTTCACCAGAGAGCGGAATTTAGCAGAAATAAGAGCTGCTACATCAGCATATTTTCAACTCAATTTCAGAGTTCATCTTCCCGTGTTTCCGGTCGTGTTGCCGGTTACATTCAGAGCTGTTCAAAATTTAATAGTATAGCTTAAAAATATTAAGTTTTCGAAGTGTTAGAAAAATCTTCAGATTTTTCTATGATTTTACAACTGGCCGTCTAACGTCAACCCTCTTTGGGAATGCTATTGCTGCTCATCAGTTGTTAAAGCTATGGTCTCTTAGTCGCCCCTTACGCTATCCACGGTAGAATATGGAGTGTAATCTAGGGCGCGACCACACACCACATCCATCAATTTAAGAGTGGTTATTGCAATAAGGGCGGGGTCACATTGGCGGCTGCGACACCGATGCAGCGCACGACAATGAACTTGGCGGAAGCGCTTGTCACGCCCGCAGCCGCGAACAATGCCCCGAGTTAAATAACAGAATAGTGACAATTAACTACTACGAGAAACTTTACGTGAATTTATGTCAAAGCACTTTACAGGTTCGGCACTTTCGGGCTACGTAAACTTATTTACATTCGCTTGCATGACATATACATAATTGGGTTATGGAAACTGAACAGGTCAAAATTTTATAGCATGTTTATTACGTTATCTAAGCATATAGTAGTAATATCTTGATCAATAATTGAACAAATTGTTTATTTGTTTTGGAAGTGTAATTATAAAAGTTTTCTCAAAGGTTTCCATCAGAGAATGGAGAGATGAACTTGTGTTGTTACAGTTCTTATTCGACTTATATCTATATACGTAATATGTATAGAAATAGCTATTTATTTTTATATCCTGCCTTGCATTGTACATTATTCATGCTGAAATAGCGCAACATCACAATATAGGTTCTAGTATTTATACTACCTACTACCCGTATGAGTAGGTATGCATAGTTTACATATTTTTTGTCAATTATCGACAGAGCCATGCGACAGAGTAGGTAATTAAATTGAATGTATTATGTCACTTGTCATTTATCAATCACATATTGTTATCAGATCTTTGCATATATTCTATGCGTGATCAAAATTATATCGAAATGCTAGTAAAGCTTTGGTAAACATCATTTAATTTAGAATATGACGTGAAAAAGTGCCTGTGAAGGCCTAATTTCTGAATAAATGATTTGATTTTGATATCCGTGCAGTAAACCGTTGAGGAGTATACTCATCGGCAGCTATTCCTGGTTGCACCGTCAGATCATGCTTATCATAGGTATAATGTATTGTCATCCAAACTAAACATGTGTAGAAAATTTCAGCTCAATCGGTTGAAGATCAAAATTTAGTACAAAATACCACCCGAAGATACATACTTACCACGAAGTTAAGAAATAGTGTTCTATACATTGCAAGCTAAAAAAAGCTTTTTAGCAAACTTATAAGGGTACGATGCTGTGATGTACAGACGGACATGTATGCTGGAAACTACATTCGTAATATTGGCATTCACCTATTCATAGGTTTTATATCACCTGCTGTTATAGTCTCGTGTTCAATATTTACTATGATTTATTTATCAGTGTCAAACAGTCGAAAGATTTGTCCATAGCCTTAGGGTAATTTTACAGGCTATTTATCAATATTCCCAAACAATGCCGTTGCTTATCATAAGCTTAGTTGGCATGACGGAAACACCTGCGCAGCGGGCTCATCGAGAAAACTCGCCGCGGAAAACTGACATACTTTATGGTAATTTTGCCGTGTTCGGTAAACGCTCTATTTAGTCTATTGTGTTGGGAGTGGATGGGTAGGCCGGTGCCTGAGTCAAGTGCAGGAGCAGCCGTCTGGAACGCGGGTCTTCATTCTCACTACAGAACCCGCACGTGGCGCCTCCGCACGTGCTTTTGACGCACCACAACAGTGAACATGCCATAGTGTAGACCAGCGTTAACAGTGCAACAACATCTAGTGCAGCAATTTCGGTAACCAGTGAAATATAGTGGAGTCAAATATGTTACTACTATGAAGTTTTGACGTCTAGTTATTTTGAGTAAGTAAAAGTTATTTTATATTTGATATCTTATCTTCTATTTTTCATATCCACATCAGAATTATCCAATCTACATGCTTGGCATTCTTTAGTACTGTAGCATCGAACAAAGACTTATTTTTAAAACTTCTACAATCTTAATTCCTATTCTTGAAATAAATGCGGGAACGTAATGGGATGAATTATTTTTTGTTCTTTTTGATACGCTTACATGGACTTGGAATTTCTGATGTATGTACCCGGTCTTTGGCCTTTTTAGGGGGAACCGAGCTCAACTGGTAATAGACATTAAAATTGATACAAAAGTCCCATAGGATTGTATGCTTTGTTGCTATTGTTGATCTGTAGGTCCAGCCTACATATTCAACAGCCTAGAACGTATATGTTACCTAACAATAAGTCATTCTGTTTGATTATCTTACAGATCTATCAGATTAATGAAATAATAGGTTATATATTTATCTATTGCTGAAATTATCCTGTAACATTCAAACCAATGTTACTGGAAAATCAGTTTGAATTATAATGATAGGATGGAATACAAACGCAATAAATACAATACAAAATTTATTATGCAAAATTAGTTTTCTAAATAGGCCTATGCTAAATAATTTATAAAAAATTAGTTGGCTTCTGCCCCCACAAAAAAAACCACTTAAGTGTTTTTTTTTGTGGGGGCAGAAGCCGCGGGCAGTAACACATTTTTTACAATTAGTTCATTTTATTTAATTCAATGCTCTGTTTTGACATGAAAGGATGACAAACATTTCACATTTAGTAAGTATATGTATTATGGAATATGGCCATGAGAAAATGAAATTGCCATGGGATATCCTATTATTTCAGGCAGGTACAGACAGAGGCGGTAATCTGTCAATCAAAATAGTATATCCATCGTAGTAAAATAATCCTTCAAAAATGGGCTTGTTGTATGATAAAATACTCGTCTCATGTTATCACACTTATCAAAAAAGATAAATATTTCTCCAGTATTTTTCTGAAGCAGTTACGGACTTGATGTTTTGAGTGCATTTTTTCTATAAAAAAATATTTTCGATCGAAGTGTTTTTTAAATTTAATTTTTACATTGAATTGAAATTCATTGATCGCAATACATATGTAGTAAATTTTTAATGCCTTAACATTAAAAAAAACTTTTGCGTTCATCGGAGATTGCTACTGTACAAAATTAGATTGTACAAAGTACAAATTAGTTCCAAACAACAAAAACTATTTCAATGATAAAAAACAAGATGAATTTTAAGTGATTTGAAAACAGTGTATATATAAATTAAGTTACCTAGGTGTTCTTAATTAATGTAATTTAACGTATAGTTTTAGTTACTTAAATGAAGGAAATTTATTATTAATCACTTAACCGAAGAAGGTCTGCAAGGGAAACTGGAATTGGATACTTACCTTTTTATGTTCAACTTAGTTATTGAGGATTTTGTAATATCCGATTATCGGTTAGGTTTTAATGATAATCTACCGATCAGGACGGATACAAAGTAAGTACTTGCAACTGTTTTAGGAAGTACCTACGCCGCACTTGCGTCCGTTTGGCTTGAGGTTCGGCTACTCTTTTAATGTTCTTCGAATGCATACATTACTCTTTAGTGTTTTCTTTCAAAGGGGAAAACGGTGGGAATAATTTTCATTTATTTTTCTTATTAATTTTCTTTTAATTTTAGTCTTCAATTGTGGGACAAAGACAGATAGCTAGTGATTTATGGTTAACAACCTTAGTGCTACTGCTACGGTAAGTTTACACTCATTTACAATCATGGTGTCTTCTTGTCTATCTGCTTCTAAATTTCGCGACTAACCTAACCACAGATCTACTAAGTCCTACACCATTTGTTTTGAAGTTTTTGGGACTTGTTAATTTATAGTAAACTCTTATTATATACAGATACCACATATCTACATCGTTCATATTTCTTTCAAATTTAGATCAGAGGTCAATTTACTCCATGTAGAACACATTTCCCTTATAATGAATCACATACATATACTTAATGAGACCAATCACCTAGTGCTAATCAAGACTCCTCTCTATATAGTTCGTGGTTCATATTTGAGGAACACTGTTCTGTCCAAATTCAGAACGAGTAGTAGATCAGTTATACAGTTTGCGTTTGTCGTCGAAGTACTTTTATATCAATTGTATTGTATTCTACGATGAAATAGTTTGAAATTTACTTATTAATTTGGGTATGTATGGTACTACCTGTTCTTGACTTTATGTTTTAATTAGTACTGAGATGACAGTTACATGATGAATCACCATATTTTACAAACTGTCTTGTATTGTGTCCCACTGGCCCCTGATAACGGCAGTGTTAATTAATGGATTAAGTGAATAAATTAACTTGGTACTAAAGAGCAATGTCCGCCGTTCCTTACTAAAGTAGTTTGCAGATTTATACGAATAAGCTTAGGCTTCAGTTATTCTATTTTCCGAGGTGGATATAGGTGTCGGTCTAAGGGAAACCATTTCATTTTCATGTTTCCTTTCATTACAGGGACATACTTCGAACTCTAACTACAATAAAATATTTGCCAAAATGCCAGAATTAGGGCCTATGATGCGCACGCTGGAATTGCAGAGGCTAATCGAAGACAAAGTGTCAGAATGGCGTGCGAGGTCGGCGCGGGTCAGCGGAGGCGCAAGTGTGGCAGACTCTTATCAGCAGCCACACAACTTCAAGCGACACACAAACAGACGCAAGAACAGTGCTGAAATAAATAGAATTATCGCAAAGTACTCCAAACCTAACAAGAGAACGGACGAACGATATTGCATTCCTCTAAATAAACCAGAAACCCCGCCGACTCGACCACCAAGGACAAAGAGACTAAGCAAGATATTTTCGAAAAGCGAGGACAATCTGGCCAATGTCGTAGGTGTCATGGAGACCCATCCGTCTCCCAATTCACCCTATAAAAATAAATCGTCACTCTTCAAATATCATGCGAAAAGTTACGAGGATATTACAGCATTCGTTGACGTCGACCGCAATGTGAAAAGTAAGAATTTCAAAGAAAATAGTATTCTAAATGAGAAAAAAGTTCCAAAGAATGTTAGACCAAAGCTGCATAGTATTAGTGAAGACAACTTGGACTACTCAGTGTTTAGTGACAAAATCGTGAATGTAAACAAACAAAATGGATTTGTGACATCCACTCCTTTGTCTGAACGTAAGTCGTGCCCACCGGTCAGTGAAACAGTGCCAGTGAACGGTTTTAAAAAATGCACTAATTACAATAGTGTGAACGACCTGCGAAAGGGAAGTTCTGAGCCGAACATCCTAAGTGTAAATAGTAACATTGAGACATTAGTTTCTTCGAGAAATGGAGATGGTAAAAAACGATGGTCCTTATTTCGACCCCAGTTTCCTAAAGGAGCGTTGGATGCTATATTGAAGTGGCGCGGAAAGAAACCTCGAAAAGAAGAACAGAAAGAGAGTTCTCAAAGGTAAGTCCTAATAATTAACTTTGGTTTTTTCTCTATTTCAATATAAAAAAGAATATATTTAGCTTGCTACAAACTATCAACGTATCATTTCATGTACGGCCAATAAAATGATTTGTTTGAATATAGTCAATTAATATAATAATATTATCGTGAAGATTGCAAGTACCATTGAAGTCAAAACAGGTAAGCATGCATTTCTTTTTCTTTTTTACGCAAGATCCAACAAGATCCTGTATTTCAATGTCTATGTTATTTATTCTGAAAATCCCACCGGTGCGGTTCTGCCTTAGACATAACCCTCTGTCAGATTAAAGATAGGGCATTTTGTCCTAAAAAGAGTTGGAATCTTGCTTATACCTCCTTGCAAATAATATGATACAATTTAAAAATGTGATAGACGAGCCATTGTTATTAAATCAATGTTGAAAATGAAATGAATACGTACAAACACTTGAGATTATGTAGTAGTGTAAATACATCACGCATATCAATACCAGCTAATAATGCAATAATATGTGGTCTAAGTCCAGCAGTGGACTCTTTGCGGCTGAAATGATAATGGAATAAAGCAAACATTATACGTATAAATACACATATCAGTTTCTCCGTTATTCTGGAATATGCAAATAGTTATGTATTATAAGGTTATTTAAATCAAGCGCCTCACTATATCAATGCTAGCGCCATCTAGTGTGATATCTTTACAATAGGTAGAAGTGATTTAATTCTACCTACCGTTTTAATTCACTTCCATCGCAGTGGTAATTGATATAAATCACAAGTATTGGAACAGATGGCGTTAATTTATTAATCAGTGGTTCTAGTGCTTCTCTGACTGAGCATTAAAATTTGTCACGATGGTTACGATTTGTAACCATATTCAGTCCACCATTTTCAAATTCAAATGTTTTCAAACACTTGATATTGAATCGAAATGTGTTTTATTTATTATTTTGTTTAGGATGACTTAGTTGATTTATGTGTTGGTAGATTGGAGACCAAAAATCTGGATCAATATCACATTTTAAACTATTAGCAACTAGAAAGACTAGGTAAATCGGCTGTTTTAAATAATAATGTCTTTTGCTAATGTCCAATGTGACAAACACAGGACGTCAATATCTTTTGTTTCGGTTGTTATTTAGATTAACGGCGTTAAATTGAAACGCTAACTACTGTCTGACTAATATTGTGACCCTGAATGTGGTCATCCACTCAACACATACTAAAATGTGCGTGGTTTGTATAACAGCAGTAATAGCTACTTATTACTATGCATTGGCTTGTTACAATTTACTTATGTAGGTACAGTCTTTGTTTATAAAATATGTTAGCATTTCCTGACGTAAAGCGCAGCTGGAGCCTGCATTATATGATTGACGCACATTATCTTGTTATATTCATGTGCAATTTTGTTTTAAAGATGAACAGCTGAATTCTTAATGCGATTCTGCAATCAAATCCTCCTTTGTACGCGTGCTTTCTTTAGCATTCGCATTTTACAAATGCCTTGGTTTTTATCTCTTCCTTTTCTTGTATATATCTTTCAATAATTTCTTCTGGTTGAATTTTGAAAGGTATGTAAATACTTTTAATGTATTGTTATAGGTAGATATTTTTCGTTCACCTCTACATTGCGTGGTTAGATAAAAAACATGAAAACATCATCCCACTACTACTGGTTTAAAATTTGTAAACTAGTCTGGCTCATACCTTTGTAGGTTCATGTCTTTCGCCTAGGCTCACTCAGTTCATTATCTGTATAAGTCATCTAGTCTCATTTTTAGATTTTAATGAGATAAAATTCACAATCAAATAACAAAAATGTTACATAACTAAGCAATTGTGAAACTCACTTGTAGTATATTCTTAGGCAACTGCATTTGCTTTGTGATATCATAAACCAGACATTGCACCTAACATCACAGCTTCACTAGTAGGTACATCTCTTGACGAGCGAATCTCTATTATTGTATCATATGTCTGTTCTGTTTCTGCTGGCATATGAGCGTTTCCCGGGTCCAGGGTCCGCTTCCCTATTTTTTATCCTTCATACTCACTAGAACCAGGTATTTCTTGCCTATTTAGTTTGTCGGTATTGTATTACTGTTAAAGTGGACAATAACTGGTATGTTATTGTATTGTGCTCGTTCGCGTCGTCTCAATGTGACGACAGCTGAACATCAGCGATTGCTTTGCTTTGTCTAAGCAAATTTATTAAGCTGAGCTGTTTTTTGTTGTTATTGTCATGTATGACATTATATTCATGTAATAGGTAAAGTTATGATTTATTTACATGTTAAATTGTAAATTGTGTGCAGCAGTCATCAAATACCTAAATGTTTCTATAGTATTAGCATTATACTTACAATTTCCAAGAAGTTGGAATGCGATGCGGCTTAAAGTATTCTTTTCAAAGACAATATGTCAAACACATTTTGTAAAAAAGAAATACTTAAAAGTTTACCCGTTGCACATAGATACCAGGAACGAGAAATAATAGTTTCTTTGTTAGGTACCAATTTATTCCGGATCTGTCCTTATATATTGATACCAACAATATCTTCTTTTATTTTTTAAATTAAACTAGGTGTCTTGGTTTATTAGTAACTATATGTATAGTATACGCAGAGAACACATTTCGTGAAAACCTATGACCATCCGATATTTACTTTGGCCGGAAGTTCTGTCATAACTTCCGAAAATAAATATTTCATTGGATTTTTCACTGGAACTAAGGAAATTACCTGCCTAATAGTAGTTATGTACCGTGGGATACTTATGAGCATACTGGCAATTTTCTTTATTAGCGCCTTGGTCGAATGAATCAAGTTTTGCAAGACGCGGCTGGGTTTCCCTAAGCCCAAACACAATTATACATATTTACTAAACTGCCGCTATTGAGGGTTTGGGTTCCGTAGAAATGTCGCGTAACTGTAAAGGGTACACTTGGAAATTTCGATGGTTTTTTGACAATTACAAATCATGTCAAAGTGATTCTAACCTTATTATTCACTTCAGTAACTACATTTTCTATACAGAGACACGATTAATTTACATTTGTAATACAAAAATATTTAGATTAATATTTTAGATCCCTTCTTTCTTTTTATAGACTTCTTTTTATAGATTCAAACCAGTGTAGGACTTTTAAAAACTTTTTATTGAAATAAAAAGAAAACATTTTCGTGTTGTGTTTGCGTGCCATACGAAACCCTTCATACCTCGCAATCCGCGTATGAAGGGTTTCGAATGGATTTTTTTATTCACAGAGTAAGTTAGTCACAAAAGAAATGTTTTATCTATAATATAATACACTGAAGTAAGTTTATGTTTGACTTAAAAGCATATAAGCTTAAGTTTGTAATCTAGTTATTTTTTGGAAATTATTTTAGACGATTTCCCTTTTCTTTAAAAACTTACCAATTTGTTCGAGAGAGGTGTGCCATTTACACACTTTAGACTTGCTAATTATCTTTTGCTTTGTTCGCCGTAATTTTACGAAAAACGTGAGAACTTATTAAAAATCTACCAAGTAAACAAGAGGTTCTCACCAGCCTTGGATCTCTAAAAAATTGAGTACTTAGTTAATACTCGACAAACAAAGCTTACAGCGGCACATAATACTTTAACCTACAGTCGAGTCGAGCCGGTTGACTGTCTGAATTGGCCGAGCGCGCGCGCTGAAGCCTGAAAATTTTTAAACTCTTGCATTTTATATATCGCGTGTTTGTTCTATGGTTATTAATACTATGACTGCTTTATTTACCTTTACCCTAAGCTTAAATAAAACTCTATTCTAATGTTAGTGTTTAGTGCGTGCAATTATAACTTATTGTGTTAATGACATTTGTGTAAACATGACTCAAATCAACAATGACCCGTGGAAATTTGTGTACAAAATACTACAAGAAAAGGAAATTATCAGCCGGAAAAAGTAAGTGTTAAAAGTTAGTGTAGTTTGAATTATGATTTATCGTGCCGTGTCTTTGCTTTCGTCGGATTTTCACGATTAAAAGTACCCTGATGTGCTATTCCATTTTACATTCTACCCGTGTACAAAATTTGATCAAATATCGTTCAGCACATACTTACTGCGTGATTGAGTTCCGTTTAGTAGGTTTGATAAGTGCACATAATTATAAATTGAATGAATTATAATACATATAATAATAAGGGAAAATTCATAAAGTCGTCATATATCATCTTATTTACTCTGATTCAATATAAAATAATAAATAACACGTAGTAAATACAGTACTGTATGAGATAAAATCTGATTTCCAAGTGTTATTTATCCTACTTGTGGGTGCCAAATAACCTGCAATGGAAAAATTTACAAATACTCATAACCAGTAACTATACTACCAATGACCAAAAACTATAAAAAACTGATAAGAAATCTAAAAGCAGCATATACTTACTTACATATTACATACAATTTAAAATAAAGATTAGAAAAAATAATGACCGCGACAAGTGAGTAATTAGAGCGATTAATAAAGTCGTTACCCCAAATATTAAAACGAGTTGAATGTAGAAATTGTAGATGTTAGCCTAGTCTAGACAAAATTTATAGGTAGTGTATTAATTTAAAATTTATTTCTAGAAATACATTTATCATTAGCATACAGATTTACAAGTAGAGTCAAAAAGACACATGTAGACTAGAATCATAATCCAATTTACTTTTTGTGGTCTGTGTAGTTAATTACTTGCAGATTTTTACGAGTTTTTATGTAATAAAAGAACTTTAAATCTAGACAGCATGATATACGGGGCGTGATGGTGGTACCATGATGGACAATTGTCTTGTTATGTATTTATGGGGTTCCGTACCTCGAAAGGTCGTACTCAGGATCGTGTAGAAGTATCAAGTTGAAAATATCTTCTGCCCTTTGTCTCTTTAAAAAAACAAACATAAGTAAATGCGATCAAAGTATATAACCATTAGATGTTGCCCAGGGCTTCGCTCCCGTGGCAGTTTTGAGATAAAATATAGCCTATATGCATCTTGGATAGCGTATCTTTCTAATGGTGAAAGAATTTTTTAAATCGGTTCGGTAGTTTCGGATATTACCTGCCGCAAACATACAAACTCACAAAAGCCTACCTCTTTATAATAATAGTACAGATTACTTGCTTCGCTCCTGGGAATTTCGAGATAAAAGGTATACTGTGTGTTATTTCAGGTTATATTCTACCCATGTACCAAATTTCATAACAATCCGTCCAGTAGATTTTGCGTGAAAGAGTAACAAACATACATAATACTTACATCCTCACAAACTTTCGCATTTATAATTTTAGTAGGTCAATCCTACTAATGTTATAAATGCGCCATAACCATTTTTAACGATTTGACAAGGGATTAAAAACCGGGCTATAGGTACTTCGAGCTTCCCGTCGACCTAGAATCATGAAATTTGGCAAGGAGGGGTTTACCAAGGGTCTACAATACGGATAGAGGAAAGCTATAATATGTGTAAGTAAAAAAAAGCAATTTTACTAAACCGACGGTGTGTGAATCTAACTTAGCTACATTACAATATTCTGTTATTGTTATATAGGGTTACGCATAATCTTCCAAAGGCGCATAAGGTACCTATGTACTTTAGTCTCTATAGATTAACATCTTTTGTTTTACGACTTTTGTCTAAACGTAACAAATACAAAAAAAGAATTTTTTTTTTGTTTTAATGTCGTTTCTATCGATTGCGCTACATAACGCTACTGTAATGTCTCCTGTTGCTTGGTTATTACTATAGTTAAGATGGCTAGAATCGCAAATCAGATTGAATTTTTTTTATATATGAAAAAAAAAAACTGCGAATCCCGAAAAGTCGTAGAATAAAAGTTGCTTGTTCTAATGTACCCAAATAGCCTTAGGAGGTTTTGCGTTTGATACCAGTAACCCTGTATACTAGTGACTGTAATTAGTTAAGTAATCATATTTACCCTGTTTTAATATCTTCATCTGAGAACAATGGATGGCCTGACCTGTCTCAAAGACATTTTAATTACAAGTTTAGTTAAAAACATGTACCTACGCGTGTAGACTTGCTATCAATTTTCAGGGATGTCTTACACTACGCATTTATTTTTCCTATTCTTGTGTATTGAAATTCGCATAGGTACCAACCACCTACACATTGACCTTGTTTATATAAGTACGAATTTGATATGTTTTTCCCTAATTTTAATACTTGCCTTTGCCCTATCTCATGCATAGTGTGTAAAAACGTAAAAATATTTTCTACAACTGTTGAATATAAATAAATATAAATAAATAAATATATTTAGGATAAATCACACAGATTGAGCTAGCCCCAAAGTAAGTTCGAGACTTGTATTATGGGATACTAACTCAACGATACTATATTTTATAACAAATACATATATAGATAAACATCCAAGACCCGGGCCAATCAGAAAAAGATATTTTCCATCATGACCCAATCGGGGATCGAACCCGGGACCTCTCGGTTCAGTGGCAAGATCTTTACCTAATATCTAATGTTGAAGTTCTTTTTATAAAATAGCCGGTTTTTTTTCTAGAAATCCGTTTTCCTTGATGCGGTTTCCGGTAAATATATTTTTATATTTACTCGTTCTTGGCAAGTACTTGTAAGATTATTGTAGCAATTTTCCCAGTGATTTACAAGTGAGGCTATTGGGAAAAAACTCACAGTACATAAAAACAAAACTAACTCGTTAGAAATAGCTGGTTTTAAAATCTAGTGATATTGAGCAGTTTTTTATATATTTAGTGATAACATCAAAACTGCAGTTGCAATAAGCATGTACACATACATGCTTGTTGTAATTGTTCTATAAGAGAAATTTCTTTAATTAAAAGGAAACTTTTGTTGAGCATTGCCTATACCCTCTCAGCTTATCTTACATTCTAGATTTGTGTTTAAATAACTCACTTTTAAAGCAGTAAAAAAATTCAGTAGAACATGGTTCATTGTCATTATCAATTGCGTAATAAAAAGGTAACTAACAAAAACATGTTTCAAGGTTTAGCAGTAGGTACGTGCGTTTGAACTCCCTTCCTGAGGCATCTGCAACCTTGAAGTGGATGGATGTATGTATCACGCTCCTCCCTGATGTCATTTATCAGTACAAAAAGATAATGCTGTATACTTAACTGGAGCAAACAAGACATAGTGATTAGGCACTCATTAGCGAGTAACTAAGCTTCATGATGATACCTACTGCAAATGAGATGTTTGTGTGACTCATTTCATATCTAAAAAGTTAGTCTTCACCTGTTTAGTTATATGAAGGTTAAGTCGTCATCTTAATGTATAATTACAGAGTCAGTCTAAATTTATAAGTCAATCAGTTGTATAATACACACATAAGTTTATTATGTAAGTACATTGCTGATGTGATGAGACATTACAAAAGCTCGTGCTGCAATGCAGATCAGCTAGTTCATATTCCGCGGGTGGTGCGCGCAAAATCTTGTGGATAAGTTCGTGTCGTGCTCGACCCAGCCAGTCGGCGGTTACGTCAGTCCCGCTTGCCGGCTAGCCACGCAAAGCAAAACAATCGTTAGCACGCATTTCGTCTAAATTTGCTGCCAAAATAACATTAAAGTATACTTGTATTACGTTTTTATTTTATACAGTTGAAAGTGCATTTAGTTTCCATAATTTTAGATAGTTACGGAACATACGGATAGGATACGGAGATATTTGTGTCAGTGACCTTAACGCAGTTTCTCAGACGCTGTGTAACGTTATTTCGTTTCGTACTCTTGATGTGGAGATGGTTGTTGGTTCTGAGGTCTGACGTCATCCAGCAAACTGGCCACTATGACATGACTCGATGCGATTCGGTGATTCATTATGAGTAGGCTTTTCCTACCTGTTGATCGTTATGCATGAATGGCGGAGGTAGTTTATTCGCGAGTTATAAAAAGTATTTTTTTAATTTAAGACAGTGAAAGTGCAGTTATCAAAATGGATGAGGAATCTATGTGGAAAGGTTTCTACGAAAAATTGCAGCAGCAGAAGTCGGTAGAGGAACAAGTTCATGATAGTAGGTGAGTGCGTATGGGTGGATAATAGGTGCCTAGGTCAAGTTAAGAGTTGCGACCCTATTCATGCTGTTTACTGGTATGTTAAAAATATCATCGTATGAATATTAAGGTTATACGTAGACACCAGGATAGTGATCAATTTATAGTTGATACACAAAGAAAATCCGCTAAACGCTTTGTCAATAATTTCACAGGATAATCCACCACACACACACACACATGCTTTATCAATAAAAACAGCAGGCCTACCATCAACTTTTACAGAACGATGCCAATGCAACTCAGTTCAATTTAAGCACCTAAAATGAATCGCATTCATATTAAAAATTAAGTTGATGGTACGAATTTGCGATGCAGTTCAATTTAGGTCGTAAAGTGGTTCGCGTTAAGAGATGATGGTAAGCCCCCAGGACAATATTTCCATTGATTATGTTTCGAAAATGCTAAAAGACGTATTCCCACGTTTTTCGTATTAGTTCGTTTTTAAACCGATTTCAATCTTCCTTCCCCAATATACACAAGGAACGCGATCCATGTTAATATTAGGTACAGGAAATGTGAAATTGTGTTTGTTCTTCCATCAAAACGAAACATTGAGGTGATTTTTGGTGTGACAGAACTGGTGAAGAGTTATAGGCTGTGGGTGGAGCCACAGGCAAAACCTAATTATTTTTTGCGTAAATATGGAGTGGAGTAATACCAATAAAATAATTATAAATTGTGATTGTTTATGCTTGGGTCGCTTCGGTATCGGTAATTTGGCTGCCGCCGATATCGCTCGCCATGTATTTATTTACACCGTTTATATTTACACCCGTTTGTGGAAACTACCCACTGATGCATGATTGAACAAAAAGCTAACCTATAATAACCCACGTAGGAATAGGAACCAATTTTTATCGGCCGATACCTAATTCAAGTCCACCAATCGAATTGCCGCCTTTGCCATTTTACTTAAAATTGCCATTTATCAATAAATTCTACTTTTGTAGAATTGTACTGTATGTTGGCAACACTTCATTCTTTTTTTTTGACATTGACGTATGTCAATTTCATCCTAAATCTGAGTGCGCCGCACGCAGCGTCACCGCACGTCAGCGTTGTTTGATATCGTTTTGTGTTATTTATTGATAAGGCAAAAATAAATGCTCTTAGAAAGAAGATAACATTATCTCCGTACAGTGATAAGAATAAATGCCGCTTTAAAATTGTATTACTGATATTGAATACTGCTAAATTTTTAAACTTTCAGTAATGGTTTTGTTGCGGTTTAGAATCATTAAAAACATGATCGTTGCACCCCAGTATCGGCAAATGCATCTGCTGAAAAATTCAGCATATGTCAATGGAGAATGGGTAAAAGCAAGTAGTAATGTAGTCTTTGCCGTAAAAAATCCCGCGGACGATAGTGTGATAGCCGAAGTTCCGGACATGGATGCGGCGGACGCCAAGAATGCTGTAGATACTGCAGCCGCTGCTTTCGAAACTTGGAGATGGACTACAGCTAAGGAACGATCTCGTGTTCTTAGAAAATGGTTTGATTTATGTGAAGAAAATTCTGAAGAATTGGCGAAGGTTATTACAGCTGAAAGTGGCAAACCTCTGGCTGAATCCAGGGGAGAAATTTCATATGGAAATTCTTTTCTTGAGTGGTTTGCGGATACCGCTCGTCATATCAATGGAGAAATAATACCCAGTCCTTGGCCTACCAAGCAGATTTTATTAACTCGTCAGCCTCTGGGAGTTGTTTCTGTCATCACACCTTGGAACTTTCCGTATGCTATGATAACAAGAAAAGTTGGAGCTTTGATGGCAGCAGGATGTACATGTGTTGTGAAGCCATCAGAGGACACTCCTTTAGCTGCTTTAGCTGCTGCTGAACTTGCAGAACAAGCTGGAGTGCCTAAAGGAATTTTTAATGTTATTACAACAAGTAGGAAGAATGCTGCATCAGTGGGTAAAGTGTTGTGTGAAGATCATGCAGTACGTTGCATATCATTTACTGGCTCTACTGGAGTGGGAAGAATCCTATATGGTTTGGCTGCAAATGGGATAAAGAAAGTAGCATTAGAATTGGGTGGAAATGCTCCGTTTATAGTTTTCCCAAGTGCAGATATTGAATATGCCCTTGATCAGGCTATGTTGGCAAAATTCAGAAATAATGGCCAAGCTTGTGTTGGAGCTAATAGATTTTTTATACATGAAGATGTATATGATAAATTTGTGAAAGGTATGAAAAATAGAATCAGCCAGAAGTGTGTGCTGGGTCATGGCACTCAGGAGGGTGTTACTTGTGGTCCACTAATTAATTTAAAGCAAGTTAAAATTGTTTCCAAACTTGTTGAAGATGCTATTTCTCAAGGAGCCAAAGTACTGGTTGGGGGAAAAGTGAGAAAAGAACTTGGTGCCAATTTTTATGAATCAACATTATTGGTAAATGTAAAACCAAGTATGTCAGTATTTTCAGAAGAAGTTTTCGGCCCTGTGGTTTCTTGTGTCAAATTTAACACAGAAGAAGAGGTTCTGAAAATGGCTAACAGTACACGTTCTGGTCTGGCATCATATGTGTTCACTAAAGATCTTGGACAGGCATTTAGAATGTCTAGCAAATTAGAATTTGGAATGGTTGCTATCAATGATGGAATACTATCAGCTGCTGAGCCAGCATTTGGAGGAATCAAAGAGTCTGGAATTGGCAGGGAGGGCAGCAAACATGGTGCAGAAGAATATACTGAATTAAAGTACACTCTTATGTCTGGCTTGGATAAATAATACATGTAATACATAATTATATAAACATTGTACCCTAATTTGTTGCCATATTAATTTAAGAATTTAATCACATTATTTATTTTATACTCTGTTATTTTACTTTATATATTATTTTTAATTGTTATGTTTTTGTTTATACTATGCTTCTTTTTTGTATTTTCAAATAGGTTTGGAACATCAAAATAATTATGACTGATTATAATTATAATACCAATGATTTTCTGTTTTCAGTGAGACTATGTTAAATTGTAACTAAGCACAGAGAAAACTATGTGACTATATAATTCCAGTCTTCCATTGTATTGTGATGTGCATGATAGGATAGGACTAAGAATAGATCATAAGGTTGTTATTAGGTATGATTGGTGTAACTATGGTTAATAGTTATTTTAAATTGTGTCCAATGTAAAAGATACAATGACTGTATAAATAAAGTGTAATTCCAAGTAAATATGTCAAACCATGTATATTGCATTTAAAATACATTTATGTTATCAAAATAGCATTTCATTTTAAATAAACTCCTACAATTTAAAAAATGAGAGCAACTATGAACTTATCTCATATACAAATAATGGTAAGAATTCTACATTAAAGTTGAGCAGTTCAGATAGGAATGTCCTTAAAGTCTTATTGTTGGTCGTAGAGTGATGCAATGAATGGCGACGCAACAGTTTCAATCAATTGAATATGTGTCTTCCATATCTAGGTACTCGTATCTACTGTTACAAATTGTCCAACGATTTGCTACTTCATGTGTTGAGGTTTGCTCATAATATTACTGAATTATTCTAAAATTTCCGAACATCAAATTTTATTATTTTTCACGACTGTTGATCGGTTTGACCCTGGGAATTTGATCGGATAGCTAATCGTGTCCACATGAACGTCGTCTTGCTATAATTTAGTGTAGTTGATAAATTATTAGGTATTTATATATATTTTTTCTAGTCCGAAGAGACGGGTAGTTTTAGGGATTGGCGCGTTAATACCAATAAACAAAAATATATTGAACACAACATTGACAAGATAGAGATTCAATAAAATTTATGTTCGCCATTAATTGGCGGTAGGTAGTCGTAAAAGTCATGTCAAATACCTTTAGGTGACCTCAATAAAATCTGACACCAGTGTTAGCAATAACAAACACACACTTGATATGAATGAAGGAATACAATTTTCCAATGCAAGTCGACGTACACCAGTGTCATCTTGATTCGCATGTAGGTTCGTAGGAAGGAAACTTATAGATGTGAAAGTTTGTGTGTTTTTTGTTCGTATTTCATGTCAAAACGGAGCAACGTATTGAGGTGATTTTTGGTGCGGAGATGTAACGCGAGCAACAACTTGTTTGTTTATGAAACATGTCACCAAAAATTCAGCCAGTTTATAAATTCCAAATACTTATTTCCAATTTTCTTTACAGAATCCAAGAAGTTGATGACAGTTTCTTCGAGAAATTCGGATCTATTCTGAAACAAGCGTCTCAAAGGGCCGCGCTTGAAGAGGCCACGCCCTTAGCGCCATTCAAGGATGCCGAGGAACAGGATTCAGAGCAGAATGCTGATGCAGACTCGCAGATTGAAAGCCGTAGTCTAGCTGACAGCGGACTGGGCACTCTTGCGGATGCCGATTCAGAGCCTGAAGATTTGGAGAAGATCGACTTGTACGAGGAGGCTGTCGGGTGGAATGTGAGTTGAAGTCCTAACTTCATTGATGTTGTTTATGCCAGCTCCACACTGTCACCAAACTCGGACACATGCCGACGCCAATGTGTGAACATTGCGTACTAGATGTTTTTATATCTGTGGTACAATTATAAGTGCTTTTATTTACCGCAATGAAAAACCAGCAATGTATACCAAATCCGTCAAAGTTTCGCAAAATGTTCGACGACAGTGTGGAGCCGGCATAAGCAATGTATGGTCAATACATTATAATAAATACATGCCAAGTTATGCAGTGCAGCTTTCTGCAGTGGTAATATACAAAGAAGTGGTAATGTACAAAAATAATTACTTCTTTCTCACATGTGGTTTACTTACTATACTTATGTATATCCAAGCTTCTTCACCACTTTATAAACTAGGTAACCTCAGTGAGTATAACTGTCGATGTGTTTATTGTTACAAAACATTAACGTTTCGACGTGCTGAACTCGGTGCGTGGGAGATGAAGGGTTTGTTGCAATAACAATCGTATTTTTAGGCAGATATACGCGAAAATCTCGGTCAGGTTTATCGTTGCTGCTAACTGAACTAGACATTGGGTAAAGCTATTCTAGGGAAAGTGGGTCGCGATTCCTGAGACGTTCGGGCGACGTAACCCGCTTACTTTCATCGGGCACACTTCCAAGGGAATGTTGTTGTGTCATCTGGCTAAAAAAATAATCGTTGTAGGTGGTCGAGTAATCTTGAGGAAACATCATTTTCTTATTTCAGAAACTTGCATTGGTAGGAAGCAATAATAATAATACTAGTTGATATCGGAAAGGAATTCGTATTATGACATAACTAGAAAAATCTGGTCAGAAGCCATCATTTCATCCGTCAATGATGGCAGCGTGCCAATTCTTTTTACTGTTCCCTGATATTTATTTGTCAACGTGGTGTGGCTTACAATGACCAATGCCGTTACCGTAGCCACTTCCAATGTCATTCCCTGCTGTTAAAATTGGAATATTGGTGATATTATACAAGGTTGATTCGTAGATATGAGATAGTTCAAGAAACTCATTTTAACACGACTTAGATGTACTCATAGCATACCTAGATTTGCTGCCAAATTGAAGGTATCTGTTTATAATATTATCAGGGATTAGGAAATCAAGTAGGTTAAGATGAATCCTCTCGATTCTATTTTGGTACGATTTACATTCATGTTTGTCAAAATAAAATGTACTTATATATACTTTTTTTCATTTCGAGATCACCGCAGAGTTTGTAGTTAGTATCTGATTCCATGAATTCACCTGCTAACAATTTTCACTGTATTTTCATTTATGATCTCTTTATCTTCATCATTGAACTGCTCATAACTTATAGATAGTTGGGTCTGTATTACTTCAGTGCTTTTACTATAACGAGGCAGATCGAATGGATAAAGATTAATATGCTAGTTTTTATTGCCTGGCTGGAACATTTTAATCCATAAAACTTCAGCTAATATACTGCTTTATAGTTTTACGCTTGTGGCTAAAGCGATTCATAAATCCAAACCCTCCATTAGCATCTGCATTAATGCGATCGAATGATATCGAGACGTCAGAAGAAAAAATACGACTTTTACGAGTTCCACAAGGACTTTTCCCATTGATATAAGTATCTATACCAAGTTTATTATGACGTGACGAGTAGGTATGGATGTAAAGCTGTGTAGCTATAATTTTCTCATTTTGTGAACTGAAAGGTGTGACTAAAAGCTTGAGCTTTGTCATTTCTTTATCGGAAGTCGTTCAAGACAAGAAGTTTGGGCATTTTTTTTTATTGTTTCGGGTTTGTATTCGTGTTGGCGGCGCCTTGCAAAAATAGAATTTGGCTTTGAGCAGCAGCGAGTCCCGCCGGCCGACTCAGCAGTGTAGATCTGACTCCCACCAAATACATTTCACATTTCCGTTTCAATTCGCTCCTGCATCTTCCAGATCGTTGCATAAATTTTCAAGTTTAGCGCGCGAAGTTTTGTGAATGTACATTATGCGTGTGGTGCGTGCAGTGTAGCAGTGTAGTGCAGTTGTCAAAATGAAAGGCGTTACAGGGACTGGAACCCTGAGGACTAAGTTCAGGGGTATTAAGAAGGAACTATTGGAGAGACAAACCAGTCTGATCATCCAGTCTATGACTGTATGTATGATGGAAACACAATCTTCGATCCTTTTCTTAACGTGAATTTCCCAGTGGATCCCAGGATATATTCAAATTGTGTTTTTATATAAGAGCTATATATAAAATGATTATTTTGCTATTAGTTAGTGAAAAAACGTGAATACTCGTAGAGATAGATTTTATACGACGGAAAAGTAAAATAATAAGTACTTGTAAAGTCTGTGGTACAATTTAAAAGTTGTGGTGCAGCACAGTGACTAAACAGTCTCAAATGTTAAGATAACGATATGTAGGTACTACTATTAATTGCAAAAACGGACATCAGTCTAATCCAATGATGCTTGCTGCCCTTATTGCACCCAGCTATTAAAAAGTATTTAAAAAATATTATATTTTTAACAGTTTTTGGCATACTAACTTATAGATCTTATGTAGCCAAAGAAACATTGTATAGTATTGGAGTTATGTACCGGGTCAGCCACTTATAATTTCATGACACGATTAGGCTTTATATAGTAGGTACCTTATTCAGACGTAGCATTTCAAAACTTCATAATATTAAATTTTAAATTCAAAATGAACAGTTCGGTTGATTGATGACTTAACTACTCCAAATTTTAACGGCTATTGAATAGTGGTCCGCTATAATGGTGGACTATATTGCCGAAACTTTTATTGACTTCATGATGTCATCGACCTATGGGTAGGTACTTTACTGGCTTGTTAACGAATAGGTACAATCATCCTGGTATGACTGTAGTAAGGAATCCATCCGTTCTGTTAGTCAAAGACAGGCTAAGTCTATTCAATGTCTTATCTACCGACAAATTGAAAACACCACCAGAGGTTTGATCAATAAGTTTCCCACGACGGCGCAGTAACCCGGGCTGTGTCGAGTGTTGCAGCGATGTACCGTGGCGCTTCTTCCTGTCGTGACCATTCAACTTGGTCGCGTGTTCGTTTGACTCCGGTAGTACCGTGGTTACGGCACCCTCTGTTCAGTCGTTAGGGCTGTAGACTGTGGAGCAGTTGTATGCAAGTTCAGTAACAAGTCGATGAATTTAAGATATTACTATGACACCTCGGTATTTATTTTCATTTAACTTATTGGTATATAATACCGTTTTACATGTCTTAATTAATTGTACAATAGGTTTAATTAGTGTTCACATTACAAATATTATTTGAAGAAATTGACGTACAAAACTATGCACTACATTTGTATTTTTTCTAACATCTACCGCGCGTGGAAGTCTTTGTTGATCTTTGTGTCAAAATTTTCTAGCGACGGATTAGGATCTTAGTGAAACCAGCATATAAGTATCTGACTTAATATTTTTATTACTGCAATGCTTAAATTCCAGCTGTTTGTTCCAGATCGATGAACTATATCTTGAGATACTATACGAGATCTTGCACAATGTCGGAGGCTGCGATGCGTCCGGTGAGGTGGGGCAGACAGCCATGCTGTCGTACGTGCAGGAAGCGTTCAAAATTACCAACGACAAGCATACGCAGCTTCTAACTACAGCCGAGGCGAAGGAACCTCCAGAACTTATGCTAAATGTCGAGGTGGTGGAAGCCAAAGACTTAATGCCGAAAGACCCTAATGGCATGAGCGATCCGTTCGTCACCATATACCTCATGTCGAATACAGCACACAGATACAATACGTCTGTGAAGTCTACTACTTTGAATCCGGTGTGGGAAGAACATTTTTCTTTGTAAGTATTTTTTTTTCTGAAGTTGATTCCTCTCAATATATCGAGGTGATCCTTGATAACGATCCGAAGCCCACTCACAATATTTTATGCTGTATGATGTTATAGGGTTCTTCCCAATCTGTCCAGTACAACAGTACCTAATATTCATTATCATAAATTATCATGTATGTACCATGTAATATGTCGCTAATACCAGCTGTGACCTGGGGCTTCGCTCCAGTAGGAATTTCGGAATAAATAGTACCCTATGTATTATTCCAGGTTATTTTCTACTCGTGTACCAAATTTCATAACAATCAGTCCAGTAGATAATTCGTGAAGAGGTACCAAACAAACAAACTTACTTTCGCATTTATAATATTAGTTGCGATAGTAGCTACAAGATATATGTTGCTGCGTATTATTGCGTCACAGTATTACGACTTGTAAATATACCTAATAAAATGTTTTTGTACCATGCAATGTGTTCCATCCATCAATGAGGATGGTCATAAAATTTGCTTTCAATTGAAAGAAATAAACTGAAAGACCTCTTCAAATTCATTCCAGGGCATTTATTTTATAAAAAGTGATTTCGCTGTAGAATTCTCGTTGCTAAGTTATTTTCGGTGTTTAAGCTCTCATTTTTTGTCGTTAACACTATAAAGGTTAAGTTATCATAAATTATATTAATAATCCTTCAAGCTAAAACTACTATTTGGTCTACTACCATTTGGTCCACTGTAAAACTATATCCCATCTATAACTATTGTTTCATATTGATATGAACTATTCTGAATTTAGTCAAAACCTAACAGAATTATAATAGCCGTGCCCTTGGTTTTGGCACAGCAACGGGAAGTAAGTTGTTGCAATTAGTTGCGCGCACGCTGCTAATAACATTTGTTTACGTCCAGGCCGAATAACTATTTGTTTACTTTCAGGCCGATGCCGAGCAACCTGCACGAGGACTCGCTGTGTTTGGAAGTCTGGTCAGTATCGGAAACTGGAATGATTCATAAACTCCTCTAACTAGAGTATTAACTGGTTTGTAGTGACACTAATAGAGTAGTTGTCGAAATGTAGTAGTGCCTTTAGTAAATCTGGGCTAACCAAACGAAAATAGAATGTAAGCAAGCAGCTACTCATTGAAGTCTGACAAAACCATCTGAACAATCTGAAATAGGCCCAGCAGTTATATGTATTCAGTTAAAATTAAAAGAAAAACATTCCCTCCTAAATAGCACAGTAATGTATATTAGACCTTTAACATGAAATAATTCCTAAATATGATTGAATATTTTGATAAGTAAACGTTATCGCATCAGGGGACCGCTCTGCAGCTGTAAATAGTTGAAGTCTAAGATATTAACAAAGGCGTTTTTGATTTCATAAGCGAAATTGAACATTCTACAGGGACTTCGACCCGGCGGAAACAGTGAAGGAGAAGATGACGAAGCTGTTTGACGTGAAGGGTGTGAAAGGTCTGCGGAAGCTGATGAAGGAGATAGCTATCACTGCGTCCACCGGGAAACACGACAACGAGCTCATAGGCACCGCCAATATACCGCTCAATGTGAGTGATTTTGGATATAATAAACATGAATAATAAATATTTTTTTTACTTAGAAGTTTAGTACAGTCAACAGCACATAAAGTTACCCTGTGTGAATCTCTATAGCGCGGTGATAGCGGCGAGTTTGCAATTAATTTGAGTAGGTTGATGTGCTGTTGATTGTACAAATTACATCCAAATGCAATTGTTTCTCTACTAGGTCTAAGTATAAATTGTATTTCATCCATCTACATACAAGATGGCTTACATTTTCTCAAAAGGTATTTTAACATAAATGTCTTTCTCAATATCTACCTAGGAAATAATACAAACTAATAAAAAGCATATTTTTCATATTGCACTTTAAAATAATTAGGTATATGAATTTTTTAAGATAGTTCTAGAGCGGTCATTACGAAAATGATAGCTAAGTTAATTTGTAATGTATCTAAAATGCATAATTAGCTAAGCTAAGTATGTAAACGTGAAATTGTTAGTACTAACAAAATAGTGCCCTTTGATAGTGACAAAATAGTGATATTCAAGCATAGTCCACAAAGAAAATATCCATCCATATCACATGTTAGACATATTTGTGGTAAATTTTGTGCCTACTACAGAGCGGTTGTTATTTAACTCCTTTGTTGTGCCAACTGGCAATGTTTACAAAAATATAATTGCTTAAATAAACAGTTCAGACATAACATTTTCCTTATATAACCGCAGCATTCTCCTTATCTATGTTATTAAATACTTGGTCACCTAAAGTTATGTTTTGCATAGCACAGATAGAAGTAAATATGTGTAGTAGGTACCTACTGCAAAATTTAAGATTTCAATGTAAACATGACCAAATGGAAAATACATATTGTTCCATTGAATATTTCCCCTTTAAATATAGATGGATTTTTACAATTGATTTGAATGTGCGCTATACCTATAGATTTGATGCTCTTCTCTGCAGCTTTACCTTTTTTTGCTTGCATTAATTTGTATTATTATACATATATTCATTATTGATTGTTTCAGGAGTTTCTACACTCGTATTTTGTTACAAGTTTTTTCATGAAGTTTCATGAAGTTTTTTCAGTACTTTCACAGATTGCCATTGTGGAAGTCAATCATGTATCTTGTATGGACTAAATATTATTTTAGATCAGATTTAATTTAATCTAAATATTATTATAGTTCAACATTTCTCTTTTTGTGAAAGAAATAATATAATATAGAATAATTTTAGTTTTTTACTGCAGGCCATTTTATTCTTTAAACTAAGACAATATGTTTTTTAAAGATATTGTGCTTAAACAAACGTTTTATTAAAACAATAATTTCAGTCGATCCCCGCGAACGGCATGACGATGTGGTTCAACCTGAGCAAGAAGAGCAAACTGCGTAGGCAGGGCGTGGTGAAGGTGCGGCTGGGGTTCTCCTCGGAGAAGAACGCGCAGGTCGCGGCGCAGGAACATCGCCATCTGCTCAGGATACTGTTGCTGCACGAGCTGGAAAACTCTAAGGTTACTGTTATTGCTACATTTTTTTAAATATTTTCTGTTTGTTTTTAATTTTACTCATTTTATAGTATTGTTTTGTGTGAGATTGTGGCAAAAATAATTAAATTACTTGACAATCCCGTTTTCTTTGGTAGGTCGCGCCATATTGGTGGTGCGGCAACTTTAGCGCTGCAGCCGAGGCGGTGATAATCCAGCACGCGGCGCAGAGCGGGCTGTCGGCGAGCGACAACGCGCTGGCGCAGTGGGCCGTGTACTGCGCAGTCACCGTCGACCACCCGCTCAGCTTCGCGCTCTTCACTCAGCTGTTGGAGAAGATCACAAAACCTCTGCAATCTGGTATGTTTGTATTGTAAAGCTGGGACCATCTTTTTATCGGGTACCGCTAAGGATGAATAACCCAACGTTGAGAAGTTATAGTAAAAACAAATATTGCGAGAATTTTTTTTATCAAACGCTAAGATTCTCAGTAATTGGGTAACACTATTGACAAAGCAAGAATGCTTGAATTGATTGCACTAATACTGTACACGTCATATTTTAATAAATAAAAACTTTAAAATAAATATAAGAAAGGTTATTGTCAGTATTTTTATTGCTTCTCAAGGGCCCTGTCTTGAGAAGCAACAAGAGAAATACTTGTAGGATAATTATGCTGTATAAAAACTTTTTTCTTTCCACTTATCAAGTACCTACTTCCAATCCAATCGAACCGTTCATAATACGAGATCTCATAATGGAAACATTTGAATTACAAAATAGGCGTTTTTACTATTCCAGGTCTAATAAAAGAAGAAGAAGTCAAACTGTTCTGGGATGGAGCAAAGAAGTTGCTACCGACCTGCTTCAGCTACATAAGAAAATTGAGAAAAAAGACCGCGGGCGAGAAAACCGCCATGAAAACGCTCAGGGAAGTCCTACACATATTATACAATTTATCAATTTTGGATCCACCTGAAAGCGTAGACTTATTCCCTGTAAATTCATACGGATGGTTGAGAAATGAAGGGAAGAAATTAGATATTTTTGAAGTTTTAAATCAAGCTGTGATCCAAGGTGCTTCTGATTGGTTCGTGCATATTTTAGACAATAACGAATGCAAGGAGAAGACGGAAGAGTCCAGATTGGAACATCTAATTAGAGTGATACAGTTGGTGCGCTCAGACTTGCAGAGGGCGCTGGAATACTACGACAGAATATTTATCGAGTAAGTACAGTAAACGTTAATTCAATATAACATTTGTATGTACGTACACGGAGGAGAGACAGTAACAGATTCCAACGAGGGTGTATGTTTAGGCCCGAAACGTGGTCGAGGGCTTAAACACGCGGTTTAAGAAACGTACTTTAGGCTAAAATTTAGGTTTTACTTATTTTGTCCGGAAGAAATAGTAAATATTCTTTAGATACTTATTATTCCGTCATAAAATTTTCAGAACAATGAATTTCCCGTACTCCAAAGCCTTATACGGTTTATACGAGCAGAAAATAGCATCGCTCGTGGAGCCGGAAGCGAAGGAGGTGTGCAAAAGTCTGAAAAGATTGCAATACGACGAGGGGGGGTCGACCAAGAGCGTGCATTTGGCGGGGGGGATCAATGGGGAGACGAGGTTGGGGGACCCCAAGATGGCGAATGAGCCACTGGCGATGGGCACGACTCTGTTCCAGCTGTATCTTACCTTGCAGAGGTTTTTGACGTGAGTATCAATGTTCAGGCTAATAACCGTTTAACTGCAAAAATATTTTTATTTACTTACTTACAAACGTTACATGCACCTTAAGTAAAAACAAAAAGAAAGAAATAAAAATTATTTATTTGGTACAAAGTGAAAAAACAAAACTTGAAATTAAACAATGATGAGAAAATGTAATTATTAAATTAAATACAAAAAATGTAGTTGAACTTCCGACAGTTACCGCATTTAGCGGCGTAAAAATGTCGTTTTCACCTTACTTTCAGATTTGAAAGTAAAAACTTAAGTTTAAAAAAGTATCAATCGTTCTAAAAGAAAAAAAAATGTAACCTTGTTTAAGAAACAGTCTAGAATCTAGACAATCTGTAGACAATTTTTCTAAAACTAAATTAGCTCTCTTAAATCTAATCGTTTTCATTAGTAGCATATTTTATCTTCCTCTTTCAGGTTAGGTCAAGGTTTGAACGAAACGGATTGGAGCTCTTACGCCATATCGAAGTTCCACTCTTGGTTTTTCGGCGGAGTTGCACAGTGGTTGGAAATCGCAGCTTACAAGGCTCTGACTAGAGTGGAAAAGGCCGTAGAACTTGATAACTTGGTTCCTGTGGATGCCAACGTGAAATATAGCAGCTCAGGGGTGGACACCCTTGCGATATTCTATCAAATTAAAATTTTCTGGCAACAACTGGCCTGGCCCGATGTTGAGGGTTGTTACACTTTTGTGGCCAAAATTATTGATGTAAGTGAACATTTTAGTGCTTTTATAATGCATAATTATATATTTGCCTACAAATATATAATTATGCATTTACAAATATCGCGAACGGGAATTTTTAAAGGTCATGTTCATTCAGTCAAGGTTTTTAAATACGTAATTTTATTACATGGCTCAGAATTTATTTACCTCATTAAAGAACAAATACAAAATACTGATAATTTAAATTTTTGTCACTAATGTGTGGATTGTGGAAGCATCCGAACCTTAGTTTTGACATCTAAAATTTTGAATGTAAAAAAAAATAAAAACTAAACCATAGCGCAGAAAAGAAGATTATGGGACTCGCATCATTTTCTAACAAGATTCATTTTCGGGTCATCAGCCATCAGCCAGGGAAGTAAAAAAAAATGTCGTTGGCAGGATATTTGCCGCTGCTGCGTGTTCTACTCGGAGAAGATGGCGGCGCGCGTGCACGGCGTGGGAATGGTCTGCACGGTCTACGAGGAGCGCTTCGAGGTCACGTCCGAGTGGTGCGCGGCCATCAACAACATTGACTACGTGCGGCAGAGTCTGCGGCCCTTCGCCGAGGAGCTGGGCATGGACGAGATCATCGAGAAGATGTGCGAGGCCAGGACGCCTACTGAAGCACAAAGGTCTGTGTACTAACACACACACATTTCAATAAAAAAGATTATAAGTGAAAAATTATAATTATAACAATAATTAATATCAAATAAAAATCATAGCTAATATTGCGCAAATTTCTCCATGCTGTGAGAAAGTTTTTCCAACTAGGAGCGGTAATAAGTTACGCAAAATTCATTGGATGAACTGCTATAAAATCCGGATTAGAAATTGGAATATCAGCGTGCTCAGCGTAATATATATTTCATATTGTTATTTAATACATTTATATTTAATGAATTTATTTATATTCAGTCTCTAATTAATATTTGCATTTCCTTTTCAGATGCAAAGACACCTTACATAATGTCATAAGTAACGCGATTGATACAGTGAAAAATAATATCGTCGATTTGCTCGCTATGATGGTCAAAAGAGTAAGTACCATTATCTATCAATATCATTAATGTTCACAAGTCGTCCATAGACTATACCATATAGGTCTTTGGTGGTAAGCAAAATGGTTATAAACATATTTTATCATAAAATTAGATTTCAAAAAATTTTGTGCTCTTTAAATATAATTTAGTATGAACAAAACATTTCTATCAGTAAAAATAACATTGTTGAGCGATCATTATCTTCCGTTGCCAGATGATGCCGTCCATTACTCGCCTTTTACTAGAAGGCGCGGAACTCCTGCACCAGGACTGCTCCAGTATGGACCGCGTCATGCGCTATATCGAGGCCAACCTCGACACTCTGTACCAACATCTTAACAACGAGAACTTCTCTAGAACACTAGATATAGTCTGGGAACAGCTAGGCGATGTTTTGTATGAACTCATCCAATCTAACCTAGAGGTGAGATTTTAATAGCTGTGAACTTGAATGTGTATTATAATATATTTTTTATAATCTTTTATATTTAACAACTGCTATTCTGTGATTTGTGTATGAGTAATTAACATTTTAATTTTCTTTTCATTATTAACATTGGATTTCGTGATATATTTTGTGATAGAAAACATTTATATACTTTAATCGCATTACTTTTGCTCAGATTATTTTTGTTAATAGAATTGTTAAGTGTGTAAAATATTTTACGAAATCCACATATCAAATTAACCAATAATTTTCATTTTGTAGAAAGAAACTCTCGCCACCCGTATTCGCTTGTATAGGCGTAGATATTTCGAAAGAAATAAAGTTTTCCCCGGCTATAACGATAGTTCAGTCTTGTTTCGGGTAAATAAAGTTGTTTGTATCGCACGCACGCGGTTGCAAACAATATGCACGTCACTTCCACTGTTTAGATACCTAGCTAGAAGTATCCACTGGTATAATTTGTATAACATTTTTGAATGACCGTAAAGTACTATGAACGTTCATGACAGAAAACATTCTATTTTCATGCCTTTATATCACATTTGTGGTGGTAGAGTATCTAATTCGTTAATAAATACTTGAGTTAACATATATTACATGCTATGCTAATTTTTTTTTCATTATTCCATTGCTTTTTAAAAACATGTTCGAATGGGATACTAAATCACCCTGATAGAGTGGGCACTCAGCAGGCACCACACTCGCTAATCCATTTATTGTTGTTCAGAACCGCAGGCCCAAGGTAGCCTTGTTTAAGGGGCTCCGCTTGAGCAAGGCGACGGCCGCCTTCCTGGTCGCGGTAAACAAACATTCAGATAGCACATCGCTTTTTGTATAGTGGACAACATGACAACATTCACGATTCATTTTTGTTTTTAAATATAGAATTTTTGTTTCGTTTATTTATTTTTTTTTTTAAGATTACTACTTACCTATTTTTGCCATAAAAACTATTTTCGTTGATTTTTAAATAATTTTTCAAGCGGCAATTTTGTAATATTTTACTAGAATGTTGTTATGTTTAATGTATTTATGAAGTGTTTGCAATGCTTCCCTAGAATTATTTTAGTTTTCATACCCTTAGTTTAGCCTATTTATACGCATAATTCCATAGTATTATGTTGTCGAGCAATGTAGTACGAATGGCTCAATGAATTTTAGTGTTATAGTTATTGTGAATTGATATTACGTTACAAGTGCGTAGACTTGAAATTGTTTGAATACTGTTAAAATTTTAAACGATTTTATTTGTGTATTAAATTTACCACCACCAAATTGGTATCATAATTATATGCATGTAAAAGCATGATTCTTCTATTGATACTAAAGTTGATATAAAAAATATTATAAGTACCTATATTTAAATATTTTAAATACGGTATGTGGATATTGGGAATTATGCATGGTGGGAATGGTTTAATGTTTCATTTTATATGTATATATGTATATGGTGGAGATAAAAATTAAGAAAAAAGGGAAATATGTTTATATTAATATTTAGTTTTGATACTGGGTAAATGATTATCTCAATTTGTAAATTCCCTATTTCTTTAAGTACCTAGGCATTTCTGATCTGCAAGAATATGATGTTTGTAAAAAGATAACAGTGTAATGTTCTGCAATGCTAAAATATGTTATATTTGTTAAAAATGCGTCGTTAAACTAAAAAAGTTATTAATATGAAATATCCGAATTACAGAAACGTAGACCGCCGTCGTTCTTTTCAAATCTGCACGAGTGTTTGAAAATAATGATACAATCATTCCGACAAGACAGCAAAGAGGCTTTTACGTCAGACACGTTGAAGCGGGTCGAGTATTTGCTGAAGATCCACGGCATGGAGACGAGGGAGCTGATCCATCAGTACCATTTAGAGAGGTGGCAGGAACAACAGGCCGTCACGGAACCCAAGATGGGGCTGCTGACCGTACGAGCGCAGTTTATAGATGACAACTTGAAAGTTGAAATTATGAACGCTAGGAATCTGGTGCCCACAGATTCTAACGGTGAGCTTACAGTTATTTGTGTGGAGGTCGAGGCTGAAGATAATAGTTAAAATTTGTTAGTGTGCTGATCGTAATGAATTTTAGCATAAATTTAGAATGGCATCAACATATTATATAAAATTAATCTGTGTAACTGATTGATGAGGGATTTCTATCAGAAACTTTCGCTTTGTGATGGTGTTGGTTGAGTTATATTCCTAGTAATGTTTGCTATAAATTAGAATGTTTCACCAATGATACTATTAACGCAATGTTACAGGTTTATGCGATTCCTACGTGCGGTGCATGTTGCTACCTGAAGACACTTTCGCGAATATTGTGAAGCCCAAAACTCAGACGCACAACAAGAATCTCTTCCCATTGTACGATGAAATGTTTCTAATGTAAGTAGATCTGTTTTATGTATCGCCATTAAAATTATTGAATCTATTTATCAATAGATATTTTATACAAAATATTTTTTTTTACTTTATTTTCCTTCTAGACCTCTATCTCACGAGCAGCGGAACACGACAGATGGTCTGCTGCACTTCTTAATTAAAGACAAGGACATGTTCAGCGTCAGCAACACGTTCGTGGGAGAGGCCTACCTCCATTTCAGCGAAGTACCAGACACCCCCGCTCCCATATCCAGTCTGCCGCAGCAACATTTGCCGATCTCCAGGCCAAACAGCATTGGTAAATAAATATACTAAACCTCGCAAAACTACAACATTGAGTTCTTTCAATGCCAGTTTCACACTAACGCCGAATTCTGACGCGAATACACGAACATTGCGTAGTTTGTATGTGTGCATTTTGTTGTTTTTGTTGTAGGCGTCCATAGGTAGCGCTTTGCGCTGTCCATTTGCTGCGCCGCATGCCTATTTGCCCGTTTACGTGTATAGAAAAGACTAGATTGCTAACATTTAGCGGCAACAATATCTTTCATACAAAAGTAAATATTAATTTATTTTTTGTGTGAATGTTAATTACTCTACGCCCTCTTGATTCTTTTTTCTAATGATCTGTTATTTTTTTACATTTTGTATTAGTTAAATTAAATATCAGAGTATATATTGGTATTTTAAGGCCCGCTTGCTCGCTGAGATATTCCATCCCGATGTTACGTTTACATTTTTCTGTGTCTTTTTTTCAGACGGTGATGCCATAAAAGCCTTAGAATCGCGACAAGGTGATAAACAAGCACGAGAATTCCTCAAGAAACAAAGGCAAAAGATGCCCAACCAAAAATTCTTCTCGCTCGGTTGAATAAAATCATTTACGCCAGTATCAAATACTACTAATTTTAATACTGCTAATTTTGTTGTAGGTATGGACCGTTGTTGTAAAAAAGAACCACATGTTTTTTTAAAACATGGATTAGAGATTCATATTTAAATAATGTATATGATGAGAGAAAAGTTTAAAGGCTGATTTTTACAGCAATTTGGGGAGATTCGTGCTTTACTATGCTTTGCTTTGGTTACTCTTCCGATTTCCGCTGCTAAAACCAGCAATGGATTTTTTTCGGAGCGTATTGAACACCCGTTTATCAGCCATAAGCGAGGTAATTAGATAGTGATGTATACTCGTGGCCTTTTCTAAAGGGAACTGAAACTTTTAATATTACCTTACCAACTTTTGATATACCAAAACATGTAAGTTAGGCCTTAAAGTGATGTGTTGTTAAATAATTCTGTTGTAATATGAAAGTAGTAACGTTGTTTGTTTTAGTGGTAAATTTTTTGGTAATAAAATTAGACTGAATAAATCAGTACATGTGGATATGTAATGTAGGTATATTGTTTTTGGCAGATTGAAATTAAGGACTTTAAATATTACAAAAACTTCTCCATTCCAAGGAATCTTTTCAAAGTTTTTGTCTATTTCTGGTCGGTTGTATTAATTTTATGAACATCAATTTATAGAAAACGTTGATGTTTATTTTTGGCTACGATCTCAAATTAATAATAACACATGTTTTATTGGTTGCAACTACGCATAATAATTGTATATTTTTGTACCAATAATATATATAACGTCGAAGGGGTTTATTACTGTAGAAAATGTCTTTCGGATTGGCGATTAAAAAATATTAGGAGAGTAATAAAAATTGTAAATAGCAATACAGTAGTCGCATAATGAGTAGAATATTGTATTTTATACAAGTATTTAATTAGTAAATATAATCATTAGTAGCTTCGTCTGTGATAGACAAAAGTGCCTTAATTTATTTTATTCTGTCGCAACATTTACTCAGTGTTATTTTTGTTCTTTAATATCCCGTTCTTCAGAAGTTAGTGTTTTTGTATTTAAAAGCATTCTTGTTTGAACGATAAATATATTATTATATAAGGAAGTATATTGTTTGCAGTGCATTGTACTGGGTTCCGTGTCTACTGTCATTTCAAAGTTTTGAAACATTTATTTATTACTGATTAAAAAATCTTGTTTTATATGAATCAGAATTGTTATTTTACCTACTCTACTGACAAAACTCAAGCAAAGTTTCAATCAAAAACTTGCTAACAGAGTCTTACATTAGTACAAAAATCAAACATTTCTTTGTTCTAATTAAAAACATTTTTTTTATTATCTCACAGTTTTCATAGTCGCAATAGATGAATATTTTGATATAAATTAAAATCAAAATGTACATACCAAAAAAAGCAATAGAAATAAAACTTTTATAATGAGCGTTCCATGCCGAAAAAAGTTATTGGTGCCAAATTTCAGCTCACAAGGACAATCTTATCGTTTCAGCACTCCCAAGATAACCGTGGAGATGGCGATTGAACTATTATAAATACTTTCAGAGTTTGGTGCGCCATTCATTTTACAATCCGACCGTGGAAAACAGTTCATATAACGTTGTGTTATTGTTTTCTAATTATACTTTCCAAAACACCCTGCGCACAATTGATATGGCAAAAACGTTGAATAGACAAACGACACGAAGAGCCGGTTGGAATGTTCGACCCGGGCAGATTACCACTAGAGTTGTTTACCAGAGCCTACCAGGAATACGGGAATCTGGAGTCATAAAAGTTAAAATAAATATTCTTAGGATGATATACAGGTACAGTCAACAGCACATAAAGTTACCCTGCATGAACCTCTATGACGCGGTAATAGCGGCGAGTTTGCTATGTATTGTTAGGTAGGTAGGTTGTTGGCGTTGACTGTACATCACTTATTGGCGTCAATAATTTACTTGAAATTAAGTCCACCAGCACATCGTAAACATTAAAAATAAATAAGAATCGCCATGGAATTACTTAATGAGCAAAGGCAATTATCATTTGGAAATACTTATAAACTTAGTTTTAGATCGTCCTCTGTCACAGTTTAATCTTATAAAAAAATCAAATGAATTAAAATGTCAGTTCACAAAGGTGCAATCAGTCGTAACGGTCGTTTGTGGAAACAGCAAGCTTATATATATCTACGATGGAAACAGCGTCAAATGAAACATGTTGCCGGCCGGCGGCGCCTTTCAAGTCGGCCTTTGATCGCGCCGCGCCGACAATCTCCCGACTACTTATCGGTTCAGATTTATTGTGATTTGGAGGCTGCGCCCGCAGGGAGCTGTGCACGTACGATACTTACCCATTCGTAAATGGTTTTTATGTTACCATTCTTGGGATATACCGCTTTAGTTCCGACTGAGCACTCGTATTGTAGATTTTGCTCGTATTTTCACATTTATATAGACCTAGTTGGCACATCAATTCCAACTCTGTATGATTGTGACATTCCTGAATCATGGAATAAGTAGATAGATTTGACTGACAAATGGTTGTGGTTGACAAATAGCTGTCAACAATACTCGATAAATTGGCTGGAGCGCAGTCTGCGAGCCCTGCTCTCTAGTCTATGATGAGATGTATCAGTTAGTGGTGAGATGGAAAAGGTTGTGCAAACTGCTCCGTTTAAATTTCCAAGAAACTCGTTGCATGGTTTACATCCAGGTAATGACGACGCAAAGAGCTAGCTGAAAAGAATAAAAACGGACGTTCAATACTTTAATAAGACCATGGGCAATAAATGCAGTATATGTATTGTATACAAAATAAAAAGTTTGACTTGGTAATCGGATGACAACGAAACACCAGCGCACATTTTTGCGTCTGGGCATCGAATCCAAGACCCCTAAAACAATAGACGTTTACACCAGGTGTAGTAGGTAAAAAAGAGAAATAATATTTTTGGAAAACGACATCAACGCGTGCTAAAAACGTCTTTATCAGCAAGCGCACTCATAAAATACAAATTAAAGAGACGCGCGTAACGTGGTAACAGATATGTCACGCTATGAAGAAAGTAAGCAACTCCACCCACCACCTATGCTTATCCCAGTTAAATACTACTACAATTAACAAACAAATAACAAATAAAAATCAACAAAAGCCATTTTTAAGATCAAACAATTAATTTCAAAAATTGATGTTATATTGAAAGTGATTTATTCTAAATTGACGCACAATTTCTGCATCCTCCAAAAAATCAAATACGAGTAAGATAACTAAAAAAATCACATACATGTATTAAAAAAAGAACGCACAAAATCAATTTCAAATTTTGGAAATCTGCCAGAAAATAATAGGTGCACATAAATAGCCAGAAAATATAGGGCCCGCGGTCACAGCACCGGGTTTAACTTCACATCGAACGCTTATGCAGACCGTATGCGTAAGTGCATGCATAGATACACTAGGAAAATATCATCATCATCATCATGGGGTGCCATCTTCGAATTGAAGTTTGGAGGTCAGCATATGGAAACCCTCGCGGCTTTGGGCTGCTATTTTCAGTTGGTTGTATCTAAGTCCGGTACGATCCTTAATGTCATCAAACCACTTTCGTCGAGGGCGGCCAGGAGGTCTTTTGCCAGGGATTTTGCCTTCAAGAATCAGTCTTAGAAATTCAAACTGGGGTCCCCTTTTTATGTGGTCAAAGAAACCAAATATCGTGCTCTTAAAATATCTGTCTACATTTACATCCTATCGGAAATGAATAATATAAGAGTCGAGTAGATAGAAGAGACAATTTTTCAAATTCAGATGTCTTAGATTTAGTTATAAGCATGTAGAGTTAGAAGGTTGACTACACGAGATCTTGGCAATATTTACATGAAAATATTTTTGGTGGGATAATTACCTATATGTCTATGCAATATATATTTTATGCATCAGGTTCGGCCGCGACGTCATCGATGGAGAATGACCACCATATTTTTTGTTCCAATCAGCGCGGACGCCGGTAGCAGTCCGCTTAGCTTCTGTAAAAAATATGCCATCATCTTGCCGCCGCCGCTTCGACGGAAGGTGACTGGCGATTTCACAGTATTGTTCACTTGTCCGATTGCTCATTTGTATAATTTCAATTCGATAATTTATACTATTCTTATCGAGTGTGTCATTTAATATAATTATGTTATTAACATTTCATAATTAACATTAAGTAATTAATTCCATATTTTTTTCATCTCATTACTATTTTCAAAAATAATTACAATTTTTTTTCACGTGGTGTAACTTATTTGTAAAGGATACATTTAAAGTTCATGATAATTTAATACACGTAGCACTTAACCATTAAATACTTAAAAATAAAAATATATTATGTTTATTATTGTGGAAAATGGAATGTATAATAGTCTTTTATATTTAAGAGGTTTAAAAGGGCCGCCCCACTAAGTCTTTAATGAGATTGAATAATAAGCAATAAATATTTTAAATGGTTTTATTCTTTCCGGCTGGTTCGTGTGGCAGTAGCGGCGCTCATTTACAAACTGCACAGAAAAATACTTTGTTTATGTTGTGTTTATTATTAAGAACTTATAGGTCTTGATTGAGAGAGCCTTAGTTTAGAAATTTGGGAGATTTATTCCAGGTCCTGAAAATGTATATATTTCGTATTACCTGCTAGTTGAGCCACGGTTATCCATTGCCGGGTATACTTACTCTTTAATTGTTCATAGTGTTATTCCATATAGGCGTTTATAAATATTATTAGCCCACAACAAATGACTCAAGGACTATTTTTAAATAAAAGTCTGTGGGAGCAAGACATTTATTACATTGTCGTACGAAGAACCACATCTGTTTACATGTTAAATTGTGCTCAAACTTCGCGGTATCTTGAGGAGAGATGGAGTATCGGGAGCCGATAAAATAAGTTTAATGAGGCGGGGTCGTATATCAGAGTCGGCATCATAAAGGTACCTACTGTCAAAGGGCGCATTGTGGCGGTTCGCCTTTATGATGGCATTTTTACAGTCAGGTACTGGCTTTGAGCCCTGCCGTGCCGACCGGCAATTATATTCTACTTAACTTGTGTCCAGCCTCGGATCACTGATCTACGGATAACCATACTTAGCTTTTCGACGTACAGACACCTCCAAGACCAACCCGACACATATACCTTTTAAAACACGACTCTCGGAAAAAGTAGTCGAAGGGTAATGGACCGAAAATGTTACCTCTTGTCATGTATTTCCACCGTATTTCCCTTAAAGGCCAGTCCATAAAATTAATGAGATTTACACCAAAACGTTGGGTTTCTATAAAAAAGCTTTTACCGAGTACGAACCATAACTTAAAGGCAGTTGGAACTTTCTGCTTTTACTGGTTATTGTTTGTCGTAACGATCTTAACAGTTTAAATATTGCCAATTTTTACTTGTTCGATAATGAAAGTGAGTGGTAGAATCAAATGAGGTTATCTTCATTTGATTCTACCACTAAGTACTTATTTGGCTACAATAAGTACTTAAAGTTATTTTGCTCAAAAGGCAAAATAATGATATTGATTTAAACAAACAGTAACTAATTACTGACCGGACTCAAAATATGTATTATCTAACATTTTGAAAATTAAAATATTTAAAATATGCGTACGATATTAGAATGTCTGCAATTTGCATTATCGTGATGTTACCCCATTAGATTCGGACTACAAATTTAAAATGTAAACAAGTTGCTCCGACTCCCGTAGCCCGTAGAGTTATAAAATTAAATAAGGTGCAAAAATTATGGAAAAAATAACGCGTGCATGTTGCGTGTCTAATCAAGGAGGAAAGAGGCGGTCCCCGGCGGCGGCTCGGGCACGGTCGTTTTGTTCTCGCGATGACAGGTGGAGGGTGGAAGATGTAAGGGCCGCCGCGGGGTGGGACGCCCGCGCAGCTCGCGTGGCCCTCTCGCCTGAGTCACGCGCGCCTCGTAATGCTTGCATAATAATAATGACGGATGCCGATCGCGCGGCGGCTCCTTTGATCTCCGGCGCGTTTGATCTCGCCGCCGGAGCCGGTCCTGCCCCTGCTCACAAACGAGCCGCCCGATCACCTTTATTCGGTTCGACGCCGCGCGGCGAGTCGGAGGCCCTTCGCCCTCGCTCTAAATAAAGGCTTTATTTTGTAAACAGCGGGAGCGCTACCGTGCGCTGGGAGGCCGACGCGGCGGCAGTGGTGCGCGCGCGCCGGTCAGTATGGGGTGTGCTGCAGCCCGCGTTCTGCGCCCGCGACCTCGTGCCCGTGCTAGCAGCCGCCGGCAGCGATGAAGACGCGCCGTCGCGGCCCACCTGGCCGCAGTTACTGGAACTGGATCACTTGGACGTTATGTGTACGCATTATTCTATTATTTATTCTGTGATCTTACTAAGTACCAACTAGGTATGTAAGCACCTCCACAAATATATGGCAATATGAAATGTGATTCAGACTGAGATTCAGACTGGTAGATCGCTGCTGGTTTACGTTTATTGGAATGATATAAGTAATTTGGGGTCTCTTGTGATTATGAAATCTTTGACTTCCGCAAGAGCGAAAAGGAATTGAAAAAGTTGACCTGAATAGGTCAAATTCTTATACAGCATAGTTTTTGAAATTCGTGTTTTGATCTGATGGATAATCTTGAGCAGTCTTACTGCCCAGGAATAAAATATTGGTAGCCGAGCTCCAATTCTAAGTATCCCCCTACCTTCACATTCTATTATTTTTGTTTGCAAATTCCAATCCCAATTCTATTATTTTTGTTTGCAAATTCCAATCCCAATTCTATTATTTTTGTTTTGTGCAAATTTTTATCAACATCGCAGAACTTTTTGTTTTATCTACAAAATACTTTCTTGTCCAACTTCACAATTTCTACGTTAAGATACATTGACAATATATCTTTTAGTCCTTAATCAATACTAAGCCAAGCTAGCTAAAATATGTTTTGTCACTATCAATAATATTTGCCATTGACAGAAAGAGTCAAAACATTACTTAATAACAGAATGGTTAAAACCGCTCAGTTATGAGGAAATTGAAAGTTTTCTGAAAGAGGCGATATAGAGAAAAACATCATTATTAATCACTATTTTAAGTTAGTCTTAAGTTAAAAAAAATATATTGTAATAAACCTTGGCACATTTATTGTACATATACTTATATACATATAAATATAAATTGTGTTGTTAATGAAAGAGCGATGTCTCCTGGCACAGGCGTAATGCTTAAAAGGAGGCATCAATCTAAAACAGAGTGACCACTGTAAACCAGTTTTTGAAAATAAAAAAATATTATTATTATTATTACCTAATTACAACATTTTTATGAATAACAGAGTTAGGATCAATCTCTTTATTCTGTAATCGCGTCGTCTAGTTGGAATGAACATTTCGTTTCATATGTATTTATAATCTGTAAAACATGATGTTATATAAAGATGCTTAATTTGTTGATGTCAGTCTTACCTAATTTGTAGATTATTAATAAGTAAGTATTTATCTTTTATGAATCTAATGTGATATATTCAAATACGCAGAAAATAATATCTGCGGTATGTAACTGGATCTAATTAACATAAAAACCAATAAAACTGTTGATACAGTTTGTCAGTCACACAAATTTATGTTATTGATATTGTAATGTAAACCACTTAGTTCCAGCTATTGTTCTCTGCAACATATGACTGTATTGGAAACTATTTAATCGATGATAGTGTATCTAGTTTGTGAGTTACATTAATCATGTACAACATCTGGACATAGGACAGTACTATTTCTAATATTTATGTATAAGCGGGTCTGGTTGACATTTACTTACAACTTTTTAACCTAATTTCATTGGAGACGATAGGTCCCTGGGGCACTGAAGCTAAGACATGTTTGACGAAAATCTCAGCGCGTATCCTCAAGCCAACTAGATAGCTAAGAGCGAGTACTTTCTTTACTCAGCATAGCCTTCCAGTTCTGTTTCAGTTCAGATTTTTTTATTTATACTAATGTATTGAAAACGTAGATAATCCACCACTGAAGTTTCGTTTATATAACATTTCATAGGTAAACCTTAGGTAAACAATTGTTTTATCCATTGCATACATACATATTAGAATACGTCTGTTCCCATTACATACATTTCATTTATATTTTATATTACCTTCTTATTATTTTACCTACATTTTTATAGCAATTTCTTTGAATGTGATTCTTGGCAACCCTAACCATTTGCTATGATTTTTGTACATAGACTTGTTTGTTTAGGTTTTTTGTCTTCAGTTACTTTTACATGTTTGTCGTTAATGTTATCATAATCGTATGTTATTTGATTTTTTTTGCAGTTTTGTTATTTCTATTATTCGTACACATATTTCGCAACACCAAAACACAAGCGTTGTAAAAACTGATCCATATCGAGAGAGTATTAAACGCCTGCGTGATATTTCCAGGCAGTGCTGAGCGTGGCTGGCGAGAGCGTGGCAGCTCATGATAGCCTGAAGTTGGTATGGCTGACCAATTCATCATTTACCTGCAACGATGGAACTCCTGCTGGGTATGTAGCTAATGATCACACGTTGACATGCTTGTGGTGCGCGATCAATCACCGTATAGTGACTGATATTGCCAGCTCTTTTGCTAAAAATAACTAAATTTGATGTCAGTATCCGACTGTCTCTTTTGGTATCATATCTTCTTGCCAGCAATAAAGAGTGTTATTGCTGGCATGTCATGGTGTGAGATCAAGTCATTTAATGACATTCAAATTTCAAAATTGCCTACCGTATAACTAGTAATTCTGTACAATGATGAAAGTAAGAACTTCATATTTTGTAATTTCAGCTATTACATACGACGGGGCAGCAACACGCAGCATTGGGTGGTATACTTGGAAGGCGGGGGTTACTGCTGGGACACAGCATCATGCGGCTCGCGCTGGCGTCGTCGGCCCGGCCTCATGTCCTCTTCACGCTGGCCCCGAACGCGACGGGCCCCCGCACTGCTCTCCTCAGACCCCAATATCAACCCTCTCTGGCACAAATCCAACCACGTTCTCTTACCTTACTGTTCCAGTGACATGTGGGCAGGAACTCGCGTCAATCGACGACTTAACACCACCTTCGCATTTGCTGGAAAATACATCGTTCGATCTGTGCTATCAGAACTGATTCAACATGGTCTCTCCGGACGACTTCTATTGGTGGGATCTAGTGCCGGTGGCGCGGGCGTGATGCTGCACGCTGATCCTGCGAGAAGAATGCTCCGATCTCACGGCATTCGAGTGGCCTCTCTTGCTGACTCAGGATGGTTCCTGGACCGACCGGCGCGGGCTAAACGAGTCTCTGCTGACACGGTCGCCAAGCTCGGTCACACTCTTTGGAAAGGAACTCCTCCATCGTCCTGCGTTCGAAAATATCCCAAGGAGCCGTGGCTATGTTATTTTGGATATCGTTTATATCCTCACATTCGGACTCCATTGTTTGTATTTCAGTATTTGTTTGATTCTGCTCAGCTCGCAGCTGAAGGCGTTCGAGCACCTAGAACTAGGGCACAATGGGACGCTGTGCACGCGACTGGGTCAGCTTTACGATCGAGCCTTAAAAATGTGCGAGCGACCTTTGCTCCTGCTTGTTTGGCTCACGGGGCGTTGGCGCGACCGGAGTGGTTGGCGATAAACGTGTCAGGAATCTCATTGCCGCGGGCGATAAAATGTTGGGAGCAGCGGCTTGGGACTGGAGGACGTAACACACGAGCGGGCTGCGCGCCGCGGCGTCTCATCGAACGCTGCTCGTGGCCGCAGTGCAACGGCTCCTGTCCTCGTCTGCGCGATCCAAGAACGGGGGAGGAAGTAGCTCTAGCATCTCTACTTCAAAGTTTCGGTTTGGATGTGAATGGGGCAGCAGCAGCCATGGGCCTGGATGCTAGAGCCCTCTCTCGAATGAGTCGCGCGGAACTCTTGCCACTGCTGGCCCACACACGTGACTGAAACTCATGCTTTTTAAGACTTTTTGTGCTGGATGGCACAGTGAATCTACCTCGTTTCTTGTTGCGGAAGTACAATTTAATTATGTATAGATTATTTATTGTTTAATGATAGTTCTGTATTTTTTATTTATAGTACCTAAGTAAAGACTTGATTTTCATATTTTTTCTTTTTGTTATTCCGTCCTTCTCTTTTTCTCATAAATAATACTTTTATAATTTATCTGACAATAAAGATAAATAAGTACAAATTTTATAAATAACAAATTTATAATGTATAATACATATAAATATTATTTACAAAAGGAGTTTGTCTTAAGGTTCGACTAGCTCGAAGTCTAATATACAATAATAAAAATAGGTACTTAAATCTATCTCACTATGTTGTATCTAGTTGGTATCGTGTTTGGACTTGGCAGTGACGTGTCACAGGAAAAATTATATGAACTAGAGTGTTAGTGGCCCTCGGGGGGACCGAAGGCGGTGCCAAGGGAGCCAGGGGGAGCGGCGTATGGCGGAGGGCACGCGACGGCGCTGCTTGACGTTCAGCCCGCCGTGTTTCGATCTCATTCTGTGACGTCATAATCGGCTGCCTCTTTCTACACTGAGGGCGATAGACAGGTCGATGACATCATCGCCGAGGAAGAAGTCTGTTGATACGATATTGGCATGCTGCCGCCACCTGGTGGCGAGGCGGGCTGTGACGTTGCGGTTGACGGCATCAGCATTTTCTCTGAGAGAACCGCGGAGGAACACTATGTCTAGAATGGTGGGAGTAGTCTGCGCCATGGCGGAGTATAGCGGGGATCTCGCATTGGGCTGCGGGTGAGCCGTGATTGCTTGATCTAAGTACTGGAAGAGCTGTGTGGGGCTGTTTGTGTTCGCCCATAGGTGAGGTAGCACTGGCCACAACCAATTGTTTTCTGAGAAAAAAAACGAGTTTGCCTATGAAATATTGTTATGATCAAACGTTTTGTTGAAGGAATGATAATAAAAAATAATGTGAAGCTCGTAAAAAACGCATTTAAGATACGTAAGTATTAATATTACACTATCATATGTCCTAGCGGTATATTTATGTTGCATTATGGTGTACCAAACAATTTGATCATAAACAGTAATATAAACAAATAGGTATCATAATATCTGATGATCACAAAAACAAAAATCCTCTAAAAGTTAGTATATATACTTTTAAAATATATATATAAATTGGTCTCTATAATACTGTAGATTACATTAGATTAGATGAGAAAAAATCTAACAATAAATGGATACTTACGATTAACTATACTATTATCTACATAGCTGAAGACTAGTCTTTTATCAGCGTCCAGCAGAGACTGAACAGTGGGCCCTCTGGTCCCCGCAGGTGTAGCGAAGTCACTGGCGAAGGCCAGGTGCGGGCCCAGCTCCCTCTTGACGATATCCAGGAACCCTGCGTGGGCGTGCTGTAGTGGGGACCCCTTTTGGTCGTAGAAGCCCATGGGGAAATGGTGGGCGTCCAGGAAAACGACCTGAAAGAAATGTTTAAATGGTGTATGTATGGTCCAAGTATAATAAAGAGTACCTCTCTGTAGTATGACGGAGTTCGCATTCGAGTTTGGCGCTTCATTTCTACTTGTATTTTGAAAGCAGGGGTAAATTTAGTTGGAAATATAAAGAAAGTTCGGGATAAAAAGTTATGTGTTATTCCAGGTTATTTTCTACCTTTAAACCAAATTTCGTAAGAATTGGTCCAGTAGATATTGCGTGAAAAGGTAACAAACTTACTTTCGCATTTATAATATTAGTTGGCAAGTTGTGATTGGGATAATCAACGTCGGTAGGCAGAAATCTGATAGTTCTGTGAGATTTTGCAACATTAGGCAATGTTGCCAACATGCAATAACGTGGCCTGTTCCGGTTTGGGTAAAACCACAATAAAGTATTTCAAAAACCCGCTGTGTAGGTTTAAAGATCTAAGCATACATAGGGACACACAGTGGGAAGCGACCTTGTTTTAAACTATGTAGTGATGAAGAGTGTTAATCAAATACATAGATTTACAGACCCGAAGTCTATAGTTCTGTCATGTATTGTTATGTTGAAGTCATCGTCGTGTTTGTTTCAGAGATTGGCTTGACTGACATAATCTTTATACGATAAAAGACATTTAGCGATTGGCGTTTACCTATTACATATATATTTTAAGGGATTAGGATAAGCAAGGTATATTGTACAATAAAAAGCAAAAAATCAGACCAAATTGGCTCTATTGACATAACACTATGAAAATATATTTTTTGTGTAAATAATCGAGTTTGAGTAAAAACGTTCGGGTTTTCGAAGTCATTTCGTCAGCCGCGCGATATTGATCCCTGGAGATAGGTTTATAATTGCATATGACAGCGGATATTGCTTCTGTTCTATTCTAGATTTTGTACAAAGATTTTATTTATTTGTATGAAACTTTTCGATGAAAAATGTGAAGTACATAATTCTAGCTTTCTTGTTTTTTATTGAGTCTTATCTTTTCGCGACACATAGGTACGATAATAAAGCATTCCTAATTTGATTGACTTACCTCTTTCGTGGTGTCTAAGAAGATCCTAATTTCTCTTAGTAATGGTACTATTGGACGTACTCGTACTAAGTTGTGGTTGAGCCAGTATCTGAAAATTGGAAATGACTTATTTTTCACATCTTAAAATCTCCAGATCTTATTACGTGTTGATCGAATTCAAGATAGTGGAAGAATTTGTTACAAATCAATGTATTAATCATGTTATACAAACTAAATGCAATGTATTTTTATTTTTTGGAAGATATGTGTTAAAACACTGTAAGTACTTTGGCGCCACCTACTAAAATGACATAAATAGAGAGAAAATTTGAATTAAAAATTTGTATTATTTTTGTGACTTATTATTAAAACGCTAAAGACCTAATATATAAAGGCACTGTATTATGTAAGAAAATAAAATAAATAAATATGTTAGGCAGGAATATAATTTTAAATTATCCTCAAGTTTTTCTATCTATTACATACTGGAATTTCATGTTGTTCAACTGGAAATAACGTATCGATAACGTCCAACTCGCGTGGTAGTACTCGTAAGTACGTACAGTACATGTTCTTCATAATTCGGTGCGAGGTTATAATGAACTCAAGTTTATGTTTACTGGTATTATTGCGGTGAAATTTCGCTGGAATTAGATCTTTGCCGCGGTGTTGTTCTCACGTAGCTACTATTTATAGCAGCATTAGAAAGCACTGATCATAAATACTTTGAAGTAGTATGTTTTAATTTTTGTGTTTTGAATAACGGAATTTAGATTTTTTTTATATCGTCGTCGTCAGCACTTTAAATAAAAAGATTCGTGCTCAGTCAGGTTAATATACTCATTTGTAGTAGGTAAATAAATAATTTCTGTTTATATACTCTACCCCTCCTCTAACAAAAACGACTTCCGTATTTATTATCTTGTGAGACATTACCTACTTAATTAAATTAGTAAATAAAAATCTTGTCATAAACAAGACATAACAGAGAGTCTAGCCTTTACCAAAGTAGTTTAAGTATATAAGTTGGAATACCAATGATACATATGTATAATAAGATAAACACATAAATACATACATAATAAAATAATTCTTAATTGTATCTGTTTCGTTAATCATCAAGATGGTTGCCCCGCTGCAAAATGGCCAAATTTGCCCAACGATCTATTTGCAATTGCGACATTTGGTTCTAGTTTAATATTGACACGACTTTCCAAAAACGAATGCATATTAGCAATCAGCAGATATTCGTTTGTATTGATTATTCGTTTCTAATTTATATAATACTTATTTTTATCTAAGTATCTAACAATAAAATGTATTGCATTAATTTAGTTTTCAATTAAGTATGTAAATAAAGTCATCCGTCACCTCAAGTTAACTTGCACAGAACTAAACACTCAAAAAAACATTGCAATAAATTTGCCTTGATTTTAGAAAGCTTGATTTACTGTTGACAGTACCTACTCGTTAAAGCGTGTCTTGTCGATGTGCGAAAACTTACCTATCATCTTCATTCTGATAGAAGTCATAATAACCGATTCTGAAGTCCAAATATCTGATGCCGTGCACGAGCTGAGCCCATATGGAGCGGTCCTGGCAGAGGACGAAGCTGTCCCGGGCCAAATTGCTGATCTCCGTGTTGAATCGCCAAGCGCCTGCGTTGTGGGCTCCGGGTATCGCAAGCTCGCCTATGCGCAGGCTACTTATCTTCTCCCTGATTGAATGATTGCCTAGTTAGCATTCTGGTATTAACTGGTCGTCGCTGAATGATTCTGAACCCTTCTTGAGTGAATGAGTCTTGTGATTGTGACCTAGTTACATAGGTGCACTTTAAAAGAAACGTGATATTTTGATAGCATCACGTTTTAGAAGTGGACGCTCTAAATGGTTTAGAAAGGGTTCAAAAAAAGGTGAAGTAGGTAATAGCTTATAATCTTTTAGAAAACATATATTTTAAAACAATGCCTTATCCATGGATTTGATTCTACAACAGTTCAAAAACAAGAAGTATTTTGATAACATTTTAACTTAAGAGTAACACAGGTTACGTTCACAAGATAAATATCATAGTCTCTACCAACCACTGGAAATAAGTGTGATATTAAGTGAAGTCATGTACATTCATGGTTGCTTTTGGCCTATGAGGAAAATACCGGCTTCGCACGGTAGCAATATTATGTACCTATGTTAGGTATATCCATATAAACCTTCCTCTTGAATCACTCTACTTATTAAAAAACTCGCATCAAAATAGGTATGTTGCCTAGTTGTAAAGATGTAACTACACATAGGCACAACAGAGGGACAAGACTTTATTCAATGTAATGATTTTCTTCGCTCCCGGACCAGTATGTAAGATGTAGAATACAGAATCAACACTTACGCATTATCCTCCATCCAAGTAGGCTGTATCTTCAAGCAGTTGTATGCTTGTATCTGGTCGTCACCGGCGCCCACCCAGGGCCACAGACAGTGTGGGCCTCTGGTCCCAGGCCCCGACAGCCAGCCTCCAGGCAGGGTTTCCGCGCCCAGGGACAAGTCTGTGAGGATGAAGCCCTCGGGCTCGCTGATGGAGTGGTACCACACTGCCTCGCTCCATGATGTTGGTCTGCTTTGGAAGATGCCTATCTGTGAAAAGTTAAAGTTAAGTCATCGGATAATTGAATTTTTAATAGTAAATTAATATATGAAAAGCCAGCGGCGGGGCTAAGCTTCCTTAAGAATTTTGGGACAAAAACTTTGGGACGTGTTATATACACATGTTATATGCTATAGTTTCATATTAATTATGTAGGTACCAGGTTTCTTCTAAATCATTCAGTATTTAATACATTCAGTAAAATATTTGGATAATAAAATAAAGCATTTTCATTTTTTATTCTATATTTACATTTCGCAGTCAAACTCTCTTATTAGGTAGGTATACCTTTTAGTAGCTTTGATTAGGATGTAGTTAGAGGTATGTACTACTTAGAGAGAAATGATGACGACTAAGACAAGTGTAGTTTGCACCAGTTAGGCAACTTCAAGTTTATTTATTTTTTTGTCAAATTGTAAGGTCTGACGGTTATATCCTATTATGATTCTATTATGTTTAGTTAAGTTGAATGAACTGTTATCACAACACTTTCTAACAACAGTCCGAATTATTATTTTTTAGTTCACAGTATAACTATATAATATAACACTATTAAACTGGTACTGTTCAGACAATGTCAAATTATATTACGAAGATATTTATTGTAAGAAGATAGATATATTTATATAGCAATAAAATTACATTACGAAAGAATACATAAATTCAAATAATGAATAACTGAAAGATTTACTCATATTTACTGCACGGCAGTGCAAGTTAATATAACATATTGTAAATTATGAGAAAAAGACATTTCGGATAAATATAATAAATATTATTATCAATAAGGAAAAGAGAATATTAATAATATTCTCTTTTCCTTGTTTCTTCTTCAGATTCAGACATTCGATGCAGATAGGAAAAAGCAGAAGGCAAGAACGAATTTACTTGTGATAAAGAAATCCTATTTCATATGAATCAACAACATCACTGTATAGCGAATTAATTTCGCAGTATGAATGATGCGGGGAATTTGAAACAGTACAATGGTCTGATATCACATTATACCATCAACGAATCAATTGCGTATTGTGGGAGATTTGATGATAGCTCGGTTAATGTCAGGACAAAGTCAGTTGAGGACTCGTATATTTGACTTTGTCCCTGACATTCACCGCACTACCTTCAACGTTATTGGCAAAAGAAGAAACGTAAGACGAGAAAGAAACATCTCTTTCTAATCTTTCGTTTCTTTAAGTTTGTGTGTGGTATTTGCTAGTTGATGAAAACATGCTTCGACGTAGACATCTATTGGCCCGTTCCGAGTGGATCGCTCATAGAAGACCCGGCTAATTCCTAAATAGCAACACGGGTTAATAACATATTGTAGTACCCACATTTTGTGGTACCGAAGAGCAGCCAGCGAAGTCCCAGTTGACCTCCAGAGCATCAACCAGCGTCGGATGACCAGCCTCCTTGATTTCAGGCGAGTGGACTGTCACCCACACTCGGCCGCAGTTCGAAAACTCCAACGGCTCGTTTCTTGACGCTGAAATCATCATAACATCAAAACCTTCATATTGTTTTGTTTTTAGTACAATACGTGACCGACCACGTGTTCAAAAAATAAAACGTTCTTCAAGTTTGAATTAGGAACGCGATGTACCGATTGTTCTATTGTTTCTCAAGGAAATAGAAATAAAAATATTATAATCGTATATATAAAAAAGTTAACTATGTCAATGATGGGTGTATGTATTATTCTGTGAATTTGATACAATTTCAGTATAGTTTAACTAAACAAACATGTCTGTATAGAAAATTCACTCTTTCTGTGTGTTTTTATCTAAGTAGGTGCCTAACTGTATTTGTTTATTTTTATCAGATTGATTGAGGGAATTGATCTTTAATCGCATTCAGGATGTGAACGGACTAGAACAGAAATATCTATTTACAAGGACAGAATAAAGGAAAGCCAGGAAAGTCATTAAAATAGGTAAGTTGTGTTAGTAAAGAAAAGTAATTCTTTGGTCTTATATTCTCACCGAGACAGTACTTAGAAGCCTTATAAATACTCGTACAGGCTTGGGACTGTAACCAGAGTTTTTTAATCAAAGACACCGACCGGCCAACTGCCTCACGTCAATCCTTTTTACTGTTAAGGCTTTTAGTCCCTTAAGATGATATCCGCGAGAGGATACAGATTGGTACTATTTTAAGACGGGAATCACACGTCTCTTTATCAAGAACATTGGATGGATTATGACGTCTAGTGACTCGGTGAGAATGAAGGCCATGATCAGGCACCAACCACCACACGTGCTCAAGCCTGTGGGATCCTGTGATCAGGTCACAGTACGTACATACAGGGTCGAGAGTCCTATGTATTCGGCTTGTTAGCACGGAATCCGTGGAGGGAGCTCTGTAGGGCAGCAGGGACACTGAAAATGATGGAAATGATGCATGAAATAATGAAGAAAAATAAATAATGAATGATTTTAGTGAATCTTTTAAATCTAAATGTATGTTACTCGTAAGTATGGTACTCGTGTTTATTTCGCAGCCATCGAGCGTCGGAGCCCAGGGTCGGCATTCCTACTTCTTTTTCTTCTCTACTAATTACTAATCATATGAATTATTTTTTAAATCTTGCTTTATTTTATTTTTCAACTGATTTAGATTTGAAATTTCATTTATTTAGTTATATGTATTTCATGGTTTATATATAATTTCATAAAATAAAAAGCATTTTTATCCTAAGTCCTATGACCTGTGACCCAACCTGATTCTCGAAATTTCAATGCTTTGTGTTTGGAAACCATACAATTGGTATGCAACACGCAAACTCGCGTTGTTATACAACGATTGGACGTTCCGGGTGCGCGTGCGCATCATGGACGTTGCGCTTCACTGTTGTGCCGCACGTACAATCGACAGCATATCAACCTATACAATATGCAGCATACCTTTAATGGTTGACACGTTGGCCACCTGTCGACGTACATTGCCAAGTTTTCACGTGGTCTAGGAGTTGACACTAGTCATAGTTAAGCGATGTACGTCGATAAACATAAACGAGTTCTGCGTTACATCACTTATTAATCAAGTATCAAGTTAGATAACCAGTTAATTTAATATCTGGAGTAAAATAAATATAATGAAACATAAAAAACAAAGCTCTTAAATAATTTTGTAATTTGAGTTTATTCTATTGTATTCACTTTTTTTAAATCTCATCAGACTAAAAAATATATATCGGAACTCTCTTCGGCTGTGCCTTTGGTAGGTTAGTAGTTATTAAGTATACATAGTTGGATCTCAAAAAGTACATATGAAGTGGAGAAGAAAATATAAGCAACGGTTGCAACCGAGAAAACGCTCAAATGAGAAAGAGAGAGAGAGACTCGTATTTTGTAGTAATGGAATTACCACATTCATGAATGCTGGAATTATTACGTCTAATGGTAATCTAACATTAGTTTTGTCATGCATAGTACACATCTAAGTAACCAGCACATTTCACGCAGTTAGGAAATTTTGATTTTATGATAATGACCAGTGCCCCAGCAGTGGGTATATTTAAATGCTTGATGATAATGACGATATTTTTATTGATGATGAATGATGATTAAGTACTTTTTTATTTGAGCGAACATTTGTGACTAGCACTAGATTTCAGCCAAGGCCTCCTTTAAGTAACTAACTTATTTCTATTTTAATAAACCTTACACATGTACTGTCAGCAGTAATGTCGCCAGTATTACCGACGCTTGAAAGTGCATGACTAAACATGCAGTCGCCTGTACCTATAAAACATCTCATACGCATGTAATTACATGAATTTAGCATAAAAAGTGGGAGGAAATGTGTTAGTGGATGGTTCTGGGTGATTATGCATTTGCTTGCAATCTGAGGTAACCATGATGCAATGACGCTTAGTGCAATCGTTGCGTTATCTAATGATTCGCTCTTGTAAGTGCAAGGTTTAGGATCATATAACGTAATATTTTTTTAAATATACGGCGTACGTTAAATTCCCATTGTGCTAACCTTATTGCAGGAAAAATATTCTATTGCATTACAAATTTTAAATATTGAATGTAGGTGAGTCATCAGTGCAGGCAAAATTGTCTGTGGTGCAGGCGGTGTGTCGTCGACTTCCTAAGATATTTTTTGAAAATTTGTTATCTAAAAATATATTACAAATTTATAAACTCACGATATCGCAGCATTTCTTCATTTTAATCGAGTTTTTTTTAATAATGTAAAATGATTCGAGAGCAAAGACAAAGAAAAGTAAAGACGACGGGGTTAGCGTTCCCAAATGAGATAGAAGAATTCCATCACCAACTTCTATCTGACATAAAGCGGCAGTATGGGCCTTATAAAACTGGGCACGCTGAGTTTCGCTACTAAGTAGGTATTATTTCGATAAGCTAAGTCCTCACTAATTATGTCATCAACTTATTATGACTCATCTTAGAATCCATTAAAATTGTGGTGTACCTGGATATTCATGGATATAATTGTGTGTCATATATATCCGTATGCGCAAATATTATGTATAATTAGTTTAGCGAGCGTGTCCCAGAGATATCAAATTATTTCGCGCGTGTATGCCTCTCGGAGTGCGTGCACATATAGAATTCTTATGTAACTAAAATTTCCCAAGTTTTTATTGCACGTATAAAACAAATATAACGCAATCAAAAATGCAATATTATAATGGCAACATTGAATTTATTTAAATAAACCCTGCACTACATTTTATGAACATGATAACATTGGCGCTTAGCTTTAGATAGTTTTACGATTGGCAAAGGATATTTCGACGAGAATTTTCTCTCTTTAGTACGTACTCAATTCACATAAGTTTTCGAGTCATTCAAATATTATGTTACTGTTGAGGAGGTGTGTCGTTCCGTTTAATGTTCTCACTAAAGTAAATATACCTAGTAGCGAAAAGCAGCTCCTTATTAAACTAATAAAAAGAGAACAATTTTTTTAATAAATGACTTTTTGCTTGGTTTTCGATTATAGGCAGAGATTGACAAGTGCTTCCAATATTAATTTTATTTTTTCTGAAACCATAATCGTTTTGGTCCATGTTTCCATGATTTGAAGCCCATTTATGCACTAAAAGAAAAAAAATATTAGGTAGGCAAGAAAAAAATGTTTACGTTTACCCATGTTGACAAACAAGTGAAAATTGATGTAGAAATAGTACAGGAGTTGTCAATCAATTATTTATATTATCAAATTAATATTTTTAATTGAATAAGCATTTTAATTAGAAATGAAAATATTATAGTGATATTTAATTAATCGTTTTTGATTATTTATATGCCTTTAGGTATAGGCACTTTTTTCACAATCACTTTTTTCACAATCCAATAACCAATTTTTTTATTGAGTTACTTATTATTATACTTAATCTGTTCTTATTAGGGGTTATCATAAAAATACACTTAAAATATTAAATGTTTAGTCTATCTTATAATAAACAGGATGTTAAAGGCTAATTATAACAATTTTATCGAACTACTTTTTAGTAAACAAAATCCATTTTTTTCTCTTTATGTTGTGAACTCATAAAGTGAAAAAAATGAGTGTATGTTAAATAGATAGATTTAGGATTCAATACAATTATGGTCAACTTACATTATATAAAGCTTATTAATTGTGCCAACAACGGCGTTCATCACAAAATTTTGAATAAAGTAGGTACGCAATTTGGGCTAAATGTCAGCGGCGCGCCGTTTAAAATCAGTATCAAATTTAACGGAGCAATTCACCCTAAGTAATAAGGGTTTACAGAGATGCAGCAATATTCAAAATATAATGTAATAATAAGTATACGTATCTTATCTTATGGCCCATTCTACAAAATAAATTTCAATTTCATACTAAAATGCATTTTACTGATTTCCGAGAGGACTTCCTCTCGGAAATGCCTATGTGAAAAGGAATAGAAAAAACTTATTTTAGATTATATTTAAAACCGCACGAATACATACATTTTCAAGATTTTTGTAATCAGCACTTATTTGTAAGGTCCTTTAGATTTTATTTTAGATTATAAAAAAACTTACGAACTATGGTCGCGCCGAGTGCGGTGGCAGCCAGCGCCAACACGGCGACCAGCGAGGCAGCCATTTTGCACCGTGTCTCTTGCGCCACTGAACAGCAGATTTGTTTGGCGTTCTTTCGCTACAATTGACTGCCTGCGCAAGCGCTGAGCTCACGCTGATTTACCGATAACATACGCATCACATCGCTCCATTTCCACTGCTTACTATATATAATACGCTATCAGAATAATCAATGGATAAGGTTTGAAGGGAAATGTTCGTAATTAGAGGAGTAGTTCGATTAATGACAGTGCGGGCTTCCGACAGAACCCTCGTATCCGATCGGGAGTCGCGTGCGTTTCAAGAGTTCAACTTAGCACGTGCAAGCCCAGGATGTGACCCATCTACGGCCCAAATGTTTTGTTCTACACCTACCTAGGTCAGCCTTAAAGGCAGTGTTATTTGTTTAATCATTAAGTACTTAGATACTTGTCATTGTATTCGATTAAAAACATTTACTCAAATATTTTTTGAATTGATTGATTAGGTACAGTCATCAACCTACCCAATATCATTGGAAATTCGCACCTATTAACATATGACTTCCATGAGGCTACTTTGACATGCGGTAGACTATTAAATTGTAATGTTGTGAAGCTGCCAAAATCATTGACGAAGTTCACTTTACATTTAAATTTTCCACATGTTTATTAATCAGCTAGTGTACCTAATTTATTTGTTGTTGCTGCTGTCCTGAAATAACAAAAAGTAATTGATTATGTCCATTACTATAACACAATATAGAGAATTATAATGACGTAGATGATTGATCGGATATCGTCAAAACACCGATAACACGGCCGTGATTGAAATCATGGGTCGTCCATTATAGCTACACTGAATCTTATATTATTACTGCGCTTTGTTTGTGTGTATTGGTGAAATGGTATTTACCCTTATCAGTCTTTAATGTACTACAAAAATATACGTTTTTAGTAATTAAGTAACTATAAGGCATATTATATGTAAAAAGATAACGTAAATTAAAAGGTGCATATTGACAATTATTAATACACAAGCATATTAATCCTTATGATTAAAAGTTATTTCATCATCAAGATAATTTCATGAAGATAAATTTTGTCCTTTACGGCACATAAATTGGATGAATAGATTCTGAAATATCGTGGAATAAAAAAATAGAAAAATAGATGGAAGTAAAAGGTTCCAGGAATAGGAGGAAAGGAAGACCTAAGTAGAAATGGATGGAGTGTGTCAAGGATAGTATGAACGAACAGGAAAGGAGTGTCAATGGATATAGCAAATGACAGAACGAAATGGAAGGAACTTACATACTGTGCCGACCCCACATGAGTGGGATAAGGTCAAGAAGAAGAAGAAGAAGAAGAAAAGCACGCTAAATTATTTTGTATGTAGGTAGGTATATACCTGTGTCGCTGCCATGTGAAGTCAAAGACTGTAACTTCAAAAAAGGTGTTTTGAGATATTTGACATAACGAACAATGGCTTTTTTAAGTACTAGATGTTGCCTGTTCGCTCCCGTGAGAGATATAATATAGCCTATAGCAATCTTGGATAATGTGCCTTTCTAATGGTGAAAGAATTTTTGAAATAGGTTTCGTTGTTTCGGAGATTCCGCCTCAAACATACAAACGCATAAACGCAGTTCTGCTTTTACCTTACTCGTGTGTCAAGTCCCTTCTCCGCTGTCGCTAATTTGTTGTATGATAATTTATCCTACATTCCTTTGAAACCTTGCTTGAGAAAAATTTGATTAATCAAATCACCGTATGTACACTCGAAAGAAGTATTTTTTCTCCATTTACATTTTTTATGTATATAAAACAAAAAAAAAAATACATAGATCTTCTTGTCAATAACAAAACATATCTAATCAAATAATATGACTAAAATAATTTATTAAATTAAGTTGTTACTATGAAGATTAAATGCAAATCTACTTAGGTGCGTCACAAGAATCATGTGGAAGGGGCAGAGCCGTTTTTCACTTATTAGAGACAAGGCACGTTGGGATCATGGATAGTTAGTGTTAATCCAAGTACATTACGCACAAAAATTACAAGTTAATCGTAAATTGCCAATATTCCTTTTGTTCGTTACATAAAACGTTTTGTTATATCTTTTAAACCTATTTACTTTTATAAATTCAATTAAAATCCATCAAATCAAACAAGATATTTAAAGTCTTGACAGATAAGAAGCAACAAACGCAAAAGATTTTATTTTAAGCAGAAGATTTTATTAACGCAAAAGATTTTATTAGCAAATTGTAGAGTACAGGCTTTTTAATTACGAGTAACAAAAACTAATACGGAGAAGTTGTTTTAATGCAAAATTTGCTTTTCCGAATGCAAAGTAAGTAGGCAAAAAACAGTCGAGATTTTCACATTAAATGCCGGTTATAGATACATGTATGGTTTCTATGGGAAAGATTTAAAGCTTCAAAATTTCTATAAAAAAGTCCGCGAAAGCATGTATCTAGTAGCAAATAAATTTGAGTTAAAACGAATACCAGTGGTATTTGTTTTTTGCATTCGATTGGAGTAAATTTTTTTAGCAGACTCGAGCAGAGTTACAGTCGAGGATATAACAAAACAGTAAAGAGTCATTTAGTGGGGTTGTTTTTCAAACTCCATAAAGTTGTCAGTGAGGGCAGCCATAGGGTCCATCTTATCGCTTTGGGAGGCGGCGGAGGGCGCGCGGCTCGGGTTGCGCAGCACTGGCTTCTGCAGCTGGAAGAAATTCAGCGAAGCCCGCAGCTCTTTGATTATAGCCTCCTTATGGGTCACCTGTTACGTAACACATTAAGGTGTTAAATGCTCATCCAGGTTCCTAATCTTAATTAATGTTAGCTTTCGAGTGGCTGATTAAATAGTTTCAAACAATTCTTCGTGAATTTGGAATTTCTCTACTTTTATTGAACCTTTTTGCTATAATATAATATATAGCTTTATAAAGATCGAACAGACAGTTGCACGAAAAAGAAAAAAAAACCCGTGGCGTATAATCAAGTTTTGGATAAGTAATCAATCAAAAGGAAGCCTATTTTACATACTCTCAATAGCATTAAATTTTATTTGAATGCAAAATTAAACATGCAGACCTTTTAGTTTAGATGAATATATACAAAAGGATGGCCATGTGTTATCCAAGAATCTTGGTGATTTTTTGGCTGCCAGAAATCTCGGACCAGGATTTTGCCAGCCAAACACAATAGGTACAGACCTGTTCTCGAACTACAATATTCCGTATTTCATTCATGAACTCCGCAGCCACCACGAACATGCAGAAAAAGAGACCCACAGCTAGTACCACGAAGGCTCCCACAAGATTCTCCATCTCTAAGTTACCTTCTATGTCTGTGTCTTCGTTTGCTTTCTCCTACAAACAAAAGTAAGTCATTGCCTAAAAGTGTCTAAATAGAATTTCCACTTACAAATCAAAAGAAATTTTTTCTATTTATATGCAACAAAGAAACAGCTAGAATATTTGTATTGTACAGGATTTTAACGAGATAAGTTATGAAACTATTTACATCACAGTCGACAGCTCCGTACTTCTTACTGTCCCACCATTTGGATTTGATCTCTTCTAACATGGTCAATTCTTTTAACCTCAAAATAGCTCTGTTGATGTGACTTCGAAATGGAGAATCTGCAAAAATATATATTCAAAAATCGATTCGATGATGTCAGATAAAGCGCTATGTGGGTATAGTTTTAGTACATTGTCAGACAAGAACTGAAATTTATAATAGTTTGGTTTTATTGTCTACTTACTTGTGGGCATAGCAATTCCATAATCTTTGGAGTCCAATTGACTTCCAACTTTTTTTAGTTCGCACTTCCTTTTCTGCTTATATTCAATGGTGGAAGATTCCATGAAGAACGCATATTTGTTCTTGCTTTTGAGAACTCTGTTCTCTCCTTCGTCGTTGGTCTTCACGAGTAGGCTCGGGTTGGCTTCCATCGTTTCGAATATTTTACGGTATATTTTATCTTTTGATGTCTAAAAGAGAAAGAGAGGCACAATAATTGCATATATGTATAAATTCTTTTTTGTGTTTTCTTACTCATTGTAACACAAATGTTATATTTATAAAAAATCTCTACTTCTGGCGCTAGGCGCTACATAAATACCAAGCCATGTAACTTAAACTACATAGTTTACATAACTAATATAATTTCGTTTAAATAAGTTCATTTTCAAGATTTTAAAATATTAAATTTGAGTGAATCAATATATGTTATTATCGAAATAAAATCAGTTATTATTAAAAATATGAGTAGTCTAGAGTGAATCTTCTTACTTTGAAGAACTCGTAAGTGGATCCTCCGTCGATGGCTCCGTAAAGCACTTTGTTCTGTTTGGCGAGGTCCTCGATGCTGTTGATGGGCTCGATCTCCAGCGCGGAGGTCATGGAAGCCGACAACTGCGCGATGTACGTCTGGCAGACTATCATCGCGAAAAACCACCACATTCCACACACCCACCTCGTGCCGATTGCTCTATGATACAAGAAATGTTCATAAAATGAAATAGTATAAAACTTAATGAATAATTAAGGAGAGTTAAGCGCTAAAACTAACTACCGCCCAGTATTCTTTCAAAGGTAAACTGAATAGGAGTGAACCACGGAACAAAAAAACAACAGGGTCTTTTGCTTGACCTAAACATACTTGAACAATTTTAACGAAGTACATGAATCTCTTGTGAGTGAACCCTTAACCTCGGATTACAAACTTCTCAATGTGACAGATCTCCTACACTTACTTAGGCAAAATGTCGCAGCCCTGTGTCATGATGGAGCCCATAGTCAGCCAGGTGCAATTCTTGAAGTTCCAGATGTTCTCCAACTCTTCTGGGTCTTTGTCGCAAGGCACCGGGTTTTCCCAGTCGGCAGGGGATATCCTAAAAATATGTATTCAAATTAGTAAAAATATTTAAACACTAGTTTGATTTTTAAAATAATTATATACTTATTACGAAGTATGAGTTTCGCAGATGTCGTATATGGCGCAGTAATTATATAATTAGATCGTTGTAGACAGAAAATAAATATGATTTATTATTAAATTATTGTTTATCATGTACTTTTCAAAAGAAGACTCTTCAAAATAAAAATAACGTTGCGATAGCAATCTCCAGTGAAAACAAAAGATTACTATCGCTACGTTTGCTACTTTGTGGGCAGTGTCCACGAGTACCGCCTTCTGGATCTGACTCATTTCAAGCGAGAAGTTCTCTAGGTGACGGTCGAAACCTTCGCTATAATTAATAATAGAATTTTTATGTCTAATGTGTGCAGATTCAAAAATTACAATAGCGCTTTCCCACCTGGAACACACGAAGAGTACGACAGATACGACGCAGTATGCAGTAGCAATATGCATCCACACTTCTAAGGTGTACGGCAGAAGAAAAGAGAACATCGGTGGAGCGATCGGCTTCTCCTTCGTGTACAATATGCTTATTCCTAAAGTCATGAAAGGCACGGAGAAATCTACCACTTTCTTTCTTTCTTCTGTTATTGTCAAGTCGCATACCGCTAAGTCTGCTTTCTGGAATCACATGCAAAATGACATTTGTTGTGTCTGTGCGGTATAATAATTTTATTTTACCATTTTACATTTCTAATTTAAGATTTTATTCAGTGCAGGGAACAAAACCTTAATTTCATGAAATAATACAGTTACTACTTCTTGAATAACTTCAGTTGTAGTCATATGAAATATACATGTATGGGCATTCTTCTTCTTCTTAGCGTGTCGACTCGGCTAAATGTGTGAGAACCTATACAACTATAAATAAAAATATAGACATTGCTATAGGTTATTCTTAATCTATGTTTAGTGGCAAAAAAGTGATACGAAACTTACTTTATCGAGCAAGTCTCCAATCAATCCGTCCCATTTCTTAGTCTTTGAGTTGTACGTGCCATACCCTTTATCTTTGTCGTGAACAAATTCATACGTATAGTTGAAGTTTTCCTGTCTCAGTATATCGAAAATCCCCTTGACGAGGTCCACAGAAAAACCTTCATATTTTTCGTCTTTGTCAGATTTGTCACAGTCATCCCCTTCGCACGGTGTCTTCTCGTAGAAATAAGGTTTGTATTTTCTTGATATTACCTGTAGAAATGAAATGTATTATACGCAGACAAACGGACAGAGTATCATACCTTTAAGTATTTATGGTGTAGACTTACGGTGTAGACAAAGCCAAGAGTTGTAAAACTCATTTAGCTGTACGGGGGTTATAGGTGGAATTAAGATTAAATAGCCCTTTTCCAGCAGAGTATAGTATATTTTTATATCTCATTATGGAATATTAACAAAAGATTTTATTGAATGTTGCGGATATTCCGAAGTTAACTTATAGTATGGAATACTAGATACGACACAGAGTTATGTCATAAATAAAAATCTTATTTGAAAAAGTACTTAGCCACGAATTGCCTTAGCTTACAAATATACAAGGGGAGTCAGGTGTCACTACTCACAATAAAATGCTTGGAGGTGAGTTGTCCGGCAGTCAGGTCAGAGATGGGGCGGTCCTCAATGATCTGGGTGTCATTGTTGGAGTCCCATTTGCCGATCGTCTTGAGCTGAGAGCCGTAGATTTCATTGACGAACAACGTGTAGTTGGCGCGCTTTCCGCTCTCGTCGAATGTAATATTACCAGTCACGCCTTTTGTCGATATCTGGAGGTTTGATATAACTTTGAATTTATTTCTGAATATGGTTCCATCGGGGCCTGATCCGAGGATATGGAACAGCCCCCGTCAATTTGAGTTTAACCTTAGGCTAACTAACTAGGTCGCAGAGGAGGAGCGAAAAAGCAAGTAATATTATATGTGCACATGCTAGATGCTAGTAATTGAAACTAACGTACATACCTTAGTTTCAATACTAGACTGACAGATAACACTAAGAGTTAACGTCAAAGTTGACTGGTAAAACGCACCCTAACTAAAAATAAATGAACTCTGCGAACTTAAAATGTTTGAGAACTTTGGCCTAGGTCAGTCTTCATGATCAGAGAGACTGAAATAGAGAATGGTAGTTGTTAATATAAAAAATACTACCTACTTGTTAATATAAAAAATTACGTTTGAATTTATCTAATACATTTTGATCCGATTTCTGCCAAATATTGCTACTTACTTGTAATATGGCATTTTGTAGTTTCGCGCCATAAGCCCAGGGAGCGGCTTCAGCATCACACACGTGACTTTCAGGAGCTTGGAAATCGTCTCCCAGGCTCTGGACTGCTTTCAGGATGTGGTTGGCCATATCGTCCATCAGTAACGACTCTAACTGAGAAACAATGTGAATGCAAAAGACATACATTCCTATGAAGTCCCACATTTTATTCATACAGGCATCAAGCAAATAACAAACTAACTTTTCTATTCGTTTCCTCATAGTAGAGTGCGTTTATAATAATTGTATTTACCATGGAAACGTAACTCTAAATGGCCTTTGTAGATATTACTTCCATGGTAGTTACATATCCGTCAACGTCCGTTGCGTTTGTTATGAAGCGTTGATCGGTCATAGTTGTGTGGTAGTGTATTATCGTTTGCTGGTAGTGTGCATTTAAATTACTTCCTACGTTTCACATGGCTTTTCTGACCACCTGGTGTGCATTTCAAGGTACGTAATAAATATTGAATATTAAAAAAAACGTATCGGTGGAAAAAAGGGTGAGGTTTGCTAAACTGGAGGTCCCGGGGAGATCTACGGTCAGGTCAAATTGGAAAATGAATCTTTTTCAGTTTGACCTAGGTCTTGCATATTTATAAAATACAATATCGTTGAGTTAGTATACCATAACACAAGTCTCTAATTTATTTTGAGGCTAACTCAATCAGTGTGATTTGTTCACATTTATTTATTTAAAGGGAGAACCCTGCTCCTTTTTTCCTTTGTGCTCCGTTGTTTTTCATAGGTTTTGTCAAAACCTATGAAAAACAACGTCATGAGCGTCCACGTACGTCGAATCTCCATAGATTTTCTCAGTTTTCTGTCCTCGGGCGTGAGAACAACGAAGGATATCGGAGCAATTGAGCCACTTTAAGATACCGTGAAATTAGTGACAGGTGGAGCGGTGGAGCGCTGGCTGGACCACTTAGCCACGCGTGGGGCGAGGTAGTGCTGAGCGTTGCTCAACACCGCGTGCTCTGTCAGGCTCAACCAAGTGATGTTCGACGCGTACTTCGTGAGAGTGTCCGCCACAGTGTACGAATCCAGCGATACTAGAATGTAATGCTACAAACATAAATACTTTTAGATTTCTATCTGGTGAAACGTTTTGTACACTAATATCGACACCTACCAGTATAGAGGCAAAAGTAACTTAATAATATTTATATTATTAGTTATTTATGTTGGCCCATTGGCCATGCTCTTGCTGGAACTTTAGAATCACAATAGAATTTGTCCATATAGTGTATGTCTTCTGATAGTTTGTTGAAGGATCAGTAGTCTACATTATGATAATATTAAATCACCAAGAAAAAAATCAGCCTAGACACCATACATTGAATTTAAATTAGTTCACCTATCAATTTCAATTAGATCTGATGAAAAATGATCGTGTTTAGTTTTCGTTTGTTTACATTAGGAAATTCCTAGTTATTTACCTGGTAATGATCAACCATTTTTAATAATTTGGCATCATCTAAATATTTTAATATGCGATCCGCGCTACAATCCAACAAAAATCGACTAGCATCTTGGTACTTATTTAAGTCTTTGAAAACCTGTGAATAAGAAAAAAATTTAGCAATAGTAATTAAATTAGAATTAAGGTATTTGCACAAAATGAAAAAATAAGCGTAGTAAAATCTATTTACATTGAGATTTTCCCCAGAAGGATCCAATTTTCTAAGATATACTGGGTATTTAGTAGTATGTTCAGCTAATATTTTTTGTATCCTCAACAGACCTGAAAAAATAAATAACGTAAAGCGCGAAAAAAAGTTCACTTTTAGTAATTTCTTTTCCAAATAGACAAAATAAAGTTGTTAACACTTAACATTCCATATATTTGGTTGTTTTTTTCTTCAATATATATTTGTGTGCACTCACCAAATTCATCTTCATAAAGAGCCGCAAAACTATCCCATTTGTAATACTTCAAAAGTTTTGAGTAGGCTACAGCTACTTCATTCGGATCAGGAAAGAAATTAATAGTTATATTTTTAAACAAAATTTCTTCTACTTTCTCTTCGTCTGTTTCTTCATTTTCTATCAATAGAGTCTCTTCTTCTTCTTCTTCGTCTTCTTCTTCAAAATCAAAATCAGGATCGGAAAACTGCCAGCTCGCTTGGACGTAAGGTATGTTAGCGATACAGCATTGATCCCGAACGGCGCCGTTTGTCAAGCTATTTAGGGGACCTAGTACCGCTATGGGTCGCATTTCACTATCCGAACATACTGAAATTACAAAATCGAATATTAGGATATTAATTTTAAATAATTAAAATTCATAAGAGTCATAATTTTAACTACTTGTTTTTACAAAAATACTTCTATATTAGTTTTAATTTTTGACCTTGACGATAACATTGATACTTTGATTGCTTTTTACTTAAAAGGTATTTAATATAAACATATGATTCTGAGTTCAAAGGCTTTATATCACAAAACGAAGGCCAGTAGTTTGTAGCTTTTTGAGAAGTGCAATATAAAATTTAACGTGAATAAGCCTGTGAAGGTTTAATTAGTAAATAAATGCTTTGACTTGAATTTGTAACGTACACGATTCCCATACTGAGTAGCTGTCATTCCTGGATGGATTCAACACAGTCGCGGTCAGCTGATAATCCGGGAGGTGGACGTCGAAAACGCTCTCATTGAACGCAAGTTGCTGAATCAAAGTATTGGACTCGAAGATACCAGCTGAAGTACAAATAAAGTCAGGAAAATAAAAGGATAAATAAAAGGAGGAAATTATTGCAGTATATGACCGTATTGATGGAGATGAGAGTTATACACATTAATCGTATCAACAAACCGCATTAGTAAACACATTAAACTTATAAATAAACAACAGAATTATACTAACAATCTCAGGAAATGGTATATTGCACTCAATTACTCGCTAAAATGAATGTTTTATTTTATGCGGATTCCATACTGTCTATTCAACTTGGTCACGATTCACACTTGGTTGTTCCAGCTAAATTCAGAAAGCTTGCAACAAGGTAAGATTTAAATCAAGGTTTGACGCAACAAGATCACAATTATACTAGAAATTACTATTATTATATAAAACTAAGTTCACCGAACTAAGTTTGTATCTAATATCTACACGAATTACTAAACCATGGAAACGGATTTTATTGTTAATCCATGCCAGCGAAGTCATAAGCAAATGCTAAAATATTTAAAAAAAAAATGTACTTATGTATTACCTATCTATTGTACTTCCATGTGCTATTACCAGACTATCGGTCGTAAAAGTCAGAATAACTAGTCAACTCACCCACTTGATAAGAAACTTCTTCTTTTTCTTCGGTAGATATGATCTGAGATGCACTTTTGTTTACTAAACAGATTATAAATAGTAATTGCCACATTATCAAAAGTTTACTATAATATAGACCAGTCGGTTAACTGGTGGAAGTGGTGGAGCGCACTGAAGTTTGGTCAGACGGGCAAACAAAATTAAATGGTTATGGAGTTGGGAACATCTGGAAGAGACAAAGTTTTAAAGTGGCGGATAATTCATATGGTTTTAGTAATATATATATAAAAGCTTTCATCTTTTTTTTTAAATTTAGAAACAGGATTGATCAATTATAATAATATCTGTGAAATTACAACGCGAATTATATCTGGAGGCCGCGATATTCATACATTCAAAGTTCATTTCATAAATTTTCTCCAATATTTTTATATCTTTTCACAAGTACAGATTTAATTTAAATATTTTGGTGTTTATTTGGGTTTTATTCAATAAAGTTGTACCTTAGAATCAATTTGGTTTAAAAATTGTCTCGGAACAAGCCTATACCTTACAGCAAAACGTAATAATTTATATATTGATCCGTAAAATGTTAGTATTTTTACAATTATTTTCGAAATAAAAGAGAAGACAGAGGTGGGGTCGTATAGGGAGTTGAAATCGATGGCTAAGGTTTTTTTGGAATTTGCTCCACCGACAAGAACAAAGTTCTTATATTAATTGATGAATTGTTTTCGATTATTCCTTAAATTCCAAACACATGTTTATAGAATTTAAAAAAGTGGGCCCTCACTTTTGTTTTTCACAAACCAATCATAATACAAAAAACATTTCCAGTATTTTAAATGTTTATTCATCTTCGTGGAATTTCCGCGGTCACCAGTAGTAGAATCCGATGCCTAATCGTGACGAAAACGTCGCGACGCCGGCGTTCACAGCAACGTGACCTAAAACTGATCTCCAAAAATACCCCAGACGCGGTTGAAGCGTTAGCCGCTTCGCATCTACAGAACGACAATACCAATGACAACAATGAAGCCGTTGAAAATACTAATATCCTTGCTGCTTTATCAAATATTAGGAATAGACGCTATGACCACAAACAGCTTTCCCATTGGTATGTATCGTCCTCATAGTTTTAGAAGTAAGGATAATAATAGTGACAAATTAATGTTTTGTTTTCAGGTGGTTTGTTCACCAGTGAATCGAATGAGATTTCGAAAAAGGCCTTTGAGATTATTTCGCAAACGAGCGGGACCAAAGCTATATATGGCCGAACAATGACTTCAGTGGCTGAAGATAGTTATTCTATTGCTTTAAACAGTAAGTTTGTTTTTTTTTAACATAATAAAAGTCTATTATAATAATAGAGTCAAGATTTATTCGAATTTTTATTGTTATAATGAAAAATTAATGAAGAACTGTTTGTATGTTTTAGAAATATATTTATCTTACTTAGCAACGTTAACCGTTTCCATATTGTCTTACTAATTCCAGTGTGCCCGCTAACATCTGGCAACAAAGGTATTGTTGCCCTGATTGATTCAAGACCATCCAATGGTATTTGCGACACCACTTGTCTACTATGCAACAGATTAAATGTAAGTACCTATCTCACTTATTCCTGTTACACTATAATTAGAACGTATAACTAATACATATTAAATTCCCCAGATCACACATCTGGCGCTAGGATGGCAACCAATTGAGAAAATTGAGCAAAATCTTTTCACGTTTTCATATCACCCTCCGCCCGGTGTAATATCGAAAGCATTCGCGAGGCTAATCAAGGATTTGCAATGGGACAAATTCACAATATTATATGAGGACGACAGCAGTAGGTACCTACTACTTTTCAATTTACTTCTTGATTTTTAGCAAGATATCTTATTGTAATTTTTTTGCAGGTTTTATCCGCCTGCAAGAGATAATAAATACTTGGCCACAAGATCGCCCGCCAATCATATTTAGAAAATTAGATCCTATAGAAGATAATAAAGAGATTTTGAAGCATGTTATAAAAGTACTTCACATGAGCTATTATGTATTGGATTGTAAGATTGAGCACGTCAATAAATATATGGACCAAATAATTGAAGTGGAGAATTCCACAGAATATTTGGTAATATTTGTTTTGTCGGTTCGCAAATATTTAGCTCAACTTTACGAAATATTACGAATTATTTGTATGTCTTCTTTAGGCGTAATTTATCAGTGGTAGTCTTGTCCTTTCTAGGCTTACATAGTGTACAAATGAGTTATATGTACACTATGTAATGAGTGTACATAAAGACTTAGAACATTTAACCATTGTGTTTCAGAGTTTCATATTAACAAATTTAGATTCGTATAAAATTGATCTGTCGGAAGTTCCTGAGCTAAGAGCTAATGTATCAACATTATATTTAACTACTGCTAGCGAAGACAGATGGAAAGAGATTAAAATAAACCCAGAGAAGGACCCAACTACGGTAAGATCTGTGGAAATTGTTGGTCCGTTTAAACTTTCTCGTCGCGTTGCATAATTAATTACTTTCTTAATTTAGATAATTAATTCGATAGGTACAGATGTCTTAGTTCGATACCTTTTTCACTTAATAGCGATTACAACTTGTGTTATAATATCCACAGAAATAAGAAACTATGTTTATGCGCGTATCTATCTGTTTCATGTACTTATAGATAGACATGATGTACTGAATGTATAGTGAACTATTGTTTGTTTCCTAAATATTAAATTAATTAAAAATGTTAAATTAATTAACAATAACAAATACACACTGTCAATACAAAGTTTTGTTGAAAATATGGTCAAACTTTCGTAAAGTGAATAAATAACCAAAATATGTAATTACGAATATTTTCAGTTAGAAACTGCTTTACTCGTAGATGCACTGAGACATGTAGAAACAGCCATAAGAAGTATGCAGCAGGAAAGTGAAGGTGGTACACGGTACTACTCAGCAGTTTCACTAGAAGAACCACCAGCTTTGTGTTTTAAAGACAATAGAGCTGATTATGTGCCGTGGTCGCTAGGAGATAACCTGAGACAGGCATTACGAAATGTGAGTATCACTGAAGTTTAATAAATTCGTCATTATTATTGGTACCTTAAAAAACTAATAGAGCAATAACATTATTTGATTATTGGTGGTATTATTTATATTTTTCAAATTCATAACCAAAAACAAATGATCGCCTAAAAAAATAAAATGTACTTGGTTCTTGTGGATGGAGTAAAAACGAGTTATAATTATATATACATTTTTAGACTATTCTTCGGGAAGGCTTCACAGGAGACATAGAATTTGATGATGAAGGAAAACGGACCAATTTTGTTTTACAATACTCGAAGTTGAACCAAGACATGAATTTTATAAACGTCGGCTTCTGGGATTCAAAAACTGACCTAATTACTAAAATAAATGAGAACGTTTCGGACCGCTCTTCTGCCCTGAAATCCAACGTTATAAAGGTGATGTAAAACAATGATACATAAACGTATTTATACGCCAGCAGGTCACTGGTTTTTCACATAATATCTCCTTGGGTAAAGAATTCCTAAACATCTCGTTAATGTTTTCCCATTCGTTCACAATATACAGACAAAGAACAAGAATTGTAAATGTTCATATATATATATATATATATATTTATTTAAAAAGATAAATTCAAATACCGCTTCTGATGGTACTTCGTTCAAAACCTGTCGGTTCTAATCAACGTGGAAACGCAGCAAGCATTGTAACCTTAGAGGTTAATTGGGGTGGCGGAATTTTAATAAAAATAACTTGTTTTTTAGATAGTAACGCGACTTGGCAAACCCTACTATTTTGAGAATCCCAATGGTACAGAAGGTTATCGCGGATACGCGATAGATCTCGTTGATGCTATTTTCAAAGAAATTAACCGTAAAAAGGGTATCAAATTAGAATATGAGTTCTATAGAGCGCCTCATGACGCATATGGAAAGCAAATTGAGGGAACGTCTAAATGGAATGGAATTCTTGGTGAATTGATTGAACATGTAAGTTATTTTGGTAAATATCCAATAATTTTAAATGAGCAAGTCAGTGAGAAGTATTTTATATTTCAGGTATGCTATTATGTTAGGTTTTAGCTAGGTATGATAAACATGTATGTAGTCCAACAGTTATATAATTTTTAAATTATGTGCAATAAAGTTTTTAAACATTTCTTTCTTTTGGTTATATTGCAGCGAGCTCAATTGGGAATTTGTGATTTAACAGTAACCTCTGAAAGGAATGCTGTGGTGGATTTCTCGATACCGTTCATGACTCTGGGCATTAGCATGCTGTTCAGAGAGCCGCCCCCGGAGGACCCTAACAAGTTTTCCTTCATCAAACCTCTGGCTTTCGATGTATGGTTGTACCTAGCGACGACTTATATCATAGTTTCATTCGTGCTGCTGTTGTGTGCCAGGTAAAAATTAAACCATTACCATAAACCACCAACCAACCATCATTACGTGTGTGCTCCTTCTTTCCATCTTTATTGCTCCCTACAATCATATTGTTTATAAAATTTAATTTCTTATAGAAAAGCCAAAAAATCGCTTTTGCAATTATAAAGTTTCTTAAATAAAAGAGAAGTTGCAAACTTCCGCAAATGAAAATTTCAATTTCGTTTTCAAATTAATCTTTAGAAACATTATGCCACTTATTTAATTTGGCATTTTCGTAAATTTATTAAAACTCTTGTTTCATTGCTATTAAATTTGATATTAATTTTGCAAAAAAATATTTATATTTACATTTCAAAGCTCTTTGATATTTCGTTTCAGAATGAGTCAAGATGATTGGGTGAACCCCCACCCTTGTAATAGAAACCCGAAAAAATTACAGAATATTTGGAGTCTGTATAACTGTATGTGGCTCACTATGGGATCTATTATGACACAAGGATGCGACATATTGCCCCGGTATGTTAGGCCATAGTAGTTACTATTAATAATATTAAAGCTCATTTGACGAAGACACTGTTTCGGCCAAAAATACTGACTTGAATTAAAAATAACTCATAATTTTTACATAAAATATAACTGTGATGTTCGAACCTTTCTTGCTTCCAGAGCGTATTAATTCTACCCATTATATTTTCCATGCGATCTGTGTTTTTAGGGTTCCGTAGTTCTATGGACATGGAACCCTTATAGTTTCGTAATGTCAGTCTCTCCGTTCGCTCGTCCTCGCTCTAGCTCAAAGACTAGCTCTAGCTCAATAGTACTCGAATGATGAAATGTGTTCCATGAAAATCAGTCAAAAGTAGTTTTTATTGATTTCGTTAGTTAAATGAGGGTTTTGACCTGATAAGAGCTTTGACTGCAACATATATAAAGAAATTAGAAGGAAGTTGGCTTTTATAAGTTTACGAGTAATAGTCGACCAACTCTATTCTACTATAAAACTTCGAACAATTCCATGGAAAATATCGCCATAACGTACTTGCAATAAACGATTTGTTATTTTTGACGGGTCAATAAACGATTTGTTATTTTTGTATCAACTGAACTATTACATAGAAAATATTGGTTACAAATTTATTTCATGCTATTCAAAACGTATACAGAAAAGTATCCGCCACAAGCTACGTCAAAATATACAACAGTAAAATCCGCAAGAAGCTTCGTCAAAATGTTTACATGAAGAAATCTGCAACATCAAAAAGTTAATTAATCTATGAGACCACTCCGTGCCGAACCCGGCCCGAAGGTTCCCATAATGCTAGCTGCATTATCGCGTTGAATTGCTAAGGAGAGCCTTTGAGCTAGGAACGACATAGAGCGTCTATCATTGGATCGCTCGGAAATCAGACGGCCCAATTCTTTCAAAAAAGTCTTTGCCTCAGATCCCAAAACGCCGATAGTCTCAAAAGCAACAGGTATATGCTGTTGCTAAGCAAGAATATTTAGCATGTTTTAATTTGCCGCATTTTCAGCCGCAGATCCCGCATCCTTAACGTATACATACATTAACATGAGACATGGCAAAAGTGCTAACACAAGTTAAAAAGCGCCATTAAAAGATTATTGTATTTTAATAGATGTATTGTCAATTTGAAAATATTTCCATTTGTGTCAGTGGAGTGGGTTCCCGCTGGATGGCAGGCGTGTGGTGGTTTTTCGCCATGATCATCACAGCCTCTTACACGGCCAACATGTCCACCTTTATCAGTAACGACCGTCGCAGCAATGACATCTCCAACGTCAAGACTCTGTCAGAACAGAACAGAGTTTCCTACGGTGCCGTGTATAATTCCTCTACCTACTACTTTTTCAAGGTGAGAGTTTGTATAAAAATTATTTCAATTTCTCATACTCTGAGAGTAGGGTATGTCTGAGCTGAATATTGGGTAGGTGATACGAGATCTGTAATGTTGAGTCGCGTGTAAAATTTTAAATTTTGTAGGATCATCTACACACATATAGGTACTACATGTAAACTATTCTTTTTTAATATCCTTATTATTCAAAATCTTTTTGTTAAAAAATAGAGTGTTTCCCACGGTTGTGTCATAATTTTCAACTCAGATATAGCCGATAGCGGATCTAAATACCACGTATGGGAATTGAATCGTGAAGGAAACTGCAACATAAATATTAAGACGTGTTATGATAACATGCAGTTATTTATTAAAAGAGAAGATGATTAATGCTGTTGATTTTACCAATCAACTTCCCTACATAATTGAAATTTATTTTGCAATTCAGTTCCTCTGACTTTTGAATTTCGAATATCTTTCCGGACTGAGTTCTTTGAAATGTAAATGTTTTTGTATCTGGCAGTTTCTTTTGATAAATTTTTATTTTTTCCCAGAATTCTAATGATTCTGTCTATCAGAAAATTTGGTCAGTGATGAATTCAGCGAAGCCATCTGTCTTCATGAACAGCAACGACGAGGGCAAAGAGAGAGTGTTCCGCAGTGAAAGCTGTAACTATGCATTCTTTATGGAGTCCACTGCCATAGAGTACTACATACAGAGGAACTGCGCCTTGAAGATGGTAGGCTCGAAGTTAGACTCCAAGGAGTACGCAATTGCTATGCCAAAAAGTAAGATTTTTAAAGTGATTTAAGGATTGATAGAACTTCAAAAAATTGTTTTATCCAGGTACCACATTAGTACAAAGTTTATTTTCTTTAAAAAAAAATTGTATAATTCAGAAAATAAGGTCTAATATCCTACTATTCACAATGAAAAAAGTCAAAGCAAAGTTTTGAAATTTAATATTACAAAACATATTTCAGATTATCCACGCAAAGAATGGATTGATAACGCCATCTTATCATTGCAAGAGCTTGGAGAGTTGACTGCCTTGGAGAAAAAGTGGTGGGAAGATGAAGATAATGAACAGCATTGCAAGGTAGGAACTATATATATGGGTAATTCTCCACATAGTTTCCTCATGATATGGAATTATTTCTGCATTATGTTTGTAAAAACATAAAACAGAAATAATCACAAGTAACATTTGGCTCGGATTTTATGACCAGCCTGACGTTATCCCTCGTTGAGAATAAGGTTATTGCCTATCAGTAGCCAAGATATTCCTCAGTCGCCTAGTACGATATTCACAGAAAATCACACCAAAATTCCAATATTCCCATAAACTATCGCAATTCATAATAAGACTTTGTATAATTTTGACCTCAGGACCGGCCCAAGAGCGACGATGATGGCGGTTCCCTCCAAATGAAGAGTACCAGCGGTATCTTCATGGTGCTGGGCCTGGGTGGAATCTTAGGGCTCTTTGTCGCCATCATCGACTTCCTCATGCACGCTCGACAGATCGCTGTTAAGGAGAATGTATGTCATTACGTAGATTCTATCTACTATTCATAAGATTCCATATAGTTGAAGAACACGAGTGGTATTTACATGGTACTGGATCAGGATGAGTTTTCAAGGAGAATTTTCTTCGCCATCATCAATTTCGTCATGCATGCCCGGTAAATTGCTGTCAAGGAGATTGTACGTTCTGGATTTTGTTTATTTTGAGCTACCTATTATTTCATCGACACAGCGACATTTTGCACTAGTTAGTGTGCAAAAACGTTAGTTTTTAGCTATCACACGTTCAACTCGCTTTGTTTCCACTTTGATGTAGAGGTTGTAATAAAATAATTATCATACTTTACATTACAGAAAATTTTTTCGTATTTTGAGCCCACAACCATTTTATTTTTCAGGTGACATTCAAAGAAGCCTTGAAGAGCGAGTGGAACGCTTCCTGTGACCCTCGGGTGCTACACAAGCCCGCCGCCCCGCCCCGCTCCGGCCCCCCCTCGAGCGAGAGCGGCACCCCATCTCCCCTGCGGCAACGATCGCAGTCCAGAGCCGTGTCGGTTCTTAGAGCTGCCTCTTCTTTTATTAATTTTGAAGATGCTTATTAATATATATATATATATATATATATATATATATATATATATATATATATATATATATATATATATATATATATATATATATATATATATATATTTATATTTATAGTCTTGTAAAGGTGCTTCCACACAGCTCGCTAAAAATACTTTGTGAATATTTGCAAGAAAAGTGACATAGAAATCGTTAGACAACAAACATTGACTATTATTTATTATTATTATTTTTTAAGGTTATTGTGATATAGATCCGCTTGACATTCTAAACATAATTTGCCTAGCCTTATAACAATTTGTACAAATATATTTGTGCGATACCATTCATATGGTTTCAAGCTTACTTAATTTTGTATGAATTAATTATGTTCCTGCCAATATAAAAATTACTATTTATTTAAGAAATCCATCTTAAATAAATCAGCAGCTGAGCGCAGCACCGATGATGTCCTGGAGTGTTTGGATGTAGATGATGATGCGGAGGACGTCGGTGGCGAGTGCTGCACCGGCTTCTCTGTCTCCCAGAAACTTAGCGCGAATATCATTTCGGCCCAGAAAGCCTCCGATTGGGTCATCTGTGAAAATTTTGCCATTGCTTTATATTTGTGTTTGTGAGAATGTTAGTTATCTAGTCGATCACACAAAATCAAGGCACTGGAAGGCTTCAATGAAATTTGGTACACAGGCTCCAGAGGCTATATTACCTGTTGAGTGGTCTGTGATAATTTCAAAGAGCACTAGGATAATTGAGGAAAGCCTCGCCCTGGCCACGGGCAAGGCAATAAAAACAAAAGATTCAGACATGGTCACATGGTATTAGATTTACTTAGTATATTATTTTGTGGGTAGAAACAAAATGTGCAATTGTTTATATAACTTATAGGTAGGTACTTATTTTACGAATTTGTCCCTAGGGGAAATTAAAAGACAGACAAACCCGATTGCAAGAAAAAAGTTTCTTACCTTCTGCTCAATGGCGACTTCCCGGACATGCCACATGAACTCCAGGAAGCCCATAGCAGCCGCGATGCCGCAGCCGATTCCGAGGACCACAAACACGCCGCCCACGTTGTCTATGCCCAGCTCTGCTGCTGCGCCTTCTTCGCCATCCTCAACAGACTACAAATGAAGAAGAAAAGATTATGGACCCGTTTCGGCTTTCATGTAAAATTCCTACAATGAAAAATCAATGTCGCTTGAAATGCATCCATAAAAATCAACATATATAAAACTCTTGCGTTACCGAGTGACTGCCTGACTGACTGACAGACAACGTACAGCCGAAACTACTGAGCGTAGGAAGCTGAAATTTGGCATGTAGGTTCCCTGGGGAGTGTAGGTGACCACTAAGAGAGGATTTTTGGAAACTCCACACCGAAGGGGATGAAAGGGGTGAAAAACTTTTATATGAAAGTTCTAGACCGTTGAAGTTAGTGACTTGAAAATTTGGATTTTAGTTGTTTACAACAATTAAAGAATAAATAAATAAATATATTAGGATAAATCACACAGAAATAGGTGTTTCAGGCTTTTTTGAAAATTAACCCTCAATCCCAGTTTTTACTAATACAATCTTTCACCCCGTTTTGAAGGGTCAAAAGGGGGGTGAAAGATTGTATTAGTAAAAACTTTATAATACAAGTTTCAAGATAAAAAGCTGAAAATTGAAAATTGGTAAACAAAGTAAAGTAGTAAATAAAAAAATGGTAGATATTTGTAAAATAAGTCAGAAGAAGAAGCGCTGTCGCGTTCATTAAAAGGCGCGATATTACAAAATTTGACGCGGGTGAAGCTGCGGGTAAAAGCTAGTTAAGAATAAGTGTAATTATTAATGACAAGCTTACATTAGGACTAAACTATGTACCTATAGACAATACAAGTACGGGTACTTTCATAGTGAAATAAAAATCAGACATTGTTGTCAGCCAGTTCTTATGTATATGATGTTATGTAATATAATGAAAGGTTTTCGTACATCTTATTTATTAGTTGGAAAGTTTTATAAATATATGTATGTCTTAGACGTAAGTTTAAATTTAATACGTGCTCTATATAAATCCGAAAGTTTGTGTTTATGTTAGTTAATCGATCACACAATCATGGAATGTGTTAACGTATAAGTATAAAAATATTTATAAAGTATGAACTTACCACACAAACTTCAACTTCAGGTTTCCACCACCGATTCTTCAGCTCAACCAGTTTACCACTCTCTGCTAGTTTCAGAACAGCGTTATCCACGGCCGTCCGGTATGACGAAACTGAAACAATATCGACATAATAGACTTAGTTTGTCAATACAACCAATAACAATTGGTATGCGGTACTATATCTCAACATATAGAACCAAATGCATTTTGTTTCTTTTTTGTTGAACTATGCTCAAATATAGGGATATTAAATATAGTTTTTTTAAAAATGTATTTAGTGTTTTTAGTATTTTTTTGATCCTTGAAAGATGTTAGAAAATTGACAAGTTTTCAAAAGACAAATTTATTTTTGTTTTGACAAGAAACAACAAATAGAACAAAATATATTTTAATTAGAAATGGGTCGAAGTTAATTATGAAAGAATTCATATAGTTTCTTTAGAAAAAAACTTACAAAATGGCATAGCTATTCCGTAGCCTTTAGAATCTAATAAACCTCCAACTTGCATCAAGTCACATTTCCTCTCCAACTGATACTCGATGGCTGTAGATTCCATAAGAAATGCATACTGTCTCTTGCTCTTCTGAACCCTGTCCACTCCCTCGTCATTATTCTTCAGAAATACTGAAGGGCGCGCTGACTCCATAGCGGTCCACATTCTTTGATATGTGGATACGTTTGATTTCTGTAATAAACATTTTCATCAGTTCCTCTTCCAAGCATTTTGATATTTGAAATACGTAAACACCTTTTAGTCTTTGTTTGTATTTTTAAATTTTGAAGTTTTGACAAATGTTGTCAAAATTGGAAAAATTAATTTTAATTAATACGTAATTAATAATAATTAAAATATTATAATTAGTAAAGAATTAATTTATTTCATGTTATTGTAATTATTAAACTCAAAATGTCATTTTATTTGATTTCCTAAATTTGAAAGGAAATAACATTCGGATGTTCTCAATTTAAAATTTGAACATACTTATTAGTCAATATTGACCTGTCAATGCCTGCCTATGTTTTAGACACTTTATTAAGTTTCATTCAAAAATACCCGTCCTTTTTTAAACATTCTAAAATTTAAAAACATACATATTTATTTTCCAAAATCAACATTATTTTATTAACCCAAAAAACACGTATTTTTCATTCCTTTACATACTCACATACTCGTATTATTAAATCAATCCTATTTTTAAATTATAGTATCGTGTGAAAATGATTTCACCATTCTGACTTACTTTATTAGATCAATATTTTCCTACAAATATGGAAAAAAATCTAATAATTAATACTAAATAAACTACATACCTTAAAAAACATGTAAGTCGAGCCTCCCAGGACAGTTCCGTACTTGATTTTGGTCTGCATGGCGAGGTCATCCACACTCTTTATGGAATCGTCCATTGCTGCGTTGGTGAGGAAGGCAGCGAGGTTGGCAGTGTATGACGAGCACATGATCAGCGCGAAGAACCACCATAGACCGCACACCCATCTCGTGGAGTAACCTCTAAAATAATAGTTAAGATTTTTGAATAGAAGGTATTTTTTCGCTTTGTTGTGGTCATAATTTAGAATCATTTAATTTAGAATATGATACGAGAAGTACCATTATTGCTTTGACTTTTACTTCTAGATAGCAGCTTGCGTTTGCTATATAAATACGTACTTTGGTAAGATGTCAGAGCCTTGTGTCATAATGGACCCCATTGTGAGCCAACAGGAATTTTTGATATGCCATATATTTTCCAGTTCCTCCGGTGATTTGTCACAGGGATGGGGGTTTTCCCAATCGTTTGGAGCCAATCTGTAAATTATTATTCAATTAAAAAAATTCAGCTATACCCAGATGTAGTCGCACTTTGGGGTTTAGTGGTAACATATAAAGAAATTTCTCACTTTCTGAATATAGAAAAATATATTTACCTGGCCAATAAATGAAGCATCAAAGACACCATTAAATATGCGGCAGCCATGTAAATCCACACGTCGACAGAAAATGGTTTCAAGAACGAGAACAGTTCAGGGGGAGCGGGCGGTGCTTTTGAGTACAAAATGCTTATCCCCAATGTCATGAATGGAGTCGTGAAGTCTACCACTGACCTTCTATCGTAAGTTATTGTCAAGTCGCAAATAGCTAAATCTGCTTTCTGAAAAAATATCAGTAATTTATTTAAAAAATCTCTTGAATTTTTAAATATTTATATCACCGATAATTTTTTTGCCGGTTTGTTTGTAGTAGGTATCCTACACTTTATGAAAAATAGAGTTCGTAATATTAGATTTTTATATTTAAAAAAAATTGAAAAGGAGACTTATTTATTGATATCATAAATGTACAAAGGTCTTTTGGACTAAATTCACGACTTAAATTGGTCGTTATATAAAGCACCCCTGTAGCCTTAAGGAACTCTTGACTTTTAGAGGTATGTGGGTACACAACCTAATAAGGAGTAAGAAAGTAAAATTACTATTGTTAAAGAATAAGTAACGAAGGCTTAGGTACAAATGCAAAGAAATATAAATATGTAAAAAATACGAACCCTTTCCAAAAGATGTCCCACAAGACCGTCCCATTTCTTTTTCTCCTTATTATATGACCCATATCCATTCCCTGGCACGATTTCAATTTCGTAATTCAAGTGTAACGATTCTTTTAATATTTCGTGTATCAAGTCTTTTGAGTACCCTTCGTATCTATCATTTCCTGTCAGTTCTTCTCCGTCTTTAGGTTTCCGAAGCACTAGATATGGGGCACCAATGCGAGACACCACCTTAAAATGGATTATTATTATTTAGACTGATTACAAAAGTTCAATTGGTAATTTTATGTAATAAACTCAACTAACCTTAAAAGTTTTATTCTGCCATTTCTCCGCCAAAAGATCAGACACATCGTTGGCTGACCTCGCATAGTTGAAGTGCCCAGCATCGGCGTCCCATTTAGCGATGCTGTTGAAACCACTGTTAGAAAGTTCCATTACTTCGAAATTGAATTTCGTTCGGTCTCCCGTTACATTGTCGATTTTTACTTTATCTGTGATTCCGACAATTGGATTCTAAAAAAAAAGTAAATGAGAGATGAAGTTGCATAAAACAGTAACAAAATGTATATAAAATAATAAGTACTATTTTATATACAAAGTAGTACAGATCATCTTCTGAAGTCTATTTTTCATAATTTCGCGCATTTGTTCTTTTACTACATAGCCATTACCGTCATTATATGATTCAGAAAATCGTCCCCAATCTCCCATTGGTCCTCTGAGCCGCATTCAATTTCTTTCGCTTCTATTTTAAACTCTTCTGGAGCACTTTCTACAGCGTCTGTTATAAGTCTAGCTGCATCATTTGCTAAGGCAGCTTCTACCTAAATGTGTACAAATATTTATTTTAATTGATGTGTGTAATTTTATATTTTAAAAACTAGTGTTATACGAGTATCTAGCTATTATACTAGTTAACTTACAGTTATTTGTTGTGTTTTTTTTGGGATTTGCACTTCAGACTTTCTTGCTTGCCAGTTGAGGAGATGGGCCTCTGTTTTCGGATCAGAGTGATCGAATATTCTCAGACAGGTGACGTTTGACATACCATTCCTGAGTTCTTGTAAGTCTAAGGTGTGAGCATCTAGATTCATTAGAACGTAGCTCTGAAATTAAATTAAAAAACAATTACGAATTTTCAAACAAAAATAATCGCATTTTCCTCAGAGTTGACGATCAGAAAAATATCTTTAAAAATTTAACGGTTTTTTTCTTACACGCGTCTCGAGAAACACGCGTGTTTTCGGTTTGTCTCTTATGACTTATGGGAAAAATTGGCTAATTGACAGGGTAAAAAATAAAATCCATACCAAAACGGTATTTAAATAATCAAACAATATATAATTCAATTTCACTATAATTTATCAGTTTTATAATAAGCAAATTTTTTTCTTATTACAGTATATTGGAATGCTTTTGAACTCGTACAAAGTCCATATATTTTTAGGTTTTGATTTTGACATTAATAAACAAGTTTATGATTTGACTAGTTAGACGGTTTACTTATTCGAAAATCGTTAGAGTAAATAAGAAGAAGTAGGAAAGCGAATGCTGAACTTCGAACGCCCATTGCCGAGCAAGAAACCAGGAATGTGCTTAGATGAGAGAAAACATGTAGTAAAAAGAGAGAATGATCCTTAACCAGGCTAACTAAAGAGTTACTTTCATAAAATTCTAATTAAAGGTGTGTTCACTTTAACTACAAAATTATAGATCAACAGAAAAGAAAAAAAAACAACCCGATAAAAAAATACGTTTTTACCATATAATCTTCGAAGAATTTGACATCATTGGCTTGTCGCAAGTAGTCCAGCACCCTGTCTGCGGCGCAGTCTAACACCACCCTAGTTTCTCCTGTCGCCTTCAAGGTCTTGAGGAGTGATCTGTTATCTTCTCCAGGCGTCAGCTTCTTCACGAGCCACTTGTGCTCCGGATCTGCGTGCTTCAGGATCTCTTGAAACCTTATAAGACCTAGGGAGGAAATTGACCCATTGTATATAATTATATAATGCAGTAAAGTTCTTTATTCCTGCTCATCATCATAATTCAACTGATGCTCATACATCATAAGTCTTATACAAGAGATTGCACTAATAAGTTCAATAAGATATTGATTATATATATTGAACAAGTTCAATAAGATATTGATTATATATATACTTTTGATTTTGGAATTTCAGTAACTATACTGAAATTCCAAAATCAAAAGTATTATTTAAATAGGACATGTCATTTTTCTGGACCGTGAAAACTTACTTAACTTACTTGGCTGAGGCCTAAAAGTACTTAGCGAATCAAGTGTATTGTGCTAATACACAACAACAATTGATTGATTACCTAATTGAATTTGTCGACAAAACAACATATCAATCGATTGTTAAGTACATGCAAATTAATTTCACCCAAGCAACATTCTACCTTATGATACCTTACTTTTGAATGATCAAAATGATACCTACAACTTTTGGGTAATCTAGATATTATATAATAATATTATATGATCTGCATATTACCTTGATCGTCGTCATACAACAGAGTATAGGTGCTCCAGTCACTGTCTTTTATAAAAATGGCAACTGCTTTAGAAAGAGCCACTGCTTCGGGGTATAAGTTGATGCTGGGCGAACTCGGCGGCTGCAAGGAGCGCGCGGGGGGCGGCCGCCATACTGCCTGGTATTGTGAAGGATGTTCTGTTTGAATTTAGAACTAGGTATTCTTTGCCTATAGTCTATATAAAATTTTAAATATGGAACACGCGGGTCACTAGTCAGGCAGTGTTTTACAGAGACATTTTTTAAAATTAACACAGGCTATTTAGAAACTCTTTAGATCGCAGATTGTATTTTTGAGTACGAGAAATGAAAAATACATTTTTCTTGCTTCGTTTCATCATATTTACAGCAGGTGGAATTGTCACTTGTAAAGTAATTGATACATAATTTATTCTACTATTGTGATTTAACACATTTGCGAGTTTATGTCTATTTAAAAGAAATATCAACAAAAACAAACCTGTATATGTGGAATTTTAGCGGTCCTGGCTCGAGCTGCAACCCCGGCGGCAGATGTCGCATCAGTCGGGCCGAAAATGGCGACCACTCCACTAGCGATAAGTTTGCAGGCTAAAATTCAGATATTAATATTATAAACACAAAAGTCTATATCTGTACATGTACATTATGCTTTCATGGCGAAACCGCAGCTGCTACTAGAGCAATTTTAGTGAAATTTGATATTCGTAAAGTTGTAGAGTGAACTTCGATTCGAAATGAAGACAGACATTTATCAGGGCATGAAAAATTCACAAGATATTGCTCTTGTAATGAAAGCTCTTTAAAATGATTTCTGTTGTTGGGTGTAATATCATTTAAAGATAAATTAAATCTGAAGACGGTTTATAAGTAAAGCATAAGTAAAGGATTCGTGATTCAATTATATTAAATAGAAGGTGTTTGAATAGACAATGGATAATTAGTGAGTAATCTGCAGAAAGATAAACTGATTTTTAAAGTTTTGTATACAAATGTTAAGAAATCACGGGAATCTTATTACAGAGTTATTAGTTGGCTACCAAACTAAATTGGACTCGTTCACACGACCAAACTGAAATGGACTCATTCACACATCGAAATTCCATTCCAATGCATGCATTCTATCAAATACATTCAAAATCCTGAAACACTATTAAAGTGAGCTTAACAGCGAGTGAAAAATCATCAATTTTCTATCAAATAGAGTGAAAACTATCCACTTTATAAAACGCAATGATCGGGAATGTGAATCGCGGTGATATCGTTACTCGTGACAATGTTACGTCGCCGCTTACCCGGGGCGTTCTAACTGCGCTGGGCTACAACACGACGCGATGCGACCTTATGCGTGTATGAGAATATACGGCAAGACGCAACAACGACAACACTGCATCTCGGAGTCGACGAGTCGAGCTTGGCGACTTGGTAAAATCGGCCAGGAAGACCTACTGTCATCCTGGTTTCCATCATCCAGGTTATTGGCAATTCCGCTCATTTTGAATAAAACACAAGTACTTCAAGACTGGTACTTATTTAATAATTAAGTTAACTCATTTAATATTCTTATAATAATAACTTATTTAATATTCAAACTAAAAAACAATCAACTTTCAAAAGCGTTAATCTTCTATTCAAAAATAAATGTGATTAAGGTGTGACTGGAGTCACGATTTTAACGTGTTTCGACCGAAGCACAAGACAGAATGCCCCGATCGTCGCTACACTCGTCCTGATTCACGGAGTGATAGAATGAACAAAACAAAAGTGAACGTTAAATAACAAATTGAACTGAATGAATGAACATAAATAACGTCTTGACTGCGGTCGCCGTCAACAAATGGCGTCACCATCAAATCATCACCGTCCGACATATAAATTATAAGTGTAATCTGCACCAGGAAATAATTCCTGAGGCAATATGTGGATCGGCTATGTTTTTTTAAGTTACTGTAGCGCCACACGCCACATCTGCGGGATTTAGATGAGTTTACGGTTATATGGGTTTACGAAATGGGAAAATACAGGGCGTCGCACTGCCTTGTCGCATTTGTACCTCAACTAGGATTCCACTCATTGGATTATATTTGGACGATCAATTGAATTTGCGGTATTGTACCGCTCGATACCTACTCGATAATAGGGTATTTTGTGAGCTTTCAGTGAACATTGAACGTTATTGTTATGCATTTAAAAGTCGTGTTAACACGTTATTATACGACTCATAACAATAATTTCATTTATTGTTATATGAATTTTAATAATTTGATTCTGATGTAGACTGAGAACTCAGGTAATGAGCGTAATCCGCAGTAATAAAGCGTCAGCGCCCAGGATTCGCTTAAACTAAAAACATAAACATATACATTTTAGTCTACGGTTCGGCTCGTGAAAAGATATGATTTGACTATGACTAAATTATTTGTTAATAGGATAAGAAATAAAATATAGAAATTCATTCACATGAGAATTGAATGTCACTTCGATTATTCAATTGTATTTATATTATATAACTGTATTTAACTTCAATAAACGTTACGTTCTTGATTGACTTACATTATTAGTCATATTATATATTAGTCATATTTTATTGATAGTGTTTTCGACATTTTATAAAATGTATATATAAGTATTTATTTCCTAAACTGTGTGTTTATTCCTTGGACTAGTGGCCGAGTTGTGTGGTAAGGATCTCTTCTGTGTAGTTGGCATGGCACCGCGTTGCGTTTACGCGGGTTGAACATTTCTGGAGTTAAGAATACTAAATAGTTAGAAAATCTTGGTCTCTGATTCTAATAAATAAATCTATATAAAACAAATCTAGTTAGAGACTAATTTGTATTTCAAATAATAAAAACAATTACAAACCTGCTTTAGAGGCTGTGAAGCTATTGCCGTAAGGAGAGTACTCTACAGCCATCACAAAGTTATAACGCTCACTCTCCATGTTGGCCTGGGCGAGAGCTGAAGCGAACACAACCTCGCTGATAGTGTCCCGTGGAAAAATAGCTCCTAATAGCAATCAATAAAGAACACAACAATTAGTATCACAAAATATAGTCTTCCTACAAAAGTTGTGCTGAGTTATATTCCCTTTATTATAGTAACATACGATTCCAAATTTGCCATTTTACCTAATCTTACCTAAACTATATAAGTGTTTTTATTTGTTTATTTAAAACAGTGATGTGGATACTGTGCGAAACATGTATCGAAGAGATAAAAAAAAATATAACCTCTATTAACATCATAAAAATAACGAGGAAAATGGCGAAAAGTAGAATAAATAAAAATTAAATACCCTCACCAATTCTTATAGTTGTTTTCGGAGGTTGGAAATTTCTGAGCACCCCTTGCGTGTGAAGAATCAATCCCATTAATACGACTGTCACGTCTCTTATTCCTGCAAAATAAGAAACTGCATTAACCCCGCTTTAAAATTCGCTCTCGACAATTTAATAAGTACTTGCCAATGTAATTTATAGTAGTATTAATCCATGGACTCTAGGAAGTACAATCCACGAGGTCAAATAATAAATGTTTTGAAGCACTTTTTAGTAGAACTAATTATAATCAAACTTATACTAAAATCAAAATAAATTTAATTTAAAACAGTAAATTAAAATTTTCATTAATTTAAATCTTAACAAAATCGACGATATTAGTTAACGTTGTTTACCCTCAAAATACATACCTACTTATCTATATAATTTTATGTATCAATTTAAAAATAAAATTGGTAATTAAGAGTTTGTTTGAGTTGAATCCGATTTGAAAATGATTTTCTCTATATGATACGATCATATTTTGTATGTATTTTGATTGTATAATAAAGGGTTTACCATCAAACAAACCACATTAATGAGGGCTAGCATCCCGAAGAGCTGCGAATCCGCGGTACAAAGCTAGTTAAACTAATACTCCCCACTGAAAGGAGATAAACTCGAAAATAATCGATCGAATCTTGAAGTTTTCACAAATGGACCGAGTGATTTATGGTGTAGGATTAGAAGAATTACAATTCGTGAGGAGAAAGCAACTGAGAGATTTATCAGAAAACAAATGTACTTAAGTATATTCAAGAGTATATTTAATGATTACAAACATATTTTTTTCATCATTTCAAATTTTTGTTATAACAAAAATACGACGAAAATCTATTTGTTTTGATAAAAAAGCCTTAGTTTTAGCCTTTGACTGTACTAAAAGTAGGTACTCGCCCTGATGCAGCATTTTTAGCGGAGATTTTGCGAACAAAAGTAGTGGAATTGGAACAATGGGATTCAGCTAGCAGCTGTCGCATTACAAGTCCGTAGCCACTGTTTACTCCGCGCGACACATCGCAAACATCACTCGTGTTCAGGGAAATGCACTGAAAATGCACTAAACGTAGCGTTATTATTGACTGGGCTCGCGTCGCGTTTCATCTCGTGTTCTCACTCCGTGGATATGTTATCACAACAGCTGTTTTGCCAACGATTGTTCTATTAATACGTTATTGGGACAGTAGTACTAGGATTGTAGGGCACTCTTTATTTTGTAACTAATTAGAAGCGGGATCATATTTTGAGCAGAGACAATGATTTAACAATATATTGAACTATGGCAACCATTATTTTATACAACGTCCCAAACTCAACCTCAATCACACAATGCAAAATAGCGTAATTTTTGCATATTTTTAAAAATTTTATTTTCGCACCTATTTTAGAGAAAGGAGAATTTAAAAAGAACTTTTTTCAATACAAAAATAGTTGAGTGAAACTGTAGTACCTGCACTGTATAAGAAAGGAGAAAAAACAAATAAATCCTTTGTGATCCATTCAAAGTCATGAGTGAGGAGAGACGATACGATGCGATGCGACGCGATGCGATTCCCTTTGGCCGGCGGACGGTGACACGAGGGCGGGTATCAAAGCTTTCCCGGATTGCACCCAACGATGCACTTTCTAGCGAATAAGCACATTTTTGCAGTGATACAAAATAAATATTATCTTTGATAGCAATACCTCCCACTTACTGTTTATATAAAAATGCCTTATGGCTTGGTAAGCTTTGGTCCGAACGATATGTCATCTTATTTTGAAAGTAGATCTGGGGGCATGGAAGTGCTTCGTCAGTATTTTACCTAAGGTAAATAGTATGTGAAGTTAGGGTTTGTAGAGTTAGAAGCTTGGCTCTAAACTAGATCTGACATCTTTTTATACCAGTCTGGATATGACAACATCGACATGTAAATAATTTTAATAAAATACATAAAAATGTAATGACAACAAACATCCATAGTCATGTTTTTGGTTGGATTTTATCATATAATAAAATCCTAATATACTTGAACATTTAACAGAGTAGAAAATACTTTTGATTCTGTACTTTTGATCGATGAAAGTACAACAGCAGGTGAAACGACCACAGCTTTGGCCACGCTCCAAAACAGTGGCCCAGTATCGGTGCTATTATAGGTATTGTCTTGCACTTCATTAAATAAAATATATAGGCAAGTCTGACTAAATTTGTAGTTGTCTGACTGACATAACAAACATTATTTGTAAAATTAAACAAGCCTAATCGATTTTACTACATAATCAGATTTTAATTTTCGAGTGATTCATTCGAAATGATGTTTTTTTTTTGTAAAAATAAGTTGAAATTAGAATATTAAATTCAAATTTACATCGCCAAAACAAACGGCGTCTGCCGTTAACTAGATATTAAACAAGTTTGAAAAGTGTCTGAGATCACAGGTGGTCTCCATTTAATTTATTTTAATGAGGGCCGCGTTACGGCCTACTGATCCGCACCGGAATTTGCAACTACCCCCATTACACAGAGGAACTTCTTTAGATTTATCTCATTAAATTAAATTGCTATGTGTCGGGGCCTTTATGAATTTTTATACCGCCGTTAAATTACTTTGTATTGTTAATTAATTATTTTGCTTGGGAACTTCTACATATAAAAAATTTTAAGACTCCTTACAAAATGTGACTAATTATTTTGCAAACTATTATAAGATATTTGTTATAAGATAGTACATACGATATATTTAAAAAAAAGTGACCAACAAAATTTTGTATCAGATGTGTTATTATTTCTGTTTGATCTAATGAGTACACGAAGCAAAATAACAACAAAATGGAAGTATAATGATAGACATGTTTATTTCATCTTTGCATACGGCTCAATGTATAAAATACATGTGTGCTTGTAATTGCTGATAAATAAGAAAGATTTGAATAAATGTTTAAGTGTGATCTTACAATAGTGATGATATATCGATAGCCGAATAGCCGAAGATCCGTTCGAATATAAAAGCTTACGAAAATGTGGACACCAAATGCAGAATTTTGCAAACACTGATTCTATGGAATTCTACACAACGCGTGTAGCCACTGTTCGATACAATATTGCTGTATATGCAAGCTGCATACGGATTCGATGTAAATGTCCACATATCTTTAACTAATTTATAACACTACGTATAGAATATTCCCAAGCTGATCCGAAATCTTACCCAATATGAATATAATAATATAATCTTTTGACATCAATAGAGCAAATAAGAACGTGACACTACTAAAGTCAGGTAAAAACAGCGAACTGGTATGTATGTACATACTCTTTAATCTATGCTCAAGGGTCTTCACGCCAGTTAACTTTCTGTGTGAAATAAAACGCCGAAACCCTCTAATTGTTCTCATTTCGCCGCTCTCGTACCTGTTACCGCCGCAGATCGGATTAGGCGTGAATTTGACACTCAATTACGTGCGTGCTTTTAACTTTTTGACGTGGGTAACGTAACGACAGGGGAATTCCCCTTTTGACCTTATTGCATGAATAATGATCATGTTACTTTAAAGATGTTTGAGAAAATATTATGAACTATGCATTATACAAACTAAGAAACTAAGAAAAAGGTGAGATCCAAAGACATAAGTATTATCGAGACCAGTTGTTAACAACTCGTTTTCAGCCAGAATTAGTTGGAGTGGAAGTCTGATTAGTTTTGTTGTGTTCAACGAGAAAATACACTTTTTTTTTAGCTACTGATTGGACAACACAATCTGATTTGAGTAATTCAAAAGGTTTGAAACGTTTATGGCTTAATTATCTACCTTTAGTAATTAAATTATAAGGTTCGAAAAAATATATAAAGTAAAATGACGACTTCAGTCTGTGGCCTAATGGTCATCATACCGAACTGCTACACTGGACGTCCCGGGTCCGGTCTCCAGTTATCTTTTTCAGATTAACCTGTATATTGAATGTTATAAATATACCAATATCGTTGCCTAGTATCGAATAACTCAAGCGTCGAACTTACTTTGGGGCTAACTCAATCTGTGTTATTTGTCCATATTATTTATTAGATAAATCATATTTAACACATAGTTGTATGAAAATACTTGCAACTCCTGAAAATATTACATATGTTGGTCAAAATAGAAAGACGTAATTACGACTTCGTCCAAATAACATAACACAGCAAAAGTTTCATAACCCAACTAAAATAAAAAGCACGCTGATCATAAAGACATGATGGAGTATTTTATAAAGTCGCAGTTTTCCCTCCAGACTTATAAACTCGGTCGTATTCTAGTCCGAGAGGCGATAATGGTCATCCACAATCTCTTTAGGGTTCTGTGGAATATCTACTGCGGTACTAAACTAACAGAGATAAAAATAAATATTGTATAAGTAATAAAAACTGTCTGTTCATTATGTTATGTTCTTATTTTTATTTTGTCCAAGAAAAAAATGTATAAATAAAGTGCGAAAATTGTAAAATATTTAAACAGTCAAATAAATTTTTAATTAAGTGTTATTTTTCCTTATATAGTTTTGAACAGCTTATTTTTTCGTGAAATATTCGTCAAAAGCAAAATAAATAGTGGTTGAAGTAATTATCATATGGAAATTAGGTAAGCGGATACATATTCAAATGTAATCAGATGTATATGAACCAGCTTAATTAGCATCATTATCAGATACAAATAACTGCACCAATAAAAAAATATTAAAAGTACGTAGTATACCTAAGTGCTATTTACTCATTTTTACAATAATCCATCCAAAGCGCGGTGGAGTTTCAAGTTTTCTTTAATCGCGACCGCGATTCGAGCGTCTTCTGTCGACCGTTCAATTTATTTATTTAACAATAAAACATTATGTCGAAAATTAAGACCTACCTTAATTACCTACATTTAGAAAAAATAAACGAGAGTAAGAGTAAGAATTCCCGTAAAGACTCACGTAATATACGGGTCTATTACGTTCAATAAACTAGAGTTTTTAATAAGCAGGAAACAAAGTGTTTGTTAACAAAGTTAGTTGGTCTGCCTGTCGACTATTGGCGCCGGTCGCTGGAACTTGAACGTTCTTTAACGGCTTCATTATGTGAAACTTCTGACTTTGGAAACCAGAAAACTAGCTGTACCGATATACCTTATAAAGTCTGCTTTTTATTTGCGAGTTTTCGTTTCGCTTTGAATTGATAAATGAAAAAAAAAAGTTTAGGCAACTTTGGTAAAGAAAAAATCAATCAAATATGCCAATCCCAATTTTTCAAATACTTGTTATAAATTTTACATTATCTACTAAAATTAATCGCATTACTTTTATTGTTGTTAATGATATAAATCTGATCTCCGATGCGCTCCGAGGCTCCATTACACAACTGCCAAAAAAGTACAGTAATGTTTTTAGGGTCAATACGTGTAACAAACTGAAATTCATTGTGAAATTATTCTGTGTGAAGCCTCACATTGTACGTGTGATGAGGAAATAGAAAGACTCTTACATTTTTCTATTCTAAGTCAAATGTAAGACGATGTTCTTATGTTCCTACCGATCAAGTGATTAGGCGTAAAAATATAACATTGGGAATTTTGCATTATATATTTATAAAAATGTAAGAATATAAAACCAGATTTTCAGTGTAGTAAACGTAGGCGGCGGCGTGCGATCATAAAAAGAATTGCGTTTCTATTGTAATAATACTTTGCATAAATATATGGAAAGCTTTGTGTTTTTTGAGCAACAAAGCTTTTTATTCTTATTATTGTGAAATGATAATAAAAATCCACGGTAATATCTTAAATACAAGTAAATATGAAAGTCGCCAATTTTAATTTTTTTGTGTGTCCTACGTTTTATGTTTATCCTACGTCGATATTTCACACCTATATCAAAGGGAACTTTACATCATGGAATTAGTAGGTACTCCGCTTTAGATATAGAGGTACATCAAATATGACGCTAGAGCTAGTGATGTAGGTGTCAGCGGTTTGACAAATTTGATTCGTCTAGTCGACACGATAAGAAGAAGTTTTCACACGGGCGAAGTCAAGTGCAATAAATTAGTAATAACAATAAAAGCATGTTGGTGAAAACTGAGTTTAAACTCTGCGTACCGCCAGCAAATACGACAATTGTAATCTACATTGTCCTAATTATTCTGGGTATTATACCAGGGTTTAAACAGGGTCGTATGAAAGTGTACAGAATAAAAATACGTTTTGTTCGTTAACCTAAGCATACTTAGCGGTAGAATGAGTTAATTAGTTTGCTATAAAAATTTTACACGTTTGATAAAGGTTCATAAGTAGGTATTTTAAAGTTTAGATTATCCAAGTCCCTATGATATGCGTGGCTGAGGTAGACGGATAAGCGGGTCCGCCATGACTTCGTCATTATACGGAAAACTTCACATTTATAGCGGAAAACGAAATAAGCCCCGGCATCTTCACGTGAATTCTGTTCACCTTTCATTGTAACTGTATAGACAAGGAAACCAAGTCTTTATATATAGTCCTCTATATTTGGTCCGTGTTTAATAATATTTACTTGGTAATACATCTATGGGCAGCCTCAGCGGCTGTTCTACTTATATCCCAAATGTACCAATAAGCCCTTACCTATTGAATAATGTAATGGGGCTAATTCTACTTTATTTAGTTCAGCGTTCACCACACTCACAACGGATCTGTTTTCTGTATTGAATAGTTTATAAATTGATACGATATGGAATACGATATTTCGACTAATCATTTTATACAAATTCTTGTTGCAGCATACATTTGCATGACGTTGTAAAATGCGTTTCTTACATACTGAGTACAAATCTGCATCAATTTCGTCAGTATGTATATACTATAGTATGTATAGTCTTATTTAAACGTAGGCTGTTTCATCTGAGTTTTTAGTGAGTTAAAATAACGTCATAATTGTCCCCGAAAGGGTAAACCAAGGGTTACTATTGTAGAACTTATATCAAGCTGGACCAGATAATATCAGATAAAACCACAAGAAACAATAATTATAATTCTAACTATGAATCCAATTTGTCTCATCTTCCCGTTTTCCCAATTTCCTTTGGCGTTGTGACATGACGCCGCGAAGGCCAGTGTCGTCGTGAAAAATAAACCTCACAATTCAGCTGTGATTTTATAACCGGTCGCCTGCATAATGTTAACCCTGTTAGAGGAAACTATTGTTGTCTCTTAGCTTGATAGCTAAGTGTCTTTTATTTACCTTTTACGACATCCAGGGCGAGTATGGAGTGGTCAAATTATAGGGCGGAAACACATGTCACGTAAATAGATGCAATAAATCCAGATAATGGAACAGATAAGTTGCTATTCAGTTATCGGAACCAATCTATTCGCCTCTCTGAGTAATATCTACTACCGTCAGATGATCTCATCATCCACCAGGAAACGGCAATAAATTATTACAATGAGGTTGTCATGCGACGAATGAAATGGAGGTAAAGTGGAAATCAGTTGGTTATTTTTTGTTACTAGCTACGCCCCCGGGACTTTGTTGCACATAATACAAAATTGTCCTTTGTGCCTATGTTATCTATAAATATGCGTAGAATTGACTTTGTATGTACCTGAGTTATGAATTAATTGCAAATTTAAATTATTTTGTTTAACACAAATTTTAACGTAAAAAACTGTAACAATACAGGCACTCTGTAAGCTTATGATGGGTGGAAAGGGTAAATACGACATTCAGGCGTTGTGTAAACTTATCTCCTAACTAGAAAGTTCTATAAATAAATGTATTCATTAACAACATATGTACATACATTTGCCTAAGGTAGAAGCTGCAAGTAATTCGACGCAGCTTAATTTCCGGGCACTTAACGCTTTCCGTCTTCTTGGCGATGGGGGAAGGGGTGCTAGAAAGGAGAGAGGGGGAGAAGGCTTCACATTTCCGTGCACGAGTTTTGTAATGTGCAAAAGGGAATTGATTATGTGTGTGTACCTATACGTAAGCTCTGGCTTAATGACGTCAAGGATGATATGCGTGCCTAATATTTAGCAATTAAGGATGACGAATACCTGACATGGAGAAGAAACTGTGGGACAGTGGACCCTGGACCTCGTAGCTTTAACACAAGAGTAAAAATCACAGAATTTTAAATAATGAAACAATACGATAAGAGAAATTTGAAAATCATTATTTATATATTTCTCTTTGGTTACAGCCAACTGCATGTCAAGTTCCCTGCATCTTTATGATACGGTAATAGCGGCGGTTTTTGACAAGTTGATTTTCTGTTCACGGTACGAAAGATTTTATGATTGTGTTATTTCAGAGTTGATTGCAGTTCCAATTATATTTTACTGGTACGCCACGTTGTTCTGTTAACAACTTATCCTGTTGTTTTTGTCCTTAATTAATAGAGAAATATTCGATACGGTCGTGTATCGTATCGAACACGACAATTACAGTACCTGACAATGTTTTCAGGTGATTTATAGTAGAAAATATTAAATCCTGACATTGGATTTATATTGAACTAGTGACCCAACTCAACTTCGCTCTCGTAAAACCATAATAAATTATGTATTTTTTTAAATACATAGTGTGATTCCTCTACTAAAATCTATAACAAAAACAGGCATCAAAATCTTATCTTATCTCTGTTACAGTACTTTGTTTATTACTACTTAGTCATGATACAATTTAATTGTTTCTTCAGACAAATTAACACGTTATAACGGTGCTGATTCAATTACGTACGGAAGACTGGTGAATAAGTTTGGGAATTTGTGAAATATTATGAGGTTATGAACTATTTGAACTTATTCTATTTGAGAAGCGAAATTTCTAAGACAAAGTATGTGAGTAATATAATAATTATAACTTCTAAAAAGTTTGTGGCAAATTGTGTTTTCGTATTTGAAGAATTGTTTCATCTTCGGAACTACCGGTACGATATGAATAAATATTTCGTACATTCACAGAATTTGTTATTATTATGGAAGCAGAAAGGGGAGGCTTTTGCCCAACAGTGGGAAACAAAACATTCACAGGAAAGGATATGCTAACCAACATTTCTAAAGGATTAACTCACAAGGCACGAAAATGCTAAGGATTTTAAAATTTTAAATTGTTAAGTTTAAGAAATTCATTACGCTATAAAAAAGAAAGAAAATGAAAAGATTTACGTACAAAGGTCTCTTAATATAAGGTCAGTGAATAGGGACATTATTCAACTTCGCCGTCGATGGAAAAAATATATGGTTCGAGCTCGGGACAGAGAATAACGCTGTGGCTAATGTTTTTATATCCATTTGCGGGGGTCGCCGGCCATTTGATTGTTTCTTTTGTTTTGCTTTCTTTTTCAATAATTTCTATTCTGAGAAACATAGACGAAAAACATTTTGATGTTTCCACAAAATAATTACAAAGATTTGTATATTACCATACTATTAACCTAACATATGGTAAACAATTATACTTACATATGCGTATGCTTAGCACACACAAAAACATTTTTTTTTTCAAAAATACACTTAGTTAAGGAATACATCTAATTAAATTGCGGTTATAATTACAAAACTAAGTAGTATTTTTTTCATATTATTTTTATTTTTGTGTAATTGATTTCTTTTGTGATTATGTGGTAAGCTCGTTTAGGTAACGGTATTTTAGTTTTGGTTTTTATAATTTTAATGCTTCCTCTCCAAGGAGATGTATAAATGGAATAAATGTAATAAAGCATCGCAATTTAATTTGCTAGCTACAAAATTCTTTCAATAGTTAACAAAATTCTTTCACTATCAGTGGTGGATTTGAAGTCTGGGCCTGCCTATCAGCAGCCTCTTTCTCCGTTCCTATTATTAAGTCTTAGGTAATACACATCCGCCACCGTTCACAATAATATTACAAGGATGATAACGCAATCACTTACTAATTTATCGCATGAATAAAAAGATCCAATAAACACAATGACTGACGGAACAATCCCCCTAAATGAGAAATAAATTGTGTATAACAGTGATTGAAAAGGCTTTCCCTGTCCAGATCTAATTCCAGAAAGTATGTACAGTAGGCAAAATAATTCTGTTTGCTTTCGCAACACTGTCTGAATATGAAAACAGGCAGATTTTTTCACATTTCATTAATCTGGAAAAAAGGTTGATATGTCTTATTTATTTTGTTATTATGTCCAAAATAGAAACCTTCCACCATGTCGTTGTGAAGACGTTATTAGATTAGATAATCTTATTCCTATAGTAGATACTTATTCACTAATCTACTTTCTATATGGGCAAGTAACTCTGAGATGAGGTAATATTCTATGACATAGCATTCCGTCAAAGATATTCATATAAAGTATACAAAACAGATTAATTCAAAGGGTGTACAGTTTTTGTATTGGAATACACAAAATATAAAATATAAAGTAAGGATAAGCACGGGTTACCATTGAAAAAGTTGTTTTCTCTCTTTAATGCATTTTCATGTTTGCACATTCTACAGGAATCTAAAACGCCATCTACATTTTTCCGCAGCATTAACTTTAATATCGTCCCTGGAATTCTGGCGAGTATTGTTCGGGATCTGATAGGAGGATGCCGAGGGTGACATCTGACATTACAGAGTGGCGGAATGATCTTGATTCGGATTGTGTGACGGCACATTTCACTAAGGAGTCACTTATTCTCTGTCTCATCAGAGCGGATTCCCGGTTTCTTTCTTAGCCGTAGAGCGACGAAGCGTAGGTTTCCGCTTTCTACTTCTTCGTCTCCACTTCGCTTCGTCGTCGGTATCTATAGTTGTCAAACATTTGGCACGCATATTATCCTTGACGACATCAAGAAAGTTCGCCCCTTCTGCCAGGGCTAGGCGGAAGGAGCCACTTATTGTTGAGGTTATTATACAGTGAATAAAACAACAAAGCTTTATCATCATCTTATTCGTATCACTCTTGACAGAGTGGTCGTGGTCAACATGGTTTTTGATTCTGGGAGGCAGGTGTAACTCGCCGTACGATGTCCCGCCATCTCTCCCTGCTTGTAGTCATCCTGGTGCACTCGTGTACAGGCTCCCCCACTAGCGACTTCACCTGGTCGGTCCATCTCATTGGCGACCTTCCGTGCGGCCTAGTGCCTTCAACAAGACTTACGTTGAAGAATTTATACCAATAAGTCACGTCTGGGTTTTTATTGTCATGTCACGTTCGATTAATATTTTGGAAGTGCTTCATAAAAAATACTTTTCCATACATAAATGCCTGCCACACACAATGCCTGTTATGTGCCCGGAAGATTAGCGTTTTTTTTTACATAAAATACCAGAAATTTCAAAACAAAATAAATTTTTACAATTCGAACATTGTTTGGTGAAACCAGCGCTCTCGACAGAGAATTCGAGCCATAAAAAGTTGGTAAGCCCCGAGTTCAGGCGACGCCGCGTGAATCTCAACTCGGGGACTCCCCGAGCAGTTGCTAACGCTGAAATATGTGCATTTCCTATTGATATTGCTGTACCTACTTACACTTTCTTCAAGTTATTAAATAAATCTGAGGATAACGTTTGTTTCAAGCAGTAATAAATTTACTTGTAGAAAAGTGAAAAGTTACTTATCTTTTGCATATATTACTAGCTGCGCCCCGGGTTCACACGGAATTGCGGGATAAAAAGTACCCAGATAAGTAAGCCATAAGATAAGTAAGTTGCGGGATAGTAAGTTAATACAAGTTATATTCTACCCGTATACTAAATTCCATAACAATCCGTCCAGTAGATTTTGCGTGAAAGAGTAACAAACATATATACACATATACACACATACACATATACATCCTCAAAATCTTTCGCATTTATAATATTAGTAGGAAGTAGAATTGAGCAAGCACACAAGAATGCCTCCCACCAGATGCGAAGTGGTCACCGCAGCCTATGGACGCCTGCAAGACCAGGGTTGTCACACACGTATTGCCGGCCCTAAATGAATAACCTCAACTTGCGAAAGTAGGTCAATAAAGTTAGTTAGTCTTTGACACAAAATTACTGGACGATTTTTTATTTTATGAAATGGAATGGATAAAACGTTTTATTTCCATTACGTTTCATTACCATTACATTTTTGCCAAAACTACATTAGTAATTTCCGTGACAAGAAGACGGAAAAGAGGGTAATTTGGATGAATCCAAAAATCACTTATTTTTGAGCATTCATGAAACATAGAAGTCAAGATAGACCTCAAACTATATATCTGTTCAAAGGACACTTCCAGTACCTTCCTCATTACAGAGTGAATCTTTTTGAAGCAGACCCGAGTAAATCAAGTTACGGTTCCGCCTGTCGACCCACGCATCACCCTTGGCGTCAGGAGCACAAAAGGGCACGTTTTACCCAAAGTGTTTCTTCTTGTAGTTATTTATGTCCACCATTTAGATAACTTCTCCAATAAAGGCCTGTGTTTAGTTACCCTTGGACTACGACGCGAAGCCACGGTTTGCATTTAATAGCTTCCTGTTGTGGTACGTTTTGTAATGAAATAATCAGCGTGTTACACCATTATTGGTTATGATGCTCCGAGAAACCCTAAATCCATTTAAAAAATTGAAGATTCGGCTGAGATTTCTTTACGACCGCCCGCCGGCCTGACGATAATCCTCTTTTGAAATACTGTTGTTGCCCCACACCCCAAGAATACATAACCGTCGTCTAATCTGCAGAGAAAACTTACATTAACATTACAGTTTAATTTTTTGAACACTATTGTAAGTCTTCGCCCATATAATCTTCATCAATGTTTGCCACATACTTAAACTTATTTAAGATTTTCTTTGAATGTTCAGCTAAAATACCCTCTTTACCGGTTTTCCACTGCAAAATTTTCTATGCCAAAGTTTCTATTAAAACTTTTCCTACAAATTATTTCACAATAAAACGACACCCAAGAGCTTTTGCTAAAACTTAATTTAAAAGCAACTTGGAATTAGGTTATACTAAAACAATTTGGATGTTTTCATCTTCAAATGTATAAATGCGAGATATATTTCAGCATACAAAGGGTTTTCTCGTCTGTTCTTAGATCGTATGATGCTTTTGACATAATTAATTAAATTGTAACAGGTTATTATTGAGTCTTCAAAGTGAAATCTTTATGACTTATACAAATTAAAAATCATTGGCTTAAATTTTCTCGGCGTGTTTTGTGTATATTGAATGTGCATTATGAATTATGGCTATGAAACATATTAGTTTTGCTTTTTTAGAAATGCCAAGATCGTAATTGCCCTAACGGCTTTGCACGTGTCACATTCATGCAATGACATTGAAAAAAGCAAAACAAGTGCGAGTTGTCGTGGAGATGGTCCCGTGCCTGTATTAAAAAAAGCACATTAGGATTTTTTAATTTTCATGCACACAGTTATACCCCGATTTCATAAAATCGGTTTAAAGTATTAAACCGTTGAAGCGTTGAAATTTAAATAAATATATTTTTATTTGGGGGACAAATTAGATAATTTAAAAAAAACGTTTCGCGTAACATATCAAATAAGAACCATTGTATAATATTATTTCATAAAAAGGTTAGCTTATCTTTACACGTAACAAACATAACATTATTACAGCAATTTTATAAATATACGAAACCGGATTAGGGTTTACCAGCTTTCGAAAACCGCGTATTCAGAAACTTTTAATTGAATCGAAGGGTATAAAAAACCCAATATCTGTGTTGACATGAGATGGCGGTGGCCGCTTGGACCAACGCCAGAATAACGTATCTACACTGTTTTTTTACTACTTTTTACTTTTGAACAATTCAGCCCCGTAGATAATGATTTCTGGATGTCACGTGCACTTTTTAATTATGTAAAAGAGATCGATATTTTCATATATTAAATGTGCTTCTGTAGGTCATAATTCATATATATTTTTTCTAAACTGCAACACCATATTTTTGTTATTTTATTTACGTTTCCTGCGATGAGCTTATTGGTACCAACATTTTGATTAGACAATTGACCCTTTAGATAAGTCTTGGCAAGCATTTCTGGAAGTGTATTTATATTATATAATTACTTAATGAATAAAAGTATAATTTCAAACTGGTTCCATTTATCACCTTTATCCACCTTTCTTTTGACAGTGTATTATATGACGAGCGTAAGTTGATGGTGCACTCAGGATTAGGTCCCTACGAGGGAACTCTTCAACGAGTTACTGCACGGACTTGATTTCTTCTTTATTTTCCCTGACGACGTAATAATTTATCGCACGAAAGACACCATGTGTCCCTTAGTCGCCTCGTACGACATGCACAGGAGGATATGGAGTGGAGTGGTTCAATTCTAGGGCGGAACCACAATCCACAACGTAAAGTACACTATGTGCAGCTAATACAGTAGAAAAGTATAATTAATATGCTGACATTACATTGTTGCAAATTTTACATAACATTACATTAATAACACTTGTAGACAATATAATTTAATTTGGGCGCAATTTGGGCCGTTTGTATAAGTTTATGGCGCGAAGGCGGATTAGAGTGAGGTAGGCACTCTCAAGTAGTTAGTTATGTATGAGCACGAGTTTATTTAATGTAACGACCCTTTATTAGGGGTGATTTTGTGCAATGCTGTACAATTGCAGAGATATTGGAAGTCAGCGAACTTCGGCGACTTTTCTTCAGTATACAATTTTATTATAGATGTGTAAATACATGACCCATATTCCCATATGTACTTTGTAAGAAATTTATGAAAAATTGAATATTGCAGCATTGTTTACATTTAAGGGTTTATTTCCGCCCTAGAATAGGACCATCTTCGTTGAAGTGCCTTGAAGTTCGCTGCATTGACGAACAACAGCATTCCCAAAAAGACATTGCCATTGATCTAAGAAAGGCGGTCGGTAATAAAATCACACAAGCGACGATGAGCGAGAGATAGATAGAGAGCAGTTTTGTTTACGACTACATCAGTTGAAAACTGCAAAAATTGACATCAAGAATGATGTAAATATTTTAAAGAGACTAAAAAACCTTTAAAAACCTATATTATGTAAACTCCAATAAATTAGATTCTGTTGGAAAAAAGGTTGTTTCAATTCAAGCAAGTAATTGAAAGCTGAAATATTTATTCACAAGTGATACGTTCCCTTTCGTAATTCCCTGAAGGTAAAATAAATTTTATTTCAGAAGAGTCTTTCCGAAAATAGCTCGCGATGTTTTGTTACTTTCGTTCGCAACAGATTCATAGGATAAACACACATGGGTCATATTATATCACATTTATTCACTTGGAATCGTATAATACGCGCGATTGTGTTTCTCTCCGCAATCGATGACTCATCTGCTCGCTTGCCCGAGTGCCCATCTTCCTGCACTCGAGTTAATGGCTCCTGAAGTCCTGATCAAGCCATCGAAATGGCCCGGTTTTGCCAAGAAAATAATATCCAATTTGTTGATTAGTCACGCAAAGAAGAAAGACTTTAAGTATCAAGATGAACTGACCACTGACATGGTTTTCTAAGACGAAGATAAAATCCTAATAGCCAGTAAAATAAATAGGCAGTATATAAAATTCAATAGTTCACTTTTTTTCTTCCCAATAATAATATTATCAAAATTAGCAGGAACGTCATGTGTGGAGCGATCTAATACATAAAAATAACTTTTAATATAATATAATAATTTAAGAGCCTATTGTTATTTTCTACGTTTAATACGTTTAACGTTATAGCTCGAATAACTACACTATAATAGATATATGATGAATGTATGTAATTCATCATATATCTATTACAGTGTGTTTTGAGCTTTATTCGACCCTTGAACCTCAAGGGATGATAGGTGGAAAAAACGTGTGTTATATTCATTACGCAGTCCTTTGAATACTTCTGTCAAAGGGAGTTAAATAGCATCCATCTATACACACGTCGGCGGGTCGAAATCTCTTTATATAAGTGTACCTTTGAGCTATGGGAATATGTGGATGAAACTGTACTTATTTATGTAATAACTGATGTTGGCCGACTTTATTCGTCATGGACTCCAGCGTTTTTATAAATATAGTGTTAGTCTCTTTTATAGTAATACATTGTCATCATAATATATAAGTATTTATGAAGTCCGAATGTACGTCTTATAACGAATTCTAAACTATACAGTCGTCTTAACGGTTTATGTTAATAATCCTTACTTTATATGATTTTAATCGTCGTATAAATCAAAGGTATGAGGGAATAATGATTATTGGTGATACAACATCACAAGTATCGATATATTATGCGAACAATGATAACCAACCCCTATACTAACAGTCAATAGCTAGTCTTAGGTTATTTGTGTCGCAAAGCATAGAATGCGAAAATTAGATTTCTTTAGAACCATTTTTCTAAGAATTTGTCAAGATAAATCTCAATTTGTCATGCATATTGATGAGCATTACTTATTTATGGAAACAAAATATTTGTATGTAGAGTAATTATTTAAATATCTCAATATTATTCCGGATGGTATAGACTTGTAATAATTTATTTAATTTCATTACTGCTTTACTTAACATTACTTAAGTTAATATCTGACGGTGCTCCTGGGATATACAGACGGCGTCTCAATCTCAAACTAACTGAATCACTGATGTGTTAACATCTAGGATATTTGTGATTGTAGGCATACGTGATGCAAAACTTAAAAAACTCCTCAACGGTTTACTGCGCGGATATTTTTTTGTCACACATTAAGACTTCTATGAGAACAATAAAAGCTTCTGTCAAAAATTTTCATCAACATTTTTGTACAATATTTATTAGAGCACATACGGGATTGCAAAAAGTGCAGTGATTTTTTGTAAGTAACCACGATTGTCTTTTATATATTACAATTTAATCATATTGTTCCCAGTTATCGTGCGACGTTGTGTCAGCTGTCAAGTGCTTTTTTTATTACATCGTCTCATACTGAGCTCGGCGTGTACGTTAAACTAATGGTGTTGAAAAGATTTATTCTGTTCTACTTGTTTTCAAGTTTAGCTTCGGTATAAGCTAACTTTAAAGCGGGCTGATTGTATATTATTTATGCTCGTAAATATAATATTTGATTCTGAAGTTAAGAACAATTTTTTGGATCAAAAACATCAAGGTGAAAACATCGTTAATATATTAGTCGTAGTTAGTATAAGTGCTTTTATTTACCGCAATGAAATGCAATGTATACCGAATCCGCCCAGGTTTGCCAAACTGTTCGACGACATTGTGGAGCTGGCCAGTGGATGGTGGGTTGTACACAGATGGTTGTATGAGGAACTGCTAAGTAGTATTATATAATTTGTCAATGAGGTAAACATACAAAATTGCAAAAATAAATGGAATTAGTAAGTAAGAGACCTAAGTGCTCGCTCAAAAATAAATTATTTTCATTGAAATTCGAGCTTTATTTATATTTGTATAATATTGCTTTATGTATAAATATTTTATGGAGGCATGATATGAATAATAATTTATACATTTGTTTAGTTATGCGCTGTGTCTGTGCATAGGAAATAGGTTGTATTAATTGAAAATTATTATGGGTTTTTATGGGATAATAGAAGCCAAAACATTTTTTAAAATTGTTGTTTTTGGTCTGTCTTGTTTATTCATGCATCATAAAAAAAATACTAGATAGAATTTCATGCGGTTTTCACGGTTGTATAGCAGCCGGTCTAACTTAAAATCGTGATATTGATTTCTGAGCTAGCTCTAAAACCTAGTTCATGATAAAGAGCATTGGATTGATTTATTCACCGACCACTAGGGCCAACATCTGACCCCAAAATATCCTGATTAGTTCGGAGTGCTCTCCCTATCCATTAGCCACCAAATTAAATGGAGCTCTCAACTTTATACATTCTGCAGGACTCTTCATAGTTTGATGAAGCAGAGAGAGATCAGTGAATGTGGTCGTTGACTTTGGTAGGAATGTTTGTGGTCTCACCATTTATCCGTTCATTTGAGAAAATCTATCGATGCCGATACGCGGCTCACTAAATTCACTAAGGTAAATCGTGAACGTTCCAGACGTAATTAAAGTCTAGTGGAGATCTGTTTTCCTGAATAAATTTTATTGATCGATTATTAGCTTTAGAACTTCAGAGCAGAAATCAAAACTTTTCCAGTGAACAATATCAGAACTTTCTAAGTGCCGTTAAATTTAATCGCCAAGAGACTAAAATAATGTGAAATATTATAATTATTGCATTATTTGATTTATTTTCAATAAACTTAGAAAAATGTTTCTCTTACCTGTCATGTTTTTAATGTTGCTTGAAAGTATGCTCTTTAAAATAGATTTTACGCTCTTGGGCGAAATTAAAATCTTTGTCTACCTAAACAACCAGCAGAAAGTAACTACAAATAAAAAAGAATAAAGAAGATTTTAATTAACCTTTCTATTTTACTTGGTTCGTAAATTTTATTCAAATATTATATGGTGGTCTACAGTTATAAAATGTAATTTGACTAATAAGTTGTGAACTTCCCTTTACGGTCTTGTTGTATAATCTACTATTTCAAACGCAATGAAATGTTGCCAGCTTGACAATTATTTTATGATGGACAAACATCCATGTTATGGGGATGAGATACGGCACGGGCGGCGGCCATATGGCTATGCCTGAACGGTGAAAAACATGAAATATTTAAACTTCATCATAAAGCCATTTAATAATCGTCGCTGTAAATTTTTTACGCCTACTGCAATCTTCCATGTTGGTCTTGGAGCAATTAGGAAATCTTAATTAATATACCAGTTGATCAGCTTCCCGCGTATAATAAAACATTCAATCTAGGATTCTAGATCTTTTTTCTTACAGGCGATGAATGGTCTAGCAACTCGTCTCTATTCCAGAATTTTAATTTCATCAACAAACCCGCTATTTATATCTATTGACTCGCAGTGACTCTGTGTAATCCGTATCTATACAGATACCACCACGTCTTTATCCCTTATGGGTCATTTGTTTGTTCAGAAAGCAATTAGATGTGTGAATTAGAACGAAACTAAACAGAATTGAACAAGAGAGAAGTTTGAAATGGACGCTCCGTTTTCCGAATATTTCGTTAGCTGCTCTGTTTTCTGTTCATGAAAAATAATTGATAATTTATCAACAGAAGCTACTTACTCAGTAAATTATAAAGGTATCTGTAGTTTCAATATAATTATGAGTGGGTCAGTCAAATTTAACCTTTGCCGCCGCCGCCGTTTAGTCAAAATGGCGTACTTCGCGTATTTCTGCGCAAGTTAAAGTTGACGGGTGCAAGAGACGGGTCTAAGAGTCTTCGTACCTCTATTTTGGTATTTTAGGTTGTGTCTGCTGGATTTTGGCACAAAAAGCTTTAATGATGAGAAAATGGCGTTAAAATATTGAGGCTTAAAAGCTTTTTTGTTATTTTGACGATGATTCATTATGATTTAAACACGCTTAAAAGCTTGTTTAAAATACATTTCCTTCGTATTACTACTTGCTAAGTGTACTAGATTTAATTTACATTTATTCAGGAATAGAAAAATATAATGTGTAAAACTGACCTAATTCTATATGACATATTATCACACATCTTAAAAACTATATACAAATTAGCTTATACAGACATTCCCTTTCAATCGAACAATCTATGATTCCAATAACAATCTATTGTACTTGTATCCTTTAATAAAGGAGCCTCTTGATACACTGCTGTACTTCATCAATAGGAAGGAGGTCATAAAAATATGAAAATTATATAACAATCTTGTTTAGGAATTAAACGATTTTTTTTGATCGAAATACGTTGCCACAAACAGAAAAACGCCGAAATTATAACATCCATTTGTTTTACGTCGGAAAAGAAATATATTATGTATTTTAATTTAATTAAGTTCTATATTGAGTTCATAGATGTTATTTTGCTTTAAATATTAATTACACAAAATGTTCAATAGTTTCCTGACATAGGGTGGCTCACTAATGAAGGGTGGTCTGGTCGTGCAGGATGGAGCTCCAACATAAATTAAGGAAGGTGGGGTCGTGTGATACGTATGTCGCTCCCTTTGATAAATTATGCGCGTGTCACGATTACATCCTTCTATAATCGACTTGATGACAGCATGCGGGTGTGGGAAATTTGAGTCGTTATAATATTGGTTTATCTTTAGCCTGTTAACCTCTGTAATCTGTTGAAAGCGTGTGGTTTCTGCCATAAAATAGGACCACTCTATATTCCTCCGTAGATGTGGTACGAGGCGACTAAGTGAGTCCCCACATAACATGGAATCGGATAAACTTACGTATATACATATGTGTATATCTGATAGTAAAAAATTACAATAAATAGATTAGAAGATATAGTGGAGAAAAATCAGACCCTTAGCTACGAAATATAGGAAGAAACCGGTAGAATAGGTAGATTCCCTCACTCCTTTAAACTGAAAAACTCTCAAATAAACTGGTAATCATAAATCAAAATATAAACCAATCATAAAACGCTAGTGCAAAAATAAAAAAGAGCAAAATAAGCTGAATAAAAATTGGTTCGTGGTTATTCATGCTATTCGACCAGATCGCAAAAACCAATTTCTCACAGATAATAAATTGAAAGTTCATTATGAATTTAAGATGAACCAATACCAAAATATTTATATAACTACTTAACCATACATTTAGGGGTTACATTGATTTCATTTATGTAATACATCTTCGAAAAGTAATGGATTTGCATAGCTGCAATCAGCAACATGCACAGTGACGTCACAAATGTCGCACATCGCTAACACGGATCCGAATTTATAGTGCATTTGCAGACGAATCGTCGGGACGGAGCCGAATTTATAGTGTATCCACGAATCGTACCATTGATCCGTTTTATTGCCCCAGGGAGCCGTTACATGGACGAATCAAGTTCACACCGCTTCGGACCGCTTCTTACATGTTCTGGCTGTCGCACGTCTATTAAGTAAGTGATTGATTGAAGATGCGATTGGTTTTTATTTGCAACAGTTCCTAAGTTGAGAAAAATGATTTGGATAGGCTGTCATTAAAGTAACATGGTCCATTAACAATAAAAATGATATCGTATAGTTTCGTACCCGTTTTCGAAGTAAAAATAATTTAATTAAGAATGTTAATAACGTTCGATGTCGATATGACTCACTTTCGCTAACCGCACCTGTCGATGGAAGGTTGTCGATGCACCTACAGTCTATGTATTAATTATAGAGGAAGTCATGAAGTAAACCCGTATCAACTGTCCAAGAGATTTAGCACGAAAGAGTAACAAACATCTACAACATTCAACAAACACACTGCCTTCGATCATCGTTTGTAGATAGTGGATATAGATTTCCATAAATACATTTCGCCATACGATCTTTTCATTTAAAGGTTTTTCATTTAGTATATATCATTTTATTGAAAATGTTGAATGTTTTAATGGTTAATTTAAAAAATATGTTCTTCCAAATACCAAAAGTAGTACCAAAAGTAAGTCCCAAATTAGAAAATTCGGACGTCCGACCAACGTTTAGCATAAATTATTGCAAGCCACAGAAAAAGACGGAACAAAAGATATAAACTCTAACCGATTTAAAATTTTAATGAAACCCCACTTGATGAATGTGGGCGTAAAAAGAGTTTTTTAATTATTAAAATAAAGAGTAATTGCGTAAGTTGTATTTTCAAGTAGAATGTGCCAAATTATAATAAAGTAGTTTAATTTTACTAAACACAAAATCAATTTATAATTAAGTGCATAGGTACGAGTACGTATATCAGAACCAGAATTTGGACATGCAACATTAAAAATAAATAAGTTATAATGTATAATAAAATGTTTGGTACAAGTTATATCCACAAAAAACTCAAAAGCGAACAAAAACAAACATTTGTCAGAATTATAGGTTTGATGTAAATGGTAATTTTTGACTTGAGACTTGGTATATATATCTACATTAATATAAAAACACTAAAAAAAACTATGTATTACCATCGCTGGAGCTTTTTAAACTCAATATAATATGAAACAAAAAATAGACCCTTTTGAAAACGAAATATCACTAACACCAAAATTAAACAATTGCTAAGAGAATTTTATATCATATTTTATATAATGTGGTTCTACTTTTCAAAATACGAATTTCATAATTATGTATGACATATGCAATCAAATTTACTGCCACTTAAGCCCGTAGTCTCTTATACATTATTCAAACGAAACAAAGTATGTTCATGATATTTCTGCTCCACCTCCAAAATAGAAGGCTATTTTGCATATCTCCTTGCGAGGTATTTAGGGGTAGGGTTGTCATCAACGGTGGAACGAATTTCGATTAAAGATGCGCTGTGCTTAGATTGACTATGAGTACTCGATGAATACAATCAATTTATATATATATCTATATATATAATAGTAAAAACTTGTAACTATTATCGTCTCTTGAATGCATAAAGCAACGTGTATGTACGACTATGTGATTTTTACCTGTTTTATGAATTATTGCCGTATTCCACTTTCTACTCAGTAGAACTAGTGGGACCAAGCATGGAACAAGCTTACATTAATTGTGTGTGAACATACGACAAAATAGTTACGTAGTAGTTTATTTTCTCGTTTAAGTGCAAGTTTGAGTAATTAATTAACGTAACGAATATATGACCAAATTAAGATAGTGTATTGTATAGGGAGCTGACGCTCGACTCGCCATCAAAAAATCTTTGTCGCCACGTTAATCATAAACAGTATTTATGTACTATTATATATAAAATATTAGAAACTTATACCAAGGAAAAAAAATCCTAACTAATACCTGGATACATCAAACACATCTTTCTGGAATTACGTATATCAAGTCAATTCTGGATCAGTCAACTTGAGTTGGCCTGTAATGAGATGTAAGTTGCTTATAGATAAATAATATATATGTAAATAAATACTCTGTTTCATGTAAATTTATATTATAATACAAGGCGAATATCGAATCGATCATATTTGCCAAAATCTAATAGGAATAAAAAAAATGTTCCGATTCCTATTTTCTGCCCCCGTTTTGCTATATCTACAATAAAACTGGTTTAGTTACTATATTTATCTTACTTTAGGTAGTAAGATGTCATCTCCAAAATTACCTCCATCTACCCACCTCTCCACCTCTTGCCTTCCTGGTTATAATGTCACAATTTGTCATACTCGTTCATATGTGTATATAAGGTAGGTATATATATTTTGTATTGTTTTTGTACTTTTTGTGTTCGTACTTGTGTTTTGTTACAAGCAATAAAGTCATTTGAAATAAATAAGTAGTTCTATGTTATTTTATGAATCTCAGACCAACATGTAAGATATATTTGTTTTCATATGTTAATTCTTGTAAGTTTATAAATACATAAATACTTACTCGTACTTAAACATAAAACTAATGACCAGATTTAAATATCAAAAACTGTCTACAACATTGTTTTAAAAATTTTCTTTTCATTATCGTCCTCATTGACAAAGATGTAATCATAAATTCAAATTCATCGTTGATTATCTGCAAATTCTTGTTACGATGTGATTTGAATGAAATATTTCATTTTCCTGCTCATGAAAATATTTTTCCGTTAGCAGTCTTCCGGAAAATTTGTCGACAAGTTCGGGTTCTTTCATTGTATTTCGGGGAAATAGTAACTGAAACAATGTAGCTTTACTATAGAGGGTTTATATTTTATACAAGCTGTGCCGTCGTGCGATTCGAAATAAGCAAATTTTCTTTTACACAACTCTAAACGAAATCTTCAATTGAATAAAATAGTTTCAGAGATAAGTACCCCACCACATTTGCAGGATGTGAGAGGTAAGTTGGGCTAGAATAGCCGCAGCAGCTGCTGGCTAGCAACGAAAAAGTGGCCGCCCCTGAACGATGGTCGGACGATTTAAATGCGATGGATGAAGACTTGAGGAGTTACCAGGGATAGATGGCGAAGTAGAGGGGAGGCCTTTACCCAGCAGTGGGATACCAGACGGGCTACTAAAATTTTTTTATTGGAACTGAAGATATAAAGTACACATAAAGAGGTCATGATCTTATTTCGTTTTGTAGATTTTTCCTGAAACTGAAACTGAACTGAAAGAGGATAAATTATATTACGTCATGCTGTTGCAATATCGTTAGAACTCCAATTTATATTCACCTGTTACCAAGAAGTCCGTACAGTCAAAACTCATTACCCAGTTTCATTGTGACATCGGCCTCATTGCCACCCCGCATAGAGAACTATGGTTGGTAACTAAACGTTAAGTTGACTGTACAAATATACGAGTATAAATAAATAAGCCAGTTTCATGAAACTCGGCCGGAGCTGCATGTACGACGCTCCTTGTGTAATTAATTTTCCTGTTTTTACCGTCAATGTGGCGTCACTCGGCTGCCGGTTCACTTATAATAATGATATTTCGGTCGTCAATAATGTTTGCGATTTATTTTTATTGAATTTTATATATTTCACTGTTGCGGCGAGTGCTAACCGCGTCAGATTAAGGCTATTCTATTTCCTTCCGTGGATGACGTACGAGACGAGTGAGGAATAAAAATACTTGACAGCTGGACAGGCTGTTTTCCAAGAGGATTCAATTCACCGCTGAATCTTAAAAAGATTCAGGATAGACCCATATCTAGGAGTAGGTACGTTAAATTATGAGAGAGAGGGACATCTGTTTTGAATTTCATTTGCTATGCTTTAAATTTCTATAATGAAATTTTATACTGCTCGTTTTAAAAACGTCTGTATTTTTATAATAAAAATAGTTGTTTATAATAATTCATCTACTTCTCTCAATATACGTATGATATCTAACATTTCAAGGAAAAAATAAACATTTTGCTTGCAATAACAACGATCAGTCGACGAGAATTGATACAAATAACGATTTAGCGAAGGTGTTGGATCGGTATTGGAGGCCCTCGCCTCCAATACCGGGCCTCCCCTGGGCGTTGTATGTTTCAGACCTTTGAGATACAGTTGCTGTAGCCACATATGGTTTAATCATCATATGGTTTAATATTGCAGAAGTCAGTTGATCATGCAAAAGTAGAACTATAGTTCTACTATTTGAAATATATTTTCAAATATATTTACAGTGTGTTGTAGGTACAACATCACATACAAAATATAACATCCTACTAATATTACCCCCACTTCCTACTAATATTATAAATGTGATAGTTTGTGAGGATATGTGTATGTATGTATGTTTGTTTGTTTGTTACTCTTTCACGTAAAATCTACTGAACGCATTGTTATAAAATTTGGTAGAATATAACGTGGAATAACACCTAGGGTTCCTTTTATCCCGAAATTGCCACGGGAGCGAAGCCCAGGGGCGAAGCTAGTATCCTACCTATAAAAAAAAAACCAGTAATAAAGAAATAAATTTATTTTCACACTTACATAATTAACAATATCAGATAGGATTGGAATTTGTCGGGCTCTAAAAGAGATAGAAGATTGTCTTTCAATTCTTAAGCGTCTTCTGAGAATCGATTGTTTGTACCCGTCTCGCCTCGGGAATCGGATCCGAAACTTGCTTGAAAAGTTAGACATAAATATATTGAAATGTTAGACATAAACATCTTCGCCTTTGGTATATATTAAACTAGCGACCCGCCCGGTTTCGCACGGGTGCTTTATTATGCATTTTACATATAGCAGCAACAAAATCTGTTGCGTAGTTTTTTAGGGAAAGCGACTTTGTTTTATATTATGTAGTGATTTAAAATAATAAATTGCAAAAAGGTATTTCTTTCTTTTCGAGTATGCTAATACCAGTGTTAACAATAGCACGCTCATATCTAACTTGATGTTTTTATTCAAGACATGGCATGACTTATGACATTACAAGACATACAATAGGAGTACCTACCGACATTTAGTGGCAAGTATACACATAATTGTCAACCAGTATAGCTAAAAAATATGATATGATATGTAAATAAGTTTAGTTAATATAACAAAAACCTTACAGTCTATTTGTGACCTGTGATATTTATAGCATTTGTTTTAAAATGTGTTTGGACAAAAGAGAGTACTCTCTGCGAAATTATTTTAAAAGTTAAATCGAGCTCAGTTTAAAATAATGACAGGATTTTTCTTAACTCTCGACTGGAGGGATCTGTTTTCGACTGAATCGTTGCTTAGTCCAAACTTTGAGACTGTGACTACAGCGATAAACTGTTTGTTCTTTAGTTTGACGTCATAGAAATTAAGCCCTTAAGACATAGTTGCGTCTTGGGTTCAGTTTTAATTATTTTAAATATTTTTACCCTGGAATAGTAATTTAAACTTGTGTAAGTTAAATGCAAATGTGTGTGTGTGCTTAATTTATTTTTCAGTCTTCACAAAGATTGACTGGTTGATAATGCTTTTGGCATTACGTCTGTACCAGTTTGGTAAGTATAAAATGAAAAAATACATAATAACCTATTGTTACGATGACAACTTCATAAGGATTTTTATACTTTTTGGTCACTGTAACCACTTGTGATTTATGTATGGATGGATGGATATAATTAATATGTAACAGTGGAGTCGAAAAACTAGGAAAGCAGGCCCTGGACTCCGACGCTCACGACTGAGGATGAAATCGTAAAAACGCTAAGATATAATCATTCTATAACAACATCCGAGGGATTTATTTTTCTAAATGAGTTTTTAAGTTTTCAAAAAGTAGTCGTAAATAGCTGGTTCGATATCGAGCTTTAAATTTGCTGTAAAGTTATAAAAATGTTTCCCTTCTAGCTATTGATCAAGGCAGTGAGTTGGAAATAATATCTTCCCGGAGAGCTTCGAGTGTAATCTGCGATCTCTGCAGAAGCTATAAAGCTCCGGTTTGAGCGAGCTTTTTGCCAACATCCATCTTCTACATTGTAAAATATTTTATGACGCAAATTTTGTATCAATTATATGTCACTGTATCTTCTACTGGATCGCGACAAGACTTTTGTGATGTACCTATCCGGTGTGCTAATCATATTATATGTTAAAATGTGAGAGTAGGTTTATTTACTTGGCTTTTACGTCTGAATAAGCTGCTGGGTTCTGCTTATGAAGGAATTAAAACTGAAAGTAACGTACCAATTTGTAATTGATTTTTATCATAATCTGCCGAGTAGTGGTTGGAATTGGATGAGTTACATTTATTTTTTCATTATCATCATTCTAATCTTCTATATGCAATTTTGTACTGTAACGTAATATTGTTATTTCAGCTATATTTACACCACAAAGTGTTCACAGAAGCGGAATATGATTTCAGTGGATAAATAATATCTATTTTGCCAGTAACGAGCTTATCTATGTGAGATCTTCGAGATCCAAATAGTTCAAGGCTGAAACCGGGTGAGAACCAGATGTATTAACATCTGGCTTTCAAAAATGTCAGTGGCATTAACTAGAAAATAGGTTCATGCTAAGTTCCTTTAATATAAATATATGTAGTTATGTATCAAAATTATATGACCATTTTATTTGAATTTATTTATTTCAGGCTACAAACCAATTTCGATGTTGACGGGTAGAACTAAATTTGGTATTATCTTGACATTCACGTGGCAGCGCCCCACAGATAGACAGACCTATAAATATTATGTGGTAATCCCCTGGTTAATCTATTATGTAATCCATTTAATAAAGTATTTATAATTTAGTTTTAATTTTTAAATTATGTGTTTGCAACACCATAAACATATACATAATACTCAAGTGTAAAGAAAATCACTATATAATATAAAGTCGCTGTCCATTTCTGTCTGTTTAAAGTTTCTTTTTTTAAACCAGGCAACGGATTTTGATGCAGTTTTGACAGTTATTTCAGCAATTTATTGTTAAAGGTTTATAGACCTCATGCGAAGCCAGACCGGTTCGTTGCTTAATAATAAATGACGATAGTATTTTCACTGGCATAATATTAGTAGGTGGGTATTATTAACGGAGGGTGTCAGCTATGCATTACTCAAATTAATAATAATGGAATAGGCTTTCGCGGGTAAATGATTTTCTAAATTTAGATAGCAATTATACGTTACAATGGCCGATGACATAAAGTAAAAACACAAGTTAAATTGTGAGTCTTGTCATATTTACACTAGTTTGTTGGTGACATGTCCGAAAATGTCGACTTCATGCGTCATTGCCTTAAATTATTATTGAAACTGATAAATCACGATTTTTAAAGAAAAAAAAAAGATAAAATTTTCAATCTTTCCTATCCGACCAAAAGAGTCAGAACAAACAATCGACATGAAAAAATGCCATCAAAGTACGATCCTCGCGTCTTTTATATAAAACAATAAAAAGTCCAATTTGACATAAATAGATAAGCCGAGGGATAATAAAAACATAAGCTGTAAAAAAAGTGAATTGCGCGCGTTCACAGCAGGTGCTACCAAGCGTAACCCGGCGTCCTAGATGAACGACAAATGCGGCCAGGCCGCGCGACAAGACTGAATAAAATGTACGTCATTTATTCCAGTACTCTACTTCTTAGTATGTTTTTAGTTCGTATGTATTTATTAGTCTCACTGAGTGCTTTCATGGTTAGCTTAACCATAAAATATTGGAGCTCAGGGTTCCTTTTTCTTCTCCAATTGGCACGGTTCTTTTAGACAATTTATACATATTTTCACAGTCTGTGTTATCGCTATAATTACTTACGTGCACTGGTTCATGCAGCTTTTCATCGCTCACCTAGGGCGCCGGGTAACCCGTCTCAGGCGGATTATTATCGCGAATCCAGCCCAAAAATCCCTCTCATGGTTTTCCGGAAACCGAAACGCACACATCCCACGGGTTATCATTTGAAATTGAGGTTGTGTGTGATGTTTCACACTCCTTTCGTATTCGGATGTGGATTTGCGAGTTTTGTTTGAAATAGATGAACGGTGGAAAAGAAAATATTATAAAGGTTAGAAAAGAAAGTAAAGGAAGATTCCATCAATAAATTGGCATAAACGGGGCTGATATAAGTTTACTGTCTTTTGTAACCTTTATAATCTTTTCTTTTCATCTATTTCAGACAAAACTCGCAAATCCACATCCGAATAAGATATAATGGAGTATTTGTAAAATATTAATTTTACAAATACTCCATTATATCTTGACCTAATACATACAACAATACATGTTAATATTTTTCACTTAAAAGAATTGCACAATTGCGATCATTTATTCCAATCATTGATAAATTATATGTATAATATCAAAGGTGTACCTGTATATACAAAATATTTGGATGTAAAAAACCGGTGGGCGTCGCCGTTCAAATTAAGGTCGTAAAGGTTTTCATTGTTGTGCAGGCTAGTCATGAAAACCTGTCGGCTCAGATTTACTTTTACTACTTTTTTATGTCCCTGGACTATTTTCATACTGGACTAATTTCTCATTTTTGGTTATATATTTTAATCTAGTTGAATTAGCCATTTACATTATTCGTTGAAATATATAACATAAAGTTAAAAAATACTTTAAGCTATATTATGTTTTGTCTCTTTCTGTTAATGTCAAATATTATAAAGTGTTATAGAAAAAACATATTTTAGCTTAAGTATGCTTAAACTTTTTTATGAGTAACATTTGGATATGGGATAGACTACTCTGATATGGGATAGAATACTCCGATTGTAATTTTCTATAAGTATAAATTAGAGACAATATAATCAATAACTTTATTTATTAATTCAGCTTTAAAATGTACAAAAACAAACTTACAAAACGTTATAGAGTGAGATCACGTTTTGGCACAACATTAGCTATAAACAAATTGTTTAGACCAACTTGAACTTATAAATAGACATAACTAAGAAAAATTGATTTACAGTAACGATGGTCAATTGTTTTTAAATGTTATTTGACAATCAACTTTAATCTAAACTTAATTTAAACGAAAGAAGTTACTTCTATGGCAGTACTTATTTTAAATATTTACAAATTTTATATTTAGTATTAAAACATTTTAGCACTTTGTTTCATATTACTTATTTTATGAAATGTCTTTGCAATTCTAATTGAGATTTATACGTATAAAACATCGATTACTAATGTTATTCTAAGTCAAAAACGTATTTTTACAAAAAATATTAGTTGCTACCTAACCTCAATGGAGAATTTATACAGCGAAGGAAAAATTTGGCACAAAAGTTTAATTTCTTTGGCTCGCGAGGAGGAATATAAACATCAACTACTCGCAACATTTCTCTAGTCATTAATTATAAATTCCAAAAATCAATTGTACAATTTATTTCGTACACTTTACAATAACATCTTAGTATATTTAAAGGTGATTGCGATCGAGTACACGTGAAATGAGACAAAATATTTATTTAAATTGTTTATTGTAGGACCAGAAAGATAAAAAAAATCTCGTACTTACGATCACAATCACCTCAATAAGATATGATTTATGTACATATTGTCATAGATTTTGGAAGTCTACGCTCGCTTCGATTAAACTTCCTCCGTTATGAATCAACTTATTTTTGAAATGAGAACATGCCACTATTTCCTGCCCCATTTCAAGTTCCAAACGACTATGGTATCTAAAGCCGTAGCAGGCGACGACTTTCATTTATCTATGCATATTGTCTTAACCCACATTGTCACACACATTCACTCAAGTCTGCCTACACATCGCTCGGTGGCGAGGAGGCTGAGGTTGGGCGCTAGTGTAGTTGGCTCTTAGTACTGAACCCATAGTGCAGGTAGGGGGAGCCGGCGCCGTCGCGAGCGCCGCCGGCGTTTGAGGCACTACCAGTGCCACTTGGGCATTTTAGTGCCGAACGCAGCTCCGACGCCATTTCTGAGCACAGTGACGCCTGCACATTAAAAATGTATATTGACTGTTAGGTCAATTATTTATCGAAATTGTGTCCATCGATTATATTTTAATGACATCACACGGAACGGTCCCTCAAGGCCTTTTACAAACGTCTCGTTCTGTCAATGTAAAATTTTGTAAAGTGCGATAGTGACAAAACATACTTGCTTTAAGTATACTTCATCTTTTGTAAGAATAACATTAGTATACAATTGTAGGTATCACGTACAGATATTATATATTTTGCACATCATATAGATATTATATATTATCACAGCATAAATTACTTGCGATGTGAATGCTATTTTATGTTGTGATTACGTTTAACGCCATTGCAAAATGTTTTATGGTCATTTTATGATGAGAAATAAGGTTCGGATTTCGGATGCGAGTTTTAAGTATCTCATAAAATATTACTATTAATTGTCATCAAAACTGTTTGAAAATGGAAAAGTATCAGAAGCATGAAATCAGTTTAAAATTTGGGGGCAGTGAAGTGCCCCCGCCAAGTCGAGCAAACGGCACGGCCGTATCATCCTTTTCTCGAATTCAGGGCAATTTCGAACCCCAATAACTTCGTTGTGGATAAAACAAGAATTAAATTATTGAATTACACATTCGTTTTGGAGACGAGTTTCAATCGCTTGGAGCGCCATAGACTAAACAATCTAATATAATATGTACTACTTGTAAGATACATTGTGTTTTCATGCGATGGCCAAGTCGATCTATTTATTTAAAACGTAATAGATTTTTAATATTGATACGATAATAACTTACGTAATAACTTAAGACAGAAGGTCTCTTAAGTAGGTACTAAAAAAATTAACCGACTTCGTATCTCAAAACTTTTTGCGGTAGAAAAACTGAGACTGGTTTGGTTTTTTTACTGCATGGTTTTGATGGCATTTTTATTTACAAGATTAAAACAAAGCAATTACCTCTTCCTTCTGAATGCGGCAGCCAGAAAATAAAAAACGAATTACAATGTACGTAACATTATTAAATACATACAATCAAGGCTCATAACGTGTTTTAGCTTATGTTTAATAATTCGCTGTGTATATATAATTAGTTAATAGAAAAACTTTGTTCCAAAATAATAAAACACTTAAATTCTTTTTCACTAGCAATAAAAATATTTGTGATGTTCTATGTCTAACTACAAGTTGATGTGTCAATCAATCGTACAAGGTAATTAGCTCGTAGACTGGCGTAGAACGTGCTACGAGAGGCCTATGATCGTAGCTTGGTATGTTATATACCTTTCGTAGCATTTATATTTTTTTATTTAGCTGTTAATTTCGGACTACTACTTTGGCATTATATTTTATTTGTTCAATTATAATAAATAAATACTTAAAACAATAAAATACTTCAGTGTATAGCTAACTACTAAAAATATATAAAACAAATGTTTACCTATAATTTAAAAGTAAAACTAGAACAAAATAATACAGTTTCAATTAGAAATTGTAAAAAAAAAATCTTATCAAAATTTAATGGTTCTTTTTTCACGCGGGCCCTGGGCTTCGGGTATAACATGAAAGAATGAACCAGGGTTAATACAATAGTAACGATTAGAGAGAGAGAGTTTACATACCCGCTCATCAACGGCGACCTTCCTAGACTTCCAGACGAATTCGCAAACGGCGATCACGCAGGCCACCCCCATGCCCCCCATCAGCACCACGAACACGCCGCCAACATTGGCCAAGCCCAGCTCGTTAGCCGTCGATGACGATTTTGACGTTTCGTCCTAAATTATATGTAGAAATGTATGATTCTGCTAGACCTAGACTAGACCATAGATTTAGAAAGGGCCCCGCGCGCGGGATTAGACTAGACTTATATTAAAATGTAAATAACAAAAAGAAAAAATATATTTCTTTAAAAAAAAATGGCAATCAAGAGGTTGACTACCTCTGCCAAAAAACAAACAATTTTCTTGCTAAAGAAGTAAACAGTTATTACGTGAACTGTAAATACTATTAGTGATAAAAAAACCGGGTTGCACTGCGGGAGTGCCGGCAGAAGTAAAAACTTGAATATTAACGTTGTGCATTTTTGATATCTTACGAATTTTCGATCAGGGTCACGTATCCTGACGCGAGTTTAACATTTTATACCCATCACAAAAACTGCACAACGCCGCTAAAGAAGTTTTCACTTCAAAAAAAATTACGTGAATGTATTGAAAAACATATCACTATTTTTGTATCAAAACGGGATTGTTATAACTTTTATTCATTATCAAAAAGTAATCTAAAATATTTCAAAACTTGCACTTACTCGGCACGAGCCGCCGCCGCGCTTTTCCTTCCACCATTTTGTTTTGAGAATGTGTAATTTCCCTTCTTCCTGCAGTTTTAGTACGGCCCCGCTTATTGCCGTGCGATATGGCGAATCTAAAACAGAACGATACTATTAGTTTTAAAATAAAAACCATTTGCAAAGTTCTGCGAAAGTGAATTGTTTTTGTTTTCAGCGATATTTGCTTTTGCAATGTCGCATTTTGTGGGAAATTTAGAAAAACTCGTTTAGCGGATTGGGCGCGGATTTAAGCATATCGTTATTTTTTACAACAGTAATGTGTTTTGAATATGTTGCTTAGAAATTTCATCTTGTAAGTTGTGGTGATTACATGGAATGAAACAAACATTGCGACTTTCTTGGCGATAGAATGGAGAATATTAGGATAACGATAATACATACTGGAAGAATTTTCTATACGTATAAATGAGAATACCTTTACCATGGTTTCCCATTATTAAGTTTTATATTTAGTCTGTACTTACATTAAAAAATAAATTAATACATACTGGGCGGCATAGCGATCCCGTATCCCTTGGAGTCGAGCATTCCTCCCACTTGAGTGAGATCACAGTTCCTCTCTACAACGTACTCGATGGTGGTGGACTCCATCAGGTAGGCGTACCCCCCCTTGCCCCGCATCACACGCTCCTCCCCCTCTTTGTTGCTGCTGGTGAAGACTGTGGGCCGCGCTGACTCCATGAACGACCACATCCGCTGATATGTCGAGAAGTTTGAATCCTGTTATGTGAAACTCGTGATATGATTTGCAGTTCAAATCTTTCTTCTAAGATAGCGTCAATTTTTAACTTCTGACTTGCATTAGAGATAGTCTTGACGAATGTTTTTTAAGGCAGCTACGTTTTGTCGTAGTTGTGTCATTGAGATAAGGCAATTTGTAAATCAACCGGATACCTTTTATGAAATGTAAAAAAATCTATATTAAATAAGTCATTGTCTTATATACGGTTCATTACATAGATAAATAAAAATCTATGGTTCATTATGACATAGGCAAAAATAGTACTTCAATTGTGAGAAATCGATCCACATTAGAGTTCGTAGAACAAGCTTCGTCAAGGAAAACTTTCTGAGCTTTTAATACCTATTGACTCTGCAAGAACTCTGTCGAGTCATTAAGCCTTCAATGTAATCCAAAACGGATTTGTAGATCATTAGTTCTTGTGGAGATTTTCTGTTTTTGTATTTGTTACTTACGACGACGGAAACACGGCAATGTTCATAATTTCTTTTCTTATGATTTATTTACCAGGTGCTTCAAATTATGGTAGAATTTCTAAAAATACCTTCAAAAGTATACACGTAAATGTATGATGAGAACCATCTTCTTTTTTATGTGCCTATTCATGACTGAATGTTGTCGTCAGCTCCTTAAATTTATTCAGAGCTAGACTGAATAATGGTTCAATTGTTTTGACTCCCTAAAGTTAAAACGACCTAGCTAAGTGAAGAAAAAATGGAAATCTGACCCAGAGATTGATGCTTTAAGAGAGAGAGAGAGAGAGGCCTAAATTAAAATGTCAGGCGGTATGCAATTTTTTTAATACAACAAAGTTATATCTCACCCTGAAAAAAGCTGCTGTAGATCCGCCCTTCAGTGCCCCATACTTGATCTTAGTTTGTTTAGCGAGGTCCTCGGCACTCTCAATGGGCGAGTCCATTCTTTCCACTGTTAGGAAGGCCGCTAGATTGGCAGTATACGACGATATCATAATCAGAGTGAAAAACCACCACATACCAGCCACCATTCGCGTGGATACCGCTCTGGTGAAAATAAAGATCAGAGTGAGTGCTTTGATCTAATTAAAGATTGAAGGAAAATCATAGAAAAATATTTTACTATATTTATGACATGGTATTTTCTTTTGTCTTTAAAGTTCCGAAACTCTGATAAAATATGAGGCGTATATCAAAAAGTGCTCTGAATGTCTTAGGGATATGATATTATTGGAACGAATTATACATTTAAATATTATCTATAATTTGTTGAAATCATTACATTTGGTTAATCAGTAAAACGAGATAGATTTCACAATAAATTAATTGCTAAATAAAGAGGGTACGTACTGAAATGCGAGCGAAATCGATCTCTAACTTAAACACTAAGTTAATTCCAAACTTTGATGCAGCAAGCTATGGACACTACACAAGCACTGAAGTACTGGTGCACCAACAGTACAAACACATCGTCCCATCTAGTTATTCAATTAGCAACTAAATTACCAAGTCCTTAGCCAAATATTGTGCAAAACAAAGCTAGTCAAAATTGCCGACACGTCTCTATTTAAATTGAACTCAATAACTAGCGATGCTTGAAATTCACAAAGGGCTGTGGTCGCTTTGAAACTAATTAGTAAAGGGAGTCCTTCATCCAAGGGCTGCAACTGAAGGCTACATTTCCTTATTATAGCTAAACTCGACGATAAAGTTAAGTGGATCCGATATTTGAGATCAAAGCTAACCCATTGTTCTAGGTGAGTGTATGAACGCCACATGTAGCGATGCGATACGACGCGACGTACGACCGGTGTTAAAAGTATCCCCTTTTATAGCATCTGTACAAATATATGTATGATATGTACGATAAAGGGCAGACTCGCTGTCACATTATTTTGTCACATAAGTGTGTCACAGAAGAAAGTTTTCAGTATTCTCCGCAGTCACATTCACAGTTTGAAACTGTCGCTTCGTGTCGCATCATGTCGTTTGTCAATCCCCTAGGAAAATGGGATGGATAAATATTCTGGAACAATAGCCGTCTGTTATTTGTTTTGACTTACTTCGGTGCGATATCCGAACCTTGCTGCATCAGAGAGCCGATAGTGAACCAGAGCGAGTTCAACAAGGTGAACTGATTCTCCACGAGCGGCGGGTCGTCCAGGCAGTTCCGGGGGCCATCCCACTCGTACGGACTGAACCTGCGCCCAAATACCGCCGGTCATTCACCTCATCAACTTTTTTTACACGAGCATTCCACCAGACTATTGCAAATTTATACTTCAGAAACTAAATCTCATATTAATTACATAATTCCGAACAAAAATACATCGTTCACATTAGAACGATGTGTTTTTGTTCGGAATTATGTAACGCGTCTTTCGTTCCCCAAGTTACTATCTGTTACTATCAGTAGTAACACGGGTACTGTGTATATCAAATGCTATGTCAAAGAACATAAATTTAGAATTAATTGCCATTTAAATTTTGTAACGTTCGCGAAAATACACAGCAAAGCAGATGAAAACGTAATCAGACAATAGATAGTTTGGCATATTTACGGAGACTAGATATTGTCAGCCAAGTCTGTATAATTATAACGTAATAATCTACTTCCGATACTATATAAATTCGCAACTAGCACTGGTGAAATTCGAAAACCCCTTTACAGCAGTTCTTCTTGTGGATTTCGCTGAGTTCACTATGATAACGGATTCGGAAACTTAAGTTTCTAAACCCGAGAAAAGGGGACTTAGTGATATCTTACTTGGGCAAAAAGTCACAGCTCTGTTGCATGAGGGATCCGATGGCAAACCAGAGACAATTGGCGAGAGAGAAAATATTCTCCATTTTATCACCGTCTGGGGAGTGCGACTGGTGCCATTCGTACGGAGTGAACCTATTAGACTGATTTATTAATATAAACGAACTAAATATGAGAAAAGGACTGCTGAGAAAAAACTTAATAAACGTTATTAATGTTTATGAAAAAAATAAATTATATTTTGTATACATATATAAGTAAGTACATATTTTTCGTTATTATATTCGCCGATATTTTTGCTGAACTATTTTCGTATCTAAATTACAAACAAATTATAAATATATTTTGTTTAATATAAATTGGTTTCTAGTCAAAGAAAGGAAATTTTGTCGCAAACAAAATTGCCATTTTAATATCATTGTCTTATAACATCGATGGCATATTCGAGAATAAACTACCTAGAAAATATACATCTTCTATTTACATATAGCAAGAAACATTTTATTCATATATCATTGTTCATTTCAACGAATTACTTTTGTATAATACATGTTTGACTAACCTTGCAAGGATGAAGAGTAACACAGATACTCCCAGATACGCAGTAGCCATATAGATCCATACATCCAATGATAAAGGTGACAGGAATGAGAACAGGTTCGGTGGTTGTTTTATAGGCTTTCGGTAGAGCACCGAAATACCCAGGTTCATAAATGGCATTGTGAAGTCGACCACTTGCTCCCTGTTGGCGAAATAAATTAGCCATGATTCCCCCATTGTGGTTTTCCGTGGAAATTAAAATTCTGCGCGTAAATTTTGAGCGTAATTGGATTTGTTGGCGGTAAATGTAAGTTGAAAGCGTTTAGTAAGTGAGAAAATGGAGGGAATATACTAACTGGAATTCTTTAAGAAAACAGATGTAAATGAGCCAGTAGATACTCTAAACTAGTAATTCAATAGTGAAAGACTTCAGACGTTACATATTTTTTTGTTACATTTTTATCTATGTACCATTTGTTTTATATATAGTTAGTATGAGGACTAAAATATACCTAATATATATTTCGTTCTAACCACAGAGACTCGTCTTTAGTTTTTTCATGAACCAATTAGACCTAATTGAAGTTCACATATTTTTATTAGTCCTCCGACTTAAAAAATAATTATAATTTTGATTAGTGGATCATACCTATCATAAGTAATGGTGAGGTCCGCGATAGCAACATCGGCCCGCTGCTCCAGCAACTCCCTTATCATTCCGTCCCACTCTTTAGTCTCTCGGTTGTAGGACCCGTATCGACCGTCAGGCGCTAGCTTGAATGTATAATTGAAGCCCAGAATTTTAGATATCTCGTGAATCAGATCAATGGCGTACCCTTCGAATTGTGCGTTCCCAGTCAACTTCTCACTCGCCTCCTTTCGCATACAATATGGCGCACTCTACGAAATTAACATACAAATTTCAAATAATACACTTAGCTGGAAATGAAAATGACGATTTTTGAAGACAACGTTCCATATTGAAGCTATGAATGCGGATGTCTCTCTCTCAAGCAAATTCCCACAGTGAATATATTTTTACAACACGCTTGTCTACGAAATCCCAGTTCACATACCGACGACACTCGTATATACATGTAGGATACGCTAATTTTGCGTTTGTGGGTCGCAAGAGAGCAGTAAAACGCTCCCGAGAATTAATGTAGACAGTATGATCTTGTTTATTACTTACCAAAATTGTAGTGACGATGAGCGTTTTATTTTGGAGTATTTCGACGATCTGTTTTTGGTTCTCGCCGTAGGATCTCGTGTAATTGACCCCTTCCGATGAGTTCCAAGTTCCCGCCTTTTGAAGACCGTCCCTTGTTAGTTCAATTATATCTAGAGTGAAATCGCTTCGGAATCCTTGATGGTCAAACTTTATAACTCCGGTTAAGCCTTTCATTTCAACCTGTTCATTGAAATAAACGAGTTTTGTATTAATTTGTCTGAGAATTTTGAATGAGGCTTTTGCGGTAAATATAGAAATTTCAGTTTCATTTTAAACTTCAACAACAACAATGAGTAAAATATAAGTACCCAGGGAATCCGCTCTAACCTGGTTCTGTTGTTATAAAATTAACTTTCCTCCAAGTTTCAGCACTCAAGACTATCTATCAAGGTAGAAATAGCAGTGCATTGATAGATTAGTCCAGTGTAATAAGAAAATAAATTTGTATGCAGCACTCACGATCTTCATGTAGTTGATGAGGCTGTACCCGTGAGGCCAGGTATCCTCGGCTTCGCAGGAGAGTGGTCGCACGTCGATTTGCTGAGACGTATCGAGGTCGTGCAACGCTTTCGCGAACAGGTGTACTGCGTCGTACATTAGTGCTGTTTCCGTCTGACGGTACAAATACAACGTATTTATGTCTAAGAAGGCATCGATAATATGTAATCTTCTTTATCCCTTCGTATGGTTCCTCCGATAAATTTCTTAGATATGGTTTTCTCTCCTACTTTGCTGAATTTTATTTATTTACGGGAGCATTGCATTCTTTATAATTAACTTCAAAGATGGCTTTTGGATACTCAAAATTTACTCTTCGAGTAATCGAAAATACAGTAATTTCAAATTAATTTTCCCAATTCCCAAATCCAATCTATTGATAGCCATATCACATATAGCCTAATAAGTATTCGAATAGAGAGTAAAACAATGTAGAATATTCCCTAGCTACAGTAACAAACCTAATAAAGCAAAATTTACACATGACAAGGATGTCGGAAATGTTGTCAATAGTGGAATGTTGCCATCAAAGGGAAACACTCCAGATCTGAAGGGAAAAGGAATGTCGAAACAAACGAAATTAACTCAAGAAAAAGATCCTCTTCCAATGTTTCAGTTTATATACGTTCAAAACATTCTTATTTCGTGTTAATGTAGAGATACATTGTTGAATCAATTTGATATAACTATTTATTTTTTTTAAGAACCAGTTACATATTCTTATAACTCACTAGCTGTGCCCCGGCTTCGCTCTCGTGGGAATTTCGGGTTAAAAGTACTCTGTGTTATTCCAGATTATATTCTATCCATGTACCAAATTTCATAACAATCGTTTTTAAAGATTTTGCGCGTAAAAGTAACCTATATATATATATATTTATATCCTGATAAACATTCGCATTTATAATAGAATATTCATAAACTAAACAGTAAAACCTAAATAAGTATTTTGATCATAAGTTAACCTTATTAATAAAACCCATGTCACCAAAAATAACATTGTCAAAGAACAATTTGCACTCACCTTTATAAAGGTCATATTTTCCTGCAAATAAAATGAATATTTTAATATTAACCTTTACTATGCAAACAATACTTCAGTTATCCTGTACAAATATATCTTATACATTTACCTTAGCCGAAGTGTGGCCCAACTGTAATTTTCTGCCTTTCCGGGCTTCATCGTATACCCAGTCTCTTATGACTTTTTGGACATCAGTTCGTTCGGGATCCAGTAACCTTAAAGCTGTTATGTTGGTGCCACCATATTTGAACTCCTCTAAGTCAACACTGTGAAGGTCCTGTGGAAACAATAACGTCGTTACATTATATCTACTTGATTTAACACTTTCGGGATATATTCCGCACAATACGAGTAGGAGTGTAATTGTGTGTTTAAGGAACAGTAGCGTAAGTAATAGCCGCAAACCTGTTATATTGCCCAATTAATTAAACTGTTCGTTTCGTTTACAGTGTGTGAGTGAGGTTTCATGAGGTTGTTATTGCGATGGTGTCATTACGGCAAATTATTTTCATATATTTGACAAATGTTGAAAAAACACATACACGTAATAAATCTTGATGACAAAATAACTGAGTGTCGTCTTGTGAAACAAACCGAGTGCATCCACTTTTTGTATTTTATACTACCAACCAAGCAGGCAAACAGGCATGTGATCCTACTGGACTCTTCTATGGATGCCTGCAAGACCATAGTATCACACGCGCGTTGCTAACTTTGTACCTTAGGGTCTGTTGCCAAAGTACCTTGTAATAAATTGTTGTGTTCCGATGATGTTGCGGCCTGGTAGAAAAATTAAAACAATGGGCATATTGTTATACCAGCGAGGTGATGAGATAGCTGTGGTAGTCCGACATCATGCCAATCTGCTGCGCCTGCTGAAGCACGTCGCGGATCCGGTCCGTCGCGCAGTCCAGCACTATATGCGATTCAGCTGAGTTCTTTATTTGCTTCAGCAGAGGCCTGAGATGAATAGTAATAGCTAACATAACTGTTAATGTTCCTAATTCCCAAATTAACATACAAGATAAGGAGCAAGTCGGTATATCGGAATTACAATATGACATGATATGAAAAATAGAACTAGAACAACCTGCTATAAAAATAAGATAGACACGATAATGTCATAACGTTCAATTTTTTTTTTTCATAAAGTATCGGTTGCTTATTACAACTATACAAGATCGTTTTTCGTAGGTATATATCATTCTAAATTATGGTATTATTGGTATATACGCATACAATCACCTTGTCTGAAGGGATATTGCATTAGAATATTCGATAACAAAGCGGACACACACCAGCGGCTTCGAACTAAGTCTAGAAGCTTCTCAGATTCTCAGGTAAAGAGAAGATAATGGATGTTTCACTTTGAGAACATCCCGGTTTTGGGTAAACGTACGTATTAGATAATGCATTTTGTAAACAAATACGTGTTCTATTTATAAAACACGTGTGTACACCCTGATATCTTTGAGATTGTGCAAATTCTTGAAAAGTGAATAAATAAACCATAACTTACCTGTAATCATGGGAATCCGGCAGTTGTCTCACTGCGACCGGCAGTTCTGAAGGTCCATGGGCTTTGAGCAACTCTTGTAGTCGCACTAGTCCATCGCTGTTCTCATAAACTATAGTAAAGGACTTCCATCCCCATGCCCTCACCAGGTCTACATAGGCCTAGAATAAAACTAAAGAGTAAGCCTACTACTACATCTAAATATAACTAGACAGTAGAACGGTAACAAAAATCTAGTAACATTATTTACTTAGGTCATCCTCATATTCCTTCTTGTATCAAATTGAACTTGAACTTCACTCTTCCATTTTTTTTGTGTTCATAAATCCTATGTATATTACAACCCTATATTAGGCACTTAGCAAAATGGAGCTGACATGTTCACAATCAAACAAAAATATTAGAATCAATATACATATATAGTCTTGAAATACAGAAATTTTCAGTAGAGATTCATTTGCGATATGAGAAAAATATATGTACTATATATATATTATTCAGCTTGACTTATGCCGTCTAGTTTCAAAGTAGTGACAAAAGAATAAATGAATTCGCTTTGAACCACAAAAGTCACGTACTTATGTCTCGATAAATATGACTCAAACAAACACAGCCATGGACTAAGTACTTACTTATTCAATATTTATTAAAATGCTTTACATTTACCAATTGACAGACGTGATTATTCAAATAAAATTGCCAAACAAACTATCGATTTATTAAGTTGTCGATATGTAATATCCGACTTATTCACTTTTGTGATATTTCAAGAGTGATATTTCATTCCGATTTATATACTTGTTTAAAGAAAAGCTCCGGTGAATTTTGTTATGCCGCTTTTTATTCACTTGCGCTTTGAAATCGGCGATAGACTTAGTTTAAAATATTTTATTGACGTCATATAATTGATCAATTATCATCCTAAGTTGCAATTTACAATCATCGAATTTTGAAATTGAATTTGTAACAGTGTGCTTGTTACTTACTCGACTGAGAGCCGCCGGGTGGGGATAAAGGTTGACGAGGCAGGATTCCCTTCTGGTCCTGTAGTCCCACCTGGTCTCCAAGTGGGGCAGTTCCATCGTGTCACATATGGACTGCACGTGGGCCGCAGCGGGAGCCGACTGGGGACCGAATATCGCTGCCACGCCACTCCGGAGTAAATGACACACTGGACAGGTAAACATTGTTACCTTTTTTATTTTCTTATTAATTACTTTAGATGAAAAAACGTGACAAGGCTGATAAGCTCTAGCTAAGACATTTTTTCCAAATAATAAATTTGATGATTTTTGTTTTTAAAATGTTTCTATGTCTATATGAAATAATCGTTTTGACAAATTAAATCAAATGGCTCATTCGTTTGCTCATAATTTAAGCTGTATAAAAATAATATAAAAAGACATGACAAGTATATAACATCTATGTCAGTTTATGAGGCTACTAACCTAACATTTTACCCACCAAAAATACATATTTGTAACAAAGTTAAAATCTTACTCTATTAAAAATATGCTATTAAATATTACTGTAAGATACAAACTTTTCGACGTATGTACAAATGACCGCTGGTTCATGTTCAGTAAATACAATATTTCAGTCATATAAGTATCTATGCCTAATCAATCATGTAAACCTATGTAAACTAACCTCTCTTGGATGCGTGGAAGCTGTCCTGGGGTGATATAGTCTCAACCTGTGCAAGTAACTTTGCCCTTGGTAGTACAGCCCTGTCAGCATTCACTCTCTCTACTGCGTAGCGAAACGCTACTTCTTGTTTATCGTCTTCAGGGTGGAAGAGGCCACCTGGCGCATAAATAAATATATATAAAAAATCGTTAAATGTTTGTAAAATTAAATCCATAATGTAATAGTTCGCATATGTACGGTCGGGCCGACCTCTTAGGGTTAAGTTAATCTGAAAATTAGCCCGAAATTTATCTTAATTTCCTGATTATAACAACAACAAAACAAAATAGAACAACACATTCAGTAGAAACATATATCATAATGCTATGGTACACATATTAAAACCACTACAATCCAGACCTCAAAATGAAAAATGTTTAATCTAGTTGACTATCATAATGTTATTATTTAGTCGCCTCTACTTTGGCATCTTTCCATTTTGTTTTCCAAATGCGAATTAACGTAATAATTAACTTCGCCATTAAGTCTCCATTAAATTAAATAAATTTGCAATGTATCACTGGCCTGAACGTTAAAAAGCAAATTATGAAAAATCTTACCTATTCGTATTGTATCTGGCAGGGCAGAAAGTCGTCCGAAAAACAAAATGAGAAAAATCGCTTCCGTCCCTCTCATTCTGAAACAACGGAGAAACTTTTACAATATAGAAAGTTTTGGCATTTCGGTGCAGTCATCAAGCCGTTTTGTATCATCTGACCGTACACAGGCCACTCAAGCGTAATAAAGGTAGAATTTATTGGAACTTTGCGGAAAGGAGTTCATTATGAGTGGATAAATTGATTCGGTTGATAAAAGAGAAAGGAACCGGGAACTTTAACAACAACAGAACATTCAAAATAAGATATTTTTTATAAAAAATCTATAATATACATGGCGTTTGTATTGCTATCATGTTGTGACGTGCCCTGCTCTATTTTAGTTAAAAAGCATTCCTAATAATTTATTTGCTAATAACCTATTAAATCGCGTAATTAGATAAAAAATAAAAACTCATGTCATGTTTGTTTAAATAACTAAACATTACAAAATGATACATATTTTTGGCAAATAGTATATTGGATGTGTACGTAGGTTGGTTAGTAGAACACAATACTCGAATATGCACGTACCTAACTCACATTTACTAAGGAAATAATGTAAGCATATATAGGTAGTCTCATACAGGTAGTCTAAATAAAAGTATTTTCTTAAAATAACTCGATCAATATCGCTGCGTTAGCTTACACAATAATTCAATACGAAATACCGCCTAGGTACAAATTTATCCCGACAGCCACGCTTCTTCATTTTCTCAGATTTATTCGCCGCCATTTAGCAAACCGCGTAATTAATTTCCTTTGTCGTCGTGCACCAAGTTCCATAATCTATTTCGTGAAAATTAAAGATGCAATTGTGTTTTTTTTAAACCGTTTTAATAACTTTTAGTGAATACCTTTTTATAAAGAAAATTGACGAAGCGTGTTGTGAACGAATTTTATGTTGGCGAATCTTGTTTCGTGACGTTGAGTGAAGATATGAGAAAGCGTGTTGTTCATAATCGTATGTAATTTATTTTCAATCATATACTCGTGATAGTAGTCGGACCAGGTAATAAACTTGTATAGATAATTGTTCCGTGACAGTCAATCCGAATCTAAAAAAGTGTCTCATAGTAGATGTGACGAATTTATCACATGATTTATATACTTTTATACCTACTTATATTCTCGGCAATTTTAGTATTGATTTAGGAATGAAAGTGACCAATGCTATTATACATATTTCCATCTCTTTCTCATGTCACTACCTTGAATCTGCACAATATTTCCCTTCAATGATCAATAAAACTACTTCGGTATACTATGAGTGAAACACCCTCAGGAAGGTCCCTAGAGGGACCTATTCGATCGAATAACAACAAAGTGGAACCAATTTTTTAGACATAAACTTAATAATAGAAGAGTGCTAGACGTGACTGATGACGGAGCGAAAATGGGACCAAATATATATTTTTTTCCCATAGTCGGTGTAGTCTTCTTTTTTCTTATTTGTTGATCTTAACTCTTATTATAACAGGACTTTTTTTATTTATATAGCATAATTGACAATTTTGGGTCTGAATGGCATATTAACTGTCAACTGTAACGGTCAACCTCCCGGTCATACCCAATGTTTTGACGTCAGTCAGCTTAAGATCAACATGCCCAACATTATTGCTATACAAATCAAAGTATTATATTATCATTAGATAGATCAAGGGATTAATTTGAAATAATAAAAAGCGTTGGCCCCACTTACGCGCTTTCTTATCTATGTCTAATAAAAAATATTTCAGAATATTGTCGATCGAACGGTTTGATTATAATCATAAAACTTTTCTGTTTAACTTTGCCCTATCTAGTAGAGAGTGTAGAGAGTTCATTAAAATAGATGGTATCGTTTTGTAACAATACTGGCTTAATTAATGAATGTGTATCTTCTTTTAGTGGCTTCTTTTCTAAACGAAGATCTGGCCAAATCCCGCCTAAAAGCAAGAAAATATAGTGGACTCTAACTTCACACATAACAGACTAAGGGAAATTAAAACATTTTGATACCAAGATAAGGGATTACTCACAACAATAGACCAACGATCGCTAGAAATGGAGATACACGGTCAAGAATTTAGGCCGGACACTTTATGACCGACAGAGTTAAGACAATAACTGAAGGAATAAACGTAAAAGTGTCTTCTTATGTGGAAAATTAGTTAAGGTGGTTATTTTGAACCTTACATAGTATTATTCACAATTATTTTTATTATCGTTATTTACATTTAAGTTTAGACGACGTGTAATTTTTCCATTTTCCATAAGGAAAGTAGTAGAAATACTATAATTTCCTGTTTTCATAAGTAATGGTCCGAAATGCCTTGATATCTTGAAATTGGGCCCGATATCAATTTCCTGTTTATTTGATTTGAATATTATGAATAAGTCTATATGCAATTTGTTAAATTACTTATTAAATATTACTATTTTATTAAAAATAATTAATTAATTACCTGTATGATCCGTATTTGACAACATAAATAGAAGTTAAACAATTCGACACACACTAATTAATTTATCACTAACAAAATCTACGAAACGCACACACGTACACAGAGTATAACATTTTTAAACTTCGTTGTTATTAGCTCGGCAGTATTTGTTTGTTTTTGATTCTACTTAATTTCGGACACGTGCGGCTCGATTTCGGTTAGTTGATCAAATCTGTATCGATTTGTATTCGAGTGTAAATCGAGTCATGTGCGATGTAGGCCTGTGGAGCGGCCGCCCGCGTACGGCATTGGCAAGCTGGCGACTGGGGGAAAGCGCAGAAGCCTTACCGCGCCTGCGTGCATACACCCTGCCAAGCGACACCATCCGCTGGGATGAAATACTGACACCAAAACTTAGCTCGAATTTCTTAGAAACTGTAACTAAAATCTTTTTCTATTTTGTGTTTCTTTTCCTCACTTATTTAACTTAAATGTCACAAGCAATATATTTTGTCGTCTAATTTTTACGTTATTAAATAAACGTTTACGTTATTGTATAAAAATCCTAATATTCCACATGAGAATAAACCATAACAAAAAATAATATATAAGCGTCCACAAGAAATACATAAACATCTAGCGGTTCTTTTCCTCAGTAAAACATCCCCTGGATGGTGGACTACGCAGCGGCAGCCACTTCGCACGCACCCCGGCGTCCGTTGAACTCCAGGATTCGCATAGTCGACGCAAATTGTCTTTTCATTATTCACACCGCGATTATTTCGCTCTTTGACATCAGACAATACGTCTGTCGAATGAGGAATTTCAGCCGTAATCAGAAGTGTCATCTGTCATGTAGCCTTAATTTAGGTTTATATCCTTGGATATTAATATTTACTCCAAAGGAATATTCATTTAAATAATTAAATTATTATTTATTATTATTTAGAGCTATCAAGTATCCGACCGCTGGTCAGAGGCTTCCCTCCAATATTTTTTAAATGGAAGTCTAGTTCTTTGCCCATGATTTAATAGTTTCATTTTATATTGTAGTATCATTTGAAATCTTTCTTTCAATCAAACATAGCAATACATGTAATGATTTGTTAAGAACTATCGCAAAAGTATTCTCTATCATAATTTCGAAAAGCATGTTCCTCCATGATTCTATTTTTTTTTTAGAAAATTTAAAAGTTTCTCTTTATGATTTTGAATGATACAATCTTTGGATAATATTTTTGTTGCATACATTTTATTTACTCTGAGCAACACAACATATATCTATTTTCTTACCCAAATAATCCTGAGCTTTAGGTAGAAGTAAACAATAAGAATAGTGACAGAAGGTTGATCGCCGTCACAAAGAGAGGATTTAGAAAAAGCGATCGACGACGATTGCCACCGCCGCCGCCGGCGTTTCCACGCTGGAATCTGGAAGCCGGCCAGCAAGATGAGATTAGGTGGCTGCAAACAGAAATTTAAGGCGCAGTACAAATTATGAAGCGTTCTAATTTTTTAAATTTGATCTGTCGAAGCAGTGAGTAGGCCACAGTCGACCCATGTTATTTTTCAAAATTGGAACCGCGTCAGAATCCTAATATGACAATCAAATTGTTGTTTTACTTTTGAACAACAACAGTTGTTTTACTACTTGGCGTTTGACGACGACGACGTGACGACTACGTTGACGACCTCGGTGGCGTAGTGGTAAAGTCATTGCCCCTGAACCGAGAGGTCCCGGGTTCGATCCCCGGTCGGGTCAAGATGGAAAATGATCTTTTTCTGATTGACCCGGGCCTTTGATGTTTATCTATATATGTATTTGTTATAAAATATGGTATCGTTGAGTTAGTATCCCATAACGCAAGTCTCGAACTTACTTTGGGGCTAGCTCAATTATTAATTATTATTATATATAATAATTATTTTACTACTATAACGAGTATATATACTATATACGAGTATATGTATATGTTGCTAAACCCCAAAGTGCAGTTAGACCTAGGTGGAGCTGTTGGTTATACGAAACTAAGTTCGTCCAAATTAAAATAAATGAGAAAATGTCGAATGGCAGAAATTATTATAAACATACAAAAATATGGTATTTTAAAATGCTTTATGGCTGTTGATTGTCTTGCTTATTTGGTAGGTATTTACTAAAGATTTTATTTTAGATGTTAAGCTTTAAAATTTTATGATAGTAGGAATAACTTTCGAATATATTCCATATTTGAGTTTATAATCTATGCTTTTAAGCGAAGTTTTCAGTAACAGGAGCACTAAGCTCGTAGGACAAGTTGATACGAGTGCAAATCTTTGGCTGCCGTCCAACGGATAAGAGTCAAGTGGACCACAGGCAGTGTGTCGGAAGGACCTCCTTTCGATTTAACTCGATCGGTGGCATTTTGCGAATGTCAAATTTTGTTCCGGTTTTATTATTGTTTTCAAACTTGATATGAGAAGAATTTATATATTTCATTAAAGTGTACTGTAGTATTTTAATAATATAGAAGAGTAGATACTAACAAGAATACTTAGCAAGATATTATTGGAAAGTAAAATTTTCATCATTATGTATTTTATATGCTTGAAAGTAAGCTAGTTACCTTGTTAACCTTGAGCGTGACATGTGAAATTCTCTTCCGAAACAGTGAGGTAAACATATCGTATAATAGAAAACAATCACGTCCCTGCGAGATTGAATACAGAGGATACATTTCCTGAAATTAAAGAGCGGAGACGTAAGCGACCGATGTCAGTCTGTCACTTGTGACAGGTTATATTGTTGTGAGACAGCGACAGCAAACACTGTGCCCGGGATGTAGCGTGCAGTGGCCGCGTGTCATCTGGGGTTTGAATTTGGAACGAATCATCTATATAATGGGTTTCACCACCGTCAACTTTGACGGAAATTGGAAATATATATTATATACTTAATGAGGTTTCAACTTTAATTCGTCATTGGTGCAATCAGTCGGTTGTAATGAAAAACTTATTCAAAGAAAAGTTTTTTCTAAACAATTAAATAGAGATAAATAATAAATTATTTCCACCTACATATTTTATATGTAGATTTGTTTCAGTTTAAACAGTGACATAATTTTATAACATTCTATTCTAAAAGTTCACGCGGCAAAGTTTTAAAGAGGCTGGGCATGTTACTTTCGAGGCGCGGTAACGATGTGAAAATATAGAGAGAAAGGAAGCGTGACTCGGTATACATGTTATATGTAAAGTTCTAATTTAACATTTAATTAAGAATGCCAAATACTGGAGTACCCTTTGGCTTTGGAGCTATACGAATGTAAGTGGCTACTTCAGCGCGCAGATTAGCTAGATGACTAAAGAGAGCGCTTGGAAAAATAATTTAAATTTTGCAATCCCGAAAAAGAGAAAGACTATCAAGTCTTTCTATATGTATTTTCTTCCTTATCCTTATATATTATAAAACAAAGTTCTCTGCCGCGTCTGTCTATTTGTTCGGGATAAATGCAAAAACTGCCATATTTTCATGCTGTTTTCACCAATAAATTTTATGATTCCTGAAAAATATTTTGGTGTATAATCTATTCTGGTTTTACTCGACCGAGGCAGGGCTGGCCGCTAATTCATTGATACACAAAAGATAAAATCATGTCAGTTCTGCACATTAATTATTTTGCAGTAACGAGTTGGTTACGGTTTCAGAGCTGCGACACCCATTGTTATGCTGGCTGCTTTATTTGGCGAAGTATGTCTTCAAAGAAATGTTGGGTGCTCGTTAATGGGCTAGTTAACGCAAGAAAAGGAAGCATTTCCTAAGAAGCTGGCTAATTAGTCTGCTTCATAACATGAAGATATTAATAAGATGTACAGTATCATGGATTAGACATGATAGTATATATCATTAATTTTTGTTTCGTTATATTTCTTATAGCATTTCTTGTTGGAAACTAATTTTATCACAAATGCATGTAACTTATAATTAAATGAAAGTCACTTGTTAAGTTGATAGAATAGACTACATACGTACATTATTATTACCTTTGTTTTCCATAGAATTAGAAATTTCCACTTGCTACGGTCCTGACAAATCTCATCTGCTTCCTCTATACTCATCAGTCTCTTCATAGATGTGAGCCATGTATTGATAAAATTACAGTTATTACTGAATGGCCAATGAAATGTCGACCGAATGTTTGTATTTAATAAAGAATTTCGAACTTTTCTTTTACCAATAGAGAGTTCGTGACGAAAGTTGGCAAGTTTTCTCTGGTTCCTGTCCATTAGTGAATACCGCACACAATGTTTGAAATGTTATAATTGTAGTAACAAAATTTGAGCTTATATATTGAACTTCTTTCACTTGATTACGATGAAAGGAAAAAATATATGAGGAAACTGCACTCTTTGTCTGCACGAGTTGATGATTCATCAGCTATTGTGTAAAATGGAGAATGCCATGGCAAATCACTCCGTTGATATTGCCCAGAAAGTCGTTGTACTTTCTTCTTGAAATTGCCACAGCCTTCTGCTATGAGAAATAGGTCTTTAAGAAGATTTTTAACTTCTATTGCCAGATATACATTTTCTTCTTCATATATTCAGAGTACATTGCTAGTTTTTTCTTGCGTTTATACAAAACTCGCATTAGCAATTAGCTATGTACCATGATTCGTGTCTGAGTCCGCCAAAGTTCTTATCAACATGAAAATGCTTAGCAGCCGTAACACGTGTGTTAAATTAGATTCGCCTTGTTTGATACTGATTATCATATAACTCCAACTCATATCAGAGATGATGCTTGGGTAGCAATGTTGAGATAACACTAAGTTTGGCACGAGTGCTGTAATAATAAAACTCAGAAGTCTCAATAGAATAAACTTGTAATCTAAGTTGATATTAATTATTAATTATCGTAATTATCATTCACGAAGTGCGTTAAGTAAACCAAATTGTAGTTTGAGAACTTAACTGGATTAAAATAATTTATTGAATACACCATTGTATTTTTTTACGTTATTACGTGCATACGATAGATTAAAAAATATTAAACTAGGTTAGGATGTTTTTGTTCCACAGTACAAAACGCTGCAGCTCAGTATGGGAAATTGCCCGGTGAGCAAAACACAAATCATCAGCTGAATTTGAAATTTAGAAAAATCTTGTTTATCAACATTTTGTCGGGCAGACTATGATAGAACATGACGAGAGAAGTATGAAGGTATCTTAACATTTGTAAGTTATGTAATGATTAATTTTAATAACTAACGTTTCAATAGTCTGATGCCGCCTGTATAATTATAAATGCCTGTAGATGCTATGCAGTCAAGCCTGAATATGCTCATCCTGCAGTGAACGAAATGAAACACAAACGAAAGTAGATATATATAAGTATATTTCTGCATCTGCATATCTACTATCGTGCAATGTGCATTCACATATAATTGAACTAATCCTGCTGAGGTTTGGATGGAATCCATTATGATAAACCTGCCTGAAATGACTGTAATCTGGATCTCGCCTGAACGACGATATGTGCACAGGAATACGAATAATTTGCTTTGAGAGGCATTACTACGGTTAGCAGTTCTATTCATTATACTTCTACTATCTAAATGAATAGGTGTCTTTATTTGCATTTGATAATGCAATATGCAAAATTACATTAAAATGAATTACTTGCACCCACACTCTAAGATTTACACCTTGAGGTTTTGTCGTGAATATTTAATTTTCTAAATAGGAAGAAAGGTCAACCTCTTGCCTTAATAGCCGTAGCCTAGGGGGAACATCGCAATAATTGTTATAGGGCTCCAAAATTGAAATGACCCATTAGTAAGGCCGCCTCGATCGGGAATCCAATTACTGTGTGGATGCCAATACGATATTGGTTCCGTCGGATTGAGGATTTCAAATACATAGCTATCATGGTTATATATTTTTTTAATCATAATAATAGACCATTGGGAGATATCTTTTCCCAGGATACTGTAACAATATAGGTTACTAGCTTTTGCCCATAACTTCGTATGTGAGTAAAACTCCGTTTCTCGTGGGAATTTCCTTCTTAATACTCCCCTACACTGTCCTAGGAACCTACGTGCCAAATATCAGCTTTTTACGCCAAGTAGTTTCGGCGTTTTCTGTCAGTCAGTCACTGAGTAACGCATATATATAGATTGGGAATGAAAGATAGTTGTGTTTTAGTTAGTCGCTTCAATTACCCGGAATTGTAAGATAGGTTAAAAGCAATATGCAACAAAACTCAACAGATCCAGTTACTAAGTTTTGTCTCGGTCTGAATAAATGATTTGATTTTGATCTAGTTAAGTAACATTAGTTAAATAAGCGAAATTTTATTATGTGTGCGCTGTTTGTGTGCGTGTCAATCAGGTAAAATTTATTGGATGGATTAGGATGAAATTTCATACGAAATCTAGAATAACATATAGGATATTCTTTATCGGTTCTGAAATTATAACGAGCAAAGTCCCAGGGGGCAGCTAGTCGCATATAAAGTGCCACAGCATAATTAATGCTTCCTTGCTTTTTTAGTAGGAAAGCTTTTTACCTCTTTTAATAATTTGTTAGAATCACAGTGTCCATTAACCTGGTCTTTGTGTAATCACGTAGCTACCTCGGCGGCCGTCTTAAGTGTTCCGTGCAGTTGAGTTTATTACTTATTTGCATTGAACATTATAGAGGTAGGTTCTGAGTAGTGCCGCTCATTTGGTTTGTAAATTACTAACTACTAAGGGTGAGTTGCACCGTCAAATTTGTCTTGACTTTAACTGGCGCGGCGCTGATATTTAGGCAAAATAGCGTGCCTTGCGTTTTCTGCGCACGTTAAAGTTAACGTCAAAGTTGACGGTACAACCAACCCATAGTTAATCATTCTCTCCCATAGAAATAGTCATTCTTAATCCGTAAAGTTATACATGGAAAAGCTCACGACGCACGATGATGCGACGGTGTATAAGTAAGTACCTATATAGTGATTAATATAATCAACATCCTAATACTGTTAGTTTGTTGTAATGACCTTCTCACTTCAAGCAGTTCCGATTTGTGGGTAAGACAAGATGTGTGGGTAAATAATGAATAGATATGATGGCTGGCAAACCCCACAAGTAGGCAATTCCATAAAATTCATTTAAACCGATAATAAAATTACGTCAAGTAAACGGTGTTGCGTCAACGGAATATGAGCCCTCATATCAAGCGATAAGCTGTAATTTAGTTTGACATTGGGTAGAATGTGAACCACCTGTATGGTAGTAATTTTACTTAGTCTGTGGTATTTCGTTCTCTTCGATTAATAGCAGCTTGACCCAAGTCCAACTTTCTTTCTTGCCTTTAACAGACCGTAATTTGTGGAATGTTGTACCCAAACATTTATTCAGTAAGTAACTTTGGATTGATTAGATTATGCCAGTTTTGTTAGGACTTTATCAAGTTATTAAAATAAAATACACCTTAATTTTAGTTTCAATTCTTGTTCACATTTCAATTCATTAATACATATTTGGTTATCCAATGTAATTGATAAAATTCATATAACAAAAATATCCCAACTTTAAATATCCCAAATATTTGTTTCAAAATATTGTAAAAATCATAAACAACACTTTCTTCAAAACATTCAAATAATATATCTTAATTTCATCTCCCCAAGATATATAAACAAGTTTTGTTCACGTGCAAGGCAAGAGTGAGTGGAGAACGCAGAGTAATGCATATGAAACTTGATAAACTCGTACATCACCCAAGCACAGGACAATTTTCCGTGCTACATAAATTCGCGGAGACGAGAAAGTAGACAAGTTAATATGAGATTTCATATCAAGAAAGGAAACAAGCGGCGCTCCGGGCTCACTGCTAATGAATAAATAACTTGGGATGTCTTCACTCCCTAGTTTACATAAGGCTGCAGTTTCATAGCTGTTCTCTTTTTCTAATCATCGCGTTCTTTAATATACAACTTCACGCAACCTATATCATAGAAAGCGGCAAGGAGTAGTAATGATAAGCCGGTACCTACAAGGGAATACTAGATAAGGTGGGTTCATACACAGTTGACATAACTTTTGCGAGTGCGGTGCCTTTTTAGGATTCCGTAGCCATTATAGATTCGTCATGTCTGTCCGTCCGTATGTCACAACCACTTTTTTCCGAAACTATAAGAATTATACTATTGAAACTTGGCAAGTAGATGTGTTCTTTGAACCGCATTAATATTTTACACAAAAATTGAAAAAAAAAACAATAAATTTTTGGGGTCCCCACACTTAGAACTGAAACGAAAAAAAGTTTTTTTATCTAACCCATACGTGGGGTTATCTATGGATAGATCTTCAAAAATGATATTGAAGGTTCTAATATCATATTTTCTAAACTGAACAGTTCAATTAACGTAATAGATAGGTACCTATTACGTTAATTGAAGTAAACATTATAATTAGGTAATTATAATGTTTACTTCGAACATCGATCAACAAGAACTTTTATGTTATGTTCCTTGCTGCTACGGAACCCTTCATGGGCGAGTATGAAGTCGCATTTGGCCGCTTTTTTTAATTTTAGATTGCCCCGCTGCTCTGTGGCGTATATAAAATATAACTAAAAATGTACAATAAAGAGTTTCGACACGCAAGTAAAAAGAAGACTGTAAAGAGGCACTGCTAAAAGGCTACTTTAAGTATTTTTTCTTAATTTCATTTTTTTTGCATCCTTATATATAATCATACAAACTCAAAAACTACTATAAATTTTCATGTTGTTTTCACCATCGTGTGATTCCTGAGTTAATGTATGTATTTAATTTATTATGTTCCGACCCGAGCGAAAGCGAAACGGCCCATTAGTTTTTTTATAATAACCAAATATGTTGCTTTTAAGTTATCCTATTGACATCATTCGATGTCAATTAATCAGTCTAATGTTCATAAACGCATTCGTGCGTTGCATTGGATTGGTTCCTTAAACATTTACAGGCATGAGGGACGTCAGGGCTTGCCGTAACTTTATTCAGTGCTTGCGTGGGAAATGAGGAAGAATGAGAAACGGCTTTGATTCTTTGTTAATTAATATATGTGTGCGAAACGTTAAGTCTGTCCATGTTAGGGAAAACATATATTATTATCCTCTTGCACGATTATCTCTGAATAGATCAACTTACTATCTAATTACTAATTAATTTGCCAAGCAACTGATAAATACTTATTTAAATAATATATTTTGATGGCTTAAGCAATTTTGCGTTTTATTCTTTTATTCATGAAAACAGGTACTAGTTTCTCATATTTTTCATTGCTTATCATTAGTCATAAAAATCATGATACATATATATTCGTAATGTAACAACCACAGACATATACATTAACCTCAAGGTAACAAACACTCAATAACAAAGAAAGATTTCATGCCAGTATGTTATTATTGATTTTCATATGTATGTTAGAATGCAACCGGGCGAAACTGTTCACGCTTTAAGCAAGTTTAACCTGATTATATATTGTGTACATTGTTTGCCACAAGTGATATCCGCGGGTGAGGGACACGTTTTCATTAGCGCCCGCCAACAGGCGCCGCCAATGGGCTGCGATCCGACTAATTTTGGACTTTTACAAAATCCCAATTTTATGCTAAAAGAAAGAAAACATTTTTTTGCCAAAAACATGAGTACAAATATACAAATTTATGTCAAAATGAATAAAATCTACATGTTTTACCGAATATAGGTATGCAAATATAAATAAATAAAGAGGAGCATGCTATCCATTATTATATTGATTTGGAATTTTGTTGTAAATTTTCGGTGCCATACATATTATACTATTACCGAGTAAAGCAGTTTTTGATGGGTGCATGCGTAATCGATAGATATCTCGATGATTCCTCGATACAACATCAGCTAGACGAGGGAATAAATGAGCATTGGTTTTCACAAATGTTGCTACCTCAAGTATGTAAAGTGACGGAAGTGTAAGAATTTCGTGTTCTCTAAAAAACTTTCTTTTTTAAATAAACGGCTAGTGGATTAAATATCATTTCATAATTATCTGTTTCCAGTCATCACTTCCTTTTTTTTGGTCGTTTTCCTTCTTAACTTCTTCTTTTTTTTCAGCCTGTTTCTACCACGAGGGTGAAAAAGGCCTCTTATAGTTTTATGCGATCTTTGTCGATCTTGGGCAATCTCAATCGACTTCACACCTGCTATTCTCTTAATATCGTCAAACCATCCCATTTGCGGACTACCCTGTGCTCCACCAGGACATTTTCTATTCTGGCAACACGGCCGAAGTAATATATTATATTATATCAGTGGCTTTATTGTCTCTGTTGCCCCTTTAACATTCACCATTCATTTAATATGTTTTTAATTTGACTGAAAAGGACGTTTTGAAATGGCCCAGATATGGCTGGCGACCTGTCGAGTCAGCTCATCCTTTATTCGCGTCACGTCTGACATGACCCGCTATGCTTTTAATTTTAATCCCCACCCCACATTTTATATATTTTATAAGGGTCCAAATTAAACTCAATCCCTCGGTCCAGTCGATTTGTTAACTGAATCCAGCGGGAAACCCTTTCATCGGGTATGCATTTTTTATTTCGCACTTTTCACATGTTTTCACAGAGGATTCCACGGTTTATTTTAATGAAGTTCTTCAAAAGTGTAAAGGGAAGCCAGTGTCACAAACAAATGTTAATGTGTAAGAAGTAATGAAACTTATATCTATAGTTAAAATTAATTCCTACTATAATAAATATTGAAACCCTACTTTAATTTATACATGGAAACTATATAATTTGAATATTGTCCTAGTTGTTGTAAATATAAATTAATCTACATATAATATCCTAGGTTTTCAGTAAACAAGAAGTTGTGAAATAAATACATAAGCAACGGTAAATAAACTCTCTTGTCCGTTTCTTCTAATTAAACTCTTTAATGGCGTTTCAATGTTTCCCAGTTTTGAATATTACTTTCGAAATAAAGTTTAGTAAGTATTTCCATCGGAGCTTATGGCCCATTTTCGAACCTTTTTTTCTCCACTTCGCACAGTCTTCGGTATCCGTTGTTCACATAACATGTTCATGGCCATGCTTATCCTTCTTGACGACATCAAACCATCACGACTATCTATCTATCTCTTTTATGACGCACGGATAATTTGTAAACGCCCATTTAAAATAAAACCCATTTTTTAGTAGAAATAGGGGGGTCCCCTATTTCTACTCAAAAATCCCCGCCAATTCCCATTCTCATCCTAGATACTCATGGTATTATTATTCAGCGGGCGAACAGCCTCAGGACGCAGCTGGTAAAAGAATATTAGAACAAAACTGCATAGACCTCGGATCCAACCAAACAGCAATCTCGGTAAAAATTCCATTTCGTCAGATATATATTACCTCCCATTTATATGGATGATGCAGCAGCATTGTGCATGTGCATACCCAGCGAGGCACGTGCCGGAAGACTGGATCCAATGTAACTAATTCTTTTTAGAATACATATTTTTCAGAAAATATTGTAGAACATCATAATGGCGGGACCATTATGATAAATAAGTTAATAATCCATTAACTTTCTTTGTTGCTTTTCAGTTCCATTGTGTTAAAAATGTTCCTATGAAAGAGATAATTTTTAAGGTTTTATGATTATTTTTTGTAGTTAGGTACTTACAATACTGAAGACCTTTTTAAATTCTGTATTTAAGGAGATTAAAAGCACAATTAAGGGAATTTTTGGACACTCTGTTCTCATACATTGCAGTTAAACAAAATATTATTGGATACATTTTGAACAAGTTCTAATAGCTCCTGTACGTTTTTTCATATATATTTATTTTAGCGCACATACACGTGATATAAAAACGTCTTTATTTTAATAAGGTTTTATTTTGTAACTTCTTGCTTAACAAATGTAATAGTCTAGATTTACGTTTTCAGTTAATCTCAGTTCCGAAGTTATCAAAACATTTGTCTTGCCGGAGAAGTGAAATCTTTAGATTAAAATTTCCAACAAAAGGATTTAGAAATCAAGAGACTAAAAGTACCTCAGAACAGGCTGCATTGTTTAACATTTATGCTTGAGGACAAAATTAAAGGAAATTCGAGGACTACGATGGATAACAATGAATTAAAAATTAGATATTTAAGAATAACACAACCCAATCCTGAGTCACTTGGATAGATTTTTTAAGTAATGAATCAAAATTTTTTTTGAACTAAATGAATGAAAATATTTCGACATTAACTTTTTTAGTTAAATTCTTTAGAGTTTCGAGTGATGTTTGGTCGATGTTTAGAATTTTGTTTATAAAGGCATGTATAAAATTGTAATAATAGAAGTAGGAAACAACATTCAGAATCAAACATCTTTTACTAACTAGCTATAAGAAAAAATAAAATTACTAAAGAAAACTTGTATTAGCTAGTTCACGCGCCCTTTCAAGATTTACGGCTCCTTATCTCTCATCATGGGCCACAAAAATTACGCGACATTATAACCACTTTGAGATCCAAAGGCTTAGGTCATTACCAGATAATGTTCTCCAGAAAACACTATTATGTTTTATATAGCTGTTTTAATAGGTTTATGTAAGTAATTAGTTGATATATTCACTAGATAGCTGTATTATTTGAAATCTCAAATAATCAAATAAAAAAGTGATCTTTTCACTTAAAAGAGGTGGGAATTACGGGTTACCCAAATACTTAGTCCTAATGTTTTTGCTTTGGTAAAGAAGTAAAATTTTCCTAACCGGACTGATGGATAAATGAAACTGTTCGTCTTTATAATGTTAAATTGTAACAACTATGCACACCAAGGAAAATAATATCAAACTTAGAGCATCTAGAATTAATTTTGTATGAAGGGTGATTGAACAGAACTTTCCTACAAACAATTAAAAATAAAGAATATTCAATCAATCTCCTTGTATTTAACTTCGAGATTATTGTGTATCTGGGTAAGAGCTTCTATTATCATTTTGTTTCAGTTTATACAATACACTCAAACACCCTATGTTTAAAATAACACGACCATAATCACTCTAAACCATGACGGCAAGGTTTAACGTGATTTTGGTCGTGTTATTTCAAACATAGGGTCAAATCAAATGTACCAAGGTAATACACCTCTACTACTATCTATAATAGGGGGTTCTATAAATTGGAGCTTATCTCGGGGTGCGGGTAATCTGGTAGTTTATGAGTTGGTTAACAATGTTACGTGGCCACCACTTGGATTATAAGCCAGCACTGTTGATTGGACTATCGATTACACATTTCGTGTACACAATTCTTCCCATGTGATTCGGGAATAAGAATTTAGATTTAAAAATTACCTTGCATAAGTTAAAAGATATGGAATCACTTTTATTATCATACTTGTACATCACAGTCGATGTGTGGAATAAGAGCAAATCGAAAATAAATAAAAAAAATAATTTGTTGTGAAATGTCAAGTGCACTCCACAATGCAAATTATGAGCTCGGGAGTTGTGGTTTCTTGTTCGTGGGAACTTTGGTATTCTTAAATAAATATAAAAATGTTACAATAAACTAGCGCGCATGTAAAAACATAATAAATTATACACCTAAACCTTCATCTGTAATCACACTATCAATTGGTAAAAACCGCATGAAAATCCATGCATCATATTTTGATTTTATCGCGAACAGGCAGACAGACACGGCAGTGGACTTTGTTTTATAATATGTAAGGATATGAATTAATATTGACTATGTGTAACTACTAGTACACAGTGCAAATACTAGTAATATCTATTCTATTTTTTCTCTTACCCATAGGTTAGTTGACTAAAACTTACTATAGTGTACTTCCTTACTATAGTGTAAAATTTATGAAATTACTTGATATGCGGGTTGTTCGCATCTGGGGACTGCCTTGTTTTTATTTCCATAACAATTTATGCTAAACATCTGATATATTCGGGTTCAAACGATCGGCCCGAAGACATTTGTATGTAAACCAGGGCAGCATCTGTCGTGTTGACCTTTCCCATAGATTTATCCATAACACTTCACTCTAAATTTACGTCTATGGAGACAAAGATTTATATTCAACTTTGAACTCGGTGTTTTTCATAATTGATGAAACAAATGTTTATTCCGCTTGTACCTACTCGTAGTAACGAACACCCACATTAACATATTAAGAATTACCTACTTCTTAATATAAAATTGACTAAGAGGAATCTTCTTCCACGGAACTTCTGTAAAAATATTGCTCATAAAAAAAGAAGAACGAAAGATTTCAGTTGGTTTAAAACACTAGGGCGGTAAATACACCCAAACATAAGCTAACTTTATTTCCTGAACTGTTACCCAAGGCACTAACTATTTCAAGACTAATTTCCTTATATTCAGAGTAATAATTTCGCAGCTTTCGCGTGATTTAGTTAATTAAGGAGCTACATTAGGGGTACATAGTTTACTTTGAGACCCGCGGCTGAAGCAGACAGTTTTCTGTTTTAGACGTTAGTTAACATAATTGAAAATGAAAATTAGAAAATGTCAACATTCAACACGTTGTTCAGAATTTACTTGGAATGTTATATAATGTAAATAAAATATTATTTTAGTCTTATTCATCTTAATAATAATTAATGTATTAGATGAGATTTCTTTTTCTCAGATTATGCACTTTCATACTGTCGTGATATCTCTGTTTAGTGGATGCAAATTGGCATCAAGTTCACCGTTTGTATATATTTTTTTGAAATGTTTTGGATAAATAATAATAAAGGATATAAAATTTTATAATATCATGAAATTTATATGATGTTGAACTGCTGCTCAAAACCAAAAACCTATAAAATATTAGGTTTTAAATAATATATATTAGGAAGAAATGTAGTGGTGAAAAATAAATAAAATTTCAGTATTAATAAATACGAGCTCGTATTAAAAAAAAATATCTTACATTACTGAATAGATAATTTTGTTTGAGAGTTTACTTCACTTATGGGAATATCAGCGGGCATACAGGTCAATATATTCAGCAATATGAAGTCGACTACATAAATTATGCGGTCCAAAGCCCGAGCTGATAAGGGTAGCTCACCGGCAATATTTTGACACAACACAGTGTTGCCTTGCCATTTCGCACGCAAATCATTTTAAAATATTTTTATTTTTAAATTTGTTACATTTTTATTTAAAAGTGATAGATACCACTTTTTATATGTGACAATAAGTTATATTTTTATTTTTAAATTTTTAGTGAAATATATAATCACGTGGCTACGACTAAATTGATTTTATTAATATCATCTATTATATTATTACATAAAAGAATAATACAAATGTATTAAAATATTTTAAGACAATATCTTTAACAAATTTTAAAGAAATTTCAACAGAATAAAGATGGCTTTGTTAAAAACATACCCAGGGTTCCTAATACCGGAAGCTATGAAAGAAAACAGGCTAATATTATGTGAGCCCGGGTCCACTACGGGTTGTGTTTCGAAAACGGGTGTTTACACCATTGGTATACTGACACTAGATATAGGGTATATCTAATACATACCTTCGTAATTTTAGCACCTTGGAATTTTAAACACCTTTAAGGTTTAGTCATTTTAGCAACATGGTCGTTTTACTTTAGCATCTTGGTTCTAATGCTCCAGGAGGAATTGAGTTGGTATATTATTGATCATCTTTCTCTTATCTATTCAACTTATCTAAGTCAAAATTTCGCATATTTATATAGTTAGGAGCACCGACAAAAACATAAGTTTAGACCATATAAGAAATACTGTCCTACTAGGTAGTTCAAGCTAGCCAAGTTGCAGGCTATATTTACAAAAAATATAATATTTATCTACTTTGCAGCATAAAAAAACTTTATATCCACGCAAAAAGAACAAGAAAAAGACTATTCTTCGATATATTTTTTAAAACTATGCCAAATCTAGGTTTTTGTTAAGTCAATGGTTTACTCGGAAAATGGGCATTAATCAATGTTTTTCTACCGCTCGCCAACTTGTCACTACGTTCGTAAATCAACTTCTTGCCTTGTTGTGTTTACTGTTACACTGGCTGCGAAATATCCACGTGAATTGGGTGAATGCTATCGAAGTGACACGTAACTAAAATGTGTGTTAAAAACTTTAGGGCTACATCAATAGACGACTAGACAGGTATGACTAGATCACTTATTATAGTTATCTACTTGTCTTTCAATGTACATCGAAATAGTAAATATTGAACGATAAACGGATATTCGCGAACGTACATGCACACTTGAAGATTCTTACCTCGACAAAATATACCTATGTAGTTTTTCGATAGTGTGTTACTACGAAGTTTGGTTAAGTTTAAGTTTTAATTATCTATCAGACTCGAATATTAAATCTAACATATTTATATTAATATATATTTTTATTAACAAACATTGTTTGACACCTTTGCCGATAAATTGAAACTTTGTAAATTTTGTAACCTGATTAAGAAATAAATATATTATGTTCTTTCTACGCAATTAAACTCGTCGATAATAAGATACGAGATTAGATAGATGCTTATTCTCATCGAAAACTAATGGCAGATATAACTAACTAATGTTTTGAGAGTAATTTAGTTCCACATCCGCTCAACGGGACAAGTTGTCTGGTCGGTAGATAGGTAACATTGATTTCTCCAGAGAATTTAAGGATATTGATAAGTAATGCCCGTGTACACTATCGGCAAACAGTTCGGTGAACTTAGCAATTTAGACGTGATTTTCTTTGCGGTAATAAAATGCTCTTATAAAAAAATGTATGTAGTTTCGACGTACGTTACTGTCAAAACCTATAGAAAACAACAGAGCCACGACGTGCTGCATCGTCGCAACGGAACACGACTGAGCAATGGGGCATGGCTGAAGCCGGCAGTTATGGCAACCTTGGTGTGGTGGTCAGCGGACCATCCTCTGTATGTCCCATCCACGCAGGCATTTATTTGTGCGTAATTTACATTAAAGACAAAAAAGATGCTGACTTTTTTAACTTGAAAGGAAGGATTACTTCTTTGATGAAGGCCGGGCGAATGTTTTAGAAGGTCAAGAAGTTTTAATACTTTCTTGTCCAATGAATGCTAATAAGTACCTTTGCTTCAGCTATTTTTTTACGGTTTATAATTATAAGATAATTTAAATTAATTATACACCGTACATAGGAAATTTAATGCCTAGGTTTCTTTCTATAGTTTCATTGTAAAGAAATATTAAAATGATAACAAACACAAGAAACTAAAGCTTTGTTTTGACATATGTTTAATGTTTTTTCTGAAAATAAATAACCTAGAGCGCGGCCCTATTACTCAATCACGTTCCGTTGTTTTGACGTTCGTCAACGCAAAAACTGGATGGAGCATGGATTTAGTAAGTACTACATTGTACCTACTAATTCCATGGTATGGAGATTCGACGTATGTCAACGCACGTCAGTGTTAAACCTGAAAACAACGCAGCATAAAGGAGCCGTATCGTACTACGTTGACGCAACGTATAATAACGTATGTATACGGTACAGTAGTATATATCCGTAACAAAGGGGCCTGGCTGGACACAACCAACAAGCGAATAAGCAAGCGCCCTCTACCGTTTTCTCTTTGAAACACTACACAATATTTGCCTCAGACGGGCCGCGGAGTTCTGAAACGGAGGACCGAAATAATGAAAAGTTTGTTATAAAGGATTGATAGAGATGGCTCTGGGATGTAATTAAAAACTACTTTAAAACTCTTTAAATTTGCACATTATTTTTTTTATTTTTGTTATTTAAATTCTTTACTAATTCGGCATTGAATATTTGACATAAATGTAGACATATGCATATCATACTTTGGCAGACACAGGACTGCTCCAACAATATAATCCTGTTAACCACATGCTGATACAGTATTTGGTACATTATATGTACTTAACATAACGAACAGATAGCGTTAAAAATTGTATTTATCTAGAAGTTTGTTTATCTATCAGAATATGCTTCGCGATGCTTATAGAAAAGCCTAACGTGATTGTGCTAATGTGACATTAAAAATATAAAGAAATACAAATTACTATATGCCCGTCCTGACTTCGCTCTGGTAAATACATTATACACATACATCTTCCTCTAGAATTCTACTATCTATTGGTGCATACCACGTGAAATACGTCCAGTATTTTTTGAGTTTATCGCGAACAGACAGGCATACGCAGCAGAAGACTTTGTATTAAAATATATAAGGATTATTTACATACCAATCTCGTTAGATTAATAGAGCTCCCTTCTTCTTCCTTTGGAAGTAAGGATAGCCACAAATATATTATTTTATCAGGAAGTGGTGAAACAGATCATAAAAGTTTTTGTGTCTCGTCATGAAGATCCTTAACCGAAATGGCTAGTTCCTGACATTTCCTTAACTCGCCATAAAAGTGACGACACCAATAGCCGCCGTCCAAATCACAAAGGAGTCAATGATAGCCCTCTGAGGCCGCAGCCTCCGCCACTCAATCAACCCTCTTCACTGCGGACATATTGGTTGGTGACAGGAGAACATTTCTCACGGGGATCTAATTAACTGGCAACTCGGGTTATGAACGTGAAACAAGAGTAGCATATATATCAAGGAGAATTCTGGAATATTTTACCGCCATACATGTAGGTACTTATATTAAGAGTTGATAGCTCTTAATATAAGTACCTACACTAATAAGTACATACTGTATAAGTTACTGAAAACATGTCTGCAGCTACTGTTCCTGGTATAAAAGATAAAAAATTGCAGCCGTCGTAAAGTAATATATCAAATAATATGAGAGTCCAATTAGGTCAAGTAAGTGGATTATTCTGACGCTTTGTGGCGTACTTGTCTTCGAAACTTCATTCTTGTAATACACTCAGACGAGAGAAATAGGATTTGTACATAGATTTGTACATTCCTTTGGTTAAATTTTCTCATCAACCATTTACCCAGTCACACTAATCAAGACATTGTCGTTCATATGTAAAATATCATAAAATAAATAAATAATCTAATAATCTTTTTTACAATCGAGCACTACGGTTGCTAAACTTCCTCATTTTTGCCATTTGCACTGCGTTGCTTTGTCTTCGACTATGTAGCGTATGATGCGAATGTGTCGACCTTTCGGACCTGGGTGTAGGTGCTGGATCAAGAGTATCTTCATTGATTCGTTCAAAACCAAGAGCTTCTGGATCTTCAGGGTTTTCTTCTCTGTTATCCTTTTTAGAACCCCCTGAACCACTTCCGGAAGGTTCTCGATGTCGGACGGGTTTCACGTCGCCAGAGGAAGTGAATATAAACTTCAATTCTGCAATCATCTCGTCTTTGAATGAAATCTGTAATTTGAAATATTTTTTTAACCAATATAATGTTTCTGTTATGAAGGAAAAACTACGAGTATAATATAAATTATAAATGAACTTACTTTCAATTTTCATGATGGAGGGCCAGGTTTTGTTGGGATAAATGCTCTCATGCAGGGCTGGTATATAGAAAGGTAAAATTATGATTATTTTGACTCTCATCTATATTAATAATAGGAATTACAGAAGTTATATTTTTTTTTAATCTAAAAATCGAATTAACCAAAAAAACATGGATTACAGTCGTAATCAAAATAAAGGAGTCTAAAAGCAATCAAATATATTTTTTTTTTTTTTTTAAATAGGGACAAATGACACAGATTGAGTTAGCCCCAAAGTAAGTTCGAAACTTGTGTTATGGGATACTAACTCAACGATACTATATTCTATAACATATACATATATAGATAAACATCCAAGACCCAGGTCAATCTGAAAAAGATCATTTTTCATGTTGACCTGACCGGGATTCGAACCCGGGACCTCCACTGTAGCAGTCGGGCATGATGACCATTAAGCCACGGAGGTCGTCAAATATTGGATTTAGGATCGGATAGTATTCACTATTAATAGATTCAATATAATTTACCAGGTGTCACAGGGAAAATAACAATCAAACAATATAATAACCAGGTTCTTGATGATGGAGGAAAAATAACAATGGAAATAAAATGTAATAATATTTTTAGTACCTCAAATTTCCGAGATATGAGCCAGACATCGATCGTCATCTCGAGGAAGGCACACACGACGGCCAGGCCAGAGCCTGCAGCTAATACAATGAAGACACCACCGACGTTAGCTAACACCAACGGTTGGGCATCGCCGCTGCCTGCGTCATCGTCCTGTAAGATTATAAAGGATAATATACTCAGTTGGCTTTGTATCAATATTAGGTAAAATCAGCAATGTATGTCGAGCTTGAGTTCGTCGCAGTTGGTAAGTGGATTATGCAAAGCTAAGCGTGGATGGCAGTACATCACTAATGATCCGTAGCTATCGTGCACGAGTGCAATGCTTTCATTGTTAGACTGAAACATCGATGTACGATGTACATAGAACTAGAATAAATTTGGAAATTAGAAGACTGTCATTGTCAAAATCAAAACCCCTTTGAATCGACTTCAAAAAAAAGATAGTAATTACTTCCCAAACTGGTGGTACGTGGTTAGCTTCAAAATAAAGTGTGTGCAGCCAGAATGACGATCTGACCGATGACTCGGGTGCGTGTTTAATTTTCAAAATGTCAAATTGTTGAATACGCTGCACCGAAATTAATCTCTAGATATTTTATTAAAATCTATTATTTTTTACATAGTCAAAATAAAAAGTTGAGTATTGACCACGGCTGACAGACATCAATTCCAACTGGGATATTGCCTAACTTCAACGTATGGAAATTGTTTCTTTAGAATCTCACTTGTTTTTTCTTCGCAATATCTCTAATAGAGACGAATTCCCAAACCAAACGCTACTTGTAAATCAAACAGATTGTTGATATAATAAATACATTCTCCACCATAAATAATTTTCAATTCAATTATCTTTTAAGAAAAGTTCTAAACTAACACTTAAGTGACATATATTAAACGGAAATAAAGCAATAGATATTCAATAACGCAATGTCGATTGATCCGATGAATTGCAAAATATAAGTAATATACCGGATTTCCATAAATGCAAAATCCAGAAGATTTATCGTGTCGGAATGACAATTTGCTTCTAGTTCATCTCGTTGATAGCTCGCTGATTAATTTGAAAGGGTCCATTAAGATCTGACGGCATCGGAAGGCTTTCAAGGAAGAATGCTTTATTACAATGCAAGATTCCCTACTAATACTATACAACAAACTACTTTACTTACTTTAAAGTAAGTTTGTTTGTTACTTCTTCAGGCGTTATTTACTTAACCAATTTTCTTTAAATTTTTCATAGATATACAGTCCATATGTTCGAACTATTTTTTTTTGTTGTTGAGATGAGCATATGGCTTATAAAAATATTAAAGGCGTTTGTAAATATAATAACCATAAAATGCCGAGTAACTTAATATAAATTTTACATGTTGGATGTTTTGTATTTTCTTGCACAGATATTTATATTATTATAAGAGTTATTATGTTTTTATTATGATTTAGTAGCTGAGCTACCGAAGTTATTATTCTACTTATAAGTATGAAGTTTCTCACCGCACAAACACCACCTCCTCTTTTTTCCTTCCACCACTTATTCTTCATCCTTGTCAATCTGCCATCTTCTTGCATCTGGAGTATTGATTCACTCATCGGCTGGCGGTACTGGGAATCTAAAAAATATGTATTTAACAAAAATTAAACTTTTGTCAGAGAAATCTTATTAAATTCAAAGCGTGACAAAAAAAACATGTCCGTGCAGTAAGCCCATTGAGGAGTTCCCTCGTCACAACAACAAACAATAAAAGTTTGTAAATATATAAGTTGCACTGAAAATTATAAAAATTCTGCCGTCATGTTATAACAGGTTCAGTCAGAGACCCTGTTTTGCTCTAAAAGTCCCCTCAACGAATGTAGGTCGACCAAATGCGACTAATAAATAACCTTGTGTACTTAACGCTGTGTCTTAACAATATCGAATAAGGAAGAACTTGTAAGCATACTAATTCTTACTGCGATGATTGTTTAGTATTCAGTTCAGTCAATATATTGATTGAATTCTAAGTTACGCGACAACAGTTTTAATTATTTTACAGCAGAATCGATCAGTTATTAACACATAACAGTAAATTTTGGAAGGACTATTTAGCAACATTACAAAGTGCCTTTCTTTAAGCAAGCTAAAAATTCATTTATATTATGTTAAACTATGAATTTGTGAGATGTAAATATAAAAAAAAAACAGTGTGAATTTTTCATACTTTTTTTCATTGCTATTCCATATCCTTTACTATCCAATAATCCCCCGACTTGTGCTACGTCACAATTTCTTTCAACCATATACTCGATGGATGTTGATTCCATAAGAAATGCATAATTTTCGTCGTCTGACTTCACTCTGAAATGAGAGGAAATATTATATCGGCGTGTCTTAGAAATATTCTCAATTGGTTAATATTAATTGATGGGTATACCTCTCGAGACCAGCATCGTTAGTAGAAGGCATGAGTTCGGGATGGTCCTCCATATATTTAGCCATTTTCTGGTAAAGCAGATTATCAGATTCCTACAAATAACAATTATTATAATATTATATTTTGTATTTGAAAAATGTAAATACTCTACAAGACATATATTAATATTAAGTTATTAATCTTTCCTCTCAAAACATATTCCACTTTCCTAAATCAACTCCTTTTTTTCACATAAGGATATAACGAAATTATGAAATATAATATTGATCCTAAAAAAAATTAAATGCCTACTGTATACACTCGTAGAGAAAAGAAAAAAAAATAAAGGTATTTACTGCAATATAAATAACATACCTGAAAAAAACTTAAAGTAGCACCGTTCTTCTTTGCACCATAAGTGATGGAGTAGGGGTTGCTTGCTAGGTCGGTGACACTCTTGATGGCGTAGAACTTGGACTCAACAGTGAGGAAGGCAGCGAGGTTGGCGGTGTACGACGACACCATGATCAGGGTGAAGAACCACCACATACTGCCTGCCATACGTGTGGATACAGCTCTAAAAACAAACAAATAAAAAAACTGTGCAGTATATACGGCACAGTTTGTACAATACTTGTAGTAGTTACGGGGAAGTCCAGAGGAAGAGACCCTTATGAGTTTAGCAATTCATTTCAGTGCTAAACCTACCCTGAATGTAGCTGTATGGTGTGTTAATATAAATTAATATTTTACAAAAGTACCTGTAAAAGCTAACTTTGTAATCTAGAAACTGGAAATTATTCGGCAATTTAATGAAGGCGATTTAATATCGTATAAAAATCATACATTGGTGCAATTTCCGATCCTTGAGTGAGCACACTGCCAAGCGTGAACCAAAACGAATTCGCCATAGAGAATTGATTGTCCAGGGTTTCTGGCTCCTCGATACATGGATACGGGTTCTGCCATTCATCTGGGGCCATTCTTCCTAATACGAATAATAGTACGGAAACTCCCACATAGGCTCCAGCTAAATATTGCCAGACCTACAATAAAACACTTGTATCAGAAAGAAAAATTCAGTCAGATATGACATCAAGAAATTAATTCAAATCATAAATGATTTGTTTTTATTGATAAGAACAATTAATTTGACTATAACATCCATACTCCCATACTCTCTATACTAACATTACAAATTAACGAGAAAGTGTTTTTGTCCTTTTTCATAAACAAGCCATGGTTTTGATTGCGGTAATTGTTATGTATGTGGATATAGTTGAAGAGCTGAAGAATTATATAGGTTACGCCGCAATGACGCGACGTTACGTTTCTTTATATAATTGTATTATTTACTCAAGAGAAAAATTTCACTTAAAATGAAATACATGGGAACTCACTTCTAGAGAAAATGGAGAAATAAATGAAAACAAATCCGGCGGTTGTTTTGTAGGCTTCTTGTACAATATGGATATGCCCAAGTTCATGAAAGGACTTGTGAAATCTACCGCTTTCTGTCGAGCGGATGTGATGGTCAAATCAGTGATGGCAAAGTCTACTCTCTGAAACATTAAAAATAATATCTTGTCTTCTTTTTGAAGATAACTTCTTGAAAATTAACCAACTGAACTAAATACTTAATTACAGATTATTGATTTATTGGTTTTAAACTACTCATATGATTGGATTAATCACTAACACACATTTAGTAGAATCGTAATAATTTTTTTACCCCGTCCATAACTTTCTCCATCATGCCTGTCCACGATCCAGTGTCAGGATTATACTTGCCATAAACACCATCTTCCTGTATTTCAAAGGTGTAATTGAACTCATTCATTATCGCTAGTTCTTCAATCAATTCAATTCCGAAACCCTCATATCTATCGTTTCCTTCCAGTTTATTTGTAGATTCCTTGAGCATCCCATACGGAGCACTCTGTAATTACAGAAACTATTATCTTTTATAGCCCTCCAGTGAATTGCTAGTAGTTTCAGATTGTACACTGTATAAACAATAAGTAAGTAATATAATTTTTTACTGTTATGTGAATTACGCATACATTTTGCACACTTCTGATGATTTTATTATTATTATTTGCAGAAAGCAGCTCCATGATTTTTTATTATTGTTTATGATTTTATGGTTAAACAAGTTTTGATAAGAAGAAAGTTAAACTTATCGTTTAACTCTTGAATCTTTCTATTATTAATTCTTTTGGAAAAAAAAACACTTAATGTTAAGTATCGGAAGTAGATCGATTGAAAATCCTTACTAGTGCGGTAAGTATGACAAAGTGTTTCCCTTTCATTGAATCTGATCCTGCCAACTCGACAGGTGGAATTACTATTCTTGTATCCTCGTAGCCATCTTCGGTACTCCATGTTGCTACCTAATAATAAAAAATATAATTTAAATGTTTTATTCTTTTCATATAAATTTTACATTTTGTAAAGCGAAGTACTATAACTTACTTACGTTTTCAAACCCATGAGTTTGTAGTTCTATAATATCAATTTCAAAATTTGATCTGAAACCTTCTTCATCGAATCTTACACGACCGGTTAATCCATCGATTTCTAACTGGAAATAAATTGTCTAATACTAGAATTCATTGTTATTCTTGGATAGACTATAACAACTCATATAAACCATTAAGTGTCACCAAGATAAAATCGCTGAATTATTTAAAATTTATTCGGATTAAAAATTATGGATCGAAAAAAAAAAGAATATTTCGATCCATAATTTTTAATCTGAACAACAATTGGTATTTGTTTCTCAATAGATTGGTTTGTTATTGAATATTTTACTAACAGTTGCCATGTAGTTCCAGCGAAAACGAATGGCTAAACTCATATATTCAACTTCACTATACCATAAGTTCAAATTTAAAAGTATTTACTAAATATACTTACAGATTTCATCATATTAACAATAGAGGAACCAAAGTTCCAGCTATCATCAGTGTCACAAGTGACATTAGCGCCCTCTTCAATTCCCAGCGCGTCGACTGCAGCAGTGAAAAGAATGACAGCATCATGAAGCAGAGCTATGTCCAATGTCAACGCATTGTCTACAATAGCATTCGTAACTTGACCTTCTGTCAGTTCTGCCACTTTTTCGTTAGCCAACTTTATAAAGGTTTGAATGTCGTCTGTGCTTGGGTCAAAAAACCGTATCCCTACAAAGGTACTTATATCAATAAAATCCACTTATTAACATTTAATTTTAGACATGACTTCGTTACAAGGATGTAGATACTTCATAACATAGTACTCTATTAATTTGTTACTACATGATAACGTAACTCAATATTAGAAAACGCCCCTAATTTCTATAGTTAAATAAACAAACTTACCAGTAATATTCGATCCTCCATGTTTATAATTATCTGTTTGAAATGTTTGAAAGTCAGGATTCATAATTAGATAACTATGTTCGTCTGACATTATTCCAATTTGCTGAGCTTGCTCTAGAAACTCTGGCATCTTGTCGTTTTTACAAATCACAAGATAATTCAATGATCCTGAGGCCTTGATCGTTTTTAGTTGCGGTCTGAAAAAGACAATCCACTTTACAAATAGAAAATAGTGATTGCGTAAATCGCATGCTCTTTCACTTACCTGAAGTCATCGCCGTCTGGCAGCTGAACAACATTTATCACGATATGGTCCCCTGATTCCAAATCTTGCATAGTAAGTATATTATCTAGAAACGGCAAAAGTTCTGTGCCTTCGTATATAATCGTAAATTCGGTCCAACTTTTAATTTCAATAATGTCCCTGAAAACCTGCAGACGAAAAAATTTGCCAATTTAATAACATTTTGGATAGTTCCATCAGATTTGAATATACACTGGCAATATAACAGAATGGAAATAAATTAGCATACGTAATGTAAGGCTTGTATGTACTTAGTAGAAGTTACCTGTGAATATGCAAGATGATGTGGGTATAAATTAATTATGGACCAATTAGTAGTCTGTGATTCTATGGGGTCTATCACAATGTGGGGCACTTCCAAATAATCGACAATATTTTGTACATGTTTTATTAATTGTTTGCTCCTCGGTCCAAAGACTCCAAACACTGTATTCTGTTAACAATATATAAAATGTGGTGTATGAAAATCATCATAAATAAGTCAGATTGGTGTAAAAAATTATGCACAAGTAGGATTCGGGCAAGTCGATACCTTACGAGTGTTTTACTACTGGACCACTAAAAAAATGACAAGAAATTAAAAAAATCATATACATGGAAAATATTAGGAGAAGCCCTTATCGTACAGTGAGTAACTACATAGCTACAAAATATATACAACCTCAAAGAGTGAACAAACAGCATCTTCTGCTTCTACGAGATCCCCGGGTGGAGTCAATATCACTTTTGCAGTAAATTTGTTTTCTTGGTCCGCGGAAACTGTTGCGATGGCAACATTTAATGCAGCTTCTTGCAAAAATCCAACATTATCAAAGACTCCACCTACACAAAATTATATTTATTCTTGGGAAATCATCAAACAATTCAATGAAGCGTTACGCATAATAAGCAATTCGCACGAGCGAAGAGTGAAATAGTAAACTCACTGAACGAGTTAGTAGAGTTAGTTTTATTATAAGTTACCTCTATGAATTAAAAATTCTAAACGCATGATTCTTTCAAAAGTCAGTTTTTGTAGAACTTACCTATCGTTTTGTCTCCTCTTACTTGAAACAAACAAAGCTTCAGGCACACGTAAAATAAAAACATTATCATAATGTCAGTTGTCTTGTTATTTGAATTCGAAATCGTTTTGAAATGTTCATGGTCTGGAATATTCGATATAATTTCGGTGTTGGAAATGAACCATTATTTAGAGCGCGCTCATTCGCAGCATGTAGTTTTGTCGCGATATAACTGTGGCTAGAAATAGCCCGACTGTTCTCGTTGCATTAATTGGCTGCATACAATTCTGTTTTGTTCAGAGGGTTGACAATTATTTTCATCAAAATTAGTATCAAGGACTAATATATATAAGGAGAAATATATAAGTTTAAAATAACCAAAATCAAAGTTAACGCGTTGATAGGTTTATTTTTCCATTGCAAGTATTTAAGTAAAAGTCGGCTTGTGAGGAATCCCACTAATTATAGACTTATGCGAAAGTTTGGATGTTACGGAGATAAAGTTTGTTACTCAACCTCGCATAAATCTACTGGACGGATTTCGAAGAAATTTGCCACTTTTTTATCTACAAACTCTATTCTATGATTATATATCTATGATTTTCTAAAAACATTCCCAATTAATCTATAGATGAGGTTGACATGGAAGTATTCCATGTTTGAATTTACAAATTTATCAGGAACGTTGAGTTTGATATATTATAATTATGACGTTATTCTTCGTCGTCTGACTCCGACCGAGATAGTCACCTCCATTAGTAGAACAAATTGCTGACAAACTCTAATTAACTACTGCTACTAATTTATATACTGTTTTAACTTGCTATTCACACAAGGTGTATCTTAAATTCGCTTATTATTCATTTAATATATGAGTCGTGGATCCTTGATTTTTACCATTATTTCGAATCCTTACGCTTCTGCAATCTCCCTTTGTGGTCTAATAACTGCTTACAAGTATATGCTACGCGATTTCGATTTCTGGTAAAATAAGCAGTGTCTCTCAGTGTATTTACAGTCCCCATCCACTATAGTAGGAGTTATCCTTTAGCGAAACAAATTGCTAACAAACGCATAACTTAGATAATTTAGTATACTTGTACTTTTTCAGTTATACTGGGTTGATAATATATGTAATAAATTACGTCATTACTGGAATAAAATGGTATTTAACAAAATATATTTTTACTTATTGGGGAATCGTATAGGGAAATTATCGTATTGATGCTTCTTCTTGTTGAGAGAAAATTCGATTAGTATACACAGCATACATAGCTAATAAATCAAATGAATCAATGTCACTTATTACAAATTTTACATAATGTGTATAAAAATCTATTTTCTTAATTTTTCAAGAATTACTTAGATAAAGCAGTTTGTTTTATTTAAGTTATTAATATTTGAACAGTCTATTTGACTAAATATTTAGGAAAGTGAGTTTCACCATTGGTGTTTTCTAAACTCAGACCGGGTAGAGCATTACCATTGGGAAGACAGCTCATTGCGTACATACTTGTACGAATAAGTACACCTTTTAGTCTAATGAATTGAATCTCGTGAAACTTTTGTGATCTATTTATTTTTGTGTCATTTTCAAATATTTTTCTATTTTTCTTGATCTTGGTTTGAACATACATAAACCTCAGCGTTAAATTACTGCAATTTCTGATGTTTCTCTCGTACAATACTGCCTGTACATGTTCACAATGAATTTAATTGATACACTAATTGCTAGAATTTAATTTCCGAAAAATTCTGCGAGAACGAGCAAACTTGAATATACTTCAAACGATATTGTAATTGGCAAACATTAATGAAATGTGTACTTGATATTCATCACACAAAGCTTCCAATAGATTTAATTTTTTATTAAGATGTTTCAGAAAGATAATAAATAAATAAATATATTAGGACAAATCACACAGATTGAGCTAGCCCCAAAGTAAGTTCGAGACTTGTGTTATGGGATACTAACTCAACGATAATATATTTTATAACAAATACATATATAGACAAACATCCAAGACCCGGGCCAATCAGAAAAAGATCATTTTCCATCATGACCGGACCGGGGATCGAACCCGGGACCTTACCACTGCGCCTTTCGGAGTGTACCCTAGATTAGGATTGTTCCATATCCTCCCATAGATGTCGTAGGAGGTGACTAAAAGAGAAATAGCCTTGATGGGTGAGAGGCGACAACAACACTACACTACTCATAGACGGTAGGTACGTATCAGCCTGGCCGGTCATTCTTTTTAAAATGTTAAGTCTTAAAGAGGAACTTTGCGGTGCGAATCATAATTATTATAAGTTCTCATTATTAGAGGTCACTGTATATTTCCTATTCCATAAAATGGCAGGGGCCATTTATGGAATATGACATCCATTTTTATCTCGGCGTCGTGATAATAATCGTAAATAATTCCGCAAAGCGATGACATAAAGCGGAAAACAAGACATTATTCACCCGAGCGAGACGAAAGGGTGGAGTTTTTGTAACTACTTTGTGTTTCAAGAAATAATACTAACTCGGTTGTTAATGTTTTTAATATTAACAATAACAATTAAATATTTGTATTATAATATTGCGACAGTGAAATCTTTCATAATTATTTATAAAAAGCTCTAGTCTAAAAATACATTTTAGAGATCAACAAGTATGACATATTTAGAAGTAGAACTATATTCTTATAATGTAGGTTAATGACTAAATGCTTGATTTATACACATAAATTATTTAAGAATTATTAATATAGATTAGACCCAAATATAATATTATAATAGAAGTATTCACTACGATGACCTACTGGAAAATAGTTAAGTTTTAAGCCGAAGAAATCTTTACACACCCTTTTGCCTATAGCTCAACGCAGATAGCGACATCATATTCGGTAAGCAAACCACCCATTGCTATGATGCACAAGTCATTTGACCATACTCATTATCAATGTTATAACACCAAGAACTTTGTTACTTCCATGTTCCATGTTCCTGATATCATGATCTCCTATTTCCATGGATTAGAAAGTGTTTAGACTGTGGGTTGCACCAGTTAACTGTAACCTGCGCGCCTATCGTTTGGATAAATTGGCGCATTTTCCCCTTCTCTGCACTGATAAAAGTTAAAGGCAAAGTTGTATGATGCAACGCACCCTAAGTCACATCAAATGTCTGCTTTTCGAGGTGATAACATGATTCCTTATCTTTAGATTTCCATTGTTATTTTTTTCTAGTACTGGCGTCTTTTGGCAAAAGCAATACTGAGAGGTGAGAGAGAATGCTTTGAATGTCGGGAACTGTGTGACGTACAAGTCCTTCTGGAAGCTGTTGATCTCCCAGACTTGATGGAGCGAAGGGACCGCACTTCGTCCTTCCCTTCGGTCTCGGCCAGCACTTGGGCATTCTCTTCAATGGTCTTCTGTGGCCGCTTCACCGGCTTCACGTCGCCACTGAATTTCAGCGCGAATTTCAGTTCTTCGACTAGCTCGTATCTGAAGGTTGTCTGTAAATGGAAATATGAACAATAAAAATGTGTTTACACACGACACAACATGGTTCCCGATTAAGATAGTAATAATTAATCCTTCTCATGAATCTGTTGCATATTGCCACTCTTTTTCTGTTAGGTTGTGAAATTCGCTGCCATTCATATGTAACTGTAATTCTATATCAGTTTTTAAGAAAATAATTAAAGAGTATAAGTATGTATGAAGATATAAGTATGTATATGTAAGTTTATATAGATTAGTATATATATATTTAAGTGTATATGAGTCTTTAGAAATAGGCAGTACCTATGTACTATTATTCCACTTTTGTATTTTTCTTATATAATCTGTTCGTGTACATAAACTGGTAAAAATAAATTTATATTATAAGCATAGTAGGCTCTGTCCATAGATCATATTGGTCTGTAGCTCTGTCTATCCATCTATAGACGTAGCCAATCTTGCAAAGAATACCAAAATCCTACATTATACTTGACGGATCTCTTGAAGACTCCCCACAGCATGTCCAGTATAGACACAAACAGTCCTATGAAGCTGCCGACGCCGAGCACAACGAACGCGCCCAACATGTTCTTCATGCCCAGTTGCTTCTGCTCCTCATTGCTTTTTTCCTAAAAATAATAATATTTTCTGTACGAATTTTTGTATTTACGTTTTGTTTATCTTCGTTTCTCATCGTTTTGTCGTCTAATCTATCGCTGGTTGGCTGTAAGAGATTCGTACACGAGATATGTCCACGGGTTTACAATTATAAAAAACAAATAAAAAGACATGCAAAAGCCATATGTCAGTTGACTATAAAATTTACATGAAAATGAGAATAAAATAATATAAAATCGTATATAAAATTTTTGACTGAAACAACTTTGATGCTTTTCTATTATTAAGTATAACGCCTTAAAAGTAAAAGTATGCCTTAAAATTACGACTTCATACGATAAAATCTTAATATATATATATATATATATATATATATATATATATATATATATATACTTATATAATATAATATACTTTAAAAATTGACGAAAATATACACATACCCCGCATTTACCACCTCCTCTTTTCTCTTTCCACCAAAGGTCTTTTAATTTCTGGATAACCCCTTGTTCTTTCAGTTGCAACAGCGCTTCGTCAATATACTTCTTGTATGGCGACTCTGGAAAAAATAAAATCGAACTTCTTTGAATCGTCTTCGTTGCAAAACTGAACACTCTCATAACGATATTCCCCCCAAATTTCAATTCAATTAAATAATATACACATTATTGCTATAGTTTATAGTCACTGTTAGTACTATCCTGATAAATCTCACTCGTTTCCTCATACTCATCACTCTCATCATACATGCTTTCCGGTTATGGATGCTTCTATAAGTGATACCTACTATAAGTTCCGTATTTACTTTTTGAGATACGGAAATCTAAAAGACAGCTAGCAAACAACCTGGAACTTATTATTTCGGAAGATGTGGCTATGAACTATCATGAAATTGCGACCCCGCAAAGTGTCCAAAGAGAACGAGGCAACTTTAATAAAATCAAAAATAAATTACTTTTCTTCATTCCAATTCCGTAACTTTTGGAGTCTAATAAGCCACCAACTTGAAGCAAGTCGCAGTGTCTCTCCTTGTAGTACTCTATAGACGATGACTCCATGAAAAATGCCCACGAGGAATTTTCAGTCCTGGAACATTATTTCTTTAGTACTGAAACTTAAATATCGTGACATTAACATCAGTTAGGTAACTGTTAAGTAGTAAATAACAACAAAAAATCGGTGAATGGTGATTCGTCTTAGAAAATAATTATTTCATCAGATAGTTGAAACCCGCAAGAGAGAGAAAATAATATTCTTATAAATAAAAATTCGAAAATATAGTAACATAAACATACGCACATGTCTACTCCTATATCATTATTCTCCAAGAGCCAGCCTTTTGAACTCATTTTTTGGTACATTTTCTGATAGGTTGGATCTGTGGCTTTCTGAAATAATAATTTATTTTGATGAAATAGATAAACACCTAATTGGAAATTTTATATTATTCATTGTCTATGCATGTCAAAACTATTATAAATTCCTTGCCACTTGCCTCAAAAAATTGTCTTGTGGAACCTTTCTTCTTGGCTCCGTAAGGAATATTCTGGCGGTCATACAACTCCTGCACGTTTTCGAATGGCATAACATTTTTCTCCACCGTGAGGAAGGCCACCAGAGTTCCAACGTATGATGCCACCATGATCATTGTGAAAAACCACCATACACTGGTTATCATACGAGGAGCTAAGGCACTGAAAAATAAATCATACCTACTTATTCAATCGATTTTTTTATGGTTTCATTAATATTACATTAATATAATAATATAACACTTTTATATTATTATACATGAGACACAACGACAATATTTCAAATTAAGAACTCCATAAAAATAAAAAAAACAGAATCATAGACCTGTTAAAAATATAAAAAGTTTAATTGTATGTTGGTTTGATTTATTTACCGATATTACGCATGATTAATCAAGTATTAGTTAGATATACACGACTGATATAAAGGTCGCTCTTTAAATGACTTACATAGGAGCAATTTCGGATCCCTGTTGCATGACAGAGCCGATGATTAGCCAGACAGAGTTAGCGAAGCTGAACTGGTTGGTCAATTCTTCGGGTTGTTCCACACATGGGTTGATGTTCGTCCATTCTCTATGCGAGATCCGACCCACGAAGATCATGATGATACCCAACCCTAATTGGATGAGCAGCATGTAGTACCACACCTAAAATATTAAAAAAAAAAACACTTGAGAAAGTATATTCCCGTGCAGTGTATGTTCAGAGAAAAAAATATATATCTGATCATGACATAGATACTCTACTGCGTTGTAATAGTTAATCCTTATGGATATAAAGATAATAGAAAAGTATGTTTTCTTCCTAAAAAGTATACAAAGATATTAAATATTGCAAGAAAAGGAAAAGAACAAAAAGCAGTGTTAAAACAAATGTCAAGAAATATCTCTGAAGGAAACGAACTCATACAAGAAGTGAAAAATTAAACCAAACGATCTCGTTTTGTTTCATTGTTCACTTGTTTATTTATTTAATTTTACAAATACTAACTTACATGGACAGTTCATTGTCTGATAAATAAATCATACCTCTTTGGAAAATACGGCCATAAAGGAGAACATTTCTGGGGGCTGTTTGCTGGGCTGCTTGTAGAGGATTCCTATGCCTAGTGTCATGAATGGAGTGGAGAAGTCTATGCCAGTCTGCCGTTCCGCTGTTATGGTCAGATCGCAGATGGCGAGGTCTGCTTTCTGAAATGTTGCACATGAAATGTATTTACAATTTAGTAGTATACATTAAAATATAAAAAATTGAATTTTTTGATTGTCTTAGAGTCCTAGAAGCGAAATTTTAGGAAAAAGCTGAGCGCATTAATATAGTTTGGTAATTACTATTATAACGCGATAATTTAACGATCATACGAAGTGTCTCATACAACAATATGTTTAACATACTTGCAAAACTAATTGTGTTTAAAATAATTTATATAATAACTATATTACCATACAACCATAACCAGGAATCACAAAAATTTGTAATCATTTTACGTCACTTTGACGTTGACTTTAACCTGCGCACCATCGACGTATCGACAAAATGGCCTTTTTCTGAGTAAGTTTTAAATAACGCCAAAGTTAACTGTTGCAACCCACTCTTAGACACTATTAACTAAATTACGCACCTCTTCTATAATTTGCAAAGACATTCCAGACCACCCTTTGACGGGGTCATACGATCCGTAGTCAGATTCTTCATCGAAATTGTAATTGAATCCTAACTTTTCTGACAGTTTCTCAATCAGGTCTATAGCAAAACCTTCATATCGATCATTACCTTCTAATTGATGTGGCGAATTTACTATGTAAGCGAAAGGTTTGGTCTGAAAAAAACAAAAATAAGTAATTACATAGTAAAATTGAGGGTTATTTGATTGATTTGAATTGAGGCTATTGCATAGTTGGATTCATAATTTGTACTCACCAAAGCAATTAAAACTCTCAATGTTTTATTTCTTAGTATTGACTCTTGATCAATATCTGAAGTGGGCGAATAAGGTCTATCCATTACTAATGAATTTGAAATGCACAATCCAACCTTGAAAAAATTAAATCAGTTTTCAATAAATCTGTTATAAAAACTATACAGGTAATTGAATAAATATAGCATCTTCAGTAATTGTTTGGAATACATAAATTCTTTACTAAAAATAAAGCAAATTATCAAATAGAAGTTACCGTTTGGTTACCAGCAGAAGTTAACTCCAGAATATCGAACTTGACATCAGTCCTCCTCCCAAATCCATCGAACGCTAGCGTTCGAGTGAGGCCTTCAATTTTATTCTGAAATTAAAACAAATTATATACCGGGCCGGGTCGGTAGGACTTGGTCTTCGTTTATGTAAAACCATAATAAAAAAATATTTGCCTGTTGCTCCTAAAGGTTTCGTCTATCTCTATGCCAAATGTCGTCTAAATCGGCGTAGTAGTGTTAGAGTTTATCATTCAATGGATTTCGTAAAAAATAAAAGCGTAATTTGTATTTTTTTCTATATCACTTAATGTGTATAGCATTGTTTTGCTACAAAAACCTAAAATGACAACTTAGTACCTGCCGAAAACAACACCACTTACAGTTCTCATAAAATTCAACAAGGAAGAGCCATGCTCCCACGCATTGGAATCACCACAGCTCAATTTACTAGAAGTGACATTGACCTTCTTCAAGGATGCATTAAACACAAGCAGAGCATCGTGGATCAGCATCACATTTGTCCTTATTTCTTCAGCGAGTGCCTCATTTCCTGTATTGTTGTTCAAACTGTCTGTGAATTCCCATAGCATTTCGTTGAATGTTAAATCTAATAATCGAAACCCTGAAAAAATACCCCCAGTATTAAATTAATGGTAAGCTATATATGCCCCAGTATTAAATTATTGGTATACAATATTCTGTAGGAAAATGAAATTTTCATATATCATCATATAATATCGTTGAATGTTAAATTTAATAAAAGAAACCCTGAAATAAAAACCCCAGTATTATATTGTGCTTTATAAGACTAGCAAAGATGAGAATGCGCTGAGACGAGTTAGAAATATTATATTCTGTACATTGGTTCATCTAGGGCAGGACCAACCGCTAACGCAAACACTAACCTGTCATATTAACTCCCCCGTACCTATACCGGCTCAGGTCCAGTGTGAACAGATCTGGTGACATGATGATGTAGGAATGCTCGTCCGCCATCAGGCCGACCTGCTGCGCGTGTTTCAACAACTGTTCCAGGTATTTTGATGGACAGTCGACCACAAAGTTTACGTAGCCGTTCTTTTTGGCGTTGATTAACACATCCCTGTGAAAATACAGCTTGGTGAATCACAAAAATAAATATATAAGAAACAAATCACACAGATAACATTATACAGAAGATAATACAGGTACATATATAGACAAACATTAAAGACAGGTCAATCTGAATTAACCTTGGACCTCCTGGGCATGATGACCATTAGACTAAACAAAATGAATATTAGTTTTTGTTAGGACCGAAATTGTGTAGGTAAAATAGTAATAACTTTTTATAAAACTAAAATAGATGATAGCACATTCAAAATTTTAAATGGAAGCTAAATGAAATCTAAATACCGTGCCTAATTTATCTATCACTCTGACCTAATTCGATCTATAATTTGTTAAGTGCAAAATGTTTACGGTGGCAATTCCTATGCATATTTAATATAGAGACAAATATTTACGCAACAAAGAAATCTGCCGTATTAGTAATTATAATTATAAGTATTGCGTATTACATGTACGGTAGTGCATATGATATATATTTCAAGTTATTACTAAGCTAATCGGTGGATTACCTCCAACCTCCGGGCTAATGTCAAGCAGCCCTAAGGTTTATTAAAACTGTGGAGGCCTTTTGTATGAATTGACAAATAAAGAACTACCATTATGCCGATTTGAAACATTATTGCTGCTTTTAGCCACATTATAATATCAGTAGTATCTCTGACCAATGCCAACGGTCAAGGCTTTTTATCCCGTAGGGCCCGGCTCTATTGCCTCGACATAGCGCATTGCAGCTCCATTGGGCTCCAAGCAATTCTGCGTTAATCTGTTCCCGGAAAACAACGAAGAACAACCGAGCAATAGGCCTGGAGTCTGTCACATCGAATGTATTATACACCAAAATGTGGCGTATACAGAATTGAGTTTCAACTATGGAACCGACCTGTAGTCTTTTCCTCCAAGTTCCCGGACGCTCACAGTGTAGGTCTCGCTGTGGTTGCCCATCATCATCAGGTTGGTCATACTCATCAAACTGTGACCCCTCACGTACAACAACGTGAAATTGTTCCAATCTTTCAGTTTTACCATTTCTTCTAATACCTACAATTTTACAACATTTTATTATATTATTTATACATTTATATTCCATATTTATTCTTCTCATAGGTGATGGGCTTGCAACCTATCAGCATACATACTCGTATGTATACAGCTAAAAATGACTTCCAAGTTTCGCATCCCTTGGCTCCGTCTACCTCGTATTTATCCATCCTATAATAATATATTTTATCTAGTCTTATGCATATGGGGGCATATGCAAGTCATGTAGAATGAAACAGACACAAGGCCTTGCATTCTGCAAGGAACTTTTAAACGTAACCAGCTAAAGTGAAAGTTTTCTTACTATGTTGAATACATTATATCATCAGACATTAAAGGACTTCAGTATTTATTCCTTTCGAACCTGACGAGAGCGACAATTGGGCTTCAAAAATGCATGAACATTATATCACTCATCACTAAAAAAACCCTCAACAATGCTCACCCTCAAGAAACCATGCCACGAGGCTAACTACATTTTATGTTAGTTACCTATTTTTTGTTTACAATATGTTAGTTTTCAAATAAAAATACCAGTCAAAATTGGCTCATCCATCTGGAAGCTAGAATGCGACAGATATACGGATACACTCACCAATCAAATTTACCAGATTTGGCAACCACCATGAAATGTCGAAATAAAATGTTATAACAAAATAATATCGTACCATATTGTAACTTTCCGGACTGGGATACATGTTAAGCATGAACCAGCTCTTGGTATACCAGTCGTTGTGCTGCACGACCACATGAGGCAACTCCATCAGGTCGCACAGAGCTTGGATGTTCTCGCTGGCGCGCCCTCCAATCCCGTCTATTATTCCTACAACACCTTCCTAAAAAGGTTTTGAAGTAATTATCATCATTTCAGTTAATAATAATATTATTTTTTCGCTAAGAAATAATAAATTTGAAGTGAAAAATAAACTAAATAAAAAACATTTACTTGTAAGTGTTATAGCTCTTTGTACACCGAGAAAAGAAAGTAACTTGTGTCTTCAACATACATCCTGGTAAGAATGTATATTGAAGACACGAGTTGTCGTACTTTCTTTTCTTACTCTCCTTACTTCAGTTCAAGAATTGTTATTTCAAATCAATATATTTTTACAACACAATTTTGCAATCAAAAATTACCTATTTCATCTTATTTAAACGGAGACAATACTACTATTCTCAGGTGTATGAAAATCATAAACAATAATAATGTTTTACAACATTTTTTGTAAAATACACAGGTTTTCATTATTCCCGAACACTGTTCTTTCTTATTACCTCAGCAAGTTCGCAGACATATTTCGTAATTTGAAGAATATCGCCTCTCTGCGACACTTCCTTTATGGAATATTCCAAGTTATACTTTTCCGCGCTCACGGCGAACGCCGCTTTCATGTCCACTGCATCTTCGTAAAGTATTCCTCCTAGATGTAAAAGAATATTATAGTCATTACAATGTATATATCAAGGCAAGTTGATTCGAAATTTGTATCATCGACATTTTTTCAATTTTCCTTTTGAAATGTAATGAAAGATTTTATTTCAGACTAAGTCCAAGCTGTATTTAAAAACGATGTTAGTACAATATAGTTACAATTTATTATCTAGCAAGTTTTCAGTAAAAAAATTACGATAAAATATTTTTTTTAATCGTATTTTTTTACTGAAAACTAACTAAATGAACTATTATAACTAACTAAATATATTTATATATTATTTATTATAGTTTTATATATTTACTTATTTTTATATGTAGTTCTTATTTTCTTCATAGTCGTATTCCTCATGGCTGAGAGTCGTGGTCATTACTTGGAATTAAACACACATAACAACTTTCTTGGCATTAGTAATGAAGCGGTTTGCCATTGCCTTCTCCATTTCACACACAAGTTAATAATCAACCAGTGTGCAGGTTTCCTCACGATGTTTTCCTTCACCGGTAGCAAGTGATGGTCGATGAAAACTACTATACATGAGTCAGATTGATACACAAACTCATGTGGCACGAGTAGGATTCGAACCTGGGACCCTTCGATCCACAGGCGGGCGTCTTAACCTTTACACCACCACCGCTTCATATAGTAGTTCTTATACATATTTTATATATTATATTATGCATTATATATAATATTTAGGTTATATATAATGTTGTGTTCACCTTTAATTGGGTTGTAGTGTAAACCTTAATGTAATGTTATTTTAAGTTTTTGTCATGTAACCTGTTGGTTGGTGTACCTAATAAATAAATAGAAAATATTATTAATTTTTCTGTACACGCCAATGCCTCTTTTTTTCCATTTTTTCTTTCGCGGGTCTATAGGAAGAATTTTCTATAGAAATAAATAGTACCTTTGTACTTAGTTTCCTATTTGTAAGTTTTATTTTTACACTGTTATGTGTACATAAATAAATAAATGAATGTTGTTACGTTTCCTACATTTTAATATCTGGGATTTCGCCCCCTTCAAATATCATTACCTTCAACTTCGGGAGATCACCAGTACGATTTTCCTAGTACGATTCGGGGAATAACAAAATGTTCCTAGGCTGTACTAAATTCCCTACTTCAAAAATGTTGATTGAAGCTCTGATCGGAGCCGTTAGATGAGATTCGAATAGGTGCTATCGGAATTCTCAATGTAAGAGTCACTAGTAAGTATCTACAACAAAACAAGTGTGATTTTAAAAGTAATGAAAAGCTTACCGATCTTCTGTCCCTCATAGGTTGCAACACATTTTGCCAATGCGACCAACACTAATACTAACAATCTCATTTTAAATTAAAAACTCACATAAACACTTTAAGATTCACCACAGGTTCAATCATTTTAACAAGCGATAAACGTTAATTAGTTTACGTTACCGGCATTGTGATTATCTGGTTTATAATGTTTTTGGACGTAAACGTAACGCAATAAACGTCCAGACTAGCCCGATTACGCTGTTTAGTTTGGTTTAGATAGGAATCGCGATGGCGGCGCGCGCGACACCGCGTCAGAAATAATCCCGTCCTATATTTAGGACGAGTTTTCCTCAAAACGACATACCTACCGTGAAATACCGTCTGTCTCGCGGCTGTCTCCGTAGACGAGATGGAGTGATTCTGTGGAAACGCGTAGCGATAAAAAGTTTGTTTCGTTACTTTGAACATGTTTTGTTGTCTTTTTTTCTTTGCTTTATTTAATTTATTTATTTATTTTAAATTACAAAAGAAATAAAATATGTACAAAAGGTGGACTTAACTACATAAGGCATTCTCTACCAGTCAACCATTAGACTTAGAACTTAGACTTGGAACTTTTGTTCCACCTTGCTATCTCTGTTTGGCAAAGGACAAAAAATTTAAAGAAAATTTGCTCAATTTAAAATAAGAGAAAGTAATAAAAAAATATGTATATAATAAATACATCGATAAATATACTAATATATATAAACTAAATCATATATTATATATATATATGATTTAGCTTATGTATATAATATAAAACTCAAATAATTACAAATAAATAATAATATTATATAGTAATATTACGACGGATGACATAAGGAACTAAGGAAATATTTATTTACTGCTTGAAAGCAAGGCGACTGGGAGCTCTATACGTATAGACTCAGGAATACCATTGCAAAGCCTAATTACCTGCACTTGGAACGACTTGCTCATGAAAGAGGTCCGATGGAGGGGCATTTCAAGGGATAGGTTATTGGAAGAACCAAGATTACAGCAATTGGTGGAACTAAGGAAACTGAATTTGGATTTGAGATAAATGGGAGAATGAGGATCATGAAGGATAGAGAAGAGTTAACAGAGAAGTCTAGCATGACGACGCTCAGGAATCGGTAGCCATGCCAGCTGTGAACGGAACAAAGAAATACGATCATACTTACGAACGTTAAAAATAAAACGGATACCATTATTAGCTGATCTATTCAATTTAAGTAGAAGGTCTTGTTACAAATCGCAAAAGCAATGCGCAAAATGCGCTGGGTACTGAAAAATATTACTTTCCTTGATAAAAATAATCGTTTATTCTTCTTCGCATCTCTTATTAGGTCAATACTAATTAAATCCACATTGGTTCCAAGAATAAATGAATCCTTAAAAATAGTTTCCACCAATTTTACACTTTACTAGTAACATTTTATATAATTAATCAAAAGATTATATTTTGAACTATTACAATGAGTTCAATCATACCATCGAAAAAGTTCTATGAATATCCTTATGAAATTGTCTGTTGGGAATTTCCAACCTCAATAAAATGTTTATGAGCCACATTTCGTAAGATTTGTTTACGATTCGTGTGCATTATTTAACATATATTTTATGAACTCTCTGGCCTACACTTTATGTAAGCCCTGGAATTCTAAATAGTCACTTTTTAATATGGGTATTATAGTACTATATTTTGTCCTTATTTAATTACTAATTAGAATTTTGTACAGGTGAAGCAAGATGTTGGAAAACTTTGTCATGTATATCTTTATCACAATTCATAATAAAGGCCGATGCCGACCGAATACATAATGCATACCGGAACGTATTGAAAATGCATTCTACGTTTTTCGCATTCGGTACATTAGGTATTCTGTATAAAAGATATAAGGATAGTGTGTATAACATTTTTTTTATGAAGCTCTCAGGTCTTCCTACCGACGTTAGTTATTTGCGTGATGGAGCGTAGGGTGGTATTTCTGACGCGATCCGTCCTCTTTATACCTAATATGCTATGCTCCATGGCTTTTTGGCAAATATGTATATTATAAAATGCAACAAGTCCTTTGCCGCCTTTGTTTGTTTGTTCGCGATAAACTCAAAAACTTCTGCACGGATTTTCATTCGGTGTTCATCTGTGGTTTTCTCCAATATATGATATAATTACACTAGTGATTGACGTGAGTGACGTTGAGTGACAGCGCGGCCTTAGCGGTCAAAATGCTCTGGGAACCATTACCAGGAACCATTTAGGTGTAAAATTTATTAGGTTTTTTCCCAAGCGAAGCCGTGACGTAATATATAAAGTATTTTATAAAGTTCATGGCATAATGACTAAATTATTTTTATTTATTCCTAAATGTGCAGAATTATTTTTTCTTAGCGCATGCCTAATGTAAGAGGTGATGTCAGCGTAGGAATCACTAAAAACTTTTTTGGTTCATGGCTTTTAATTTTAATATTTAAGTTCAAAAAACGAATCACAGAAGTCATTAATGGTGTTGAGTATTTCCAGCTGTTCAGATTAATAAAGCTTCAGGGGAAATGTGGTCGCAAGATGGGACATCTCTAAGTGGCCAATAAAATCTGACCTAAGATCGTAAGTGACATGTTGAAAGTACTGCGTCCGTATTAGTGCTAATATACAATTTAACTTTATATTTTATCTTCTTTATTTTCTCTTCAAGCTTTGTCAAGCTACGAGTTTTGTTTTTAACCATGATACAGACAGGTATTTTAAAGTGAGTATTATCGTAGGCGAGTTTCATTCAAAAATATTTTCATTTCCGTAGTGTAACTTATCCTTGATTACATCTATCCTATTTGTTCAAGAGTGTAGATAGAGAATAATAATCCTCATCTGTATTGTGTCCCAATTGCCGTCCTACACGATGAAGGAATTAAACGAGGCCAACAACTGAGCCATAAGCGTACCCACATACACATATAAAATAAGTAACAGTCATGGCTCCTTTTAAGTGGATCTTAGTGAATCTTAGAAATCTGAGATCTTAGAAAAATGTACAGTACAATAAATAATTTAAATTGAATAACTTCCAAAAGATATTCCTAAAAATAAACAAGCTAAATTTTTGATATTTTTACAACAAAAATCAATCACTCACAATTTTTCCAATAAACATCAATAATGGATGATAATTTATACTTAAAGGTACATATTAAAAGGAAACACTCCATAAAATAAAGTTTGTTTTGGCTTAAGAAATTGTCATTGAAATATATTCAATGCTCAGATTCTTCAAATGCGGTATCGTAAATAATTATTATCATAGCAATTTCAGATAGGAGTTATTAGTAGATAGGAAAAAAGATAAATTTATCTCGTTTATTTATATTTTCTTCTTAACTGAAGAAAGGAAATTTTAGGTAAACAAATCACATTTCCCTAATATGTATATTAACGCGGTGACAGACGCACGGACAAAAAAATTACGAAACTTTAAGGGTTCTTCGGTATCGTAAATATAATGTGTAACGAAAACGTTCATTTAAATATTTATTATACAAAATAGATTCGGTAGTTAAAATATTTTTCTTGACCGCCAAAAGTAAAGAATAACAAACCGTGCACCAGCTGTCGGCAGCACATTAGAAATTGTGAAACCACGCAATTTGGTCGAGTAATATCAGTGTTGCCAGTGCCATTGTTATGAGTATGTAACTAGAACATTTTTATACTGCTTGTAGAATTGATTGTGATCGGATTTTGAGGTTATTTTAAACTATTTCTCTCTCACAGTAGACCGTTATAATAATTCAATAATTTATTTTCAGATATTTTTTAATACACATTGGCTGTTCACGTTGGCTGTTATAAAACTCACAAACAAACTCACAGCATTTATTTTTTTATTCGTGTTTGTGCCAACAACTTTGCAAATTAATACTATTTTTAAAATGTACTTTCCACCCTCGCATCTCGGTTGGGAAGTGATTACTATTGAGTTTCCCTCATCCGCGGCGGGTAAAATTTGGCGTCTACCACCTGATACTCGAATCAAATTAACAGCACTTTCCGAGTTTGAGAAACTAAATTTTCAAACTCATAGGTTGCAAGCAAAAGCAAGCCATATGTTAAAAAATTGTTATACAAAATAAATGTACCAATGAACCAACAATGAACTCAGTATGTACTCTTATTGGAAATATACTAAATCGAAAATAGGAACTCAGAAAATGTTTTGTTTCGCTTCTCAAATAAATCTAAAATATTAATATTCCCGGAAACAAGGAAATTTATAGAATTCCAGTAGTGAAATCAAATATTGAGTTAGTTAAGAAATTATGAAACTTCCAATTTCATTAAAGTTTTTATATAGGGATTATTTATTAGGTAACTGTATTCTTGAAATATCTTTTGTATTATTACTGAAGTAGGGTTCGTTTATTTAATCAATAATAATTAGGTATTGTTCTAAGTTTACCTACGCCAGAAGGCCGACATTTCGAAGTACTCATTTAATTAAACAAAGCCTAAAATAAAAATTTTATTCAAAAATAAATATTTTTAAATATTTATTTTTAAATTGTTTATAGTGTGTATTTACATCAATTTATATTACAACGATTTATCAGAAGTGGTTTAGAATGAATGCATAAAGTTTATGTGCGCCACACGCGTAAAACCTAATAGTGGATCAAGTGGGATTATCCATAATATCAATTTATACAAATTCTGCAAATATCGATATAACACAGATAGAAGTAAATTGACAAATACTGTCAGTGACCCGCGTCTGACAAACAACTGCAAATAAATCACATGCTATTTATATATGGAATAGATGGATCACCTCGTAGTAGAATTGTAGGTATATTTATACCTAGAACGCGCGAAGTCGAAAGCGATAAAACATCTTCATTTTATCAATTATTTCTGGCGTTTGATGCGAATTTAGGCAAAGATGATAAAACAAGAGCATTCCATAATAATACCAAGTGAAATAGACTAACGTCAAGTTATTCTAATTTATCATTCCTAACTTAAATTCTTTATAAAACATGTTAAATTAAATTAGGGTGCAATATGACATATTTTGAACTAAAGTTTAAGTACAGAAAATAAACGAAAATAATATTTACTAGTTTATAGTTTTTAGTTATAGCTCCCGAATTCAAATACATACAATTTAAAGACTTAGAAAATAATTTAAAACGTAAACCAAATTGCCAAAAACAGTTCGCACCATTAATTTCTTGAAATACTTGACATGAGTTCAAAATATAAGAAAACAGTCGTACCTAACACTTCTGTCTTGACTATTTTCTTCATGTTTATTGTTATGAATTTCGTTCTAGAATCCCATAACATAAATACAAAAGAAAAACTAGACAAACTGACCAACCAACTCTAATGCCAAGTTTTAGTTATTATTCCTTGATAGGCTATATAGGATAACTTTTAAGCATAAAACCTTAATACATTTATGAAATCTGAATTTATTGAATTTTAGATTATGCACATTTTTTCTAAAGAATAATATAAATAGTTGTCATCTGTTTTCCGTTGGGGAATAATAACTAATATGCATTAGAAAATTAGCTATCCTGCACTAATATCAACAGCACAAGTTTAATATTTAGATATAAAAAGCCTTTGCAGCCGATAAGCAATAACAGCATTCTCAAAAAGGATTGCATGCGGCGGGATTTCTTAAAATCACAATTTTGTCAAAAGTCAACTTAAAAATAAATATTTTTTAAGTCCAAAGTCAACGACTTAGGAGAACACGCGTGGATATTTGGAGAAGACGAGACGACTTGAGGTCGAAAATTTCTCCCAGATGGAAGACGTCACTCAGAAATTTAATCATTTCACTCTCGAGGGCTTGTCAGTCCCCTTAGAATCCCAAATATAAAAGTGTAACGTGGTTCCTCCCGTACTTCCCCAACTACGTAGGAAATCTCCTTTTCGGTGGTCGACTTTTTATAGATGCAATTTCTTTTGCAAAAAGCGTTAAGTTCAGATTTCGTAAGACCGTTTTTAAACCTTCTGTGCGTTAATACTATTACTTATTCTGTGACAACGTGTCTCATCACTGTCATACGAGAGGTGCTGTGGGTGTCATTCGTGGTCGTCTAGACTCATCTCAAATATTCTCGAACGTTTTTGAGAATACACGCTCGTGCATTGCTATTGTAGCCGTAATATGTTCTTAGATAAATGCTTGATCTGATCCCGCACGTAAACTATAAAGCATACGCTATTTCTGCTTTCAGTTTTTTTTTGTTTGAAGAAAAACGCGTAATTTTTTTATAGATATACTCGTATATGCTGAAAATCATATAACATGACTGATAAAATCATAGACAACAATGAAAGGTTATTAAAGGAAAGGCTTTTGTTCATTTTGAAATTCAATCTGAAATGGCTATTTATAAAAAAACTAAAAAGGCATTTATATATCATAGGTAGATAATATGGTTATGCCTATTTAACTCAGTTTGTTAGTGTTATATATTGGCCTAGTACTTGCTCACTTTATTAATAGATAAAATGTGTATAGTCTGTGGCTTCATGTTGACACTTAATGTGACATTACTTCACTTTGTTTTTACCGCCAATACACAACACTGACAACAGCTACTTAGCGTGTTTTATTTATACACAATTAATTGTTATTTCGAACATAACAGTGGCGACGAGTCTAAAAATTAGTAATGGAGAATACAAAGGCAATAAAATTCGAGGAATTCAACCCTCAAGTGGACAATTGGGACGTTTACATAAATAGACTAAAGTTTTGTTTTGAGGCTAATGGCGTCATTCTGGATAGTGTTAAGCGTGCTAATTTCTTTACGGTGTGTGGTGCTCGTGTGTTTGAGACTTTGCTGGCGCTTATCACCCCGCGGACGGCGAATAATGTAACTTTTAATGAAGTGGAAACAATTCTTACTAGACACTATAGCCCTAAACCAAATGAAATATCCATGTCATATCAGTTTTACAAACGTGACCAAAAACGTGGCGAGAAAGTTGCCGATTATGTCGCTGAGCTAAGAAAGATTAGTGCATATTGCAATTTTTCGGACTTAGAGCGTACGTTACGAGATAGACTTGTGTGTGGAATGTGCGACCAAAAGCTTCAATATGATCTATTAAAACGGGACAATTTACGCTATCACGACGTAGTGGATGCTATGTTTGCGGCTGAAAGTGCGGGACGAGATGTACGCATGATCCAGACTGCTTCAATGACTGAGCTTGGAGCGCCGTCTTCGTCGGCGACTTCGTCCGTTGTTGAGCCAATGGACATTAATGTGGTCAACTCTAAACTGAACACTCGTTTTTGTTATCGCTGTGGTGATAAACATCCAGGAGAATGCCGATTCTTAAATGCTGTCTGTCATTTTTGCAAGAAAAAGGGACACATTGAAAAGATTTGTATCAGCAAAAAGAAGAATGCACCAAAACAAGTTAACTTCACTTCAGAAGGATTTGCAGATAATTTAAATGGAATTTATTGCATACAAGGTTTAAAGCGAGTGCCACCCTATGAAATAACAGTGTTAATTGGCAATACATCCGTCCGTATGCAAGTGGATACAGGGGCTAGTTTCTCCATATTAAATGAAAAGTCTTGGTCCACAATTTGTAAGTCTTTGCCACACACCATCCTCAGACCTGTTTCGCTGTCACTACATACTTGGACAGAGACACCAGTCAAAATTGTTGGACAGGCAACATTACCTGTAACATACAAAGAACATAAACAAGATCTCTCAGTTGTCATTGCCAAGGGTTGTGGACCCAATTTACTGGGGCGTAATTGGTTCGAACCATTGAACATTACTATGAATGTTAATTTTGTATCGCACGAGGATGATACAATAGAAAATTTATTTGACAAGTATAAAGCGGTTTTCAAAGAGGGTCTTGGTACTTATCGTGGACATCCAGTGACTATACATCTGAAGCCAGGAGCAACTCCAAAGTTTCTCAAAGCGCGTCCAGTGCCATTTGCTATTAAAGAAAGAGTAGAAAAAGAAATAGATAGATTAGAAAATGAAGGAGTATTGAGACCAACATCATTTGCTAACTGGGCAACACCTGTTGTACCTATCATAAAAAAGTCTGGTGAAATCAGATTATGTGGAGACTATCGTAGTACTGTCAATGAGGCAACGGAGTCTGATACCTATCCCATGCCTACAGCCAATGAAGTATTTGCCACAATAGCAGGAGGTAAAATTTTTACAACATTAGACTTAGACAAGGCGTACACACAAGTGACGGTAGATGAGAGCACTGCAAAGTTGTTAACACTGAACACATGCAAAGGTTTATATACTGTACATCGATTGGTATTTGGAGTTAAGGCTTGTCCAGGCATATTTCAACGTTTGATGACTTCTCTATTGGCAGGGATACCTGGAGTAGCAATACTGATCGATGACATAATTATATGTGGGTGTACTGTGCTAGAAATGTTAAATAGATTAGACATTGTGTTAGATCGAATAGAAAAGGCTGGCCTGCGGCTTTATAAAAATAAATGCAAGTTTGCAAAAGAGAAAGTAGAATTCTTAGGTTTTGTTATAGATGCTGAAGGCATACACCCAGCAAAAAGTAAAGTTGAATCTATTGTAAATACACCAGCGCCTAAAAATAAACAAGAATTGCAAGCATTCTTAGGACTGTACAATTTTTATGAAAGATTCATCCGAAACAAGGCCACATTACTGGAGCCACTACACCGGCTTTTAGACTCTAATAACCCATGGAAATGGACAACAGAGCAACAATCGGCATTTGATACTGCAAAAAATCAAATTACTTTCGATTTGACATTAGTACATTATGATTTAAACAAACCTTTGATTCTCACATGCGACAGTTCTGAGTATGGAGTTGGAGCAGTTTTGTCACACAAATTTGAAGATGATCAGGAGCGACCTATAGCCATGGCGTCGAGAACATTACATGTGCATGAACGGCGGTACTCACAACTTGATAAGGAAGCCACCTCTATCATGTTCGGCATAACTAAATTCCATAACTACCTTGTGGGCAGGAATTTTTGTATAATTACTGATCATAAACCTTTGTTGGGCATATTTGACCCAAAAAAACCAATGTCTAATATGATTTCACCAAGATTAACAAGGATTGCCATTGCTTTGTCTATGCATGACTATGATATAACTTATAAACCAGGCCCACAGATTGGTAATGCGGATAGTTTGAGTCGTTGGCCCAGACCCGTTCCAGAAGAGCCAGAAACCCAGTTATGTGACGTTTTGCTGATGGCAGAAACACCCAAGGATTTTCCATTCCAACCTGAAGACATTGCCAAGGCAACTAAGTTGGATGCAACATTGCTCCAGGTGATTTATTATATACAGAGGGGCTGGCCAGCCAAAGAAGGTAGATCGGACCTACATCCTTATTGGCTGAAACGTGCAGAATTGTCAGTACAAGAAGACTGTATACTTTTGGGCTGTCGTGTAGTGATTCCTGAATCTCTACGTCAAACAACATTGCAAATTTTACATAAGACACACAGTGGAATCGTCCAAACTAAATCTTTGGCCAGAAGTTATGTGTGGTGGCCACGTCTCAATGATGACATTGAATCATTAGTGAGTGGTTGTAAGACCTGTCTAGAACATCGTCATATGCCCCCTAAATCTACACATGAATGGATAACACCAGTGCGGCCATGGTCAAGAGTGCATATTGACTTTGCTGGACCCTTCCAAAATAAATATTTTTTGATTCTCGTAGATGCATATTCTCGATGGCCAGAAATATTTATGGTAAATAATACAACTTCTGCTACAGTAATTCGACATTTAAGATTAACATTTGCCACCCATGGACTATGTGAAGTATTAGTTTCTGATAATGGCACATCTTTTGTATCTGCAGAGATGGAAGATTTTCTAAGAGCTAACAATATTCGTCATATTACAACTGCTCCATACCATCCAGCAACTAATGGACTGGCGGAAAGAATGGTACAGACCGTCAAAGACAAGTTAAAAAAATTAGAGCCTACTACATGGGATATTAAAATACCGAATTTATTATTGGGATTACGAGTGACACCTTGCACTTCGACAAATAGAACTCCGGCAGAGCTTTTGATGAGGAGACGTTTGCGTACTATTCTTGATACCATACATCCTGAAAATATAATAGCTAAGAAAAGGGATTACCAAATAGAGAATAATAGCAAACAGAAACATAGAGAAACTAATGTGGGACGGAAGATTATGTACAGGAATTATAGAAATGAAGGCCCAAGATGGTCACCAGGAGTTGTTATTGGTAAAAGTGGACCTTCAAGTTATCAAATTAGGAGAGATAGTGATGGAGGAGTGATTGATCGGCATATGGATCAAGTTATATCTTTGAGAAAGCCTGAAGATAATAATGAAAGTAATATGGAAAGTACAGAGACGACATACGGAGAGACAGAGGCAATGGATGTTGAAACTGAAAGCATTATTGAGATCCCTGATGCAGACCAGTGGGCTGAGATGCTAGGCATCCCTTTTACTGCACAGCCTTTCGCTGCAGAACCTTCATCCAATGCAGGAAAAATTCGAAATAAATTATCCACACAGCCCAAGATTCCCTATCAGAGACCTAGTACCTCTTCAAGTGTTGATTATATATTGTAACTAGTAAATAGTCAATAGAGATGTTAATGATTATATGGAAGTTAATTATTCATTTCTTGTTGTGTAGTGAGTTTTAGTTAGATTGTTAAATATTTAACATATATCAATAATGGGTACTGTTTTGTCACGTCTTATACTTGGGGAGGAGATATGTTATATATTGGCCTAGTACTTGCTCACTTTATTAATAGATAAAATGTGTATAGTCTGTGGCTTCATGTTGACACTTAATGTGACATTACTTCACTTTGTTTTTACCGCCAATACACAACACTGACAACAGCTACTTAGCGTGTTTTATTTATACACAATTAATTGTTATTTCGAACATAACAGTTAGTCTCATTTCAAATACTTCTCAACCTAATAAATCTGTAGCTCAGCAAAGTTTACCGAAGTCGCCTGAAAATATTTTATTTTATGCCAGGAACAGGCAGCTTCACTGATTGGTTCCCGGCTCTGGCCCACTGAATATTGTCTATCCTTCCTAGCTTGTTTTTTTAACGACTTTCTTGTTGTTTTTTATATTTATGCGCAATTGTTTTTTCTTTCGCTTCTTACCATTTACTTTTTCACGGAATCTATTTAAAAACTTGTTTAATAAATTATAGTTTCGATTTGCTCGTGAAATGGAAAATGAAATATAAATTCACATCATTTTAATGTATCTTACTCTCTCTCTCTCTCTCTCGTGTTACATTCGGAGCTGTGTCGCCCAAAAGCCCAGGGTTCGCGTCAAAAATCAACCTTTAAATTTTGATGATTTGGCTAGGCTTTTACAACCTCTTTGGAGATGCTATTGCTGCCGATAGCTGATAGGCATGTGGATCTTATTAATTATACGACTTCCAAACATCATTTTAATGTAACTTTAATGTAAGAAATTGACTGGTCTACGGTTGTAGATAGAAATATTCAAATAAGGTAATAAAATACCGTTTAGGTTAGTTTCACTTAGAACTTTAGGGAATATTCCCTAAATCTGAATTAGTAGTTGCATCTCAAACTTGATTTTAATACCGCTGCATTTCGACAAATTCATTAGTAAAGTGTATATTTCGGTTGGCTAAGGGTTAATTCAGAGGGATGAGTATAAAATTTACGAGTGTCATCAAAATAAACCCCACACAGTGAAGTATACGACTTTAACCGGTCTCAATAATATTTACGATAGATTTCATTTAACACTTTATGGGAAAGATAAATAAGATTATACAAATTCCATGATATTAAACAACATTCTCCGAAGAACATTATCTATTGATGTGTGCAGCTAAAACTGAAGATAGATTTTTCCAAATGGAAAAAAGACAAGCAAAAATGACTAATATCCTGTCAATTAACAAAAGCATACATCTTTGTTCTAAACAATTGTACTCGTACTTGAACTTGATCTGTGAGCGAGTTTGATTGATGTAGAATTTTTTAAAATGAAGGAATGTACTGGGTTACGACAAAAAAAAATTAACAAATATTGAGATAATTAAGAGTAAACTTCAATATAATTTACTTTAAATGTATAGGCAAATACAAAAAATTTGAAAATCTATTTCTCTCGTATGATAGGTACGAACCAAGACGTTCTATAACCTGATGCAACAAACGTAGAGCCACAAAAAATGTCACTTATGGACATAACAAGAACTAACGAGACAACTGATTTCCACAATAAAATCTAAAAAGTGCCAAGGAACGTTGAATTATTCAAGAAATATTGAAAATGAAAGGATCGTGAAACTAGTTGCGGACGACATGTCGAGACATGTACGAATTATAATAAAATATTGAATCCTCTCACCGAACAAGTCTTGCGAGGTCTTGCTATAATCTGTTTCTTATTTGTATGGGAAACAAAAGCACAAACAACAAACATGTAAGTTAAACCAAGAATCCATCAAGCAAACAGACGCACACAGACGAAAATAACTTCGTAAAATTAATTTAAAATGCATCGTTTATCCATACTGAAATAAGAACGATCACTGCCACTGCACGTAAATATTGTTAACTAATAATTTTATCCTTAGGTACCGATTTGTGCCATATATATTTTTTTCGTTAACAAATAAAAAAATACGTACAAAGTTTTCAATTCTAATTATTCCTTTTATAAAAATGACCAATATAAATTAAGGATCAATCTATAACATCCAATAGTGTTACTGGAAATGTTTATAATAAAGTGACTTATTGAAAAATCTTTCTCGCCCAAAAACATAAATTAATTTAAATATTTTTAATGACATATGTTCCTAGAATTCATATAAATAATGGTACATAAATAACTAATCTTATTTCAGGTTTATTTGCATCACCGACATAGACAATAGCCTTACTCTTAATTTTATGTGACGCGTGTAATTCTAAAGGTAATAAGAATTACTTCTCAGTCAACAGGCATTTAAGTTTTACGACGTCAGTCGTTAAACATGTTTAACTACACAATATCTAGAACATAAGAAAATTAGGTTACCACATAAATCATTCTATTACTTTATTTATACGTTCATTTAGATTTGTGCGGTACACACTAAGCTCCCCAATCATATTTCTTTACGAAAAAATAAATAAAAACACTCTGTTGTATCCACATACATGCTGTTGTAGCATTAAAGCAAAATACTAAATTGGGTACTTACCTAAGTTCAAAACAATGTAATGTAATAATGTAGTTTCAAAATTATGTAACACATTTTAAACGAATAAAAATGTCTGTATGTCCGTCGTTCGGCAAATCAAATCCTGAGTCCTGGCCCTAATCGACTGCGTGTACAACAACCAATAATTTTAATAAATCCAACAATCGAGGGCTATATCTCAATAAACTTACTGAAGTTACGACCACTTCGCCCCAGCTGATACTGTTTATTAAATAATAAACTTATATTTTAACAGATAAAATGTAGCATAATATGGTTACTGAACCTGCAGTAAATTTTATTATGATCTTTTTGTTAGATGCACATTGTTTTGTTACTTAAAACTTACCTTCATTCACACATTTAATTTAAATGCAAAGATTAGTTTTTGGTGAACTGGATCGCTCTGTATTGTAGCGTTAGTTTGAGCCAAAACTCTTTTAGTAAATACGATGTCGATATTTTTTTCCTATGGGACGTTTGATTGTTTGAGCTATGTAATCTGTTTTATTACTAAATGCTTTAGTATTTATGAATAATTATTCCGTGCTTAATATTAAATTTAACCTTTTTAGGTTAAATTTAACCTTTTTAGGTTAAATTTAATATTTTCGAATAAAGATTCGAAAATATTGCTTTATCTCATAATATTGCTTGGTTTCTTGAATCAGAAATTAATCAATAAATTGAAATCAACGGCTAAAAGCTACTAAACTATGTCAAGAGCACTTGATACCTTTTGAATTTCATAACTACCACAGTGACCTAACAATAGTATTTTTGCTTTGTTTTTATTTAAGTAAAACTAGAGTTGGAAATATTCAAACAAAAGTAGTTTATTCAAATTTTTCTTTTCTTGACTATAAAGCATGACCTAAATACTTAGGTTAACGTACTTCCGATACCAAGATCCACAAAAATGTTTTAGTTTTTTTAAATACAAATGTTACTATATATTTTTCTATTAGTATCAAAATTCATAATTACGTATCACTACAGTCTCTTCGAAAACAAAGTCGCTTCCCGCAGTCTGTCTCTCCCTATGCATACTTAGATCTTTAAAAAATCTTTTTGGTCTTATTGTTGACTGATAGATAATTTCATGTGGCGTTAATTTCATTTGTACTTATTTTGTACTGAAGCGGTGGTGGTGTAAAGGTTGAGACGCCCGCCTGTGGATCGAAAGGTCCCAGATTCGAATTCTACTCGTGCCACATGAGTTTGTATACAAATCTGACTCATACTCGTATATAGTAGTTTTCATCGACCACCACTCGCTTCCAGTGAAGGAAAACATCGTGAGGAAACCTGCACACTGGTTGTTTATTATTAACTTATGTGTGAAATGGAGAAGGCAATGGCAAACCACTCCATTAATAATGCCAAGAAAGATTGTGTGTGTTTCATTCCACGTAATGACCACGACCCTTAGCCATGAGGAATACGACTATGAAGAAACGGATTTTGATACGGTTTTTTTAAATACATAGTGGGATTTCTGTGGATGGTTTAGGTATTATAATTTATTACGAGTATGCTTTAACGTCTACCCTCCGAGCCGGTGCTAATGCGCCGGTCAAACAATTATCTATTGCGTCTCAATTCTGCTCAATAAACGGTTTAACCCGTGCGAAGCCGGGAGGGGTCGCTAGTTTAATATAAATCGCTAGACAAGATAAATTGAATAGTTGGTGCAATATAACTATACGCATATAATTCAATTTTATTGTCATTGATTCTGACCTACGGGGTTCCAATTCGGATGGAAAATCTAAGGGATTCCCACGTACGAGGGTTGAATAAAAATCAGAGCACATAGTGCGAGTCGTAATTCTTCGAACTTGATCGTCGAATTTTTTTTTCACGTAGCTACAGCGCAGACAACCAATAATATTGGTGCGTCGATGTCATGTCGTCGAGTCACACACAATTCCGCATTGTGATTGGCTGGCAGTGTCTCACTGCGAAAAGTCCGTCATCCGCTCAGTTTTTCATGAATATAGATTATCGAAACAATACCGTGGTGTCCGTCAGTCCGTATTAAGCCAATACTGCAAATGACTCGAGTTAATTCGATTACGCGCCTCACTTATCGCTAACGGTAAACTGCCCTTTTTACTTACTTACTGCCATATTTTCCACTACATCCACTTTTAATAATTAATGTGTTTTTGATTACAGGTAAAATATTAATGTTAAGGTAGGTTGATGTGCTATTGTCTGTACATATTTGATTTTAAAAAATTTGAAAAACATCCTAGTACCTAGAGGTATACTGTTAATGCCTATATATTTATTTTATCTATGGTCACATGCATAAACGCTAACCTATTGGTTAGCGTGCACGAGCTATTGCGCATAGACAGAGAAGGGAAAAATGGAACCATGTAGTGTTCAATCATATAGTAACGGTAATGAATAATAAAATACATGATTAATGGACTATCGATCTACCGCAAAAATAATGGAAATATCAGAACGGCTAAGGTTTAGGGTGTTTTTTGGTTTGAAATCTTTTTGAAATAGTGTTTTGCTCTGCCTTGCAAATAATAATTATTATACAAAAATATTTAAATAATAATATAACATAGAATTAAATTGTAATATCAATTTTATAATTCATATAAGTATTGCAAATTCTTTCTATTTTGAAATCGTATATTCATTCCATACAGGTTCCATATATAAATTATTGTTGTTTTTTTTTTAATATTCATAATTTGAAGTATGAATTATATATTGATTAAACTACTGGTATGTAGTCGAATTATAACAACGAGTAACTTATAAATTAAAACAATATACAATTATATAAATTGAGAGACAAAACACTGATTAATGCTGCCAATACTAGTACTTTCATTTCGCAAGTGCATTCCTATTTAAGGAATAAATTACATAACTTAATTAAGAGTTCGGTAAGTTGATGAACGGCATAACTTGAAACTTGTGTTCTGCTCGCTCGCGGAACAAGTGACATATAAACCGATACGAGTGTATTCGGTCTTAATTTAAATCTCTTTTTAACGATTTCAAGAAATCGTTTTTCAACACCTTTTCTGATCCACTCGTGTGAAATAATTTTGTGCCAAAATCGGTCTCAGTATAGTTTTCGACTTGGTCTAAATATTTCATAATGATTCGAAATTACAGTTTTATCACTGGAGATGATATTATTTAATGTGAAACTTAGTTGTACAATATTCCTCGCTCTAACAATTGGATGTTGTTGCAACGGGAAATGTATAACCCCTATTTTTATTTATAACAATACGTTGCAAATGTTATAATTTCGTAATTTATTAAGCTATATTTAAAAGAAAATTATTCCTAATGCGGGAACCGCGGTATTTTTACTGTTATTGCTTCTTAACTTATTTTATCCAATACAATCTCATGCAAAACAACTAATGATAAAAGAACAGGTACCGCTAGGTACAGGAGACAGGTAACAGTAGTGCATCTTATTTTATAGCTCCTAGTAATTACGTACGTACTTGATACGTACATAAGTGAATCAAGTATTACCACTGCGATCGGACGCACATTTCTTTTATTTGTTTTTTTATCATAACTGCAACTAATACATTGTGGCAAACGGATTTACACGACACTTACTTTAGGTTTAATAGTGAGGTTTATTCTTCATATTACAACAATTAACATTGATGATTAAGAAAGAAGTCACCCCTGCAAGATTCGGTACTCGCTTATCGCTTGACGAGTCAGATCGTAAGATTGGCAGCAAAAAATGAGCACAACCCTAACTGATGTCTAAAAAGAAATTTTCTATTTCCTTTCAGCGGCAACCCTAGAGAATGCGGCTGCTATCACAGAGTTTATCAGCCAGTGCTAGTCCGCGCGCGGCGTGATAAACACGTCTGCAGAATACGAGTGCCACTCACGCACGCGACAACTTTCCCGTTCACTGTAAGTTTCCATTTCGATGTCTTGTTTTATTTAAGTGACCTTTTTTTCAATTGATCGATTGGAATATAATTTTTCATGCTAAGAACAATTTTTTTTTATATTTTTGCAAATGTGGTTTAATTTATTAACCATGAAAAAAAAATTTAAAAAGTAACCCATATGACTTGTAGAACTTATTATTATCTGTATTTAGTTTTACCCGTTATGGTGTCAGCTACTAATCAAATCTTGAGTGTTAAATTACACCTCCTTCTTCAATTTCGAGGACAAATTTTGTGTTCATTTTGTTAATTAGATGACAACATAAATGCAATGTGGTGAATCTAATTTAATTATTATATGCAAATGTTTTGATATTTTTAATAGAGTCAAAAGGTCTCCAGAAAATGTATTCTTGAAAATACTTTGATTTGTGAACGCATGCCACATAACTCAAACTTATCTTTCTCCCCGTGAAGTCTGGATTATGAAAAATAATAATCTTTGATTAAAGTTTTCCAGATCTCCTTATTTAAAAATATATCAAGGATATACAAAATAATAAATAAATGTTTTACATTAACTTGAGTTTTTCATATTTATATTATATTTTTGTAAGTAGATGATTACATATACAGGGCCAAATTTTTGCATTTATAACATTTTAGGTGAAATTGCAAGACAATAAAAATATGTTTATTTTTAAACCATTTTTTTATTGTTAATACATAAAATCAGGTATTATTAAAACGCTAGCCATTGATTATATAAGTCTAATATTAAGTAAATAAAAATCAACGACTCTTGAAAGTGTCTGAAACTTCTGAAGTCATTAATTATAATTATAGCTGCAATCTCAAAAACTTTAAGCATTAATTGCAAAATCGTCCAGTCAACAAATCATTTTGCTTAGCGTCTTGCGCTAATTTCCGAAGTTATGAATTTTTTTCAAATACTTAAAAATTTTTATGAAATTGAAAGTAGTACAAGTAGTTAAATAATATAACTATTTATGAATACTGATGTTGTTAACATAAGTACCGGTTATAGAAAAAATATTTTGAACATTGCTTGCTTACCATGTATGTTAGTAAATATGTACTGAGCGTAAACCTATCTATGTCGCTTATACACAGTATTATATAAAAAAGGATATATTTAAATACCCAGTCACAAAATAAAATTAACGAAAACGTATTCCCAGAAATATGCAAGCATTGTTATTCAGCTTCCAAGTTATGTAGAAAAATATTTAGTTTTTACTTTAGAAGTTTACTAGTACTATTTTACTCCTTCTTACCGAAGTTTAAATTTGTTACACACATAGTTTACAACTAATCTCGCAGTCTAATCTTATAATGTAAGTTAAAATGTCTGAGTTCCCATTACTGCTATATTTGCTGTCTCACAGCTTTCGAATTATATTAAAAGTTCGGGAACTTATGGCAGCTTCGGAAGTTTCGGTTTCTGTTGAATAAACCGCCTGACGAACAAACAAAGGTGTTAGTATTAGGATAAACGTATGAAGTTACAAACCGTGTTTTTTTCAAGTGTAAAGAATTGATAACATCATTTCAACTAATTATGATTTTCACAACTATTATTATAGAGAAAATTTGGATCATAAGTATCTATTTGCAAATAATATCATGCAAATTCTACTACACGTATTTCGATAAAATATGGTACTTACACAAATAGAATAATCTGTAATCTCCAGCAATTCCTCGAAATTGGAGCTTTGGAACGTAACTAGGTTTAAAAAAAAGCTGCCAAGTGCGAGTCGGACTCGCCCATGAAGGATTCCGTAGCAACAAGTAACAACATAAAAGTTCTTGTTGATCGGTTTTTGTATATTTTTATATTTGCGTTGATTGATGAATTTATGACGTATAAAACACTACTTACTAGATCTCATTCAAACCAATTATCGATGGAAGTTTACATAGTTATGTACATCATATATTTTTTTGAGTTTTATCATACTCTTATTTTAGAAGTTACAGGAGGGGGGGGCATATTTTACCACTTTGGAAGTGCCTCCCGCGCAAACTATTAAGTTTAGAAAAAAACAATATTAAAAACCGAAATATCATTTTTGAAGACCTGTACGTATGGGTGTGATAAAAAAAGCAGTTCTAAGTATACCCCCAAAATTTTAATGCGGTTCACAGAGTATATCTACTTACCAAGTTTCAACAGTATAGTTCTTATAGTTTTAGAAAAAAGTGGCTGTGACATACGGACGAATGGACAGACAGACAGACATGACGAATCTATAAGGGTCCGTTTTTTCCATTTGGCTACGAAACCCTAAAAGCAAACATTTCCTGCCAGCTGAGACTACGTATGAACACCAGAGGCGCATTGTTTCAAGGAATCAGGTTGTGCCTGTGTTCAAAATTCCATGTATATTGATGAAGCAGTTAAAGCTTGAAAGAATTGCATTGCATTTCCACCCGGTACTAACTAAATATTGAGATTTTAAATCTGAATTCGTAAAAGGCGATTGCGTCTGATTCTCTTCTGGTTACAATTTTTGTTTTGGAGATGGAAATTATTCTGATTTTTGTTTGGAGATAGTTGTAGGGGATGATTGAAGTGATGGAGAGCAATAAACAATAAGCAATTTTTTGTCGCCGACGAAGCCATGGGACATCAGCTAGTTTTTTAATATTAACCATATTCTCTAACAAATATCAACATAGGTTTAATACGTCGATGATTGGCCCTAATAGTGTTTGCATGCCCCGTTTGTTTAGGCCTGCTTATGGACTGATCTGACATAAGCCAGGATCATATCCATACACATGTGTGTGTGTATTTGTAATGTGTAATCCTCATTGGGATGTGATTATCGCCACCATATTATGACTATCACTTTTTATATTGTAGCCGTATGTGGTCGAGGGAAACTCTTAAGGAAACTTATATATAGTAAAAAATGGGCTATTAGTTCAAAGATATGAAAACCTTGCTACTGTTTACGCCGAAACTCCCACAAGATTCGGAGGGTCTAATCTGCACTTATTGCTTCCTACATATTATAAAATAAAGTTATGTACATTCATAGCATATTCGCGGCTGTTACAGTCACATCAAAGATCCATGTAGGGTAACTTGACGTGCGGTTGATTCTACATATCGTTTTACAATATTATTTCATTTATAATATTAGCACATCACCTTCCATTACAAGAAGTGTGGATGCAGAGAAACCTTGGGAACTACTACAACGATTTCAAAATGATTTCACCATAGAAGGAGGAAATAGAAGTGTCCCTGAATCCACTTATAAATCAAAAAGGATAGAGGGAACTATCATGGACATAGGTAATATGATTCTCTAATTTTCGTGAGCGATGATAATAATAATTAAGTTTAACATAATTTAAACAAATGAGGGTGGATCGTACCCCAAGACTCTTTTTTTTACTCTAAGTAATAAATAAACGACCACCTAAATATAAATAGCGAACATGTTTAATAAATAATCTCGGGAAGTCACATGAGTCCGATTATTTTATTTTTTCGCAAAGCTTGCGTTGAAAAATGAGGCAGTTGAGTAGGAGGCTCTTATGGCGGCGGCAACGAGCTACAATAAAAACTAAGGGTGGGTTGCTCCGTCAACTTTGACTTTAACTTTAACGTGCGCAGAAAAACGCAAAGCAAGCCATTTTGTCCAAAGGTAAAAAAATGGCGTACTTCACGTTTCTCTTCGCACGTTAAAGTTAACGTCAAAGTCGACAGTGCAACCCATCCTGAATGTATCACAGATAAAGCACTCGTATACCAGCTGATAAGCTTACTTAGCTTGCAGCAAATATACGATTTTATTTACATAGTAAACTATATATAACATAAGTAGGATACTTTTTGAATATGCTATGCTAACGCTTCCGTATGGCCCTAGCATAGCCCCTTCTGCTAAGTACAAAAAAGTGCTAGTTTGATATCGTCGAGGATGATACGCATGCCAATGGTCTAAACATTAATGATGCCGAAGACAGTGCAAAGTGATCCACGAAGAGATCCAGTGCGCTAAGACGTGTACTGACGCTTTTAGCAGAAATAGTTACAGATTGAGATTGAGCCACAAACATCCTCACATATTACTCTATCTCACTTACATGAAAATTTTCTTATTTATGATAGTAATTTGTTCATTTTATAAACCTAGTTTGATTATTTCCAAACTTTGTAGCATTATTAACATCATGTATCTATTTATTAATTCACAGTTATTTATTTCATATATACTTTTAACAAAATATAAAATGTAATTAGATAAAAAAGTAAGTAGCTAACGTATCCAATTTCGAAATGCCATTTCAAACAACTTTGATATGGTTTGTACTCTACAAACGTAAATTTGATCCGAAGTGGAGTTCCAATCGATTTCTCAGCTCTTTGTCTGGCATAGCGTTTTCAATTTCATTTGTTTCATTTTTCAAACGGTCTCTTATCAACGAATGGGGTCAGTAGGACCACAGAGTGGGACCACCGGTCATTTTACGACTTTCAATAACGAATTCACGCTATCCGTGTGGGGAATTGAGTGGACACCGAAATCATACGTGACCATTCATACTAAACGAACATGCGATGCCTGTGGTTTTAAGCGAGTTTTGGCCAGATTAATTGTAGCCATGAACAACTAGTAGTATGAAGTTATGGTTCACTTTGAAAAGACGTTATTTTAGTAACTTGTCGAGTGACGCTTATAAGATTTAAATTTTGATGTAATTTCTTCTAATCGAAGTACAAAAAATCCTATTTTTTATTGTGTCATAAGACATAATTAGAATTTATTGGAATTAAAGACGAATTAGAAGTTTTTCAGACACAATTATAGAGCCGCTGAAAACTTTTATTAAACAGTAGATAATTTTGATTTTTGTGATTAGACTCTAATCCAAATACTATGTCATAAAACATCGAAATTGAAGACGAGAGACGACGTTGGTACCGTACTCCAAAATATTTAGTATCTAGAGGACCCCTAGGGGGTCAGGGGGCGATTGTACCTAAACGTCGAATTCATGCCTAATCAACAGTGGCCCTTTCGTGACCATTCATTCAGAACATGTACCGCCGGTTTGTAACTGATTCGAGGAGCAATTAGTGGCCTAGTGTTTCCTTCTCATGGGATGAAACATCGGTGTTTGGTAAAAGTGTATACCGTTCTAGTAAAAGGAGATTTTCAAAAATCACATTGATGCAATTATTAATATTTGATAAGACTTTACTTGTAATTTTATATTTTTACCACTTCCATGTCCAATGTACGATACATTTATATGTTTGATTGGGGACACTATGATTATGAATGCTTCAATTATTAGAATATTTAAAATATGGACTTACGTTTTACCCGCTGCTTCCCGGTGTTAAAACCATGAATGTTACCGAGAACACGTGAGCATGAGAGCACAGAGAAATTAGATATTAACTAAAATTTACTTAACAACAGTCTCCATCATTTATTACTTTTTTGACCTCGAAAAGGAAGGTTAAGGTTAGAATAAACAAGAAAGCTAATTTCGCCAAAATAATGGCGAGGAAATCTGTTTAATCGAGTTGTTTGAACAAAAATTGTTTCGCCAAGTTTTGGTGTTTCCCTTGATTGATGTGTTGCTTGTGTATATATTTTAGCATACTTACTTTTGTATAATATTTTGTTATGCAAATAAGTTTTAAACATTTGGCATGAGTCATTATTCGTGGTGAATAGCGGTAAAGGTGGCGAATGCCAAAGCTGGACAAAATACATGAAGTTTGATACAATTACAAATGCAGACAAATATCTGTCCAGTGGAAATTAATCTGAAGTACTTAAAAATAACTCGGTACTTCTCAAATGTATAGCGTGGGCCTGTTCCCTAGCAGAAGCGGATATCGCAATTTTCTTTAAACAACTTCAACAGTTTTATTCTTCCTCTTTCTCGTTTTCGATGCTCACTAGTTACGACCGGGTGGTATATGCCGTAAAGTGCATTTGATGGCAAGACAATTGTGAGTCAAGACTGAAGCACTTTTAGAACATAACCACCAGGACACTTTCCGTTGACCTAGAATCTAGAAATTTGGCAAGATCTTATAAAACTTGATATCTTAAATAAAATACATGGTTTGCATTTACAGCGAAATCGTTATTTAAGCCAATTCAATTTTGGTTGGCTTATTCTTGTGTAGAGATATTTTATTCTTCGAATAATTTTATATTAAAACCATAGATGGGTTTAGGTTCAATATTTTCCATTTTTTTCCAAACAACGACTTTTTGGGTCTTCGAAAATATTTCGTTTCGTTTTTCCATTCCGGTCTGACCCTAAACTATAAATATTTTTTCATGACTAACGCAATTCAATTCATGTGTTCCATATAACATTTATCGAGACGCAGGATTTTCTTAACTTATTTCAAGACCTCAGCATTCAGTTAAATAACTAGGTGGAACTGAAACTAAAATTAAATCACTTTCAAACACACTTACATATACATTATTTAGAATTTTGAAACTGTACTTTTCGAGTCACTTTTCCTAATATTCTTCAACGAATCGAACGGGGATCTATGCCAGATCTATATAATTATATACCTACCTACTAATATGTCAGCGGTTTCAATTAATTCTGACGAACATGAGGCGACTTTTCCAATTACGTATGCGAATTGAATATACTACATTATACCAGGCAGGATACGTTTTAGAAAAATTAATGAAATAGATTAGAAATTTAATTTATTATGTATTTAGTTACTTTTTTCAAAACGACTCTTCTTCTTCTTCCAAAGAAATTTTGTCCATTATTAATTTTTTACAACCTTATTTAATTGTTTTTATTTAATTAGCTCATCTTTTTGTCTCGCATTATTTTGTGGATTCTTAGAATGGAATATAGTTACTTAAACTTCTTTTCGAGTAATAGCGAATTTCCTAAGCATCATTATTTCTTTTTTACTCCTAAAGCATGAACTTTAATTTGTCATGAAGTTTTTTATTTCATTTTGAAGTATAGATAAAATACCAGGGCGTCATGTGAAGTGTAGTTGTGGTATGGAACTAGTGTGCAATTCGAAGAATGCCTCTCATAAGAATGCCTTTCAATTCTAAAACCGAAGCTGAAATTAGTACAATAAACGTTCAATATTCAGTAAAAGAAAGCAATATTAAAGCACAATTTTTACCATCGTTAATTGTAATAATCATTGTCAATAATTGAACATTATAAATGTGCTAATATTGAACGAGTCTGTGCATAAAGTATTGTTTACTCAGGACTTCTTGACAATTTTCTCTACCATCAACTTCAAGGAAAACACGAACAAGATATAACAAACTTAATTTTTAGAGCTTTGGAACACAATCAGAAATGAAATACAATCGAGTCGCCTCGATAGCTAGTGAATTGAATCCACTATTAACTATCTACAGTATTAAAAAAATATTTTTAAGTAAAGAAACATTTCTTTCCCGATTTTACGCTCTCTGTGTATACACAGCTATACCATATCAAATCTATTCATTAGACATTATTGATTATTAAACATATTTCATCTTTGTTAATAACAATAATATTGTTTCATCATATATTATTCATAATATTCGAATAATGGTAACAAAAAGATGATTAAATAAAAACTAAACTAAGAAACCCCCGAATGCGAAGTTGCTGGCATTCTCTCTCATCCGCTAGTAAAGAACTGACGGTATCCAAACAGCTGGATACATTCTGCAAATTTGGCTAAGAACAGTCTCGATTAAATAACATTCAAAAAAAAAATTGATCAAAATCAATCCATTCCTTTGGCTACTACGATGCCACGAACAGATATACATTTATATGCAGACACATTAAACGTATAACTCCTTCTGTCGTCAAGGGTTAAAGAGGAATCAAGAAACATAAAGCGTTAAAAAAAGAATCAATTTCTTTATTAATCAATTCATTCAAGTGTCAAAGAATATGCAAGTGTAAATTTGGATATAGAAGCTGGTCAGCAAATAGAAAACAGAGCCACAAAATTTGCTTCGTTTAGAATTACTGAAAATTACTAGCGGCGACACTGCCCGCGCTATTGTTCTCTCTATGTATAGTCTTTGTGTTGCCAACATTTTGTTGTCAGCTTTATTGTCAAGCAGAATCAGAACAAACTGTCGCATTTATGTATGCAACCTGTTGGGACGAGATTTAGTGGTCATTTTGCACTATCTATCCTGTAAGTATCTAGTATAAGCCATTTAACTGAAAGTCTTCTAGACTTAACACATTAACCTACATGGACCTGATAACATTACCCCATTAGAGCTGTCAAGCAAAAGGCAATGCAAATAAAACGAGAATGCCTCTCATCTCTGAATCATCCATATGAATAGAAACTGCGTTAACGCTGTTGGTCTTCATGCAATATTATTCTCAGCAAATAAATGCACATAGCAAAGTTGCATTCACTTGCTCTCATTGTCCGCAATATTGCGTGCACAAGATCAGAAACTTGAGCCCACACACTGGATTGAAATATATTTATGTAAAATATAAAAGTAGTCCATAAAATGACAGTATGCTCTTATGCCTATATGAAGCTAAAGGATCGGGACAAAAGCGTGTGTGATGTATGTGATCTTGTCCTACTTTTTAATAAAAATTGTGTGGTTTTGTCTTCACAGGACAGTGATAAATTTCTAAGCAAAAGGAATAAAGTTGTTCATAACGAAGTCTTCTGTTTGATCGGGAAGGTCAGATGGTTGTTTATTATTCTCCCAATATATTTGAACCCCGTCAGGGGTTCTCTATTTATACACGTCAGTATATTTTTATATTTGCGATCTATACTATTCGTCTATCTATGCTTTGACCACAATCACACTTCAAATGAATGTGCTTAAATCTCTTTTTGATAATAACCAACAAACAGCAGGAAAATATAATTAATCTAATTAAAAACGCGCGTCGGTCTTTATAATGGTAGTATGTTACAGGCACAAGCAAGGAGGTGTGTGGTTGAGTTCAAACACAACCGATATTTTTTTAGACTCTTGAGAAACACTTTTCAGCTACGTTCCGATGTAAGGAGATGAATTTTTATTTTTATAATGTCGTCGAGTTATTTTGCCACTATCGTAAGTTTTTGTTAACACTATTGCTACTAGATAACTACTAGCAGACTCTTTCATAAGTTTATGTTTTGACGTGTGGTGCTTCCCTAAATTAAGGACCACTCCGTATTATCCCGTGGATATCGTACGAAGTGACTAATCTGATAGGAAACAATAGAATTACCAAAGACGGTTAACATGTTTAGGTTCTTTTTACGCTGATCTCGGGCTTCACGGCGTCACGGCCCCGAATGAGACTATTTTATTAGTTTGTTATTGCATGAACTCATATTATTTTCCGCTTAATATAGTTATATCCCAGTAAAGATACGAATATGTATACTCTTCCTGCGATCCTTCCCCGTTCGAGATTTCTGCAGATCTCGCAAATCAGGGATATTACGGAAACGCGCGTCTTATCGAAAATTTCTGTTCTTCTCAAACTTTAGACAAGCGGCAATAATAAATGTATTCCTGACATTCCTTGCTCATTCCTTTTCATTTAACCCGGGTTTTAGATTCGTCTTGATTGTTTGTACGTTCTTATAAAATTGACCTAATTCCAGTTTTTCTGTAGTTCGATTTCTTTAATGATTAGAAATATATATACTTAAAAGCTCGTACTTATCCCTGGCAGAGACCAAAATGCCATTAGGGCACCACTTAAAAGAAAATGATTGAAAATTGTTTTGCTAGTGCGGAAGAGCTTATTCTAATCTTAACTAATATTATAAATACGGTTACGAAAGTAAGTTTGTTTGTTATATTACACCACGGCAATAATAAATGTATTCCTGACATTCCTTGCTCATTCCTTTTCATTTAACCCGGGTTTTAGATTCGTCTTGATTGTTTGTACGTTCTTATAAAATTGACCTAATTCCAGTTTTTCTGTAGTCGAAGACAAAGGTGCTTTACAGTTGGTTTTGGTACAGTAAACACAACATCATCCATCCCAAATGCATTGCAGGGTAACATGCAATTCACCGTACACCGTTGTGAAATATTTACTAGTGTTTGAAATAAGATTTATCGATAACGCTATGTTCGTTTTCGACATATTGCTCTACTGGCAGGAAAGAATAATGATACTGAAATGAGAGCTGAAGAATAAGTATTTTAGAGTTCGATTCTCCAGAGACCACGTGTCTGTAACTAAGTGCTTTGTGAGTAAAACCCCTTTAGCAATGCGCTGTATCCGTCTGACAAAATAAGATAACAAACGTACCATATTAATAAACCTAACGTTAAATTTAAAAAGTATATTTTAACAATGACTTTCTATAAGTATAAATATATTGTATTGAGAAAATGTTATTATTGTCATTTTATGTAGTTGTATCCACGTATCGTGCGATAGTACACAGATGAATTGGTATAGAGTTTTGTTTTTAAAATGAAATGTTGAAATATACGAAATGAATATAGCTAATTTCGGAAAATTTAATACAATCAACGAATACAAGTATTTTAAAATGAAGTTAAATCTGTTCCAACGTTAACGGACACGGAGCTTCAATTTGTTTATGTCTTGCTTGACCGAATAAACAGGAGAATGAAATATTGTCGACGGTTGCTGCAGGTGCCCCATTCGATAAATATTGATAAGTTCGTACGTATTCATTTCTTCAGTTTTCTAACATATAAAATTATACGATAAGTTATAAAATTTTACGCGATCTACACACATATTGTTCTTGGATTAGATAAAATATTATACGGTTTATAAAGGAAATATACTTTAGTCGTAAAATTGATTACGTAATGGGGTAATAATACCTATAACTGTCAGGGATTTAGATGAAAAAATAAATTTGAAACACTGGCCGGTTAGACTATAATAGAAAAGAAAATTATCACTATTTTTATAAATTGTACTAGATTGAATATCAAATGGGAGAATAATGAGTAGAATATATACATAAGTACCTGATTTAAGAAAGCAAGTGATTCATCCCAAGAAAAATCGGGAAGCTTAAGCATATACACATATATTATTTGACTTTTCATCGGACATCACACTAATCCTGGTGATTGTTGTAAGCTGTAAATAAAGAGCCAAGTCACGCCTGATTTGTTGTGATTTGATCGTTACTTCTGTAAGTCAGAAAATATTTACAGATGGGGATCGATTCACTGTTTCGTATAATATTTTAGAATTCGATTTCTTTAATGATTAGAAATATATATACTTAAAAGCTCGTACTTATCCCTGGCAGAGACCAAAATGCCATTAGGGCACCACTTAAAAGAAAATGATTGAAAATTGTTTTGCTAGTGCGGAAGAGCTTATTCTAATCTTAACTAATATTATAAATACGGTTACGAAAGTAAGTTTGTTTGTTATATTACACCACCAACGTTACACTTACCTTATTAAGTAGGTATATAAATTATTTTCTAATAAACATTATTCTTCGGTTCAATTTGTTGGAATCGAGAATTGATGGGGAGCCAATAGCGTAAAAGTTTTTGAAAATAAACAGGACCCTGAGTTTGTAAAGTTGTTGTAAGTAATTTATAGACTTATTAGGAGTCGAGAGCTGAGACAAATTGGCTTGTTTAACCCTGAACCCGGCTGCCGTAAGTCCTCTATATACCTACCCTTATTTAACTATAACAATACTATGACTTGGTTAGCGCCGTCTTTGACGTTAAATTTTGCATGCGCAGCATAACGAAAAATACGTAATTTTGTCTATTTTGCACGCCGGTCAAAATAAACAACACCCTTATCTGTGTCATTTCTTAATTCTGAAATGTTTTTAAAATATCCTTCAAGGTTTAGCTCCCGTGAGAATTGCTAGATGAAATGCAACCTATAATATACATAAAATTATAATATACATAAATTTCCCACGTTACCTATAACGGTAACCAATTGAGTAATAGTTATAATCGAAGAAGTCGAGATGTTGTTACACATTGAAGATATGACAATGTCAGTATGAAATGTGGCCCGTAAAGAGACGTTCTATTCAGTTGAAATCATCGTTTTGTGTCAGTGCCTCGGGCGCAAGACGTTTACGGCAATTTCGTAATAAGGCAGTAGTACCATTACATGGAATTCCCAAGTATTTCCTCTTTAATGATAAGAGCAGCTTTGGGCCAAAGAGCCACTTAAATAGCGTTTTACTTGGAAGGTAATCATACTTAACTAGGAAAACTATTTCCAGTTAAAGAACATCCTTATAAAGGAAAAGCGATAAATAAAATAATGCGAGTCCAAATAGTTGAATTCTATTTTTGAAAAGAAGTTTTTGAAGACTTGTGTGATCATTGTGTTTAACTAAAAAGACCTTGCAGTACATGTAAGTAAAGTCGACCACATGTCTAATTTCCCTGCAGTCTAGTTTCATCTTTTTACAGCGATAGTTGGAGTAAATTTGCATTCGCGATCGATTTTATATAAGTAGGTATTTTTATTTTAGAAAAGTGTAACTGGTATTTAGTATTGCATTTGCATGGATTTTTAAGCTTTACTTTTTCTAAAAGCATTTCTGGCATTGCCCAAGGTATTAAATATTTATCCTTATTAGTATTTTAATGGTCGTTAATTTGTTATGCCGTATCGCAATGTAATTTTATCGATTACAATCTTAATCGACGTCTTTATTTATCCTTCCATGTTTAATTACTACAAATATATACAATACACGTCAAACGTCCATTAGGAAACTGCTCTTGGGAGAAAGGCCGTTGACCAGCTAAGAACGTTAATAAATTGAAAACAAAATCAGTTCATCAACAATGTAACATTTTTGTGTTATTTTTGTATCAGTGAAAAAGAGCAATTCCTGTTGAAGAATCATCAAATGCTAGAAACAATGAAAATAGAACGAGTCAACGTCTGGACTCACGAGGTTTATGACTTATAATATTTTTGAAAACAGCCACATCATTATATTCTGAAAAACCTAATATCACACAGTATATCTACTCATCTTCACGCTGATGACACCTACAAGACAACTAACAGATACAATTCCTAAACTAACGAGAGTCAGGCGGCGGTCTGACGTAAAATACACTTAGTTGAAATTCGCCTGTATGTTGTAAATAATATTGTTAAAATTTACACAATCAATCTTCAAAACTAAAAGGTGTATTTCTTACGCGAACGCAGACTTTGGGGTGTCACAGCCGAGAATGAAATACTATATACTAACAGGGTATATATGTTTACATTATTCTGTAAAACATTTGTTTTAATCAAATACTAAGTGATTTTTGACTTTGTTTCCAACAGGAAACGAGTAAATATTTTTCACAAAAGTCAAGGAACGTCCCCAATGTAATTTGAATTTGAAAATTAATCACAGACCAAACGCCTCCAAAGGAAGGTCGGTTTTGCTCCGAATAATAAACAGACACTAATCTTAAAACCACTTCGTGAGAAATGGACTGGCATTTGGTTATTGCTATTTACAGCTTTGCGAGCAGATGATTGATAGTTATTAAATACAATGACTAACAAAAGTTAAACAATTCAGTTTCAGATATTTTTGCAACCGGATAAAACAATTAATAGTCTAACTCTTTACCGATTTCTGTGCAGACGAAATAAAGGAAACATTTCTCTTCATCAGCTAAGCTAATTGTAATGCTTACGACTTGTTTTTGGATTTACAACTATTAATATTGATTAAAAAGAACTGATAGAAACGTGATTTCCAATCTTAACTGCGTAGCCATTTTTTCATCTATATTTAATTTAAATTTAGTTAAAAAGTATATAGAACATACAATATTTAGGCAAACAGTTAAATAGCATTGAAACAATAAATAAATATGCCAATTGCAATATTGCATTAATCAAACCTATCTTATAAAGCAACTTAGGTATATATTTTTATTTACATTGAATTAGTCACCACGACAAAAAACGGCACACTATCTACATAATAAATCTATGTTAGTAAAAAGTTCCAAACGAGTTTCTTGACGACAGCTGACAATCAAATGAATACACATTGCTCTCTTCGTGAGATGCATCAAATTAAAACGGAATAAAAACAAAATGTTTTAATTTAAAAGAAAATGCGAATGCTTTATTTCTTTGTACAAAATTTTCACTACCTACTTAACTCGAAAGAAGTAGTTTACTTTTATGAACACTCGTTTTATTTTTCTTGTGCATTGTTTTATTTTGAACTCACAATGGGCTACGACTGTGTATCGAATAAGTTTAGTTTTTAATAATAAGTTTGATAAGTTTAGTGTTTAATAAGTTTTTAATCACATTTAGTTGAGCAAGTATTAAGTATTGTCACAGGAAGCACTAAAAACTGTACAATTAATATGTATTATATATTACTTTGTACATTGTAAAACTTTTGGTGAAATATTTAGATTTATTTGATTTTACTAAATGATAAGTAGTATTATTATATACACAGTACTGATCCGATTCTGTAGATATCCATAAGAATAAGAAAATAAAATTTTCAATTTATTAAAAATTATCTGCGCCCTGGGGCTTCGTTCCCGTGGGAAACAAAATATTGCCACATTCATGTTTCCAAGGAAAGCAGACCCTGGGCTCCGACGTTTGATACTGAAAGAGAAGCTGGGAAAACGCTCAGTTGTGAGAGAAATTCATATTTCCAATAGCTTTGTGTAATATTCATCAACCTAGAGACGAGCGAAGCCAGATGATACTCGCCAACTTTTAAATTAGTTTTCATCGTGTGACTGACTGACAGGTAACATGATAACATTGGCATCAAGAAACACACTGTTACACGAAACAATAATGAGCTATCTAATTTGAAAAGTTGTTGTGACATTGTCCGAAATAAAAGACAGTATGTAAATAATAACCAGATAGTGCATGTGTGTAAAATAATTATTTTTATTTGTTGACTACAGAGGCCCGCGGTAGTTTGATGAAAATTTTGAATAGATTCAAAATTTCCTCACCTCGTCCCACTGGTCTATCCGTGAAGAAATGATAGACTTTTGTATTTATAATAACTTATACCTATAGTAATACAACCTGGAATAACATAGGGTACTTAATATCCAGATACTCCCACGGGATCAAAGTTGGGTCGCAACGAGTCTTGAATAAACCTACGGCAATATTATCAGACAAAGGATTACAGAATTGGACACTACTTACAAACAGGCAGCCTATAAAAAACACTGCGCCTTTCAGACGAATTGGGAATGAGTACTCTAGTGTTGAAAGACTCAAAGGATCTGAAATTCAAACGTCTAACAAGCAATGAGACTACATAGAAAGTGTGCAGAAGAATAACTCCATGCACTTCTTCTGTAACTTCTGTTATTTTCCTCTGTTTCTTCTGTTATTTATTGCAATATTGTTTGGGGGCAGCTAGAAAGTACTAACATAAGTTGCGATTGAACGGATAAGATATGCTCTCCAGAAAAACCTTCATGGTTTTTAGATGTATAAAAATAGGAATATTTTTATTTAACAGAAAATAAATTTAAAAAAACATAGATGTGTAAATTCTGTAAGTCTTTATTTTATGGATGAGACACAAAAGAAACCTCGCATGTAATTACCGACACTGAAAGCCCCACGGGATGAAATGACGTCTGAAAACTTCGTCCAGCCTTCACGGTTAATATCGTAGTTTCCATTCAATTACCAGATTATTTCTCATTTTGTCTTCGTAAATTTATTTTTAATCCTTTTTAAATAAAAAAAGGTTACTTTCAAAGTAATGGAATGTCTGCCAAAAATAGTTTTTGTTCGTAAACTGACTCATCTTGTCATTTTAGTCTCAAAATTAAATCTTTGTGTTGTTCAGGTTTTAATTTTCACCTTATTAGGTGAAAATTAATAATACTTCAATAGATCTAATCGATTAGTTTTTTAAAGATATATATTTGACTGAGCGTGCGAAACTAGCGTGGTCTAACATTCTACTTGAGGCAAAAATAATTTTTTTGTATGTATGCATGTTTGTAACGCGATGACTTTCGAACCGTTGGTCCGGTTTTGATGAAATTGAAAAGGTATGTAGGATATGCCAATAGAATTTTTAAGGTCGTGGGGCATCAAAATCGGTTTAGTCGTTTTTGAAATATTCACAATTTTATTTTTAAAAAATGTGTTCGCGAGGTCTAAGTTCGCGGCGAACAACTAGTATTAAAGAGTGGGTAGGTTTGTTTATACTTTGCGTTCTGAAATTATTCTACAATACAAAGAGTGAAATTATTCTACAAATATTATCTACATTACTAGTGAGCAATTGTCCTAATTCCACTGTTAATATATTTGTAATGTAAGTTCATAGGATAATAAATAGTCTAAAGCGTAGATATTTCAGAGTAATTAGCCAATTTGTAAGTGTTTAGGACAGAATCTCGAAGCTAAATCAGCAATTACTCCGTGGAATCGAATTCTAGATCTGTTTGTTCGAAAGACTGGTCTATTAGATGACTATCGTAGTTAAGCTACTATCTATCGTAGTTGACCTAAGCTTACTCTCTGTTTTTTACTTGCAAAGTAAGAACTGATATATAAATAAAAGACTTTCATTTATTTACTTTTATTCTTTCTTTTTTAGTCATCTGAATATGAATATAACATATATATAACTGAAGAGGCTAATAGCGCAGTGGTTATAGAGCGCTCGGCTTGTCATAATAGCGGTTAAGACACTCTGACATTCTTGGGCGGTCATTCGATGGGTGACCAAAAATCGTTCTTGTACAAATCAAATCAAAAATCTAAAAATCAATCGGAAGGAACGTTAAGTAGTTGGGCCGAGTAGTGTTTGCAGTCGTTAAAACCCGCCTATCCGCGTTATGGTCCCTCTTGGTGGGTCATGCGTGGCCTATACTCCTAAACCATCCATAAGGAAGGCCTGTGCCCCAGCACTAGGCAACGTTTAAATGGCTGTTGATGATGATGATTATTATTAAATAGCTGTTGCTCGCAGCTCCGCCTGGAGTAGCCTATGTTAGACCTTAGATCATTAACTATATATATATTCAAAATTTCGTCATTATCGGCCCAGCTGTTTAGCCAAGTATTCATAATCGCTATTTCTATACTTACATTTGTTACTTACAAGGAAAAGTAAAATCTAAGGTAAGGTTCAGAACGTTGTAGGTATTATACAAATAAATTCTCGATTACAATAATATGGACAGTGCGATTTTCTGCGTGTCCGACCTAAATCTCACTATTTACATAAGTTTACCCTGAATATTTCATCTGAATAATAAACTTTGTTTTGCATAATATGAAAATGATCGATTTAAACCTAAAAGATTTTTTGTGTTATAAATCTTTTTCCTATTAAGGTCATGCCTAAAATCTTTCTTGTAACTTTGACAATATAGCGAAATGAAATAAAAATTAAAGTTTGTCATCTTTTATGTTTGTCACTCTTTTGTTTCACACAAAATATACTGGACTGATTTTGATGGTGAACTACTAAGAGAAGAAAAAGTAAAAAAGCGGTCCCGGCCTCCGACACCTTCCGGTTGGGAAAGAAACCAGGTAAACGCTCAATTGAGAGAAAGATAAATTTGTTATGTTATTTAATAAGCAAATCAAAGAATATTCATCTTATGATCAAATTCAGAACAGAGAGTAAAAATTTATAGCAATATTTTTAAAGTTTTCACCACAGAAAGTCGGTAATGACTCGACGCAGCCTGTGCACTATACAGTTTCGATATTCATGCAAGCCAAATTGTATTAAAATGTGGTACTTTAATAATAAAATTATCTAATTTGTTTTATTTAATGAAAGTTACTTTGTCCATAACGAACACCCGTTGCTATTCTATTTTTTCTATAAAAAACAGATTTTCAGTTTTCATTTTGAAAGATAATAGATAGGAAGGTATTCATTCTCCTATAATGATACAAGATACCCTAATTTTGTAAGTTCGCTAATTATTGTAAGACTAATAACATAAAACATTCTTTTTTGCAGACAAAACATTGGAAGAAGTGTAATGTGAACGTGAAATACTATAATTTTGAATATAAAAATGATACCACCAAATCGCATTGATGATGACGCTCCGCCGATGTGACAGCCTACCCACTCGTCTCAGGGAGGCAGCTGTCCCCGCAGAGCCTGAACCTAAAGAACCACCCGTCAAAATACCAGACTCGAGCACTGTCCCAAACTTCACCAGCAGTCCTGACCGAAATCAAATCATCGCCACCTGGAACTCTCTTCACACTGAAGTCAAAAATATTAAAAATGGCTTCCCTCCACAAATCGATGAAACGAATGAAGTGGATAACAGAGAAAGACCATCCACTGCACAAAATTTCTTCACAGATTTCAAATGCAACAAGAGCGAAGTGCGGAGGAAAATCACCTATGATACTAGGCAGGTCGGGGTCAGCAAGAATGCGTCACTGTCCCCGGCCCCCATCCCAGCCGCCGACAGTGGAACCAACATGGCAAAACGACGGACTTTATTGCAGCGCTTGCTCCCTTGGAGGACACAGGAATGCGACTGTCAGGAACGGTACATTCCGAAATATCGAGCTGCTCCAAGACTACGAGCAGAGGATTTGTTATGTACGTGTGGTGCCAGTGCGAACAGATTCAGACAAAACAAGAACAAACCTTACGCGGAGAGGGGCCGTTCTAAAAGTGTAGGTTACGAGGCAGCTCGAGAAGTGACTCGGTTTCGCCGGTTAGTGCTTTGAATATAGTGTTATGAAGACTTGCCTCTTGGTATTTTTATATCAATAGATAAGTCTTCATGTTGATTAAAGTGTGTGTGGTGTATTAGGTGCGCTAGCGCAGGCGCGACGGTGGGTGCCGAGACCGCTGCCGCGTTGCGAGCGCGTGCGGCTCTGACGCTGGCCCGTCGATACTACCCCGAGGGTGGATGGGGGTGGACCATCACCGTCGTTGGGACAATCGTCCAAGTCCTCTCACATGGACTGCAGCTGGGAGGAGGGACAGGCGTGATAGCTTGTACGGCAGCTGTCAAATATCGAGTACCTCCTCTTTATACTCATGGTAAGTTTATACAGTTATTATCTTTTTCTAACTAGGATTTTATAATTGACCTAGATTTATTATATGCGAATTCAAAATACCATTGACTGAGCTTAACTCAGGTTTATATCATAGTCTTTAAACGAACAGGAATGCAAATGTATGCTAATTCTCGTTTGTTCGTGTTCATGGCTGTGCCGATACTCAAAGCAATTTATTAAATGGCTATTCAAACTTTCTGTACTTATATTGTAGTTTCAATCAAATTTATTGTTCATATTGAATTCACCTTTAACACATTGTTTTGCTCAATACATTAAAGTTTATTATGCTATGCTAAATTTACCAATTACATCAACTTATACCCAGAAATAATGACATAAATAGATAATAATAAAATATATTGTAGGTATTTGTGCTTTTCTTAATAAGAGTACAAAATGAAATTCTTATAAGTTCTAAAAAATTTAAAATTAAACAAATTATTTCAAAGAGATTTGATTTTACCTCACATCTAATTCAAAATTCCTATAGCAAAAGTCACACTGAATTTTGTGCCGAACAAAAATTGACTCCGAACGTAGGTATTTATATATTTTTTAGATCCTGGTATTTATGTTTTTTTTTCATTGGAATAGTTTGGATTGAATGGACATGAATATTTACTACACCCGTATCCTAGCCATAGCTTTTGCCGCAACGAAATAGATTATGTGTAGCAACGATGAGCTATTCCCAAAAGCGTCATTCAAACTTGTTCAGCCTCAACTCCATTAAAGAATACTACAGTATATCAAAAGTTGTTAAGTCAACAGTGACGTTGAGACAAATTACTATGCTTCGACGAATATTATGTTACATAAGAAACGATGTTCTAAATCAATCACAAATGCGACGTAAAACTATATGAAATAAGACAAGCAAACCATTGTGTGAAAGGAGCAATAGATATAATATTTTAAAGATAAATTTTTAACGCAGTTATTCTTTAACCTTACTGAAAAAAAATGTGTCGTCGCAGGGTTGCGTTTAAAAAATCCTTCATCTGCCTCGAATGCGGAATGTTGTTGACTTGTTGTGTATGTTCAAAGAAGTAAGTAGGGTTACTAGGTTTCTTGACAAAATATTGAGGACGTGTCTTGACTGATATATTACAAAGTTTTCTACGAAAAACGCGAGTTGAGTACACAACACGATTTAATATCGTGCAAAATATTGAGGATATAAGGCGGCGAATAGATAAATCACGATGCCAATATGAAGAACCTATCTTAGAATATCGAGTATGTAAATGCATAACATTTTTGTATCACTTATTATTTTGTATTCGGGGCAGAGAGTTTTCACAAATCTAAGGGTAAACTATAACTAAAGGGTAGGTGTCTTCCCTCTTGGGAAATAAAATTTGTACGAAGATACCTCCCTTCCATTAGCCTGCCTGTAATGATGTGACAGGCGCTATTGTACTATCGTACTCTTCAGGAAACTGTGGTGACATAAATGTATTCCGGTTAGGGCTTTAGTAACTATGTTGTGGAGATCCCGCACTTTTCTGTAGACAATAGGAGGATGTATCGCAGGAAATAGATATATTAAATTTACCGCATGTGGTTCCTGTTGACCTTCGAATAGGACCACACCATATCCTCTAGTTGGTGTCGTCTAAGAGATAAATTAACCTTGCAGCTGCGGCGAGGCAACAACAGCATTCCCAAAGATAATTGACGTCTTGGAATACAATAACAAAGACTATACAAACTTAAAAAATGTTTTTCTTCTTTTAAATGGACTTCGAACAAGAGTAAACAAAAATCTATTTAAAAATGAATCCATATTTATATTTTTCATTGTTGCATTTCAAAACTTCATAATATTGATCGAAATGAGGTAAATATGATAGCGAATTCTCTTGAGAAAACAGAAATGAATAACTGCAACGTCCGACGTAGAACCCACTGCGATATACAGGAACAAAAGAAACTGACCTGTTTCTCTATTTACGACATGCTATTTTTATTCCCGAATGAAGTTTTTATGCATCATCAATATTCGGTTGAGATATCAAAAAACTTCGAGTAAAATACTGTTTTTTGACAGAATTCATGATTATGATTATAATACAGTATCCACGGTTAAATGGCCGCATTTCCAAATTCATGTCAAGCAATATTTATTCAAATAAAGCTACACGAAATACATCAGATGCCAGCAAATGTACCGTTGAGAAAAGATGCTACAAGCTCCATTGCCACTTGGCACGTCCCACCGTCTCTAAAGCTGCGAACTATTGTTATTTTATTATATTATATTATTCTGAAACCCACTTCCGGTTCACAGTCTAATCATTCCATTAAGTATGTTTAAGTTAAAACATTTTAGCACTTCAATTTTTTTACAGCGTGTTTAAATTTCTTATTGCATGCGTTAAAATTTTAGGTTTTTCATGATACACTAAACTTTTATTATCCTATTTTTTATATGATATTGGGTTATGTAATAACACGGTGTGATATTCTTTTATGACTTAGAAAGCCAAATAGGCTCACACGGTTTTATTACATGTTTAAACTGCTGAATTGGTAGCTGGTAGCTGAATTAGTTATTTTTTCTTATAATACCTTAATTAAAAATCCTGTACATGTTACACTCAAATATTTTAACACTTAAGGTGAGTTGTACTAGTCAACTTTGACGTTAACTTTAACCTACCGCCATTATAGATGAAATCGCGTAGTTTGCTTTTTTCTGCACAGGTTAAAGTTAACTGGTGCAAGACACCCTTGGATGGACTTCTCAATATCACAATACATTTTTGCGTTGTTATCATCATTTAGGTTACCCTACAACTTTGTTTATTTTTAAACTTGTTGACGTTTCACTAATATTGTATTGGGGTCTCAAGTTCATATTGATTACGCTCCAGTGGAGTTTTAAAACAATGATTGGCAACATTCACTTGATTGATGAGTCGCGAATGAAAAGTTCTACGTCCCCTTGTTTCAATATCTGAATGATGGATCCCCCAGTAATAAGATATAATTTGATCTCGCTGTTTTGATGAAGGTCGGCCGTTACCTTCGCTGTCGACTTTCAGGCCCATGTCTACTCCATTCTTTGTAGCTCAGTGAGCAGTGAATCTCATAGGATCGCATTGAACATTCTGCAAGTTAGATGTGACCGCGGATTTGATTACAGATGAACTGATAACTATGGCTGTAAAGTTGTACGTTTATGACCGCAGCTTCGAGTACTTGTATTTTCCAAGGCAATTAATTTTTCCGGTATTCAGCGTGTCATATTTCTTCTCAGCACTTCTAAATATCTTATGTTTGCTAAATTTGAAAAAAGTTAAGGAGATAACACGAGAAGTAGTAACCAAAGAAATTAACTTAAATTCACATTTACAATATCCAATAAACATACACGCTTCGAAATTAAAAAATTCTAAGATAGAACCGAGCAATCAATATATAAAAAAAATATAACCCATTTCATTTTGCAGTTTAAATACAAATAACCCAATTTCATGCACAAATTAGTAGTAAAACAAATAAATTCCTTCTGGAATGCAAACATTTCTAAATATGAAAGCTGAGTAGTGTATGTGCATTCACACGTAACTACTTTGTTTTTTTAAGTTAGGTTGGATGACAATATAAGCAGGTTTTAAAATAAAACCAGTCAACTGCGTGTCGAACTCGTGCATGAAGGGTTCCGCACCATTATCATATAATTATAATATTGTTGTGTTCTCTTACTCTCCCGCATATATACTACCTAAACGATCAGCTGTACTGTATGAAATGACGACATTCTTAAGTTGATTTTATTATCTCACTCTACTTTTTGTAACTAAACTAACACATTATAACGAAATCATCACATCATATACATATAGGTACTATGTGCTCGGTATTATAAAACTGGCTTTGAAACAGCCCCGCTTAGTTTTGACCAACTACTTTTTGACTTTGACTTTATTAAACAAGGATTTGTCTATGGATTAGTCACGATCATAGTGTTATTATCATAAGCTTCTCCAAGTTTCTAAACGCATGTCTAACTGTTAAACTCTGATATTGCTTGGTCGTAAGTTGAAATGACTAGACTAATAGTGTATCAAATCGAGTTTTAGAGCCGATAGGTCATTTAGCCAGTCAGCCTAAAATGATGATAGTGAAATTTATAGTAAAAATATAACATTTTTTATTGGTCTAGCTGATCGAGGAAAATGGTATAAACTAAACATTTGATACAATTGGAGCCATGCCTCAGTCGACAACGCAGAAATTGTATAAAGTTTCGATGTGCGTTAACGCATGTCAGTGTCAAAACCTATATAATCAACGCAGCATGACTGAGCAATGGTATGGGGTATGGCACAGTATTCGACACTCGTTTTATACACTAACTCACGATAGTACATTTTATAAGATTTACAGTTATAGATAACACAGACATGTGAACATAGGTCTATCTGAATGTGATAATTATCCATCTTGACCTGATCGGGGATCGAACCTGAACGAACTGCGAACCGGAACTCCAGTGTGACTGATATAATGATCATTAGGCCACATAGGTCAAGATAAGACAATCACTGATGAAAAACAAGATACTTTTAATTTCTTATTAACATTTCAAAAAAATGCATTTTCGAATACTTACAAATTGATTCCACTTCGTCCATTTCGCAATCTCACTTTTACCTGGCGATCGCAGTTGCATAGCGATGTCGTTGCACGTACTTGAGACCCGATCAGAATAACAACAGAGCCAAGAATAGACTTTTACAGCTGGTCAGTTACTCATAGTATAAGTAGTAGACTGCTAATGCTTCGATCGTCAATGTGGCAACGACTCGTCAGGTTTGGATGATTCAGTGTGGCGTAATGAATGTTTCAAAATATTTTTTTTATTATTGTAATTTTAATTACATAGATTTTTTTACTTTTATTATCGATTTTAGAACAATATCAGAGAATTGGTAACATTTAGAAAAGGTTAATAACTTTATACGAAGAGTCTTTTTACTGATTCCTTTAAAAGAACCACTGAGCATGTTTTTGTTGCGATAGTTTATTTAAAGTGTATGACGTCATTATCTTAACGAATGAAAATGTTGACAGCAAAATTTATAAAATAATATTTACATCAAATATTGGTTCCACTCCATCCATCCCATCCAGCCCATCACTTTCTTCAGGTGAAGGAAAATATCCTGAGGAAACCTACAATCTATTTGATGTATTATCAGTATTGCCAGCAACTGTGTAAAATGAAGAAGGCATTTGCATACCACCCCATTTAAATTATTAAGGCCGTCATTACACACGTCCATCGCACGTGTGGAATGTATTCCACATAACCCCCACGACCCTCGGTCATGGTATACGACAATAAGAGGATTTGCTAGCTTACAATTTTTGATTGTGACACAAAAATAAGCCTAAACTTAATGAAACATTGTTATAAAACAGATGATGTGGAATATCTGTCACTGTAAACTCTGTCAAATCCTATATTGAATCCTATAATGAATTTATATTGAACTGAACTGAAACCACCCACGCCTCGATTTCGGTTTATTATTAGAAACCACATACATAGTTAAATACATAAATACATATTTATTGAATATGTATAGAGAGATCAAACGTGTACAGATTGGTGTAAATAGTTGGTTAACAACCGCGGTACTATTGGTATTAACCCATTCATTTGACAAAACTGTATAGTTGTTTATAAAGTGTATATCTATTTATTCTTGCAGCAATTTTTTTCGATAAATAGACAAATATGACAGATTGGAAAATCGTTTTTTGATGAATTTCTTCCTTGGTTAAATTTTGACTAATGTACACTATAATCTATTCTGAAATACAGAAATTGTGTTATTCCGTCTTTAATATACCAGGCCGTAGTTAACTTAATCCTGCATTATTGTCTACAAAAACACTATCAGTTTTCGCACGAAACTGTGAGTTTAACAAAAACTCACAGTTTCGTGCGAACAACAGTGCGAAATACAGAATAAACCCGATTTGTGTTTTCCTGTTACCGACCACTACAACAGAAATATTATAAATCATTTCAGTTTATGCCTTTTCTTTTACAATGAATCCTGAATAAAAACCGCCACAGTTTATCTTGATTTGAATCTCAGATTCTGAGATATTTTCTGTAAAGTAGCAAAATTATTTTTGAATTGTATCTAATATTCATGTAAATTTTCAAAACAAAAAGTTTATGAACAAAACAAATGATAAAATCAGAATATTCAGTATTTCAGGGTACCGTAGCCGATGACAAAAAGAATGTACAGATGTCACTTTTCATCTAATCGCCGATCACATTGGAGTCCAACTCGCACTTGGCCACTTTATATAAGTTAAAATGAAAAACCGGAAATAAAGACAATTTAGTATGCAAGTTATAAGGACAGTCTGTATTTTTTCAAATAGTGTAAGTAGCGCAATTTAAAACGAAACATGACTTTTGGCTCCTCTCTTTATTTATTTGCCGTTCAGAAGTGAACATAATTTTTCAGTAGCATCTGCGTTTAAAGCGCAAAAGAAATATCGAGTTATGACGTTCCACACTCCAATTCAAATGGCACCATTAGAATAGCACCTAACTATTGTGTATGCTAGCAATAAATAGAATTTGTCACTTTAACTTTCTTAGTAACTAGCTATAGTGACTGGATTTTGTTGTTTTCAAGAAGTGAAATGAAACGAAAATTCTTACAAATGAATGAAGTTCAGATCGCATAAACATTTTAATTTATTGCTCGAAAAATCTATCGTGAAAATATTGATAAATAACTTGTTCTTAGTAGACCCTCTACTAGTTTCTTCTAAGGAACAATTGGTACGTTTTCACGTTAGTGTATTCAAGAGTACTGTAAAACTACTAAATAAGATCCGTTGAAAAATACTGACCGGTACAATCAATGGAGATGAGGTGCTATTCGAATAAGTGCTCTATATTATCACTATTACGTAAGACATTGCCATAGTTTAGAATAATTAATGCTACGGCAGCAATTTTCACCAACCTTCAAATATTCAACTATACTTAATATGATGTCGAATCAAGGAAGGTTATAATTAAGCGCAAGTAACCAGCCGATCTGCAGCATCACGCAGCCATTACCGAAGCCTATCGGGTATATCGACCATCCATCAATGTTCTCCAGTCGCTGGCCACAGAATATCTACTGCTAATAGATTACCATATTACTCTAATGGTATAATAATAAATTGGCGAATTAGATGAAAAATTAGATCCTTAAAAAGCTACATTCACGAGTTTCTAGTACAAGCGACCACATGTTACTCTATATCTTTGTGCCGTGGTAATAGGTGCTTCATGGTGAATCTGCAATTAATTTGGATAGGATCATGTTCTATCATAATTTCGTCGAAATAGATCGGTGGCTACGCGAAAACTTCGTTATGACAGCATTTTTGTCGGGCCAATCATTGTAATAACATATTTCCATTTCAAATAATCTTTAGATACAGCCCTTCTGCTATGTCTACTCATCTCTTTGGTTAATCTATTACTTAATACTTAGTATATCAGAGTAATCAAGTAAATGTTAGTTCATCTTTGGCGACTGGTTTGGAATCTCAGTTGTATTGTGTAAGTTAGATTTTATCTCAGTTTCGAATCATTTTCGTTCAGTGTGAATTATTCTGAATAATATTAATAAAATTAGGGTGAGTTGCGCCGTCAAATATGACTTTGATTTTAACAGTCTCGCTACTTAGGTAACATGGTGTACTTTGCGATTTTTTGCGCATGCCAGAGTTGATGGTGCAAGCCACCCCAAGTATGTAAGTGTTAATTCTAAAACGAATTTCAGATATTAGGTTGCATGGCCTAAGAATATAACATATAGAAAATAAAATATTACCACAAAGATGGAGGGAGAGTGGACTAATGGAAAGAAATTTCCGGGAACATAACTTCTCGAATATGTTGGTAAGCTCTTGAGAGAACGGTCCTCGCAAAATAATAACAGGCTTTAAAAGCTTATATAGGTACAAAATTCGCGAAGAAGTTATAATAGAAGTCAACAAATTTGTATTTGCTATCTTATCTTAAAACAGAAATTCTGACTAAGTTTTCGTTCTACATACAGTAGTCGATATATAAGATTTAAAACATGCTACATAGTCTGCATCCATACTCTATACTCATGTTAAGTTTGAGAAATGGTTTGTATTTTTGTTTCTTTTTTTGCTAATGTATAAACTCAAAAACTACTGGACCTATAGATGAAATTTGACACAGAGATAGACGAAACGTTCAGGAGTAATATAGGCTTTACATACTTTTTATGATTTTACCCGACCAAAGTCGAAACGAGACGCCATTAGAAAAACCACGCCAAACGTGTGGATTTTAAAGGTCGTAAAAATATAATAATATACGGCCTGATATATTAATAAAATGGTAGATAATTTTCAAATTGGCGAAACCGTGGCTTATGTGTTGAATATTTAACACAACATTAAAAGCAGTAAATAAATTGAGATGAATGGGAAATGATCAGCCAACACAACTAACACAGTACAGAATATTTTATGTGCCTCTAACGACGAAGTTTAATATGTGTTAGGATGGTATATCACGTATTCACAGCCGCCAAGAGGTGATATATTGTTGCCTTATATATTCATTAGCTCGATTTAGTACTTACAAAATAAATATGTGTCTAAGTCTATGAATTATCACTATGACGATTTCAGGGTTGCTTCCATACGAAAAGTTGTACACGACAATTTATAAGAAATCACCTGTATCTATTTTATCTAGAGTTTTCATATATTTACAATTTCTGACCTAGTCATCTACCCTATTATAATTTGCCTTAGCATTTTATACGTCATTTGGGAATCAGAAATTCTTGGAAGAGTAATTACCATAAATACTATCTACTGCCCCCTGCCATAAGTTGTAGACCCTCGCGTACACCCGAGACGGTAAAAGACCCGTAACATAACCTTAAAGGGTCAGGATAGGGTAAATAAAATAATATTATCGTGACATCGAAATTATTCTACTACATCCAAACAACTGTACAGTATAATACTGAATTAAGTAATGGCCAAAAAATAATACTAGAGTTATTACTGTAGTATTTCTAAGAATAAAAAATCTTCAAAATACAATCTATCAATCGCTGCTAAGGAATCCCTAGACAATAAACCATTTTAGTGAAATGGTTTTCTTGTCAGTGAGTATACCTATTCAAAAATTGCAAGCAAAGTAGTTTTTACCTGTGAATAGAAATTTTCGTTTATTTTTTCACCATTGGATCACTTCGCCAATTAAAATTATATTATATTTTTTATACCTTTACAGTGCGCTTTGAGGAATAGTTGGGTAGGTGCACTTCAGAAATCTATACTTACAATACTTCTTTTTGATATCACACAGTACAACCAACCGCATGTCAAGTCACACTGCGTGAATAGCAACTCCTGCTGATAATACAGTAACTTTATTGGTATTGGAAGTAATGTAATGCTAAGCATATTATACAGACTATACAAGCCTGCAATCAATATTCCTGACTAACCACAAAATCGCTCTGTAGTTAGCTAATAGTAATATGTAGACGCTAGCACATCACACCTCAACAATACTCAATATACGTACTGCACATCGATCTACCGATATCCATTGCAAATTCACCCCAATTGCGATTTAAAGAACCATGCAGATTAAATTTACTATTCAATTCAACATAATAAATTGAAATAACTTATTTCATTTCGAATACAGTCCATTGTCTCGTTATTTGCAATGTAATTGTACTTACTAGGATTTTAATTTTCGATAAAAAAAATCTTTTGTTTTGTTTGTTGGCGAACAAGTCACCCAAGACACCCAGTATACCTAGTACTTTAAACGTTCAACGTATTTATTTATTCTTGTAATCACAAATCACAAATCCGTGCTACAAAGTTAGGCAATATTGCATTCCCTCGCTTCCTGTCTGGTCTCTGCAACGCCCACGGGAAATATAGTAGATTGGCAATACCTATCCTGAAAATTTTTGACTGTTCATGACCCCGCCGCTTCATTCGCGGCGGTGTTTAACCTGGAAAAGTTTCAGGTAAGAAAGACAGAGAGAATGTATCACATCGGGTTGGTGGTTCGAAAAATTAACGCGATTAGACGCGTTTGGGAAAAAACTGCTATTATTTTAGAATTTATTGATGACTCCTACGGTTTGAACAACTAAAGCAGGACTTCCCTAACTGTGTGTGTACCAGGATAAAGAAATGAGAGCGGCAATTTCTAAAACTGGAGCCTCGTTTTCAGAAACTATGCTCAGGAAAGCAAGCACATCCATCTCATTAGGAGCCAGTCAGTTAGATAAATATCTCTTTTTTTTATGCCTATGATTTGAATTTGATAAATGTCCAATTAGTGTCTTCCTGATAACCTGTTACTAGGCTAGTACAAAAACTGGGTAGTATTTTTGGGGACTGGGTTGAGACGCAAAGTTAAAAATGGCAAAGATCCATGGGAGTCACAGTACAAATAAGTTTGGGAAGACTCTTAGACGCTTTAAAATTTCCTAAGAAAATTGATACAAAGGAAAATAAAAAGATAAGTCCATAAAATAAGAGCTATAAAACTCCAACGTGGAGGATATTACAACTTTATGAACAGCGAAGTTTTTGATATCGCCGGAAATAACTTATGAAATGCGGTTCATTGCATATTGGACGTGCAAATGTTCACTATTTCTGGAAGAACTACAAATACAAACTAAGTATTTTTTTACATCAACACAATAAAAATAAGATATTGAAGTAGAGAAGAAACCTCTTAGTTACCGGAATAACTTATTTTGTATCTACCATTCCTTATACAAAATTAAATAAATGTAATGATATGTAAGTGTAATTTCTTGGAGACTATTATTACACTACACACTATTTCAGAAATTTGATGAAAGAACATTGTTATCTACCACCCGACTCGTGACCCCGTGTAACATTTTTTTATTTATTTAGGACCAAGACCCTCAATGAGGGAGACATACGACCCGAGCAGAAAGTATTCAGCTTTAAAAAGGTTGTTAAAATAGTTTTACGTCTTTATCTGGTACAAGAACATGCATTTCCGCGCATCCCATCTTGATTATAAAAAAGGGAAACGTGACATAAGGGGCGCGTTGTTCAGTCGCGCTGCGTGGAACGGTTTGCCAAAGTTTGTCGAATTCGGTATACATTGCTGGTTTTTCATTGCTGGAAATAAAAATACTCATACTAACTATACTATGTTCACGCATTCGCGTCGACGTGTCTGAGTTCGGCGACATGACAGTATGGAGCTGGCATAATATAGTATTCTTAAATTTTATTTTTATTTAAGTTTCGTATTTGGGTGAATTTCACGACTGTTTGAACGCGGCGTGTAGCGTTTCATTAGTGTCGCACATTTTTTAAAATTTATTAAATATTTTTTTTAAATTCAATATTTATAAAATTAACATTGTACTAGTAATTTACTTATTTATAAAATAGGATAATTAAATTGATTACTGTGTATGGTACAAATTAATAAACACTGATTCGAGAAATTCACCCATTTACGAATCCCACTTTCAATAACTTAAATACAGCAGCGACATCTAGGGTAATCTTAGAGAAAATCGTACTAGGTGAGAAAACTTGGAAAAGCAGAGTGAAAAGCAGATGTAACTGATAGTTTTCTTTATACAAAAGTAGCGGGTGACAATTCCAGATGGCACCACTTTCGCAGAATCGAGAAACGAAAAATATTGCCACGATCATGGATAGTGTATATTGCTAGCTAGTGGCCAGTTTATTTTATTGAGTGATTTAATTATGTCATCATTTTTTATAAATATCTACATCATAAATACATTACATTTTTAAAATAAATAGAATCAGTCTTTCTACCAAAACTAGTGAGCGTATGACATTCCTAATAAAAAAATATATCATACACTAGCGACCCGCCCCGGCTTCGCTCGGGTTTACACCAACCCTTCCCCATGAATACACTATCTATTGGTTAAAACCGCATTAAAATCCGTAATAGTTTTTTTTACTTTGTAGCGAACAGACAGATATAAAAACGCGGCAAAGGACTTTATTTTATAACATATATCCTTTTATAATATCTAACGATGTAAGGACACCAGATTTACCTACGGCTAACAATAACAAAAAGGTAATTTCAATTGTAAAATTGAAATTTAAAGTAAAGACAATAAAACTATTGAAACTTATTATACATATTTAAGTTTGTCAATAGTCGACACAATGTCTCAAAAATAATCAATACCGATTTCCTACTTGAACTTTGTAGGCTACTCGGAATTGTCATAAAAACATTGCAAAGCGAACAAACAAGGAAACAAATGCCATAAAGAAACGACAAAAATAACTGTTTAGACTTCCTGGGGACGGCTGGCCCTTGCACTTCTTATATAACTTAACTACTTAAAATAAAACGAATTGATTTCACTAAGTATTAACTACTAGATGTTGCCCGGGGCTTCGCTCCCGCGGGAATTTTGAAATAAAATATAGGTTGGATAATGTACTTTTCTAATGGTGAAACAATTTTTGAAATCGGTTTGGTAGTTTCAGAGATTACCCACTTCAAACATACAAACTCACAAAAGCTTACCTCTTTATAATAATAGTATAGATTTATTCGATGATATATGGGGAAAACTTGGACATGGAGTATCAAACTATAATTTTTTATTAAGTAATTTTGTGAATGAAAACAGAAAATCGTAATCAGTCTCTTTTTAAACACCTAGTTAGATCGAGGCCCCATTGTTACGTTGCTACGACGCACGACGCAGCACGTTGCGGGTCTGTTGTGCTCCGTTGTCAGATTTTGACATTGACAATGTGACGTATGTCAAAACTCCATACAATTTCTACGTTGCTAAGTACGCATGCACGAAACGGAGGACGACGGCGCGAAAGGTAGCAATGGGACCTAACACTTTTTTAATTATGTTTGTAGATCTTTCGAATATTTATAAGTACATACTCATTTATATTTATGTGATTGTAATTAAGAAGAAGACAATAGCAAACACTCTATTAATATTGCCAGGAAGTCGTTGTGTGTGTTACATTCTACACAATAACCACATAAAATATTGTTCCATGTTGTCATGTTGTTTATCAGATGAACTTCAGCAATCGTTAACTCATGTGTTCGCATACTGATTTCCTCTGCTCCGAGTGTATCAAGAACCCGCAATAAATATCTTCGAAACAAAACGTCATAAAAATGTGATAATCCTTAGCGTTTGTATCGCAAAGTGTCGCCATAACTCTTGTCATGAGCACGCGTGGTTTAACGATACGAGCTAATTCAGCAGTGCGTAATGCTATACATTATCGCGAAACAAATCGTCGAACTTTAGCGGATTCGGCGTACATTGCTGGTTTTCCTTGCAGTAAATAAAAACTCATACAAACACAACGCAATGTTTGTGCAATTCCTTCGGTATATGTTCGAGTTCGGCTACAGTGTTTATAGCCAGCATATGACTTTAGAGCACGACTGAGAAATGAGGCATGGCTCTTGTGCGTATTATTTTTAAACCAGCAAACCAGGACGGAAAGAAGAATTTTACAATTTGTCAATTTTTTGCTAGATATCCTTTGTCGAAGTCTCGTTATTCCATAACTCACTTGGCATAATTTTCTAACCATAGACATTCTTATGATTTTCATAGATTTCGTTATAATGAATCATGTATTCAATTTGTACATGTATATTATTATGTATAAATTTGTTCTATCCACCTACGCAAAGATGTTTAATCAATTTGATATCGTGTTTGGATATGACACAGTAACACAAACAAAACATAACATCGAAAAGGCGTGTCTTTACTGTCTTTTGTCGTTTTACACCGACTTGTCTGCTGTTTACTGTTTTTTTTTTATATAATAAAACTAAGACTTACGTATTTGCATTTCATCTCATCTGTTATATATAAAAGATCTAACGGTTTCCATACGGCTGAACACACATTTTCCAATCATAGCTAAGAACATTCTCGATAAAATTCTCTTTCAAATAAAAAGAACTAAAACAAATTCGGTTCAGCCTACTATATATATCAGATATAAGATCTATATGTAATGTTTTAATATCTGTGGATCAGCCGTTTGGCTGCTACGATGCCACGGACTTATAACACCGCTCCTTTTCTAATCGGGGGTTAATAGACGAGTCTACAAATTTATTACCAATATAAGTGACATCACGTTGATGATGAATTTATAGGTATTTTTCTTTTTAAGAGCACTTTCTGGGGGATAACTTTAAAGCTATATACAGATATTGGTTGACGATATACATAATACGAGTACATACTTTCTACACTATAATTATTATGTAACAATGATGTGGTGTTTACGTGATGTGCATTTGATTTAGATCACGAATTTCTAAATTGACTAGTTGCCTACTAACATGTAGGAAATTGGATTTTGATTTTAATCGCTAAGCAAATGCTTATATTTATAAATATAAAAGCGATGTGTAAATAATAATAAATAATCTATTTGCAGAATAATTTTCTTCAATAACAATATAGGTTATATTTCTCTTTGTATAATTAATCGCCGAATACTTACCAATTAAAGAAATGTTTTTATAAACAAACGGTAAATTAAATTTCACGTCTTATCAAAAATTCAATACAGTAAAACCAGAACTGGTTTTCAAGAATGCCACATTGTCACGCGATCGTATTGGCATATCAGATAACTTTTTAATAAACTCATTTATAAAGGAATTCGCAAATGACACCGTTATGTCACTGTAAATGGTCCTACATGTCACTGAGATAAAGTGTGAGACGGGCCTTACCAACAAATGCTACTGCAGTCTCGACCCAACCCAGTAAATGGGTTATAATGATGTTTATTTAAATTCCAATGTCTCTTTTATCAGAATAAAGTTATTGGAACAGCATATTTTTCGCGCTTCGTTTCACACGAATACGAGTGTGTAAATGGCCCTTTCATTTATAGTAAATACACTTAGGTATACTTACTAGTCTAGATTATTATTTTTTATTAAATTGCACTATTTTATATAGATCTAAAATAAATATCCTAGGCAAAGTTCGAGCATGTCGATTAGAAACATTAAGAAATGTTACATCATATACAGGACTGGTTTAAATAAAAGTATTTTATAGGAATCCTTTATCTGTACCATATTAATGTAAAGAAAAGAGGCGTATGCTGAGCCCTTGGGGTATAATTATAATTAAATTATTGGAGGTCCCGGATCTTATGCAAATATTCTGATAAACGCTTTATTTTCGCAAAATTTAAGATCGTTTTTTAGTAAAATTCTACATGTAAAATAAATGACGACCAAATAAAGTTAATGTGTGTTTTAACTCATAATAAATGAACGGTCATTTAATTCCATAATAACAGTACATGTATGCAGTTAATTTAATAAGAGACATTGAATATTGAGATTTTACCAGATAATATAATATTGAATAATAACAGGAGGGAGTGGCAAAATATTATAACAAAACTCTACTTTGCGAAAACTGAACTGACTGCGCACGTCTGAATGGAACCCATTTGTTTCTCGTAAATTAAGTCATTATAGATTATTATGTGAATGTTAAATAAGGCTTATTTACGTTTGAATCACAGCTGCCATTTTCAAAGCAAGATGTTTAATCAAATATTGTTTAATAATGAAAACGATAGTTGTAATGAGTAATGACTATTTCGAATCTACATATGCGCGTCTGAAAGTCGTCGTGCGTCAGACATACGAGAAACCACGAAGTCTTGATTGCATCGATGTAGCGCGTTGCCGCTTCGTTGTATTTTTTTTCTCTTCTATTATATTGGCTTTGATATTTACATGCATCCTCATACGTTTGGAAATCCATACAATTTCTGCATTGTCCATCGACGGACGTCAAAACAACGAAACACGACGGAGCAATGGATAGAATGGAAGTATGATGTAAATAAACCTCGGCGGGTTTATTTACACCTTATATCAGACTAACAATTACGAGACAAGCAACATGCAAAGAAAAAATAATAGTTCCGCCATTATTCACATCTCCAAAAAAGCATGTTTCTTATAGAATTATTTTTACTTATTTCTAAGCCAAATTAGGCGGTCTGCAACCTTTAACTCCACCTAATAAATTTATACAGTGGGCGGCATTCGTACGGACACTGGAAATCTTAAATCAATGGTCAAATCAGTTTCCTTGAGAAAATTGAACCTTATCTACAATGTCATAAGGCCTCTCCAAAAGTGTTATCGTGCTTTATTTACCATATCGGTAAAAATAACCCGCCTCTTTGTATCTAGGAGTGATGAGTTCTCTGACTTAGGGTCAAATATAATTTGATATCTCAGTATTATATCTAGAATTCTAGATATTGTGTTAATTACCTGACATTTTGTTAAATTTTAAAGATCTGATATTTGAGCTCATTTCAAAATAAGTCATTCCGTTCGCTTGGCTCAGAATATCAGATTACAAAAAAAGAAACATCAAATAGTCTTGTTATTTTTTAAACAGGGCTGTCTAAAATATATACTTTCTCTTCCAGTCTACCAGTTCGTTTTTATACTTATCACACTTATTTTGAGCTCGCATATCGGATAATTCGGATATATATACCTATTTATTCCATCTGTTAGTTCAAAACATGTGTTAAATTGAGCAGGTTACATTTTCCGAAAATCAAACTGAGAAAATGTTAGATAGTAAAAATAAAATACAGAGTATATTTTTGAAATGGCATTCTAACAAAAGTCTTATCCAAAATATAGTGTAAATACGAGTAGAAACAAAATCACCTTTTCTTTAGGTGCATGCACTTGTTTTCTAGGAATGTAATATATTTTTAGTTTTTTACCTAAATTTATGTGGGTACCAATTCAAATGTTTTTAACAATATAGTTTGGTTCAGTACACCGCGGAAAACTTATTAAAAATATTTATACGAGTTTATTGTAACTTTACAAAGTAGATATTCTGAAAATGGATATTTGTAAATTTTCATACATAAAATTCTCAGCGAATAAACCATTTAACACGAACAGTCATCATCACAGATATTTTTGACAGAAGGAAGGAGTTATAAGTTTAACGTGTCTGTATATCTGTATTGTCTGCGGCATCGTAGCAACCAAACGTCTGCTACAATTTGGACCTAGATCTTTATTGAATTTAATCGAGAATTTTCTTACCTATGTATGGAAAATGTGTGATCAGGCTTTTGATCTGCTCTTTTCTAGCAGTTAAGAGGACGCTTCAGAGTCGAAAGTTTCTTAAATTTATTTCTAATTTAGTTTTTTATATTGTGGGTATAGATATTTTAATGTGAGATGCAACCCTGGATCATGTCTCCCCACCTACTCTTTTGTTCTGCAAATTCACAAGATACCTGTCTGTCACTGATAACAATCTTCTCACACGTCACTGTCGTATAAACCGCATACCTACCTCAAGTACATGTTATCTGATATCTTATATGTATACTAGCTTGAAAATCTACTATGTTACTTTCTCAAAAGAAAAAATCCGATGCATCTATCAACGGGAAGAACAGTAAATAAACTAAACAATATTTCGATTTCGTATAGATACGTTGTTTTATTAATATGTATTATTATATTCAATGTTCAAACTACAAACTTTTTACTACCTATGACTAAAAGTAACACTTGAATAAATAAAGAAGTGACAAACTATAACTTATAGTCGTGTGAATTCTAAATCCAAATTTTCAATTAGAAAATAGATTTAAATCATATTTAAATATAAATTCCTAATAATACGATTATGCTGTCATTTGCACGTCATTGCACGCTAATCGCCAATTGCAATACAAATTATTTACGCAACCTAAACCTAATTATGAAGTTACACGATTAGCACAAAAAGTTATTACAGTTTTTAATAATTCGACAACGTGCGTTGGTGGTGTAATGGTCAGCATAGTTGCCTTCCAAGCAGTTGATCCGGGTTCGATTCCCGGCCAACGCACATTTTTTTTACTGCTACATATTTTTTATCAAAATCTGTTACATTGCTAAGAATGGCGATTTATTATGTTATTTATTTATCTTAATTTTCCACGTGATTTCAAGGCTGTCTTACCAACCCGACCAACTGAAATACATATGCAGGTAATTCATACAATCTCAAGCTGTTCATACATAATTCGTAAGCTTACCTACCTAGTCGTATCGTCCCGTACATATCGTAAAGGCTAATTCACACCAAACGAGCGAATGCTCCCAGACCAGCCATTGGTTGGACAGCCAGAGTGGGCTTAGAATGAGCATTCGCTTGGCACAGGATCCCATTCGATGACAAGATGACTACGCTCACGATCAGTGTGGAAAGGGACTAATGCAAAAGAGCGTAAAATGTGAAGCAAGAAACTTCAGTTCATTAACTTTATTGGAAAGGAAATATTCAGACAGGACTACTTTTAATGGGGAAACTTAAACACCGCTGTTTAAGATTTCCGAACCGCAAAAGGATAACATATTAATAAGTATAGTGATATTCATAAATATACAATAATTGAGCACAAAGTGATGTGTCATTTTCTGCTTGATTAAGACGTGGACCATGACTTACAACTTTTCAGACCAATCAAAGAGTACTTGTACCACTCATAAAAAAATTAAAAATAATCCCGCTTGTATTATTACGCCTCTGGGCTTGTTGCTTTTTATTTATATATTTATTATCTTCTTGAGGCCGCTAATGCGTAAATTAACACGCGGCCGGCACGGTTGTCGTGTTATCTCGATCGAGATAAAAACATAAAGAACACAGAAGTTTAACATAACTTATATAGTATCAATAACTTCGAATTAAACTATAACACACTAGTAAAATTGTAAGAATAATTCAAAGGAAAATCATCTTTATTGCCTGAGTGAAATATCATAATTTTTCCTACTTTTTGAAAGCAACTGCAACTGAAAAATGTAGATATGTAAGTCCCAATCATTCACAAAAAAAAAAAAAAAATTCTGTCGGGTCTAGGTTAGGTAACCTAAAAAACTGGATCAAAGACATCCTTCTATAGTCATTATATTCTATGATCGGTCTTACACATACTGTGATGGCGACCACACTTCAATGTTTTATTAGCTTTGGTCTTTTTCCACTAATTTCATCTGAGTGCTAGCCTGCGACTGGCCAAACCGCAGCAAAAGAAGGTAAACTAGATTTTCTATGCTATATGGAACGCAATCAATTGAGCCATAGAGAAGTGTGCTCGGTTTAAATATTTTATTATATTGTCTTCGCCGCATTTCTCGTTAAGACAGACAGAGCAGCAGACTGTGATTTATACATTGAAATATTAAAGATTTATTATAATATTACTGTCAGTTTACTGTGATGCTTATGATGGATGATACAAAATGTATGTGAAATGTTTGTTTCAAGTCAATATGTAAAACGAACGCATATATTAATCACGGCCCGCTAGCGCGCGCGCATATACTTTCTATATCTATGGATTTTATATTTTATTTATCCTAGTTAGTTATAGAATACATAAATATGTTTATTTACTCCACAATAAAATGGCTTAAAAGTAGATAGGTTTATATAAATTATGAACTACTTAATACCAGTAGACGTAATCGTTGTCGAGACCTGCACTAGGTGTCAAAAGAACCTGTGTTGCGGGTCACCAGGCCCCCCGCCCGATATGACACAATATACGGTATATGTGAATAGTAAAAAGAAAAGAAAAACAGTAGCAAACAGACGTTATGACTCCTGAATTTCCAAGCTTATTCGCTAAGGTATTCATTTATTTAGTTACTTTATATTTAAGTGGATCTAGACACGAAATTGTTAAACTGATAAGAATTATGCGAGAACTTTGTTAAAATATGAATGTCCCTTGCGAGTAATAAATATTTTGGTTTGATTACACCCAAGTGTTTGTTGGCCATAAATTATATCGAAGTATTAGTTTGTTGAATTCACTTTCTAAACTAGTTAACTTTGGCAAATGTAAAAGAAGCGTTATCTGAAATATTGCAAAATAATTTATTTTTTTACCATGTCTCTCATAAAAAATAAAAAAGCGCGTGTTAGTAACAGAAAATAAATTAATACTAAACAGATGTCTACCAATGTCTATTACTAAAAATAATTTCACGAATTGTATAATCGTATCATACATTCGGAAAAGTGTAGCCTCTCCATCATTGTCATGATGTTTTGACGCGTGTAACACCTTGTTTGTACAAAACGTCCGACATAATGAATAATGGCCACAATTTAGTTAGCCAAGTTCGAAAAGCGGAATTAAAAAAATGTTGTTCCTTTTTTAAAACAATGATCGTGGCGTGGCGTGGGCGGGAATCAGATAAGATTGTTTGCAGAATAAAATACAATACGAAATATCGATGAAAATTATGTCAATGCAAGTATCGCAGGCATTATTTTATCAATGATATTATCAATAATTACACATAATATACAATATATACTTAATACGAAATCCGAATAAATGAAACATGCGAAGATTGACGATATGGTTACTAATGGGCCGGAGGCGTGTCTAAAATTCAAATCGATATAATGTTCATCTGCTATTTCATGTTTACAGATTTTATTTCAATACAAAATATAGTAATTAATTATTAAATATATTAAGCATTAAATATCAATTCATAACTCTGATGAATCCTATACATTTTCAATTTAAGGATTCACTAGGGACTTCCGGAGATGAAGCTGAATCTAAAACGTTGTTTGTATTATACGCACCAATACCGGCACAACACAATGAGCGTACAGATAAAGAATGCAACCCGGAATCTGGTTATATCAGTTTTTAGAGAATAACCATATTTATTGAAACTGAATTTAAATAATGACCAGCTCGAGTCCTAAATTGTTTAATCTCATTATATAAATTAAGCTTTATATATTAAGTAAGAACCAAGTACAACATGTTTTAATTGTAAACAACTTTTATAAATAAATGCTAAATGAAACAAATATAAATAAAGAAAAAATGCTATAAGATTGCATTTCTAAACAGCCAGTATGTTATGCCCACGCGCGTTTGGCAACAAGATCGATTGTTCAGCTCCATATACATACACCTCCCCAGATGCCCCTCAGTGAATTATGATAACCCTGCAAACGTAATTTTTTAACTTGTTCTTTACCTCCGAATAAAATATGGCGACAAACATCTGCTTGCTACCAGTAAATGCACTTAAATGTAAACAAAAATAAATCTTCAAGTCAAGAAACGCGAATTATGCTCTTTTTGACGTACAATAACAAAAAGTTGTATAATATTGTGGGGTGAAATCAAAATCAATTTGTTTCGCTCTGAAAAAATATTGTTTGTTTTTCCGGACAGATTGTTACGCAAATAGAAAACAGGGCAAAAACAAAGGGCTTAGGCTTCATGAATTCAGTGTTTCCTGTTTTTGTATAGAAATATACAAGAATTGATAAGGTTTGCGAATTTGCAATAAAACACTTATTTTATTTTATAATTTTAGGGTAATTTAAAAGATCAGATTGCTGAGCAATAAATAACCTATAATAATTGATCGTACAACCTACCTAGTTCTAAGAATAAGTAATAATATCACGCGTAATTTTATGGAACGTGTAAACTCTCGTAAATTCTTTAAGTTTAATTTCCTTGCTAACTAGGCAATTTCACATTTCCACCACGTCTGTCTAATCGGCCAATTGTGTTAAGAATCCGTAAATAGAGAACATTTTTCAAGTCTGCAAACAATTACAAAACCAGACAATTTCAGCGACATCGTCTCTGCTGATATTAATCGCAGCTTCCGCACCACTACGGTATTTAAAAAAAAAGTACTATTAATTAAAGTCGAGTTCAGTGCTCTTTCACGATTTTCTTAGGTTATTTCGTTATTCTGTTGAGCGCTCCATTTGATTTTAGCACACGTATCAGTCAATATTTTTCAAATGCAATTTGAGAAATTCATTAAACTACTATATACTATTAAACTACTAGTCAGCAATGTATACCGTATCGCTGACGTACTTTGGGTATTTCTTCACACGTTAAAGTTAAAGTCAAATTTGACGGTGCAACCCACTCTAAAATTAAACCGTATAAAATGAAGTCATAAATAAAAGTCACAGATCACGTAGTCCTGTCACCTGTCAGTGATGGACACTGGATGGTGCACGAAATAAACCGTTTATCACAGAGCGACGACCGACGCTTTACATAATTAACCATTCATAGTCAATGACAAGCTCTTAGGTATTCAACCAAACAATTGGTAAAATCTGGACTGCAATAAAGCATCTAATGTTATCTAATATATTGCACCTATTTGTTCACTTTACTAACTTACTACTATTACTTGTCTATTATTACTATTGATGCGGTAGGTAGAAAAGTCATGTCAGATGTCTTTAAGCGACTTGAATAAAATCTTATATCAGTGTAAGTAATTAACACACTCGAAAAGAAAGAAGACTCAACTGATGATAAACTGTTTGTACTCGTAAAAATAGTGAAGAACGTGGCGTAATTTAAAAACTCACGATTTTTTTATCCGGAAAATTTCAATTACACATAGACCTTAACCGCTGTAGTACCAAATGAATTCAAGATTCATTAAAATATAAATGTTGTAAATAAATATGTTCAATGCATCATAATGACGTGTTATTTCCCAGTTCGGGAAATGACATGCTTTAAAATACATGGACACTTGACATGCAAGATTAGACAAAACGACTAATAACCTATTACTAAATAATCTTTGTATTTCCAGGGCATCACGTCCTTTTTCCTCATCAAGTAATGTAATTACAATTGATATTACCACGCGTGAGTCTCCCATTTATTTCGTGTTCCAATAAATGCGTTTGCCCGCTTTATTTTTATTTATTTTTACAGCCCGTCCAAGCTGACGGGATATTAACATAAATACGCCTGCTTCGGGAGATTCGTATTTGTCGGCTCTTGACAGAAACTAATTCTCAGCTTGTTAAACACTCCCAAATCAACAAATGAATGAAGTGTTTTGAAATGGGTATCAGAGGAAAATTAATTTAATACATTAAGATGAATAACTAGTTCATTATATTAATCACTGGAAATTATCTAAAATACACGGTGAGGTATTTTCGATAATTTACTCAATTAGTATCTCAATTACTTTTATATTTTTAATTTCAGTATATCCTGTATCTGTTTCCAGTATTAAAATATACCTACGATCATTCGCAGTCATAAAAAATAGGGTTATTTTCCTGACTGAGTTGCCAAAAATTCATATAATTATGATTCTTTTTTCAAAATGTCAACAGTAGTAGCATTTTACTTATTATGACCATGGAATTAGTAGGTACTCCCGAAGTGCTTACTAAATCCATGATTAGGACATTGTATGACAGTGACAGAAGATGACGTCATCTTTTATAGAGTTAAAATGCATTATAAAAATTATAATAATTCTGATGATTATTATTGATAAATTATTTTTTCATCATGTTTTATTATTTGCATCATGTTAGTTAAATGTTAACAACCTTAAGTCTTAATACACTTAACAACCTTAAGTCTTATAACTGATGACAAATGTTCCTATATTTATTTTAAAATTAAAAAAAAATACATACATTTGAACTGAATTTGTCCACGGGATTGTACCAAATCACATTTTAAATTCGCTAGTCGCTATGCGTGCTACACTAACATTGCTTTCTTATAGCTGGCGATGAGATTTGGGCTCCCAACATTGATGTTATTGCCTTCATTGCCGCACTTAAATGTTATTGAAATGCCTTGATCACACGACGACTGGACGAAATCAAATTTACGCTTGCCATTCTTTTGTAAGTAGCCATAAATGAGCCATTTACGACGACTTAGTTTTTTATGTAACTAGCATTTGCCCGCGGCTTTCGTGCGCCCACTCATAACTTATTATTGTCAATATCTTTTCTGGTTCTAAGCAACGTATCGCGATGAAACCTATATTAGGTTTTAAGTAACTGTGAAACCGCATCAAATTCCATCCACTAGATTTTGCGTGATGCCGCGAACAAACATACAAATAGACAGAAAGACAAAAAAACTTTAAAAAATTGTTTTGGCTTATGTTAGTACCATAAAGACCTTTACAACATACAGTTTTATTACCTTTGATTTCTAGTTTTAGATGATTTTTTCAATCTGTGGTTACCATATCGTAAAAGCTTATTAGAGACTTTACATTTGAGATTATTGTTCTAGAAGGTACGAAATCAAATTATATGTTGAGAATCTCAAATATATACATACATTCGTGTCCCCGATACACTATTTGGAAATGTCAATAGCAGAGATAGACTCCGTGTTGAGTATTTTGTTTACATATTGTGTACTAGATGAGAGTACTTTGCTTTTCTGGCCTTATTTTTGTCGGTATTTTTGTTGATAAACGGGTTTTTTCACTAAAATAATTGAAATAATTGTTATATTTACATGTGTATATTAAACCGAATTATTAAGTTTATGTAAAGCAATCGAGTATGTTAATTAACTCATACTTATATCTCACCTGAGCCTTTTCCCGGTTTCTTCGTTCCCAGAGTCCGCTTTCCCATAGATATTCTTACTGTTAGGGTATGTAACACACCAAGCTCATTGTCATTATGTTAGAGGTGCTCATTTGAAATAAAGTTTCACTTATATTTCCAAAAAATATTTTTATTATAATAAATTGTGGTTTTCATTTATTTCGTTATCACTAACCCCGTTAATACATTCAATTCAGATACACAAAATATTTTTTTGTCGTGATTCATATCAATAAAAAAAAATTAAATATCAACTTTTTAGCAATGAAAGCAACATTTATTCTTAACACTAAAATAATAAATGCATTTCGCAAATATTCATGTTAAATTTGATAAAGGAGAGCCTCGTAAATCGACTAGCAATAAATAAATGTAAGTAACAAATGTATTTTTTTAAACATACATGAATGAAGACGTGGTATTTGCGGCCCGTCGTCGACGACCATGCCTCAAGTCTTTCTTAACACATTATTGCAAGCCGCGAGGCAAGAGTGTCAGAATTTATAATTGCCGATAAATTCGCCGAGACGGACAATTTGAGTATCGTAAATAATCGCAAAATTGCTAGTGAGTACGGCCCTTAGCTTCCAAAAAAAACATACGGTACTGCTCAAATTGTAGCTGTACAAGTACGATATTTCACCACAATCAAAGTTATATTATTTCATAAAACCTTAACCAAGAACGATTTGGTAATTTAATTATAAATAAGTAATTTCGGACAAACTTATTCTTCGCAATTATTTTGTGAGAATTTTATCACCACTTGTATTCAAGAAATAGGTTAGTCAAAAATAATTACAGTCATAAAATTCTGTTTTCTACTCATTTACAACGGAACAGACTGCACGAATTAAATAGAGATCGCGCATTACCACGAATAATGACGCCAATTTCGTCAACCGCGCATTTCTTTGCTAATGAAACTGCGGCAATTTGTCTCACAGCCTCTGTGTGTTGTCACAATTTAAGGAGATCTCTGTACGTGGTCAGGAAGTCAGGAAGTCAATAAGTGCCCTCCACTTAAAATATTGGTTAATGTTTTTTAAGTAAAAAAAAAAGCCGAGACAATTGAAATATTTACTGATTTTTTCCAATTTTATTGTCAGCCAAAAATAAAAATTAAATTTAAAAAAGAATATACTTACTGCATTATTACCGTCCTTGTACCATAAACATCAATAAGTTTAGCGTATGATAATGGATACCATTTTAATATATACTGAAATTGGAATATGAATGAAAACTAGCACGGCGGCCAAACAGCTGCTGTTCTTTTAAAATTTTTGAATCCACGCAGAGAACCTCCATCCAGCAAAATCTCACTATGAATACATTATTCGATGATTGATGCAAGATATCAATGCGAGTTTTCGTTTCACATGAAAATGGCCTACATTTCCCGCCAATAATCCCAATTGGTTACAAAAAGTGACAAACACGTAGGTGATGTAGGTCAGATCAACGATTTGCAATAAAAAACAGCCGGGATTAAGTCGCAGTGGGCCAGCCAAATAAACTCCACTATCTTACTGCCTCCAAACAATATTAACTTTCTTTTATCGTGTGGGAAATTCGGGATTACTGGAAATCTTTCGGCAAATGATTTTATAAAATATAATAAATGAACACCATCCACTCAACTGCTCACACTAAACACTAGGACGGGTTTTCTAACCTGGGGTCCAAGGGCCATATATCTTTGAAAACTACTTATTGTCCTAATTTTTCCCCTGCTAGGAATCGAACCAAGTGCCTCCAGATAGTAAACGGGCGTGGTGCGTCACTATGGTAAAGAGGTTATTATATATTTTTTTGTTTTCATACCTTACGTCATCAGGAAAATAACAGGCTGAGTGATGTAGTAAAATAACAAGTAAAGTAAAAATATTTTTTCTTTTATCTATGAAAACGACATACGTACATATTTCCTATTTCTGTATGAACGAAAAAGGATATTGCTTGTCGTTGGATGGAACACATTTTCACAAATATATTCTGGAGGGGAGACATAGCGTTATATGATGTTATATTGAGTATCATAATGGCATGTATTTTGGCACCTAATGCGCGGATGTAGTGATATTAAATTCCAAGCTTTGAAATCAAAAACACGTCAATCATGTGCCACTTATGTTATATTTGGATCTTTGGCTTTTGAATCTGCACTCATATACTCATTTCTTGCCCCCGGTATTTTCCATTTGAATATTCTATACGTGGTGATTTTTAAACACTAGCCAAATTTACGTTGTCAGTGTCAATGACGAAATAGAGCTCTATTTCTTACCAGCATTATATAAAACCAGGTAACTATCTGAAAAAATCTATAGCAAAAATGTAAATGTTTTTCTTTTATGTACCAAATTGACATCTATTTTTAATCATCTCTTTCGTAATATTTGAAAGCTGTGAACGGAACCCCTAAACATGCAAAGTACGTAGGTACATTAATTAAAATACCATCAGAAGCAGTACAAAGATAAGAAGCTGGCGAAATGACTCGTCAAACCGACATTACGTTTTTGTTAAAGATATTTTTTGCGAGGAGAATTAATGGATTACATTAATTTTAAAATCAGAACAAAAGTGCCAGGTTTGTATATATTATCTAGCAACTTAATTTATAACCTCGATAAATGACGTCAACTTAATTTAACAGCTCTAACGACATAAATGAGGCTATACATACAACCTAGAAGTAGTGAATGAATCTTTGTAACTACTAAATGGAAGAAAACATATTAGTATATTATAATTATTAAACAAGCGAGCGAAGCGAGCTATTCAACTTGGTGCAAAAATACATTTTTTTGTATGTATGTTTGTTTGTTGTTTGTAACGCGATAACTTTCGGTCCGATTTTGATGAAATTTAAAAGGTATGTAGAATCTGCTAATATAATTTTTGGAAGCCGTTTTTTTAAATATTCACTATTTTGTAAAAAAATATTGTGTTCGCCAGGACCAAGTTTGCGGTGAACAAAATTAAACTAAAACTTAAGCTATCCTACTAATATTATAAATCTTAAATTTTATGAGGATGTGTGTATGTGTGTTACTCTTTCGCACAAAATCCGTCCAGTGAAATTTAGAAATGAAATTTGATACACGGGTAAAATAAAACCTGGAATATCACATAGGGTACTTTTATCCTGAAATTCCCACGGGAGCCAAGCCCCGGAGCGCAGCTAGTATAGATATAAAAAACGATGTCTATATAACTTTAGCTAATACTTAAACAGATGAGCATTTTTATGATAGAACTTGTGTTATTATTCATTTTGTATTGGTGTTTAAACTTTTAACTGTAAATAGTTTCATAAGGATTGCCAACAACTTTTCATGATGCGCATTTTAAGTAACCACAACTTAGAACAAACAACCAGTTATGTTAAAATGAAACAAGAAAGTAGCAGCATTGCAGGTATATAATAATACTATTTCATTATTGTCTGTTTGTAAATTCATTTAAAATAATTTAATTTAAAAAATTTTTAATAAAAAAAATGTCTGACCTTTAGTCTAATATCTGAATAATCAATTTTCTTATCCTTATTACAAACTACTGCATTGAAACACGAATTTTTCGTACAGTACCTGTCGTCCAGGACAAAAGTTCCTGTGGAAAATTCAAGCGAACGAAGCCGCGGACAAAGACTAATACAAATAAACGCTAAAAAACTGGCACGACGATAGTAATTGACGATAGTATTCAACGGCTTTTTCCAATGACGTGTATTATTCGGCTATTTTGGAATCGATTGTACGGTTCACCGTAATCGACGGTCATTTGTTTCGGCTTTTAGTAAAGATAGGGTGAGACTGTGCTGTGACTGTATCTTATTTAGGGTCAGTTGCACCGTCAAATTTGACGTTGATTTTAACCGGCACACCGCTGATATTTAAACAAAATGGCGTATTTTGCGTTTTCCTGCGCACGTTAAAGTTAACATCATGTTAGTCCACTCTTAATGTTAGAGCAACAATTTCAACACGGTTAAATTACTGTGTCTATACGTATATTTATATGAGTTATGCCCTTATTACTTTTCATTTCGATAAGGTATTTATTAGTATACATAATGTATACATAATGTATACATAATGTATGTAATATATACAACAAACGAGATGTAATTTTTTACAACTTTTGATTTTAATCTCAGCACTGACTGTATCAAAACAATGACTTGTTGACAGCAAAAATAATTACAATTAAGTGAGAAACTGTTTAGATAAACATCAGTGACTAATGACGAAGACTTCCCTGCTATTACATTTTTAACTGTATTTAAATAGCTTCAAGGTTCAGTTTTATGTTTTAAGTTTTGACAAATGTATTTTCAGCCACATCCAAGACGATACAAAATTGTTCACTAATTAATCCATTCTTCAAAGAATTACTGTTTGACAATATGTCACATCCTGTACATGTTACATTATATTAGATCGAGGCATAGAGCCCATACTTCATTACAAATTTAGCTTTGATGTTTCGAAAGACTATTTTTAGTTCAAACTCCGTTTGCACTAATACATCCGTATATCATCAATCATTTACATAATTTATTTATAACTGTGTATAAATCGATCTTAACGCGAATTAAAAAGTGGAATCGAATTCGATTCCTGTTAAATTAAAGACCAGTTAAAAATTTAGTTCCCTTGATTATTGTTGTATGTACCAAATCTCATTTTCTGCCCCCAGTAGTCTAAACTCTGCATTGATACTAGTCAATCAGGTAGCGTTTTATGTAAGTAGGTAAGTACTTATATTTCGAATAAATATTTTTCTATATTAAGGAACTAACGTAGATACAAAAGGAAAATATATCATTTTACCGATACATTTCTATCACACAACAAGGTAAGATTTAGGCTTCGGAATGATAAATGTTATCCTGGCTTTTCATTGAGCGTGGAGAGGTATATAAAGAATCGTCTCGGCCATTACACGCTATTCGGCTTACAAAAGGTTATTGTTATTTCAATAGAAAGACATCAGAATAATAGATTCATGGTCAAGATAAAACCTAAACCTGATTCAATCAACAGAGCATCAACCAACCCAAAATTATTACAAATCCGTCGATATTACAACCGCATAGAGTTATATGCAGAGTAATATACACCGGCGCCTAAACAGTTTGCCAAACTTTTGCGGATTCAACATACATTTCTGGTTTTTCATAGCGGTAAATAAAAGCTCTCATGCTAACTACGTAATCTTCATTCATTCAGGTCGTTATCTGTTTGAGTTCGGCGATAGAATATAACAGGCAGTATCTACTAAGAGCATCGTATATATGTAATGGTTGCAGAGCTTGTGAAAACTCTGTAAAAAAATGTGCGATTGGATTATGTATGGTTTTCATTTGTGTCGTTTAATGATTATTTATGGCTGTATCAGTTTCGATTATCTGTAGGAATACTATAATAGTAAGTAATAATAATAGTAAGTAAAGCGAAATTTATAACAAAAGTGATAAAACCTCATCCGACCTGGTTTATTTTTGAATGTATAATGTAATAAGCCACTTCAGTTTTTACATCAAGTCAAGCAATATAAAGTACCGCCTTGATATTTCAACAATCGAGAACGCAACCGCGACACCACTGATTACAATAAAATTTTATCACATTCGCATATAAACAGTGAAAATTTCCTGTAACTCAGCAAATTGCTCATTTACATAATATTAGCGGTGACAAACTCACCATAATACCGTTTAGTATTCAAATAACATCGTTTGCGTGGTAATAGCGCCAGCACATGGAGCATACGCTAATTTCCTCCAAACAACTTTACTAATGAAACTAATAAGAGCTATTATTCGGTGTATTGGCTATGGGTGACGTTGTCCGAGTATAATATAACGTAATTGTATCAGACACGTAGCCCGACAGGTAAGTGGTGCAACCCAGCTAGGTGCAGAAGTAGTTGTGTGAGAAGGTTGCGCTGCGGAGGCTGTGTCTCCCGTCGAGCCGTGTAATAGTCGTGCGCTGTGTACACCGGTCGTCGAATGTGGAGCACTCGACGCTCGACGGTAAGCATTGCCTGATGCCTCCGACAAAAAATCAGTGTAAGCTGTACACGAAGGCGCTTCGGTCGCGCTCACTGTGGCCGGCGACGCTCGCCTCTCGTATCGAAACATCGCCCGAACTTTTCCGACTTTCGGAAACTTCGCTAACTTTAACTCGAATTTAACAGAACGCGGGCGCGGTTCTCACACTTCGGACAAGTGGAAAATTAAAGTGAAAAGTGTCATATTGTCGGGCTGTGTGTAAGTTAAACATATGGCCGTGGGCCGAGGTCCGGCATGGTCGTTAGGCTGGGGTCGTGCCTCGCCGATAGAATCACGATCGAGCACGTGAGCCTATCGCGTCTACTCTGGAGGCTCACCATTCACTTCACCTATTTCGTACACACATGAGCCAATCAATTTTTGAACTTTTATAAACGTATGAGTCATCGCTCCCAATTAGGTATCTAAGAAACTAGAACTCACCTGTGCTGGCGCGGTTATAGGCAATGTCCTCATATTGATTTATGTTGACTTACAAATCTTGTAGAAACTGGTCAAATGCTATTGCTATTGCGCTGCAATATCACAACTTGCTGTAGCAAAATTTAAACTTAATAATGTAATGTAAACGTATTCGGTAATAAAATATTTTTTAATTTTTTAATTTGTTTTAATAGTATACATGTTATCTAAAATATATCAATTTTTTTGCGATATCTCCTCGCGTTATCCTATCAGCAACATTAATATGCACGGCCTCGCTATTCGAGATACGGTGATATGTTACTCTATGCAACTAGGTATTATTATTAACTGATATAAATTGAAATTGGTTTTTGATTGGTAGCCTAGTACATCACTACAACATAAAATGAACAAAAAAATATTTCTAATACGGAAGGTATTAGAAATTACCTCAAATTTCCCAAGCACTGAAATTGTGCATAGAAAAAACTTCGGAATGAATCTGCAGAGAAAGTAGAGATCATATATTTAATTTACAAAATTCATAAAATTAATATATATTTCTTTTATAAATACATCCATTTTTGCTTCTCTTCCAGAAACTATATTTTCAGTTCTTCTTCATAGTCGTATTTCCTCATGACTGAGGGTCGTGGTCATTACGTAGTATTAAACACACAACACCTTTCTTGACACTATTAATGGAGTGGTTTGCCATTGCCTTTTCAATTTCACACACAAGTAAGAGTTATTTTCGTAAGAACGTTTTTTATATTTTCAAAATCTAATAAAGCTTCTATTGAAGTAAACTTTAAAAGATTTAATATATTTTTTTATTTAAGTAAAAAGCGACCAATGTTAAACTAAATTTATCGTTGTTGTTAAATTATGTACCAAACTGAAAATATGCAACTCGAAAAACTTATCTACTTTTGTGCACATTTTGACTAGATACTTATCATTTACATTTTTATTTCACCTATCTCAAGACAGTGCGACCTGTCCTGTATTCAGACTCGAACTATAGCACTTAAACTTTTCTTGTTTGGACATCGTCGTAAACAACTTGGTAAAAAGGAAACTTCTCGAATAACAACCGTGATAATAATAGATACAATTTAAACAAAGTAAACAAGTTCCGATTTGCCCAGACTTTCACAGATAACCTAGGTATACTAAACTCGAAACATAAAGAGCAGAGAGAAAAAAACATCGCAAGTACTTTACGTCCAGTGGTGATTCATTATTTAACAAAAAAGTAAAAATAGATTGGCGATTAATGATTTGGCTTCTAAAGAAGGGAATGTAATTTACCACGTGTCTATAGAATTATCTAATCAAAATCACGCTTGTTGAGAAATGGAATGTTCATAGATTTAGAAGTTCGTTCAGTAGATCCCACGGACATCCTGAAAATATGTCTCAAATATTTTCTTAATTCTCTTTAGACAAGAGTTTTCATTGCCATTCTAATGCATTTGACTTTCTCTAAAGTAATTAATAATTAAAAATGTCATCAAATTAAATTACAAAATTATCAATCATTTAAGATTATCAACAACATCTAAACTTCATAACCAAGTAGTATTTTTTTATCTAAAATATTTGCAAAATAAATCAGGTCCACTATAGTTAACGTGTTAAAACGTTTAAATTATTGCAAATTGCAACGTTGTGTAGGTCAGTTCATTTCCGTTCCCATACTAAACTTGTTAATTGTTTGAATCTCCGTAACTCATCATATCGACATCGCGCGAGATTACTCTGAACGGGAAATTATAGATAGATATTCAATGGAAATTACTAATTAAAATACTTTTAATCTTACTGAGGATGATAAATTTTAAAAACTTTCTATTCTTCTTCATTTCAATTTAATAAAGAATATCAATCTTAGTATGAAATGAGCAAATTTATTTGTATTTTTTTATAATACGCCAATAAAATACTTACCTTGAATCTCCAAAAATTATCTCTTGATGTCACATAACTTGCCAGATACAAGATTATTCTCATTGCAAGTTTATATAAATTATTTACATAATTGACGTATAAATTATGCACAAAACGGACTTGGGAAGATTTTTGAACATTATTGATAAAAGTAATATTTTCAAATCTCAATAGCCACTACTTCATTCGAAACATTATTAACTTTTTACCTTTTTAAGATTTGTACATAAAACCAAGATCGATCATAATAATATACAGGTTTCAAATTTATTTAATTATACCCAATTTTTTACCCAGTTTTCATTATTCCAACTGAAATGACAATATAATGTTTGAGGGTTTTAAACGAAATAAATTGTGTAGAAAACAAATATTGTTGGGTCGACATAAAGACAAAGACGGACATTTGAAAGACGACTGTAGGGAGCGATGAAAAGCGTACTATTTGGAGCTCGTGATTAGTTCCCATTTCTTCTGTTGAGACATTCCTGCAGCCAAAATACTGCACTTTGAAGTAAGTCTTTTCCGTTCTCCAAATATATCTGAGGGGAATAAAAATTAACAGTAAGTTTTTAATTAATTGATTATTTCTAACGTATCGCACATCTCTTTTGTAGAAACTGTTTTCTCAACTGCGAGTAGATTTTGTATTGATGATATAATTACCCCATAGGGTGTATAACGTATATACTAATAAGCTGTCTCTATTTCCAAATCTCAATTTTAATTGCTGCTAAAGTATCGGATAGCCCCTATGTAACAGATAGCGTCAAAATTGTGTTTCACTTTAAACAATTTTTTTATAGCACTTAGTCTATCTGTTAGATTAGAATATGATATTATATAAGAAACACATCAATCAGAGTAGTATACCCATGGTTTTGGCATTGGTACAATCATACCATGAATTGGGTCAAAATATTTCATCCTCTATCAGAACTTCATCAGAACTTTGTGTTCTATCTGAATGTCCGTAGTTTAAGTTGCTACAAATTCAAAATCCCCGCTGATTTTTCTTGAAGAGCTTCGTTTGCATGAAAATGGGGACATTTGTTGGCAAAGAGTAAGTTTGTGCGAACCAGTGCGATCTAGTGCAAAACTTGGGAAATGGATGGAAATCGTGAATAGGCAATTTCAAACATTTCTGATCACGTACGATCTTTTGGCCGAACATAGTTTTTTTGCTCTGCAACCTTTTCCTTGAAGCCGTCCTCTGAGTTCATATTAAATTGATTGATAGTAGCAGACATGAGAAGAAAACATCAATTGTATTTATTGTTATTCGATTAGACTATTTTTGTCAACATTTTGGTTATATAATAATTAGTCTTTATTATGAAAAAAGTAATTTTAAAAATAAGCTACGGACCATATAGATGGCTGTTGTTTTGCACATCGTAGATGTGGTGATATTGTCTTACACGCCTAATAATGATAGCTTAATTTTTTGCACAGATCAATAGAGCACATTGAAAGTAAATAACTGTACAACGAATCTCACCAAATGATCCATTGTACACTGTCATAGAACATAGAGGTCCGATTACTTTTCCCACCAGTTTGATTAGGCCTCATTGTGTCATTTGACAATAAAAATAATAGTTAATACAAATATAGAGAAAACTATGCCAGTATCTACAGATACCGTCCATAAGAAATAAAATTCGTTATGATAGGTTAACACATCAATTATATTAGTTAGACATACAGTAAATACGTATACTATTTAGCATTTAGTTTACAGTAGTTTTTGTAAATCATTTCATTCGATACTGTTAATTTCGTTTTTTACTCACATTTTGTACAAATCACAATCTACGCTTTGTAATTACTCTAAATGGGAAATCAAATAACGTAAGAAGCCGGACAATCCCAAGAGTCGTGTTCCCCAACTTAAACAATACTTTATGGTTTCTGTCGAGATAATCCTGAATTCTTATTCTAATAACTCCAAATTGCATTGTTTCTGAGAAATTTATTGTATCATTTTGGTTATTGCATTGGACCAAATGGACGAAAATGATCATCACTCGATGCCTTACACAGGAGTTTCTCGATTAAATAAATTGTACAAAACCGCAATTTCATACGTGAACAATGTCGATATAAAAACTGTTCAAGTGCGAGGTTATTCGAATGAGTGTTCTGAAGAAAATTACAAATGAGAGATATATTTTATGCCTTTCATTATCATTAATACTGCACGTATATATTTATAAATGTACAGTAGGAAGATATTGTGAAATACACACATAGTTACCTTATTATTAATGTATCCTCAGGTTCTATTAAATTGGGTAGTTTGTGTTATTTTTCAAATATCTTCTTACATTGCCAGATTATATTGCGTTGATTGATTCGAGTTTTAGTGCAAAAATACTAAAAATGTTTTATTTTTTATCAGTCATAACCCTAAATTGGCGATAACAATATATTACCCGTTCGTGTGAGGCCCGTCCGGCGTAAGAACACGGTATTAACGCCGTAGATCGACAACTGGAAATAATGTACCACGTCAAACTTCGGACGTTTAAGAGGTTATGTATGATTAATGAGCTCGAGCACAGATATTATCTTGTACATTTTGCTGAAATCTGGTCTTCTGCTGAGCGAGTACTTTTTGGAAGCGTCTTTTAATTTTTGAGTTATGGACCTTAAATGATGTAGCTTTTTTTTTCAAGTTTTGTTTCTCATTTACCAGACTCTTAATTTATTTTTAGTTTACGAATTATATTGCGTTAGTTTGCGTCGTTCAATACTCAATTCGTTGATATAGGTACTTATGCCATCGAAGTTGATTCCAACACATATATTGTAACTATTAATTTTCCGCACTTGTGCATTTCCATTTGTAGATATTTTTTTACTTTTCATTCCTCGTCTATTTATTCTATTTCAATATATACCATCACTCGTATCTAGGAATTCCGACTTTGTATATTCCGACAATACATATTTTATGAAGTGATAATATCTAGGATATTGAAGTATACAACACCTACCTAACATTCGATGTCTTCCTTCGCACTAGTCATGTAGTAAAATGAAATGAGTATTACGTAATAAAGTTTATTATCTATGTAGATCAGACTCGGGTTTATAGGATTTTCAATGTCAATGCTATTTTAATTACGTGCATGTTTCAAGTTTACTATGTTCTAAAGTTTTATAATTGAAATTTTACTTATTCAATACGAGTATAATTACTGCTATTTTTACAGATTTTTTTAAAAAAGTACTTTTTAGTTAAACATATTACGTTAATTGCGCGTCCAGTCCAGCCAGACAGGCCGTCAACATTTCATTCATAAAATGTGCAAAATTCCAGTTATGTAAAACGTTCGCAAAATAGGTCGCTCGAGTTTTCGAGATATTGTGCACGACAACAGCAAAATGTCACGCAGCCTTACATTACAGCCTCCACTTTCTCAGCCGAATTATGGAAACTGCACTAGTAATTGTTTTTGAAATTTTGGCACTTAAAATATATTACTTTTAAGTTACTTTTAAGTTTTTTTTTTGTATATACCAAAATTGGATAATCGTTCCATCTGCTCCATTTTTTGCGGTAACTACGTACGTAATAACAACTTTAATACATACATAATTAAAGTTGTTATTTATATTTTGCATCAATGCTTTGAGTTATATTTATAAATATTCAAGAAACTAATGAATAGTTGGATAGATTGATACATTTTCAAAGGTACCTTCTCTAAAATTACAATCAAATTAGTAATAAAGTAACAACACACTCTTAGTCCCAGGCTGTCGAAAGTAAACTGAAACAAATCTGAATAGGATGTAGGGGTCGCGCTTTATGAAAACGATTGCTCATGTCAGTCATGCATTGCTCGTATAATGGGGAAGTGCTCTGACGACACCAGATGTAAATCATCCAGTCTACATCACGCCTGAATACTCTCACGTCATTCGCGATGTACCAGGCGGTACATGTGCGACACAAATTTCTGGAACGTTCTATTTTCTACACGGAAAATTTTCTGACAGAGTTGGATATTATGACCATGGTTGATGAGTTGGGAGAAACAATAGCTATAGTTACTACAAGACGACTCTATAAATCAGACATCATTAATGAGTCTTACAGGTTGGTTGCCGATTTTGCATTGTACCAGAAAATACATTCAGAATCTTAAGGAATGTCTCTTATGGAAATCCATTTCTCTGATACAGTTCTTTTTCAAAGCACTCATTAACACAAAATATACCTAATACATTTCATTTCAATCGGTTTCTATCTCAACGCAGGCAGGTAAAAATTTTGTTAGCACAAAAATATAGGTACATGAAATCGTCAAAATTGTATGTACATATTATTTATCATTCAATTTATCGTCTCAATACAATGATGGATGCTACTGAAGATAAGCTTAGCAAAGTTTATCAAAGTCGTTTAGATCTAAGGCACTAAGCACACGAGCTGTTAACTAAAGCCGTTCCCAGTCTATTGGGTGATCCTACACTATCTTATAATTACGTTGCGAAGCTTTATAAACTGTTTGAACCCGACTTGACCTAACATGATTATTGGAGGCATTCGTTTGATAACTTGATAGTTGAACTATCCGAGATGTTCATGGGATTTGGCGTTAATGTGTACTAAATTGACACATTAATTGTTCGTCGCGTGTTAATATTTTTTTTCTCAATAAATTTTATCTACTACTTGAGCCTAATATTTATAAAAATAGCCTTATAAGTTATTATTTACAATCAAAATATATTTTATTATGATAGACAGATTAAAAATGGAGAGAAGATGGATAAAGTAGTACTTCGTCTAGATTAAATATATTAAACTCATGTGTAGATTTTATTTTTAACGTCATAAGTCAATTCCTTACGAAGCAACGAAAAATAAAAGCAAGTCATAACAATTAATCTCTTCGAATCAAGATATTTCTTAATTATTAATTAGTGACACCGCGCACTATACTACTCAGCGTCGTGCGGCGATAAAACGTCGCTCGAGTTTCTTTTAAATATATTATAGACCAATGAAATGGTTCGGAAAGAATTATGTTACATACTAAGTTGACATTTATGTGTGGTAAATGACAGTGTTAATTAACCAAATGTGCATTTCTGTCCAAATGATGATACCCAGCTCGTAACAATGACATTATAACATATTAACGGCCCATTCGTTTGTACTTCATAATTCTTATCGTAAGCTAATATACTTCGGAAAATCTTTTAGTTACTGCTTTCAAAATCTTAAATATATTTACCTCTATTTATTAATTCTTATATAGTATGCATCTTACATAGTATATTGTATATTATCTTGTATAGTATTATTATATAGCAAATCTAGTAGTACTGTTAGTTAAATTCTGTAGACACCCTAACAGTTTGAATCTACTAATATCAACTGCACACACAATACACACAGCAATCTCAATGAGGATATAAAGAAATGCTTATCGACAAATCCTTCTGTTCTGTTGACATCAGTAATTTGACTTATTTGAGGTAAATGATGATAGTTCAATTGTATCTTCTGCTTTGTATGACCTATTTGGCATGCCAGGCCTGGTTGAATGCACCAAATTGTACACCGCATTTATAGCAAAATAAAGTACAATTTGATATGTTCTCTTCATGTTATTATTAAAACCAATCCCTACACCAATTATTTACATAGATTTTTTTAAGTCCACGATACAAACTATGTTCATTTGAAAATTACATGTCATTATATGAAAGTGATATTTTTATAAAAATAGCTGGTTAATAATTAAATTAAAGGTAATCAAAGTGAAATAAAAAGAAGCACATCATCAGATCTCTTAATAGGGGCTCCTACGAAACCACCGCAATCAAAACCGAGTAATCCTCAGTTAGCGCTCATTAAAACGATCTTTAACTGTGCGGCTTCATAACTGTGATTAAATAAATTGTACAAAACCGCAATTTCATACGTGAACAATGTCGATATAAAAACTGTTCAAGTGCGAGGTTATTCGAATGAGTGTTCTGAAGAAAATTACAAATGAAAGATATATTTTATGCCTTTCATTATCATTAATACTGCACGTATATATTTATAAATGTACAGTAGGAAGATATTGTGAAATACACACATAGTTACCTTATTATTAATGTATCCTCAGGTTCTATTAAATTGGGTAGTTTGTGTTATTTTTCAAATATCTTCTTACATTGCCAGATTATATTGCGTTGATTGATTCGAGTTTTAGTGCAAAAATACGAAAAATGTTTTATTTTTTATCAGTCATAACCCTAAATTGGCGATAACAATATATTACCCGTTCGTGTGAGGCCCGTCCGGCGTAAGAACACGGTATTAACGCCGTAGGTCGACAACTGGAAATAATGTACCACGTCAAACTTCGGACGTTTAAGAGGTTATGTATGATTAATGAGCTCGAGCACAGATATTATCTTGTACATTTTGCTGAAATCTGGTCTTCTGCTGAGCGAGTACTTTTTGTAAGCGTCTTTTAATTTTTGAGTTATGGACCTTAAATGATGTAGCTTTTTTTTTCAAGTTTTGTTTCTCATTTACCAGACTCTTAATTTATTTTTAGTTTACGAATTATATTGCGTTAGTTTGCGTCGTTCAATACTCAATTCGTTGATATAGGTACTTATGCCATCGAAGTTGATTCCAACACATATATTGTAACTATTAATTTTCCGCACTTGTGCATTTCCATTTGTAGATATTTTTTTACTTTTCATTCCTCGTCTATTTATTCTATTTCAATATATACCATCACTCGTATCTAGGAATTCCGACTTTGTATATTCCGACAATACATATTTTATGAAGTGATAAAATCTAGGATATTGAAGTATACAACACCTACCTAACATTCGATGTCTTCCTTCGCACTAGTCATGTAGTAAAATGAAATGAGTATTACGTAATAAAGTTTATTATCTATGTAGATCAGACTCGGGTTTATAGGATTTTCAATGTCAATGCTATTTTAATTACGTGCATGTTTCAAGTTTACTATGTTCTAAAGTTTTATAATTGAAATTTTACTTATTCAATACGAGTATAATTACTGCTATTTTTACAGATTTTTTTAAAAAAGTACTTTTTAGTTAAACATATTACGTTAATTGCGCGTCCAGTCCAGCCAGACAGGCCGTCAACATTTCATTCATAAAATGTGCAAAATTCCAGTTATGTAAAACGTTCGCAAAATAGGTCGCTCGAGTTTTCGAGATATTGTGCACGACAACAGCAAAATGTCACGCAGCCTTACATTACAGCCTCCACTTTCTCAGCCGAATTATGGAAACTGCACTAGTAATTGTTTTTGAAATTTTGGCACTTAAAATATATTACTTTTAAGTTACTTTTAAGTTTTTTTTTTTTTTGTATATACCAAAATTGGATAATCGTTCCATCTGCTCCATTTTTTGCGGTAACTACGTACGTAATAACAACTTTAATACATACATAATTAAAGTTGTTATTTATATTTTGCATCAATGCTTTGAGTTATATTTATAAATATTCAAGAAACTAATGAATAGTTGGATAGATTGATACATTTTCAAAGGTACCTTCTCTAAAATTACAATCAAATTAGTAATAAAGTAACAACACACTCTTAGTCCCAGGCTGTCGAAAGTAAACTGAAACAAATCTGAATAGGATGTAGGGGTCGCGCTTTATGAAAACGATTGCTCATGTCAGTCATGCATTGCTCGTATAATGGGGAAGTGCTCTGACGACACCAGATGTAAATCATCCAGTCTACATCACGCCTGAATACTCTCACGTCATTCGCGATGTACCAGGCGGTACATGTGCGACACAAATTTCTGGAACGTTCTATTTTCTACACGGAAAATTTTCTGACAGAGTTGGATATTATGACCATGGTTGATGAGTTGGGAGAAACAATAGCTATAGTTACTACAAGACGACTCTATAAATCAGACATCATTAATGAGTCTTACAGGTTGGTTGCCGATTTTGCATTGTACCAGAAAATACATTCAGAATCTTAAGGAATGTCTCTTATGGAAATCCATTTCTCTGATACAGTTCTTTTTCAAAGCACTCATTAACACAAAATATACCTAATACATTTCATTTCAATCGGTTTCTATCTCAACGCAGGCAGGTAAAAATTTTGTTAGCACAAAAATATAGGTACATGAAATCGTCAAAATTGTATGTACATATTATTTATCATTCAATTTATCGTCTCAATACAATGATGGATGCTACTGAAGATAAGCTTAGCAAAGTTTATCAAAGTCGTTTAGATCTAAGGCACTAAGCACACGAGCTGTTAACTAAAGCCGTTCCCAGTCTATTGGGTGATCCTACACTATCTTATAATTACGTTGCGAAGCTTTATAAACTGTTTGAACCCGACTTGACCTAACATGATTATTGGAGGCATTCGTTTGATAACTTGATAGTTGAACTATCCGAGATGTTCATGGGATTTGGCGTTAATGTGTACTAAATTGACACATTAATTGTTCGTCGCGTGTTAATATTTTTTTTCTCAATAAATTTTATCTACTACTTGAGCCTAATATTTATAAAAATAGCCTTATAAGTTATTATTTACAATCAAAATATATTTTATTATGATAGACAGATTAAAAATGGAGAGAAGATGGATAAAGTAGTACTTCGTCTAGATTAAATATATTAAACTCATGTGTAGATTTTATTTTTAACGTCATAAGTCAATTCCTTACGAAGCAACGAAAAATAAAAGCAAGTCATAACAATTAATCTCTTCGAATCAAGATATTTCTTAATTATTAATTAGTGACACCGCGCACTATACTACTCAGCGTCGTGCGGCGATAAAACGTCGCTCGAGTTTCTTTTAAATATATTATAGACCAATGAAATGGTTCGGAAAGAATTATGTTACATACTAAGTTGACATTTATGTGTGGTAAATGACAGTGTTAATTAACCAAATGTGCATTTCTGTCCAAATGATGATACCCAGCTCGTAACAATGACATTATAACATATTAACGGCCCATTCGTTTGTACTTCATAATTCTTATCGTAAGCTAATATACTTCGGAAAATCTTTTAGTTACTGCTTTCAAAATCTTAAATATATTTACCTCTATTTATTAATTCTTATATAGTATGCATCTTACATAGTATATTGTATATTATCTTGTATAGTATTATTATATAGCAAATCTAGTAGTACTGTTAGTTAAATTCTGTAGACACCCTAACAGTTTGAATCTACTAATATCAACTGCACACACAATACACACAGCAATCTCAATGAGGATATAAAGAAATGCTTATCGACAAATCCTTCTGTTCTGTTGACATCAGTAATTTGACTTATTTGAGGTAAATGATGATAGTTCAATTGTATCTTCTGCTTTGTATGACCTATTTGGCATGCCAGGCCTGGTTGAATGCACCAAATTGTACACCGCATTTATAGCAAAATAAAGTACAATTTGATATGTTCTCTTCATGTTATTATTAAAACCAATCCCTACACCAATTATTTACATAGATTTTTTTAAGTCCACGATACAAACTATGTTCATTTGAAAATTACATGTCATTATATGAAAGTGATATTTTTATAAAAATAGCTGGTTAATAATTAAATTAAAGGTAATCAAAGTGAAATAAAAAGAAGCACATCATCAGATCTCTTAATAGGGGCTCCTACGAAACCACCGCAATCAAAACCGAGTAATCCTCAGTTAGCGCTCATTAAAACGATCTTTAACTGTGCGGCTTCATAACTGTGATACTCTTCGTAAAGGCCAGAAATTTCACAACAGCCATTTCAAGAACTTTATTCGCATTCATACGTAACTGAAATGATATCTGCAGCTTGATATCAGATATTTTCTATATTCGATTCATTTTCATCGCCAAAAAAATAACAACTACAATAAAGGAAGTCTTATTTCGTTATTAATATGTAGACAGGTATTATGATATGCAAATCAGGTTTTTTAAAGCCAGAACACTTGAATTTAAAGTTTGTCCAATTTATTTTTAATCGTAGAAAGGACTTTCGTGTTTCGCAATTGTCGGAATGATATGTGAGTAATAAAAGTGACATTAATGAACGTCCGAATGTAAGGTTAATTAATCTGTGAATAAATAAAAATGTTGCTTCACGATGAAAGACAACGCAGACATCATAATTGTTTACATCGTAAAATATGAAATATTATAGTGTAGTGGGGCTACTTTAAGTATTGTTGCATAAGATTTCCGTTTCGTCTTCAATTGGTTCGAAAACCACTCAGGGTCTGATGGGATTAATGATGTACCTAATTATGTAAGCATAATTAATAAAACAAATTATTATTAATTTGTGGAACTGCATACCTACATAACTATAGAGAGATATTGGAAGATCGTTCGGTATTTAATCTTAAAATAGAATAAGAGGTCGTGTGTTGTGTGATCGTAATTCGTAGAGACCTTGGCCCAGGATAATGAAGTGAACCCAATGTAATAGTTGTCCCATAAACCCGGAAGGCAGACGCAACAAAATTTTATTGTCACTCGATCAGGCGTCTGGGAGAATCTAGGTCTGGTGTACGGTGAGATTATATTATAGACAGCGAAAAAATAAATGAATTACTTGCCTAGAACAATAAAAATAGCTTTCATATACGCGACGGTAAAATAAATTATTTAAAATCGTCACTCAAATAAATCACAAAACTAAATTATTTTCAATTGTCTCGAATCCAAGAGCCTTAAAGCTATGCAAACACGAATTTTAGCATCAAACTTCTTAACAATTTGACCAATTAGGTACTTATTATAAACAAAATGCTGAAAATCGTGTGTTTATCATAAGATAAATCGCTATCCGTGAGCATTCTGCGTTGTCTACTTCATTTATATAAGCCCAATCTAGATTACAATTCATAGACTTCATAACTACTCGAATATCTATATGTACCTATGTTTCTTTTTTTACATAAATTTGAAACCAAAATAATACAAACGTTCAGGCTTTAGTGAACTAATGCGTAGTGATCGGATTTAACCAACTTTGATACAACCTAACCAATTCGTGTCATTATCATTTTAGTTTGTATATTAATACATGTGTATGTATACTGTAAATGAGTAGCCAATTCGACTATATCATTAAAAATGTTATTTTGCTTACATTTTGTTACTGATCTTATGTAATCGAATTCGTGTGTACTATTTCGGTTATGTAGTTCTTTACTTGTTTATCCAAATCCTAAGTAAATTAATCCTAGTGATCCTATCACATAACATTACCAGAACTCTCCTTTCACATAATATAGTTAGGAGTGCCTTCATCAATCTCCCGAAATCATATCTTATATACAGGCACAAGCAATAACAAGTTCCAGGATATACGAAGACAACTTTATGTGTCCCGATAATGCGAGCGATAAATCCGCAGATAAATCCGCAACAACAAACATTACATATACTGTATCTAATCTAACTGATCTCGGCCGCAACTTGCGCCTATCAACCATCTTTTCACAGTTTCCACGCCATTTAACCGGCCATAACAGTTACATGTAACATTATTACGCTTCTGAAACATTGCACGTCAGCGAATACTGACGTTGGCTAAAATTATAATGGTATTAATCGGAAATTTTATTTCAACTAGTAATATAAAGTTTTATGATTTTTAATTAGATTCTACACAGTGTTTGCTTTTTTTTGCAACAAATAGTACATTTATTTTTGTTTCAGAAAATTTCAATAATGCATTATGCTGTCATAATTAAAATGCCATTCACAGCAGAGAATTTTTACAGTTCAACAGATTTTTTTAAATAAAGTGCCATTTAAGATTAAAAAGATAGTTTTGGGTGCGGACATAATGAATGCAATCAAACCATTAAAGTAATTTAAATGAAACTTTATTTGCTTATCATGAACCTTTTGGAGTTCAATAGCCAGTCAATAATAATGTGTAATTATATGCCTCAGAATCGTGCGCAGGCAGCTGGCCTAAAGAATCCCACGCATTATGATCATCATTATAACTGTCAACGAAATGATCTTTATGAGTATAATTTCAGCAGATTGTTTATTTGTAAATTAACCCTTCGCTTTTTTAATGAGCTTTTATTAACGTCGTGGAAAAAATATTTCCATATAAATATTATCTTCTTGGTTGTAAAGCCAGTAGGATAAATAAAGGTTTCGTTATAGTTAAACAAAAATGAATCAAAGTTTCATAAAAAACTTCAAATTATGTCCAGACATGAACGAAAGAAAATAATTCGTGAGGATTTCTGTATTGCTCGTCTTAAAATATCGAAATAAATGGCGTCTACAATTGCATTTGAACAATGACCTGAGTAATACTGGGATGTTCTGGAGATTTAGTACTTCAAGCTAGTGACCCTTGAGTCCTATGAGATTTATATAAGTGCGGGTACATGAAGGGTGTCGTTCTATCGCGAGGCTCACCGCGGCATATGTCAGTATATCTTGATACGCAGCCTTTATTTCGAGGGTTTTTATTGCGTCATTTAGATGTTTTATGGATAGCTCAGAATCCACTGGTAAAATGTTTTGAATTGAATAAATGTTTCCGCGATATGATCATGTTTGAGTAGTTTTACATTACCTGTTAGGGCCTATATTTTCAAATAAATTATCTCTTCCCAGTTTCCAAACTTCGATATTACAAGGACAACTTTTCCATGATAAAGATAGGTATTTATTTGAAAAACGTGATCTACTCGTAGGTATACTTAAATCGAATGGTTTCCTCCAGAGTACGACAATTAACTTAACAAATCGTGGAAATATCACACCAGAGGATAAATCAGTGCAGCTATGAGTGATCGGACATGAATGAGCGAGGGGGCTTGTTGGTGCGGCGGTAATGCGTGCCGCGCACGATGCGCGCGCGCCTTGATGGAAGAGTCCTGGTCGTCGGGCGGCGCGCCGCTCCTGCGCACCAGGTCGTTGCCGCTGGTGCTCGAGGCTCCAAGCGGTGGCGCTCCCACCAGACAAGCCAAACTCGACCCGCGGCAACTCCTCACTCTCACCAGACACTACTATCCCGAAGGAGGCTGGGGCTGGGGCGTCGCTGCAGCAGCTACCATTGCCCAGCTGTTAGCTCACGGACTTCATCAAGCATCAGCTGTGCTCGCAGTCGAAGCTGTGAAGCGCTTCGGGCCAGAAGTTCGCATGCAAGCAGGTCTGTAAAAAGTTTTGTTTATGTTACAGCAAAAGTTTGGAATAGTTCGAAAGTGAAAAGCATATTTTGTTTCCCTCAGGCGAAAAGAACGACAACTTCCCATGTTAACTTCGGATAACGACAACTTCCGAAAACGACCACTTTTTAAAATGGCAACTTCCGAAAATATCAACTATCTGAATTGACAACCGCCCAATTTTCTCTAATAAATAATAATATTAAATCACGTACAAGTCAAGATAAAACAATGCAACCCGCGTCTTATCTGAAAGTTAGACATTAGCCTTTACCCTCCCTTTATTTACTAAAGTTGGAAATTTTTATTTATAGATAGGTAGTTTTTATTTATAGACAGATAGAAAAGTTGTCTTCTATTTGATATCAGATAAAGTATATTTGAAAAGTTTTATGTGTCTGAAGAGTTTCAGCACAATAGTTTGATGTTCCATGCGTGCAGTGGGCGTACTGAAACTTCAAAAAATGTTGTCGGATGCAAATGTGTAGGTAAAGTTTAGGGAATTGTACTCCCATAACATTCCACTTCGGCGATTAGACATAATGGCGGGTGCAGTAATTTGTTTGTCCCCCAATATCGTACCCCTCCCGTGGTTCAACGCTCCTCTCACGTAAACGCAGTTACGATTTCCCACGTTCAAATATTTTTCTCTGCGCATGTAAATACACTCGGCTAAATCACGAGGCCTTTCAAACTTTGACAATACGAGAGATCATTTTACTTGGAGAAAAATGACGTCATTTTTCACGGGCCCGGCATTGTTATTGTTACTATATCCAGTTAATGCCAGGACAAATTGAAAGTTACGGCGCGGGCTGAATGTAAAAAATATACTTATACAGATGGTTTCTGTTATTACATTTTGTTTATTCCCATGAAGGATCGTTTGACGAAAGTTTGCGAAGAGTGTCGTCTTTTACATAAAAGGAAAATAAAACACGAATTCGGAATCTGTGGGTGAAGCAGAAAATTTTTGCGGGCTTTGCAGAATGAATGCATCATATCCAGTCTGAGCCATTGAAATCTTTACAACTAAATTTGTTCGTAGATATACAATGGTGCTATCGATACTGACAGGGTTTTATCAGCTTTGTTTTAGTGAGAAGGGACTTTGGTCGGGATCGGTGGCCTTGAATGTCAAACCCATGTTTGTTTGTGATTTATGTGGTCACTTTTCTTACCCTTTTCTTCCCTTCTTTTCGTAATAACTTGTTCTGGTCATAAAGCTACCGTAAGTTTTATAAAGTGTCAATAGGTAATTCTTTTTCTATTTATTATGTACTTACATCTCGTACTAGATACTGTTGTACAAAACAAATCCTTTGCAACTCCAAACTCTAAAAATAAATGAAATAAAAAAATATAGACACTTATAAACTTTATGTCGAAGCATTTTGTGGATTTATGAAGATTCTGATGATGCATGTTATGTATAACGTTATTAATATTTTTATTATTAACAACATAAAAATTAAAAGGAAAATTTTAAAGTTACAACAGCACATACCTAACTATTTTCCTGACAAACACATAACTTTCCATAAACAAAGTCCTTCGGCCTCTCGTATATAAGGCGCTAGAAACATAAAAATAAAGAGTCTATAAATACGGGTAATGGTCGTAGAAATCGTCAAGAATCGATTACTCAGTGAAATGGTGTCGAATGGAGTAGCTATTGCCTTTATATCTGGCAACTAAACGCGCCAGTGTTGCCAGCCTACCACTGCTAAGTCATAGATATAAGGATTTATGTAAAAATACCAGCATCTCGTACTTCCTTGGTCTGCCTTCATGATGTATGTGTTCACCCTTAGATCAGATAGAGACATAAAAGTATTAAAATATCGATCTGAACAGCCAATTTGGTTGCTTGCAGTCGCTGGAATAAAAATAGATAACGAAAATAACATGTAACCTGTTTCTACCACCGACGTCATATAACCAAAAAATCTGTGACTCAGATCAGATCACGTCATATTAGCAAAAAGCGGACTTCCTGGAGATGATTTCCCGCCAAACCGAGGAGCAACCCACTGTCAATCACCACAATCGTTTATTAGGATCAGGCGGCGGTGATATGACCTCTCACATTTATCATCTTAAGGGCGTTAATATGTTGCGGCCGGGTGACAGGCGCGATAAGGTGCGGTGGTAACGTCGTTATAATTTTCACATTTTTTCAGAATATTTTTTGACAACATTCATTTTGCCCAATTTGAAGCTTGGGACATCCGGATAATTTATACGACCGGGGTTTTGTAAAAAGCTTAGCGTGGTGACGGATTATTGAAGATTTATGCTTAACATACCACACGACTAAGTATAGCAAGAGAAATGAAATGCTGATACGAAAGCCCGCCACGGAGTACTTAATCGAATAGTAAATAATGCAAAGACCATATTTTTTTTATCATACTATATTTATTAATAGCTACGTACATAACGATTTCATATCCTGAGCACATTTCTGTAAAGAAGCAATTTTCCCTACCCGGATACGGCATATGAGACCCTGTTTGAATAGCATTCCTTAGCTTACGACAGAAGCCAGTCATTGCAGCCTAATAAGGAGCAGAATGAATCCTATAAATCACTCATGACATCCTTAGGGCTGGAGGGTACCTACCAAGAAATAAATGTATAAAAATATACTGCGACCAACCAGCGCCCAGCGCATTATATCAACAATATAAGTATTATTTTCCTATAAATTAAAATTCAATGGACATATCCGATACGAATGCAGTTAAATAAATGAATTAAATATTTCCATACAATAGATCAGCGTAACAAATTCGATACATCTGTAAAAACATTTCTCTCGTAGTTTTAAAAAGAATGTTCGACAAATGACACACAACATCCTAAGTTGGAATTTATCATTTTGTAGATTTCAAATATGTTTTTAATTTCATTATATTATCTGAAAAAAAATTCCATAACGTCAGTAATATATGATAATAACTTAACATTGATTAGGTATTACTGACCCTAGTAGCTTCAATAAATATATCACGGAATTCGGCTTTAAAACATCTTTGACTAGACCACTCAGACTTAAAAATATAGTTATGTACAATACATCTAAATATCTATTTACATTACAAGACGATTCGATTCTCAAACCATACAAAACGTTAGTGTGAATGGCATCCCTTACTACAACAGAAGCTCATGAGAGCTAATAGCACTCTGAATGAATCTTATAATCACTCATCCCATCCCTTTCAGAAGGGCTACAACAGACAAATATCTATGAGTTACGCGCCCACCACCTTAAGACAACAATGTATCAATTATTCAGCGTTTTAGGACTACATAATATGTAGATAGATACTAAGCGTTTTGGATACATTCCAATATTATAGGGTGTCTTTTTGAGACTGGACTGTATGGAAAATAGCCATTGTTACAAATAGTCAAATATATACCATGGGATCATAGGCATTCTAGGAGAAATGCTGTTTGCCGAGTCTCTTCTCTGCCTTCTCATATATCCAATGCATAATTTAAATTGCACCTTACCTCTACAATATGATTTGGCTCTTTTTTATAACATGTAATATGTAAGTACATAAAAAGGTAACTTAATTGACCTAATGTAATTTTAATTTCAATTGCGTATACTTCACCCAATTCGAAAAACACCCCGTAGGAAATCTTCATATTAACTTGTAAACAAATTGGCAAGCATTCTGGCCTCATTCTGATATTTATCGCCGTATAGCATGTTACCGGTTGGTTCTGCTAAACACTTGAACTCCGGCGCAAATTGTGTGGAATGCATTTAGACCAGTGCGCATCGCTTGCATTGCTACAAAATCTGTGCGTACAGAAATACTTCATGTGGGTAAGGAGACCCATTTAAAAAATTATGAACTATAAATTATATATTTATCTATTTGCTATAAATTCATTTTAAATACATTTCTGAAAATGTATTACCGATAAAAACAGAACATCTGAAAAATCTTACATCTTTGATGCGTTAAAGCAATTTCGGCTACCATTAGCGCAAGTATATGTTATTGAAGGTTTTGTGTTCTTAAAACTTGTTTTATAAAAACTCCAATTTGAGAAGTCGAGCCACGTTTTCGATTTCATTTTATTGAATGTGCCATCCCATCGGCCGATAGGGGCGGATATTGCTTGGCATAAGACGGCCAATTTGCTAGTATTTACAGGCGATGAGATAGCATTTCTGACAAAGAATTTGACCTTTATTGGCAGTTTGTTATTTTGATTTCATTGGAAGTGTGAATTGGATTTCGTATTGTCAAATGACGCTCAGCTTATTCCCAAGAGGTACCAACATTAAGACACAAGGATAGCATGTTCTTAAATTAGTTTGGGTGCAAAACCTTTTGGCATGGCAATTAATTTATTTCTACATGATTTTCTTAAAACTAATTTAATGTTTTCGTTTCTCTATGATAGATGATTACCCCTATCGCTGAGAAAGGTAAATAATTATTAAATAACATGTATAGTGTTTCATAAAGCTACCAGATTTATACTTGTTTTTGTGAACCCATGAGACACCAATAGAGCTTGTAGGATCCAGAAAAATGTATCAAAGAAATAAAATCAGCGTATTTTCCAAGTTTTATTAAAGAAACTTGTTGATATATCCTTTTACTCACCAAAAGCGTCTAAACCGCCATTACAATAAGTTTATACAGAGACCGTCCCTCAATCTGGGCTGGAATCAAACGTCTAGCAGATTTATCCTAGATGTGGATCTAGACTGCGACTTCTAGTTGAAAAATGAGATGTCAATGAACTCCCGACGTCCGAAAACTTTTTCAATACCTACCTAGCAGTTTGGCAGACAGTGCAAGGCAATGTTCCTCAACTAATGGTACTCGAATCTTCACGACAGTTGTATGATTAGTCGAAAACTTGTAAATGACTATTAAAACTCCGACGGCCGATGTTCGTTCGTACATTTATTTATAGCACGTACATATTTGTTGGGTTCATATTGTCGTTTTACGAACAATACTTATTTACCAACTATTCGAGTTATTCTGGATGATTTAATTAAAAATTCAAACGTACGTTAAATTAAATAACCCTGAAAATTATTATAAACTACATTTGGAATAAAACGTCGACGGTGCTTCAGCAAGACTCATATTTCGCAATTGAGTCGAATAAATTTATTCGCCCGAACTGCCAAGTGTCGGACTCGCGCTGAAAAGCATCAAATTTACTTATTCATCGAATCGAATTCATCTTGTAGAAATCTTTTCCAGTTTTCTCACATTTTAACTGAAAATATGTGGGCATTTCTCTACAAGAATAGCTACATCTTAGTTCAGCTATACAAAACATTTAAAGAAATTTATTTTTCCAGTCATAAATTGATAGAATGTAATGTACTTATTATTTATAGCTTACATTTCATTATCAGAAAACCAAACTCATTTTTCAAATTTATTGTTAATAAGTCTGTCTGGTCTAGACTATTATTTCAGTTTGGTAATAGATACCATTATTCATTCATATTAAAGTATAAGCATCAATCATAATCCTAAATGTAATTAGTTTCGCGGTAAGTACCGGAACCAACTCATTTCAATACATAATTTTGATAAATGGCTTTATATGCAAACAATAAATTTACTACAAATTGATTAGCTTCCATCTTCGATCTTGTGTCGACCACTTTATTTTTTGTTTAATGTTCTTTAGATCCAGTTCCATAATTATAGGATATGGTTAGGTCGATGAAATAAATCTAAATGTGACGGTACATCTCGTACCTGACTACAAACCAATGACACAAGATAGTGAGTACAGAAGCCAACTAATTATACGCTTATAACAGAACAAGTCGAATTCGAGAAAGTAGGCGTTTTGTTCGTCAATATTTTCAGGGACGAAACGACTTTGCACGAATAATATGATAAAAAATAATATCAATTGTCAGTAGGATTACCTGAATGGATTGCAGCCATTGATGACTCATTAGTTTCACTGTCACTTTTCATGTGAATTTAGTTTTTTTTTATTATAAAGAAACATTCAATGAAAATAAAGCGTTCAGAAAGTATCAAACTTCACTTCTGTATAATGTTTTTTTGTTACTTTAACCTCAAAATTCGTATATGGTCTTAGGTTTCTTGTACGCGAATCTTGACGAGAGACAGATAATAAAACATTACAGAGGTTTTGTCGTGATACATTTCACGCGAAAAAAATTACAGCGCCATGAAAACACCAACAAAATTTAATATATGGGCTGAGGCGATTTATTGTATGATTCAATGACATTTAGAAAAAGTATATGATTTGACTTGCAGTGAAATACACTGCTTCTCACGTTATTTACCCGGTCACTTAGATTGTCTTGTTATTCCATGTTCCTTTAGTGCCAAATGAAACAATATATTTATTCCACAATATCTTTCACAGGCGTGTAATACTTACGATAGGACTTCTGTGACTTGAAACTTGAATCAGAAAATCAAAGTATTTTCCGAAGCTTCCAGCGATTTTCATGTTAGTTACTGTTTTTTTTAATATTTGCCATTCGTACTCGTATACTCTCTGATTTATATTCCGGATTCCGCAGCGAGTGCATAGATATATCTTATTTTTCTCTAATTTTCAGATTGGAGTATTGTCGAACTGGCCAGTTTCATCTCAAAGCGGTATCTGGCATTCGCACAACTTTATTTCTCTACCGCGTAAATTTCATAGTAAAATCTCGGCCATTCCTTTATCGCGTATTCTGTAAGACTGGTAAACATTTGTTATTCAAATTGGTATTTTTTCTCATCTTTAGTTCAATTTCATGTTTCCCGCTGCGTGTCTCGTCGCGCAACTTGTCCAATCTCGCTTCCCGCTTCCTTCCATGTAGGGATTCCATATAGTTTCCTACATATTGTCCCATAGACATTTGAAGTTATTATCACTTCAAAAATGATCAAGAGTATGTTTACCAATTTTCAGATGTTTATCTTGAAAATTGTAATAAGTCCCATACAATCTTTCACACCCCTTTTGAAGGAGTTGAGGGTAAATTTTCTGAAAAATCTAACTTCAACGTATAAACTTTCATATAAAAGATTTTCACCCCTTTCACCCCCTTCGGAGTGGAATTTCAAAAATCCTCACTTACACTGCCCACTACATGCCAAATTTCAGCTTCCTATGCCCTATGCCTATGTAGTTTCGGCTGTACATTGTCTGTCAGTCAGTCACTCAGTAACGATTAAGTTAATTAAGTTGTTTATAAGCGTGTTTTTAATTGGAACAATATTTTCAAATTGATACTTGTTTATATGTTTCTACTTCGAACTGATGTATTTGGCTATGCCATTTATTTAACCATTTTGTGAGGTTGAATACAAAGTTCGAAGAAAAAAATATTTTCTTATCTTCTCCAGGATGCCTCGGCGCGCTGTCCGCAGGGGTGGCACTGGCCCTGTCTCCGGTGACGGTGGCGCTCTGCGTCAGGAAGTCCACCAGGGTAACAGCAGTAGTGGGCGGGCTGGTGGCAGCCCTGGGCTGTCTCTTCACCTCCTTCGCCACGCAGTTTCATCAGCTATTTTTCAGTTACGGTATGTTGTTACTTATTTCATCAGCTCATCATCATTAATTAAATTCAAATAATTTCTTGGAAACAGTGAAAGATAAACTAAATATCGCCCGTAACTTCGTCCGCGTGGATTTAACTATTCTAGTGAATTTCTTTGAACGAAATTCTATTCTCAATAAAACCAACAGAAAGAGAAAAGTCTGAAAAAAATATATTCTGCAGAATAGACTCTTATTTCTCTAAAATTCTGTGGGTCTGTCAGGGACAAGACAAATAATGACGTCTAAAATTTAGCGTAGAGATTACTGAAGAAGTTTTATCCCCCACATCCACAATTAGAGAGACGAGTTATGTAGACAGTTGCAAAATATGTAATTAACGAGACAAGTCGGCTAGGACTTGTCTCCAAATACGTAGTAAACTACACGTAAATTACTCGAGCTTGCTTGTCGTGGTCCCGCTGTGTGGGTTGGCTCTCATTATAATTACTCAGTAACACAGCAATTTAGAGTTTCTAAATTCAAATTCTCAAAACGACCTTTTAACCTTAACGCAATATTTGTGTTGAAGGCAGAAACTTCTCAGGAAATTAACTTTTTTATTTCCTATGATAGGACGCCCTGTAGATACCGACTCGGAAAACTGTTTTACAACATTTTTCATGTTGTTAGATATCGAGTTTCTAGAATTAAATTTTAGTGACGGTTTCAGTCTGAATATTACGCTCATAGCTGGTATTTTCCTACTATATATAATAATATTTTTAATGTATATTTCTTTGTAATATTTCCATTCTCATATATGTACATACATAATAAATTACAGGTCGAAAAACAAATACGCCAGCAAATATATGGAATATCAATTAGTATTATGCCAACAATAAATAATACGAGCCGCTCTCATCCGCGACATATCGATGCATTAACATAAAATAAATAAATCGCAATGTTAATGCAACCCAAACTGCGGGCACGCACTTTCTGACAACTTAATTTATTTTGTCACATTCGTACTCATACATGAGACTGGAATTAAGGAGAGTCACAGATACGAAACCTCGTGATAATTTGTCGAAGAATCGTTAAAAAAATATTTATATAGTAATAAAAAAGAAAGTAATTTATGTGATAAAAATATGTTTATAAATATCTTGAGCGATAACTTAGCAACAAAAGGTATACTTGCCATTTCTTACCCCCATTTTGGTGAACTATGTGATGTTGGGTATAAATTATGCCAACTCTCTCTTTCTCGACTTGGAAAGATAAAATTATATCACATTAATATTTGTTTTGTAAATTTACCTTACACACAAGTACCTACTTATAGATAGATGCTGATGACAAAAAAAACTATATCAACTATATATCTATATCAACATATCCCCTAGATCACTCGATAAAATATTCCAAACGCTAAACCTCTTCGGCCACCATCGAAACTATACACATTATGTGTGTGCCCGTTATATTTAACATTCTTATTTCGTATAACGATAGATAAAGACTACAAAAAGTTGATAGTTGGATTAAATTAATTTAAAAGTTAAATATAAGGTATTGCTTAAATAGGTTACAGGTAAACTTTCTAAACCAATTAATTAAAAATTCCATGCGTCTTCCTTTAATGGAAGATAGATTACATTATTATACATGTATTTACTTATAAAAATTGGTGTAAGATATATTTCTAAACCGAGATTATTTTACACCAGACCTGTTTCTTCAAAGGTACCCAGTAATTGATTCTTAAAGTTAATAAACGGATATTATAACATTAAAATGCCCGCAATATTCCGGTTTGCAATCATTGCGACAGTCAGTTTTTGTATACGATTTTGTCAGACATCAGAGATGGCTTCCTCCTGGTATTTTCCTGGGAAGATTCAATCCTCACATTTTCTTCCCGAAAACCTTACACAGATGATTGAAATTTAATTCAAAATTTAGTTTCTAGGTTTACAAACACATAAAAATATTTCATAGATTAATAAATATATTGGTATAATATTAATTGATGTCTACTATTGCATTATAGGACAGAGCGTTTCAAAACAACTCTGTATAGGTATTGTCTATGATAAAATCGATAGGGTCAATCACAAGGAGCAAATGCCTTTTACAAACACGGACAACATACGAAAAACTAACTACAACTAGCTAAATGATTAAACTGACCGAAATACTGTTCGTATCTGCATTCACAAGTTGGACGAAAGATTGCATATATCTGGGACAACTGAAAGGTCGGTAAAATGAATTAATTAGTACTGACTTTTTAGCAGGAAGGAAATATTTTATCTATTATTCGGAATTCATACATTCATTCCTAGTGAATAAAAAAAACTCAATGAATCTCCATTATTTGTTTCTAAAACGCTCTAAAAATGATATAACTACTTATATCTAAATCATAATATTTCCGTCTTCAAATACAAACCATTCAATCAACGAATCTAGCCAATCAGAAAAGGTATGCAAACATACATAACAAATTTTTCTTTATATCCGAACACAACTAAGTCTATTTTATGACAATGTTTATTGAATAGAATCAATAAGTTACCAATTCAGTGTTTTAGTAGTAATAAATGCTAATGTTTTGTTTATTGACTGTCGAGATACTTTCGTGGAAATAAAATTTAGTGTTAGTTCGGAGTTACATTCAGACACAAAATTTTAGAGTTTTGGTGTGTCTCCGGCGCCGACGTGACAGGGTGCGAGGACCATTGAGTTTTACGTCCAGAGTTCCTCAAAACTTTAACTATTTAAAACGGGACTCCCTTGTTTAAGTCTTACTCGTGCTGAATGCAGGCGGACAAATATCGAATACAACGACATCTACTACATAAATGCAAGTGGTGGCTTACTGCATCTCCCAGGATAATACGTTGGCGCCCAGCAGAAACGCATTAGCATTTAAATTGGGACGATGTGCGCCGCTCTTATGACATTTAGCGGCTAACATTTAAATCGATATCCGCTTACGTTTTGTATTAATATGACAGATTGCGGCACAATAAAAAAAAATTCGTTTGCAAAATGCAAGATCATTTTGGTTCTGATTTCATGATCTTCAAACTCGAGACACGTACAACTTTCTATCGAACTGGATCTTCAAATATGTTGTGCGTCGTTCTAATCGTGAATCATGAACTATGCAAAACGTAAGTACACTTTGCACAGGTTGTACTTTAACGCTCGCACCGTTGACGTTTGACAAAATGGGTTACTTTGGGTTTTTTTCTGCGTAGATTAAAGTTGACAGTGCAATAGCCAAAGATAAACAATTGAACAGATACGTGAAACGCTCAAAACTACTGCGTGGTCTGGACCGTTCTGTTGATAAACTTCTAAACAACAGCTCGCGTCAACAAGAAATCCTAATGTCATTAGCCAATGAAAACATTAGAAGTAATGACGGCTGTAACAAGCTGGCACGGGTGCAAGTGGGGCGGCCATTGGAGGTGTAGATAAAGAGCGGGAACGCGGGAAACTGCGACTAGGTGCAGTTTATTGGACAGTTACGCGGCAACACCGCCAATATGCGGCGACAAAGTATTTAAACTATAGAAATAACTTTTAATTAAAGATTTTATTGCGTGTGATACTGATGTTATATTCTATTAAAATATATCACTAACATCTGGCTGTTAAATTACAATCTTAATTGTACTGTAGGTGCAATTTACAACTTTAGAGAATTGCGAATATTTCAGAAGAAATTATTATTCCCATTGTCAGTGAAATTTAAAAACTTATTATCTATATTTTAGCTGATTGAATAAACTTTGACAGTGTTATATATCTTTAAAATAATTCGAAGATTTAGTTTTTTGTTAATATCAACAACCATTTACTGTACTATATGTACATTAAATATGATTTTAAAAAATATTTTTTTTAAAATCATATTTAATGTTCGCTTGCGTAAAACCATAATAAATTATACTCCTAAACCTTTATGAATCACACTATCTATTAGTTAAAACCGTAGAAAAATCCGTCGTCTGTCAGTTTTTGACTTTATCGAGTTCATACAGACAGACGAGAAAAATATGAGTACCTATGTATAGGAGGATATTCGCGATTTGCATTTTAGCTACTGCGCAGGGAATAAAACGTGACGTTTACATTTTCTCTATTTTGTACCTTCGGATATAACATTATCTGATATTGTTGGTATGAAAATGCTGGAAATCGCTCGGGTAACCCAAATAAACAGAGTCATCCCTATTTACACTAGCTGTTAAATACTCGATGATGTGTGATAAGAATTGAAAATATAGTATATATATATAAAGCTGATATTTGTAGTGCCAAAAGAAATAAAAAGAATGTTTGTTTTTCTGCTAACTAAAACAAACATTCAACAACTTTGTTTATTTTTAATCACTTGGCATTTATTTGCATATCTTGAAAAATTATTACTTCCTTGACCAAGTCAGCTCATTAACAAGTTGATATGCATCGTATAATGGCTGTACCACGCTATCTCTTAGGCCTAGGTGGCCGTCGAGCTTCAAGAGCATAACGATATGATGTTTTAACTTAGCTTAGTGCGTCAAATGAGCTTCTACTAGTATGCTAGTGTAGACACTACAATCGTGACGATTTGATAGAAAATTTCGTTAGAAATTAACATAGAATTTTGGTAACCGAATCTCAATTAGTATACTTATAAGTAATAAAGGAACTACAACTATTCAGATACAGTGGAAGGCATTACAGAAGGCGCGTGAATACACAATAAAAAAAATAATCTAATTTGCTTAAAATCTTATTGAAAATTCGAGAAAATTGATAAAATGACTTGATAACTTTTATTGCCTCAGTATCGGGCCCCACGGTAAATACTGTGCAAGACAGTAAAAGTTTTTTTAAATAGTTATCACATACTGTTTTTCTGTTTTTATTTATATATCTTGACGACCTCGGTGGCGCAGTAGTAAAGTGCTTGCTTCTAAACCGAAAGGTCCCGGGTTCGATCCCCGGTCGGGTCATGATGGAAAATGATATTTTTCTAATTGGCCCGAGTCTTGGATGTTTATCTATATATTTGTTATAAAATATAGTATCGTTGAGTTAGTATCCCATAACACAAGTCTCGAACTTACTTTGGGGCTAACTCAATCTATATGATTTGTCCTTATATATTTATATTTAATATATTTAAATTATGAAACGTGGTTCAAATTCGAATGTATTTATTCAACCTAGGACGATAAGTATATATTTCTTATTAACGTCAAAAATGTATTTAAAACTAAGTCTACTTCCGCCTTCTAAAAAGCAAGAAGCGGCGCAACAAACTTATCGCAGCTAATTCTCCAAATGTAACAAATGTGGGTTCTTTTTAGCATTCCAAGGTCGAGAAAATGTTCCACAATTTTAATCATCCTTTTCAACACGTACATAAACGAGTAAATAAGAACACCACTTGCGGTTGTTGTTGGTACTAGGTATGTTGTTTACTTACAAAGAAACATCAGTCACCTTAAGATATACGTTGATATGAATGAGAGAAACAGGAAAACAAAGAATCAGCTATTTTGCGAGATTGCATCGCAGTTGCTCATGCGGTAGTATGTCTGATGGAATAGAAGATTTCTTGAACGCGACCGCTGCACCAAATTTGATTGAAATCTGCAAACCGTTTGCTAGCCATTTGAATCATTTTCTCCCGATTGTACACTAGTATCTTGCAGCTGAAATATTATCTATTGTCTGAAATATAAAATATAAATAAAGTGCTGTTTCCTTAAGAACACTTCATTTATATTTACTTATACATATAAGTACTTTAAAAAAAATTACAATTCTTATGAGATAATTTTCAGAATTGTTCAGTACCTAATAATCTTTTTGATTTCAAAGTACATTTTAGACAGAAGATATTTAATTTTATTTTAGATCGTTAACACCTCGTCTAAGTATAAAACAAACTCCTGAATTTCTTATAAAGTCAAGGACGCTTAAGAAAAGCGACCCCAGTGCCACAGCCTCCATTAGATTAAGTAAACAAACATTCGAGGCCTCTGTTTGCTTCAACTAAAAGGATTGTTCACCAACTGAAAATTATTACGTACCCACAATAATGTCCGAAAATAACGTTCAGTTCCCATAAAAAATTACAGAATATATCCTTTTCTTGATATTTAATAATTAGAAAATATATGTTTCATTTCTGATTAAGTACCTATATTCGGAAAGTAGAGTATGTTTACAAAAGTCTCGAACAATTGCCATGGTTAAGGACTGCAATGAAACAAATTCCATATCTGTGGAGTTTGAGAATAAACACTTCAAGAATGTGTCCCAGTTTTCACCACCTAGAAAGAGACCCAACGTAACCTGGATAATATTTACCTGCCAAATAATACTCCAACTTTGAGTAGCAGTTAAAAAATATCGGTGAGAGTGCAGAGGCGCCAAGCCAGTAGCGATAATATCACGTGTCTGTCTGAGTGAATGATATTTGTAAGGTATCAATACCATCTTTATAGTGCCGTAACTGCAGCGCACGAGCGTCATTTTACGGCATGACTCATCATTCCTTTTTTAGAACGACATAAATCTTTTTCGGATATTGCAAGTGAATTTTTGGCTGTTTTTAGATTTTCATTCAACACTCAGAACAATGTGACTAATTCGGTAGCAGAACAGGACATATTAAGATGTATGTAACGTTCTACATGTTACAATCGAACGTATGAAAAATAACTAGAGAAATTGTTAAGTAATGTCCAGATTTTAAGTAAACAAAGCAAATTAACATCAAAACACTATTAAACAATAGAAATTTAAAAAAGCAACATTATTTGTGTATTAGATAATGTTTATTATTGTGTATTCTCTCACAGGGACGGTGGTAGGCGTGGGTGTGGGCCTGACCCGAGACTGTTCCACGCTGATGGTGGCTCAGTACTTCAAGCGGAGACGGGAGCTCGTGGAAATCTTCATCGTCAGCGGCAGTGGGCTCGGCATAGCCGTCATGTCCACCTTCATCAAAGGTGCCATAAGGTAATCTACTTCTTCCTATTTAAGAGCAGCTCTAGTTTCACCATTCTCAGCTTTACATTTAGGTCTAGAAAAGACGCCGCTTTCTATTTCAGTTGGCTCGTATAACTCTTATTCTGTTTCCAGGTCCAATCCTATTATTTCTAATATTATTAAGTTTAGGAGGCGAAATAGATTTTTTTTTCCGACATAGCTCTTTTTCAATAAGAAGAAATTCGATCCGCGTTCTTATATGTCACCGTTATGATTCGTATGCAGATGGGATCGCAGTTTAAATATACTTCACTGAAAATCATCTAACTTATATACACCTAACTTTACATACGAGTACAATAGGACTGCAGATACGATAGAAGAATCTTGGCCTTTTGCCTGCGGAAAAGACTTTCACCTAATTTAATGCCAAGTCGCGAGAAGCCAGACTGTTAATGCCACTAACATTGTTATTTAAATATTGAACTTTTACATACGTCAATGCATTATCTAGAGATGTGTTTACATCAAAAATTGAGCTGTGATAAACAACATATATTTACATACTCACTTGGTATTTGATGTGTTCGCAAAATGCAGACTAATAAAACAAAATAAGCACGTACTTGATATTAACCACAACATTGTCTGGTGCAGTCGTAAAGTTCAACACATAAAATCACTGCACAAAATGATATCATAGCATATAAGTGTCAAAAATTAGATCAAAATTCTGAATTTACTTTTAAGCGATGCTGCGCTGCTATTTTTTATCTATAATTCTTTATCTTTCAAGAGGGAAGAGAAGAAAATAAATATTTAGTGTCATTTTAGTGCAATAATAACGGTAGTGTGGTGGTAAATTTCTGATTATGTAGGTAATAATGCATTCCTATAGTCCTATATACACAATATATAATAATTCCTATATACACAAATTATAAATATATAACTCGATTAAGACTCGAACCAACATATGTCAATTCATTTATAACAAAATTATTTTGCCATATTGTATACCGAGTTTTCTATTTTTCTTCTCCTTTGCTTCATCAAAGTTTTTGACCCTAAATTTCAGGGCAATCGGATGGCGACTAGGCCTTCAGGCTGTGACAGGAGTGGTGTTTGTAACCTTCATCCTCGGCACCTTCTATCGCTCAGCATCCCTCTACCACCCCCAACGCAGGGCCATTCTACACCTGAAAAACCAGAATAAAATCAAACGCAAGATGAAGGACCGAAACAAGGCAGACGACCGGCAGCCATTTTTTGACTTCTCAACTTTGAAGTCAAAGACAGTGAGGATCTTGCTCATGTCCACTGGAATATCAGCGTTCGGGATCAATACCCCGATATTTTACCTCGCGTATCACGCTGAACAGGAAGGTAATAAACATTTTCATATATAGAATATAAATTAATATAATTGAATATAAATGAATCTAATTTAATATAAATGAATATAAATGAATATAAATGAATATAAATGAATCTAATTTAATATAAATGAATATAAATTAATATAAATGAATATAAATGAATATAAATGAATATAAATGAATATAAATGAATATAAATGAATATAAATGAATATAAATGAATATAAATGAATATAAATTAAAATAAATTAATATAAATTAATATAAATTAATATAAATTAATATAAATTAATATAAATTAATATAAATGAATATAAATTAATATAAACTGATATAAATGGATATAATTGAATATAAAGAATGATTCCATGTTGTTCCGGAAAGTCACATACTTTATAACTAAGTACATCGATTTCAATAAATATTAATCCAGCGGTTTTACCATAAAACGTAACAGACATTTAGACTTTCGTAATTATAAAATATAGATATGGATCATGTCTTAGTAAGTAAATAAATTGAAGTATTATCTAGTACAAGTTATATCGATAATTTCAAGAGTCGTTTATGTGGCTCAAATATAAAGAGAGAGGTTATATACCTGAATTAACTACTTACCTAATTTAATCAAATGGATATAAAAGTGATAGTAATTTGTTGACTACACGTTTGCCTTTCCCTATCTATAAAACCGTCTAGGCTTCCGGATAGCATTTGGGTAATAAACCCACTTTTACGACTATGTTAATACTAACAGGGGCAGTAAACAAACATAATGTGTTTCAATTAGGTGTAAATATTATTTATTATTGACCAAAGAAATAATGGGAATATCCCTAAAATCACTCAGTGCAATTTAACAACGTAGTAAAAATTTTATGGACGAATAAAGTGCTTTGTCATTACGTTTGTAAGTACTTTTCTATTTAATGTCTTCCAAGATATTAATTTTTCGATTCCTAAATCTGGTTCCATTGATTAGCTGATTGATAAATAATAATCTTTATCCACCTCCAAGTAACATGTGTGTATAGTACAAAATTACAATTTTTGTAACTGTTCCTGAACTATTCCTATTACGTATTTCAGGCATCAGTGCTCCTTGCTTCGATAACTAAAACCATATTACACAATGCTCCATAACGTGTGAGTTAGGTAGTGCAGATAGTTCTGGATAAAGATTGTATTTAAAGGATTATCGTGACTGTCACGATAATCCTTACGTGACAGAAGGATGAATATAGGAGTATTCTAGGTTTACAATATTAGGAGCAAATATTTTTAAAGGAAGAAAAATAACGTTTATTCAGCACAAAGTTTTTCAGTTTATTGTTTCTTTAACAGTTTAATCTCTGGTCTGGTCTAATCGTAGGTCTGGGCGACACTGCAGAACTCCTCCAGGCATACCTGGGCCTAGCGTGGGCCGTGGGCTGCGCAGCGTTCGGTCTCCTCGTACGGCAGAATTCAGCCGAGTGCCGCATCGCGAGGCAGTACCTCACGCAAGCTGCCGTTTTCGTCTGCGGTCTGGCCACTATGGCACTGACGGCTGTCGAAGGGTCGTATAGGGGATACGTTATGTTTGCTTGGATCTATGGTAAGATGCTCAGTGAATATTGAGTTCGAAGTTTATATCGATTAACAGAAACTAATTATAACTTAGGGTGAGACGCGTGAGCCGATAATTAAAGCAGATAAAACTTATGAAAAATATAGTCAATGCATTGACTAAACTCCTTTACCACACCATCAAAAAGAATTGACTGTCTGGCTACAATACAACATCTTTTCGTCTTAATTTTATTTATTTTCATTGCATTACATAAACCACATTCATTGCATTACACTTCCAGGTATATTCTGCGGCGGGTATCACTACTCGCTGAAGATGTACACATACGAGCGCGTGCGATCGCGAAACTTCGCGCGGGCGTGGGGCTTCGTGCAGTGCTCGCAGGCCGTGCCCATCGCCATCGGCGTGCCCTTGTCAGGTAAGCAATAGGCTCCTTCTTTTCTTAAAGATTTGAGTGCGTTCGACTTCAATCTAGCCCGATTCGAAGCAAAGATGACATATACTAAACGAAAGCTCTAAAGCTTCAAGGCCTGGAAGGTCCCTAAAGGTTCGGGAACATGTAGGAGAATCGAGAGGTATGGGGAGGAATATCAACCACGTATGGATGGAAACCCTTATTTATCAATCATTACTCATAGTGATTGCTTCGGATCATAATTATAGTACCTATCTATAGTAAGGTTGTCCGACCAAGCGATAACTAAACAGGCACTTTATTTGCCTGTCTGTTAGCTCATGCTCTAAAAACTTTTAAGGGCCCGTTTCACCACTTTCTATAAAATATCATTGTAATCTGACAGATAAACTAACTGGGTACATTGGACTGAAGTTATTTTCCAGATAGCCGAATCCAACACTTGTGAAACTTTTAGCAATTTTTAACACTATCTGTATCAATATGTTAAATAAGCTATTGGATACTTTATAAGCAAATTCAGCAAGCGATGAAGAGGTTCTAAATCATTCTCGTTATATAATTTCAGGTTACATCAACGTGGGCTGCGGCGGCAAGGCAGGTTATTATTTCAGCAGTACGTGCTCACTCATCGGCTCACTGTCCCTCTTCTGCATAGATCTGCATCGGCGCAACGTAGCGCACAAACACACCAAGTAAGACAATAAATTGGCTATTTGGCTGGGTATAAAATAACAGGTATATAATTAATATAATATACACGTATACACGTTAATTAGATATCTAGGTATGATTCATCAATTTTATTGATTACGCGATTTACATTTTTTTGATCTGATTAAAGTATCTATTATAAAGTATTTTGACACCAAAATTTTAACGTAACAGTAACATAATTGGGCAGTTAAACTAGGTATAGTTTTCTGTTATTTGAGTCACATATTGTCTCATTACTACAGGGCCATCTGGTGCCAGCCAGAAAAAGTAATTTAACTAACGCCATCTTTTGGCAACAAGAGTAAATAGTTTGAGCCAGAGCCATCTTTTGGCGATTAAAATAACTTATATATAACGCCATCTTCTGGCAACACGAGTGAATAGTTTGAGTCAGAGCCATCTTTTGACGATTAAAATAATTAATGAGTATAGCGCCATCTACTGGTAATTATAATAACGGTGTAGTTCTTATGTATAGCGCCATCTTGTAGCAATGAGCCAAAATCATTTCTGTAGCGCCATCTTTAGGCAAGAAGTAAACGATATGACGTAGCGCGAAATTCAAAACTTTTGCATTGTTTCAATAACTTTTGTGTCATATTTTTCTGAAACCCATAGGAAAATAAAATGTAAATAGGTAATGTAATAAAATATAGGTAGGTATGTAAATAAGTGTACGATAGTACGATTATTAGAAATATTTAAACCAGTTAGAAATTAGAATTCTGTTTAAAAAGATAGGTACATAGATGTTAAGTTTTTTTTTAAAACTGAAAATTATTTTAACATTGAATGCTTTAGACTGACAAATAATAGAAACACTGTATTCTTGCAGTTTTTAGCAATACTAGGGCTAGGCTCTCTGAAACTCTTGAGCTTAAGTAGGTAGGTATTTAAACCTACTATTATTCTAGGTTATAAAATGTACAAATTTCAATTTCAATAATCAAATCAGTTACAAATATTAGATTTATAACAGAAACTCGATGTACAATAACAGAAATAAGTAGTAGGATGATATATAGGAAGGCTATATGTATAACGAAAATAGTTTGCGTTGCAGAGAAAACGGCGGAACTGTGAACTGCGAGTCAGCTTGTGGTCCGCGTCGCAGCCGCAGCCGCGACCGCGAGCCACGCGCCGCCGCCGGCGCAGCCACCGCTTTAGGTAACCAAACCACAAAACAAAGTTCTCGAGAAAGACACCTAACCTTTGTATGGAGTGATTGCTCAATATAAAAATTAATCTTTGTATGGAGTGATTGCTCAATATAAAAATTCGTATCTATACTAACATAATAATTGAGAAAGTCTGTCACGCTTTCCTACACCAATTTTTATGAAATTTGCAAATAGTCAAATATAAGCTACCGCGCAGGAACTGCGGGCAACAGCTAGCACACATGCTGCCTCTTATTGTATCGAGGATTGTACCTACCTACTGTATGTTCATAATTCGACCTTATCCAAGACTGAAAATACAGAAATGCCGCCTACGCCCACGACCGCAGAAGGGGCAAACCCAAGAAGTGTTGAAACGTGTGTGCCTAATAGGCATGTCGAAGAACCTTTAGGATTCATATATCACCTGTTACAAAACATCTCTTTTCTATTACATATAGTAGGAACCAGTAGGTAACCACTTTTCATACAATACCTGCTGTGCCAGAATATTAACGCAAATTAAAAAAAAACCTTATTAACGCGTAAAGCGTACTCGTTACTTCGACACGCTCTAGTGAGCTGGCATTGACATGATTGCATGCATTGCTGCTTGCAAATTGCATCAAAAGCGGTCAACGCCATTGGTAATCTCACGACGACATAACATTCTTATCTACGGTTATGTAAACAAAAAATATAATCTATTGCCAAAAGTTGGTATATGATGGTGCCAGCCAACACATTTGTATAGGTAGGTGAATGAAAATTAGTCTAGCAGTAGATAATTTAGCATTATAATATTGTATAAAAATGTAAAAACTAATTAGTCCTAGGAGCAGAGTTGGTGGCGCCGGGGCGGGCCGGTCGCGAGCTGCTGCTGGACAGCATCGGGCCGGGCAGCCTGGGCTCGCCGCCCGCCACCGCGCCGCCCGAGCTCACCTGCATCAGCGAGGAGGGCGGCCTCGACCTCGACCTCGACCTCGACATCCCCGAGCATTTGTTGGAGGACCTCGACTGCGGCGGCGACTGTATTACTAGTTGTAATAAGGTGGAGACTATTTTACATTAGCGACCCATCCCGGCATCGCAAGGGGTTTCTTAAAAATTATAGACATAATTAAAATCTTTTGCATGTTTAAAACAAGAAAAGATCGTCTGACGATTTAGATGCGACGGATAAGAACTGGAGGAGTTATTTTGTCGATTTTCCTACTTAGTAAATTAAATAAAGGACAGAACTTTTGGCAAGTTTAAAAATATATATCAACACCATAAAACTAATCTCGCTTTTATCTCAACCAGGTGGAAAACTACCTAATGCTGAGCGAGTACGAAAATAACCTGATAGCGGAACTCCCGAACCTGAACGAACGTCGCAACCGCCGCTGGTCAATCGTGGTCGGGAACTCCCCGCAACCCTCCACCATACAAGAGCACAACGAAATCTCCCCGAAAAACTCCATCAAATGGAAGAAAAAGTGCCATAACACGAACGCGAACAACAGACTGATAACAGTGATCAATGAAGCATCACTGTAAATACTAGTGAAACATAGACTAATGATGGTTGTAGCAGGCATCGACTTAGATGATTGAGCCCCATTAAACATGATTTCGACATCGTGAAGCAACTTAATTCTCTTCTTCTTTTCTTGTGCTAAGGTACCATCGTGCGCCAAATCGATGATTTCAACAAAAAGAAAACAGGCCAACGCCACAGTTCACAACTTTCTTATTATTCTCAATATCGTCATTATCAAAATTAAAAGTTAAAACTAAATATATAGTTAAAGTTCAGTATAAGATTATTTTTATTATGTTTGAGGAAGTCCTCCATATTTGGAACCTCATTTTCATGAAGGTACAACGTCGGAATCTTAATCGGAGCAGGCAACGACCACCATTTATCTGTGTAGGGAAATAATTCAGAGACAATAATAGAATAATTTTGTGTACGACCTATTTAACCTCAATAATTTATTTGATGTGTGTGAATAGTAGTTTGTGTATTGTTCAATATAATTTATGAAATTATTCATTTGCTGTATTATTAAACCCTACATTACTGTTGATATTTAAAATAAAATTCGATATTTGACTTTGAAAATTATCGAAAATATTGATATAATTGATAATACCATCTAGAATATAGATTATCGACAGTATATTGATACTATTGTTTTAGCTTAAACTTTTTTAAATTCAATCTTTTTTTCAATTTAGGATGATATACATCACTTCTGATGTCTTAAAAACAAGAAAAATTACTCGACTGTCAGTCGTCTACCGAATGACTATTAGAGAGTGGACTGTCGATCCGCTGCACTAACCTGAGTAACCATGAAATTCTAAGATTCAACACACAAAGCAAAAAACTGCAAATTGTAATAACTGTATACTGTAAAAAGTACTCCAAGAGTATTGCAATTAGCGAACACAATGATCAAGTAAAGCATGTTAAATAAAGTTATTTATACTTACCTAATTTTTTTACAAAATATATAATTTATGATATTTGATTGCTCACAGAACATTAATAAAACCACCGCATACAATTCGTTAATGAAATATATTGACATTTGTATTAGAGTATACTAACATAAAGAATACTGCACCAAAAATACAAAAAGGAACTTAACACGAATTACCGTTGTGGAATAACAATGTTCTCCAAGAACTGGGCGAAGCACCGCATCGCCTGTAGCAAAGCTGCAAGGAGTATCGACAACGACAGACTGACCAGTTTCTGGTTCTCAGTGTTCACCAACTCATTGTTCAATACAGGAACTAAACTTTGGCTTGAATCTACACTATAAATACTTGAACGATCACAATCAATTGTTTTTGTACCAACAGCCCTCCGTAGACTGGGATCGTTGACATTACATGTCAGATCTATCACAATTAATTCGGATATTTTATCCAACTCAGATCCATTATCGTCTGGGTGAGACCTGGTTTTAACTTCATTAATAACACTTATAGTTACGTCGTTTGAGCAGCACGGAATCTCATTCCGAAGCTCATCACACTGAGGTTCGTTGTTTAGGCACTTGGATGTAACACTATCAGCTATAGGAGTATTTATCACGTAATTATCGCTTACGACTAATCCGAGTGAGTCCTCGGTTTCTTCTGAAGACATGCCGCTATCGTTGTCTTGTGTTTCGTTATTTTCTTTGTTTATTTCTATTTTAGTGTGGCCAAAACTACCATAGAATATCGAGTTGGGTGTCTTGGCTGGGATGTCCGTGCCCAGAGAGGGCACGGCCTCCTGTCAAGAGGTCTTAGCGCGGTTGATGTTTCCCTTTATGACGATGGCGCTGGAGACGAGCTCTTCGTTGTAAAGACTGTCGACGTCAGATAGCGACGCGTTGCTCGGCGAACAACCGTCGTGTAGCACCAGTTGAGATCTCAATCCCTGGAATTGGAAAATTTAATTAGATATTAATTTATTTAGCCTAATGGCAATGTTCAATACATTCACTCATACAATGAATAACTATCACAAGCAAACATCTAAATTCTTCTCCCATTGGGTTGCGTCCTCGTCAGATGGGAACAAATTTAGGGAGGTACCAGCATATCACCTCTTGGGGCGTGCGTTTATGGTCTTTACAACTACATAGAGAAAATATATCGACTAGACAAATTCTTGAGGTAGGCTATGTATATAGAATCTAATAAAATGTTTCAAAAATCTTACCTCGGAAAAATATTCGTACTCCTTTTCGAAAGTTAAAATATATATGCAAAATATAGCTAGAAGCGTATAACTACATAAGGAAGTGATGAGAAGACTCAGGTATATCCCGCTAGAGCCACCTGGAATGGAATAAATGCAAAAATTATTTTTTTCAGAAATAAAACATCTGAAAATAAAAGTCTTGTCAGTTTTTTCAAGTCAAATTTTATATTATATAGGAAAATGCACTGCTGAGAATAAATGTCAAAATAAATCATTTAAACAGTGGTACCACGCTAGAATGCATGCAGTTCAAATGCCAAGGTAAGTTTATAAATCGAACATTTTGTTCTTTTTTACGCTGACATTACAACAAAGTCACTAATGGAGTTAACTCATAAGCCACAGCTTATACTGCTTCTCAGGATAGGCTGTATGTAATACGTGAGTGTTGTAATAGTCAGCCGTCATTATACTAACGTCTAACATTAGACATGGCACCTCATACAATTATGTAAGTACAGTCTCCAAATGTATCTACAAATGCAAATTATACATATTTTTCGGGATAAAATGTCCTTATAAGTTAGTTGCTTTTATATCATGTCCATCACGTTTATTGTTTGAAAGTTTTGTCTCGTATATTGGATCGGAAAACTTTCATATCCACCTAATGCAGTTGATTAATCCAACTCTTAAACTAATAGTCCTAAGTAGTCGTCCTAGGACTACTCAATACGTGGACATCGTACGAGACGACTAAAGAATAAAAAGGTCCTTGAATGAATCCGAACACGCTCGGAAGAGATAGAGTGAAATTAATGATGATGACTACGTATTTGACAAAATGTACTTACTTCTTGGTAAAAAAGAAGTGACGATACCAAATGTGGCCATGACAACCAGCAGAAGGAAGCTCAAATTGGCCAGGCATTGCCGAAACACTGTCAGCCTCTTGTCATAATACAGTGTCGAAAAGTACGTCGTAATGATGCACTGGAACAACATAATATGCCGTGTTATCTAACAGTTGCCTAACTAAGTACCATCGCCTTGAAAATTACGTTTGTGACTAAAAGGTATAGTTTTTTCTTGTGCAATGGTATTTTTGAGGTCTATAAATAACATTGGTCGGAATTGGTGTAGATATATGTTTGTAGTGTACTATAATCAATAATTTATTAAAATGGTTTTGTTAAATTTATCGTTATTTTGCCAGATAAAAGAACAAACTAACATGTCACGATAGCATAGACAATTTTCTTGAAAGCATGTGTGACATATGCTTTCAAGAAAAATGTGCTGAAATTTAACCCACGCGACATAAATGAGTGCCGCCGCTGTCTATCTGGGACAGTGCTCTTGAGTGAGCTATCGTGACATGTTATTTTGACCAATCTTTTATCTGGCAAATAAGTAAATCAAAATATGTATAAACCACATTTTTTCAAAAGAATGGGTTTTACAATTTCTGACGATAAAATAAATGTTATTTAAGTTAAACTTGGGCATCACTACTTATTGCATGATAGTAATACATTAAGTACAAATGTAATTTTAATAATAACATCCATCGAGTATGTACCTGCATCCATATGTATAAAGTTCCAAAACCACATATAAAAATAGTGAGTGCTGTGAGGCAATGGTTATCCACCTGTAAAATAATTCTCATTCATTATGATCATTTCAAACTGCAGCATAAACTAAAGAATGTAGAATTGTCCCATTAAAATAAGAATAGGTAGGTTAATAATATTATGTTATATATATACACAAAAATTAACACTATGAAAAGAACAAATATGATCATGTTTAAACATGTTTTAAATTAGATGACACACAATTGATCGCATCCTTACCTTAAACAGGAAGAGAAAATAATATACTGTCAAGCCCAATGACACAAATGATGCAGAGAAGGAAGCTATCCGGTTGGCATAGGAAGTCACATTAGGGTTGGGTGTTAGTGAGCCTAGCACATGTATTTGCTGATATCTGTCATATATGATTTTTCCAGCTGAAAAGTTTGTTAGCACATTGTTTAGTAATACCTAGTTGTTTTATTCTCACAAAAAACTAATAGCAAACATTTTGATTTGAGCAGAATATCTGTTTGGTATTGTCTCTTCAATATTCTATCTGTATCTTAAATGAGTAAGTATATTTAAATTAAATTGAAAAATACATATATATTAACTTAATTATTTAAAAAACCTTGAAATAATCATTTAATAATTAACTGTACTTATGTAAAGGAAAGTTTAAATATCCTTTCAAATTAAGTAGGTATTAAATCAAATAAAATATGATTTCACAGTTAATTATTGACAAATATTGCCTTTACTTTTATTAGACCATGAAAGTAGTATCCTTGGATCTTACTGACTGACAGCTACCAATGAGCAATGTTAAAAGCAATTTGTGAAGACTTATTGTCAAATTATTTGAATGTTAGATGTACAAAACATTGTAATTATCATGTGCAGTATTAAATGGCATTTTTTAAAATGAATAAAATTACATACATATAGAATATATTATAATAAAATTTGAAAAATAAATATTCCTCAAGTGAATGGCAAGTAACTTTGCTTAACTTAGAAAGTTTATGGAAATGTAGTAAGTTTTTCCCAATAAAATAATTCTTTAAGAAAGTGTTATTAATTGTTTCAGTGTACACAATTATGTGAAATCTCAACGGTTAACAAAACATACCCAAAAATATGAAAATAACTTCAACAAAGTTATTACTTTTGTTAAAATGAAAATGAATGACTAATATTATATAATTACTAATATAAATTATAGTCAACAAATAGCAACAAATTTATTTCATTTTATTCTAATAGCAAATATAGATAAATGAACACAAATATTTCAACATAAAATACAGATGAAAGACTTTTGTAACAATTACAAAGATTACTTTTGCTGGCACTTATTATGTGTTGCATTTGCCATTTGCCGACTTTCAACATTGCAGTTTACATAACAAAGTACTAGGTATTTTATCTCCCTCTCACCTATTACTCCGCTGGCAACATACAAAAAAGCAAGGCCAATGTCCAATGAATTGGTCTCTTTTGCAACTTGAAAGCAGAGGCTGGAATGCAAGAATAATGTTTTTAAAGTTGGTACATACTCACGTGTTAAAAAGAAATACAAACATTTATACAATCATCTAAAAAGTGACAAAATGTACTGTTAAAAAATTAATACGTAAGAGAGACAATGTGAAAATTTGTATTTTCAGTAAAATGAGATAGGTACTAATTATATAGATAGTACATTTAGAACAAGGATTTGAAAACATTGAATGAAAATGTAAAAAATCGACGTAAGTACGAGTAAGTCGTGTTAAATTTAAAACTAAATAAGTACGACGTTTACTTACGATAGGACGTACGTTGATGTCAATACAATTAACGCACACTTAAAAATCAACATAATTAATCTAAAAAAATAAATACACTATTTGTAGTAACTGTAACGATTATGTTGATTACAAGCAAGCCGTTTTTCCACTCCACCAAGCCACTGTCTGTTTATTTGTCAAACAAAACAAACGTCATTTTACTAGTGTGGTTAATGGTGAAGTGAGCTCAGCTCACGCTCAGTAAGTCAGACTCAGACAGTGTTGTACCTTGTTTGCCGCTAGATATAAGAACATTACATTCTTATACCTGTGGCTCTAGCTTTAAACTGTGTCTCTACCCTTGTAAACTGGCTAGCATGGTGTATTCTAACTTCAGAGTCAGAGTGCACCTCGCAAGCCAGTTTGCAAGTTTCCTCACTTTACTCGGATCATTCATTATATTTAATACCAAATGAGTTAAATGGAAAAAGAAATTGATTTTATTTATTGCTGGTATTAACAAAGGATTTTGGTTAATATCCTTTGTTTAATATTTCTCCTTTGTTTAATATTTCGATGATAAAACAGGCTAAAACCTGGTTTTTAAGGACCAAAATCTCACAGATATAGGCATATATTCAATAATATAGGCCACATATTCAAGTTAAATATGTCTGTGCAAAAACCTAAACCCAGATTTTTCATATGGGCCCATCCATCATCATAGGAAACTATGCATAGGTCTATGCTAAGGTGGGATTTTTTGGGGATGTGGCAAACATGTCTCGCCCAGGTCCATTTGAGCATAGCTGGTTTTTGTCCCACGTCGATAATTTCGGTTTTGGCACGCAACTTGGTGTTGCTACGCTCCATGGCTTGCTGGCAAACCTTGAGCCAGAATTTTTGTTCCTCGGTCAGTGTCCAGGTCTGTGCACCATAAGTGAGGATGGGCAGAAGATGGTACCTTTTGGGTACCATCTGGGAGGAGGAGACGAGGCAAACCGCGTAAAAGACAGCGTAACGACATAGAGGGATTTCTGTGGGGGTGGCATCACATTGCACCCGATAGAGATCTATAAAAGCAGAAAGAGGAGGCCTTTGCCCAGCAGTGGGGCACTTAAAAACAGGCTATTAAAAAAAAGACAATGTGTTGTAATGTTAGTTATGTCAATGTCAACCAATACAGATAAACAACACAGATAAAACTTGAGAAGGCGCGTTAATATAACTCTCTTTTTTATATTAGATAAAAAGATACTTTTCTTTGAAATTATCACTGTTTCTAAGAGTATTATAGTTTCATGTACCTAACCGTCTCCTAAAATGACAGCACTACAACCGATCCATGCTTTGAATTTGGGTATGTATTTTTAATAATCATCATTCTTGACCAAACAAACAAATAGGTACGACCAAACAAACCTGTGTTTCCATCCAGTACCTCTGCAAGTAAACGTACGAACTCAAACTCTAGTAGGTACTAGGCCCGTGATATTGCATTTGTTTCTGGGCAGAAGTAATCACTTACTGTTTGTCGTCTTATGCCATGAAATAAAAAGCTGCTTTAGAATACATACCCTTTTTTTAATGAATAAATTTGGTTTTTGTATTAACCTGACAACCTAACCTACTGGAACTACTCTCGAAACAATGTCATCATAAATCAAAGTTCCTCTTCTTGACTATGTTACCGTTTTCTAAAGCTAAGCTTTGGTTTGGCCTTAGAACCATTGGGTTTAGCAGTGTTGTTTATATTTATTATGAATTTTCAAAGCCACAAAATGCCGATGAAACAAGTACAAATCACTAATAATATAACTTATATAGAATACATTCTGACCACTAGAAAAGTATTTTAATTTAATTTTATATAAGACTTCCTCCATCATATCATTATGTAAATGTTCTAAAAGTTATCTAAGAAGTTAAGAAATTAAAATGAGATTAAATTTTATTGAATATCTATTTAACTCTTTGAGCCAGAAGACAATAAAGAAAATTGAACAATAATAGGATCTCGGTCCAATCAGCCCGGGTGGGAGCTGAGTAGTTAAGATAATATCTACTGCTAAAAGAAATAACTAAACAAACATGTTTTGTAGATTTTGAAAATAGAATAAATTAAAAGCTTATGCATAAGTAATTAAAGTCATTATTTGGTGTTTAATAAATTTATTAATATTATCTTGCGCAGTTATTTATTTTAAACTTCTATAATTAAAAACTTATTTAATGTTGCATAAAAAATTGTTATTGATATCTTATCATACATAACTTTTTCAGATTCTGTTCAACAACAAGCATTCATTAAGTACTACCTTTCCCTACCTGAAGTAAGTAATTAACACTTATTTTGTACAAAAAATATTTATCATCAAATATATTAACTTTTTCATTCATAATCCAAACTTAAATGTCATCACTAAATCTAAATTAATGTAATAAAATTACATTAATTTAGAGTAGTACTAGTAAAATACTTTTATTCAGATGTTTTCCGAAACCATGATGTTACTTTATCTTTGGCTTTAGTGAACTTTTTACCAATTGATGCCCAAAATCCTGTTTGTTCTGGTCCAGGCGCAACAGGTTCTGGTTCAGTTGTGTGTAATAATTCATTTTGAACATTCTTATCCTCATAAGTATTAGAAGCAGGATATTTGGAATAACTTTGTGCTGCATTTTGACTTAAGATTTTAATTTCTTGAGCAGAATTTGGATCTTGGTTATGCTGATCAAAATGTTCTCTAGCAATTCTATCTACTTCAAGTTTTTCATTACCAAAGTTTTGATTTATATTATGTTGATCTAACATGTAGTTTAACTTTTCCATATTATCACTTTTTTTGTAATAACTATCATAAAGCTTATTTATACTCTGCTGGTCATAGATTTCATTTGTTTTACTAAAATCCTCCAGATTCTGTTCTAATTTGTCTTGTCCAAAATTATCACTAAATTTATCAAAATTTTCTAAGTTTTGTTCCATGTTCTGTGGATCTAAGTTTTCGTCATTGAATGTTTGCTGATTGAATGTTTCAAGCGGATGATTTGCTCTTTGAAGTTGATCAAAGTTATAATTCGACTGACCAAAATCCATAAGTGGCTCATTTGAGTTTTTTTGATCAAAATCTTCTTTAGACTCACCAAAACCTTGCAAGTACTCATCAGCATTGTCTTGTTCAATTTTTGTACCTGTAAGCCCTTGATCAAACTGGTGTTGATCTGTAGTAGACTTATCAAAGCTCTCCATGTTTTGATGCTCATTATTATGATTTGAATATTGGATTTTTCGATGCAGTTTATTCTGGTCAAAGTTTCCATTTAAAGGTCCTAAATCTTCAAGATTTTGGCTTAAGTTACTTTGCTTAAAAATGCCACTAGTTCCATCGAAATATTGACTGCCTTGTTGCATGCTTTGTTGGTCCAAATTCTCATTTTGCTGATTGATAGAATTAAAATGATGATACTTGTTTTGCTGTTCAGCATATTCATTAGTACGATTGGTGTGTTTTAAATCGTTTTGATTCAAATATTTTTCACCTATTTCTTCATGCTTTTCAAAATCCTGATGATCTGTCTCTTTGTTTAAATTGTGATGATCATAAAGTGTAAATTCATGGTTTATGTTTTCTTGGTGAATGTTTCTATCAGAATGCTTTTCATCTTTATCATTGTTTATTTTGTTATAACTATTATTAAAATTCCTATTTAGAGGTTGAATTGATTCCAAAGAAATATCTGTGGGTTTCTCATCTGAAGTAGCATGTTGCATGTGGGTTGCATTATTTGGATTAATTGATGATGTTAATGCTTCAATTTGCGCCGTTCTATATTCTTTATTATCAATGTCATTTTTATCAAAATTTGTATTTAATTCGAAATTTATATCTTCGTTTTCGATATCGCCACGACCCGCATCTTTTGGATGTTTCGGACTTTTATCAAAATCTTTGGACTTTTCAGTATTAGTTATTTCTTTATTGTAACTGTAATTAGTTGTATTATAAACATTATTAAGTGAAGATTCCTTGTCAAGACGGTCTAATTTATCCCACAGATTATTTATAGATGATGTATGTGTAGTATTTGCATCACTTAAGGTTTTTTCAGTTATCTGTTGATGTAAGTAATTATTTTGAAGTACAGTTTGTTCTGTATCAAGTGATGACTGCTTGTCAATACTATGTTTTTCACCATCAGAAGTGGTGTTCATTGGTGTATTAAAAAATGACTGATCACTGTTCCAAAAGTGTTTGTTTTCATGGCCATAAAAATGCTGAGAATTTTGTGAGTAATTCAAAGTGCCCCGTATACTAGCATGCTTATCATTATCTTGTGGTGAAGTGGTGGTTGTGCTTATTTCTCTAAATATATTATGTGATGAAAAAATGTCAGTGTCTTTGTCTTCAAATAAACTGACTGAAGTTGCTCCTTGTTCTAATTCATAATTGTTTGTATCATGTCGTTTGTGTGATTTCTCTATATTACGCCATGTACTCTGATCTTGATCAACACTCCCTATATTAACAAAAATAATGTTATCAAAATGCATCTATTGAATACTTTTGTTAGTTACTTTTCCATATGTAAATTTTTCGTACATGTTTGAAGTGAATATATTTATAATTTCCTGTTAGTTTTACACAAAGAAATACAGTTTACTTACTTTGTGCTTGTTGGTCAAGATCCTGATTTCCCCAACTATGTTGGCTAAAATTCTCAAATTTATCCCATTTACGATGAGTTTGTTGTCCGAGATCCTCGGTATTATCCCATTGATTTTTGGAGTGTTGCCCTAAATCTTCAGTTTCATCCCATTGATTTTGAGTTTGTTGTCCCAAATCCTCGATTTTATCCCATTGATTTTGGTTTGGTCCAAGGTCTTCTGTTTTATCCAATTTATTTTGAGTTTGATGTCCGTGGTGTTCTATTTTATCCCTTTGATTTTGGGTGTGTTTCCCTAAATCTTCAAATTTATCCCATTTATTTTGAGTTTGTTGTCCCAGATCTTGTATTTGATCCCAATGATTTTGTGATTGCTGTCCGAGATCTTCTATTTTATCCCATTGATTTTGTGATTGTTGTCCTAAGTCTTCATACCTATCCCAATTATTTTGAGTCTGTTGCCCTAAATCTTGTATTTTATCCCAATGATTTTGACTCTGTTGATCACTAACTTCCCAATCATTTTGCTGATACTGAACTTCTTGGTCCGTGTTGTAAGAACGAGCAACACGTATGTGTCCCTCATCATCGCAGTCGCAATCCATCAAGCCATTGCTACTGGAGTAACGTTGATGTGATGACTTATGATTAGAACCATATTGATGTGACGAATAACCGTTGTGTCTGTTGGAGTCAGTGAGTCGTTGAGAAGAATGACCATTTTTAACGTCTGGGACAGGCACAATGACGTAGGGATCTCCTTGCCTTTCCCATGATTTATGATATGAATATGACGACTGATAGCTTTTGGGCTTAGAATTCGTTGTTCCTTGTTCATTTTCGTCGAGATCGTTATTTTCATGAGCATTAGTAAAAGCACTTAATTCAGAGTTTAACTTGTCTCTTTGCACTTCATATTCAGATTGCTGCCTCGAGTGACTGGATGAAGCTAAATTACTCTTAGTATTGTAGCCATATGAGTTGCTTGTGTGACTATTATGAGAACCTGCTGTGTTGGATGTATATTGTCTATTCCGACTATTATACGCCTGAGAATGATGTGAGTCATCATATAATTCACTTGCTTTTGGAATTGAATTTTCGTCAATAGCAAGTGGAACTGCTCCAGGACTATTATCATGTTTTTCCCATTCCTTGTGGTAGTTGTATGATGATTCGTAGTATTTATTAGCAGGAACATGTTTAATGTGGCTTTCCTGATCATTGTTTGCAATTAATTCCGCATCGGTCCTAGCAGCATGTTGATTATATACTGATGAATCATGGGAAGATGTGGTGTGATCTGCATTGTAGGAAGATGCACTTTGGTCTGCGTCATATGAAGATGCGCCGTGTTCTGCATCATAGGTCTGAGTAGCAAGAGGTATTGCTACTCTAGTTCCTGGTCGTAACAAAATTTTCATAGGCCTCGTGCTTACTAGCCTATTTTGGTATGGTGAGGCCGAGTGACTTAGTCTTGAAGAGCCGTCATAAACACCATATTCCTGTTGGTATGCACTGTCTCCAGATCTTAGATGGCTGTTTTGTACTCCTTCTTCCTGTTCATATTGGGATTGTTCAGAATTGCTATGTCTAGAACTATGAGAATAGCTGTTGCTATTTCTGTACCTATTTTCATTAGATGAATGGTCTCTGTATGCTGAATTTGTAAGAGCACTTTGGGAATGAGAATTTCCAAAAGACGTTCCCTCTTGAAAGTTACGTCCTTCGAGGTTGCCTAGATTGTAGTGTCCGGAGCCGTACATTCCTCGGGAATTTGCGGCAGTGAAAACGCTACCTGTTTTTGTATTAGCAGCTTCACCCAGTTCGCCATCAACTTGGTGTATAAGTCCGCTCATTTGATGCTGAGCTAGAGAATCCATATTGTGTGCTCGCTCGTAATTACCTCCCATGTTTCCTCTTTGTGCTCCATAATAGCCTGATTTGCTACCTTCATCGCTTGAACTTCTAGAATACTGAAAGTCTTCTTTCTCTCTATACTTTTCTGGTCTAGCTGTGGCCATTGCCATGACCACAGCAATTAGGACTAAGCACCTCATAGTTACCACTGAAATAAGAGAGAATTACTTCCATCAATTTTTAAAACAATCATAATGCTGTACCTTACATTATTATTTGTATTTCTTATAAGACTAGGTTTCGATGTTAAGAAATTCATATCCATACTTAATGTTATAAACGGGTACGTCTATCAGTTTGTCTGTCACATCCAAATCGCTAGAGAGCTTTTGATGAAATTTAATGACAGATATAGCTAAAAACTCGAGGACAAATTTGGAAAAGCTACTTTTTTTCAAAAACCAAAGGCCTGCAATGGGTGTGGTTGTATGCAAAGTTTGCATGAAAATCACACAAGATACTTTTCGGGTGTAGCCGTTGGTGACAGAACATTTTATATTAATTTAACATCCCTTTTTATGTAAGTAAAATTAACGTAAATACACACCGTAATAATAAGTCACTTATTTTATACACAACCAATTAACATTACACTTGCTCACGCGGACTGACGTTGGACGGTACATGGATGCCAATTTATAATGTTTTAATTTTCTATCACTCCGATGATAACCCCACGCCAGGTCATGACTGATACTTTATTCTGAGAAATACATGCAAAATAAGACACAAAATATTATACAGTAACAAAAACCTCATAAGAACCTAGTGTTTCTTTAACAAAGATTTGTTTAAGTTTTTCATTTAAATTTATGATTCAGTGACATGACTCTATATTTTGATTGAATCATTGCTTGCTTCATCAATATTCTGACAAATAATTTCCGTGCTATTACTAATTCTGCTATTTATTTAATGCTTATATCACTGTATCAGTTCAATGATCTCTTATTTGCCATTTTTTTTTTCATATTTTATTATCTGGCAAATTATAATTTCGACAGTTCTTGATGCTCGTACATGTGTAACTAAACCATGAAAAATAATAATTTCATGAAGTAAAATATGTTGTATTTTTTTATCATTCGTTTATTTGCCAACAAAATGTTCAATGTTGGTCTTAAAATTATTACATAGAGGTACTTATAACTTAGTTACCTTCTACAGGTAGATTAATATTATTAGGCTCAAAAACAAACAATATAAGCGAGTTCCCGCTTATATTGTTTGTTTTTGCGCCTTTGAGCATTTCATTGATCGGAATTTTAAATTTAATTATTTATTATTATTTTCCCTTGCTGTCACTACTAGGTATTAATGACAACACCGTTACATAGTGTATATATTAACACCCTGTACAATTCTGCAATACGTCAAGTGATTATATTATTAATTTAACAATAAGTTGACATTGCTCTCAATTAAAAATATAGGACGGTCTTTATCCAATTACAAGAAAATATGTTATTTATAGTGAGTCCTTCGAAGGTTTGAAAAGTAAACAAGGAAAATAATTTAAAATTCACATTATTTTATTTATACAAAAAATAGTCCCATATTTGTATCCGAAGCACAACAGAGATAATCATATGATTCGCTAATCTTTTTGAATTATATTTTAAAGTCTTGACTAAAATGATCAAATAATTCACATGCATGTCGTATTGAAAAAGCTATTTAAATTGCGTATGGTATTTATAATAATTTGGCTTCTGCCTAATAGAATTTAATAGCTTTAAAAATAAACATTATGTCTTTTGATTAAAATTATCTCAATGCTCATTATTATTTTATCTCGGTTACTAGTAAATATTACTTCTAACATTAATTGTAGATTCTGGTAAATCTCTCTCTTCTCAGCCTGACATCAAAGTTCTTTGGGAATTCTGTTCTTGTCTATTATTAGCTGTTAAGGTTTTTTATCCCTTAGTCATACGACATCCACGTTAGGATATGTCTGGATGTGATCGTGATAAATATATTTAAAAAGTGTATTTTAGTCGAAAATTAATGCGCATAGTGTAGCAAATTAATTTTACAACAGATATTTTAAGCAGACTTTTAAACTTTCAGAAACCACCAACTACAATCAGAATATTCGACCGCAATGAGTACTACAGTGTCCATGGTGTGGACGCCACCACGGCGGCTAGAGAGGTCTTTTCCTCTATATCCAACATAAAAAGTATGGGTATTAAACCCAACAAGTTGGATTACCTCGTGCTCTCTAAAGGGAATTTCGAAATACTCATCAAGAAATTGCTATTGGTAAGAATATGGCAGAACAATTATATATTATGATTTTTTTAAAAAACTTGTCATTGAGTCTGATGTCAGAATTTTCGAGTTGCAAACAGGTTCTCAGAAATGAGGACTTTGTAAAGACTGAATGTAAATTAATTAATGAAATAGATACGTTAAATAAACAATAACAAAAAGTATATTATAATCCGTATGCTACATTATGTAAAGTACCTATATACGAGTATATATATTTTTTTATTTCACACATTGCATCTACCATTACAGGTTTACAGGACAATAAATAAAATGTCTAATATACACAATTTAATAAAAATTAATTAGTACAAATAGCTTTATAAAGATTAACATGATAATGTGTTGATTGACCATGAATATAGTCTATTCAGTGTTACTGATAACATGTTGACCAATGTTAGCACCAATTGATCTATTTTATCGTCATTATGATGCTATTGACTTACTTATTTCCGGTTTGAATTTAATCGGTCAAGTTTATCTGTTCTTATAAATGCATCTTTAGGATTTCGTGTGAACTTTAGACATTTTGTTAATTTTTTAATTAGTTTTTCACCAGCCAGACCGGCAAATCCCTTTTTTAAGCCCCGACGCAAAAATATGGGTGTTAAAAGTTTGACCGCTAAGTGTGTCTGTCTGTTTACATGGCACCGTAGCTCATCAACAGGTGAACCGATTTGGATGCGGTTTATTTTATTTTATAGCTAATTGTTCTTAGATATGTTTGATCAAAATCGGTTCAGCCGTTCAAAAGTTGTAGCCAAATGAATATTGAAAGTCGGGGGATTTTTGATTTGTCTAACAAATAAATTTTAAAACGAGTTATACGTACGTAACTGGTGGCTCCCGTGCCTGTGACCTAAAGGTCCCCATTCTGGTTCGAATCCTACTTATGCTACTCTCACTCTCGGTTTTTTCTTCAGCCGTTGAGCGTCGGAGCCCAGGTGCCTACATCAGTTTTTATCAATCTTCTACTTTACTTTTCCTAGACCTACTTGCTTCCGGTAAAGGAAATCATTGCGATCAATCCTGCACACTGGTAGACTGTTAAATTCACTAGTGTTTGCTATGCGTCTACTGTCACTAGATGGCGGTATTCGTAAAAGTCATGTTGACGTCTGTGTCTGGGTGACCAAAGTAAATTCTGACACCAATTTTTATTTATTTATGACTATTTAAGAAGACTTAAAGCTAAATAATACATATATAAGAATTTTGCCAATAACACTCTGTATAAGAACAGAGACTGTATTCTACCAAATGTTTAAGTAAGTGTGTGTAAGTAAATTAGTGTTTTAAAGAAAAATAACTTAATACATATCGTCATATATTTAAAGGTGAGACGATACAGAGTAGAAATATACGTAGCCGAAGGGTCAGTGAAAAGCAACGAGTGGACGTTGAAATACAAAGGCTCGCCAGGATACCTGTCCCAGTTGGAAGAGGTCCTCGGGGAGGGCCTCGGTGTTTCAGAAGAGAACTCCCCTTGTTTGATGGCTGTGAACATAAAAACAGATCCAGTGACTAAGGTAAACTAAACCCGTTGGGTTCACTAACAGTTTATGATAATATCCAATTATATCAGCTTTTGCTTGCGACACACCCATGTGAACTTCCACGGGAACAGTACCTTTTTCCGGAATCCGGATCTGAAATGGATTTAAAACTTTAAGAGACAGATGCTGCTCTATAGCATATGTGGAAGTGGTTAGCAAAAGACTGGCTGCACTATAGCATGTAAGAAACTGGTTCATACGTATAATAACCGGAGGCATAAAGGTTACGCAAAGGAAGAATTAAATATATTAATTGCAAGCCACAAGTTTGAAGTTGTTACATAGATAGACGATAAGTACAAGTGACGCCTTGCACCCTTGCTAGCAAATATGAGGGGAGCTAGCTGCACTCAAAAATTTAATTTAACAATTCGCTGTTTAACATATAATTCACATAAAATAGAGAAAGTCGCGGGCATCAGCTAGTGAAAGTATAAAATGAGAATAAGGTGGTTCTCTGAGCATTTCGACCGCTGCGTCCGCGCTGTCATTACGATCCGTCAATATTCTTGAGGAACGAATCATTTCCAAAATCAATCATTCATTAAATTCACATTATCACGGTACAGGCTAATTTCAATGTGAGATAGAAAACTAATTCTTGTCTTTGTTAAAATTTGAATAATTGTAATGTCAGCGCGGTCGTAACGCTCTGAGAACCATCCAATAAGACATATTTGATTGTCAATGTCCAGGGCCGGCTGCTGGGCGTCGCGTGCGTGTCCGTGTGCGAGTACGAGCTGTCGGCGGCGGAGTTCACCGACGACGACCTGCTCACTGGGCTGGAGACGCTCGTCGTGCAGACGGCGCCTTCGGAGTGTCTCGTCCCGACCGCTGATAACGATGACGTATGTGCCTTTAACTTGTTACGTTTTTAGGTTCGTTTATAAAACATATATTACGGTCATTTAGTTTTTTGTCTGGAAGTCAAAGCTATAGAGGAAAACCAAAGAAGATCTCTTCGTTACGATGGAGTGAGTAAAAAAAATGAACTTTTGTTATCTCGCATTGGATGAAAAATATTATTCTTGTTTCGGAATATACAAATATTCGAAGAAGCATCTTTTGTTATTGGTGATAAAAAATAAGTTTTATTACCGAGAAAAAATGTTGTTTTGTTTATATAATTTCTATTTATATGTATACAGTATTCCTTGAAAATGGTTTACGACTGGCACAAACGTTTTACCCGGTTTTATTCATCTATATCCAGTTCCTGTCCTTGATATCCAAATGTACATTTTGTATATAACCAAGTACTTGCTAAAATAGAATAGAATCCCAATTAATATTTTAAATGCGAAAGTAAGTTTGTTACCTCTCCACGCATTGATTGGACCGATTGTTATGAAATTTGGTTCACGGGTAGAAAATAATCTGGAATAACACATAGGGTACTTTTTACCACGAAATTCCCACGGGAGCGAAGCCCCAGAGCACACACACAAACATACACATAAAGAAAACTTAAGTACTAGGTTTGTGCGCGCATCACAATAAGCAACGGCTCATAATAATTATCAAAATAATTTATTTAAAATTGACCCAGCTTTGGTCGTATAGCGCCTTGGTTTTAAACTATGTTGTGATAGTATTTTAGAACTGAATTGAAATGGCGCACGTCACTGATGGCGTGTGAAGTTTTGTGACTATAGCTGACATTTCTTTAAAAGACCACGCACACGCGCACGTAGAAATCCCTATGGAAATCGCGGGCTTTTTGCGATAGGGGCTCTAAGTATGCCTTGAAGCCCTCGAATGAACCATTCATTACACCGCAAGGCCCCTAACCGGCGAATTCACTCGCGTTAGCTCTCATTGACACGATTGTTCTTGACATTCCAGTACAAAGCTCTGCAGAAAGTGATGGACCGCGCCAATATTACGTTGACCAAACTGAAAAAGAGCGAGTTTTCCACCGAAGGTCTGATCCAGGACCTCAACCGGCTCCTCAAGTTTAAGGAGGGCCAATCACAGGACGCCAATTCATTCCCTGAAACCAGTAAAGAAACGGCAATGACTAGTCTGGCTGCAGCCGTCAAATATATGTCGCTGTTATCGGATAATACCAACTTTGGGAGGTAAATCATAAATTAATTAAGAAACTTAATTCTAAAATTCAATATTTTTTTATAATTATATTTGATAAAATACGTATAGAATCCTATAACACAAGGCTCGAACTTATTTTGGGGCTAACTTAATACATGTAATTTGTCCATATAATATGTATGTGTTATGTATGTATACGTATGAGTATGAATAAATAACATTCTAGGTTCCGCATAATCACGCTTCAGACGGAATGTTTCCTGCACATGGACGCAGCTGCGCTGTCGGCCCTCAATGTGTTCCCTGAATTGGGGGACAATAGCAATTCCCCTTCTAGAAGCTTGTACGGATTTCTGGATAGGTGTCGCACACAGCACGGGAAAAGGTAAGATCCTTGTTCTCCACTTGTCTGATTAAAATCATCACACATCGTATAAAACAAAGCCGCTCACCGTTATCTTTCTGTCCCTGTGTACCATACATAATCCTTTATTGCACATGGAATAGAACGTAGAATAAAGTCAAATTGCAAAATGTTTTTCTTTTCTATTTTCAAAAATCCTTTCTTAGTGCTTTTACTCTTTGAACTTATATACCGAATTTACTTATATACGCCTAGTAGTTCTAACATGAAATAGTGATTAATCAATTAATGTACCTCCGTCGTCCTACATGCTGAGTTTACGTCTATTCCTGTTCATTTTAAGAGCTACTAGCAGTTAACATATATTAATATTGTTATAAGAGGTTATTACCTCTCTGTTTTGTGAATTAAATTTTAATTTTTCAGACTGCTAGCCCAATGGCTGCGTCAACCATTACGCGACATAAATCTGATAAACGAACGGCTGGACGTCGTAGAGCTACTGGTAAATAGTTCTCAGCTGAGGTTGCAGCTCCACGACGACCATCTCAGGAGGATCCCGGACTTGCAGGCGTTGGCGAGGCGGCTGACGAGGAAGAAGGCGAATTTACACGACTGCTATAAGATTTATCAGGTTTGTTAAAATGATGATTTTAAAAAGTACACACGCGACAATAGAAACTTTTTCTGGGAGTCGATTGAAAATAATACACTTAACTGATATAATGGCATAACAAGAACGTTATATCTTGAGAAGTAGACCCCTCTTTTAAAATTATTTCGCTATCATTTTTTCTTATGTTATGGATTTAGGAATCAACTTGTTGAAATTGTCACAGGAGTGAAGCCCCACGGTTCACTAATTGTAACATTTCTAGTTAAATGTTTTTAATTTAATTATATTTTAATCTTAAGTAATGGTAATATGATTTAAAATGTGTTTTCCAGGCGATCAAACGGCTGCCATCGCTGTTACAATGCCTAGCCTCAGCCGATAACGCGACCGTCCACTCATCGTTGTCTGAGCCGATATCCGAACTCAGTGCAGATCTGGACAAGTTCCAGCAGATGGTAGAAGCTACCATAGACATGGATGCTGTGGATAGAGGTATAAATGTAGATAGATTAGAATTATAGACATAAAAATCACAGATTTTATGATTTTATTACAAAGTATTTTTTTCGAAACTAGTTTTATTTTTACTATACAAAGGGGATTGCTTTAAAAAAAAAAACTATGTGAATACTGTACTACCTAAATAGGGTACAGTAAGTACTATTAGTAAATTATTTGAATTAGTTTGAGAAGTCCACTCATTTCAGGCGACTTCCTCGTAAAGCCGTCGTTCGACGATCAGCTGCAGAGCCTGAGCGACCAGCTGCAGCAGCTCCAGGCGGCCGCCGAGAAGGAGCTAAACAAGGCCGCTAGGGATCTCAATCTGGACGCCGGGAAATCCATCAAGCTTGAGACCAATCCGCAAAACGGATTCTATTTTAGGTACTGACAACTTACGAATAAAACTTGATTCTCGCAATTATGCTTATCAAAAAATTGCTTAGATGCGATTTTAGGAATGTCACCAGTTTTACTTTTTTCCTACTAACAGCTGGAAAGCAGATCAAATTTAACTTGATTTGACTTACACTAACACTCTAACAGAGAAAAATAAATAAAAGCTTGTAAGAATAACTAATGCATTGTTATTATTAGTTTTATACTACACAGTAAAAAAACTCTGATTTCTTTTTCATTTATTTGTACAGTCTAAATATTTATTTTATCAATATCTAACGAAATTAATAATAGCCTTGCCTATTAATGCACATAAAGAGGTTTTTTTTTTTTGAAAAAATTATGCTAATCCGATACCTACTGTTTCAGAGTAACAATGAAAGATGAGCAAAATTTGCGCGGCAACAAGAAGTACACGATAATAGACGCTGTGAAAGGGGGCGTAAGGTTCAAAACTAATGCTTTGGAAAATATCACTGAAGATTACCTGCAAGCTAAATCTACATACGAAAAGGAACAGGACAAAGTTGTCGCTGAAATTGTCGCTATTGCAGGTATTTATATAAGCTTTTATATAACTTGCAATGTATATTTATAGATGTCTTCTGTATAAATCATTATCTAGTATGTGAAATATAAAATATAAATATATTAGGACAAGAGCTAGCCCCAAAGTAAGTTCTAGACTTGTGTTATGGGATAGTAACTCAAGGATACTATATTTTATAACAAATACATATATAGATAAACATCTAAGACCCGGGCCAATCATACAAAGATAATTTTCCAATAGACCCGACAGGGGATCGAACCCGGGACCTCTCGGTTCAGAGCTAAGCACTTTACCACTGCGCCACCGGGGTTATCCAAAATCCTCCCCATTAATATCGCTAATAAACTATTATGTGTGTTTCATTACACGTAATTTTCGCGCATTCGGATCACGACTGCGCGAAAATTACGTGTTGAATTAATTTATTATTTAATTTATTTTCAATGTCACTTATTTATTACTAGCGCCCCGTCCTGGCTTCACTCGAGTAAAACATAATAAAAAATGGATTATGTCACTCCTGAAAGTTTCATCTATCTCTGTGCAAATGTTCATCAATTTTTTTTTTAATTTATTCATTACAAACAAATATTTTCTCTTTATAATATTAGTATGGATTTATCTGAAATTTGAATTTTGAGTCATTTGAGGAAATCTGTATTTTTGATCTACGATTGAAAATAAAGCATACAAAATGACCTGTGAAATTCCAGCTGGATATTCGGAAAGCCTGTGCTGCCTATCACAAATGGTGTCCCGCCTGGACGTGCTGGTGTCGTTCGCGGTGGCGGCGGCGACGGCGCCGGCGCCCTACTGCCGGCCGCAGCTCACGCTCGGCGCCGACGAGCTGCTGCTGGAGGACTTGAGGCATCCGTGTTTGGAGCTGCAGGAGGGCGTGTCCTACATACCCAACGATGTTGTGTTTAAACGAGGTGTGTATATTGTACAGTCAACAGCTCGTGGTGATAGCGGCGAGTTTGCAATGAATTTGTTTGACGCGCTGTTTGTTGTATTAAAGTTATTAACATGCGTAAATTAGATCAATAATTAAGATAGGACCAACTTGCTCACTAGCGTCATCATTAAATTTTTATTGATAATTCGTTTATTTTTATCAGACATAGTTACATTGGTTATTGAAAAAAAAGTGTAGTATTGCATACTGCGTAATTTTCAGTTAATTCCATTAGCGGTAATTAAAAAATATCACGGGAGATTATATTACATTAGGTAATCGGTTTTATTAGAAAGTATTGCCTATAGTTTTCTATTGGATATAGTAATCACTATTTTTTTGTCGTAAATTTGTATATTTATATTTTTTATTATTTCATATGGATTTTTATCTTAATTTTCTCAATAAAAAAGGTGATGGTGGCCTCAGCATGTGGGTCAGTTTATATGCCATTATGACTGTATTTAATTATTTTTTTGTATAAATTGCACTGGTTCTGTGTGTAAATAATCTTCGAAAAACTTCGTAATTAAATCTCACAAACGAACACCTTCAGTTAGATATGTTATTATCATGATGCATCAATGAATGACAAATGAACATTTTTAGGCGTAGGCACAACGCACATAGTGACGGGCGCGAACATGGGCGGCAAATCCACGTGGATGCGGTCGTGCGGTGTGGGTGTGGTGCTGGCGCACGCGGGCGCAATGCTGCCAGCCAGCCGGGCACGCGTGCCGCGGCTGTCGGCGCTGGCCGCGCGCGCGGGCGCCGCGGACTGCGAGCGCCGCGCGCGCAGCACCTTCATGCTGGAGATGCTGGAGTGCGCGGCCATACTGCGGGTCTCTTACTGATTGTTTCTATTTCCCGACCCTGACCTACGACCGAGTTGAGATTACAGTGGCCGAAGTGCGGGTTTGCATTTTTTTTTGCGCCATTGTGACGCAACGACGACCACACTGCGATGTGATTGATTCGCTACGTCTCACCTCGAATCGATTCGATGATAAGTGAAATGTAAACCTGCAAGGTCAGGATCGGAACAATTCATCTATATACGAACGTGCTGTTAGATACGACGAAATACTTTTCAAGTCTGCCGCGACTTCGCACTGGTGCAATATTATGCATCCCTCATGAATCACACTATGCGTTGATGAAAACCGCATGAAAATCCTTAAATTAGATTTTTTTATTTGACATTACAGAGGACTTTGTTTTATAACTATCGGCCCGTCTCGGCTTCGCTCGGTGAAAACCGCATGAAAATCCGTGCAGTAGTTTTTGAGTTTATCACGAACAAACAGACAGACGCGGCAAAGGATTTTGTTTTATAATATGTAAGGAAAAGTAAGGATAAGGATCACTTTCAGACGGCGACGGCCGACTCGCTGGTGCTGGTGGACGAGCTGGGCCGCGGCACTTCCACATACGAGGGCTGCGGCATCGCCTGGGCCATTGCCGAGTGAGTTTTCATCTTACTGCCCAAAAAATATGAATTTCAGCATTATTTGATTTTGACGACCTTGGTGGCGCAGTGGTAAGATTCTTGCCACTGAACCGAGAGGTCCCGGGTTCAATCCCCGGTCGGGTCATGATGGAAAATGATCTTTTCTGATTGGCCCGGGTCTTGGATGTTTATCTATATATGTATTTATTATAAAATATAGTATCGTTGAGAACTTACTTTGGGGCTAGCTCAATCTGTGTGATTTGTCCTAATATATTTATTTATTATTATTATACTTTTATAAATGTTTTCTCCTTTAAAAAAAAAAATAAAAAAAGGGTATACACCTCATACGCGGGCCGAAGCCTAGCGTAAGAGGGAAAAGTTTTATATGCTGAAGATAGACGTGAGGGTAGACGAAGTTAGGAACTTACGTGTGATTCGGCATGTATTTAGTATTACCGCCTTCTGGATCAAGGAGAGTGTATAATCTGGTATGTCTAAGGTGTTCAAGCTGTGTTTCAGTTATGTAGGTATAATGCCAGTTGAAGACAATACTATAGGTATAATGTGAACAGTTTGGGCTTTCCACTGTTTATTATTATTATTTATTTTATGTATGTATGACGTATGTATGTAAGTTTCTTATGAGGTATATAGTTCTTATGGCCCTCGCAGGTGAACTTATGTTTACTTATACTTACATATTTATACAAAGTTTATTGCACTCAAAAATATATTGGATGATACAATATGCACCGTAGGCCATGTTTATCATAGTTATAATATTTAGGAAACAATAATAATATCTGTTATTGTTTCTTAAATTCCTTACATTACGAGTATTCCAAGAATCGAAAGGTTATGCGACGTAATTTATAAATGTTTTTCTGCAAATTCATATAATTGTATACTTATAGTTTTCTTGTTTGTTTGTTGACTTTATTCCAACTGGCAAACGATTCCAGGGAGCTGGCGATCAAAAGCAAATGCTTCTGCCTGTTCGCGACCCACTACCACGAGCTGACCCGCCTCGCCGCCCTCCACCCCGGGGTCGTCGTCAACTCCCACGCGGAGGCCGCGCTGGCGGGCGGCCGGCTGCTGCTGCTGCACAGGATCGCGTCCGGGCCGGCCTTGCAGTCTCTCGGACTACACGTGGCCAAGTTGGCCGGCCTCCCTGACTCGATTATTGAGGTAAATTTGTGTCGTAACTAGATTTTTTTACAAACATTTAATTTTACTATCCTTTTAGTACTTGTCTCGCTGTCTGTAACCAAATCTTGCAAATAAACAGAGTCAAAATTTTCCATTCCAACGAGCGGACTAACTCAACGGTTTACTGCACCGCACATAGTTTGATTGGCAATAATAAAAGCCTGGCAAAGATATATTTTTTGGCAGATATTTGAAACTTTTTTTTTTAAATATAGAAACATTATTCGTTTTTATTTCCAGTACGCTGAAGCCAAGCAAGCGCAGCTCGAAACGAACTTTTACGAAGTGGAAGCTGCTATCCAATCCGAAGAAACTTTAGAAGGTCAGAAACTTGTTATTGATTTTTTGCGGAAATGCAAACAAATCCAAGAATCCATACAATCCGATGAACAAATGATGAAAGAAATTAATAAACTTAAACAAGACTTGTTGAAACAAAACAATAAATATGTTCAGTCTGTGATAGCGTAAGTGATTTTCGTTTTGTTATGTCACCCACGCATGTTATGTGTCAACTATGTTTTATAAACTTTGAATAAAAATACTCTTCATTACAATATTTTTTTTAATCGTAATTATTATAGTAGATACAATTGCTAAACGCAAGCGTTTAATTACTAGCTACTAAGAACTAATCTTCCGTGAGTGTTTTAATGGGTACAAAGCTCACACTGAAAATGTGTTTATAGTACTTACAGCCTACTGCGGAACGTCTGTTGTACCCTTTATGTTATCCTAGCGGTGCAGTCGCTTCATGACGATGTCTCGTCTGTGTGCTGCCCTGCACATGGCTGAGTAAAAGCGTGAACGCGAAATTTTTACGTCATTGGATACCTTATGGAGGTTTACGAGTTGCCGAATGCGGTAAGGTAAGAGCTAATTTAAAATTTGTGAAACCTCGACCATTTATTTTATATTTCCTGATTACTTCTATTGTGACTGAAGGTATGAAAGCCTTTCATTATTTTTTTCTTTCGTCAATATTTTCTTGTGGAGATTTTATTGGTATCAAATTCGTCAAGCTACTTAAAAGCTTCTGATTCTCACTGTACAGCGATTGAAGGGTGATTTTGAAGCAATTGTAACTTATTTTATGTTTACTACTATGAGTACTCCTTATTCCTAGTATTTTCTTGTGATAATAGGCGTGTGGTTCCCGCCCTAGAACAGGATAAACTAACAGGATAAGCAACTAAAGGTTTAACAACTGGACAGCAACATCATTCTTAAAGAGAGTCACGCATCCAAATTTAAAGATATTTTACGCTGACCTTGGACTTCGAGGTGACACTGATGTGAATGCAACCGTGAAAATGGGAGAGTGAGAGAGATTTCCAGCAGTAGCCGTTTGCAACGTCAATAAAATTAGCAAGAAGGCTCTGAAAGAGTATACCGCCAAAGAAAAGGTTGATTATAAACTTGTGTGTACAATGGCAAACTACTCAATTAATGACCATGACCCTCAGCCATGAGGAAATACGACTATGATGAAATTTCGTTGTGTTCTCCTTTCCACTTTCCTATATTCCTTATATGATCAGTTACCTGGCCGCGAACAACGAGTCCCTGGAGGAGTTGTAGTGGTGGTTCTACCAATATGGCCGACTGCTGGACTACACCTGGGACGAGCGCCTCAGCACACACCCCTTCATGGACGTCAGGTCCAAGTACCATATCAAATCTAGCGAGATTTTCAAGAAGATGTCCCGGGTAAGAACCGAGTTTGAAAATGCGTATATGAGTTGACCTTTTTTTTTAACTATGCAATTGGAAGTTTTACACGCCGAACAGAGATAGCGAAGTAGATCGTGCCTACTACTAGTATCCATACTGATGCTACAGATTACATAATATTTCCAGGACTAATACATAATCTATTCTTTATCAAATATACTTACTTATCTATATCATTTTCTTGTTTTGTATACAACTAATTAGTACCTATGTTGTACTCATAAGTTCTTCTGTTTTGTTTTCGGCACTGTGTTGTCTATATCAAACATGTTCTTTTTATTGTAAAATGTTTCTTATAATGACTGTTTGTGCCAAAATAAGTATAAAAAAATACATCTATTCTTTTTCAAAGTTTGCATATCTTTTTATATATATACAAATATGTTCTGTAGAATCGGCGTTGGTGTTTATATATTTAGAATAATATAATAATCTACACTGTAGGCTTACATGTAATGTACGCTTGTAGTGGGCCTTGCGAAGTTCGTAATGATTCTGAATTAATACTCCGGCCGATTGAAGAACTATTTTATAGGTTTTTTCGAAAAACTTTTCAAGGTTTATTTTTCTAATTGTTGTCTCCTTTGAGCGTTTTCCCCGTTGCATCCCAAACGTCGGAGCCCAGGGTCCGCTAAAATTTGTACAATTACAGATACACGTTATTGACGTCTATTTTTGCAGCAAATTACTTGAACATCCTATTTTGTTTTGTAGATGTAACTTTCATTATTAAAATACCTATGAATTGACTGGAGTATACTCGCCTTATTGAGAAACAAATCTTTGCTGACACTTATTTAGTTAAGTTTAGGTTCTGCTTCTCTTTTAAAAGAAGGATATTAATCATCGTACACATTTTAACTAAAATAGGTTTAGCAAGCCTTTTATTTGAGTGAGTGGAATGAATGATATTACTTTGATGAAATAGCTCATCGACTTAGACGAGTAACGTTTTTCAGCCGAATAACAAATCAATGAATTTTGCCTAAATATTTATGGGTAAAATGAAAAGCGTGAGGTTTTGGCTCGTGTCACTTTTTGATGTGGAATAGTAAGATTATGTAACTAACCAGTGATATGGTTTAAATATAATTGTTGATCATTGTATTAGTGATAGTGGTGTTATGTGAACAAAGTTTAATGAAAAGGTCTAACTATAATGTGGCTTTTATTGTAATTGAATATAGAAACCCTATTTCAACATTATTTTGTTACTTGACTCCCTTACAGAGTCGAGAATAATATAAATGTGAACTGTTGAACACATATAGCGAACTCGTGTAATTTTAGCTCAATAAATTTGGTCTCAAATTACAACAAATATGCAGAATAATTCCGAACCCACAAAAACTGCGTTAATATTATAAAAATAACTCGAATAGCTAAAGTTGATTTTCAGACATTTATTAGCTAGCGGATTTTTACTCACATACGAAGTTGTGGGCAAAAGCCCACAACTTCGTATGTGAGTAAAAATCCGTTTCCCGTGGGAATTTCAGGAAATTCCTTCTTAGCGCTCCCCTACACTGTCCTAGGAACCTACACACCAAATTTCTGCTTTCTACGCCCAGTAGTTTCGGCTGTGCGTTGTCTGTCAGTCACTCAGTAACGCAAGAGTTTTTCTTATATATAAGATTGATTCATAATTAAGCCTATTGTCACATGTACCACACTATTTTTACTAAGAAAACGAAAATAACTAAACACATTTAACATTATATTAAAATAAATATTAAATAGGTAAAATAAATACAACAAAGCATGGAGATAAATGATAATACTATAACATTACAACCTTTTGCCCGCGGTTTCGCCCGCGTCATTTTCCCACGGGAACTGTTATTTTTCCGCGATGACGAAGTACCCTATATCCTCCATATAACTACACGTATGCAAAATTTCAAGAAGATTGGTTTAGTCGAGAGAGGGTAAAGAGGTAACAAACTTACATTCGCATTTATGGTATTAGTTAGGATTAGGATAATTTTTTGTTCCATCGCGAATCACTCAAGTTTTTGGTTTTCGGAGCGACAAGACAACACTATTCATTTGATATGTATGCCAATCTCAACCTACTAGTGAAATCATTACTTAAGTACTTATTTATTATCTATATCGTTAAAATAAGAATACAAATTACTCATGTTACTTCATATAATGAATTACGACTGTTTAGTTTTCCTTATACTTTATTTGTAATTCATTGAAAATATGAATCTACCCGGTAATTACCGCTGTCTTTCTAATTATGTAGTAACTATACTAACAACCAATTATTTACCTCCTTGACCATTGTACCAAATATATTTAGGTATATAAATAATTTTACAGGACTTTTTATTGAAATTTTAACTTTAAAATCCAATATCTTTGCAATTGATTATTTTAGACATTACATACATTATAATCAATTACCAAATTACAATAGGCATTAAAATGTTGCGCAGATGTTGATTTTTAAACTGTTTAATTGTCAATAAACATATGTCGAGATTGTAAATACCTAAACATATCGGCGTAAAACTAGGCGCAGATTTGTGTAAAAATATCATCAATACATATAAGTAATAACATTGTAGAAAGGCCAAATTTGTACATTGGGTTTTTTTTTTATTTTTCATGGAATATACTTACTTACTGATATAGATGACGAAAATATAGTTTTGGAAATTTTTGTCTGTCTGAACGCGCATCACTCGAAATCTACTGGACCGATTTGCTTGATATTTGGTATGTAGGTACCTTATATACCGGGTTGACATCTTAGATACATCATTTCATTCATCCCGGTAAATGGTCAGGTTCCCGTAGGATAATTGAAAAACTAATTATGAATCAAATTATGAATGCCTCAGAATCCCGGGTTAACATCTTATAGCCATTTCATCCCGGAAAATGAAATATACAATAAATAAATTTAAAATAACAATCCACGGAGCCGATTTACTTTAAAATTTTGTAGAAAGGTGTAAACAGAATATAAAGAAATTGTTTTTATCGATTAAAGTCTGATGTAGATATAATGGGCGCAGTATGTATCTATATATCAGTATAAAACTCTTCAGCTACTGAGTGACTGACTGACTGACAGACAACATACACCCGAAACAGCTGGGCGGGAAGCTGAAATTTGGCATGTATGTGAATGTAGGTGAGCACTAAGAGAGGATTTTTGGTAATTCTATTCCGAAGGGGGTGAAAAACTGAAAATATGAAAGTTCTACACCGTTGAAGTTAGTGACTTCAAAATTTGGTTTCAGATTTTTCTGAAAATTAACCCTCAACCCCTTCATAAGGGGGGTGAAAGATTGTATGGGACTTAATACAATTTTCAAGATAAAAAGCTGAAAGTTGGCACTAAGTGTGCCAACTTTCAGCTTTTTTTTGTTGTAGTAAATAACAGTAATAGTAAATACAAAAAATTTTTAATTTACGTTTGTGGTTAATAAAAAACCGGAACGTAAAACGTGGAAAATGGGACGGCACGCGTTGCAGAAAGCGGGAGTGGGAGTAGGAGCGGAAATTGGGAAGGAGACACGTACTGGGAAACAGGACGGAACACATTGCAAAAAACATGATGGCACAGTATGTAGGAAACGGTACGGGATATCTACTTTACATTACATAGCAGGAGGCGGGACAAGTTTGCGGGACGAGACACGCACCGGGAAACAAAATTGAACTAAAGATGAGAAAAAAATTGCGAATTTGAATCATATATATTTACCAGTCTTACAGAGTATGCGTTAAAAAAATTACTGAGAGGTTGCTATGAAATTCACGCGGGCGAAGCCGCGGGCAAAAGCTAGTAGTAAATATTTTTTATGACTAAGGTAAATGAAATATGGAACATTCTGGTAATGTCTGTGATTAAGTGTGTAAACAAGTTTGGTTTACCTTGTAAATATATCCCTAAGTTGATACTGATATCAGATTTTAAAAATAGTGACTGTGTCTTCATTAATATGTTTCATTTACATTGTTTTCATCAATATTTAGTAAATAAATACCCAAAAATAATTCAAATTGCCGCTTCAAATGGATTGGTTAGAATAAACCACAGGAATCAACATTCGGTGAATTGTATCGCGCAGCAATCACTAGATGGCGCTACCAGTCCTTGAAAATTACGTCTGGTTTTTGTTGAAATATTTCCACATAATTGTGTATTTGTGACGTGCGATATCGCTACCAACAATGTTTACATTATGAATGCTACATGCATTCTCAGAATTGATACATCTTTCTTGGCCGTCATAATCATAAATGTTATCAGCCACGTCCGTCAAAAGTATCATATCATGCAATTAACTCATTAATTACTCATGAGATCACTCTGTAGTTGGTACCTGCATGTATTTTAATTTTTTTGCTGTAGGTAGGGGGCATTAAACGTTTTAGCCATGAGTTAACCGTTTACAAATTCCCAAAAAATGGACCGAGATACGAAAAATAAATAGGTATTTACATTGTTTTATTTTCATATTCGATTGTGTAATGTTGTCATGACAGAAAGTTATAAACAGAACAATAGTGTTAGTCACAAATATATTAATTATTTAATACATTGTTCTAGAGTTATTATATTATTTATATGATTTATAATATAGCAATTCCTCAATACACATGGGTAATTCCTCTAATTATGTTATTTCCCCCTTAGGTTTAATCACGTTTTTCCTTGAAATCGTAAAACCATGTACAGTAAACAGCACATCAATTCATTGTTGATACACGGCTATACCGTGGCATAAAGTTTTCCATCCAGGCGTGATAATTTTAAAGCAAATTTACAGGAACCATAGACTTCGCCTAATAAGATTATCTTCATAAAGCGTTCCACTTAGGCCGTCGCGAGATCAAAGGATACTTTTTTGGTACAGAGGTGATGTAGTTTTGCTATGCGCCGCCGTCTGGCCCGGAATAGACGCCGGCGCAAGTGCAGAAATAACGCAGACGACGCCGACGGCCGCGACGTTTTTGGAACTAAGTATTATTAATATTCGATTCACCTCGCATCAACATCGAAATGCTAACGTTATGACTCAGCTAAGTCAAAATTATAATGTACAAGATCTAGTAGACATATCAGATCGTAGATGTTTGAGAACCTTAAAAAATCTTTTTCAATCGTTAGAATTCTGTTTCAGTAACAAAAACCTACCAGTGTTGTAGGTATATCATGTAAGTATATTTGTTGTTATAGTAATCACTATAGATTATTGTTATAAGAAATATTACGTATTATTCGCTTGTACCACCGCTGATAAATGAGATTCCTAACAGTACTTGTTAGTTAAATTCTGAAGAGGGCACTAAACTTCTAGGTAGGTAAGTGTTTGTTGATGCGATATCGATCACTGAAATTTTTATATTGTTTATGTCGCGGGAAAAAAACTAAAATTAATAAAAATGACTTGTAATTTATATGAGTACTTAAATAGCTAATCAACTATTCTGACCTATAGTTATGTAAGTACAACCATCTCAGGGCATCATTAGGAAGGGGGCACATTTGCCCCTTTTTGTTTTTTTTATTTTTTTTACGTAGTACCTATGTTACTTACAGTGCCGGTTTACTTTAAACATAGGTACCTACCTAGATCAACAAAAACGCTTAGATTTTATATGTTTTTTTTTACATGGTCCTTAATATTTTTTTCTTTGTTTCTCACGAACACTACATTCTTTTGTGTCGAAAAATGTTATTATGTCTATCGCTCACGCTACGCGCCACTCACGAAATCGAAGTTCTAATGGTTATTTAACACTTCTGATGTACCTACTCCTCGTCTATGTATTACTTAAACAGTCTATATTTAAAGTAATATCGTAACAAGCGAAGGCGGCATGGTGAGTCAGTGCGAAGGTGGTTTTAATTATCTGTGGTGCATAGACGCAACGTCCTTGCAAGGCTGGCGATCACGTGCACTGCAGCCTGCATCACAGAGCATGGGGCACAGAAGTGTCACTTCTTGCCCGCTGAGAGGTTAGTGTGAAAACAGTTTTGTTTTAACTAACTGTGGGTTGACGATCTCTCTCAAGTCCAAGAAAACTATATAGACAAAAGAGATAAATATTGCCTTGCAACTTGGAGAAGTTGCAAGGCAATATTTATCTCTTTCTCTCTGCAAATTTATATGAAATTAGACGAACGGGAACGAGATGGGGGACAAAAGATGACAGCGCTATGTCTCGTTTCTTCTCACGTATATACGCACATCACTTTCTTGTATGAGCGAAATGGAAGATAATGCGGTGTCTATAGCTTTATCTATCTACGATCTCTCTGTCTCATAAACCGTGAAACACAAAAGTCATTTTTTACTTTTGACTTAGCACATCTACTTTGGTGGTTTTTGTGAGGAACAATACCTCGCCAAGGTTCATTTGGAAAAATACCGAATATATTATTACTATACGTACTCTGTGTACTGTGTTTGTATTTCAAACCACGCGGGACAGAAGTAAATCTTACTTTGAAGTAAGGTAGTTAGCTCATTGTGAAAAAAGAAGTACCTACCTAGGTACATTGTAAAAATAGAAAAGTTTTCCTGAATGCGTTTCCCCATCCCCATCACTTGGCCCCATCATTGACAGATGTTAATGATTGTTGTAATGAGAAATGTTTCTCTTGTGTACATTTGTTTTCTGTAGCTTAAGTACTAGCTTGCGTCTTACTTAACTAGGTAATCATTCGTTTACAAAATTGCTGGCTATTGGATTCCTAACATATTTAAGTACGCAAGTTTTGTTAGGTATCTTTCTTAGGCACTTTGTAATTTACCTGCTTTAGATGGGCAAATATAAAAAAGTAAGCTAAAGTACATTTTGTCACGTTCATACAGACAGACGCAACACTTCGGTCTTCGGAGTATTTAGAATATGTAAAGATATTTCATTTGGCTCGTATCCCATTTCTTCTTTACCTGTGATCGTTTGGTATTAGGTGGTGCAGCTAGTGTAGATACCTACATGGCTAGTCATTGTTACTTACATGTCACGAATTGAAAGAGGTCTTTACTGTGAATAAACATGCAAATAAGACCTAGTAAATGATCAAGTAAGTAGAACTGTTGTTCTAAAGATAAATAGTTACAGTTAGCAGGACATCGCCTCGTATAAATTTATCGATAATTCGCCCCTATCACCTAAGCATTTAGATCCATGCAGTTCACTGTACGTATGTACAATTGTACAATGCAATTATCGCCTACATGTTTACACAGTTTTCCTATTTGGTATGGGCAATTAGCATTAGAAATTTAGAACGTTAGATTACTGGAGGAGTCATGCCCACACTGTAGCCATTTACATGGTAAATTTGGTGATTTTCTACTACCTATGTACTTAGGCTTTTTCCTTACCCTTTCTGTCGTCGAGTCTATGCCATTTGCCTCCTTGGGTGACTACGTTTTATCAACACCTGAAGTTTATTACAAATCGATGATTTGTCAACACTAGTCACGTAAGTTCGACATTGTGAATGACATCAGCCATTGTGATGGTATGTAGGTTTGCATGTTGCATCTCTCCGTATCAGTCACGCATTGAATCATCCACAGGGACTTATTTGGGATATCCCTAGAAGTTTACTACATATACCATTATTGAAATTTCTCCCTCTGGGCAAACATTTTATCATCGACTCATCACTATAGAAAAGAGTATTTTTAGATATTAATCGTTTATCACTTCACCCTAACTAGCCAAGAAAGTAGAAATAGGTAAGGTACTCGAACCGAATATATTCGGCACTAAACCGGATAGGTAATTCGGCCGAATACGCCGAATGCCGGCCACCATACGGATATCCGGCGCATCTTACTAAATATTAGTTTCGAAATGTATATTAGTCAATGCGAAGCTGAACCCCTAAAGTGTCCCTGCGCATGAAAAGAATTTGGTCACTTTATTTCTCATGGAAAACATATTCACATAGCAAATGAGTGATATCAGAATGGTTTCGTCAATACGCATTTGCAAAAGTCGGCCAACAACCAACGCGACTCCGCTTCCGCAATGCCAACATTGGCGTCTGGCGCAGGCGCAGAACATGGCGCAACCGCCAACCGTTCTCCACAATAGTCGCTTTCACTGAAATGGGCACAGCTGGCTAGGTATGTAAGTTTTATTGAGTTACATAACCAGCAAGTAAATCCCTATTGTGTCATCCATCAGAGAGAAGGATGTTAAAAAAATCAGAATGTTTGAATCATTCCTATCTATGTAGAATTTTAATATAACACAAGCATCAAATTTCATTTTAAAAATCTGTGGTGGTGTAAGATTTAAAAAAATTATGCGATCTTGTTTTCTCGAAATAGTGTATCAATAAAGTCTTCGATCTCATCTAGTAGGTAATCTGTTTACAAAATATAGGTTCGATGGTTTCGTTACACTAGGTGAGATCTCATTTACCTAGAATATTGTTTACAAAACTATTATAGTTAATCAAACGGCCTTATGTTTACCATCTGATGCTAATGACTCATACAGTAAGGAATTCTAAAACATAATATCTCAGTCACAAACTGTCAGTGGCGCCGATGACGCCTGCTGCAGCAGATAAAGCCCTTACGACTGCGTCTATCTGGTTACATGTCTTTATGTGCTGCAATATCTCTGACTCATACTTCTTATAAGGGATGGTGCCTAGTAGACACTGATTAAATTGTCCATTGTAATTTGAAAGGCGTATTACCTACCTAAGTAAGGTAATGAAAAACAATTTGGAACCCACCCGTCTTGGACCTGAGCTTCAAACACATCAGGGCCAATCGCAAATTAATTTCTGAGATTTAATTTTCGCAAAAAGCAAGGTGTTTTTTGTTGCAATATCAGTTACTGTAGGCGACGCACTTAGAATTTTATTTTATTTTATATTATTTTGTGTTGAAAAAATTATGTTTTCTCAAATTATTATTTGGCTTTGCAACTAGTAGCGCCATCTGTTGCGCAATAGTGGAACCGTCTTAAACACGGCAGAATATTTTATTTTTTATTTTTGTAAGTCGGTAGTCCGATACTTCGAGACGATTCTACAAGATTGTTCTGCTACGTGTCTGCCCAAAAACTTTAATCTTCTTTCTAATTGTGTCTACAATAAACGCGTAATTCAAGTCTACCTAGTTTTTTCATTGCGTCGGCTACAGTTACATTGAGCATTATGTTATTAGATTTATTTGAAAGTTTTTTCCCCGAAACGAAAGACCAGTTTTCCTTTAATTTCGGCCGTTAATTTCGAACAACGACAAGTGCACGATAATAAACGTACAAAATTTTGCAAATAAAGCATTAAAACTTCGAGCATGTAAGTAAAAAAAGTTCAATGCCCAGCCCACACGCATAGAAGCAAACGTAGTTTGTAAACAGTATTAACCTGAACAGTAACAGAACTTCTAAAATATTCCCTACTTAGCGAGAGAGAGTTAATAGAGGACGGAAGGTGAATGGTACAGTCATGAATGGGTACGGGAGGCACAGACTACATAGCGGCATGGCCGTCAATGGTTGTCGGCTAATTGGCCAGCGTGGCCGAGTAATTATCACCAGGATGTGGACATTGAGGACGTGAGGTGCGACTTCCTTGCTGCGAAAGGAAATGCTATGTCCATTTTAAATAAATTTTACCTATAAAAACTATTCAGGCTATATAAAATATCAGGGATATTTTATATAGCCTGAATAATAAACAAAAGTAAAATTTAGATTTTTTTGTTTGTTGTTAATTAAAATACAAATTACCTAATGTTTTCAATAATATAGAGTAGCTTATAGGTGCCATTTCGGTACGGCCTACCACCAGCGAGACAAGGTTATACAAATTGTCATCTACAACATTATTTTATCGTGATAAAGTTTATCTGAAACCATGTCCTTTATAAATAGAGCTTAAACGCGGTATAAAGTAAACACATTCCGAAGTAGTGTTTGTCAAGTGGCTGTCGTGTGTGGTTGACGTCGACCACCGCGGGGACAGGGAATGCTTGAACAAACAATCTTAGATGAACAACATTGTTTTGACCACTTGACTGGAGGTTGATAAGATACTGATATTTTTAAAACGACTTTTACCTAAAAACTCCAAAATGGCTCCTACTTTCGTAATTTCCGGAATCATAATGACATCTATTTTCCTGACTGTATTTATAACTTCAATCAATTCAAAATTTGGTAGCATTTTTACAGAAAAAACTAAGCACCTTACCTAGATCGTTAGAAGCATGTGTGTTAATAGATTTCACATTCATATACTGTTACTACTACTACATACTAAATTTAATTTAACGAGGTCGATTCGAAGTATGATTAATGTTTGTCTATTCGCCTATGTTCCATATATCACTTTGTGTCACCAGCCATCAAGCAAACTTTTGGGCACACATTCTCGTATGTTGAAGTTGGCTAAAACATATACATGCATAGTTTACCCAATTTGTCTGTACTAAAACAGAAGATATTTCTGTGAATACAAGATTTACAAGCTTGTCTTGCTATGTTTGTAAAGACCTATTCCATAGAAAATTAATAATATCTGTTTCAGATCTAAGGTTTCAGTTGGTCGGAGTAGAAATCCTGGTAAAGTAAATAACATCTTGAGAGTTGTACTTGTTTCAAGTTGATTATGATTAAAAAATGGACCTTTTGGGGGTTAGTTTTTTCTTTATCTGGGGTTGGTTATCTAATATGAAGTAAATGGTTGGATTTGTAACAAAAATCAGATTATGTAACTAAATTTATGTCATCAGGTTTCAGATACTATATTTCTAGAATAATTGTAGGATTTTACGCATCATGTATGCGCTTAATCGATTTTCTGCGGTAAACACGTTAATAAAAATACAAACGGTATTTAATGACTTAGGTATCTCACTTGACCAATCAAACCGGGGGTAAAGATTATAGTGACGTACATAAACATAGGTATTAATTCAAAAGGTATTTACTTTAATAGGCACTATAAGCGACAAAGGACGTTCCACAGTTGCCACGCTGACTACGCACTTCCGCTGGTGCGTAGAAAAACAAGATCATAGGCAGCCTATTCACTGACAGACAATCTAGAACCAGATAGGCTTACTAGCTAGTTGAGCCAAGTAATTGGGCATTAGGTACAATAGCTGTGAAGCTGTAATGTTCCTGCATAGCAATAAAGGTATATATTCTTAGAAATACTTTGTAAGAATGAAGGAAATAAAGAAATACTTTACAGTTAAGAGTATTCGTAGGTAATTATATAACTTATCTTTTACATGAACTGTTCCGAAGCAGAATGAACCTAAATAATATTTTTTCTTTCCCAGAAAAAATACTTTACCAAATATGATTTACGGTAGATTGTGAATGTATTTTAAATAATAGTAATTTATTTTAATTATTGTGCACTTAATTTTCCTAACGTTGGATCATGAACCCATTGTCGTTGAATGTCTATATTTCGGTTCTTAAAATAATACAATCGGGAATAGAGTGGGCAGCCTTAGGACATCCGGCGCGTGCGTCGCTTGGTTGCTAACAAACAAAGGGTCAAAGGGGCTTCCGCTCTGTAGACCTCGTATAACAACGGTACTGCATGTTTCTTGGTTTGGAACTAACTACAAATACTTGTCGGGTAGGGCCATTTACTCGAAAACTATAGTTGGGACTGGCATTACTATTGACGAAGTACCTATACGTCGTCGTACACAGACCATTCTGTCTGTGCCGTCGTAATAGCGTTATTTCCTAGTGAATTAATGTTGAAGTAATATTTTGTCTGCGTAATGGTATCGGAGTTGGAGAATTTCGTATTACGATTTTGTCGAAATGAAGTGGTTTCAGTATAGCTTGTCGAAAAAAAATTTTGTCAGTTTGTGAGTCACTTAATAGTACATAGGTATAGTTATCTACCCCTAAAAACTGTACCCTACACCCACTATAATTTAAGCCTTCACCCGTACCTATATATTTATGCTTATGTTCAATATTTACCTAGACTAAATTTGCTAATTAATATATAAATTGGCCAATTAGTTGAAGACTTATCTATCACAATGAAGAATTAGAGTAAGTATGTAGATAGGTACTCCACAATTTATACACAGTAAGTTGTCTTCAGTGAGTGGCGGAGATGACCATGTCAAAGCATCCTGTTGCAAATCTAAGTACTCACTTCATGCAAATAATTTGCACGTTTCCATTATAAAATGCATTGAAGCATTCTCATTCTATAACAAAGCAATCGTAATGCAATGAGGTTTGCAGCTCAAACAAAACATCGGGGTCATTAGCCTCGTTACTCGTATGCTAGTTATCGGTGTCCTAGATTCGCTGCTTAATTTCCTTAATGAGCTATTAATGCGTTCAAAATATTTACTGACCTACTATAGATAAGCTTCCACAGGGGCCCCTAGCTAATTAACAAAAATTAAAGCGTATGAAAAAATAGCTAACCTATTATTTTTTCCTCCAGCCATAACTCCAGTCCAGTCTTGTTGGGTCGTCATGACAGCCTAGATTAGAGAAAATCTATCTGTATTCCGAGTATGTCAGTCTCATGCTTCCAACAAACTTGCTCCTATATCATAGGCACTGTCAATACTGACATCTTCCCACTTCCACTTTCCACCACCGCACCTCGTCAGGGAGTTCATCCTCATACTTTGGAGTCCAAAGTGTCGCGTACTGTACGCTTCAAAAAGAATTTTCTCCTTCGTACTCAAAGATTATGGAATGATGCCATGGTTTGCCCTAAAGACTACAGGGTTCTTCAAAAAGGGCGTGAAAAGATTTCTCCAGGGTCGGCAAAGCGCACGTGATGCCCTTGATCTTGCAGGCGTCCATAAGCTGCGGTGACCGCTTTCCATTAGGTGGGCCGCATTCCTGTTTGCCTACTTAGTAGTATAAAAAAATCATAACCGTTGGACATATTCCATAATTTTTTGGGCTATTCCAGTGTATCTATTTCCATTTCCTTACTACATTTATGTTGTAATGAAATTTCATGAAGAATACTCATTTTGTATCAACCTAAAGATTCTTCGTCTGATTGAGTCTTTACGTCAAAGAGAAGTGAAGGATTGACTAGATTTCAAAGAAGCAGAATTTCTGCCCATTGAAACAAGAGAAAAATGTCGCAAGCTGGCCCAGTGTGCTTCACATCTTTTGATACCGCCGACTTTTGTTGTGAACGAAAGGTTTAACCTTTTGACTGACAAAGGGATCAGCCGATAATCGTTCTTGTGTCCATCAACTCACAAAATAAGGAAATATCAGAACTACTACAAGGCTGCAGAGTCAGAAGACCTCAATCTCACAGATAATAATATTAATATCATCCTTTGACATACAAGTTTTATTTGTGAGTGAGATAGGACGTCGCTTGAGGGACAGGGGTTATGACTACCGCTCTGGGCAGGTACCTGGTTCAAAGATTGTCCATAGCTATTCAGAGAGGGAATGCTGCAAGCATTATGGGCGCTTTTGAGCCGGGTACTATTCGGGACGGCATTTTTGATTAAATTTTAGTTTTTATTTTTATTTTTTTTTACTTAATTTTTTATGATTTGATGTAAAATATTATTGGTGTTGAATAAATGGGATATTTTAAAGTTTTATTTTACCTTTAATGTTTTATATGTTTAGTTTAATAATAAACTCAAATATAACTACGGGCTTAGGTTTGGAATATTATGCCAATCAACTCACTAGGCTCTCGATGTAAATATTTATCTAGTCGCAATGAGAAATTGTGAATTCATCGTTTGCAATATCGGAGGTTTAATAGACATCAGAACTTGAACTCCTTTGATTGCAATAAAGGGTCTTCACCTCAACTATCCGAAGTTTAGTGGATAGCGGATCCAGGGCTACTAGATACGCTTAACAGCTGGGAAGAAAACGGAAAACGAATCCCCTTCTATCGTGGAGATCCTCAATCTATACAGGTTCATGATCTCTTTCTATACCTTCATTAATACGTGATCCGGTCATCAGTCAACGGTAGATGAAAGGCGGCCCGCGGGAAACATGGAGCCGGTGAGAAAGATGCCGCCTGACAAATGGCTGTATAGATTGTTGTATTAGTTAAACATATTGGAGGCGAGAGGCGAGATGATGGTGTATTGAATTCTCGTACCTGCATTTAATCTGTTGGATTATCTCATAGTTTTACTGTTACAGTTCTGAAGAAGAGACTTCACTTTAATTTTGAAATCACAACTACATTTTGGTGTGTTTTCTCCTTTGTCGCATTTCTTAAAATATATTTCAAAAGGGCATGATAATTATAAGTATCTGCGGGCACTACGGCAGTGTCCCCGCAAGTATTACAATATAGGTTTTACAATTATAACAACTATTTGTGTAGTGCTTGCTTTACCAAAAGGAACCTGTTCCAGATGATATTTATACATTTTAATAAATAACGTTCGAGGAGATACTTCTTGGAAGATTTCTTTTGTAAGCTGTTTGCTTAAATCATTGGGTTTGAGCTGTTATTTTAACAGCTTACAGTTAAAATAACTTTGAATCTGCATTAGCAGGTCGTCCAACAAACCTGGCCTGGATGGAATGCGCTTGAGTCATGTTATGATGTCTGGTACCTCAATACGATGCGCGCGCAGCGAATATGAAACGTCTGTTTTCTTTATCGACATTAGTGTTGTCTTTCACGCCATATGGTGAATAGGCACATTGCGAATTCTACATGACGAGTGATGTTTTGCTGGTCAATGTTGAGACTGATTCATTGATTTAATACATCAATGCAATCATTTCAAAAAACTTACCAATACTAGATGTGTCAGTAAAGAAATGGATATCTTATGACTCCGCGTATGCGAATGGGAAATCATAATTAATAATACCTAATTGTATATTTCAAACATGTACCCATAGGTCTTACATTAAAAAGTTGCCTGGAAGAAATTACTTAGGTACAAGAAAATGCACATAAGGTTTATCGCTATAAACCTTATGGGCATTTTCTTGTTCACCTAGTAAGTACATTTCATCGACCTTAGATGGCGATGATGAATGCATTTTTGTATGCATACCTAAAATATTATGCTTTAAACATTTTGCTTTATAAACATATTTTAATTGTGAATCAATCGCCATCTAACTACCTACCTATCTACATTAAAAATAATTGCAACAATGCGGAATAAAATTTTGATAATTTTAGCAATATCGATAGAATTGACTTTACGTGACTTGCTAGCAATTAAAGATTAGTTTCATAATAATTTCATGTAATACCCATGTATAATGTAATGAGTACCTATCTATGTACACTATGTAGCTAAGATTTCAGATCACTGAAAACTGTGGAGTTTTCAACTGATGTCCTATTTTGTGACGTCATTACTCAAGCAAGAGCAACCTATTTATAATGCGGTGGTCGGTGCACGAGATTTTAAGTAAAAAATATATTTTTGTTAATTATCATACTTATTTAATAATGTTATTTCAAGATTAGACAATTAATTTTTCATAATAACCATTTCATATTTAAATTATGCGTTTGAACGAACTCAAAATCACGGTTGCTTTCTGGGAATTGACCATAAAGGTACTTAGGTAAGTATTTACATCTAAACTAATGGGTATAATTTACAGTCAGTTTGCGAGTGAAACATATGTGCCCCAGTTAAAGTATCGTAAAGAAAATATTAATAGAAACGGCAAACCCGTTCATATCGTGTCATGGCAACCGGCCACAAATTATATACAGTACAGATATGGAACATCACAAGAAACGCGCTGTGACCTAACTACTTCGCCGAAGATGGATTGACAGACGCTTATTAAATCTATAACTGTGAATTAAATATAAAATTATTGGAAGCAAAAAGCGCGTGCTTCAGTTCAATCATGTATTAAATATAAGTACTTAATAAAAAATGGTTTGTTGCAGAGAAAAAAACGTTTAGTAGTTTATTTTGATGCTGTCACTAGTTAGGGTTAGGTGCATAACCTAGTATACAGAATAAATATAATCTCCTAAAAGTTGTTATACTAAAATATTGGGGCTTTTAAAAGTCATACTGGTATCTAATCTATCCTGTGTTTCTATAATATAATTATGTGAATTTTCCGTGCAATCATATTCCTCATGGCCGAGGGTCGATGTTATGAACTAGAGTGCAAGTTTTTTCACAATATTTTCTATCATCAGAAGCAATTGGTGGTCTATAAAAACTACGTTTATAAGCTAACGTAAGTAGTATTCGAACCTGGGATTTTTGGTTCATAGGGAAATCTGGGTAAGTACATTTCAGTAATTACGAAGGTTCGTGAACTTTCAAATGTTGAACTTGACGGAATATTTTTCATCAATAAAAATAATATATGTTATCAAAAATTATATTATTATTCTAATTATGTCCCTTTATTATTTTACATCCGGACTCACTCACTTAGAGATTATGATTTTAATATATAGGCGATGAAGGATACAGTTATCATCGGTGTCCTTTTTCTAAAAATAAACGTCGGTAAACGTTGTGATTAAGTACAATTAATAATTAGACAATATAATAATCTACCTATTTACGAGACAGATAAACCAGGTGACAACTATCATTTACGGACAGATAATTATTAAAGAAGAAAAAAGAAAAAGTCTAAGCATCATCAGAAATCGATAAAAAGAAACATAAATATTAGTAGCAGTAAATATAGCAATTTATCAAAAAATGGTAGGATAAACACACGATGCAGATGAAGTGCTTCAAAGAATATCGATACTGATTCGAGATCAACCGCATTGCGGCCTTGCCCTAAAGAGCCGGAGTCGAATCTTGCACTTACAATACTTTAGGATCGGACAACAGCTAACTACACTGCGTAGGTAGGAATGTATTTATAGGAGCCAAGTACCGCGGCGCCGCGTCACCTCATGATTTAAAGTCCTAAATGCGGAGTATGATGCAGTAAACAGAAGAGCCTTTTCAATGTAAAGTTGAAATATAAGAAATGCGTGTTTTTCTTCAAAAACAGAACAAGTTGTTAATGGAAAAATGTTTAGATCACCTTGACTAGGTGTAACAGTCTCCATCAAACTCTCCAATAATCATAAGAAAAACCATACACCACAAAGTTTTTGGCAACCTTTTGAAACTATCACTCATAACTACTCGGTTTTTAACGATTTCATATTTGTTGCCGATTTAACTTGGATTCATCAAGTAACAATTAAATGTCATTTTGTATTTTAGTCAGTGCATTCGAAAGGTACCTAAATATATTTTTTTTCTAAGTGGAAAGCTTGATATTTTGGTAAAAACAAACAAAATAGGAATTGGTTATGCTCGATTTTTGAACAACAATAGTCATACTATAGCGTTTTGGCCTTAACCGACGACGCAGTAAATGAGTTACACAATTGACTTGAAGGTCTTAGGAGACGTTTAGTGAGGCAAGCAGTAGGTAGGTACCCGGAGACAATGGAACACTCAACTTGTGCGCAGCAACTTTTATCAGTTGAGAACCTCTTGTTTACGCAAAGATGATAATTGAATTCATCTGAGAAAATAATAAAACATCAACCTTGCTCATAATTTATCATCTTTGTTAGGGACAATGATAATTTCAGACAAATCAACAACAATTTCTACTGTTACAATTTCTTTTGAAAAATACTTAGATTTTTCAAAAGAAATTGTAACAAAATAATATTTGAGAAGTATATATAATAATATTTAAGAAATAACATTTGAGAAAATTTTCAAACTACAGCCTAATCATCCTACTAATCCTAATCTACTAATGTTATAAATGCGACAGTTTGTGAGGATGTTGTGTGTATGTTTGTAACTCTTTCACGCAAAATCTACTGGGCCGATTGTTATGAAATTTGGTACACGGGTAGAATGTAACCTGAAATGATACATTTCAGGTTACTTTTATTTCCGAAATTCTCATGAGAGCAAAGCCCTGGGGCGAAGCTTAGTGATCTATATAGGTATGTGTGACAGAGAATCGGCACGTACATATACAGACAGACAAACTTAGCGGTGAAACTTATAACACCCCTCTTTTTGCGTCGCAGGTTAAAAATCCCGGGATTGTATTGACTAGCTGTATTATGGTTTAGGGGTGTTTGAGCCTCGGCTTGCGCACGCTCGACACACTAACCGAATACCATTCTTTATCTAAATGTGTTTTGAAATTGGATGTATCTGCATGTATCAAATTATCTATGATAACAAAACTTTGTCTTACCTTTGATTTACACGTCTGCTCTAGGCTCTGTGCAGTTACTGGGAATGGACCACCCATAGTGGTGTGTTGTGTGGTCCGGATATTGTAATTACCTATTGCATCACTTTATTGGTCCTTATTTTATTTTCCTTCTTTCCATTTTATTTTTCTGTAACTACCTAAGTACAAAATAGTAAAATTTTTATCAAGGCTATGTATATCTGATAGCAGAGTAATATTCATTCCACAATAGTAGTGCATTTTTGTGTCACTTCTATGTGAATACTAGATGGTAGTTTTTGAGTCATGTCATCATCTCATATGTGTTTATTTAACTATTTAGTACCTATTTACCATTTCACAAATCAATGGAAATATGATGTTGTTGCATATTTACGCGGAATCTCATTGACCGCTATAAATATGTAAAGTACCTTCATGAATTTCAAAAACTGTTTACAGCGCCGTGGTCAAAGGTAAAGAATATTTTTGGTGCGAGTTAAATAGGATCTTGTACAATAAACAAAGGCTGATTCTCGTGACAACATTCACACGCAAGTTATTAAATTGCAATAAACTAATTTCGTTGGATTATGTCACATCAAATATTTTGTAATTGCCTTCGCTGACAACGTAAGTTTTGTGTTACAAGAAACCGCAGTGCAATAGATGTCACCATAATGATAAACAGAGTTGTCTATCTTTTGACTGACACCCGTTGTACCTATTTGTGTGAGCGCAGACAGCCGTCAACGTCTTCGTAATCTGGACAGATCTATGTTCCAAGCCTGAATTTTGTCTGATAAAATTATCTAACTCTGATAAACACGAAAATTATCTAGACCAAAAAGGATCGGTAACGTTAATATTTTCTAATCTAGGTACCTAGATTCTTACGTCACAATGTCATCCTACATAATAATAAGTATTTGTAATGATGATGTGAGTAGAGATAGACAGAAAGAACGCATGTTTATTACTCAATCAGGCAAAATTCGTCCAGTAGATTTTGCGTAGCCCGGAGCACAGATAGATAGATACCTAGTAATGCAATAAAATACAAGTGGATAGGAGTGAATAATGTGTCATTGTCACAAACACTGAATCAATACAGTACGGTGGCCATATTAGTGAATTGTCTATAGAACTTTCAACGTCGCTGCATCAGCTGCAAAAGCTGCCTTTCTTAATAATTCAATACATAAACGTTACTTTTGTTTTGTGTTTCTATATCGTGTATACATGTGAACTGCATTGGTAATAACAATATATACTTAGTAGTATTATAAACGGACACTTGACAATGGTTTCAATTAAGCCCTATGTCCATTGGGTGAGTCAGAACAGTTGACATCTCATTGAAAGATGTCGTCACTACACTTGCAATTTGATGCAAATTGATGCAGCTTCAGTGAACTGATGTCTCATGTCCGGCGCGGCCGTGTCGCTTTTGCGTGCCTTCGACTAGTTATAGCTTTTATCTTTATGACTTACTGTGTCCCGCGTTTTAGCTCGTGTGGAAATTTTGGAATTCTGCAACATGTATTGTGATATTTTCCAATATTTTTTGGATCACATACAAAAACTACAACACGACATCTGGTCATTTATATCATTCCCTGCTTACTATATCGGATAGTAACTAATAACTGATTCTGCTTGAGACTCTGCTTAGTTCAGAGTTCAAACACCAGTATTGTGGGGAAGAATAAATAATTATATTTTCTTTTATAACCTATTTCTTTGTTAACATCGTCCTAAATAAATTTATGTAGCATGTAAAATGGTAGCTTAATATGTACACCCTTGTACACTACTCTTCTGACAGCAGACAGTAGGTATGAACTGTAAAATACCAGACATAGTAGCTACCTTTATAAGTATTTTTGCTGTGTACCATGGAATTCCCTTTATCTTATCGAGCTAATTTTATCAGGGATTATATAAGGCATTTCTTAAAAATAAGTAGATAAGTAATTTAAATTTAATAATTACTTCAAATGACACTTTGTTCTATTATACACATTTAAAAACTGGCGATTATCGATGTCCTTTTAGGTATAATTACATGTTGTTTACTGGAGTCATTATAATGACAATCGATCCGATAGGTATATTTCTCACGAAATATTTCAGCCAAAGAAATAGGTTGTTATAACTAAATAAAATTTAAATTTGTGGTTCGGAAGTTTCGACAGTAGCAAAACTCAAAAGAGCTCTGACACATTTTGTATTCCCTGCACCAAAAAACTGATGCATGCAGTAATAATGTAACGAGGTAGTTCTTGCGATTTGACAGTAATTTATTTTCCTTCAAAAGGGTTATTCCTCCAAGCAAACAAAGCTGAGGGCCTGAGTCAGCGGTGGCTGCGTAAATATTTTTATTTGGGCTACGTCTCTGCCCTTTGTTTTGCAAATGACTCGGCGAAGCTGTTTACACTGAAGAATATCTTGAACAGATCCATATGCCTTTGACAAACTGCATGTCATAGCCATCTTGAGACTGACTTCAATAAAACACGCCATGAAAGAAAATTGTATTGCCATTTGTGTTTGTTTATAGAGCAAGGAGGGTAATTTCTTAAACAAGTGCTTTGTGTAGAAACTGGTACTTAGTAACTGTAACATTATTGAACGTAGGTATGCGCAATTTAGAATTTTGCCACCTAAGCCTGCGTCTTCATGACTTATAAGAAATGTAAGATAAAACAAGGTGGTAAGGTTAGGTAGGTAGTAGATAATGTAGGCAACTTTAAAGGTCACGTTTACGGCTAGTGTTAGGTTATGTAGTATTTTAATTTTGTTAGACATTTGAGCTGAATACTTCGCTAACCGGCGAATTTATTTTAAGATATCTGCGCATGCAGATGGTTTAAAAAAGATGTAGGTACATATTTGTGGATCAAAAACCACTTGGGGTGACGCTCAAGTGTTTGCCTCCAGGAAGATCGTAAATAAAACAGGACAAGATATAAGGGTTATCGTGGTTACTCAGTGCACAAAACGAAGTAGATAACAGAAGTATACATTAGTTCAAAGATTATTTAATCTACGAATTCCCCAGGATTAGGTTTTGTGCCCCCGACTGTACACTCGTAAATAATCTTTGAGCTAACTATTCTTCTGTTCACTGTACCTGAATCCTATTATCCTGAGCACTTACTACCACACTGGTCAGGTTTACCTGTGCCCGACTGTACCTAAAAGCGGTGGTCGATTCATAACTAGACAATGTTCGGCCTGCACGTTTTTTTTTTTATTTTTAACATTTATCGTGCAATGATCTGCAAAAATCTAATGCCGGCCTCATGTAGCAAGTATGAGTATCACCAATGCCAGAAGCAACTAAGTAGCCTACCTTTGCAAATCAGTGTTGACTGGTTGTCGTGGTTGTCGTGGTTGTCGTGGTGGGCGAAGTGGAGAACAAAATGAAGGAAAGCAAGCAAGGCTCCGACGCAGGCTCTATAACTGAAAAAGAATGTTTACTTATCAATCAGCTTATAACAAAAACAAAACCTTGATGACAATTTATTGAAAAAAGAAACAAAAGCCCAAGACACGTGTAGATGGCAGATTGATGAGTAGGTACTTAAAATTACATAATACTCGTAATAATTATACTTCTACTTTGAGACGCGACTGTGATTTGCACGTATATATCACCAACACAAATAATCGCATCAAGCATTACTACAGTTCCCGTATTTATCTTTATTTAGTGCATGCGGTCGGTAAATTCACTTGTCCGTACCTATACATAGGGCTGTGATAACAGTTGCCTTTGTCAGCATATAGCGTGTAATTATTTGCAGAAATCCTAACAATAGAAATTATTACTACTGCTTTTGTTTGGTGCCAATCGGTCTGGTAGGTAGGTCATTGTCCCGGATCATTACACAATGTCTTTATGATAAGCTTATGTTACTCGTAAAGAAAAAAATAAAATGAGTCTTTGAAGCAAAATTTAATTGGACAACCAGTTTATTGAAATGGATATGACTGCTTCATTCCCATGACAAATTTATTTATGTAGAAATTAATCATGTTATCCTTTATACAGACAATTTCGATTACTGAGAGGTTGTAGCGGCGGGTCCACTTGTATTTCCTCTATGTCAAAGGTTCTGCTAGCCCAGAAACCACTTATTTGCAAAAGACTTCACTTCAACATTAGGAGGCACGAGATGATTGATACCCATATATTCAGATGTCGAAGTTTTTAACATGGCGGATCGAATTCCATTTATTGCTTGGTTTTTATCCACCGATTTTGGATACGATCATGGCCGATAGTGTAGATCCTGCATTTGTAAACGAATAACAAAGGCCTACGCTACTAAATGATGCATGAGATCGAGTACGAAATGTAAGTGTTACTTACTCTGGGCAATTTGCAAGAAATGAGAAGCAAATGCTTTCATTTGAATGTACAAAACGAATCCAAAATGCGTGTGGTCCATAGTAACCTAATTGCAAAAATGATGCCTTTATAATTACAGTGTCAGTAAGTACCTATAGATATTACCAGTTATTTAACCAGCTATACATGCATATATATTTATATTTAAGTTAAGGTCTGCGGAAGTAAAATTTTATTGTGGTTTGTTACTCTTATTATGTTACTCTTTCACGCAAAATATACTGGACGAATTGTTACAAAATTTGGCACACGAGTAGAATATAACCTGGAATAATAGAGTACAATATAACCCGAAATTCCCATGAGAGTGAAGCCCCGGGGCGTAGCTAGTTATCTATAAACTTACTCCTATAACTACAACTGTTTCCAGCGGGCCACCCTTGGTCCTAATTATCAAGACGTAAGATGCGTCGTCACTACCAAATTTGTAGCGCTGACTCGGTTCTCCTTTGTTTTACAATTCGTGACTCCAAACGGTGGTGCAGTCACGAAATAATATAGAGATTTTCCATGTGAAGTCAAACATGTGTGCGTGTGTGTTAACAAAGATATTTGGTAAATGTATGTACCTAACTATTTTTATACATAGACTCATTATAACTACCACATTTTTCAATGACAAGATTAGAACGGCTGAGAAAAAAAACGTGAATACGCTCAGTACATAGTAATAAAAGTAATACATGTTTATACTCCATTATAAATGTTATCTGATTTTTGTGAATCGAGACAAGTGTAGGTAATAAAACATCTCTCTCAACTCTGCATATTCCCAGTTGCGTTCGGGGTTGTGAAGCTGCGAAGCTCGGGGTCAGCGTAAAAATAAAAACCTTTAGAATTCGGCTGTGAATATTACAACCTCCTTGAGAATGCTATTTTTGCCTATCAGCTGCCTAGGCTGAGTAGATATGGAGTGGTCGGAACCACACGTTAGGTAATAAAACATCCGTAACATAATGTATCTGGTTCTGGTGAGTGTCTTGTCTCGTCATTAACAATTATTATGTCTGAGAGCACTCGGCGGTCAGTGGTGTCCGTGATAGATGGATGAAAGGATCTCCAGTAGATGGATGTTGAAGACTGATCGATGTTTGTAGGGCTTGTAATGGCGTCGTAAACAATGTCCCGATCTGCTTTGAACTTGGCACACTGCTTCTGATTAAATTAATTTGAATTATTCCGTTTAATATTTTATTTATTTCTTGAAATAGGTATTTTATTGCTCATGTGTCGCTGCATATGTGCAAGAAAATATTTCATAAATAAAATAAAATTTCAAATGATAGTATAAGTCCATTGGCAGTAAGTCCATCTCTACCAATCGACCGTTAAGACCAAACAGATAACTATAAGATGGTAATGCCATAAAGTGCATAAAAAAAAGAATTGTACTCAAGTAAATCATTTAAAAAATATAGTAAATATACTTAATATTATGCGTATACTATAAGTAAACTTCAACGAATCGATTTAGTAACGACAAATCGATATTTTTCAATGCAAAAATGTTGATTTGTCGTTACTAAATCTATTCTTAAATTTTGCTTATTTAAAAGTATCTAATAAAATAGGTACATAGTTAGGTAGCTAATAAGAAACAATGCAGTTGAATTGTGTTATAGTTAACAGGAGAATGTATGTTTACTATTGCTAAATCTGTTTCCAATCAATTGCCCGCATTCTATCACGCGCCGCTATTTAATACCAAACGTAAACAATCTAACAGTGTTGAGTGAGAATTCTCACTGCGAAAGGTCTATGACCAACATTTTTGTGACATTTTTGTTCTTGGCAGCACATCACCAATTGTTTTGTGTGTGACCAATTGAAAACGTAATTTCACCAGCGAAAGTTGTGATAGTAGTAGTGTAATTTTTTACGTCACCATGAAAACTAAACTTTCTATAATGAAATTATTTTTAAACTACACCGCAAAACTTTCTTCCTGATGTTGTGTTGTATCATAAAACCACTGTCATCATCATTCAACATAATGTTAGCTACAAAACACCATTTCATATCGCTATCGTGATATTGATCTTGTTTTCCAGCAATTTTCTACTAAGCTCTAACCACTAAGCATCTGTTAACACTGCACAAAACCACACACCAGCCTCATCTAGTCTTGGAGGGTTGAGCCTAAAATTAAATTCAAAATCACAAACATGATTGGTACTGACTACGGTACCTATTATGTTGGAAACATTTAAATGATTAGGCGACTTATTTTCTCTGAACACGACTTACAGTTGTGCAGATTTAATGGAAATTAATTAAATAATTAAGAGACTAGATCATGGTAAAACTCACAAGCGTTTTTTAGGATTTTTAAATAATGTTTAAAATGAATTGTGTTTTTAATTGTGTGAAGTGTGTTTCTAAAATGAATGTGACTTATGTTTCTAAAATGACTTCAATGAAGAGTGTATTGGATATTTTTAGTAAATGTACAGATAACTATCGAATATAAATTTTAAGACTTTTTTAAATCCAGCCTCCCGATCTATCTATAGTAAAATGGTTTTCCTCGCTCATCTTAAACCACAACTCTAAAGTTGCAACCGATTTTGCAGCCACGATAAACTGTTAGTATAAGCGGTTAGTTCGAAATATTTGATCGTGATCCCGTTACCTGCCATCCTGTTAGCTCCGGGGTTGCCATTCTAACTACTCTAGATGGGACGGTCGGCCTCTTTGTGCGTTGACCCGTACATGGCAACACCGAACAACTTCCTGGTTGCTCTGGGCAATCTATTGCACCTATTTGCCAACTTAACAGCATTTACTGTATGCTAATATGTGAGAGTCGCTAACGCTTTGTATTTTGGCGTTCTTGTTTCTTTGTCCCGTATCTATATAGGTATATGGGAATGCGTCATGCGGACTATAACTGACAACATACTTATTAAATTTGGGAACAATTAGCTCTCTCTCAATTAACTCTCTATCTGTTCCCATTAATAACATGAATAGTAACATTAGGACAATGCAAAATGATTGACAGTAGGTACGGTACAAAATAAAAAGGATACTAGATTCTGAACGTATAAAATGTATTTTTTCTGTCGAAATTTAACCGTTCGAATTATAAAATTAAACAAAAAAATAATGTACTCATTTCAAAGCTTAACCAGATCAAATGATACCTAAACCATAAGACAAATATTTAAGAATTCGTTTCAACAGCACCTCGCTTCACCACAACTCGTCCAGCACTTTAAGTTAAATGTAAATAAATAATCTGACAACTTCATAAACAATCATCTAAATGACAACACTTTTAATGATGTAAGTAAAGATTACTTGAAAAACACTCAGCTAATTTTGAGGATGTGAAATGAAATAATTTATTTACTTTTCTTTAAAAGTTTTCAAGTTATCAAACTTATCAGTAATAATGTATTCATTATCACACAATTAAACATTATCATGCGTTCTCAAAATAACTTTAACAACCGATAATGTGACTAAGCACAATTTAAACCATAAACAATAACTACTTATAATTTAAACTTTCATTTGTAATCGCAAAATATTACCAATTACTATCTACTAAAAACGCTGTAGGTAAACTTAGCTACTGGTTAAACATGTAGATACAAATAGGATCGTTTGCTGGTAATTATTTAAGTTATGTTGGTAATTTCAACTCATCTAACGTTATAAATGGGATTAAATTACCAGCGACGAAATGTAATGTACCCCTATGAAGAAGAAATCACAAAGTCTGGGGTAAGGTTAATAATGAAGACCTATTTAGCCAGCAGGGCGCTTCTTCTTTCTATATTTCCGTTACGTTAAAGTTTATTTAATTAGGTAATGAAAAGAACCTCATCGATTTTATAACTCATGAAGGAAAAAAAAAACAGAAGGCCAATAAATGTATGATGAAAGATTTTGCAGAAATGATATGATGATAAAAGAGCCATGCCCCATCGCAACGTTGCGTCGAGGTAGCACGTTGCGGCTCCATTTTGTTCCATTGTTTTGCATAGGTATTGACACTGGCATGCGTTGACTTAAGTAGGTACGTCAAAACTGGAAAACTGGTGAAAAACAATTTCTGCGTTGTTTGTCGACGGACGTCAAAACGAAGACGGAGCATCCATTAGGGCTGTGCTGTCTTGGTGTGGCATAACAGAGCTGGGGTATAATCACATATTCATTACATTAGGTAACTGTATAAGGTATAGGTATAGGGGCACTATCATTAAACATCCGTAACCGAACGGAAATCAGTATAGTGATACTGATAAGACCTCAAACAAAACCAAACATAACATTCAATGGCGGTTAATAACGGCGGAATTTGTTGTAGGTACCTACCTACATAGGTAAGTGATAGTCTTTTATTTCAACGAGTTAATACTCATGGATGAATTTGTAGTCCACTACTTTTTACATGAAGATCAAAGTAAGTATGATGTTTTACAAGATACTTGCTTTGACTTTGATGTACAAACTTACCAAAAGAAAGCAGTGGACTACAAATTCCTCCGTGAGTTTTTGTGAGTCGTCAACCGCCGGGGCCGGTCCGCAAGTCATGTCCGTCAGAAAGTCGCATTCCTGCGCGGACGGCCTCGCCTTACAGGGCTGACCACAACGCACATTGCTGACACTCACAACTGCCTGGAATAATACACCGACATACTAGAACTTAAACTTCGATCGGCTAAGTACTAGCATTTGCCCGCGGCTTCGCCCGCGTGAATTTCCCACGGTAACATCAAACTACATGTATGCAAAATTGGCGTGAAGAGTAACAAACATACATACTTTCACATGTGTCATAATATTAGTTAGGATAGTTATCCTTAGTTAAATGCAGTTGCATTTCGAGGCAAAAATAATCTTACATATACTTATGTATACAATTTTTTGTATAGAAAAGATCCCGACCACGGGAAGCCTTTGCGCCGCTGTCGCCACCATGACACCTCTTTGATCATTCCTTACGTACTAGCTTTACCTCTACACATTTATTAGTTTTTGACACTGGGAACTTCCAAGCTTTGTGATTCGCACACACCACAAAAGGGTAAGCCTGCTTTTTGAGGATATTCTGCCATGCCAGGAAAGTTAGAAGCACATCTAAACTTAGTTTGTAGATAGGTACTTAACTAATGACATTTTATGAAGTCTTAGAGCAGAGGAAAAAACAAGGTTCATATGAGTTCTTAGTAATCTTACGGTAAATCCAGTTCGTGATTGTTTTATCTTGTCAGCCAGCACATCGCAGAATCTAGATTTTATCAAAAATTATAGTTTTCAAAGCATATACAATTTTGATTGGTACTTAGCCAACTTTACAACAGTTTTGTGGTCTTCAACTAAGCTAAGCGTGGTTTCTCAATTCAATATGTTATAAACTACACTATGTTATAAAAATACACTTGAAATACACCTAAAGAAATGTCATAACTGTCACAATCATTTCTTACAACTACAATCCTATCTTATTTTCAAAATAACAGGCATAGCTGAGCGTGAGCGTTAGAATTTGCGAGAAATGGTGAATGTCCTACTATTTAGGACATTACACTCGCTGTTTCGGCGTGGTTGTATGAATCGCGCGGCGGTTACCGTTACCGAGGAATGAGACCGTTCGCTCTATCGGTAACATCAATATAACACAGCTAGCCAATAATAATTCAATCGATCAAATACTCCAATCTTTATAAGTAATCTACGTATACCTACTTTGTTTCTTTCTTCTACATATATATTTTTTTCTTTATGTGGTACCATTTCGTCCACCTAAGATGCTAATAATATATAATAATAACTTTTTACTATTCCGTGGATAGATAAATTAGTTCTTTAGGACAAATAAAACGTTCATGAATTTTCATGACTTCCTATCAGATACCCCGTAATCCAAAAAATATGATAGGTAAAATGAAAAATGATACTCAAATTTATAATTTTAAAAAATATATCTGAAAACTGGACAAATTAATGACTAGAATCTAGAATAGGAACGAACGAACAATTGCAATAGATTCCAAATCCCCGTTAATAAAAGTATACTTAGGTAATTTATTATTAAGTCATGAATCTATACTGCTATACTACTTATTATTATAAAGAGGTGTTTGTGAGTTGGCGCATGTTCGAGGCGGGTAATTTCAAAAATTCTTTCACCATTAGGAAAGGTCATAGATAAAAGAAATAAATAATTTATTTATGGGAAAGGTACATTGACCACTCAAAATGACCACGGGAGCGAAGCCCCGAGCGACATCTAGTACTACGTATGTCTGTATGCTGTCTCTTATCTGCTTTTCTTAGGTCTTCTTTATTATATTTAGGGCCGGGTGGCTCATTGTCATTTTTCTCATTAATATGACTAATTAGTATTTCTTTCGACGAGCAGTATAAGTCACGCTACTCGGAACAATAGTCGATAATGTGACAATCGTCCAGTCGTGCGCACGCGCACGCTACATGCGCGATAACTTGTCGTTGTTGTGCATATTTTAAACATTACAGAGCCTAGAAAATAGGCGGCGCCGATAAAAACTTAAAAGCAATGTGTGTAGTCTTTCATACAAACACAAATGGTACAAAATGCAACCCTTCATGCCGCCTTATCTTTACAGAAATGCATAGAAAGTTCTCCTCACCTGCTTTAAAAGCAACGCTGTAGGAACCATAATTGCTCATAGGTTTATTTTAGTGTTTATTGTATCATCATCAACATCAGCCTCACTTTATGTGGGGTCGGTACAGCATGTCAGTCTCCTACAATTCTCCTTGTCTGATGTTAACCGATCTGTTACTTCCTTTTTAGCTATATCCTGCGCAACGAACTCAATCAACCTATTCATCGGCCTGCCCCTACCTCTTTTAGTGTTTATTGTATAACATATCTAATACTTTATAACTATATCCAACGTGTCGAACAGAGGTACTACATCCAACTGTAATATAGAATTGAATAAAACATTAAATTGCGTATTTCACTCACCTAAAGGGTCCTTAAAAATCATGCACATAATAAAGATTTGCCTAACAATCAAATCTTGTTTCTATCCCCTCATTACAGAATCTAGTGTACAATTGAGATTACCATCATTTCCAACTGAATGTGGTCTGGTTCACTATTTGCAAGGAGTTATTATTAAAATCTCTCAATCTGTCGCGCATCTGCGACCTAATTCTTGCTCCAAAAACAGCCCTTCATAAAACATTGCATATGAATGGAAACTGGACTGAATCTTAACACGTGATTCGCTGCGGGTCCTTTATTATGGGGCAATGATAAAAGGCCAAAATGTAAATGATTATAAATTGTATAAAACCCTATTTGTGCCATATTTTGAACTTGTTTTGACTTGAACAACCAGATGAATTTGATATCAGCTCAAAGTCAGTATTTCGAAAAAGAAATCGTTTTGGATGTACTTAATGCTGCGCAAAATAATATAATACCTAATTCGTCTTCGTACTTTAAACTTATCTTTGAATAATCAAGAAAGACGAAATAAATATAAATGTAACAGATCCAGAGCCGTAACTACAGGAGGACTAGAGGACGTTGCCTTCGAACATTTACCAGCTAATCTTATTTTCTTCTCGTATCAATCTCTAATTTTATTTGGTTGGTTACCTATTCATAATGTTATAAAAATGTAGTGCGGCAATGGTCCAGATCTTTTTCCACCTAGCTACGCCACTGAAGATATAATAGAAGTTCAGGGCCAGTCAGTGCGGTGCTTGGTCTAGCCATGAACTCCGAAGGGGTCGCACCCACATATACGAGTATAGTGAATTTTTATTGCTAATAAAAGTTTATTACAAAGCGTTCCTCAGAAACCCGCAGGATACTGGTATGACGTACCCGGGTGAAGGGTAGATCGCACGCATGATTTTAATTTAGGATCTTGTGTTATAAAGCGTAGGGTCCAATAAAATAGTTCTGGTCCTCTGTTAGACTATGGACATATTTATATTTTTATGATTTTCATTTTCTGAGTTTTGATTTCAAAGTCATTTTAGAAGGGTTTTTACAGACAGAAAGCGCAGTTATTTCTAAGAATTGTGGTTTTTTAATTGGCCGAGGTACCTAGTATTGCAATAATCGTCGTAAAAATGAAATTGAATTTCGAGGAGGCTGCTTCTAAATCGCGGGTCTGTGTTCTAAGTAGAAAATAATAATATAAAAAAAAACATTCGAATTATGGAAATTATAATTTTGAAAAATTTCTCCGATATCCATGTTTAATAAAAATGAGAATAGTATCTAAGACCTTGAAGTCAAAGAAAAGTGAACGAGCTGCGTTATTTAGAACACTTTACGGAATGCTGCGGCCTTCGTCATCGTCAAGTAGTTTTTTTTAATGGGTTCTGTTTAGGGCTCGAGTGTAATGAGAATTTGTGATCTCACGCCGAGTCTGTCATAGCCCCGAGTCATGGGACAAAAATAACTAACCAACCGATCTTTACAACCAGCGAGTGTGGGTGTTAAACCATGTGAGCTGCGATTTATTGATTTATTATACATCTGCCGAAGGTTATTAAGTTGATAATATCATTTTTCCATTTTAGTAATGCTATATCGCAAACATATCAGTTCTGATATGATGCCACATCTGGCCCATTATGACGGCGCATAAGTACTTTTTTTTTTACGATATCATATCAGGCTCAACGTAATACCTATTAGTCTTTCTGGCGCCTGATAACAGCCAGTTAACAGAAATTTGTAATTGGTTGAGTTTTATATTATTTAGCATTTTTAATGGTAAGGCAGTTCTCTAAAAAAAACAACTGACAGCTCGATAGGCAGTCTATTTCCATACAAAAATCAATTATACAGTGGGAGCCTATACAATTTAATTTAACCAAATTTTTAATAATGTAACATTGTTTTATGTTTCATATAGGTAATAATAATAATAATAATTTTCTTTATTCACTTCTCACAAGGATATGGGTACATAAGTAGTTACAATTTCAAGGTTTACATACATGTTGTGCAAAGAGAAATACCTAGTCCTTGTGAGAGTCTGGAGTCTGAACTAGGTCGAAACCTGTACTACAGATCTCCAGGCTCCCTCCCAATACATAATCAAGTGATCAACATTTTGTAAGAAAGTGAACGTTCAAATATGAAAGAAAAAATACATGCTTTGAAAAGAAGTTAAATATTTATAATATATTTTTCTTTTTAGTTCCCATTAAATGATTACAAAAAATGAGTAGTATGTGTACAAATAACAGTCCTATGATCTTATTTTAAAACATCTAACAAGTTTTCAGTATCCTCATAAGATAAGGTAAGTAACCATGCAGAAACATTCCTTTTGCACTGGTATTTTGTACTTGTGTAAATAGAAATCTTTTTATGTATTTTACTATATAGGTAAGGTCCTAAAAAGGAGAAAAATTTATGTGCAAAAAAAGTATTACATCCTTTTATTTTACAAATATTATGAGATTTGCGTTTTTTTAATAAGGCTTCATCGAAATGCATCTTTCCATGTTGTGTGAGAATAGTTGCTACAATGAACAGTTGTCGGATTGTAAGAACTTCACATTCTTGATACAGAGTTTTAGTGGGATAAAGAATATTTTTAAATTTAGATATTTTTAAAATTCCTCTTTGTGCAACCTCAAGTGGTTTCAGAATTGTTTTAGGAGCACCACCCCATATCAAGATGCAGTATGTTGCTACGGTTTGACATAAAGCAAAGTATATTGTTTTTAGAGTTTTAGGCTTCACACAGTGTCTTAGTTTCTTAAAAACCACCATGAGTTTCCGTAGTCTGTTTGTGACAGAATTTATATGTCTTTTGAAGCTAAGATTATTATCATATATTACACCTAAATATTTTAGATAAGTTGTATTTTCTAAATGTGGACAATTACAAGAGTTAGAATCTAAAGCGCATTTATGTATTATCAAATTTGATTTTAAGTTTTGACTACTGATGGTATTTCTAATGGAAAAGCAAATGTATTTTGTTTTATTTGTATTAAGGGATAGATCATTGTTATTTAGCATAGCTGTTATATCATTAAGTCCATTCTGAGCAGCCTCAAAAACCTCTCTCCAGGAATCAGCAGCAAACACAAGCGCTGTATCGTCTGCATATGCTACAAGTTTACCATGTGTTAATTCAGTAAGACATATATCATTTATATAAATGAGAAAGAGAGTGGGACCCAGTATGCTGCCCTGAGGGACTCCGTGAGTAATGGGCATGGCGTCACTTAAGTACGTGCCTATCTTTACTTGTTGGCTACGGCCCGAGAGATAGCTTTCGAAGATCTGCAACTGGACCCCTCTAACCCCTATGTCTTGTAGTTTATTTATCAAGATGGAGACAGAGACCGTGTCAAAAGCCTTGGCCAAATCAAGAAAAATTCCTAAACATTTTTGTCCTGCATCTAGATTTTGAGTTAAAAATTCATTCAGATCTTGAACTGCGTCTGTTGTGGATTTACCTTTTCGAAAACCGTGTTGGTTCTTTGAGAATATATTGTACTTTTCCAAATAATTTACTAGTCGATTATTAATAATTTTTTCGAGTATTTTTGAAAATGCTGGCAAAAGGGAAATTGGCCTATAGTTTCCGACACAGTCTCTGTCACCATCTTTGTAAATTGGAACTACAACAGATTTTTTAAGAGCCGTAGGAAAAATTCCTCTCGTAAAGCACAGGTTGATAATATACGTTAGTATCGGGACTAGGAATGGTTTACAAAGTTTTATAATTTTATTTGATATTCCATCCCATCCGACCGAACACTCATTTTTTAGTCCGTTGATTACCGTGTTAACCTCTTCCTCGTCTGTTTCTGTTAATACTAGCGAATTTAATGTATTTTTTATCTTTTTATCAGCTGTTTTATTATGTTGTTTATTTTTTGTTATCTTATCTGCGAGATTTTTACCAACATTTGTAAAATATTTATTTACTAAGTTTAAAGAGTCTTGTGGGTCAGGCGCTAGTGTTAGTAGTTCTTTAGGAATAGAATTCGATTTATTTGAAATATTAGAAATAGCCTTAACAGCCTCCCACATTTTTTTATTGTCCTTACCTGCCTTTTCAACTTGATCACTGTCATACGTTTTTTTAACTGATTTTAAAAGTTCATTGCAGTAATTTCTATAACGTTTATAAGTTATTTTAAGGGTGTCGTTTGTGGGATCCTGCTTTTGCTTAAGATGCAGATTATCCCTATTTTGTATGCAGCGGAGTAAGCCTGGCGTCAGCCAAGGTTTGATAATTCTTTTACGCCGTGAACTTTGATAAACTCTGGTATTTTTTTGGATTAGTTTACTTATTTCATCAATTAGGTAATTTATACAGAATTCCGGATCTTTTGATTGGTATATGATCTCAGCTTTTATTGTATTAATATCTTCAATTAAGGATTTTTCATCAAGGATTTTATGTACAATCGGTTCTTGTTTACATACACTAGTGTTTAATAAAAAAGAAATTACTGGTTTATGATCAGTAATCGTGGCATTGGGAACTAGTGTAAGTGCTGGAAGATTTGATTTTAAAAAGACGTGATCAATACTCTTTTGACTAGCGTCACGGGTAACTAGAGTATGAGCAGGAAGAAGTCCATGATAAGCCATGACATTTAAATAATCCTCGGAACTCTGATCAATTTTATCAAGGTTAATTGCAATATTTATATCCCCCACATAAATAATATTTTGATATTTATTTAGCTTTGTTAAAAGTTCATTTAGAGAGGCCAAGAAAGGTGAGATATTAGAATATGAAGGGGAGCGATATGTGCCGACTAAAACCGTTTGATTGTTCAGTTTTATAATTATACAATTTGCATCCATAAAAATAGGTTCTTCAGAAGTTACATTGATGGTGTCCTTAACATAAACTACAACACCATCATTTTGTATAGGATTTCGAGTAGTGTAATAAGAGTTATAATTTTTTAGACTTGGAACAGAGTTGGTATTAGCAAGTCGACACTCGGTTAAGATAAGTATATCTATATCAGTTTTTATTCTATCTAAAAGTATTTCAATCTCATTACAGTTGCAGTTTATGCTTCTTATATTTTGCGTCAATAGGGATAATTTAATTTTGGATCTAGGTATATGTTCTACAACATCTTCTACATTACAGGATATTGATTTATATTTAGTAGTGTTTTCTATATCATCATATATATTTAACTGATCGAAGACGGGATAGAAAAATTTATCATGTGTATCGTCACATATTTGACAATTATTTGAAAAGCAGGGTATTGGTACGTATTTGTGATAATGACAGTATTATTTTTGTATCTGAAAAATATATAGTGATTTTTAGTAATTTTTGTTATGTTTTCTATCGGTAAAAATCGGTTAAGCAGGTAAGTTAAATATTTTATAGCTAATGTAATGTTTTCAAGTATATGTTTTGTATGTATGAGCGTGTATGAAATCCATAACATAAATGAGACAAAAATACCTTTTACATATTCCAACAACTTCTCGTTTGATAATATTATTATATTACTCAGATGAAATGAATGTTTTATTATTATTCTTTCATTTTTGTTTTTTAGGTTTCTAAGAATGTATGGACAGAAAATCAAATCATCATACATGTAATCTACATTTCTATATCCAGTAATCAATCGAGATGTACAAAAAAACAAAGTCCAACAAAAGCTTATCTTCCACACAAAGTTCATTTTTGTTGCAATGAAATCAATTATTTGTAAATAAATGTCTGCAATTATTGAGTAATATGACTCAATTATTATTTGAGTAATATTGTTTCTAAAGTACAAGTAAATAGAAAATATTAAAGTAGAAATTTTCTGTTGTATATTATTTACATATGTATAAATAGTTCTAATATGGAAACTCGGTTCTATTTTCTTACAAGTACTTACCAACATTTTAATGTTACGTAGCACAATATTCACACTCCACAAAGACCTATGCTCAAATCTATCTGCAAATTTACCACCAAGTATATAGTTGATATAATTTAAGTGGGAACTGAAAAAACGAATCAATAATATTTTAAGTATATAATAGGAATTTAAGTGTGTATCACGAGGTTTGTATATTGTATAGAAAAAACATTTGCACCTAGGAGTTATAAACATGTTTATAACAAAGGGCCTTAAAAATAACACATTTCCATTAAAAAAGAATGTCTGTAATAGTCAACCTGATAGTAACTCACGCAGATTATCTTCGGATACTATTCTTATCACCTTAGCATCTTGCTGATTTTTCTGTTTGACATATATTTTCCCATATGAGGTCCAGCACATATATTTATTGTGTTCGTTCTTAACGAATTCCCTTGTCCGGTAATACAGCTCACTGGTGTGTTTCGTCAATACTTCATCAATGTAGATAGTGCAGGGCTCACCTGGTAATCCAATATGTGAAGTGTTTAATCTGTTATTTTGATTTTCTCTGTCATAGATTCTGGAGTTTTTAATCACAGATGTTTTTAAGTTCAAAGTAGTAAAATCGACTACTATGTGGTTATTTTTCACATTTTTTGATTTAAGACGATAAATATCTCGTATGTCTGAGTCCATTATGGGTTTTTTTATCGTATGCCCGATGTTCTTGACAATATCCATGAGTACATTCTTATTTTCAGTACTTTGCTTAGGAATATTTTTAATTTGTACGCGGGACATGCAGGAACCCGATTCCAAAAGTTCTATTTTTGATTCTAAAGTTTCAATCCGATTTTTGTATGAGTCATTTTCTCTTTCGAGACGTTCCATTTTCAAGATAACATCATCATATTTTAAAGATAGGAATTCAATACTTTTTTGTATCTCTAAATTTTGTTCCGTAATTGTGGTCAAAAAAGTATCCATTTTTGCATTTTGTTTGTTTTCGAAAGAGAGAAATAAGGCTGTGATTTGAGGCATAAGCTCCGAATATATATCGTCTTGGTCTACATCCAGCTTTCTTTTAAATCTGCGAGTAATATTCGCTGAGTCGCGATCTCGTTGTTTTGTTATGACGTTTAGTTGTGTATCGGATCCTCCGCTCATATTCAATAAGTTTGTAGCAGGTAGCATACTGCTGTGCGGTGGTGTATGCTGAGTCGACATGTCAAACAGCCCGGTAGTGCGTCTTTGTCTTGCAGGCTTAGATATGTATACCGCTGTGAGATCTTCCGTCGCTTCGTGCTGCGTCGGAGCAGAACAGAAATATTAGTTGTCTTTTGTCCTCAAGGTGGGGAGCGAGTGCCGCGCTCGCCGTGACCTTGCAATATGACGTTCAATTGATACTTCTTGCAAAACGACGTAAGTGCACTTCTATTATCGGCCGGAAAGTATGAACACACTGTATACACTGTTAGAACCGTTTTTTGTTTGAGCACTTAAATAATAATTTTATTTAAACTTGTGACACGTCCACCTTCGAAGCGATCTCGGACGGAAGGTACCTATGATAATTAGATAACCCGTTGCCATTTTTAACATACATCGAAATAGATCTTCCACGATAGATTCGTAGAGTTCAATTGATGTGATAAGTATCGAAATGTTCCTAGCAAAAATAAATTTAATTTGAAAAACCTAGGTAGGTAACACTTATTAAAAACTTATTAAGAGATTAGTTTCAGCAAGCGACCAAGCAAATACCACTGTGAACAGCAAATAAGCAAGCAAGCAATCATAATCAAAATTCTCTGCAACTTTTATCAGAACTTTAAAGGGTGAATTTCAGGAGCGTTTTGAACATTAGTGTTACTATGTATGGTACATAGTAATCAATTTAATTATCCTATTTTATATATATTATAAATAAGTAAAGTAATGTTACAATGTTAATTTTACAAATGTTTAATTTTTAAAAATGTCGGACACTAATGAAACGCTACATGCGTTCAAACGCTCATGAAATTCACCCTAAATAATTTGAGGTTTTGAGTCATATAATGACACTGACTGTTGGAAATGGAAATTTTCACAAAGACTGTCTTCTATCAAAACCAGTTTTGATAACGACCATGCATATCTACATATTAGGAATTGTCATCTCCGTAATTGAAGGAGCTAAGGCTATCGGAACACGGCCATTAAAGCGGGATTGGACTGCACACAGTGGGCCAGGCGTAGGCGAGGATAATTCCTATGACTCACAGCGGGCGGGTAGGCGCCCAGCCCACATACATTTTATTCAAATGTACACCCATAGACAACCTAAGTAATAGATAATTTGTGAGATTTAAATAAGTTAGATTTAACTAGGTAAGTTGCTTTTATTATTATTTAGCAATTGTTATTACTTTTGGCACCCAAAAATTTTGGTATCTAATTTTTCAAGTATTAGGTATTTAAAGAGTTTATAACATTTGCAATAAAAATGGTGACATTATGACTGACTGAGTCATAGCAACATACACAAGCTTTACAAAGAACCATTCAGTCAGATTTTTGAGTCACTGGCGTCTGGTCGGTTATCGTTCAACAGTGCAAAGTTTATTTGAAACTATGCTAGTCCCATATTATGTTGTAAACTATATTTTATGGATCTCCTAATTCCTGGATCGTTTTTGTCGTGTACTTGTGAAATTGTAACCTCTTCTTGTACTTTATCATTAACTACTACCTAAGGAATACATTTTTAATAACTAATTTAAAACGAAACTTTACTTTTACCTAGTCAAGACTATGCCTTTACCAATTAGTGATAAAACTTTATTTCATTTCGTACAAACATTACGTTGCGATTGCTGGCACCGGTCTCGATTGTAAACCTAATTTACTTGAAGGAAATCTTGTTGTGCGCTGGCGCAGTTTACGATTTCCTGTTATTATTGAATGCCAAGTCACCTGGCACTTATAGCGTTAATGAAAACAATCCTTCAGGTTGAAGACCTGTTGTAATGTAGCCAGCGTTCAGACTAATAATTTTAAGCAAGACCAAATAATCGTGAAGCAAACAAGTGGACGACCTGTGAGTCAGTATCATTCGGGTGTAAAAATCATTGGTCAAAATTTTAATGAGCATGATGAGAGCGTTTACCTCCTATCAGGCAATCAGCAATCATGATGTAGGTATTTGGTTTTTTTTTTACAAAATTATCATTTTTGCTAAGCATTACTTGTTGTCAAAGAGATCTTGTTGCATTCGACGTGTGACAAAAATAATGAGTTGGTTCACCATCACTTCGTACTTATCATAATAATGTATCGTCATGGCACTGAAGCGATTTTGAAAATTTTTATTATATTAGGACAGAATTTATAGAATAGGTGAAAATTTTATTAACTGACATTTGATTACGGACCGGACAGAATAATAGATAGACAGACGGGATAGTTGAGACTAAATAAAAACTTGTAAAAATCGAGTGCTAGAAAATGAAATAATATGATGTTAAGTGGAAATAAATATTGTTGAACCAAATACAAGATAAATGATTGGTAAATCTAGAGAAGACGAGATCACCGATTGTATTGGTCTCGTCGGTTGAAAACTTGATCTTCCTTAGCGAGCAGAACCAGACCAGACCAAAAAGTCGACTCATTCCATTGTTGATTGCAACAAGACGCGGTCGCGCGATCCAATGGGAAAAGTCGCACAGCTTGGAATTTTGTAGAGTGTACAAATTGTGGAGGCGGTATCTTACACAATGCATGAATTGCATTTTATACAGCTAAATATTTTTTAATTTCATCATATCTGGTGATGTCACCAAGAATTTTAATTGTTCACTCCATGACCAATTATTAAAGTAGGTAGCATGTTATAAAGACAAAATGCCCATATGTGTATTAAATTTTCAGTTCAGTGTTAGGCATATCAGGATTATCACGATAGTTGCTTAAAGGATAAGTACTCAATAATAGTAGTCAAATCGAATAAAAACTTCATAAGTTTAAATATTGACCATTTCAATAGATTCCACTAAATTTAGTCTACCATAAACCATTTACGTTACATCAGCGTTATTTTCAAATCTTAAATGCGTTTCCTTATTCCACTAGCACTTGGGTGATATCACATGTGAACAAAGTGGATTTCAAGTGTCCTCTTTCACCTCGGATTAGTATTAACCAAATGAACACCTAGGCAAATTGATTCTACCCTTTTGGTTCACCATGGAATCGCAATGCTCTTGTCAGTGCAACGACTTTCTTTGCAATTGAATAGTGTTGCTCTGTGTAGACTTCATTTTATACAGCATATTTACTATATACAAATGACACCTCCACGTTTAGTCGACCGGGTCGCGGTTGCGACCTAGTGCAGGGCGTAATGCAGTGCAATCACCGGGCGCGTACGTTCCCGTGAGAACCAACGGGCGCTGCGCCGGCGCAGCTACGCTCGCATGCCAGCGAAAAGGTCACCGTTTTGATACTGTTACGGTTTTCATATTTGCCAAATGTCGTTTCATTGCAGTTTTGCATTTGGATCATTTATTTATGACTTTCTTATTACATTTTCAAGTAAATATTGATATCGGTCATAATTCAGCACATTTATTTTATTCATTCTTAATTCAGAATAGGATAGAGAATGTTTGTGTAAGAGTATAGATGTCAATTTGCTAAGTATTATTATGATGAAATCCAAAGATTTATGCAGCACACAGCTTTAGATTTTTCAAGTTATCCATGTATGAATCACTGGATAAAAACATTGATAAAAAAACTCCATTACTGGTAAACATTCATCATTGGATTTTTTGGGATAAATAACTAAACTACCTAAGTAAATATGAGTCACACATAAAAGTAACAACATCACCGTAATCTATATTATAAGCTGAAAGGGTAAAGTTACAACATGGTTACAACTAATGACGAGACAAATAGACAGCACACCCAAATTATCTAAGTAACGTCGATACCTACATATACTGCGGCATTGATGATGAAACTGGTAGGTACCCTGTAAACACAAATAAAAGGTAGATATTTAACTAATTAACAACGTCACGGGTAAGTACATAAAACAAATTATAGTGTGTTAAGGAATGCTGTAAATTGAAGATCGAGTTTTAAAATAATTAACAAATCATCTTTAATGGGAGGTTACGTTACTTCGGTGTGATAATTTAGAGCAAGGTAATTGCTTGAAGGACGGATAAACATTTTTCAAACACCAAAATTCCAGTTATTTTGAAAACCTCAGAAGAGGCAGTGATCGGTAATCGGATCAATTTCATGATAACTTTAGTCTTCCTGATTACCACTTACATAACTTTTCCTTATTAACAAATTACGAGGTTTTATTTTTATAGCCATCATGAAAATTGCACAATTACGCAACATTTCCAACATCTTCCACAATTCTTGGTATCAACATCGTGTGAACATCTATAAAGAATTGCGTTTCTTAAATAAAAAACAAACCATTGACGACGCCAACACCAACCATTATTACATGATCTTTCTCATTCCCATCAAAACTTACAAGATGTAGAATTAAATATGGTACTGCTTATGAATATCAGAGTTCTATTGTGGCAGGTCGACCTATGCACATGCTGCATCCATTGAGATTCTTCACACGGTCAGAGATGACAAAAAATAATACAAAAACCGTTACGCCCCAGAAAAAATGTTCCCATAAATTATGAATGTGTCTCATTGAGAAAGTTCTGTGGTACTGATGTTGAGATCATAAGACGTCCTTTTCGACTCTTTGTGGTGTTTGTTTGGAATTCATCTAATTTCATTTTGTTATTAATAGAATCTAGGGGTAGAAAACAAACGCATTAGTTATAACTTATCAACTTTTACTCAGGTTCTTGCTTTTGAATTGGATTCCAGACATCTTAACATATTAAGTAGGTTATATAATATTAAACAGTTGCTTATATTCGCTTAAATGTCCACTAAATGAGTAGAGAAAATAAACATAGAAATCTTATCTTGCCTCACAGGATCGCAACGACCGTTTGTCTATGTATGTGCTATGTATTCATTATAATGCGTCTGTTTCATCAGTTACAAATGAGTACCGTGTTTTATTCTCTTAATCCAAATTTGATCATCGTTATAAATTAAAGTTAGCAACACGCAATAGACATTCTGTTGAACTTTTGATCAGGATTCAAGTGAACTTTGCAAAGCTGACTCACCCGGATATTGCGTTCGAGGTTATCTACATTCTTATTTGTTGTAAGTTTTGGAAGTATTTGGATGAGATGGTTTCTATGAAAGGATTTTTTACTCACAATGGCTTGAGATAAAAATTTTAACAAAAAACTGTAGACACATGGATTCCATATGTAGCGTGAGATCGAGATGGTAGTTTATATTATCAATGGACCAACGGACAAGATTATGACAGAAGCATGCTCACCACGTGCAAGACATCTATTCATACAAATGCTACAAGGAAAACCTTTGCTCGGTTGACTCATATTAATAAGAATATTGTATATAAGTATATCCTAGAATCAATCTAAGCCATAACAAATTCCTGTGTGTCGTTAATAACATGCCGATGGGTACTGATATGAGGAAATTGAAATTATTCTAGGTACATATAGGACAGGATGCTAAGCTCATTAAAATACAGCACTATTAATGCCAATTAAGTACTTACGATTAAAATCTATGTTGATTTTAATCTAATATAAACAAACATTGATATTGGTCCAAAATCCTGACGTGGAAGTAACTAACCTAAAGCTGTGCCCATAGCATAGCCCAGATGGTTTCCAGTAAATTTGATGACTTTTGTCTCTTGATTTCTTGTACTCGCACGCTTTTGTATACTTAGTAAGGTAATTTTGTATGTCGGGACATGGAACTCAATTTTGCAGCATATATTTTCGACCGTTGAGGTAAAATGTTGAACACATTTTTAGTATTGACAATGCATTATTACGATAAGGATTACCTGATGGTGCACCCAAGAATGGCTCCAGGTATGGGAACTCCTCAACGGTTTAATGCACGAACATGGTTTTTTCGTCACACATTGCCCTCTCTTATCTATCTGACAACAATAAAAGCTAGTCAAAATTGTCATTTTTGTAAAAATCTTATTACCTGTTATTATTTAGTGAATAAAATCGACATTGTATATTACGATTTTCCCTGATTTTCCATTGAGGAGGTAATCTAGTTCAATATTAAATCCCATATTTTGGCTATCATCTACTGAGAATAACTAAACAAAGTATGTATGTACTTACTGGATTTTATAACTAAAAACAGTATGAAATGCATTATAATCTCCAGAGGAGGTTATTTGATGTTTTATTGAAATGTAATAAATTCCAACGGGTTTAAGTAATGGCAGTAACCGTAGAGCAGCCTTGGCTATCTCGTCAGGAATGCAGTGAGGGCAGCTACCTCCGCCTCCCGCACAATACACCACTTTGAAGTATGCACATCTTGGCTTCGTCTGGTCGACATTCTTGGGCCAGTTCCAGGCCTGCCCAGGACATCTACAGCAAGCACCCGAGACGGAAGGAGCTGCGGAAGCGGTACTCCGAAACAGAGACAAAAATATAACGAATTAAAACATTCCATCTTCCATTTCAATATAGACTCTGCTCCAAAAAGTTAAAGTCTAATTGTCTTTGTCAAATCACGACGCATACAGTATTGTGGTTACTTGGTAATTTTATACTGGCCATTTAAAATTAAAACGTGGTATATTTTACATTCTGTCCATGTAAAATAGACTTTGATTTGTCAAGGTTAAAGTTTAAAATGCAATCCATTTTATAAAATTATTTAAGGCAAAAACTCCTCCTCTTGCAGTGATCATAGAGCGCAACCGTCTCGCTTCACTGTAGCGTACATCCTCATACAAGGTATAATTTTCCCTTGTAATTTTCTTTTATTTCAGTCAGTACTTGGTTGTGAATTTGTGATAAAAATTTTGCATATAAAAATACATTTGTAAAACTGTTAAGTGAACGAACGAAATAATTGAATAATATTAAAGTCTAAACAAAATAAAAAAGCCTGTGGTACCTACTTGTATGTAAACCTCCAATAGCTTTTAGGTAAACTATAAATTATATATAAATATAAATTTCCTATTTCCGAATTTCGTAATTACTGGGAATTCATCGCTTTGCCGTTTTATTCCTAACACCAGTGGATATTTTATTGCGCAATCGTACGCACTAATATATTTATAGAAACATATTTTACCATTTTAGCTACGTTCTTCACTCAAATAGACCTCCTACGGCATCGTATATTTCTCATGGTTCTTTATTTGTAAACTAATGGCGCAGCGCGGGCGCAGCGTGGAGCGGCATCGACGCTACAATTACAGGACCCGCATGCCTCCTCAATTGTCAACAATTATTGGAAATCAATTGGAAATCATTCATTGTCTTCATTGTTAGCTTATTTGAAATGACACCAACGATGTGGCTATTTAATCAATCTTAATTAGATGCAATTAAAGAGCCTGATAAGTGGAGACTAATATTAATATATACTTAGTTAATTTAAATTAAGTAACCAAATAATTTAATTAAATAAATAAGTAATCTATACAAATCGAAACAAATAATAGGAGGTAAAATTTGACATGATAAATTCCGAAACAAATATCACAAATTTTCAGTATGTATGACATAAGGTATCAGTCTCGTGACATTATTCATTGACGGGTTTGCGGACTGCAGTGAAAGTGAGGTCGCGCGCTTTCTACCCGTCATCGGAACCAGTGCGAAAGCAAAGCCGGCGCAGCCACCACCACCGACATCCTTTCTAATAGCCAAGTCTGTTAGGTTAGTGTTTTCTCTAGCTATCTCTCCAACTAGTTTACCTGTTTCTTAAAAAGATGTGGAGAATATGAAAACATTAACAGAGGTCATACGATGCAGTCATATGACAAATTTGTTCATACCTTAGTATTTGTTTTAGTATGAGCTAATACTTACGTCATTTTAGTTTCCACGCAGTTTCCAGTAATCATGAAAAAAACAGGGCCTAACTATTATTATAGTACTTATCACATATGTATTTCCACCCTGTTTTGTGAGGGATTGGCAAACACAATACGATATAGAAACGGAGTAAATTCTAAACTTGATATTAATTTGATACCTCTGGTTAGGTCTTTGTACTCAGAAACAATAATATCTTAGCCAGAGCCTTGACTTTTAGTTTGAAAGCATGGCTTTTAATAAAGTCTATCATTCAACCTTGAGTAGGTAGGTACATTAAACAAAAACATAAGTTGAGTTTAGTTACAATGATGTCTTGCAATTTCAATTGAATATGTAAACATTTGTAAAATGTCATCAAAACAGACAGATTCGAACTCGGTGGTCGTGACTTTGGACATCATAAAAATGGCCGAATTCAGGTGGTACAATCGCTCGAATATTCTATACATCATATTTTTCTTCCACCTATCATTGATATCAGTGGCACCTGCTATATACGCCACTTTCTTCACCAAGACGAATTGTGCAGAAAAAACAATTTGGCATTTCGAAGGTGTGAATTACACGAAAAATTACAAGTCATATCTTCTTCGTCCGCCGATGGAGTGAGATTTTTGATTGCTTGGATGTAACGATAAACATAAACATAAAAGAACATTTATAAAATCGAGCAACATCTGTATTTATACATTCAGCAGACAATAGCCGTGTATCATAATATAGTTAGTATGAATAACTACGTGCGAAGCCATTCTCTGTTTTTCTGAAGACTCCACACAATGTCCATTGTGCAATTCCCGCGCAGCAACGTGAAACGAGATCCTCGCGCTTAATGCGATGCGTAGCTCTTGTATACTCGCCTACACAAAACAAAAGTGCGATAGCTATGGAAGTGTTCTAATCCAAAGTACTAATATAACTAAAGTAATTATAGAAAATTTAGAATATTGTTTCAAAACACATAAAACAACAATTTTTAAAATTAAAATGCAAACGGGACGTCGATCATTAATTTACCAACGCAATGTCATTTTGATAGGAATTCATAGCTTCATTAATCTGAATATTTCTGTAGCAAGTATTGTTACCAGCACCTATCATTTTGGAGTTGTCAGTCAGTATTTGTGCTCCATGGTAATAATTTCCACACTATAAAAAATCTATTTCTGTACGTAGTTCCCTACTTCTCTACCACTTCTTTAGTTAATAACTTGTTTTGTTTCTCTGTGTCCTTATATTTCAGTGTCAACATTACATTTAGCTAAATGCTCATTAAAACCACAGGAGTAGGGAATCGGAACAGAGGCAAACACGAGGCAAAGCTTCTAAGAATATGCGATATTGTTACATTACATTTTAATAGAGTTGGCAAAAGATATTTAAATAAAATAAACAAAACATTTATTAGCTTTTCATTATGTACATTATAGTCATACAGTTCATACGTACCTGCAAATCTCTTCCCGCGATTGATTTTTAATGCAAAAGCAAATGTTCATCACTGGCTTAGGTAACTATCTTTTTAACATATTGTGTATTTGACGAAATTTGCTCGCTGCTGGTCTAGAGTACAGAAGATTGAGTGCGAAAAATTTTAAACAAGCCAGTCTTTTTTTTTTCATTTATATCGGTTCACAATTTATATTCCATATCAATTTCCACACTATGATCGGTCTTTACATCTAATTGCCTTTTAATAATTTGGGACATGCGTTTCGTCAGAAACTTACCACACAATTTTAAAAAGTCTTCTTTTGTTACACTATCTAAAGCACACGTCTTATGTTTTTTTGCTTCTGGAAGTTCGAGTGTCAATTTCCGCTTATTTGGAGAGTCCGCTAAAAGGTGACTCGCCGTTTGTGCTGCTTTATGCTCATTAGTTTGCTCATCAGGTTCCGTCTTAATGCTACGAGATATTTGATCTTGCGAAATTGCAGTGTTATTTAAAAAAATATCTGGGCTAGAACATGGTTCAGTTTTATGTATAACTTGAATATCCTGATTTTCTTGTGCAGATATAGACTTCAATTGGCTTGAAATTGCACCATCATTTGAAGGCAAATTAAGCGTTGGAAAAGCATTGTCACATAAATATTTCTTAGTTTTATTTTTGGCAAAAAATATATTAGATCTTTCGAAGTGATCCTCGCATATTCTGTATCTTTGCCTTGTGTTATCGTCAATAATTTTAAGCACAAGATCTTCCCGCCCGACAGCATTTAACCACTTCATTCACCTGAAAAAAAAACAAAATAAATTGCCTAGTTAACTGGTTAAGAATAACATGCATCAAATACAATAATTAAATGTCACTTTAATTGATCAGTTTTATTAATTTCGAGACTTACTATTTTTTTTCCTCACATTAAAGTACCTATATTAGAATATCCAAAATTCATAACACATCACTGTCATAAAAGCTCCATAAAAAATTTTGTTTTTGACAGTAGAAATAAATATGATTTGACTAGTTAGAAAGTAGCCAATTATTTATTGAAAGTTGACAAACATACGGGGCGGGTGAAGGCTTATAATGCCATTAGCACTTTGGTTACGGAACCCTGCAAATGTAGGGCTCTAATAAACTGATAAACTTCAAATTAAATCAACAAGAAGGTAGGTAAGTACTTAGGTACATTAGACCGCACGTCGCGTCGGTGGTAATACTTCGCCTTTATTGCGTAGCAGGAGCAACGATGTGCGATCAGCCATACTACTGATTAGGTAGGTACCTACCTAGATTTAATTTGTCCGCGTGAACTGAGAGCTGCCTATCGGCGAAACATAGCGCAGAACAGAAGACTTCAATTTGGGGTACCTACCTACTGAGCCAGAGGGCTGTGTTATTTGACAGACATCATACGTACCTATTACACTAAAATATTAAAATTAATAAACGGAAATATTGTAGATCCTTGCTGTCTGTGTGTATACCGAGATAACAATTACAAGGTTTATGCGATCTACCTATAAAATTAGTTAACTTGGATTACTTATGTACATAAGTAATCCAAGTTAACTAATTTTTTGGTACTTTTTTACTTACCTATTGGAATCCTTGGGATAATTGAAATATGAAATATCTTTATTCCTTCTAGTATTGTTCATGCAAACTGTACAATATGTAACCATTTTACACCTCGGAATCTATTTACCCGTACTTTAGCCAACTGAGCAGGAGCTCGAAACAAATATGGCAGCCGTTGCGCGGCCCTAAGCTTGTCTACTGACCGTCACACATGTAAAGCGACGCGACGCAGAGGCTAGTAGACACACACACATGCGCCGTAGGTATGCTTATGTACGAAAACGCAGTACGAAGTTAAATAATTTATTCAGAAATAGACGTTTTGATTACTTTTATGAATTACGACATTTACTATATTTTTTCGGTCTCAAAGTACCTATATCAAAAATGCTTTACTAGACCACATATATTAACTGAAAAAACTTTGGTGCATAAAATTTTCACAGTTGTTGGTGAATGTTGTTCCAGGCGTCTTACCTAGGGTTTATGACAAAAAATCTCTGCTCAACTGAATAAATTAAATAGGAACACTCTGTACTTTTAAACTCTATGCGTTACTGTCTTGCAAGCTCCATATAAAATTTTGTTTTTTGTTTTAGTACTAGCATTTCGGAACGACCACCGCTTAGAAGATATGCTGAAAGAAACTTATTTAAACAGTGTCACTATCATACCAGAAGGTAGGTAAGTAATACCATAATCATATTTTTTATATGGAGACAGTATTATTGATATATGAAGCATACGCTTACAATATCCTTACATAATATAAAACAGTCTTCTGCCACGTCTGTATGTCTGTTCGCGATAAACTCAAAAACTACTGCTCGGATTTTCATGCGGTTTTTACCAATAGATAGTGTGATTCCTGAGAAAGGTTTAGGTGTATAATTTATTTTATTTTTACCCAAGCGAAGCCGGGACGGGCTGCTAGTGTAAGTATACTTAAATAATGATGTTAATGTGCTTGCACATACATTCGTAACGTTTTTATTTTGCTCTAAAAATGTATCCACGTAAAATTCTTATAGGAAGATTCTCCAACCAAATTCTAATTCAGCAAAACAACCATTTCTAAGCAGATAAATCAAATAGGAACATTAAAATTAGGAAAACCCCATAAGACTTTTCTAAAATGAACAAAAAATGGAGATCAAATAATTATTCTTTTTAGCACAGGTGTGGTTAGGTAAATTAAGTTAACCAATTGAAATAAATGCGATTTCACCATTAGATAAATGAGCTTATCCACACTAATGCCTAAACACAAAGAGAAGCGCTATGGCTTGGCTACATAGACAGGAGGAACAGAATTGTTGCAAAAACTGCTACAACTTACTTGTCGAGGAGTAATGAACTTTTTCGTGTCTATAAAGACTGAAATGGCATGGCTTCCAAGGCGGCTGTAAACAGGCGTGATGGGGTGACGTCATGCGAACAAATTTGGCAGGGCGGACGACCTCCAAGCATGGACTCACCCACCAGCGTGACTTCACAACTGCGCAGATGTGAAATCTTACTCACGTTTTGGACAAGTTTGGGTACGACAAAGCCGCGAATTCATGCGGAAAAAGTATTGTATTGGTGACAACTAATAGCCTACTTATAAGATAAAATTTAAGTAGGTAGGTATGTAGTATTTTTCTGAAGATAAACTCAGTCGATCGTAAGGTCTTGCGTGCCAGAACAGTAATTTTGCATACTTCTCAAACAACTACTTCAAATATTGGTAGATTAAGAAAACAATAAGCAGACACTAGAAATTCAGGTTGGTTCATTGCACGTTGTCTCTACCTTGTCAAACATCACAGATGAAGCCTATACGAATCAAGATACCTGTTTACTTAGTTTATGTCATTTAATAACGTAATATTTTAGCTTCTATCTAGTTTCTTGGCTCAGCGCCGTTATTTCATACATCTGTGCCACAGCTATATTGAGAATAGAGATTGCCTCTGCGTCTATAGGGAAGGGATTAGACTGGCGTTGAGTCAGCGTCGTGCCCCAAATTCCAAACAACACCATCTATATGACATCATAGGAAAACCGACTTAAAGAACTTGATAAAAGATTCCATTTGGCGTGTGGATTTCGACCGAAAGATCCGTTGTTTCATGGTTCTCTCGATCTATAATGTCTAGCAGATGGTTTATAGATGCTACAACAAGTATGCTAGTTGCAGACAATTCTAATATCGTCAGACTGTAATATTACATTTAATTATACCGAAAGATATTCTGGCTGCATAATTTTTTTGTGTTAGTTTATTCTAACTCTCCTACTTATAAAGCAATCTTATATCAAATATTAAATGAAAAAAGTTCAAGTTCTAAGATATCTATTCAAATTCACTTAGTGGGGAATTGGCTTCCTACCCACCAATAAGTCCTCATTTTATCTATTACGATTTCTCTATTATATTATTAGAGAAAACAAACTCAAAGGACTCAAAAAGTTAGCATCTTTTGGTATACCTATGAAATAAATATAAAAAAGTATTATAGATGTAGGCTCGTAAGTTTCAAATTGACTTTTGACCTTTGCGTCTGCGTCTGTCGAATTTGGAATGAGGGTACTTGTATGGGCGCCAGTTCCTTCATACAATAAGTGACTATTGTAGCTGCGACCTTCAGGCCAAACCCGGAATATCTTCAAGTTTTTTTAAAAAGTGCTATTTTCCTAGAATCGTGTTCCACGCGTGCACCATGTACTTTTTATGCAATACATAGTTAGGATAGTTGGGATAGTCTTGATACTTCAGCTTCAAGCATTTATCCAATTTTTATCTGAAGTGATAAATTTTGTTAAATATTATGAACGAAAGTGCCTATTGGTGAGCACGAAACGAGAGAGCGTCAGAGAGCGATTTCAGAATCTTATAATATCGTAAAGTTTTATTTTCATGATACTTATTAGACAGTTAATTAAGAAATCTAATAAGAAAAAATACAAAGTAAAAAGAAAGGTAGGCACATCTCTTCTTACAAATACAAAGGCCGGTAAGTTGAACTCTAATGTAATGTCCAATGTAAACGTTTAGCCAAGGCAAAGTAGTAAAAAGACGGTAAACCTTAATAAGAATCAGACACAATTGATTTTATGATCTTAAAGAAAACAATCAAGCGCCAACTATAGCCGGTCGTACTGTAAATTCCATTCCCTTCTTAGCGCCAGTTTACCTGTGGTGAAAAAAAAGAATTCTGGCAGTGGGCCCGTCCGCGTCGGCCCTTTTGAGATAATTTATAAGGTTCTACCTTTCGTGGAATTTCGAAATCTCCTCGAGATGGCTCCGAGCCCAACTCGCAGCATCAGGGAACGGAATGTAACGGATTTGGATAGGAAAAAATGATGCATTGTGAACGGCGCGCCATTGTGACACGTTTTCGTAACGTTTTTTAATTTAGATGAGAATAATTCGATGTTGGACGATCAATATACCTAATTTATTTAAATTGGTCGGTGCTTAGGTACACTAATTAACCGAGTATACACATTCTAACATCGAATAGGTAAAATAAGGATATGTATATATTCGATGCTATAGCTTATTGTGGGAGGAAAATACAAGGTATATTTATGTACCTATGCTAGGTATATACCTAGTATTATTCTTCTCACAATAAGCTATAGCATCGAATAGGTAAATATATATAGTTATAGACCATGATAAATAGTACCTAATAAATAAACGATCCTGCGATGCGATCTCATAGACAAAGACATAAATAAGCACAGCCCACATCTAGACTAGAACCATGAATTGAAGCAGGCGACAGACAAACCAAATCAAGAAATGCTTAAATTCCAAGATGTAGCCGGTTTTAAGGTAAAATACCTGGTATACCTTATCAAATTATGTAATCCTATAAGGTAAGATATAAAAGAACCAGTATACTTATTAGCTAGTTATGTCTTACCTTGTGGGATAGACAATACACAAAAACTCCAGCAATAAATGTTCTATCATCAATATAGACTAATAATCAACTTTAGGTGTGGACTTACTCACTTGCTCAGTGCAAATTAAAAACTTAAATCGTTATTATCAAAATAAAAATTACCAGAATCTTTAAAACCCTTGAACATGTGTCTGACTTTCTACAATCTCCAGCCAGTGGTTTTAAATATGTAGTGTTCCCGTCGCCGGCGTGGTATAGACGTCTACAAATGTTGCAAATCATGTCAGTTCCAAAGGGAATGGATTAAGGTCTAGAGTTGCATACGGTTGTGGAGTAATGTTTGATGTTGAGGGTACTGGAGTTCTGGGAAAAGCCGGCCGCATTCCTCGCCTCGTGCAGTCATTGGACCGCTTTGAGCCGGCCTGGCCAAAGACGACGGCTGCAGAAGGGACTTATAATCCAATGTTAAATAAAGAAGGCTCAGGCCTTATGGGAAGCAGGGAACGATATAGAAATATATTGTGAGAAAACATCGGGAAGCCTTCTGTCTAGTTCTGATGTATTCTGGGCTAGAGTATAATTATTTTCGTCAATATTATAGATATATAACTAATTAGAGACTTTATCTAGATTATTTACCTCAATAGTCTAGTCTAATAATGTCCTTAAATATACATTTATCAGACTCACAAGTAATACAATAAGTTCATACAAAACAACTTTATCAATACTAACCTTTGAATAGTTCAAAGCTCGTGTACGATAAATGATTCCAGAATGACTGTCAATAATAAAGATAAATAAGTAAACAAGCGTCTCATTATTTTCAAACTTTGATCAACATTATAAGTTTCTGTGTACTCGTATAATTAAGTGCTAATGATTCTGATACCTTTTCTGGAAACAGTGGAAGGTAAAGGACTAAACCACTAAACGATACCAGACGCGATTAGAAAAAAGCATCCCCGCGCTACTATTTTCTGAAATAATGGTTTAGTGTTATAAAAGTAGAAATTTTCAAAATTTTATTGCTGTCAATGATTCCAGGTACTCAGTGTTCCCTGGCACCACTGCAATGAACTGCTCTATGGCATTGTTAAGTCACGACTCGGCGGCGCGCCTCGGGCCGCGATCCTCGTCGGCCGGGTTCATTCATTAAAATATGCGTTTATTACAGCTTGTGTCTGCCGCTTGCCGTCGTCGGCTTAACTAGCGACCACTATTCTCATAATACAACAGCAATTCATAGTCGGATTCTGCCCGTTCGAATTTAGAAAACTCGGCGTACGTTTAGTTGTAAAACGATGATTTGAAGTTTATGTATCCAAATAATTTAGTAGGTAGGTACCTACCTACTTATCTAGATTCTATTATAAATCGACATGCCCGAGATCTATTTTCTACAAGTGAACAAGGTAGTAATGATTATGTTATTATTGCGAATAATTATGATCTTTACAATCCATTGCAATGCATTCCAATCGGTGCGTCACGCAGCGTAGACCATGGCCTCGTAGATGAAGCTACGGATTGTCTACGATGACCTACGACATTATTGTTTATGAACAAAAAAGTAAGGATATATCCTGTTGAGCACGGGATAAGGCACAACTTTAGTATTAATACTTTATGAAATCACTAGCGGCTTCGCTTGGGTGGTACAAAAAATAGATAACAAAAATAAAATTTCATCAAAATGCTCCTGTGTGGCAACTAACACACACAAACATATGGCACGAAAGTTTTATATAGGTACATAAAGAAATGTTTACTAAACGAACCACGAACTAAGTTTGAAAAATAAAATGTTTACAAACGTAGTAGGTATAGGTACTTTATATTATATCTCGATCATACAAACTTTATGTAGGTATTCTGTGTTATTATAATGTATTGGCTGACCACAGATCATTGAATTAATAAGTACTCCGTTTACTTTAATTAGTAGGTACTCCATGCCACAGATTAACACGTGCTAAGACAAATACTATTTGGAATACATGGATTTCTTCACTAGGGAGTTCTTGGTTCTTCAAAAATTTTAAAAATATATCAAATTGGACGACAGCTGTGGAACATGACACGTGGAAAGGCAGCTGCGTGAACGCCTGCGCGCAAGCTGCCCGCGCCCGCGCATCACCTGCTTCGTGTTTTTTTCACTAATCTACCTTCACAATGATATCTAACTTCATGCCAAACATCTGCGTGTTGTAGGTAGGTATACTTATCCCAGTATCAGTAGTCATCTCTTTACCTCCATTACTCCTCACCTGCGCTGTGGAAATCGGCAGCAGACAATAAGTTTTGTCGCATGCGATGTTGAAAATAAAGTATTTTATTTTAAAAACACATATACCAAAATATACTAACTACCTTTTGACGGCGGCTTCGCCCGTGGGAATTTCCCTCTTACCGAATCTTCAGAAGTGCTAGGTATAATTTAGTCTCCCGAATTTAGTTCAATTTCCCGTTTCCCACTACAATTTCCACTCCATTTTCTCTTTGTATCTCGTCGCGAATCCCGCAATATACCTACCTATCCTTACTTAGCGGATGCCTATATTATGCCTATCTGTAAAGTAAAGCCAAATCGTTCCAGTATAATGAGAATTTGGACTGTGCGTGGAGATAACTCAGACAACTCATCTTTGCGTTTTATCTAAAGGTAAGTAATTAATTATGTTACGCATAAATCCTGAACAGTGCTAGACCTAGGTGGCACCTAGTAGGTGTCTATATAACCTCGGCTAGACCTAGGTGCAGCCGGTCTTCGATGGTTACACCTAGGTGTATCGTGCTTATCTTCAGCCAGCTTTAGGTGTACTCCGACTAATCCCACTTCTTCGTTTCGGATTTTTTGTGGTTTCAGAAACATTTACTCCGCGGGGGAGAGGAAAAATGGTTCTAGTGGCGTAGCTAGCTAGCCAACAGACCCCTACACAATAAAGATCTAGGGCCCCCTAGGACCTATTACGTTGTTTAAATTTTTTTATAAGCACCCAATGCTAAGGGTGCGACTTAAAAAGGGTTGGTGGTCTGGATCCTTAGATTGGGGACGCAAGTCAAGTCCTTCGATATCTACGCCACCGGATGTTCCTCACGAATTTTAAACACGCCTACACGCACACACACTACACGCCTACACGCACTACACGCACTACACGCCTACACGCACTACACGCCTACACGCCTACACGCACTACACGCCTACACGCACTACACGCACTACACGCCTACACGCACTACACGCCTACACGCACTACACGCCTACACGCACTACACGCCTACACGCACTACACGCCTACACGCCTACACGCCTACACGCACTACACGCCTACACGCACTACACGCCTACACGCACTACACGCCTACACGCACTACACGCCTACACGCACTACACGCCTACACGCACTACACGCCTACACGCACTACACGCCTACACGCACTACACGCACTACACGCCTACACGCACTACACGCCTACACGCACTACACGCCTACACGCACTACACGCCTACACGCACTACACGCCTACACGCACTACACGCCTACACGCACTACACGCCTACACGCACTACACGCCTACACGCCTACACGCACTACACGCCTACACGCACTACACGCACTACACGCACTACACGCCTACACGCCTACACGCACTACACGCCTACACGCACTACACGCCTACACGCATTACACGCCTAAACGCATTACACGCCTACACGCACTACACGCCTTTGATATAGGTACTAAGGCCGCCGCCGTAAAGAACCGAAAGTGACTGAGACCATAGAATAAATAGGAAAGAATATAATAGCTGAAACCCAGAAACAACAGTAACAAATAAGTTTTAAGTATCTTTTTACAATTTAAATTGTAAAAAGTAAAACTAGCAATCACGCCGAAGGACACTTTCCTTGTGACATTCATCATCATCATCATATCGAGTGTGTTATTACTAACATTGGTGTGAGATTTTATTCAAGTCGCCTAAAGGCATCCGACATGACTTTTACGATCTAGTGGCAGGTAGTCGCATACACACTAGTGAACTAAAACTACCAACTAAGCAAGTATTGGTCTATGAAATAGATGGTGACATTAAGTAGCTAGTATTGTAATTTTCCAACACCCTTAGTACTGTAGCTAACATGTATATCAGTTTATCAGCCTTTTCATAGATACGTAAGTGGGTAGATACTATGTCATAGTCATGATTAGATTATTGCGCTTAATAATGCAAGAATACCTTTTCTACTGCCATTGCAAATCGTGCGTCGTTGAAACTATACGCGATGTCCGTGGATATAGATGAACTTTAAGGAAAATAATTTTCCTTACGCAGTTTATCTTATCTTTCTCTATCTTATCTTTAAAGTAAATATCCAAAGTTCCAAGTTATGTTCAAAATTAAAAATAAAATCCATAGTTTCGTTAAAAACGATAAAGTAGTGAATGTGGATGATATAAATCCTATGGAAAAAAAATCAAAGAAGGAGAAATCAAGAAAGACTTCTCCTGAAAAAAAAGAAAGAACGGATGAAATAACACAATGTAAGTAAATTGATTTGATTATTTTCAATAGTAAAGTGAATAGAAATGAAGTGGAAATACTCAATTTGACTGTCAATAATAATGAAAGTACAATATTTCAATGTAGTAGATACTTAATACTTTAAAACTCATTTTAATTTAAATAGAAATAAAAAAAAAACACAAAATAGGTACTTACAACTAGATTCTAACTGCTTCACATTCATATTATTTACTTGGATTGATTATAAAAACTCTTTTCCACGTAATAATAGAAACCAGTTATCATTATGACATGGTCACCACCCTGTTTACGTAGATATTGTATATATAATACCTATAAGGTACCTAACATGAAACCCGAAAACATAATTAAAATTTACGGTTTTATTGGTTGAACTTAGTAAAATCGCCGTACCTCTGTAGAAACTGTAAATTATAGTAATAATTTCGTGACGGTAATATAAGATTTTTGCATGGCCCCTAAAGTACGAAGGCCCGGGGCCCTGTCTCTTCCCCACTAGACAGAGTCGTCGTCGGGTTGGCGCTGGCGGCGCCTGAGAATGCCCGAGTTGCTACGCCACTACTATTACCAATTCACAATTACTTGCAACACACACAGTCACATTACATTTTAGGGTTGCCAGAAAGCATTCACAAAATTTGTACACTTTTAGCTGTTTTCAAATTTTATTCACCTTTTTCGTGTTTATGAACAAATGTGCATAAACAAAAAAAAAACAGAAAAAATGTCCTCTTCATTCAACACAAGTAAATAAATATGTATTTTTGCACATTATAATGGTGACACCATTACTAGTCACAGGATTGTAATCCAATACTTAATGGAGTTCAAGTCACCGTTAGAGGCGCTTGTTTAGAGTAAAGTTTAATTATAAAGAAAAATTGAACAATGCTTTACACAGATTTCAAAAAGGATGTGCGCGGGCTTTTTAAAAAATCTGCCATAGTAAAGAACAGCAAATGCAACAAGTGGCATCAACTAGTGAGTGAAAAAACGATACCTACACTCATTATGTACCTAACACCATTCTGCTTATTTTATATGTGTGAATATAACATTGACAATTTGTGTAAGACAAAGTTTATCTATTCTATAGGGTCTATGACGATGGTATTTAAAAACAATCAAATATTTATTTCTCTACATATTTAAATATGTAGAAAAATAAACTAAACGACAGGGAAAAGTTACTTTTGTTTTCAAACAAACACACGATTTTGTAAAATAGAGTAACGAAAAAAACATCGCCAATGAAACACATATAACACGATGTTAGTGCTAAAATTGCATATAATTCTTGATCCAAATAATAATCAATTTTTAAATGTTTGCCAAACTGAACTCGCACCATACAAAAATGGATCAATAAACTGGCAACCCAGACGCATTCCAACAAGGCAGCAGGCAAGGCAGTCGCGATTTCGAGCGTGCTCATGTCAGACGGAACTGTCAAACCAAGTGTAGTGCCCATTGAAAGCCTGTGCGATGATTTCTGTTTTTGTTTGATGTTTGGAAACAGTTGTGGATTGTGTAATTGACAAAGTGGAAACAGAATATATGCTGTATCGATAATCGGCTTTTGGGATTGCTATAATGATGGATTCAGTGACAGGTAACTAACCAACGCACTTGTATGAGAATTTTCCTCAACATATGTTTAAAATTAGAACAGTTGTACGTCATTGTTTGCTTTATCAATTTTACTTTTATAGTACTAAACTAAATATCGTGATGTTCTTGAATTTTACACATGTGCGTGTTGAATCTACCATCACTGTCTATGTAGGTAATCGATTTCTCCTCATGTTACGAATTGGCGCTAAATTACAAAGCTACCCACATACTTGTTATTAGATCAGTTTTGATGTAGAACATATATAGTAATATATATCTATTTACTAAAAGCAAAAAATCTAACCATTCATGATTTGAGCTATAATCATGTTTTGCCTATCATATTGCTATTAGGTAAGTAATTTGACTACCTACTTAAGTTTAATTGTTTGGTAATTTAAATTAAAAAAAAATAAATTTGTAACAAAAATTAAATGTCTTTCCTAGTCACATCAACAAGTACCTAGGTATATATATAATAATCAATTCATTGTTATATACCTACATTTTTAGGTACCTTCCTGCCTATATTTGAATTTAGATCTGAATTTCTGAACATACACCCTAGGAAATTAATTTGTTTTAATTATTTTTATCAGTACGATATCAGATTTAGGACCAAAATGTAAATTTGTGACTGACAAATAAAATTATAGTAAGGCATAAAGGCATATTGATTAATTGGGTATGTACCTAGGTAACATCTTGCTACTGGTAACGCCATCTAGCGTGTTTCTTATTACCTATAGTTTAAGAATAAATAATTAGGTACTTTGTTATACTCAAAGGCCTGAAAATTTACAATCTTCCTAAAGTTATGAAATTTACCCCTTATACTGTGCTTTTGTAAGATTTTGTTATTTAACTAAATTCTGTGAGTATTTATTAATATATTTTAAAAGATATTTCATGATAAAATGAGCAAATGAATCTGAATACCTACTTACTCAAGGAAAGTGGATAAGACTTTTTTTAAACATTATTTTTTGTCTTCTATGTTATCTAGGTTCATGATTTTTTTTCTTCAGTTAAGAGTAACAAAGTTCTTGGTAGCCGTAATGCCAATGCATTACCCAATTGGAGCCTCAATGCTATGACCTCCAAATTTTAGTTTATTAATAAGACTTACTTGTTTTGTTTGTTCAGATACCTATAAAGTTAGTTATTTGTTTTTTTTTTAATATTCAACACAATGTAAATTGAATTCTAATAATATTTGAATATATTTTTTTTGCTAAGTAAAAGGCATGATCAAGATAGCATCCTTGATTGTAGAATACATGTATGTAGGTATGTTATTAAGTTCACAGACATGAAAAATCATACTGGTGGAAAGGCTTCCCGGCTTATAAATTAGAATTCAGTGAAGTGAACATTTTAAAACCATTAGCGCCATCTATTTGCGCAGTGTGGAAATCTTTGTAGCTGGAGACATTTTTTGCATGGTAATAAAATTAAAAACGTATTGCTGCTTTGGCATTGTTACACTACATTCCAATAAATATAATATAATAGGTAACTTCAATAGGATAATAGAACGTGATAGCGGTATATTGACGGATGAGAGATAAACAACAAGTTTCGTTATTGACCATTTTTCCATTTACCTCATAACTATACTAGTTAAGGTACCTATCTGAAGGTATTATTTCAAAATTTTCTATTCTATATTCGAGGGATACACAATTCTGCCTTTGATTTGAAATGTTAATAGGTAGAAATGGCATTCGAATTTTGTCAATGGAAGGATTCTCATAACACAAGCCATAAAATGTCGTTTTTTATACTATAAAAAATGCCGTCCACATGAATGTACTGTACGCCCATCTGGCGGATGTTTCACTTCCGCTGAAACAATTTCCGGCCGTAGACCGACGCAGTGTTCCCTACTTTGGTTTATTTTTTCAGCTTTATCGCATAACGTTTGTTTGTTTAGGACGTTTTATATCAAAAGTTACATTCATTCATAGATAGATTTACTATCTGAGTTTTAAATAGGTAGGTACCAACTTGCCATCTTATAAATAGCCTAGTTCAGGTACCTATAACTGGCTGAAATCCCTCACTGTAGATATGGTCTAACTAGCGCGTAGGCGCTATAAGCGAGGCATTGGAATTTGAAAGCCGATCGTCGGAGCAGACCCCCCATTGCATGAGAACTCGGTCCCGGCCCCTTCCCCACGCTGTACTCGGGGCGCCGCCTCTCGCAACTCCGACATAATGCTGAATTTCATTTTCTCTTTGCGGCGGCGAATGCGCGTTGTAAACCTTGAACCGGGGTTCTGTTTTGTTTTTCAGAGTCGATCTTTTGTTCTTGCTACACTTAAATTATCTTACGTAGTCCCTGCCAGTAATCTTTTAGTTTTCTTTTTTAATAAAATCCATTATCTGAACGTCTGTAAGTACCTACCTAATCAATTTGATTAGAATTCATAGAAGCCCTATTGGAGTTGTCATTTAAAATACCACAAAGTTATCTCAATCAATATCTACTTCACAAACATCAACAATTCTTAAAAACGATAATGCCACATACTTTTATAATAACGTAGTAACGAAAACATTGCCCTTATGTAGGTAGGTAAGTACTTTCTGTCCGCATTCCATGCAAGTACTTTTTTATTTGGCGTTAGACCCGCCCAGCAGTACTGCCACATTCCATAGGCCCTCTTTACGTTGTGTGGTCGCGGTTTCCGCTGGAGACGGCAACAGCGCATCTCAAATATGAATGAAATCGGACTGGAGGCGAACGGCGCGGCAACGCCGCCTTAGACGCTAGCCTGATTGAGAACTACATCTCCCGCGACGGCCCTACGCCTCTTTAGCTTGTACAGAAAAGACCCTTATGATCCAGACAATACCGTACACTCCGGTGGTCTGCAATTAACATCTGTCACCATTAAATGTGGCATATGTAGACCCCCGTAGTCGATCGTTTTAAATATTAAATAATTTAAACAAATTGCCAAATCTTTTGCGTTAACCTTAATACACCTATTTGTCTTAAGAAGAATGCCAGCAACTTTCTTCATTGCCGTCAAAATTATAGCAATATAGGTATATCATGCAATCACTTTGTTTCTTACAAGATAGGTACTCCATAGCATTTTGGCTAGGTATACCTACGCTACATGGTCGTATGAATGTGCCAATGGCATGCTTTTTCGTAATAATAATTACAACCATAACACAGCTGTGCCATCGGTGCACCCTTAGCTAGCATATACAGCAATAAGGACCCTCTTTTATATTTACGCAGGCGCATTGGGGTGGTCATTGCGTACAGAGTCAGCCGAAAGAGCAAACGTGAAGCTTGCGATGCTTCAATGCAGTTGTTTAATTCGCGATATTTATATAACTAAAACGGATTATCAAAGTGAAAATAGTGGAAAACATTGGTTGCAATGAAAATAGTTCTGTGGGTAGTGAAAAATTCAATGCTATACTAGTCGAAATGCCTCTCCTGGTCGATACAAACTACAGAAATGGTAATTATCGATCGGTGTACTATCAGCGGCCATTACGCTAACACAAAATGCTTCTAAACTGTTCTCAGATAAGTTTAGTTATGCGTCAAACACATCGATGATTGTTTTATTGATCAATATACAATTAAGATAAATATCTTACTTCTAAACAAAAAACAAGTTTTTTAATGATGGTGAGAAGATAAATGGGAAAGCGTAGCTTCATTGATTTTGTTTACGAAGCTATTTTGCAATCAACTTGTTATTGAAGTTGTTGTGATGTTTTTGTTTTGCTTGGATCATTTTTGAATTAAAATAAAAAAATATATATTGTGGGTTGAAATAAGTGCATGCGTACTGAGTGCACTGGTAGAGGGGAGAGACGTTAGACGGGGAATGGAATGTCGATGACGCAGCCAGCCAGGTCGGCCGGCCGCCCGAGGACTTGTTATGGGAACTCAACTGTGGAACGTTCGTCACTCTGTTCATCCTTTTGTATAACAGAAAGCCAACACCTGTTTAGTTACCACCATTATCAACTTGTCCCATCCCATACCATTTACTTACTACTATAAAAATGAAGCTCTAAAATCTTGTTGCTAGTTGATATTACAAATTATCTAATCGAAGATTTTCTTTTTTTACAGTTGCATCAAATGCACCAAAGCCAAACCTGCTAGCTTTCAAGAATCATCAATGCGAGTCGAAACTGGCCAATGGTGGCCTGCCGTCGCCGTCTTCATCAACTTTGAACACTCCATCGCTAGACAAGATTGATAACCGGGATACATGCACGCTACAAGACGTAGATTTACGGAGAGAAGATGAACGCTTAAAAACATTTGTTAACTGGCCTGTACCATTTCTTTCGCCACAAAAACTAGCTAGAAACGGTTTTTACTATTTGGGGAAAAATGACGAAGTGAGATGTGCTTTTTGCAAAGTGGAGATTATGCGGTGGATGGAGGGCGACGATCCAGCCAAAGATCATCAGCGATGGGCGCCACAGTGTCCTCTGTTACGTAAACAGAATAGTGCTGGTAACGTTCCCGGGTCTACACCTTCCACGAACGGACGAGATGAATGTGGTCCACGCATACCGCTTGCGACCCCCGGGAGACCAAGTCCCGCCCATCCGGAATACGCAAACATCGCGGCCAGGTTGCGCACCTTTAAAGACTGGCCTCGTAGTATGCCCCAGAAACCAGAAGATTTAGCCGAGGCCGGCTTTTATTACACCGGCCAAGGCGACAAGACCAAGTGTTATTACTGTGACGGAGGACTCAAAGACTGGGAAAAGGATGACGTACCGTGGGAGCAGCATGCCCGTTGGTTTGACCGTTGTTACTACGTATACCTAGTAAAAGGACGCGATTATGTGAAAAAGGTGTTAGCTGATTCTGCTGCCGCAGAGTCGGAAGCGAAGGATGAGACCGCATCGACATCAGCTCCGACAGCAACAGCAACTACAACAGTCACGGCCGCAACGTCGGAAAAAAGTAATTCGAGCGAAGAAGGAAAACCTTTAGCAGATTCAAAAATATGTAAAATATGTTATGAAGAAGAAAGAAATATCTGCTTTGTACCGTGCGGTCATGTAATAGCTTGTGCTAAATGTGCATTATCTACTGATAAATGTCCTTTGTGTCGTGCAGATATCCTAAATACTTTGCGGCTATACTTCTCTTGAGTCCTCTTGACTAATTTCCCCTTGCTTACATGTGCTGAAACCATATGTAATCAATCAAAAGGTACACTGTGATTTAATATAATTGTAATTCTTCATGTCAATGATTTAGCTTCTACTTGGCAAATGAGAATTTAATTGACTATTAAATTGATAGCTCTATTTTTCGCGTGCCAACTTTGCAGAGCACTTTTGATTGTGGTGCATTAACAATAACAGGTAGATTTCATTTTTTTAACAAAATCGTTCTTAATAAATTTACCTCACTTATATTTTATCTAAACATTCTAATTATGTCGATGGAACAAAAATATCGATTTTGGCAGGCATTAATTAATTTAAAAATCGCAAATTTTGAAGTGAAATTAGGGCTAAATTAATGTTATCGACTCAATGGCGAAATTCCGACAAGGTTAATTTTTGTGACAGCAAAATGTGAAATGACTGTACTATATTTTTAACCAATAATTAATTTTCTATAAATACAAGCTCATGTAAATAAATATCACAGAATTGAAATATAGGGATCAGTGAGTAGTACATGATTAATATTGAGAAAAATAAAAATAATATATAAATTATTGAGGTGTTTTTAAATTATTTATGATTCAAATTGTAAATGTATGTGTAATATTATGTAAATATATATTTGTAAATTATTTCCTATGCTAGATATTATTTCGATGGCAATTTAAGTATTGTTCCATTGTCATAATTTATGTGTATAATATTAAAATTACACCAATGCAGTGAATTAAGTAGACCTATCTAAAATCGCTTTGCAAGCTAACTTCAGGCTTAAGATAGCTTGCCAAAGTTGTACTTTTAGAATAGATATATAACAATAAGACTGATCAACTGTACTTTTATAAACAATTCTACTTATTTTGCAAAGCATTGGAAAAATATTTCTAATATTGTACATTATCACATTAATAATAGTGCAATAGACAGATTTAATAAATTTAGTTTGTGATGTTTGCAATTTATAGGTAAACTAACATTCATTTTTGTTGCATATCCATATTTTTGGAAATAGTTCCAATTTAAAATGAGTCCGTTTAATTCTTAAAAAACATAAAATCTAATAACATATAATTCTTTAATGAAACTTTTTTTTTGTGGTTTACAATGGATCACACATTTCATTTGGATTGTCCTGAACACTATTTGCTGTGTTGACATTAAATGACAGAATTAATAAATTTTGCCAAACTATGGGATCTCAGCAAATTAAATTTCCAAGCGCATTGATAATCACTTTCACAGTTGTAATGTTTTTGTTATGGTTTGTTTGTGTAAAACGTTGCATGTGACATTGTTTGATTTAGGAATTTTGTCTCTTTGTGTTTATTTACTTGAATGGGGTGTAAGTGTCCCAACTACGAGCCACGGGTCAAAGTCAACCTCACCTGCAAACGGTGCACCCTGCTAGAAAACGAACGGGGCTCTGGCGAAACTGTGACATCTTACAAAGTCGGCACCTTCATATAGTCTTATTATATGAAGATTGGCATTTGATTCCGGGCATTGTACCGGTAGAAATTACCTAGAAAACGCCTCAAATTTGTAGATAACTTACCCAAATTGGAATTGTTGAGTTCCAAGTATAATTCTACGAATACTATATAATCTTCGTTTAAAAATAAGACTGCATTTATCTTTTTTTTTTGCTATAGTGTGCCTTCCGGGACAAAGGAAATGTTTGAGTCACCACCAATTAGATTTTAATGCAACATAGTTATTATCCTTAAAAAAACTATGATTTCTAAATCAAACAAATGTCTGATTATTTTATGTATCCATAGGAAACTGGAGAAATTCAATCGATGTGTATTTGTCGTTGCAAATATCAGTAGTAACATAATGTAGCAGTCGTAAAATAATGTAGCATACGATGGTATTACAAAAATATTACGTAGTTTACCTATGCAATTGCGAAAAATTGCCCTTACGAAAAATATACTGTCTGGCTTTTCTTAAATAAAAAATGTATGTATTCGTACCAATCAGTGAACAATTTTCAGTAAAAGGAAAAATATATGTATAAAAAAGATAAAACTCAAATTACACATTTTACATAGGTTATTATAATTGTTAGAAATATGTAATTATAAAATAAAAACAGATTTTTAATATCATTGTTTTTTCATTTATACATCAACATTCTCAACTTGTGCTTATCGAATTTACCTGAAACCTTTATCTATATTAAATCAAAATAAAAATCGCGACTAATTGAGAACCTGGCTTCTTGTTTTTTCGAAGTCACTTAAAAATAACACATATTATTTGCCTAAACAGTCTGTCAAAATAAAACTAACAGATGAAGTGTTATAAAGGAATTCGCATGGTACTAATTCGATAGTACTGTAGCGGGAGCTAGGTGATGCTCGACCGCCACAAAGGGAAGATCTTCCCACCAGAATAGATGTTGCGCCTGGGGAACCGCACGGTTCCGACGTCATGTCGGAAGTTGTGTATATGCTTCCAATCGAAAACGCACTGTCTGCGCGGTCTAGGCGTGTTAGCTTCTAGGTAGCGAGTCGACCGTAGTGCCTTCTGTTCGTAGAGTCGTGGATCACTTATGTGGCTTGTTATTCGTTGCGTTTGGTCGGCTTTTTTACATCTGCGTCGTTGTGCATGTGTCGTGGTAGATGTCACAGTACGATATAAAAGTCTTGCCCGCGCGTACCCTGCTGCCGAGGTACAAGAGCAGAAGCTCTAATGCGTTCATAAAAACTAGTTGAACAAACGATAAAGGCCATTACCATTACAAAAGCGATCATAAAATCAACGCATCATTTGGTCATGAATTTTGTTCTTAGTTGACTAGGAGACGGCACGCAGCGGGGCCTTTGTTGCTGTGATCGCGGAATGCATTTTTAATTAAAAATAAGTATTTAAAAAATATTTCTATTTTAACAGAGCAGCGCGGCATGAGAATGTAGTTTCAAATGCAATTAAGCTATTGTTCTATTTCAATATTGGCAATTGCTAAAGTTTTAATTGATTTTTATTATTAAATTATTTCTTTGTATTGAAACAACAGAAGATGGTATGCAAGTCTCATATCTCATATCTCTGTCTCTTTTCGAATGAATCTTTTAATTCTGATAACTTAGAAAGAAGATTCTAGTAAGAGTTTCATTACATTGATTTTTGATTTGATTACATGTACTGTAACCACATGAATTGATGAAGAAAGTATTTTTTTTTACAATAAGTACTTACTTTTAGTTGAGAGTCTCGACCGAGTAGCCGTCGCGAAAGGACGTCCCTTTAGCTCCGAACGCAGACAATAGACCGCGCAACCAGATGTTGAAAGTGTTTGCAGATGTTGAAAGTGTTTGTGACCGTACCTATACTCACTTCCAATTTAACCAAATATTTAACAAATCTATTATTAGTCCAAGCGCGTTCGGGTTCACTTAAATTAATAAATATTTAACAAAAAAGTGCATTTGGCGATTTTAGAGCGTAGTGAATTAGTTTGAGATTTTAGTGTTACCTAAACATATCATTTATAAGTATCTAAACAAAACAGCTCCAATGCTGTAGACTTCGTAAGTGAACCTGCAGCCTGCCAACACTACACAAGCTGAAAAACACGGGTGAGAGCGTTCCATGTTATAAAATATCCCCCTTCATAAATATATCTTTACCTAGAGCTATATACTTAACCCATAACGTAAACAAACCCTTAGCGTAACAAGTTCTCCAAGTAGCCAACAAAAAAGCAACTATACTTCAAAGAAATAATCTTGTCCCACCACTTGAATCCTGCAAGGTCAGTGCCAAAATCAAATCCAAAATACACATTCGTCTTTACTTATGTATAGATGTACTGCTTTATTTGTTTGCCAGATTAAGTAAAATAAAACATGAACCTGTTCTAGTGTTGTAATTTAATAGTTCAAATATTATATAAAAGAAATAAATAGACAACGCGCGTTCGGGTTCATTTAAATACATAAATATTGAATACAAAAAAGTGCTATTGGCGTATTTAGAGCGTGGTGAATTTGTCTGAGTTTTAGAGTTACATGTAATACCAACAAGCCAACAAAAAGCAACTATATTTCAAAGAAATAATCTTGTCCCACTGCTTGAATACTACAAGGCAGTGCCAAAATCAAATCAAAAATACACATTAGTCTTTATTTATGTATATATATATATATATTATGTATTGTACTGTTTTACATGTTTCCTAGACTAAGTAAAATAAAATATAACCTGTTTTTTCAAAGAAAACCTCAAAGCTATAAGATAAACAAAATGAAAGAATTCCGGTAGCAAATAAAGGCATCCCAGATAAAATTTAAGACAATTAAAAATATTTAAATCACAACACATAATATACTTCGATAACGAATATAAAACGAAGATAAAAGAGTCTCGTCACGCTTATAACTCATATGGCACCTCAGATATTCCGCCAACATTTGTCTTAAATAACCTAATATTACATACTTATTCTATAACCCAACATAGAACATACCGATAATTCCAAACAACATTCCTAGGCGCAACTCGCCCTTGCAACAATAAAAAAAAAAGGCCCAATATAAAAATAAAAGATAAGAAATTAGAAAGACGCCATTGAAACCAGGAAACACAACAAACACAATAGCTAACACGTAGAACAAAAACAAATCCACAGCTGCAAGCCATAAATGAATAACATCGTCTGACTTGACGCAAACCATAAATTAAAACAAAGCAATTGATCCCTACAACAAAAAAAGGCATGAAGGTTACAATTTATTACAAAATAGAAAGCTAGCAAAAAATATACCCTATTACGCAAACGACTCTATAGACAAAGGAACCCCGAGCATTATAAACCTTTATTACCTACCTAACAAACTCACCAAGTTGGCACAACCCAGAGATTTACATTCGACGTTATAATTTAATATTGGCATTAGGTACCACAAACCAAACTTCATAACATATTCAACTAAAACTAATACATTTTTCTCCACAGCTGTTTTAGAAATTAAGCTCTTTTTACAGCATAGAAATATGGAGATATACGCAGACACCATAACAAAAATCCCAGGTGATGGTAACTGTCTATATAGAGCAATCGCATACCAAATCAACGATCTGTTTGGTATTACATTCGACCATCTAGCAATCCGACGCGACTTAGCTAAGTACGTTGAGGATAATCAACACAACGATAACATACACCAAGCTATTAGGAGTAACCTAAATGACACACTAACAGATCTACAGACTCAAATCAACAAATACCTACAAGCTCAATATAAAGAAGGTACCTGGGGTGGGACTGATATATTGATAGCAGCAGCTGAATACTACAGCATCAACGTCAAAATCTTCCAAGGCTATCCGCTAAAAGAAACAATACAATTCAGCCCGAAAAATAATGACGCAGCAGGTTGCATAGGCCTGATATTTAATGGAAATCATTACGACTGCTTCAAGAATCATTTGGGCGCTTCTTCACTAAACCCCACACAAAAGACAGAAAGCTCAGACGAATGCACCCCGGAAGAAATAACTGACGAAACCGGCTACAGACTAATAAGACCGAAGCCTCATTACACAACTATAAAACAAATAGACAACATCAATATCGCTACATGGAACGTAAGAGGCGCAGCGACCTTAAACAAAAAAGCAGACATTGACTCGATACTAGAAGATAAATTGATTCACATTGCATGCCTACAGGAAACCCACTTAAAAACAGGTTCTTACAAATCTAAACACTACCTCTGGTCTCTATGTGAAAACCGAAAAAGGGGATTAGCCATCCTAATCAGAAAAAATTGCGGTCTCACAATAAAATGGACAAAATCAAACACAAACAACATGGCAGCGCTAATCTACCTAGATAACCAAACTACACTATTTATAGTTAATATACGTGTCTCAAACTCAACGTCAGCGGCAACAAATGATTTAGCTAAATTCATACATTATAATACTGGGCGACTTCAATGCACACGTCGGCTACCAAAACCCAAAGACACGGCATAATCCAAAACAAATAGGTAAAAACCTGCATCACAAAACTACAAACAACAACGGTGAAATCATGACAGATCTATTAAGAATGGGAAACCTCCGACTGGACACATCTTTCGGCCGCAATAGTTGTAAAACGACATACAGATCCGGCCGCAATATTTCACAAATCGACCACATTATGACCCAAGCTAAAACTCCACCATCATTTAACTATATAAAAGGCGAATACTTACTACGAATATTAATACGCCACTTTCGGACCTTAAAATCATCTGGGGCAATCTAAGACCTTTAAATAGAAATACCAACAAGACCCACCAATTTAATACTCAAACAACAACACCCAAAAACAAGGAGCTAAACACATTTAAATATAAATCGCTAGATTATGAACTACTTCAAAGTAAAGGCACAAAAGAAAGATACCAAACGGAAGTAATTGAACTTTTAAATAAAAGACAGCAGAACAAAATCAAAGCCAATCTTTCCTGGGAAGAAATAACAGGAACTATGAAAACAGCAGCCACGAACATCCTGAAATTTTATCGGAAATATTCCAGAGATATACAGGTTAGCTCTAACAAAACTACAAAAAGCAAAATGCTTGAAAAACTAGCGGCCCTCTGACCCAATCCACCAAAAAATCCTGAAAAAGTGCAGATATCACCTACAAGCAATAGAGGTCGCCGAGGAACAAGAAAAATATCGTGCATTCTTCAGTGACCTATTAACTAGACACCCCTCAGTAAGAATGAAATTCACATGCGAATTCTATAGAAATCATAAGCAAACAGAAAGACGCCGACTAAAGCAGACTTTTATTCCTATGTCTAAATGGGAACAAGTACTGGCAAAAACAGAAGGACAAATCATAGAAGAATTGACAGGCGAAAACGCAAAAAAAAGAACTAGGCGCGGAACCTACACTATAAGAAATCGAAGGAATAATAAAAAAAAATGCGCAATAAAACAGCCCCGGGAATAGACCAAGTCGTAACAGAATGATACAAAGCCAACCCAGAAGAGCTAAATTTAGAAATTCTAAACCACATTCGAACTGCATGAAAAAAAAATCATACTGCCATCCTCATGGACTCAGTCGATTCAAGTGCCACTCCCTAAAAAAACTAACCCGAAACAGGTAAATGACTACAGACGTATATCAATATGTAGTAAGGGATACAGAATTTATGCAAACCTTTTACTAAAACGACTGGACGAAACAATTGAAACAATAGACAACTACCAAGCCGCCTTTCTAAGTAATCGCTCCACGGATGACCACATGTTCACCTTACGTCGAATATTGGATGAAGAATGGAAAGCGGGTGAAAAAACTTTTGTTCTTTTGATCGACATAGAAGCAGCATTTGACACCGTGGATCACTCAGCTTCAGAGATATAATCGCGTCTAGAACAAATAAATCCATGACAAATCGAATCATAAAAGCCACTTTGAATGAATCTACATGCATTAAATGGTTCGGACAACAAACCAAATGGATAAAAAAAGGTAAGGGTGTCAAACAAGGCTGTCCCATATCACCAAGACTCTGAACAATAGTTATGGACGACGTCTTCAAAACACTAGCGGAAGAACTACCTTATATAAAAATTAATCAAGATGACAAAATTCAACTACCAATTATTCTAGCCTTCGCGGACGACGTAATCATAATATCAAATGATATTCAATAATTAAACGAAATTTTTGTAAAGGCCACAAGTCTATTAAAGTCAGTAGGTCTTACAGTAAACGATACAAAAACGAAATTACTAGTTCGCGACCCACTAAACATAAATAACAGGAACTTTTTTGTACTGGGAGAAACTACTTTATCTCCCGTTAAAGAAATTAGGTATCTAGGGACCTACATCTCACCTGTACTGAACAGGAATGGTACAGTAAATGCCCGCTGCAAACAAGCGATCAAAAATTCGAAGACTCTACAAAAATTTATTTAAGAGTTCCCGCATGCAAGGGAAAACAATAAAACTTCTTTACAAAATGGTGATAGAACCAACTATGACCTACGGCCTCAAATGCGCAGCACTAACAAAAGCGAATCGCTCAAAACTTAGAAGATACGAAAGAATGATTTTACGCGACATGCTAGACAATGCAGGCCCCGCACATATGTACAGCAAGATACACGACATTCTGGATGGAAAAACTATTACAAAAAGAATCAAATGCCTTCGAATGTGTTACTATGGACACATACTACGACGCAGAGACCCACATCTACTACACGCTGCATACAAACATGAAGCAAAAAATCGTAAAATAGGTCGACCTATTTATACCTGGAAAAATTCCCTACAACAGGACATGGAATACTATAAGAAAAGCCCTTCAGAGTGGATAGAGCTCGCAACAGACAAGAAAGAACTCATTTCAGCGGCTAGAGAAATATACAAAATGGACGAAACGGACAGCGAAATAGAAAACGACGAAACCGTCACCAACACACACAACGAAGTCAGCGAGGAAAACGAAACACACCAACGCTCTCCTCCATCGAATAACCCGTCCTCCTAAATTCCAATATTGGCTACAGGCTGCATAGTCGGTTGATTGTGGTCGACCGGTTGCGGCTAGTCGACCGTCCTCTCCCATCCCAGAGCGTGTCACTCCTTATAAAACCGTGCCCCCTGGTGTGGGGTCGTGGGTCTGGGCTTGTGCGACGCCACCGCTTCCACCCAGCAAGGTAGCGGTCGCTGGGAACGTCCTCTGATACCTCGTATTGACAGCAAAAGTAAGCGAGCTCGACGCTGTTTTGTTGGCAAGGTGAAGCATGTAGACGAAGGACGTATATTCCAGCAAACGTGACTTTGATGGATGGAAGCAGCGTCGCATAGGTACGGCCAACGGCCTGTATTCGGTTCGTCCGTTTCAGCTTCGAGCTGGCTGGGTGTGGTGCATATGTTCATGTTCAATAAGTACTTACTTTTAGTTTATACGTAGTAAGCCGATTTACATCAAGCGAGCTCATTCTTGCATTTTAATTATTCGTAAAACAGTGGGTTTGCTATATGTAAACATAGTTAGGTATGATTATTTATGATTATTGAAAACTGCTTTCTCAAATTCAAGACATTCGTAAAACCACCACAATCACATACATCCAGTATTAAACCTTAAATATAGAAACTACACTATATAGAAACACTTTGATATTTTGGGAACAAGACTTTCAAGTCAAGATATGAGTTCAATTCCCGTCTATAAATATTTTACAATTGTTTTTTACTTTACCAGGATTTCTACTCCGACCAACTGAAACCTTAGATCTAAAACAGATATTGTTAATTTTCTACGGAATAGGACTTTACAAACATAGTAAGACAACAAATATCTTCTGTTTTAGTACAGACAAATTGGGTAAACTATGCATGTATATGTTTTAGCAAACTTCAACATACGAGAATATGTGCCCAAAAGTTTGCTTGGTGGCACAAAGTGATATATGGAACATAAGGCGAATAGATAAACATTAATCATACTTCGAATCGACCTCGTTAAATTAAATGTAGTACCTATATATGAGAATGTAAAATCTATTGACACACATGCTTCTAACGATCTAGGTAAGGTGCTTAGCTTTTTCTGTAAAAATGCTACTAAATTTTGAATTGACTGAAGTTATAAAAACAGCCAGGAAAATAGATGTTCCGGAAATCCGGATTCCGGAAATTACGAAAGTAGGAGCCATTTTGGAGTTTTTAGGCAAAAGTCGTTTTTCAAAATATCAGATCTCTTATCAACCTCCAGTCAAGTGGTCAAAACAATGTTGTTCATCTAAAGTTGTTTGTTCAAGCATTCCCTGTCCCCGCGGTGGTCGACGTCAACCACACACGACAGCCACTTGACAAACACTACTTCGGAAAGTGTTTACTTTATACCGCGTTTAAGCTCTATTTACAAGGAAATGGTTTCAGATAAATTTTATCACGATAAAATAATGTTGTAGGTGACTATTTGTATAACCTTGTCTCGCTGGTGGTAGGCCGTACCGAAATGGCACCTATAAGCTACTCTATATTATTGAAAACATTAGGTAATTTGTATTTTAATTAACAACAAACAAAAAAATCTAAACTTTACTTTTGTTTATTATTCAGGCTATATAAAATATCAGGGATATTTAATATAGCCTGAATAGTTTTTATAGGTAAAATTTATTTAAAATGGACATAGCATTTCCTTTCGCAGCAAGGAAGTCGCACCTCATCATTGTCCACATCCTGGTGATAATTTCTCGACCACGCTGGCTAATTAGCCGACAACCATTGACGGCCGTGCCTCCCGTACCCATTCATGATTGTACCATTCACCTCCCGTCCTCTATTAACCCTCTCTCGCTAAGTAGGGAATATTTTTAGAAGTTCTGTTACTGTTCGGGTTAATACTGTTTACAAACTATGTTTGCTTCTATGCGTGTGGGATGGGCAATGAACTTTTTTTACTTACATGCTCGAAGTTTTAATCCTTTTTTTGCAAAATTTCATACGTTTATCATCGTACAATTGTCGTTGTTCGAAATTAACGGCCGAAATTAAAGGAAAACTGGTCTTTCATTTCGGGGAAAAAAACTTTCAAATAAATCTATTAACATAATGCTCAATGTAACTGTTACTGCAACAAAAAACACCTTGCTTTTTGCGAAATTTAAATCTCAGAAATTAATTTGCGTTGGCCCTGATGTGTTTGAAGCTCAGGTCCAAGACGTGTGGGCTCCAAATTGTTTATCATTACCTTACTTAGGTAGGTAATACGCCTTTCAAATTACAATGGACAATTTAATCAGTGTCTACTAGGCACCATCCCTTATAAGAAGTATGAGTCAGAGATATTGCAGCACATAAAGACATGTAACCAGATAGACGCAGTCGTAAGGGCTTTATCTGCTGCAGCAGGCGTCATCGGCGCCACTGACAGTTTGTGACTGGGATATTATGTTTTAGAATTCCTTACTGTATGAGTATAACTCTAGAACAATATATTAATTAATTAATTTCTTTGTGGCTAACATTATTGTTCTGTTTATAACTTTCTATCATGACAACATTACACAATCGAATATGAAAATAAAACAATGTACCTATTTATTTTTCGTATCTCGATCCATTCTTTGGGACTTTGTAAACTGTTAACTCATGGCTAAAACGTTTAATGCCCACCACCTACAGCAAATAAATTAAAATACATGCAGGTACAGACTACAGAGTGATCTCATGAGTAATTAATGAGTTAATTGCATGATATGATACTTTTGACGAACGTGACTGATAACATTTATGATTATGACGGCCAAGAAAGATGTATCAGTTCTGAGAATGCATGTAGCATTCATAATATCGCACGTCACAAATACACAATTATGTGGAAATATTTCAACAAGAACCAGACGTAATTTTTTAGGACTGGTAGCGCCATCTAGAGATTGCTGCGCGATACAATTCATCAAATGTTGTTTCCTGTTTATTCTAACCAATCCATTTGAAGCGGCAATTTGAATTATTTTTGGGTATTTATTTACTGAATATTGATGAAAACAATGTTATTAATGAAACATATATTAATGAAGACACAGTCACTATTTTTAAAATCTGATATCAGTATCAGCTTAGGGATATATTTACAAGGTAAACTAAACTTTTTTACACAATTAATCACACAGGGATTACCAGAATATTTCATTTGCCTTAGTCATAAAAAATATTTACTATATTTTTACACAAATCTGCGTCTACATTTACGCCGATATGTTTAGGTATTTACAATCTCGACATATTTTTATTGACAATTAAACTGTTTAAAAATCAACATCTGCGCAACATTTTAATGCCTATTGTAATTTGGTAATTGATTATAATGTATGTAATGTCTAAAATAATCAATTGCAAAGATATTGGATTTTAAAGTTAAAATTTCAATAAAAAGTCCTGTAAAATTATTTATATACCTAAATATATTTGGTACAATGGTCAAGGAGGTAAATAATTGGTTGTTAGTATAGTTACTACATAATTAGAAAGACAGCGGTAATTACCGGGTAGATTCATATTTTCAATGAATTACAAATAAATTATAAGGAAAACCATAAACAGTCGTAATTTATTCTATGAAGTAACATGAGTAATTTGTATTTTTTTAACGATATAGATAATAAATAAGTACTTAAGTAATGATTTCACTAGTAGGTTGAGATTGGCATACATATCAAATGAATAGTGTTGTCTTGTCGCTCCGAAAACCAAAAACTTGAATGATTCGCGATGGAACAAAAAATTATCCTAAACCTCACTAATATTATAAATGCGAAAGTAAATTTGTTACCTCTTTACGCTCTCTCGACTAAACCAATCTTCTTGAAATTTTGCATACGTGTAGTTTAAAGTATGGAGGACATAGGGTATTTCGTCATAGCGGAAAAATAACAGTTCCCGTGGAAAATGACGCGGGCGAAATCGCGGACAAAAGGTTGTAATGTTATAGTATTATCATTTATCTCCATGCTTTGTTGTTTTTATTTATTTTAATATAATGTTAAATATGTTTAGTTATTTTCGTTTTCTTAGTAAAAATAGTGTGGTACATGTGACAATATGCTTAATGATGAATCAATATTATATATAAGAAAAGCTCTTGCGTTACTGAGTCACTGACAGACAACGCACAGCCGAAACTACTGGGCATAGAAAGCAGAAATTTGGTGTGTAGGTTCCTTGGACAGTGTAGGGGAGCACTAAGAAGGAATTTCCTGATATTCCCACGGGAAACGGATTTTTACTCACATGCGAAGTTAGGTAATAAATGTCTGAAAATCAACTTTACCTATTCGAGTTATTTTTATAATATTAACGCAAAGTTTTTGTGGGTTCGCAATTATTCTGCATATTTGATAGAATTTGAGACCAAATTTATTGAGCTAAAATTACACGAGTTCGCTATATGTGTTCAACAGTTCACATTTATATTATTCTCGACTCTGTAAGGGAGTCAAGTAACAAAATAATGTTGAAATAGGGTTTCTATATTCAATTACAATAAAAGCCACATTATAGTTAGACCTTTTCATTAAACTTTGTTCACATAACACCACTATCACTAATACAATGATCAACAATTATATTTAAACCATATCACTGGTTAGTTACATAATCTTACTATTCCACATCAAAAAGTGACACGAGCCAAACCCTCACGCTTTTCATTTTACCCATAAATATTTAGGCAAAATTCATTGATTTGTTATTTGACTGAAAAACGTTACTCGTCTAAGTCGATGAGCTAATTCATCAAAGTAATATCATTCATTCCACTCACTCAAATAAAAGGCTTGCTAAACCTATTTTAGTTAAAATGTGTGCGATGATTAATATCCTTCTTTTAAAAGAGAAGCAGAACCTAAACTTAACTAAATAATCATCCGTGTCAGCAAAGATTTGTTTCTCAATAAGGCGAGTATACTCCAGTCAATTCATAGATATTTTAATAATGAAAGTTACATCTACAAAACAAAATAGGATGTTCAAGTAATTTGCTGCAAAAATAGACGTCAATAACGTGTATCTGTAATTGTACAAATTTTAGCGGACCCTGGGCTCCGACGTTTGGGATGCAACGGGGAAAACGCTCAAAGGAGACAACAATTAGAAAAATAAACCTTGAAAAGTTTTTCGAAAAAACCTATAAAATACTTCTTCAATCGGCCGGAGTATTAATTCAGAATCATTACGAACTTCGCAAGGCCCACTACAAGCGTACATTACATGTAAGCCTACAGTGTAGATTATTATATTATTCTAAATATATAAACACCAACGCCGATTCTACAGAACATATTTGTATATATATATAAAGATTGTAGATTACACATCATGATTTGGTTACTTCATAAAACTATAATAATTTAAAACTTGATGAGGTTCAAAACCAATTAGTATATTTTAATGATAGCGCAATACTTCGTAAGTATGCGGAATTAAGTATGATTAGATCATAGTTGTTATACTCTAAATTTTAAATAATAGGTAACCTAATTATTTATAATTCGATGTTTAGTAAGTACTAGTTACAATGACATTAAATTCTTGCAATATTAAAATTTATAATTTTTGGAAATATATTAAATTGTTTGCAAGGATTTAAAAATAAAAGGCTGCTCAATAGAATCGTCGTCCGTGCTGTCTAATGATAACTATACCACGACCACATCAACAGCTAATGCACTTGACTGAACAGCTAACTTGCGAGCACGACACGAGGCCTACTCCAGTGGGAATCCCGATGTTCTGTAACAAGTAAACTTTATTAATATTTTTATATAATTTCATACCATACTTATTGATTATACTTTATTTAGCTTTATATCAACAACAGCATTGCCATTCCCAAAGAAAGTTGAATTTAGGTAGCCGATCGGTCGTAAATTTACAATCTTCAAAAGTTTTATTTTTCAGGCGGACACCGAGTTTTGCGGCTTCTAGCTGAGAGAGATATATCCAATGGCACAGCGACACAGTGGACAAGCGGCCAGCACGTACACCCTGTATAATGTACTAACATTTACCGGCGGCTTCGCCGGCGTCAAATGAATATCGCGTCTTTTAAAGAACGCGACAGCGCTTTTTCTTCTTACGTTACAAATTTCTACCCTGTTTTAAATTTACTTACTACAAAAAGTATGTTTACCAATTTTCAGCTTTTTATCTTGAAAATTGTAAAGTCCCATACAATCTTTTACCCCCCTCTTGGAGAGGTTGAGGATTAATTTTCAGAAAAATCTGAAATATGTATTCATTAATTTGTTGTAAACTAAAATCCAATCCTCTCTTAGTGCTCACCTACACTCCCCCAGAAAACCTATATGGCAAATATCGTGTAAGTGTCGGCTGCACGTTGTCACGCGAGGTAGGCGCGGACGAGCGCGCGCACGGCACAGCGACACAGCGGACACGCGGCCAGCGCGGCGCCGCAGCGCGCGCACGACACCAGGTGGCCGCATGGCAGGAACACCACGCTCACCTGCAACGTACGTATTGCATACGATCGAGGACAGGTCAAATTAAACTAACAAAAATAATGAAAAAGAAGAATGAAAGGAAAAGCGCTCAATACCGACTGAAGAAACCGGGAAAAAACTACGAGGGAGAGAGAGATAGATTCAATTTTTCGATGTTTACTTTTCATTTTTAATATCGGAAATGCAAATGTTTTACTAACCTCACTATCCATACACACTTTACACAGCCTTGCTTCTTTCAGTTGCCTGTTCTCCTCTTCTAACGACAAATGTTTCTTTTCTACCACAGGACTTGTTGGATTCTCCTTATTCCTATCAGTTTTTATCACTTTAATATCGCTAGTCGCCGTTTGAGGCATACTTGAAGTTTCCACAGCTTGGCTTGAAGGTTGGCTCAAAAGTTGACCCGAAGATTGGCTAGAAGTATGGTTTGAAGGTTGACTGGAATTTTGGCCTGAAGGTTGGCCCGTTTGGTCCAAACTTTGAACTGGTTGATTGATTTGGCTCGGAAGTTGACTTGGTGCTTGTCTGACATTTAACGGTGAAACTGAACGTGTAGAACTTGTGGTGGATATTCTGCTATCAGGTCTGTCGTCCCATTGCGTTGGTATAAGACTGGAAAATAATTGTGTAAATTAGTCAAATCTGCTATTAATGTAGTTATCAATCCCAGTATACTAAAAATACAAATGTGTGTTTGCTACTTTGTTAGGTTTTATTTTTCAATTCACTTTAATAATAGCTACCTTTTATTCCAGAAACAAGTACCTACTGTTACCATGGAAAATTCACGCAAACGAAACCAAGGACAAAAGCTATCGCTAAGGAGTAGATGTCTCCGCTTGAGGACATATTCGACCGGCCTTACATCACCTAGTTGTACATAGCTGATCAGAGCAAAATATAGAAAAAAAATACCCAGAAATAGGCGCGAAGTCCCTGAGAGTCTCCGCCAGGATGTCTCTCGCGAACCTCTGGCTCTGCGGAGTGACGCTCCAGGCCTCCTCGTTCAGCTGCTCGTCCAGCACCGCGTCGATTAGCGCCTCCGACGAACTGAACGGTAGACCTGGAAACATATCCCATCTACTTTTTATCGAAGGGGGAAGCCGCGGTACGGGTCTATAGTGTGTAAAATACATATTGACCCCTGTGACAGAAGGATGAAAGAAATTATAGCGACAGAGACAGATGTATTATTTTCATACTATTTGTCATCTGTAATATATCAAACTTACGTTTTATAAACCATTATACAGCATAGATTATATAATCTCCGATTTTTCGATTCGATTAGATGTCGAACAAAATTCAACTTATTGTTGAATTTTGTTAAAAATACCTTGACGATTGTATACCTTTTAGGATTCGTAAGAAAAAACAGAGTATAGAGTTACCGGTGGCCCGCAATCTCCTGGCGATGGCTCTCCGCACTCTGGCGGCGTCGAGTCCGGCCCCCAACGCCGCGAGGGCTGCAGTGCTTTCCATACCTTCCTCCACCTACAGTAAGGTTCAAAATTCAATTTCGATTCGCATTGGACATTACCATGAAGAAGAAGATAAAATAACATTTATTACTTTCACACACAAGATAAATTTATATCCATTACAATACATATCATATATTTTTTTATTTCATACATCTTATTTGTAGTTTGACTATACATGTAGTTTGGCGACGTTTTATGATTTATTTATAGAAATCTTAATAGTTTTGCCAAGGTTATATGCTGATGCAAACACTGGATGCTTCAATGTCATAGAAATTTATATGTTTTTAACACGTACCTGACTCTCAGTAATAGGAAAATTAACACCAGGATTTCTTCTTCTCGAACTAAGGCCACTGTCAGCAGAAAACTAGAAACAAAAATAAGGTATCTACTTATTTGGAAAAAAAATATCTGAGCTAAGCTAAAGACATGTTACTATTTTACTAATAGTAATAAAATAATTATGTAGGTATTTGTTACTCATTCTTACATATTCAAAAGTTATATCCATTGTTTTTTTGTGTAGGTAATTGCACTGTGGCGTGATTTTTACAATGCCACACTGGTTGATATTATTAATTACTTTGCTTTTGATTGATTTTACCTAAAAGAGAATAAAAATAAAATAAACGAATACCGAATCATTGTTTTCATGCTTCGTTTCAAAATATATCATAATATTTCATAGTAATAATATAAATTGTAAATTAAAACACATTTTTAGATAAATAGTTACATATTTTCCTTTTAATACCCATATTAAACATAAACACTACTTCTTGTATTTCTATTCATTTAGAATTATATTGTTAGTCGCAGTTTATGTCAATATTTTTCTCATTTCATGTAACCAAACTGGATGCTTTTCTAATTTATTTATAAAAATATCGATAGTGTATGTTTGTGTTACAATCTGTTAAGTAAATTAAAATCCAAATTTGCTTAAAAATGTGTTATAATTATAATCTAAAAATTAATGATTGTGATCATAATATATTTTTTCCAACCTTCTGCAAGAAAACAAACATTCTGTGTAGAGCTTGACAGGTATGTATTTTTATCGTATATATGTTTAAATTGAAATGCATTTTATTTCTTTTGTATATGTATATATGTGTATGATTACAAATTTTATAGTCCAATGTTTTTATTTTTTCAGACTACAGAGGGATACAAAACTGCATCGATTGAACTGCTGGCAATCTTCAGAACAATTGAAATATCATTCAAGCTGCAGCTAATAATTTCAGCAATTGTGGAAATTGTTGTTTTTGTGTTGTGTGATTTTTTCTTCAATATTTGTAAATCAGTCAATTCAACAGCTATGCATAAATGAAAATGTAATACAGGTAGTAACACTTGCATGCTACTTATTTGATTGACTTAATTAAAATGAACCCCAGTTTAACATGTATAATTGAAATGACTTATTTTATTATATTATATTTTATTTCAGAAGAAAAATATCGTAGTATCGATAATCTAATACAAGTAGCTGGTGAACCGAGGAATGCATATACTACCTTATTCAGGTATTTCAACATCTGTTTCTATCCTCAGAATACTCACACAAATATTCACGTTCATCCATTACGGTGCCAATGTTGTTAAACATTTTGTATTATGTATATATATAAATAATCGGATATTACAATCTTCATACCGGATCACTATATTTACTTACAATAAAACTGTTATTGAACATATAACTTTGTGTAATCGTCGGGACGTGATTCAGCCTTTTGTTTTACTTTTCTTTACTTTATTTTTAAAATTACATACACATTAATCAAATTGTTTTATTTTTTCAGAATACAAAATCTATCTCATACTCATACGACCAGCCATAGTTGAACTGCGTAACTAATAATAGTACAGGTGGTGACAACGAAAATAGATATTTAAATATTTGAAATAAAGAAAAACAGAAGGTGCGATAGACATTATTTATTCTTAAAAGATTTACGCCATATTAAATATACAAATGAGATCAAGATCAAGACACCACTTAAATGTCATTATTTTTTAAATTTCATATTTATCTGACTTCATAATTCGAAATCTATATAAAAAATCATTATTTCAGAAAATGATTGCTGAATTCCGGTCAACAGCCTCTGCCTTCATGGAAATCTTCAAACACAAAGTACATCAGCCCTACATCAAAACTATAACAATATATGAAATGATCAACAAAATGTTTTGAAGTAAGTATTGTATTTCCAATTTATCTTCACACAGAACAAGATTAGCATCACTTTATTTACATAATTTTTGTTCGAAGGTTTTCAAGTGCCCCAAACAAAGTTGTTCCTAAAGGGAAAGCAAAGGGTGCTAAATATATCTATTGTATTTTTACAGATTCAAATTCATCTCAACTACATACGTGAAGTAATGCCTAATAGAAGGCCAATAAAAACGAAACATGGCGGAATTCGACAACTTTTATCAATTTTACCAACTGGACCAAGATTAAATAGCCATTATGACGTAAGTAGTATATTTCAAAATCAATTTTATGGAGTCATACAAAGATTGATTAATTTTTATTAAAAAATCCCAGATGATTTAAAATTTGTTAGCATTTCAAATATGTACCTACCTATACTAAATTAACATTTTGTAAATAACTTCTCTACAGTTGAAATTAGTAAACTTAGTTACAATAGATATAATATCTATTGTGTTTACACTGTTTCAGAAGATGCTCACTATCCGAAGAAAGCGCGTAAGACAAATCAAACGAAATAAATGAAACATCGACGTCGAAATCGTCAGCATTACACTCTACCACATAATACAAATGTAAGTATATTTTCTATTCAATATTTTTCATGGCTGTTTTACACTATTGGTGAACACGACGAATGCGAACATAAAATATGAGATAAAATCTGCAATGTAGGTACATCGAATTAAACACGATCGTAATTTTCAAAATCTACCTACGGTTTATTATATATTCATTTTAATACCAAGACATTGTGATGGTAATTTAAATCCAAGACTTCGTCAGAGACATCTATCGGGGCTCTCGACACATTATGATGCTGTGTTCAAAAATATATCATTTCAATTATTAATATTCTTATTGTAACTTGTTACAGGTAAACCATTGAAATGAAGATCAGCCAGATGGACATGAAAGGCATCGTACCAGAACAGAATACATTTCTATTTTATTTTTTGTGTTTTGGTGAAATAAATATTCAAGAAATTAAAAAAGTTAGAAAACTTTGTAGTTTTATTGATGTTTTCATTATATTAAAATATTTCAAACAACGAAGTGTGCATTTAATAACAAATTAATGTATAGTTATTTTAAGGTATTTCTTTCAACCAATTGCAAATTTGAAGCAAGTTGACGAAATTCTTTTCTGCGATTTTTTTTTACCAAATGTAAGTACATAGGTACCTAATAACCATAGGTTGCTCTAACGCTTATTAATTTGAATAAACAAGCAACATTTAATAACCGTTTAGGTAGATAGTAATCGATTTGCCAAATACCTATCTATAAGAATTAACCATATATAAAAAAAACTGTTACAGAGGTTCATGATAATTAGGTAACAAATACACACACTACATACATATGTAGTGTGTGTATTTGTTACCTAATTATATATGTAGTGTGTGTATTTGTTACCTAATTACATACATATGTAGTGTGTGTATTTGTAACACACACTACATACATATGTAGTGTGTGTATTTGTAACCCTGAACATTCAGGGTTTTTATTTTATTCAACAAGATAAGGTACATGATGAGAAAGTACAACGGACCATAAACACTTTATACATGGATGATGACATGCCAACTTTAGTTAACCCGACTGGACAACCGGATCAGTCACAGGCCGAGCCACTCGTACACACTTTATACATAGATGACATTACACCTTTCGATAACCCCATTGTCCCGGAAAAATCCGACTCGACTACCAAACCAGTTACAAAAGCAACAGCCGCATGCGCCCCCACTCCTGCACACTTTATACATGGATGACATCCTACTTTTCGGTAACCCTGTTTTCACCAGAAAATCTCAACTCTCCAAACGAGCCAGTCACAGGCCGAGCTGCACACTTTATACATGGATGATATCCTACTTCTCGGTAACCCCCTTTTTCACCAGAAAATCCCAACTCGACAACCGAACCAGTCACAGGCCGAGCAGCCGAGCCCCCATGCAACCTCTAGTTCACAGTTATGAAGCTAAACATAATTCTGGAGATCCACTTCCAACAATATTGTGAGGTAAGGTATATTTATATTGCTATCTTTTTCATCAGATGCCCTCCTATGTATTGCTATGTTTATATAATAAGAACAGAAGGTATAAGAACACAATTATAACTGTACAATGCAGCGAGCAAGAGTAGTAGGGTATTGGTAGAAAGAAAGACATATTAAAATAAAAGTTTTTCAGAGTATTGTTTGAAACAACACTTTTTTATTTGGGTCTACGCCCAGTATTTTCCTAGCTCTTTTACAAAAAGGCCAAAGGTACGTTTGCGTCCGGTTTTTTGGAATGATACTGAGCATAAACTCATTTATGGTTGTCTACATTATCTATAGCTTAATGCTTGCGTGTTGACGCAAGTTGAGGAAGCTGTTGGGGTTACCGAGACACTGTACCGTGTCGAGAATGTTTGTAGCGGTCGCGGGAAGCCATAGTGCGGAAGAGGGTAGCCTACCAAAAGAGCAAAGAGTGGATGCTAGCCCCAACAGCCTTCTCTCTGTTATTGTTGGCAGGGACCCAGTTTCATGTAAATACTACTGTTACTAACTTATTCTTAAGATCATTGTTAAACATAAAACTAACATTTACTGTGGATTCTATCAGAAATAAAGAATTATTATCAAAATGCACACAACTGACCGTGCGTTGGACGGAGCTCCTGCTCCGGCATTGGTCGACGTACTCCTGCCCCTTGATGAGCAGCACGTAGCCGCAGTGCGGGAACCAATTGGCGTGCTCCGACCACGGCGCGTCCCCCGCCTCCCACAAGCCTAGCCCGCCGTCGCAGTAGAAGCAACGGACCTAGGAAATGATGGTATTTTAAATACACAGTAAAATAATGGTATTTTAAATACTGTTGCAGCCAATATCAAGCATGAATGCAAAACGGACTAACCTGTTTGGTATAACGTAACAAAAAATAGGTTTGGCTGCGTCAGGGAATATTTTACGTTTAAATAATAATAGTTTTGATTAATGAAATGAAAATCGGGCAGTAGAAAGTAAAGTAGAAAGTACGTGCGGTCGGTAGACAAGCCGTCATAGAAGGCCAGGCGTAACCTGTCTTTATAATATTAGTCAGGATTTGCCACAGCACAAGCGACCCAACACGGATGAAGACCGTGTCGCCTCACATACCTGGTCGCCAGTGCCGGTGTAGAAGAAGCCAGCCTCGGCCAGCGTGCAGGGCAGCTGCGTGCGGTCGGCGGGCCAGCCCTCGTAGGAGGCGAGGCGCGCGGCCAGCGACGCGTGCGCCGGGTGCCGCGCCACGCCCCCCACCACGCCCAGCGTGCGCCACGTCCCGCCCGACTCCAGCAGGCGGGCGTTGTGCTCCGCACCGGTGCTAAACATCATTTCAAAGTATGTACAGACTTTCGGCAGATTTGTGGAAAAGGGGAGGCCTTTGTGGAACACGTCGATAAGCTCAAAACAGCAGACTAGTAGGTCCGACTTTGCTGAGATAAAAAGTAAATATATATATATATATATATATATATATATATATATATATATATATATATATATATATATATATATAGCTATTCCTGGTAATTCTTAGGAAAAAAATCATCATGTGGGAAATCTTAGAGATCACTGTTTATCCTTCTGTGGATGTTGTTCGAGGTGATTACACCTTGGCAACTGAGGCAACAATGGCTTTCTCATAGAGGGTTGGCGTTAGGCAGAAGGCAGAAATCTTTAAAATTGTAAGGTTTAATTTCTACACCGACCTCAGGTTTCTCGGCGTCGAAGCCCCGAGTGCGAATGGGATCATGTGAAGTTGTTTGGTATATACTCTTATTGTGATTGTGTAAAAATAAATAAAATAACCTACGACTGAGACTGATGATCCGTGGTGTCGGGGGGTGTCTGTATAGGCGTAGTCTCGGGTGTGGGGGAGGCCGGGGGAGACAGGTGGTTGGTGCGGCGCGCCGCTTCCAGGGTGGCCGCGTGTTCGCATCTCGGGAAATACCTAAACGTACAACTTTAAATGAGTTTTTTTCTTCCCAACAGCAATAAGTAGCCATTCCAGAATAACAGTAGTATCTTTTTTTAAATGTCCTTTAAAATTGGACTTGAAAAAAAGCATAAGGTCTAATTTCTGAATAAATGGTTTGACAACTATTACATATTGGAGAAAAGTGTTTCTGTATCAAAATCCAGAATGAAAAATTGACACGACGACCTAAATTCTAAACTTTCTAATTATTCTATTTCTATTATTTAGTTGTTTCTAATATATGTATATTTAGTTGTTTCTAATATACAATATTATTAATAATATATATATTTAGTTGTTTGTTTAATAATACTGTCTGTGGAAATACAAATATTCTATGAAATCTATATATTAGTAGGGACGCCCGCATTGGGTCTAAAAAGATTGCCAACCTGTATCTCGACGACCTCGGTGGCGCAGTGGTAAAGTTCTTGCCACTGGACCGAGAGGTCCCGGGTTCGATCCCCGGTCGGGTCATAATGGAAAATGATCTTTTTCTGATTGGCCCGGGTCTTGGATGTTTATCTATATAGTATCGTTGAGTTAGTATCCCATAACACAAGTCTCGAATTTACTTTGGGGCTGGCTCAAACTGTGTGATTTGTCCTAATATATTTATTTATTTATCTATCTAATAACATTCCTTAAATGTCTAAAATTTTACTCTTAATAAAATGCAAGTTGCAACTAAGTCAAAGCAATGTGGAACTTTTGATGATTATCATTTTCGTTTTAATGGTTGTTGCACCACAAATACTAATTATAGAATTACAAGAAGACAAATGAAAATAGTTGTGACTTCTTTCACCCATTTCATCAGAATTTAACACATCCTCGACACAAAATGTTTGTTATTGTTCGAGCTGTTTGTATAATCCGACCATGTAGAATAGTTTTCAAATGATAACCAATAAGAAAATAGTAAAATGCATACTTAATTTGATAAACCTACTTTAAAGTCAGTGGACTCAGTCGTTCGTTCCTACCCATAGATAAAATAAATTCTTTTATCTGTGTTCCTACCACTATTATAAAGTTCATTTTCTTTTGATTTAAGAATGTTTGTTGTTTTTATATTGCCGGACTATTTAGGTACTCCGTGATATACTTTCTTAGATTTTACGTGCTTTTCTGTTTTCGTTTGTTTTGCCGACCGCGGTGAACTAATACAAAATTAGTATAATCCTACTGTTTTATAATAGTAAAATTCTACATAATATCACAACAGTGAAAGCGACGTAAATGATTAGCTTTGAAATTTTTAGTAAGTAGCTAATTTTTTTGTTCATATACTGTACAAAGATCAGAAACCGAGATATCTATGTTTTAGAGCCGAACATTAATGGGGGCGGTACGACGTGAAAGTGAATAAGTTCCCCTCAACTCAACTTCCTTTCATTTGTTAGTAGATAAAATAAAAATCGTATATACATATATTATTTTTGATAATTTTTGCTAGATTTTGTTAGTTGTTAAAACACGATTGAATAAAATATCTTGATAGAATAATAATTCTATCAAGATATTTTAATAACTGAATATTTAAGCTAAAAAGCTTTAGCATACCAAAACAGCAGGTATTTTAGAAGTACATTTTTGACTACTTAGTTGATCTTGTTGGGAGGCTTTTGCCCAGCATTGGGACATGTTATAGCTATAAAAAAAAAACTTGATCTTTATAGGCACACATCAGGTACTAAATTATCATCCTTCAGTTTTTTTTTGGGCATTTAGTTTTTAAATATTATTTTCATGTAGAAAGCTTGAAAGATCTCACTATACTGAATATAGAATATGACTTACTTAGAAATATTCATTTGACGAGTGTCATTTCTAAATTTGCAAGCATTCAATCACGAAAAGCTTTTTTGTAAATGTTCTGTTTTGTTTATTTCAGTAGGCAATGTACAATACAATGTGTCGCACTGGCTTTATCTGGCATTGTACTATGCTATCTCTGTTTCGGTCTTATGGTTGTCTGGTATAGAAGGCCATACTCTGTATACATACAGAGAATGTCGATAGAAAACTCATCAATTAAAATAGAAAAGAAACTTACATCCTATGCACCTCTAGTGGCGTACCAAGAGAGCCAAATCGCCTAAAAGGGGCTAACTCCCCTCCGCACCAAGCACAGCGAAGTCGCCCTTCACCAACATGGTAAAAACCAGCACTGACCAGTGCTTCTCGTGACACTGACGGGTCCTGTATAAAGTGGAAAGTTGAATATAAACAAATATATATTAAGTTCCATAGAAACCAAACTGCTGATAGAGTAGAAAAATGTTCTGCTGTTTATTTTTATAAATATTCTTATTTCCAAAAAAATGCAGGGTAAATGAGAAGAGATCCCTTCATGGGATAAGTCCACATTTGCATTCACTGTTCTAAATTATAATTCTATGTATGCTATAAATTAAAACTATTTAGTAAACATATATTAGCCTATATTTCTGTGGCCTTTGAAAGTTGTTGATACCTTGAAAATTTAAAACAAGTATCATATAGCCCTGTTCAAATATTATAAAAACAATATTAACTATTAATTTAATTTTACAAATTACCTAGTTGTTATTGTATTATGCATTCACAAAAATTCTGGGAAGTCAACAGTCATAGTTAATACACATAGGGAAGCCAAACAGTTGGGATTTATTAGGTTTTATGTCCTAATTAACAAAAACTAACTACTCTGTGTATACAAAATATTTATACTAACATTTTGTATACACAGAGCCCTGATAAAATGCAAAGTTTTTGTGTATTGTTTTTGTTAATTAGGACATAAAACCTGTCCTTTGCTTATTTGTGCCATAGCAGATAAGTAAAACAAGGTCAAATATCAGATGGTGTTAATTAAAGGTCAAATAACATGTATGACCTTAACATTTCTATTTTAAGTTATATCAGTTAGGACTTAGAAATTTTGGATATACAAATAAGGCCATATGTAGATACTAACATATACTAATTAATGATTGAACATTATTGCTACAGCTTGGGATTTCTCCCAAGTGATAATGAAAATAAGTCTACTTATTTTAAAAAGAAAATAAAATAAAAATACATATATTGAAGTCACATGCTAAGCAAAATAAACATTTACTATTGATAAGAGTTATCACCGTTATTATTTATAAAATCTTAATGAGGAATAATGTTACAAATAGGTTTGAGTACATATAATAATAAAACATTGAGAATTGTCTTACATTCCAATTGATAAATGACAACAGCCGCAATGGATCACTTTTATACACTTCATCTTCTTCAGTCAATCCATAATCATGAGATTCTACACGTTCGTTTTGTTCCTCTGCCGTCCAAGACGTAGAGGAGTCAATGGTTGAAGGGCATTCAGAGCCCAAAACTAAAGGCACGTTCCCTGACTGACGAGGGTTTACAACAAACTCGCAGTTTGGCTCCATGTGACGGTGGCGCCACATTACTTGGTCACCATAGTTCCAGTGAGATATTTTACCGCCACAACTGAAGCATTGCACTTCAGTACCCTCACCAGTATAATAAAATCCGGCCTTGGCTATTCTAATGGGATCTACAAGGGCTGATGCAGGCCAACTCGAAAACGTATTAAGCCTATTTGTCTCATAATTCATTTTTTATACAACACTACACAATGTAAAAAGGAATGTTAATACGAAGTAGTACCTACACAATAGTTTATTATTCAATTAAAAGATAAGATTCAATATGCTTTTTTTAAGCTTGACTGAAGAATATCACTTCGTCCAAAAGGATAGAATAACAAAATTCTCTTCCGACTCAAGTTCACAGGATCCCAAGAAAATTGACTGACAAACAAAATTACTTTTCTGACTTTTTGTTTTTTAAAGTGTCATGGCTCCATCGTTCGCCTAAACGATGATTTTGCTAATGTCAAGGTTGAGATTGACGGTACACGGTCTTAGACACGGAATGTGTGTAACCTAAAAGATAAGTGTATTATAGTCAAATATATTATATATACATACGTATATAGGGGAGAGTAAATAAAAATTATAAGTAGATATTATTATTTTCTATACATTTTGCCAATATAATAGGGCATATTACGCAAAGCTCAAGCGTAAATGGCGCTACTGGTACAACTAGGGTACACAAATATTGCCAATGGAGGCAAAAAGCGCCAATTTTCAATATATATTTTGGAGATTTACGACCAAAAATTCAAACTTATCTGTATGGACTAGTGCTATTTGCCTCCTCAATGAAACGAGGGAATAAACGGAAAAAAATAGAACGTCATAGGTACAGAACTAAGGTGCACACTGATCCGTGTTTATTATAACATATTATATTTCGTGTCAATTTCAACCTTGACGTTGGCAAAAACATCGTTTTGCCGAACGATGGAGCCATGAAATTAAAAAAAAAAACTAAGGTAGTTAGGTGTACCTACCTAGTCAAGTCATTCGTTTTGTTTTGGAAGTCATAATTCACTCACTTTGGTTGGTTTGGATTATGTGGAGTGGAGTAAAGAAAGAGATAGCTTATTAAATTCTGTCGTCTGAGTTTACATTTTTACTATTTTTTTACAAAGGTGTTAATTTACTACATATACTATATAAACTTAATCAAAGATAGGTTATCTTTGATTTTTAAAAACAGTTGTAAGATTAAATACAATGTTTTTATATATTGCTATTATTATCAGTACAGTAGTTGCTCTGGTTTCTTCTGTTTTATTTTACTCTTTAGAACGCAAGACTGTGTATAAGAACTTAAAAAATAAACACGTAGTCATAACTGGTGGCTCTAGTGGCATAGGAAAAGGCGCTGCGCTAGAGGCAGTTAGGTTGGGTGCTAATGTTACTATCATAGGACGAGATGTAGAGAAATTAAAATCAACTGTATCAGAATTAACATCACAGTGTTCAAACACACAACAGAAGGTGCAATATACCGCTCTAGATGTCACATCAGGTTATCAAAACATAGAAAAATGCTTAATGGGCATAGAAGAAGCAATGGGTCCTATTTTTATGCTTGTAAATTGTGCTGGCATGTGCATCTGTGGAAAATTCGAAGATATGAAACATGAAGACATCAAGCAGATGGTGGATCTGAATTACTTTGGTACTGCTTATGCTACGAAGTATGTTTTGTCTGGAATGAAGAAAAGGAATGAGGGATTGATTATTTTTGTGGCTTCAGAAGCAGCATTTATAGGTAAGTTATATAGTTATGTTACATATTATGAGTGTTATATTATTTTTAAGCAATTTCAGTAATTGCATTTGGAAATTTCAATATATTAAATCATCTATGCCATTGGTGGTACTTTCTATGGTGTTTGTTTTTATTTCTTGAATAACTTTGCAATGTACTAATATGAACATTTTCCTATATTGTGAGAACGAATTTCATTAAATCTATTTTAATTATAGGAATTTATGGCTATGGTGCATACAGTGCTGCAAAATGGGCATTAAGAGGATTGGCTGAAACAATTCTTATGGAGCTTGTTGGAACAAATGTGGGGCTGATGCTGTCATTTCCCCCTGACACAGACACACCTGGCTTCCAAAATGAAGAGATTTCTAAACCTAAAGAAACCAAACTTATTTCATCATCTGGTGGTTTGCATTCTCCGGACGAGATTGGAAAAAAACTCATCCATGATGCTGTGGTATGTTGAAGTTATTAAAGCAATATTTTACTTCTATATTTTTAAAATTATCAAATGGGAGGCAGACCATAGTTTCTATGACATTGATCTCCCATGTACCTATCTTACAAATAAATATGCATTGTGATTCCAAAATTATTTTTATTACATCCATTATTTTGTGTTGTAATTTGTGACAATGTTAACATACTTAGCTATACCACTTTATTGTTAAATTTAAGGCTCCGTAAATGTGTTTGCCAATACCAAGGTTGAGAAAGACAATGATATTTACCTACATCTACATATACATAATATGTCACTGTTTATGCAAAGATTTTCTTAGACTTCTTTTTGGAACCTCATATTATTTTACTTGACTAGTGTTAATATGCTCTTTAAATCTTCTTTAGTTTGAACAAGTGCTAGCTTGATTTAGCCAATCATGAAAATCAATTGATAAGCAGTTTGACTTCTAACAATGCCAATGACTATGCATGCAAAGTGGAGAAAAGTAGGAAGTCCAACCACCCCTGGGTTGGATTTCCTACTTTTCTCCACTTTGCTAGCTTTAGAAGATAACTACTGGAAAATGTTCAAATGAGAGAGAATGTATACCTATTTTTAAGTGGATATTTGATAGTACATAATAACTTATTTCTAACAATTCTTACTTTTTTCTTTTCAGGCTGGAAAAATATACTCTACCTATGGTATTTCTGGAAAGCTCCTGTCATTATTATATGGAGGTTCCCTTGAAAGTGTATCTCAAATACTAATACAAATATTTTCTTTGGGCATGTTAAGAGCTGTCATGGTAAGCATTGTGTTATCATTTCATTCAATTGTCAAAGATGTGGCAAAAGAAAGAAAAAAGGAGGAAAGTGAAAAATCCAAATGATAAGTTGAGATTTTTTAAGATTATTATTCAGATGTCAAAAAATTCAAAAGCATTTTAAATTATTATTAATGATTTTGTCTAAATGACAATTTAGACAAAATCAAGTATTTGAAATAATTAAATAGGCAGACAATAATCTAAATAAATTGAGATCTACAACATGATAAAGTTGTTTTTATGAATCTAAAATTATTTTACCAAATATTATTTATTATTTTTTATTAAAATTGTATTTCAGTATTGCATGCCGAAAGATAAAATGTAGTGGTACTATTTTCTATCTATATAAAATCACTGTGTTACCTATATTTGCAATAAATAATTTGATTTGATAACATTGACAAATTTTACACAATAAATTAATAATTTAAAATGCTATTTATTTTGAACTAAGAGAATTAGTAATAATTGTGACCAAAGGAGTATATAAAGTACATGATATTTTTGTAATCAGTGTATGCAAGCAATTGTATGTTTCAATTGCATTTTTTATGCTAAGTTGAATTGCACAGTATTTATGCTTGAATGCTTTTGTTATACTTGCACATGCATAGTTAAGTAATACTATTTATTTAGAACACTTTAAAATCTGTATTGTAAATCAATTCAGATTGTATTTATATTTTTATGATGTAATGTTTCAAGCATATGGAAATATATATGAATTTATGAATAATGATAAGAGTTTTAGTGAACTAATCTTGTATAACCTGTAATGAAAGACTTATTAGAATTCATTATTCAAGGGCCTTATCGGTAAGGTGTAGAAAAAATGATACATATTAAATTCCCCCAATAGTCCACAACATTGCCTTAATTAACTGTATTTTGTAACCTACCATTATTTTCCATTAGGACGCAATTAAAAAACCCATTGAATTGAAAATACATTTATTCATAGGCACTTACAAAACTATAATAAATATGTTAAGCTAGTAGGTAACAATCAAAGAGGAATCATTCAATTCGTTAAATATTAGTTACATAAAACATTGTTCTAAGAATTCCTGTGTTTACCAAGCGTACGCGAGGCCCAAGCCATTGCTGTACGTCATATGAGAGACGGCTGGCGCTGCGGAGTATGCTACTCCTAGGAGACCACCTGCTGCCACCTGGGTGAAAAATGTACATATGTAATCTCAAAATATAACTTCCGATTAGTTAACTTTTTTCACTAGTGTGCAATCCTAGGTGTACAGTTGCATCTACTGTCATAATCGTCACATCAGATACCTTTAGGAGACATGAATAAGTTTCAACACATCAGTAGCAGCAATAACCACAGTCGTCAAGAAAAAGAATAGTTAGCTTTTTTATTATTTTCAAAAGATCAGGGAAATCGCTCAAGTAAAATAAATTATTTTCTGTCGCTCTTTTTTATACAAAACTACCCTTCACAATCGACCTGACACGACCAATGTGACAATATATGACTGAATATTGCGTAGTTTGAATGAGAGTTTATTTACCGCAAAGAAAAACCAGCATTGCATATCGAATCTGCCAAGTTTGGCGAACTGTTTCGTGATAATGTATAGCCGGCATAATAATCTTCAAACCTTTCCCGTTCATAGTCCTATAGGATTCTATACTAAAGTAAAAGTTTCGTGTAGTTACGATAAAATGCGGCACAGCTGTGAATGCAACAGGGAACACGCGAAATTAGTAAAGAGTTCTTACCTTAGCCACAGGGGCGGCTACTCCAAGGTGGGACACGTATGGAGACGCTAGACCTCCATAGGCGGGAGCCACTGCGATGCCGGGGTTGCTAACACGAATATCTGCTTTACGGACGCTGGAAAAAGGCGTATCTATGCTCTTCGAGTATGTAGATACCTAGATATAAAAATGCTATTCATATTACTTACGTAAATATTGTGTACAATTTTAACAATGACAAATGCATAAGTCAAATAAGTCCTACTAAATATAATAAGGTGTAAGCATTGAAGCTGTGGTGGTGTAATGGTTAAGACGGCCGTCTGTGGATCGAAAGGTCCCAGATTCGGATCCTACTCGTGCCACATGTTTGTATACCAATCTGACTCATGTATAGTACTTTTCATATACCACCACTTGCTTCCGGTGAAGGAAAACATCGTGAGGAAACCTGCACACTGGTTGATTATTATTAACTTGTGTGTGAAATGGAGAACGCATTGGCAAATCACTCCATTAATAATGCCAAGTTGTTGTGTTTCATTCCACCTCACGACCCTAAGCCATGAAGAATACGACTATGAAGAAGAAGCATCGAAATAGTAAATTCTTATTAGAGTGTATAACGTTCTTGGTTGACGATGTCATTTAAATATCCGATTCAAAGGACCAAGTTTCAAAAACAACACCTGTCCAAGGTTAAATGGCGATCTCAGGATGTTGGAGTGCTGAGTGGCCAGCGCCGGCTGCGCAGGGTACGCGCTGTAGGGGTTCCAGCCTCCGTATGGCGACCCGTAGACACCAGCAACAGGCGCCACCAAAGCATGCGAAGCTGCCACCATGCACGTCAACAGGATAATCTGTGTGGGAGAAAATGATCTGGTACCCAAAAGGCTAAACAATATTAGGTACTACATGCTTCCCGGAGCTAGTGCTCTGCAGGTAAAACACTTGGATGCGTTTCGGTCAATCTTTTGTCGTCAGTCGTTTTCACCTAATTTCTGGGCACTGTGATTTGAAATTTTGCATATCTACCACCAAATTTCTTTAAAGTCGGTTTAGCTATGAAATCAATACTTTCCTGGTGAATGGATGTATGTTTTCCAATTAATTAGAACTAAAGTATTAAAAGTATTATAATTTTAATTGATAGCAGACGTATGTAATTTTTTTAGGCCTATCTCTTTTTTCTCTTTGCTTTAAAAATATGAAAGACTAATTAGAAAATTGGTAAAAAAAAACAAATATATAAATTACTCACTTTTAGAATCATATTGTTGTTTAATCCTTCAGATCTGGACCTAAAGTGCTCTAAAACAGACTCTTGTATGTCTTTTATAGTAGGCTTGCTTTAAGAACATTATATGTGTCATATGTTTGCTATATAGCTAAGAGCATAGGGCGGCCAATTGTATGTCGACATAGACGTATTGCACAGCTACATTAGGCCTTTAGAAAAAGCACCAAGGTGCGGTGTCTGATTTAGATTGTTACTTCCAAGACTAAATTGGAGAAATGGCTCAAAAATAGAAATATTATTAATTTGCAAAAACATGATGATTTACATAATTTTAACTTTAAATCATTTAGAGCTTGCTATCATCCCACAAAAACTAAACATTAATAAAACTTACCACTTACCACTATATAAACGAACCAAATTTCAAACGTTGAGGTTAAAAAAAATTAAAGTGTGAAAACAAGATACGAATAAACTACATTGAATGTTTTAAATTCAAAAAGCTGTTGCGAATTTCTCTAAGAATTCCGACCAGTGGGCTGGTATAGGGCACATAATTCATAATAATGATTGATATTGATTGTATTTTATTTTAAATATTAATATAATCTAAGACTGTTATTATATTTGACGAGGATGAAGATTCAGAGCATCAATCAGCTCTGAAAAGGTAGAAAATATTTCCTACTTTACTGGACTTGTTATAAGTATGGCTAATTACTGCATAGCTGTTGTAAAGAGGCCAAACAACTTTAATATAATTATAGTAGGTAGGTATGTACATACATTTCATACACCTACGATTATTTTCTTATCCAACAATATCCGCGACCAAGTGGAGCAAGTTCGTCTGGTTACCAACATAAAGGCTATCTATGATCGGCCAATAATAAATTATTAATATCGAGAAACAATTTGTAATAGGCCTAGTTTTTGGTCCTTCGAATCCGGAGATACTGTTCATGTACTTGCAAAAAGAGGCGAGAAAATTTAGGTTAGGTATGGACAATTTTTATGCTTGATTTTAGTTTTTAACTGTGATTTTTTTGTAATTTGTGAAATAAGATCATGTTCGAGCAGTAAACCGCTGAGAGCCTATTCTTTATATTATATTAAATTATATAGAATATACATTTTTATGAGAACGGAAAAGCGACGTGAATTATTTCAACTCTGTAGGACAAGTGGAACTCACAAGATTAGATTAGGTACAATGTACAATCAGACTAGTTAATTAAAAAAGTGAAACTAATAAATGCTTTTAAAAAAAGAATGTTTGCTGCAATTGCACACTACATTCTATGTGCCAGACCACAAAATTAATGGTTAGGCACGTGTTAAGTTATTAACAGGGTGCGGCCTAATGTCTCGAACTTACCCATTGAATATGTGACCTAAACACGTCAATTACTAGCCCAGTCGCGTGTACCTGCCTCGATTACTTTGTGTGTAATATGGTATATTGAGTCATGTTAGAAGGAGGCCGATAGAATTTCACGGCAAACAGCATAACCACAATAATCAAGCAAAATTAAATTTATCTACCTAAGTACATAATGTACTTAGTATAGGGTGAACTGATTAGTACTTAGTTATCTCTTAGATGCAAGAAGGATAGATATTTATCATCATAATATATAGACTATTCAAGGGACAATAACTCTTGTATCTTCCAGAACTGTTACGGTATACTGAATCAACTGAATGCGATGCTCGAGTGTAGCTTACTTTCTGACGTGCTAATGATAGGTCGCATGATAGCTAAACTATCACCTGTGGTATCACAAATAAACAAACCAGAACGGTTTCTACACATTTAATTACATCCGTTCCGCAGTCATGGACCAAGTGCATCGTGACACTGGGTGCAAGGTAGACGCCTTGCACTTGACAAATGTTCTATTTAGCCAAATAGTTAAATATAAAAATAAAGAAATGAAGTATTTCCACGTAGTCGTACTATTTAGCTTAATCATCATCGGTGATGGCGAACTGTGGTATTCGGCAACGGGCATCGATAAAGATAAGGCTAAATCGACAAAAGCTTACGATACAGAATATCTTCAAACTGAAGGCGGTTTCGTACCATTAATTGTAAAGAACTTCACCAAATCAGTTGACATAGACCCGAATAAATGGCATTTCAAAAGAAAGAAACTGGATCTGAATTACGCTCAAAATTCAAACTTGTCTGTAGCAGCTCACCCTAATGCTACATTATTGCGGTACTTGAATAATGTGCGCATAATAAACGTAGCACAAACCAAGAAAACAAACAATAAGCTAATTCGAAAAAAATGTCGGCCTATGAGTAATAAGAAGCTGTTGGGTAAGGGTAGGACAAGGTTTTTGGAAGTGTTTGAAGTGGTTGAGTTTGAACATGTGGCCTGTATTTCGAGTAGTGGCTTAGAGGGTACCTGTTTGCCCGAAAATGAATGCCAAAATACAAAAGGCAGTCCTATGGGAACTTGTGCTGATGGATACGGTACTTGTTGTGTCAGTAAGTAATATATTTTAGTTACCTAATCCGGTTATACGTAAGCTGTGTGCACCTGTTTAGATGTAATTAGTGTTTATTTTACATAATTTGTGTTTCTGTTATTTTCAGTTGAATTCAAATGCGACGATCATACAGTAGCATCTTCAGGTTGGTTCACTAACCCAGGTTTTCCATCCCCAAGCACTGAAAGACTTTCTTGCGCGCTTTCTATACATAAATCATCAGAGGATATAAAACAGTTGCGTCTGGATTTCATGAATTTTGAGGTAGGCATCCTTTACAACATTACTGAAAACATTATATGAAAACCATTGCAATTAATTAAATACCTACATACAGAAAGTATTTGATGGTATAAATATATTAAATTACAAAATTTTGGTGATAAATTGAGGAAATTTGCTCAATTTTCGCAGTTAATATATAGGTAGATTGAGTAGGTACATGTCATCAGAATTTTACGTACCTTTTTTGTAAATGTAACAGAAACAATGTTTTAATCGATGATTTATACAGTTTTATTTTTGTATCAATATGCAGCTGCTACCACCCACAGGCGGTACATGCCAAGAAGACCAATTCATAGTATCCGGACAAAATGTAAACAATATGATACCAATTATCTGTGGAGTTAATACAGGTCAACACAGTACGTTTCTATTTATTAATTTTGAATAGCTACAACCGATTCATTGCGGATGGCACGCCTGCCGTGCCATTACTTTCTTTTACGTGTGGCGTAGGGCGCGGGAGCCGTGTCATTTTTAAATCGATGATAACTCCTTCAAATTAGGTTTTAGGGAGATCTACCCAGAACAAAATTGTCGCTATTTTTCATCTAAATCAAGGTCGTAGCCTTCGTTTCTGGTAATTGTATGATTTTATTAAAAGCAGGTGTAACCAACCTTTTCAGATGCTTAAAATTGCAATTTAATAATACCTAGGCTACATGACTCAATTTTGTTTTGTTTAAATATGGAAACACCTCTAAAAATAAGCCCACTAGTAAAAGAAATACCATGATTACTGAAGAACTCTTTGACATAAAGTCACACTTTTTTGGCGAGTCCAAAACGTTCCATAGAGAAGGCTACCTAGGTGTGACGTCACTTCTAAATAATATGTATTTCGTAGGACACGTGCGTGAACTTTATATGATAACTATGTAAAATATTGTGTTTATGGTATAGGCCTCATAATAAAAGTTGCTTTGATTTTAATAAGTTACCTTATGATAATACAATTTTTTGCTTTTTCTATAGTTTTAAAATGGACTTGCCCAACTAACTTCAAATAATCTTTAATATAAAAATAAATCGCTAAATGTGTTGGTAAGCGCATAACTCAAGAACACCTGGACCAATTTGGCCAATTCTTTTTTTTTAATATTCTTCGTAGCTCAAGGATGGTTTTTACGGCGAGAAAATGTATGTACCTCGGGCGAAGCCGGGGCGAGCAGCTAGTAGTTACAAAATTAAAAGTGTGATTATTAGTTTCGGTTAGGTAAAAATTTATGTATTATGAAACATTATTTCCAAAACTCTACTCCTGTCATGTAGCCTATTAGTTATGGAAAAATACCACGTGCGGTTCAATATGGCTAATATGAGTCTTATTGCACACGACACTTCATGTCCTAAACAATGGAGGATCCCTGCCGGAGAGATAACAAGTTGCATGTCCCTACGAAGTACCAACAATGTAAAATGACCAGTACGTTTTGTACAATATGGTCCATTTTTGCGTGGACAGATAAGAAAAAGGTCCTAAAAAATTCGAAGGTGAATGTTTTCTTATCTTTTGTGAATTAGTTCTGTTTTGCTATCCTTGGTGATCAGATCTGCGTGCGTATCGATGACATTGAGATCGTATATCTGGGCTTTCGACATTTGTGTTGTGAGGACTGTGTTACTGTGCTCTGATCTTCGTAAAAAAACGACTGCTGCTTGTATAACTGGACTCCGTGATCTGCCAATGTGACGACTCAGCCTGTGTACATAAATCTCTGCTTGCCGTAAACTTCATGGTAACTTATTGGGTAAGTTACTCTTATTGGTACTCTTTTGAACTCCTATAAGAGCACACTATAAGGTAGGTACTCTTTTGAACAGAGTAAACTTTGTTCAAAAGAGTACCTATCTATGTATCCAATGGAGGGATCCTGTTTGTTCTCATGATTAAATTTATCATAATATGGTTTGTCATAAGGCCTTTCTCATAATTTTTCTAACATAATAATTGATTCACATAAAGTTTATTGCTATAATGCTTGTGTAGGCATAATGTTAGTTTATAATAATGAGTTTTGCTGTAAAATAGTATATCATAATGGGTTTGTCATAACAGTTATAGTCATAATCATAGTTTATTATAATTTATTTAGTTCATAAATTCTATTCTAACTCTATTTTAAACCCTTATAAGTGGCTAAAATTTGAATAAGTTTTTTCATAAGATTTTCTAACGAGAAAACGAGAGAATTTTGTTGATGGTTTCCTGAACCTGAAAATGTAAGACATTAACATTTCAATAAGTATTTTCACTTTAAATTACTTAAAAACACTAGTATAGGTTAAGGTGCGGCGGCCCTTGGGCCACCCCTTAGCCGCGAACATAAATAAACTAAATAAACTAAATCACTTTAACTTATCACATTCTTCTTATTAACATAGGTAAAAACTTAAATGTTATATGTTATATACTTAATATTATTTTTTTTTTTTATTGGATCTCAATCACGCTGAAACGGCTGAACTGATTTGGATGAAATTCTGAACGGGAATAGTACAATCAACTTAAGCTTAGACAATGTATTAATTTGAACGCGGGCGAATTGCGGGAAAAAAGCTAGTATTTTTAATAAATATATACCTATTAAGTACTAAATCAAACTTGACAGTTTATCATTACGTAGTGTAAATAAGTTGAAATTTCTTGTGAGCAAAACCAAAACAATAATTACAGAACTAACTTAAAACCTCATTTAGTCAAGCCCACATTCCTATAAAACTATTCAAACCATTAGGACTTAAAAATAAGTTCAAAAGGTTTTGCACACCTTCATTAGAAATGTCACTTACCTTCCATTTTCAAAAATACACTTGTTATGCCACTTATAATCACTTGAAACAACGTTTCTGTATGTTCGCGTTAGATTTCGAATGTCAACTAAAAGTATGTAAGCCTAAAACATGTAAAAACTGGTTGAAATACTGTATTCTTTTCCACATGGCTGAAGACACAGGAGGCGTGTCATGTAATCGTATGGCGCTTGACCCGGCAGCCGTGTCACATAGTTTTTGTTGAACGCCATTAGTAAAAGTTTGCAAAATTAGGCATCGCAATGAATCGGTTAAATAGATGTTTGATTACTTACCTACTGAAAATGCTTTCAAATACGTTATTTCAGTTTACATCGAAGTTGGAGAAACTGAAGGACCTATAATATTGGCTATCCAAACAGTATCTCCCGACTCAAGACTCTTTTCGATAAAAGTAAGTACAAACAAAAATTACCTAAGTAGGTAACAAAGCTTGTTAGTTGCACTTTGTGATGTACTTAGCTAAGTACTTGAAGCGTACAAAAGGAAAGAAGTGAGGTCAAGATGGTTTGTTTTAAAATTGTTTTCAAGAATTCCGATCTGTCAAAGGTCTACTCGAGTTTCCAAGACACGACTAGTTTGTGCTTAACTAGGTAGGTACTGTTTTCCTAGAAGTAGATAATGTTAATAAAATAAAATCCATGAATTCATAAAAAACCGTAGATAGGTATTTCTGTTATATGTCTATTAGGTAGAGATACGGTTTTCTATGAATTTCACATGCATGTTTTTACTAATTATACATCACATTAATTGAAATACACCTAACATTTCTCAGGAATCACACTATCTACTTATTGGTGAAACCCTACAAAAATCAGTCAGGTAGTTTTTGAGTTTATCGTGTACGCGTTAATGTCCGTGTCTTGCTGTTTGTACTTTACAAACAGTAGAGAGACACGGTCATTTTTTCCGAACGGGATTTCTTTTTATAAAGTACCTAAGGTCTAAGGTAAAGGATGATTATTACAGATAACCCAGGTTTCTGTAACGGATGAGTTGGCTGCACCCACGGGTTGTTTCCAATACTTCACGGAGACACAAGGTATTATCGAGTCCTTGAACTACCGAGACAAGTCTGACATTGGGATCGCACGAACTCCCCAATACCTTGTGAGTAATTAAATCAAGCTTCAGGTCGAAACGCTAATGGCTCCTCTCCTCCCCACTATGCGATCTCTGACAGATGCCGACTCCGAATATGAACATAACTTACTTTGCGTAGTTTCTATCAACGTTGACTTCAAGAAAAAAAAACGCGAAAGTTTGTCTAATTGTTTGCCGATAGTGTGGAGGCATGACTGCTGCTGAATTAATTAATATACATATATTTCGATCTTCTTACTTTTCAATGTATTTCTTTTCAGAATAATTTAAACTATGCTATTTGCATAAGCCGAGCAGCACAAACATGCAGCGTTACGTACACTAATTCAAATTATTACATGCAAATCGTCAATTACGATGCTGGTAAGAATGATTGGAATAACGCCATGGGATACCTAACTTATAATGTGGATATAATATTCTACAATATTCATAAATGGATACCTATTACCATAGATTACATAATACCCTATTACATAATTATCTGCTTTTGCTTTTTACCTCCGCAAACGTTGATTTAAGGCGTTGATGCTGTATCTTTTTTTTCTCACATTTAAGTATATCATACCTTTATAAAACACGTACCTACACGTATATTTCTTATTTTTTCCTATTTCCAGAGCTTGACTTGCATTGGGGTTTTTATTAAATTTATGGGTTTTGCAGATGGGCTACCAGTAATACCAAAGGGTCAAGCAGGCGTAGAAATATTTAATTGTCCCAGTGACTGGTTGTTGATATCGGCGACTCGACTCTGCGGCGAACGTCTTAATGACGGATCTGTAGTGCAAGACTTTTCTTTGGACGCCCCCGTCACAGGTAAGTAAAGATTATCCCTTTATCATATAATAGTTAAAGTATACTCAGCTATAATAGCTTAAATAATAATTTAGTAATAGTATAGTATATATAATAGCTTTAAGCACTCATGCACATGAACCAAGCACTTTATAATATTTTTCAGAAAGAGAAAAAGCATTATTTATCTTTAATTTTTTTATGACTAACAGGCTACCCCGGAGCTGCGGGCAACAGTTAGTAGATTTATTATATCATCAAATGAATCCATCCTTACAGATTATGGAGCTGGCCCGATAGTCGTATGGTTCAGAACTGATGAAGGATACGTTGGGCGTGGATTCCAGCTGCGGTATCAACAAAATGCATGTAGTTAACATGCATTTAGTAAAAATGATTATTTGTAGCAAAAAAATCTTAAAACGAATTGTATTACATATTTAAACTACCTACATACTACATTTAATAAAAAATATACCTACTGGTACATAATTTCATTTGGTTTTGTATATTTCTAATTTCAAAACGGTGTGAAAGGTATAGCTTTGCATTACTTATGTAAAAAAAATGTGTTTGACACTGGCATACTTGACAATGACATTCTATTCTGTAACCTTTCTTTGCCTTGTTGAGTGAGTGAGTGAAATTTAGTAATCCATTTTAAACCAACTTAAAATTATTGTAAATTCTTCGTGTTTAATTAATTTTGTATGGGGTTAAACGAGTTCAATCTCTTACTTACTAAACGAGTTTTCGCTATAGAATTGTTAACAGTTAAAAACGTACATCTAAAAACTATTTTGAATTAGGTACATATTCAATTCTTTCTAGCGAAGTTGCATATAGTTTCATTTGCTAAATAACTAGGTCAGGTACTCTCAGTTATTAAATTTACCAGTGTGTAAAAATAAATATAGGTAAGAGTTAATTAAATCTCAAATGCTACGGACTTAGATAACTGGGTGTTGTTTATTCACGTCGCTGTAGTGTGTCTTAGCATTAAATGATTTGATAAGATTCTAGTGTAAAGTAATAAAAGAGAATCCTTGGTTTAATTGTTATTGAATAGAAGTAGTCGCGATGTCGGATAGTGGTGAGAGCGATTTGTCTTGGGTCCTCTATAAGGACAGGCCTGAATGGAGGGACTTGCAACCAATTCCTGAAGACGACGGACCTGCACCAGTGGTTGTCATAGCACACTCAGAAAGATGTAAGTATATATAGGTAATTACTAAAAAATTGTACCTAATACTTTGAGGTTCAGTAAGTTTACTTTTGTTACCTTATCATCTTATTATATTAGTCATTCTAAATGCTTTTTGATTTTATATGTTCTGTTTACACCTTTAATGAAAAAGAAGTTATGCATAAAGTTTAAAAACATTAGCTTTGTAATCATGTTTCATCACAATGCCATGGTGTAATCAGTTCTGATCGTTTAAAGTGAAAATAATCACACAAAACTTAGCAGTATAGTAGACATATGGCTTAAACTATGTTTATCTTAAAGAAAGTGTACAGTACAATAGGTTGCCTTATCACCAGAGTGTAACTATACAAAAGAAAATTAATAATGATGAATCTATGAATCTCTCTCTTTTCATTTCATTCATTCTTCAAGAATCTTGAAGTCTAATGTAGATCAAAATAGATTTTTTGCAAAATGGTTCCCTTCCATTTGTCTATGTGTAAAAAAAATCTACCAATCATGATGAAAGCAAGATTGTTGCATAATCATCTATTCCTTAACCTTCCCCCAAAGTCATCACATTTTGAAAGTAGCTACCAGAATTCATTGAGTTACATATCAATTAACAAATAATTAGTTTAAATGGATTTGTTATACATGTCACACACTTTTTAACTTATTTTTTTCTAATTATTTTTGATAATAATAATGATATGAAAAATTCTCGATAGCTGAGTGGAAGAGCACTGTCCATGATAGACAGGGGCACTGGTTCAATTCTTACTCAATTCCAAAAATTTTTCATATCATTATTATTTTCAAAAATAATTAGTTTATGTTATAATGAATAATATAATATTGTTGAATTTTTTTTTTTCAACTATCTGGTTTTGTGAATTTCTGTTTACATATTCCAGTTGAGGATGTATACAATTACTTCCGTGCAGTGCTGAAAAACAATGAGAAATCGGAGAGAGCTCTTCATCTCACTAAAGATGCAGTTGAAATGAATCCAGCTAACTACACTGTTTGGCAATACAGGTATGTGATTGGTAATTTATCCATCTACTTGAGGAATTCCAGAAATAAATTTAGTCTCAGAGCATTTGTCTTGAATAAGATATATAAGACGGACAGAAACTATAGTAAACTTTTTTCATTAACAAGTTGCAGTAATTCTTTAACTAATACTTGTATGTTGTAAGTATATTAAATGTTATCACTTGGCTTATTGAATTAGATTTTATGATTCAAAGCATTCCATTCCAAAAACCCTTATCAAATTATGACAGTCTGACGGAAAAGTGATCGGAAAAGTGATCCGATTATATTATAAAACTTTGTATGTTTGATATGTGTAATAAATAAAAAAATAAAGAAGATGGCAAACCAAAGATAACAATATGCGTTTTATCCTTTCAGGAGAGACCTTCTCCGGGCTTTGGGAGCAGACTTAAGATCTGAATTGGAATATGTTGAAGCTGTCATTAAAAGTTCACCAAAAAACTACCAGGTTGAATATATAATTTATTGATTCTATTTAAGAACCCTTATTTGTAGCCCACATTGCATGGTTGTAAAACTTGTGACAAATATCTTGAAAATATTCACTCTCTTTATAATACACTCTTGATAAATCTTGTACAAAATCACTCTTGATATTCATCCATTTTCTGATCATTATTGCATTGTATGTATTTGGTTCAAATCATTGATATATCAAGATTTTGAATGATTGAGTAACAAACATTCTCACTCACATCTAAACTTTCATGTGTTAGTTTGAGTTTAGTTAACCCAATGAAATCCATACACAAATTTCAGGTATGGCATCACAGAAGAATGTTGGTGGAATGGCTGCAAGATCCGTTATTGGAGTTGGAGTTGACCGGAGATGCACTACTACAGGATCCTAAGAATTACCATGCCTGGCAGCATAGACAATGGGCTATGAAAACATTTGGGTGAGCTGTTAATTTTCTCTTCTTTTTCCATTTTTTATGGGGTAAGTTTGGTGTGTTATCCATATAAAAAGGTCCTTGTTACCCTGAAGTGTATTCGAGGGAAGATAAACCTAAATCCCCATCTTATTTTATAGGGGTCAGGTTTATCTGCCCCCAAATGGAGGTTTAGACAAGACAGAATAATTACATTATAATACAAGCTTATTAGACACCATATTATAAGAGGTGGGATTTTCCGTTCGCTGTGTTGAAAATCGTAAGATAAATTTTTACGATTTTCAACCCATCCAGTTCCGTAGTATTGCCTTAAATGAGCACATACTAAGTTAGAGAAAAGCATTTTTCGAATCCGGGAAAAACATGTTTTAAATTAGACACAATATAAATAATGTAGTATCGTATAATTCAATGTTTTTAGGGTTCCGTAACTCTAAAAAACAGAACCAGTGTACCACTCGTATAACTTCTTTAAAATAACCCTGCCTTATCTTTTTGTTACAATATGTTTTATTTTAAATTTACAGCCTGTTTGACAAAGAAATGGACTTTGTGGACAATCTAATCATGGACGATGTTCGTAATAATTCTGCGTGGAACCAACGGTACTTTGTTGTGAACAACTCTCTTGGCTGGTCGGACATGATTGTTCAGAAGGAAATATGCTATACTTTGGAAAAGATTAAATTCGTGAAGAATAACGAAAGCGCATGGAGTTATCTCAGAGGTGTGATTCTACATGACAAAAGAGGAATGAATGGGAATGCTGTTGTGACCTCATTCTGTGAAGAACTGTACAAACATAAATGCCGCTCGCCATATTTATTAGCCTTCATTATCGATGCGTGCGACGAAGCGATAAAGAAAGGCGAGACAAACACGTTCCACAATGCGGACAGAGCAATTATGCTTTGCCACTCTTTAATTACTAAATACGATAAAATTAGGTGCAAATATTGGAACTACATTTGTGATAAGTTCAAAAAACTGCAAAAGGTAGAGAATGGTGTAGAAAATCATGAAAATAATATCAGTGACTAAATATTAGATAGAATATTCGTGCAGTACATATTTAATATTCGTTTATCGTTCTGTTTTTTTTTTGCAATAATAATACATAATTATCTATAAAGACAGCAAACAATTACAAAATATAAAAATCTTGATTTTGGAAATATTTTTGCGGTAGTTTCTGAAAAGTCGAATCCAGAATTTACATTTGTCCAGAGCGGTCGCTAGTTTTAGCTTCAACGTCGCCGTCATATCAGTGATGAATTTGTGCAGTAATAAATAAAATATGAAGTAAGGATTTGTGTTTTTATTCCGGTTTGTGTTCGGCGTCGGGGTTGGGGTTGGGGTCGGGCTGAGGCTGGCGCGCGCGCCGCAGCGGCAGGCCGAGGTGCGCGTGCGTGTGCGAGCGCACGGTGCGCGCCATCACCTCGCACGCGCAGTCGCGGTCGTCCAGCACGCCGAGCAAGCTTGGTGTCACCGTGATCTTGTTCGAAGACTTCCTCTTTTTCTCCCCGCCTTTGCCCTTGACCTTAGAACCGAAATCGCATGATTTTTCAGTGACCGTTATCCCTAGCAGTCGTAAAATATCTGGGCAGTCCCGGCATGCGCATTCCACGCAGTCGCAGAAAGGCTAAAATGAGTCGTAAAAGGGCTATAATGTTTACAGTATCATTATAAGATGTACTAAAAGTAGTAAAAAAGGAAGCATAGTATGTTGATAAGATTAATTCAAAACATATGTATTGAAAAAATACCTTCGTTTTGAACGGCGATCCGCCCGGCTTGCTACTCCCCTGTGGAGCTTTTTTCATGTTTATTTTGACATTTTATTTATTGGTCTGGAATTAAAATAAGCCTTCAAGGCTTATTTTAAATTGATGGCTTAATTTTTGTTGAAATTCATCGCAAGACGTTGCTCAATAGTCTATTGTTAGTATGGTTCAAAGAGTATGTAATACACTACCGTGGTATGGATGTCACAACATTAATCAAAGAACCTACCGAGAGATGAACGTTCAGAAACCTTTTTATCACATTTATGTAATGTTTTTATATCTGTGCTTTTTATAAAAATATACGGGCACATAAGTTCCCGCTTTTGCCTGCAGCTTCGCCCGCGTTTATTTCACGCGTCCGCTCATAACTTATTACACCAATATTATCGCGATGAAACCTGTACCAGATTTTAAATTAGACCTTCCAATAAAAAAACAGCATCAAATAGAGAGTATTAAATAGAAAAAATGTTTTGGCTTCTGTTGGTCCCATAAAGACCCTCATCATAATTTATCTTTTAATATCTCCTATGTATAGACATAGCACACATACAGTTTTTATGTATGTATTAGGTAGGTATTTAGATCTAGGTCACAGATATATAAGCATATTGCTCCAGTTTAAACAAAAATCCAGCAGTATACATATACACAATGATGTGTTACCTATGTGGAAATTAGTATATCTATGTTTGAGATGTCTAGTTATCAAGGAAGGGAAACACATTGTGTGCAACAAACCTCGGTTTAGCCCTCATGGGGACTAAATAACAGATACTTAATGTTATAACATTTGTTATTAATATCCGTCACTTTGCCGTATACCTCATATACGAATCTTGGTTATCTACCAGCTGTATTTATTTTTTTTACACTCTTTGTTTCACCACTGTCTGATCGCACCACCACTTATTATAATAAGTGGTGCCTATAGGCTCCAGCTGAAATTCTCAACCGATTAAGCTGAAATTTTGTATACACGTTTAGTTTGGATGACAATACACGAAGAAGAGTAACTCGAAAAATAATGTGACGTCATTCTAAATCCAATATGGCGGAACATTCAAGATGGCAGAAAGGTTATTTTTTATGCACTTTTACAATATGGGTATCAAATGAAACGGCTAGTTGAGAGTAAGTAAATAATGTGACGTCATTCTAAATCCAATATTGCGGAACATTCAAGATGGTGGAATAGTTATTTCACTTGAACTTAAACTTTAATTTGAGTAAATCGAAAAATAATGTGACGTCATTCTATTTATGTATACATTTATAAACCTAGTCAACGATAACTAAAAATTAAAAAATAAATTAAAAGAAAAAGGTTTGCGTAAGTAATAGGTACTTACGCAAACCTTTTTCTTTTAATTTATTTATAGTATTTTACTCAATTAAACCTCGCGACAAGCTTTTATGATCATATTAATTGTATATAATGAGGTTATAAGTTGATAGTTAAAATTTTAAAGGAACATTTTATTTTCTTTTATTTGGAGCATTTAAATAAAAGCTTTTGTGAAAAAAGCTTTTTCTCTTTTATTTTATTATTGGTGCAGCACTCGCCTGCACTGTATATATGTTTTGTATGTTTTTCTATCTACCCTCTTTTTTGATACCTTTTTTTATGTTGTGCATGTGTGTGATTGTGGCAAAAATAAATGTATCATCTATCTATCTATGCATGAAATTTATTTACATAATAAAAACACTCATTAGGTAGGTGCTCGTGTTAAAGTCGAGGCATGGAAAATGCTGTGGGAAAATGTTTGGCCATCTTGTACGACACGTTAATCTGATTAAAAATCTAATTGAAGCGGAAAGAGGAAAAGGAAAGCAAAGAAGAGCTTATACGAACCAGATAAAGGAGAGAACAAGAGTGGTGTCGTACAGTGAGGTCAGAGCAATGGTTGGAGACAGAGACAGATGGAAAGAACTGAAAGCACACGGGGCTCCTTTCTAAATCTATGCCGTTACACAAGAAAAGAAGAAGAACCTTGTTATTATAATGAATTAATGAAAATGTATTGGAATAGCCATGAAATTAGTAGGTACATACTCCGGGAGTACTTTCTCATTCCATGGGAATAGTTCCTTAAAAAAGAAAAAAAATGCTTTATAAAAAATCTACTGCTATCATGTCTACCTAATGTCAAAACAAATAGAAATTAATGTATTATAATAAAATGTGAATTGTAAAATTATAATCGTATTTCCACTAACATGACCATTTCAATGTAATAGTCGCCGTAAAATTGACTCTCATATCCCAGATATCCTATAAACACATCCTATATTTTGAAATAGCTTCTAGAAATAGATACAGCTTCAAAATGATGTGGTGCAATGCCAATAGTAATTGGAACAGCGATCCCATTGAAGTTCGTTCGTTGAAAAGGCAACTAGCAGAAGTATCCTGTAGGAACGAGTTTCATAAACATGCAACTGTTCACGAGACCAAACCATATTGCTACGAACAAGGTGTACAAGTGAAATGCGAGCCCAAAACAGTTAATAGGACAACGCAAATGGTATATAACATGACATCAAATTCTAACTTGTACAGTCCATTTAGTAAGGTATCCATGTGTCCTACTTGTCTGGTCGCGTTCAGTTTACTCAATGGTAGCGTCAAGAAGGTTATGAAGGATGAAGAGTTGGTCACAGACTTTAATATATTCAGCGATAAATCAGTCGAGAATAACCTAGACTATGTATCTAGAACTACTTCTTTTACCAGCCCGTCTTACACCGAAGAAGATGCATTATACGACTACTCTAGCGAATGCGTGTATGATGATGCGTACCGACATCGGTCGCCGCCAGGGCCTGGTCGAAACGAAGTCACTTTTGTTGATTCCTGCTTAGGGTACCGATTGCCAGTAGTACATTCATCAGAAACACACGAAGTTTGCGTGGATACATTTATTAATTCTGTAAGACCTCCATATAATAAGTAAACTTCTGATTAGAAATATATCTAGCTACCCACGTAAAATACACTTAATATTTTTTTTTATCAATCTACCTTCCTACTAATGAAAAGCGATTCAATCGTTTAGATTAAAAAGTTTTACTACTAAAATTCATAAACTTTATACTCACAAATAATAGGTAAATGATAACATTTACCTATTATTCGTGAGTATAAAGTCGTCGTCGACTCATAAGAGACGACCGTGGTAGAAAAAGTTCGAAAATAAATAATAAGAAAGGAGAAATAAGTCGCAAGGCGTCGAGCCCAGGGTTCGCTTTTCTACTTTTAGTCAGATCCTGTGATCAGAATTAAATCTTAGGGTTAAATACTGGCACGCATATGCGCCTGCTGTAGTATAATAGCAAAATAGTTTGCTCACATCAAGTTTTGACTCTACTTTGATCCATAAATGAAAGAGGTGTCTCTCGCTCGAGCCCTCTCTATTAAAATAAATGCTCTATTTTATGAGTCGATTGATGGACATCGATGTATGGAATTATTTTTTTTATTCAGCCAAGGAAGTATAAAAATTCCGCACAATTGGGTCTAGGTATCACAAACAAGGTTTCGTAATTTCGCGCGTGATACTCGTCATCGACATCGCGCATGCGTTGATATTTTTTTTGAGCCAACCAGTAGCAAAGCAAGGTTAAGGTGTAGTGTGTCTATTGCCGACTGCTGACGAACGCGTCGCATAGTAGTTCTAGTGTTTCGTTCGTGCACGCTACCTATAGCAGCTAGCCACATTAGTTATTTTGAGAGGTTAAGTTTAATGATTCGTGGTTTTTAAAAATTGGTGAGTTACATTAATTTGTTTTATAATTCTATATCCTTTTGATATTTTTTAAAACTTTTGGATTACGTTTTAATTTAAAATGAAGTGAATATCCACCAATCTTCCCGGTATGTTATTTATTGATAAATAGAGTTTTAACCATTGCAAAATCTTGTCTATAGGCAGACGAGCTAATTTAGAATGTATAATTTATCATATTGTTACTAAATTGTAATAAGTATTTGACATTATTTGATATATTCGTACGGCATTGACCTATTAATCAATTATGCTTACAAAACAGATTTTTATTCTTAAGGCGGGAGTTTATATCATGGTTAAATAAATTTTATTTTGTGTTTTTTATTTACTTCTACCTACCTAGTGTTTTATTTTAGTTTTGGTTATTATACCTATCTACTTATATTATCTATATACTACTGTAAACTAGTATTGGCAGAAGTAGAGAGTTTATTTTGTTTAGATGATAAGTTTGTCATCTAAACAAAATCTACTACTTAGGTAGGTACCTACTATTACAATTGTACTATATCATTCGTTCCTACCCAGGTGCGAATCAGACATAATATGACTGATAAGTTTCTAGTATAATAAATAAAAAAGTAAAGCTTTATTATAAAGGAACGTATGCTGTAAGGTATGATGCAATCGCCACGATTATTGGTGTATGGGTCTATCTTGGGCAGTACTGTGCCGATCTTTTCGATTCGACTTTAGTTTATTTATAATACTTATATGTCGAATGCTTAGGCAGGTATTTTACTTATATTAAAAAAAATTATAAAAATATATAAACTATAAACTACTTACTAAATTTTTGTCGCATGGAAAATTGCTTGTATCCGCTTCTGTTCGGGCGCTTGGCTCTGACGTAGGTGTGTACGTACCTACATACCAAAATCGATTTGTGCTGCACAACATCAATAAATATTTTTTTCATTTCTGTTACTTACTGGGAAAGTAGGTCGTGAATGGCGGGAAAACTCATAATTGCGTCTCAAGGACAGGAAGTGAATTTAAAAAGATTTCGAACCGAATTTGTTCACAAATAAAATAAAAAAATACAAAAAAGCTGGCCCGTGTCGCTGTCATTTAAGTAACATATAATCATGGATTTAATAAGTACTAAGTAGTACTTATTAAATCCATGACTGTATGATGACTAATTCCATGCATATAATAAATGTGTCTGTCTGTTTGTTCGCGCATCACACTAAAAACTACTGAGTGGAATTTGATGCGGTATTTACAATTGTATAGCGAAAGGTCTAACATAAAATCTGGTATAGGTTTCAACGCGATACGTTGCTTAGAACCCAAATAGAACCCGAGATATCGATAATAATAAGTTATGGCAATAGCTAGTAGTAAATATTATGGTGGGTAAAATAATTTCTTGAGATTTTAACGGTTGTAATTTTCTTCACTTTCGTTGTAACTTCCTATCACTTTAATTTCCTCAAGTAAACACGGTTGAAAGTTATTAATTCTAACCAGTACCAGTACAGCTTAAATACTATAGGAATAAACACCTAAACAGTGGGAACTTATTCATTTCGAACCTTGTTTTAACAATGTACTACTTAAACGAGCTTTTTTTAAATCTTCGTAAAAAATTTCAATGATGTCGAAACGAGACGTTTTGATAACATGTCTTCTATAATGTTTCTGCGACAGACGTTTGTCAACACAGGTGTGAGAGTATTATTGAAACGTGCATGTTGATTATTTTGTTTAATGACACGAATGTTTTTGATTTCAGCTTATAATGTGCGGCATTTGGGGAACTTTTGGAGTAGACGGAGGATTGAGTGCGACATGTAACAAATGTTTTGGGCAAATCGAGCACCGGGGTCCCGACGCCTGGCGCATAGAGCAAGATGCCAGAGAACCGAAAGCCATACTTGGCTTCCGAAGACTGGCAATCGTCGACGGCCTGCACGGCATGCAGCCGATGCGTTTACACGCATTCCCCCGCTCCACCTTAATCTGCAACGGCGAAATTTACAACTGCAAGCGATTTCAAGAACAATACCAATTTTCTTATGAAACAAATTGCGACGTCGAAGCCATCATACATCTGTATCATAAATTCGGTATTGCCGATACGATAAAGCAGCTCGATGGCGTATTTGCGATCTGCCTTGTAGATGGTAAGAATAAAAAAGTGTATTTCGCTCGTGATCCTTACGGAGTACGTCCATTATTTAAACTGCAAGATGACGAAAATGGTGTCGTTGCTATTTGCTCCGAAGGCAAAGGTTTAATGGGTCTTAAGCTTAAAGCGAGTAAGAGCGCTACATTGGCTCAATTTCCACCCGGGCATTTTGAACAATGGAGTATATTAGAAAATGGGAAGATGAAACTGGATTACGCAGAGAAATATTTCACGCCAGGTATGCCACCAAGATTTGTGCCATTTGTTTCAGAAGATGTGCTTGCAAGCATGGACTTAAAACAAAAAACTGCATACTTATTAGAAGCAGCTTGCCGAAAGAGATTGATGTCAGATCGAAGAATAGGTTGCCTTCTTAGTGGAGGCTTAGATTCTTCTCTCATTACAGCACTTGTAGTTAAACTGGCGAAGGAAGAAAACATACCTTATAAAATCCAAACATTCGCTATTGGTATGGGTGACTCTCCAGATCTCGTGGCGGCTCGGAAAGTAGCGGATCACCTTCACACTGAACATCACGAAATCAGATTTGATGAAAATGATATACAGGAAGAATTAGACAATGTTATTTATCATTTAGAATCATTTGATATTACAACAATACGTGCTAGCCTTCCTATGTTCCTTTTGGCTAAATATATTAAAAAAAATACTAACACTACAGTAATATTTAGTGGCGAAGGTGCTGATGAGCTGGCACAAGGTTATATCTATTTCAGAGATGCTCCCTCTGCCACAGCTGGCCATGATGAAAGCATTCGTCTCTTATCAGACATTTATCTTTACGATGGATTGAGAGCAGACCGCACAACTAGTGCATTTAGTCTAGAGCTGAGAGTTCCATTTTTGGACATCCAGTTCACAAACCACTACTTGAGCGTTGACCCTAAATTACGCCAACCACAAGACGGAGTTGAAAAGCATTTATTGAGAAGCAGTTTTGATAATAGCGAACTCTTGCCCAGCTCTATCTTATGGCGACACAAGGAAGCATTCAGTGACGGCGTCGCATCTGTTAAGAAGTCGTTGTTTACTACTATATCTGAAATTATTTCGGAGAGATTAAAGGATGAAGATAAAGATTACGAGGGTTTACAGCCTACAACAAAGGAATCAAGGTACTACAGATATATTTTTGAGAAATCTTTCCCTGGACAACATTGTTTTACACCATATTACTGGATGCCAAAATGGGTGCAAGTTTCAGATCCATCTGCAAGATTCATCAAACACTACGCAGCTTCTTCGACATCAGACAGTAAATTTTATTAGAATTAATATTTTTTTTATATAAGATTATTAAAAAAATTGTCTTCTTGTCACTTTTAGGTTGATTTAAAGTTCTTTTAATTTAAATGTACTTATCCAGTTAATATATGCACTAGATTGAATTAGTGGCCAAGTCTTATTTTTATCTGATTCTGAATCTCCTCTTTGACAATATTGTGTTATTGAGATTGAAATTAAATGTATTTTTTTTGTTTTCAATAATGAATATAAATAAGTATGTATATTCTTAATTAACACGCATCATTTTTATTAAGTAGGTACTTATTATTTATGGGACTTATTATTTACGTGAAAAGATTAAATAAATAATTTTAGTTTTTGTTGCTGTTGATATGTGTTACTTTATGAAACACGAAGTCTTATCGTGGACTAAACTAATACAACTTTGACGTCACACAGGTGCAAGTTAATATTGAGTATTTAATCCGACTGAATAGGTACTGAATGTGCATACAGTCCGTGGTACTGTTTACTGATGGTAAGGGGCGTCATAGATCTTATCGGTTGGCCTTGTGTTTACGGTTGAGTAAAGATTAATACGTGAGACTTTGGCTTTTAATATAATACGATATCATTCATTCCATGGTATTTTGGTATATAAATAGTTATTTTTCACTTTGAATTTGCTGTCATCTAGATACTCGTACTTAAGATCAAAATCTATGACATCGTAATGTGTTTTTGCTAGCACTGATATTACACGTATGACACCACCTACCGCTATCTATTGAGAAGTGCTTCCATATATATAAATGCCATCAAAAACATGCTGTAAAAAACCCAAGTCTCGCAGCTCAGTTTTTCTACCGTAAAAAGTTGTGAGATCCATGTAATACCAAGTCGATTATTTTATTTAGACCCTATTTAAGGGACCTGCTGTCTTAAGTTATTACGTAAGTCTTTATCATATAAATATAAAACATCCTTTAGGATTTAAAATAAATAGATCGACTTGGCCATGACATGAAAACAATGTATTACAAGTAATACATACAGTACTATACAGTAATGGATCATTAATTGCAAATGTAACTTTGTAATTTCCTATATTTATATGGAATTACAGTTATTAAGTTATTAATGCCGTTGGTGTATCTAGAAAACTGGATGGAAATTCCACAATATTTAGGTTTTCCCTTGATTTAGACACTAAACACTAATTGTATTCTAAATTTGAAGCTTCTATGTCTGCTAGAAGTGCCTTAGACTTTTGATGATCTGTCAGTGAGTGAGTGAGTGACAAAATCAAGAATCTTTTAAAAGTTACAATCCTTAAACTACTGGGTCAAATCGAATGAAATTTGAAATTTACAGTGTTTATACAATACCTGCTTAGTTACTGAAAATGCAGGCTTCCTGTTTTATCGACAACGAAGTTATTGGGGTTCGAAATTGGCCTTGGCCGCTGTTTTTTTTGCTCGACTTGCGGGTGCATTGCCGTGCCCCCACATGGAACAGTCAACATGCAGGTTTCCTTATGATGTTTTCCTTCACTTGAAACTTGCTTCCGGTGGCTCATGAAACAAGCATACACGACAAGCGTCCTAATCACTGGACCGCCACCGATTCAAAATATGTAAAACTATGACTAAAAATTAACATATTAGTTGATACAGATGAAACTCTTCATCTTCCGCGCGAGCACCACCAACTTCATGCAGAGCACACTGCTTATCTTCATGTTGAGGGCGCTCCTGTCATTACCACTGACAGAACTCGACTAAATAGTAAGAAGTTTCATTTTATGGGTTAGCTTTATGTGTTCTTGTACAGTTTAATAATTTGTAAATTGTGACATAAAGCCTAAGGTATATCATTTAAAAACTAAAGACATGAAAATGTTTTTTTTTTTCAATTTTAAGGACAAATCGCACAGATTGATCTAGCCTCAAAGTAAGTTCGAGACTTGTGTTATGGGATACTAATTCAACGATACTATATTCTATAATATATATATAGATAAACATCCTAGACCGGGGCTAATCAGAAAAAGATCATTTTCCATCATGACCCGACCGGGGATCGAACCCGGGACCTCTCGGTTCAGGGGCGAGCACTTTGCCACCGAGGTCGTCTAAATTATACACCTAATCTTTCCTCAGAAATCACATTATCTATTGGTGAAAACCGTACAAAAACACGTCCTACGTTATTGTGTTTATCGTGTTCATACAGACAGGTATAATAGATGCGACAGGCCAAAAAACGAGTAAAAACGGCTATTCATAACAAAATATTTTATTTACGTATAATTATGGAATGACGGTAGGTACTTGTTGATGCTCTTTGGTAACAGTAATTATTTAACTAAAATAAGTTTTCAAATAGTAGTAGTAGTAGTAATAGTTATATCATCCCTGTTGATGTTGTTGCCATAGATCGTGCGCAGTACCAGCGGCTCCTACGAAGGACAATCCTTTACCCTGGAAAAAATCACATAAGTATAACATAATATAGAGAAAAATACTTTCCCAGTATAAACTATAAGTACCTACTTATATTAATTTTCCACATACACGTATGTATAACGATTCATGTGCACCATCAGTTCATGCTCATTGTAATATTTAAAGAGGGAATTTCAAACTTACAATAGCTTTAGCTCCCTTCTTGATAGCTTTGACGTTGACCTTGGGCGCGGCGTGTCCTCCGCCCAGCATTAGCGCGAGCGCCACCAGCACCATGCAGAACAGACCTGTCAGCTTCATGTTGAGGGTGCTACGGTCTTTACCAGCTCTTCTTATTTCTAGTGTTATTGCTAACTTTGGTCTTCACCAATGGAGATGTCAAAAACGAATGTGTAGTTTCAATCCTTGCTTGGCCCTATTTAAATAAAGCGAAGCTAGGAATGTCACGCATATTATGGGTTTATCCGCTTAATGCGGTAAACACATAAGGATCGTCCATCCTTTGTGTATATGTCATGGAATTAGTCAACGAATGGAATTAGTAGTTCCATGACATATGTACATTCAGAAAAATTGCTTAAAAAATTAATAAGAAACAGTTTTTGTTATGTCTTGGCATTTCCCCTCATACTTATAACATATTTATAATTTAAATTTGACGTGAAGAATCGCCTGTGCTTAATTTCTGGATAATTTCTGATTTTGAATTTTGAAAGAAATGTTTTTATAAGTGCGAAATACCTAAGCGTCTTTGTACCTGTCTACTTAAATTTTGCTTTTCGAAAAATGACCCATAAACCATAGCGTTCTTTATATTAAAATATATTACAGGAAAATCATAAATTTAAAGACGAGAAAACCCAAAATAAGCTATTTAACATGAATCAATTTACCGAAACAAAATTATGATTTGTACAAATCAATAATTTAAAAAACTACAGGAAACCTCGTGGGGTTTACCCATAAATAAAGTACATATAAATGGATTCAAAGGTGGTGAATGGCTATTCTTACTTGAGATCTTTAATAGTGAAGACAGTAGCGTCCTCAACATGAAGCTGACAGGTCTGTTCTGCATGGTGCTGGTGGCGCTCGCGCTGATGCTGGGCGGAGGACACGCCGCGCCCAAGGTCAATGTAAACGCTCTCAAGAAGGGAGCTAAGGCTATTGTGAGTAATTTTACTATACCTAGGTACTTATATATCCGTCATAGAAGATATCTAAAAACATAGAATTGTATCTATGATCTCTGTCTATTAAGGACATTACTAAACCGCCCACAAAAAGCTTTTAAGTTGTGTCGCAAGAATTATAGGAAGTCCTATGGATACATACCTATATAAACCTAGAACTGTAGGAAAACATGATATTGAAATTTTTTTTCATAACATATCATAGATATTTTCAATGTCTGTTCAAGAAAATAAGAATCTTTCGAACGCTTTATAAAATTGCGGGGCAAAGGCGCCTCAGATGATACTCGGCTTTGTTGTATCCGAGAAAATCGTTTTGAAATCGACAATTTCTTTCAACTTAACATAATGTCGCATTATAGTTTGAAAGTGGTGACATTTGTACCTAACTCTATATTTAAGGTAGGTAAAATAGTACATTCGTAGTTAGATTTTATCTAGTTACAATAAAAAGTATTATATGTATCAAACAGATATATTAAGGTGATGCTATAAACTACTTTTACTTTTCAATAAAGATCTAATGACATAAGAGGACATCGCCAATGTTCACTTAGTAATTACAATGTACTTAATACGATGCAAAAAGTTTATAAATATTTTAGTCAGTACTTGTTGTTTTTCTTTTTTTAGATGTAAGTAAGGAGTTAGAAAAAAAAATACTTAGTCGAAATAGCCTCATAAGAAGAGGTTCCCTCCAGCATTTTCAGAATCAGAGCCATACGATTTATGATGATAACTAATATTTTTTATGTTTTTTTTCAGGGCACAGGATTCAAAGTCTTGAGCGCCGCTGGAACGGCGCATGACTTGTGGAAACAACATCGGGAAGGATGATTACCATTTGTTTAATAAACTGTACAGTTAACTAATGTATTAATGTCCAAAGATGAAGAATATAAAATAAGATATTACAAGTTCTGAAACTATTATTTGAACCTATTTCCCACCTATTCACCCTTTGTTACTAATTCAATCTCGGTCACTAATCGCTAAGTTTCAGGTTAATGAGGCCAGAACCACCAGTCCAGCTAGATGCGCGGGTAAATATTTATACCTACTTGTGATCACAATAGATCAATTAGTTATTTTCAATTACTATAAAAGATACTAAATTAATATAATGTCCTATATCTATTATTTTTCTACCCAAAGGTTGGCTGGAAGAAATTGCACCTTTGCGCTCATTTATGTTTGAATACCTAGTTATAACTCGTGATTTATCTGTAAATGGTGCAGTAAATACATCTAAATAATATTTATGGACGCAAAGTATGTGTATCTAGTGGGAAGATAAAAATCTTAAATTTCATTAGACACAACAAATTCTTAGGACTAATATTTTATACAAACTTGCTTTAAATTCCCTAAGGGTTAGAATTATTAAAAACTAACCAATTATCACTATTTACTACCACAAATGCAAATATAAAATTTTTATGTGAAAATTATGGAGTTTCATACAAATTTGCCTCTATTTAATAAAGGGGTGGATTTACAAGGTCAAAACTATAACGGTGTGCTTCGTAGTTGCAGGACATAAGAACATGCAGACAGAAAAAATGTAACAAACGGGTTAATAATACCTTCATACTCGTATGGGGAGGTGACGACTGAGTGGTGGTCGAGAAACGGTAAACGGAACGTACGAGTAGGTCATACTGAAGCAAGAAAATTTGCGAGTTGAAAGTGGCTGCACAAGACCGAGAAGAATGGCGTTCATTAAGAGAGGCCTTTTCCCAGCAGTGGGAAAATGAAGGCTGGAAATGTATGCAAACCAATTGATTTATGTAAATCTGTGACCCAAAGACGAAAAAGTAACATAAATAAATGATTTTTATTTTGGAGGCTACTTTTACCTGAGGTTAAAATAGTAAAATAAGTTTAATAATTTAAATAATAAGTTACAATAAAATTGATTATTAAATTATTTTTTACACACTTGTAGCACCTGGTAATACCATGTTTTTCAGCATATATAAAGTTAAATGATTTCAATTGATATGCCTCAAACTCAACTTACGTTACTAATTGGTGTTTTATTTTGCTTTGCATAATTAAGTAGAAACATACGTATTCATATATTCTGAATTAAAATCCAGTGTACAAATTATACAGGAAAAAAAAAATAGTAATATAATGTCAATTTTAAAATTTCCCCATCTTGGGAATCGCACGAAGTTCTAAACAGGAAAACACGATGCGATGTTTTGTTTATATGTAAATTGGTATAAATACGACGGAGATTGATTCTGGTTCATTCTCACTTGAGACCTCCAGTGGTGAAGACAGTAGCGCCCTCAACATGAAGCTGACAGGTCTGTTCTGCATGGTGCTGGTGGCGCTCGCGCTGATGCTGGGCGGAGGACACGCCGCACCCAAGGTCAACGTTAACGGGATTAAGAAAGGAGCTAAGTTTGTTGTAAGTATCGCTCAGATTCAACCTATTTAACTTATTATTTGGTACCTATTTTTATGTTTGGTACTTGTTTGTTTGGATCAGTTCTCCTGAAATTTTCGTTAAGCGCTAATTTATGCTACTTTGGTCAAACAAAGTGGAATTTTAGTAAAATTTTTCCCCTCGGTCGTTAGCAATCTATGTACAAAAAGTAGTGATTGTTTTTATAATTATAATAATGCATGTGATATGTCTTGCGTGCGACTTGAACATGTGTATTAATTTAACAAAATCGATAACAAGAGAACACAAGAGAATACATTAATGTTGTCTGAACTATGTGGTTCTAACTCAATGAAGAAGAAATATGTAGGTAGATAGGTATCCTACATAGTAGAGCACATTAAACGTTTTCAAATTAAATAATGTTAGGCACTTGTAGCTCAAATCCATCAGCTAAGTTTGACAGGACTTTTAAAAAAACAAAGGCGTAATTTGTACCGTTTGATTTTGTTACAGGGCAAAGCTTTTTCCTTAGCAGGAGCTGCGGGCACTGCGCACGATTATTGGCAACAACGACATGGATGATTTACTTTCTAGAGTTATACTTCGTTTTATTTTGGTTTGTAACTTATTTAGATTTAAGTACAGTTATGTATGTTACCAAAGTGATAAGTAAATAAATAATTAAATATTTTAGTTACTTCTTGTTTTTTTAGTTTATCTTAAAAATATGCCCAATTCTTATTAGCATAATCAAAAATTCTACACATTTTAATCAAAACGGCTGCAAATTAGTTTTAGTACATACTAATGTATTGTTGTTGGGTAATAACTTATTTTCATCTTTTTCGTTTCATTGTTTGACGTATTGTCAATAGCTATAACAGAAGACAGACTGGCTAAACCAGATGTAACCATCTGCGACCGACTGCACCCAGGTTTAGCCGGCTAAGTTGAGGTCTAGCCGCACTTCGGGGTTTAGCCGGGTTTAGGTGTACATACAGGGACTTAAAACACCATAATAATGGATACACATTCTTAAGTGTTACACATTAAGTCTGTTCCAGAGTTACCTATTCCTGTAACACTAATGTGGATGTTTTAAACCTGTTTTGCTTCGAACACTTATAAAAGTGTAACAGATGTGTTTTTTCCTGTAACCAAACGGTTAGAAAACTGATTTTATAATTTTCCGTGTCTGTGTAAACAGCGTCGCTGTATGGGGAAGTCCCATTGGCCGCCGGCATCGTCAAAGCGCGCGCTGTTGCCGTTCCGTTTTATAATGAACCGGCAACTACACGTCGGCTGTCGCATTGTTATGCCATTATAAACCTTAAAGGCTGTAACAGTTATAAACACTTTTGAACCTGTTTTTCAAAAATTAGATTTATAGTGTTACAGTTTATTTCTGTTTTTCCTTTAACTCGAATGGAAAAACTTATTGCTGATGATTTTTATTCAATATAACACATGTCACATATAAAGTATAAAAAACTTGAAAGAATATAACATAAGTATAATAGAAATATTTTTTAAAGAATGTTTGGGGTAAATTTTCCGACGCTGGGAACATTAAGCGGGTGGGTGAGGTGAGGTGTAAGCGGGGACTATTTGCGTGAGTTTTGGACACACTTCGATAGCTCTGTAATTATGTCGTCTAATGCACATCTTATCTAAGGAGAAATGGATGTACAGCAATAAAGTAATACTTACTTTATTGCTGTACATCCATAGGTTTAATGATTACTAACCTAGACGACCTGCGTATTCGAATTTTACGTTTTAACCTAAACTTTTGCGGGGCTTTACTTTTATACGAAAGTCGCAAAAAAATGCTTGCCCAAGGCGCTAATTTAGTCGAGAGTGTTCTTGGTTATCTGTGGAAAATGTGTGTTCAGCCGTTTGAAAGCCATCAGTTTTTTCTAGCAGATGAGAGGATGTAAGCAACTTCCACAGGCCAGTTTGTGTTCTCAGGAGGCGGGGGCTTTTTGAATTTAAATTTTATTTTTTGAGAAAGCACCAAGTTTTATTAGTACCTTTACCTATCTTAAAATACCTCGCCTCATCCATGAAATGATCAATGGGTAAGTCCTTATTTTCTCTCCGGCTGAAGATAGTAAATCTTTTCATTAAAATGATGATAGAATTATTTTATATTTACCCGAAGAATAATTTTTTTTTGCCCTGTGGCTTTATACATATACATGTGAGCACTAAGAAGCTTCTGACCTTACATATGCATTAGGTATAAGTATAACTCTACCCTAGCGGACCTTTGGGTTCGACCCAGATACTACATTTTCGTGATTTGCTAAATAATTAAATTTGAAGGGAGTAATGGAATAGGAATTAAGTTAGTGTTAAAAGGTTAACTATGGAAGTAATGGATTATGTTTCTCCAAAATACAATATATTAGAATCTAAAAAAAACACATCACACATACATACATCATTAGAGCAAGAGTGAGTTTGGCAGGCATTTTTTGAGCTTGCGTGTATGTTATGTCAGGTGATTGCGGTTGACCTTGAAATCGCTGTCAAATCATTAATAAAAAATATATATCATAGAACCTATTTACTTACCTAAAACTAAAGTACCTAAGACTGCCTAACCAAATTAGAGTGGACTGAAATACCACACTTATCACTGTATTAGATACTTATCACTCGTTCTAAAGAATTACGGACACAAACAATCGGGTTTCCTATGTTCTTTTTATATTTTAAGTTTCCTAAAGACACGTGCCATTTTTCATTTGCAAAATGATTGATGTATTCTATACAAAATTAATGAAACGATCTTATTAAATTTAGTATATATTGTAAAAAAAAAATCAATTTTAAAACTTACGCATTCAGATATTTTTGTAATATGAATTTGGAGATTACCAGTAGTTTACTCTTGAGTAAAAAATAATTTTTGGCAGCTTACATCCCATCTTAATGTCAAACTTTACGAGCATGACAAGTGAATATGGTGTCGCAAATATGGTGTTTGCGTTTATTTAAAAAAATGCATGGCATTTTATAATGAAAGTGAATCTAATAAAAAAACTTATTTGTTCTAGGGATAACTTAGTGTTATAGTATACGAAATAACAAATCAAGTAGCAGGTAAGTAATTTATTTGGCTATTTCTAATATTAATAAAATGGGTTTTAAATATAAAATATTATGTATCACAAAAAAATATTTATTTTACTCTGATCATAGCGGAGCTCAACCGTTGTGTCGTTGTTGCCACAACTCGTGCGCAGTGCCCGCGGCGCCCGCTATGGAGATACCTCGGCCCTGTAAATATATTAATTTATATTCAAACACATATAATTTATTTTAAAAAGTCTTTTTGCACATGACTGACTTTTGGTACTGATCATTTATTATTTATTTTTATACTTATAGGTGTTTCTTTTAAGAATAGAAGCGTTAAAAAATAAGTTCAATTCTCTCGTAGCTAATCCACTGTGTTCAACCCGTGTTGATAACTATAGTGTATTGTCGAAGTGGAATTAGATTAGCCTAAAAAATAATGAATTAGTACTTTATCATTGGAAGAAAAAATAACTGATTCAAATTACGAAATCGATGACACTATCTATCACAATTCGTACCAAATTGATTAAGTTATACTATTGCTATGACTAAATAATATATCATTTACTTACAAAAACCTTAGCTCCCTTTTTGAGAGCGTTGACATTGACCTTGGGCGCGGCGTGTCCTCCGCCCAGCATCAGCGCAAGCGCCACCAGCACCATGCAGAACAGACCTGTCAGCTTCATGTTGAGGGTGCTGTCTTCACCACTGGAGATCTCAAGTGAGAATGTCCAGAAGCTCTACTACTCGCTCTATTTAAATGATTTTTAGCATAAACAACACGTATGGGAATTCCTACTTGGTTTTTAATAAATTTCCTTAAGGCCCAAGCCAAGTGTTCGTTGGGAAAATATATGATCGATTGCAACTATTAATTTGGTTATATGGTTAGTTTAATGGTTTTATTCAAGTTTATTATAGTTTTCCTGTTTTATAAGTATGTAAATATGATAATCTTACGATGATTTTTTTAGTATTTGCCATCTGTATTAACTTGCATTTTTTATTACATTAAATGTAAAAAATGTTTTCATTTCTGTAACTTACATTATTTCTGCAGCTCTAATTATAACTAGAAAGAAAGTAGATAATTGTTTAAAGTTTTGCAAGGGCTGGCAAGAGCAGTTTTCTTTGCCCTATTAGCAATATAATTTGTAAGCGTCTTCATCATCAACAGTTCTAAGAAACTGACAAGAAATTGTTGATTTTTTAATAATAATGAATTATGTAACTTTACATACAGACGCAATTATATCAAGCATAATTGCATGCATTAGTTTATGCGGTAAAATATTTTAGGTTTTGGCTAAATCTATAACTTGACTAAAAGCTATGGACATAGTTGTAAGCAAGTGCATTCTTGATACAGCACGTCCCAGGGTCACGGCACCGCTGAGGAAACCCGTTGGCCACACCTCCAAGATACAGCCGATCTTGGACGTCATATGACGTAGTAGTTATCTGATACGCAAAGGTCTGTGAACTTGATTATAGTGTAGCAAGTAAGTATATAAGTGTATGTAATGTAGCCTCCACAATAACTATGTTGGTTTAATTTGAATATAAGTAGGTAATTCTTTGTTAGTTGCTAGTTCTATTAAACATTATCTACACAAATGTTCATAAAAATAGTATATTTAAGACTGAATTTTTGATATTGTTGGGTTGGGTTGTTTTTTCTTTAATTAGACAATTATTTCGTGAAAATTTTAGAATAGGGAACTACTAGATTGTCACTGTTTCGAGTGGGAGAAACCCAAACTGAACCGTGATTTATGGAACGTTATTGTCTAGGAATTCTGTATGCGTGAAGCTAAGGATTGTTAACTGGATATACCCAGTCTCATAAATGTGGTTACAAAATTTAATATAAATAAAGGAAAAATTTATTCCTGATCATTCTGTCTTTACTTCTTCGTTAGTAAAAAAATTTGTACCTCAACATGAAGCTGACAGGTCTGTTCTGCATGGTGCTGGTGGCGCTCGCGCTGATGCTGGGCGGAGGACACGCCGCACCCAAGGTCAACGTCAACGCTATCAAGAAGGGAGCTAAGGCTATTGTGAGTAATATTTTTATTTTAATTTATTTTATTACTTTCATCCACAAATGCAATAAACAATTCGAAATTGAAGAGTCCTTCATTTATATTCCTTGTTACAGGGCAAAGGACTCTCGTTCGTAGGAGCCGCCGGGACTGCGCACGAGTTGTGGCAACAACATCGCCAGGGCTGATTTAATTTTCCACCTTATTCGAACATTAAGAAAAAACAATACAATTTTGTATTTATTGAAAGTCAATAATGAAATAGATTTTTTCCTTAAGTATCTGAATTCCTAAATTAAATTAAATTTAATTGTACAGATAATGTTGTTCTTTTTATTCTGTCGGTATTTTTATTCTGATCTTGTAACGCCTAGATAAATATCTATTTACAATAAAATTTGCTGTTTGGTCCTGGCCTCACTAACAACAAACTAAGTACTTTCTATTCCGTTATGGTAAAATGAGTCTATACGACAAACACCGATGAGGAATTATGACAAAACGATTGTTACCTAGTCCGTGTTCACATCGTTTACTATCGACACAATCACAAAATTAACTCTTTTTTATTAGGTTAATAAATAAAACAGCGTTTTCTGTGAAAGTTAAAATCTGAATTTTTTAAAACAGGCCACAAGAAAAAAGTAAAATAAAGTCGTTTCTTCGATAAGAACAGTTAGCAAGTTCTCAAGGGAACTTGGGCAAACTCGGTAACCGAACAAAGTGAGTCACTTGACAACTTGCAGATTCACCCTGTGACAAATGGACATGAAAATGTTGGAAGCCCTCCAGCAAACTGTGCCTTCGTATAGGGTCATTTGGCCCCCTCCCCAACGTATTTACATGGGTTAATATTATATAACCTGAATGGAAGAATAGATGGATATTTAGAGTTACCAGTAATTCCCACTTGAGAGAAGCTCTGGGTTGTTCCGGAGGTTCCTGGTGTCCGTTCTGTAGTTATATGAAAAATTAAAAAAAACTTTCATTCTTCTTTCCATACTAAATATTTACCAGATCAGCTGATCTGATGATCAGTTTTTGCTGTATACTAATAGAATAAAAGTATTTACAACATAAGTACTATTTACTATAGTTTTTGCTATTCCACTAATACTTGTTGTTCGCCGCGAACGTACATCTTGCGAATACAATTTTTTTTTACAAAATTGTGAATATTTCAGAAACCATTTAACCGATTTTGGTGCCCCACGAACATAAAAATTCTATTGACAGATCCTATATACCTTTTAAATTTTATCAAAATCGGACCAACGGTTCAAAAGTTATCGCGTTACAAACATACATACTAAAAAATGAACATTTTAAAATACATATTAAAAAATGTATTTTTGCCCCAAGTAGAATGTAAGAAAAAAATTGTAAAATAAACTTCGAAATAACGTTCGTAAAAATAAAACTAAATACCTATAGTGAACTAAAAACCTATAGTGAACTAAAAAGAGATCGTCTTCCAGCGGGAGCCGAACTCTAGACAATCACGTCTACGCTCAAATCTACGCTAAAGACAATCAGTCATTATCTCTTTGTAAACGAACCTGGACTATTCATTTTTTGACAACCATGGTGAAAATATCCATCTATATTATGTCTATGTGTATGTCATAATAGAAAATGAAATTCCTTTGTTATTTCGTTGACACTACAAACACAAAATAGTCGTAAGAGCCATAAATTCCAAAGGCGCTTAGGCCATTTGTGCCAACTCCGCCATTTTCAAAAATTTCCAAAAAATAGCTCGACAATCGACTTTCACAATGTTTTTCGAACTTGCTCCCAAAATTTCACGGGAATCGGTTGAGAAATGCGACCTCTAGAGGAGAACACACAGCCACACGAAAGCACTTTTGGCCAAACTGAAACGGAGACATCGGGTTTCGCTCGCTCGGTCAATTATTAAAGCATAGGTATATGAGTTATTTGTTCCAGTCGTAAAATTTTAATGAAATTTGATATTGAATTTTGATTTTAGTTAGTTTTAACAAAACTAACTAAATCAAAATTTAATCATAAAAATAAGAGAAGCAAGAGACCTTTATTAGATTTTAAGATACTAAATAGAAGAGATGTTGCCAAACATCACAGGACATTCAACTCTCCTAATCACTTTTTCACTTAAATCATAACAATTTACTTTAATTGTGGAAACTTCACTGACGTGTGTTGTTATATTATTATCTTTATGTAAGTATAATTCTCTAGTATATGTTTCACAAAGCAAATACTCGTAGATAATGTGCGCTGCATTAAAACTTGTTGCAGCATTTCTTCTTCAAATGAAAATTAATTCTACCGCTCATACGCGCTGTGCTTTGGACGCGGTAGAAAATTTATTTTTAAATAAAGGAACTCATTATTTCAAATAATTTGTAAGGTGTATTGCCTATTAAAAAAAACATTATTTTGATTTATGACTATAGGATACAATAAAAATGGCGGGTATATAAGAGAATGATGAGATATTTTGCTGTGAAATAAAATAAGAAATAGTTATTTCCAATGAATAAAAATTTATTTTAATATAAATAGGTAGTGGAACTTAAGAACTTGCAATAACAAACTTGTAATTAACATATATCTAAGAGTTGAGAGGGATGATTCTATCATCCCTGTTGGTGTTGTTGCCACAACTCGTGCGCAGTCCCGGCGGCACCCACAAAGGAGAGGCCTTTACCCTGGAACCAGAAAATTCAAAGTTAATATATATTACAAGAATAATTATATTGTTCGAAACAAAAGCATTTGAACTAAAAAGGCCTTTGTCAATACAAAGGATGCCTACTAAAAATAAACGTATCAAAAATATAAGCAATCGAGCAGTAACGGCGCATTTCGCCGAGTCACATTCTTTATATGGATAAAAGAATGGTCCTTCCATAATGTCCCCGCGGACATCCATAAAATACTAACAACCGCGTTTACACCACGGCGAGTATGCATATACCATATGTATAAAAGTGGAAAAGAGCAGTAAGATCTTCCAATAAAATAAAATAAACTCACAATGGCTTTAGCTCCCTTCTTGAGAGCGTTGACGTTGACCTTGGGCGCGGCGTGTCCTCCGCCCAGCATCAGCGCGAGCGCCACCAGCACCATGCAGAACAGACCTGTCAGCTTCATGTTGAGGTACCTACAGGAGTCTTGGCTAACGATGAAGTAAAGTCAGAATGCACAGGAATAAATGTTACCTTTATTTATATGAAAATTTATAACCACATTAATGAGACATCGGGTTTATCCAGTTAACAAGAGTCGTTTCCCTGTTCCTCAGTCAAGTAATTTAAAATAGGAAAATGAAAACTCGTGATTTAATTTTAAAATTGTCCCTCGAAAAACGTTTTTTACGGGTTGGGTTTTTGAATTTTACGTCCGTGATAAGGCTAAAAGGCTAAATTTAAAATTTTATAACGATGCACGTTCAGACGTACAACGTAAAAAAATCACATAGTATCTTGAGAAATAGGTATTCAATATTACGCGACCAGTTAGACCCGACCTTGTACCAAATTTACTGCTTTCAATATTAAAAATGACCATTTTTATCTTGATCCGTATGCTGGTCGAATTCTTGGGTATGATACGAGGATACGAGTATGCCTATAAAAGTGTATTATTTTGTTGGACTCTTTTCAATATTCGTTTGAAAAGTCAATATAAAGAAGCAATATTTTCACTGTAAGTACGAGTACTAGGCAAATTCAATTATGCGCGAAGTGTATTTTAATTACAAGATTTGAATAAGGAGCAGTTTACCTAGAATTTAAAATCTCTATTTGCGTGTCTTCGCTAATCAAGCAATGACAATAATACCTACTACTTTTCCCACTTTGTTATTCATAGCAAAGGGGATATACCTTACCGCATATTATATCTTACCCTGAGTACCAAGTGTGTGTGCCCTTGATGAGACATCAAGGCACTCGGGCATAAATATTTTATTATCGAAATATATTTATCAAAAATTATTTATTTATCCTCAATGTTACACAGATAGTTTTTATGGCCTGAATCAATTAATCAAAATATTATCGATCAAACAAAGCTTCGTGATACGCCACATAAATCATGACTGACGCAATACAATAATGGCGTTTTGCAGAGGAAAACACCAGTTTATGGCGTTCCAAAAAAAATATATAGATGTATTCAATAGTAATATTTTATGTGCATTCAATTGTTTTCTTATACGTGAATTGAAAATCCCAATTGGGATAAGTTGAACACCGAAAATAAAATAAAATAAAATAAAATAAGTTGATCAATTCTTTCATATAAATCAAATTTATGATACGATGTATGAAGTTATTCCTGCCTGAGGCTATTGAATGTATACTATGTATATACATTTTATATGAAGATTTATGCAGTAATAATGATGGTTGTAATAACACTATTTACAAGCTGGGCCTAGTATAGCTCACCCTAACAGTGATGTCAAAATAAGGGCCTTTCTTGTGCTTTTGATGGTTATGTCACCTAGGTACTTACTGCACTATTTTACTATTGTGAAGACACAGGCTTTGAAGGGTTAGCTAGCGATAGTACTATAATACAATCAGGGTTACGTGCAATAAGTTAATGTTACTAAACTAACTAAAACACAAATTATTTTTTCATATTTCGTCTAAATTATGTCTTGAGGTTTGAGACAAGATGTCAAATATAATAATCTGGACTGAAACAAGTATATATTACTGCCCAATTATGATGCACTATTAATCTCTACTTAATTAAAGACATCAAGTATCATGTCTTTAATTAAGTAGAGATTAATAGTGCATCGATGTTTTTATACTGAGTGAGGCTAAAATGCGTAGAAATTTTAATTAAATTCCGGAGTGAAAGCCTCAAAGTAATTCGCGAAGGCAACGCTTACTATCAATACAGGAATAGACACTTAAACTAAATGCCGTTTTAATAAAAGGATTTTATGGTAGTATACATATATACCTACCTGTATAAAACATGACAGTTTACCATACACCTGTTTAAATACAACTTTGTATACCACTGTAATTATACGCGACTCGAATAAATGTCTGAATTGACCTTTTGAGTTCTTGGTCGTTAGCGTTGAATTATTGTAACGCGAAATCCTATGAATAATAGAAAAATAAAAATAGCATACATTCACGTTTAAATTTAGTCAACAGTTTGATACTTTGCTTGATTCACTTTCACTCGGAATTATATAATCAAAATTTTTCTAAATCACCTTTCCGCAAGACAAGCGTACTCTCCCGCTAAATTGTACAAAATGCATGCATTTATTATGTGTAACTATTCAAACAAGTTTTTGCTTAGGGTCAGGTACTTTACCGTGAGTAGAATGTAATAAAATATTTGCAGTACCCAGAGAGAAACTACAAAGATAAATAAAGACGGGTAAGGGAGAGCCCCAGTGTGACTCCTAGCAAGTATAAAACTGCAGTTTCAAATCAAACGTCATTCAATTTTCAACAATCTCAACTAAATACGGATAAAAAAATATTAAATATGAAGCTACCAGCTTTATTAACCATTGTAGTAGTGTTGTTGTCAGTTTTCCTGGGTTCCGGGGAAGCAGCTCCGGGGAAAATACCCGTGAAGGCGATTAAGAAAGGTGGCGAGATTATTGTAAGTACCTAACCTACCATAAATTTTATTTGGAAAAAAAAAGTGTCAGAAATTTTAAATTTATGGTTAAATTGTTATAGATATCATTTTATTATTTTATATTAGGAATGCATTTAACTCTAAGGGTAGGTGCCATTTAACGTCCGCAGAAAAATTCAAATTATTTAAAATCAACGACAAATTTAACGGTGCAACTCTGCCTAAATTACGATATCACTGACATTTGTGTTTCATAGAAATTATGCTTTTTGAAGAGAACAGTTTGTTTTGGATTCTCTTTTTTACTGAATAAAAAGAAAGTTTCTGACGTTACTAAGAGTGAAACAGACACACTTTCGATGTATAAATGCGTGTACGATTATATAGTTAACCAGATAACGCATTATAAATTTTATTTATTTGTACCACCTTGTTTGCAGGGGAAAACTCTAAATCGTATCAACATAGCAAGTACCGCATATGACATTATCAGCCAGTTCCGGCCAAAGAAGAAGAAACATTAATGCTTCATATCATTAGAATATAATTTTTTGGTTAGTAGGTACTTAGTTATATATTACATATTACACCTAATCATAAGAATAATAGGTATAATGTCATAATAATGTAAGAATACTAAATAGTAGTAAACGGTATTATTACCTACAAGAGAAGTGTTTTTTTATATTAATTATGAGTACAGATATACTTACTATATCACTCGAATTCTAAATTGTTAAGTACATACATGTTGGCCTATTGACCCTATTAAGATATACTAAGATATATTGAGATATACTATCAGGGTCAGGTACTTTACCGCAAGTATAATACAATACTCCCAATGAACCAGACACTCATGAAAAGTACGCTATAGAGATAAATAAAAATGGATTAGGGAGTGCCCCACTTAGTAATATATAAAGCTGCAGTGATTTCAAATCAAGTGTCATTCCCATCTCAAAATTACAAATCAAAGCTAGACAAAACATTCCTAATAAAACAAAACAAGAAAATAAAAACAAAAAGAAGAATTTAATAAAATTATAAACAGCAGATATGAAGCTACCAGTTCTATTCACCATTGTAGTGGTGTTGTTGTCAGTTTTCCTGGGTTCCGGGGAAGCAGCTCCGGGGAAAATACCCGTGAAGGCGATCAGGAAAGGTGGCGAGATTATTGTAAGTCTTCATGGATGGATTTCCTTTAAGACACGAGCTGGGATTTATTTTTGCTAACCTTTAAAATCAAAGGTCATAAAAATTAAATTTTTAATATAATAATAAAAAAATAAGTGTAAATATATTATACTTACAGAAGCTCCAATATATAAATAAAGATTTTTATTTATAGTCCGTGTATTTATATAAAGCAATCTAGAAAATTATAGATTAATCGTTCGATAATTTTCCTTGTGGTTCAATAATTAATAATTGTTATTTCTTTCTTATCAAAATGTCAAGTTCTAATGTTTGTTAGGTAAAATTAATCTAAACTGTTTTTTTACAGGGAAAAGCTCTAAACCGCATTAGCATAGCAAGTACCGCTCATGACATTGTCAGCCACTTCCAACCGAAGAAGAAAAAGAAGAAGAAGAAAAATTAATGCTCTAATTTGTTAATAAAATATTTTTAATTACGTAATAATAGTTAGTTGTTTTATTTCTGGTTCGTGTAAATACCAAGTGATAGATTGTGATGAAATATCAATGGAGAAGTGGCATCGAAAAAAATTAAAGTACCCGAAACGTACGCCGAAATTCTTGTTAGTCGTCGTTTATCACTTTGAAATGTTGGAAAAGTTTATTGAAAATTATAGAAACCTTACTAGAAATGTCTATTTTTCCTCAGGCATGACTTCTGTTACTTTGCGAAGCCCGGTGTATCAGCGTAAAAAAAGATTCGATTATGATTTTACAAACGCCCGCCTGCCTGACGTCCTTGGGAATGCTATTGTTGCCTAGGCTATTATCCCTTAGTCGCTTCGTACGACATCCACGAGAATATATAGATGGTTCTATTCTAGGGCGGAACTACACGCCACCCCTTATTACTATGCCATATAAATATACTAGCATTTGCCCGCGGCTTCGCACGCAAGGATTTTAGTTCTTAAAAGGAATAGAAGTAAAATTTCAGTTATTCTTTTATCGCGTAATCTAAGACTGGTAAAATTTATTTATTACTACTCGTAATTCGATTTAAATTCGTATTTTTTGCCATCTTTAGTTCAATTCCCCGTTTCCCGCTACGTTTCTCGTTCCGAAACTTGTCCTGTCCCGTTTCCTGCAAATTGTCCCATGTCGTTTCCTGTAACGTGCCCCATCCCATTTCCCGTTGCGAGTCCCACTACCACTTCCAGTAACACGTGCCAAACATTTTATGGATCTCCTCTACAAAAAGAATAAAGTCGTCATTCCTCTAGAGATGCAATTTTCCAAATCTAGTTATTGCATTATTATATTTTACTAATCACCAGTTTATACCACTTCATGTTGTTTCATACAAACTTGCAATCCCTATTTTACCCCTATAGGGACGAAGTTTTCTAAATCGGATGAATGCATTATTATGTTTTACCAACTACAAATAAAAATAAAAATTTTCATGTGCCTCACTTCAAAAATGACGAAGTTTCATACAAACTAGCAACCCCTATTACACGCCCCGTAGGTATGGAATTTCGAAATATCCTTTAGCGGACGTCTCCTAGTCACAGTCTACCTTCCTGCCAAAATTCATCTTCATGGGCACAGTAGTTTTCGAGATTTCGTGATGAAAAATTTTCAGGTTTTCGCTTTTATATATATAGCTTTTGCCCGCGGCTTCGCACTCGTGAATTTCAATTCTTAAAAGGAATCGAAGTAAAATTCGTGTTATTATTTTATCGCATATTCTAAGACAACATTTAATTATTACTATTATTATAATTCCAGAGGTGAATCCAGATAGTGGCACGGAAATACGCCAAAATGTTTCCAATACTCCCAATAAAGTATGGTGACTGTCGTATCCCCAAATAACTAAAAACCATTCCAAGTACACTAAAATTGAAATGAAAATCATATTAAATAATTCTGTCTGTCTGCATCAAAGAGATTTCAAATTTGTCCAAATTTATAAATGCTTTCATATTTGGGAAGAAGTTCAATTTTACATACGAGTTTAAAACTATTTAAAGTAAATAAAAAGCATTACTAGAAGCATTATTAGAACTGAGAAGAATTTACATTTATCATTACATAGCAGACATATGTATTGGTTTGAAGATAATTTATCACGAAGTAATTACGTAATTAGTTACGTACAGCTACATAGGTACATCTCTAACCGAGTTTGATTAAGAATAGGCGCTGTGAATATATTTAAACCTAGTATTCATTATTAATAAGACGTCTTAGAAACTTGATCTAAGGTTTGGTAAATTTCCGCAAAGCCCGAATTTTTGACTTTGATGATTTTGACTATATTGTTTATAACTTTTATAACCTTGATTGATAGCCTGTAAGTAGTGTCAACTAAATTTTTATAGAAAATTTATCTCTAAGAAATTAATAAAATTCAAGACATTTGTAGTACGTACTCAAATTGTTGTTCTTTTTTTATATAACTTGCCATTGACCTTTAAAGGTCATCTTTACGTATCAAGATTTGAATATAAGATTTTGTGAAGTTCTCTTATCTTAATGTTTATTTATTTCGTTATGAGGTCTAGACGGGAATCCCAGATGATAGGCGTTGATGGACAAGGACAACTAACCCTCATAACTTTGACATGTATATCAAAGTTATGAGGGTTAGTTGTATTCATGTTTTACACATTACTCTGGGCTTATTACAAAATATGAATTCTCAAAATTATCTTTAAGGATTGCAAATATTTTTTTAAAAATGCATCTCTGTGAGAGCCATACATACTCGTATTTACGCCTTTTGCTGTAGAGACCTTGGGACCTTGGGTTGCGGATGCAAAAGCCCTTTCAAACAAAGAAATTTCCGCACGCCTGGTCGATGTCTCTGGGGACCCAAGGGCTGGTGACTATTTTGGCCAACGTTTGAGTTTGGCCATACAAAGAGGAAATGTCGCCAGCCTTCTGGGAACTTTACCGCACGACGACGGCGATTTATTGTCAATTTTTTATTTAAATTAATTTAGTATTTACTATTTTAGTTTTAATTTTAACTTATATGTTACATATAAGTTAAAATTAAAACTAAAATAGTATGTAACATATGTTTTAATTTTAACTTATATGTAACATATAAGTTAAAATTAAAACATATGTTACATACTATTTTAGTTTTAATTTGTTTAAGTAAGTAACATATGTTTTAATTTTAACTTATATGTACATATGTTATAAATAACATATTATATTAGAAATTGCATTGTGGTAAAATTAAATATAACTTAAATATGTATATATAAATGCATTTATTCCATGGTTCACTGTTACAATATACATATATATATTTAAATTCTTTGAACTTGGTAAATAGTCTATTATGTATATTTCAATTAGGCCTGAGTAAACTTTTTTTACTTTATTTTCTTTGACATTTTTTCTGATGAGATTACAGATTACCTATATTGAAGTCAAAGCATTTGTTCAAAATTAGACCCTAACAAAACTTTTTCACGTCATGTTTTAAATTAAATAATGTTTAATTTTTTAAATTTAATTTTAAAGTAATTTACAAATGTTCTATTATAGTAGCATTGTAAATACGCAAAAGTATATATATTAGGTATAAGTATATATATTATTTACTATCCTTTCCTTTTTTATCCTATCTTTTCGGAATAAAATGTGAGAACGTAATTTGACTGTAAAAATTGTTGAATTAAATTGGCATGTATATGCCATCATTCATGTAATCGAAGTGAAATACTGGTAGGTAATTATAATAAACGCGCTTTAAATATTCTATATATTAAAACGTAAACAAAGACGTGGTAATTGACAAAACAACATGGTATTACCAAGTCTCAATTAAAACATGTGAATTTCCTCAAGCCTGTTGTCGCAGTAAAAGATGTATTTTATTTTCCTGTATGTCCATATAAAAGCTACTCAAGTCGACGGATTCGTCATTTGTTTTCAGTGTCGCGGGAAGAATCTACTTATCTAGACAAAATGAAATTAGTCTTTCTATTCGCCTTTGTAGCTCTGTGCATGCAGATATGTTCAGTATCTTGCGATGTCACTCAGATACTCAACGGTGTAACTACATCAACAACCACTCCTAAGCCGTGGGGTAAAAAGATTAAAAATGGCTTGGTATGTATAATAAAATGTGTGTGTTTTTTTTTTAAATAATGTGTTAATAAAGATAATTTAAAAAGAAGTGAAATAGTTGAAATATTATATAGTTCATAATATTCGTTTGTTTCAACAAATAAATAATGTTAGGGCATCAAATGCTAAATTTATAAATTAGCTTTTATCAATCTCAAATATGGTCGTATCAGATCTACATAATTATATATGAAATATTGGGAGTAATAATTTATGATATCCATTGCATGAAATTATTTTCTTATGCAGTTAATTATAACTTGACTGACTAATTAGTCAGTGCGCTTCATAATAATTATTAGAACCCCAATAAATTTACTTTTAAGAATTTAATTGAAAAATTTTTTCAGGATAACTTTTTCCGAGGCGCTGCCGTGGTTGGAGTGATACAAGGAGCCTTCCAAGGCAGTAAGGCCCATAAGATGAAGCCCCATCATGATGCACCTAAAATCTGAAATTTAAGCTCGTTCCTATTTCTCAATGAAAATCAAATTTACTTCATTTGGGTTAGACATTTTACCAAAGCTTACTAAGTAGGATGTAAACATAACATGAAAGATTTTAAATAAATAATAAGTTTAAGTTTACTTCTTTATTTTGAATTTTGTATACCTAGCGAGCCTTTATAACTATGACTTACCCAATTTTTATAAAACATCACAGTTCAAAGAACATTGTTTGCGACCTCCATGAATGTCCAATATAAATCTGTAGTTAATTTTTGTGCACAGATCCATAGAACTAGTCCATAGTTGCATTTTCTTTATTTCTCAGCATTCCCCAGTCAATTTTATTATAGTGTTAAAAATAGTTGTACAATAGGTACTGTAACTTATGAACGAGATTGCATGCTCAGAATAAAATATCTGCAAAGGCATTGTATGTGGAAATAATGGTGGAAGACGAAGACATTGTATCCAGTTCTCGTGACATATTTTACGATAGGAGAGCTAGAATGTCAAGCCTAGACGTCATACGACTGGCCGCCGGCCAAGGAAGGAAGTGCCGACATGAATTACATTTCTGTTATCAATAGTTACGAATTTGAGAATATATATACCAAGTTTGCCAAGCGCGGTTAGAACATGGTGAAATGCTGCATACGACGAAATGCACAGTATGGATTTGGGAGCTCGAAAGTATCATGCGGAAGCGGTGGTGGTGTAATTGTTAAGTGGATCGAAAGGTTCGAATCCTACTCGTGCCACATGAGTTTGTATACCAATCTGACTCATGTATAGTAGTTTTTATCGACCATCATTTGCTCCCGGTGAAGGAAAACATCGTGAGGAAACCTGCACACTGGTTGATTATTAACTTGTGTATGAAATAGAGAAGGCAAATCACTCCATTTTCTAATGCCAAGAAAGTTGTTGTGTGTGTTTAATTCCACGTAATGACCACGACCCTCAGCCATGAGGAATACGACAATGATAACCTATACATACTCGGATGCTTATGGCACAAAGGACCAGATTACCTATTACGAGAAACTTCAGAAAAGATGCCATAACAAGTAAGAACGACTCGAAGTCACAGCGCCTATAAAAGATTCATATTTTGATGGATGGTATCTATTATAATAACATTACTGAACGTTCGGGTATCACCGTGACATTTTGCCAAGTAATTTTTCATATTGTTTGCTTTTGACGTTAATTCTCCCTCGGAGAATGCTAAAAGTTTAAACCTTCCATGTAAAAAATGATCTCATGTCACTCAGGCACACAAAATCTAAGTTTGTTTTTAAATTAACACCTCGATGCAAAAAGTCATGTTAACAAGCAAAACCACAAACAAATATTACTATTATACTTATGTTTTCAAAGGAACATTTTACAAAAGACAATATATTTACATCTATATAATAGCTAAAAAACAATGAAAGTAGAAAATCGGGGGTAACGAAGGTACTTACACAAATCAGACATCTTATTAAAGAATCGTTTCATTCATTGAAGATAGGCCTGAGATAAGTATATTATTCAGACAATAGGGACAAATTACCGTCGAGCGTCGAACGTAAAATCCTACTTTTTATGGAAATCGCCGTATTCCAACGAATCCCCATTTAATTGTGAAACATGATATTTATTCCTGGCACATATATTGTATCAGAATTTCCACGATCTCAGGTATTTTATTGTCACGTTAAAATGCAAAATTATAGATATGTATCGGTATACAAAATACAGATTTCGAGCACAATTTCACATTAATTTGCTAAGAATATGAATAAAATTGTTTTTTTTTAGCTTTGCTCTTAATTTCGTAAGTATTTATGATTATAATCGAATGCGGAGTAGTATATATATATAGAGTAGTATGCCTTTCTTATAATTTACAAGTTATTCCTTGCTTATTTGTAAATAAGTGCAGATGAACTCAAACCACTTACTATATGGCTAAAATAAAAATTAACACATTGTTTTAATTCAAAACGTCACAATTTAATGACTGAACTTAAAAGTTAACAAAAAAATAAACTTATATCTTAAGTAATTAACTCAAAAATTTAATGGAAAAATATGAAGGGCAATTAAAATAATTATTTACACATATGAGCCGAGACATTTTCTTTGCGCGTCCAAGTCTTTGTGTTTTTCTGAAATAATCTTGACTGTTTCTTCTAAATCCGTTTTGCCTCTGTTAAGAAAAAATAGATGTTTCATGTAAGCTAAAGGAAACATAATCAAAGAGTGTATTATAACAAGGAAATCTTTTCATCTACTTACACCTAATTTATTTTTTGTTGGTTGTTTGATTCAAGATTACCGAAGTAGGGTGATTTCAACAATTAAGGAACAGCATAAGTAACGAATTAAGAAAAAAATGATCAAGTGTTTATATTTAAAATAATGTAAAATTTTTCATTGCTTAGAATAATAGAAATTTAACAATAATTTGTACGTACAATATGTCCAGAAGTTTCGCCGGAACAGAGGGCTGCAAGGTTTTCAGTTGACGTATTAATTCTTCAACCGCGCTTTCCAAGTTTTTCTTTTCATTTTCTAGCTCTAACACCACGTTGTTTACTGTATTTATCTCTTTCTGAGTTTCCTCTTCATTCTGATAAATTAATTTATTAGAATTTATCATGTAAGTAATAAAAATAATAAATTCTTATTTTGACGCCTGCAATGCAACCCAATTTCTAGAAATTGGTTGATGACGGTGTTATATATATATATATATATATGAATTTATGCATAGGTATCTTAACATAACTTCAATTTAGTTGGATCCTGATAATAGTTAATTATGTGATTTATATATTCTATTAGAATAGAATAGCAAAGTAATAAAGTAGTAAATATTATTCAGAATTCTGCTTTAGTTATGGTAATTTTGACCTCATAATTTAGGTACTAATTTCAACTACACTATTGTGGAACACGACGACGTCATGTTGGATTATAAGTTTTTTTTTCTATGCTAAACCAAATTTGAAGAAAGCCTGCCTTTTGAGACTGCGCATTCAGGTTGATACAGAAATATCATGCGGAAAACTGAGAGAGAGACTTACTTTATTCCGTCTCTCTAATTAAACTAAATGAGACAAAATTAGACCAGCTATGTTTGAGACTTTTATATATAAATGACGTTTACTTACGTAATAATTGCGCGTTCTCCGAAATCTGTCGGCTTTTTCGCGAAGAGAATCTTCGTATTTACGGCTGCAAAAATGACATGCACGCATTTTCATTACAAAATCACCTAATATAATAATAACATATCTAAAGACACACAAACTGTGCGTTTTAAAAAAGAGGAAAGTGTGAGAGGAAACACAATTTACGTTGTAAAACGTAAGAACAATTAAAAAGGTATAAAAATCTAATATTGAGACTTCTTTTTGTGGGAACAAAGGCTGACAGTGATTGAACGGGAGTTAATGAAAATGAAGTCGATTGAAATCCCATTTAATTCAATTCGAGGTGTCTATTTGAAAATAAATCAAAGGAATGAAGAATATTCAGGATGTAATACTTACTAAAACGATGATTTATTTGATAGGAAATTAGATTTACGACGTAAATTGGATTGAATACTGTATACAACATAGGTATTGATAGTATTTTTATGAAGATGCTGGGATACAATTTCAGTATTAAATTCTCCATTATTATAATTTATTATATTTAAATGATTTATGAATGAAGCGGTAATTGTGTAATGGTTAAGACGCCCGCCTGTGGATCGAAAGGTCCCAGGTTCGAATCCTACTCGTGCCACATGAGTTTGTTTACCAATCTGACTCATGTATAGTAGTTTTCATCGTCCACAACTTGCTTCTGGTGAAGGAAAACATCGTGAGGAGACCTGCACACTGGTTGATTCTTATTAACTTGTGTGTGAAATGGAGAAGGCAATGGCAAACCACTCCATTAATAATGCCAAGAAAGTTGTTGTGTGTGTTTCATTCCACGTAATAACCACGACTCTCTGCCATGAGACATAAAATTATTTAAATACATTTAAATAATTTGCATTCCAAAAATAAAAGAAGTATTAAAATTATTTCAATTAGAATATCATTTGGACGCTATTCCGCCAATAACGGTGAGACGAAACAAGAAAATTAATTCAGCAGAAACTCACATTAGCAATTCCGCTTCTTGCTCGACCCCTTTCAGATGATCCACTAGTTCTCCGCGGTACTGCCTAGCTTTCTCTAGAGAAAATGTTGCGTCGTGGCATTGCCGCTTTAGCTGCGTGCGTTTGGCCGTTAATCTCACTGGAATTTCAATTAGTTACTGTTCTGCTGTAACGTTTCTTTTTACGCAAACGTCTGGAAAGACGTTGTGGCCAATGACGCTATGTATAAAATGGTGCAGTTTATAAAATAAGCTCGGGGATTTCTTATTAGATATTTTATAGTTGATACTAGTTCAACACATTACACAAACTCTCGTACTCTCGTACAAATTAGTTTTTATTTATTTCTTTGACCTATTTACTAAAATACAGCAGACATATCAAATGAAATGTTTTATTTCTGATGAGGGATGACAAAATAGTAAATTGTCTCTATTGTGCCGAGCACAATGTATAAATTTAACGAAATGAAAGGAGCGTCACGCGTTGTCAGGGTATTTTATCGTGACAGTCACCCCAACATAAATTTCAGATTCCAATTTTCTAGGCAATTTGGTGTACTCTTTACGGTGGCAGTCTTGACTTAGATTACTAAAAGAAAGAGCAGTCTTCCTCCAGAAGATCTTGATAAACATAACATAACCATTACTCTACCACCGCTTCAATAATATCTTATAAAAATATTTAAAACATAAATATATTTTATAAGATTTTAATATTTAGAGTAATGGTTAAGAAGGCCTGTGAACCGAAAGGTCCCAGGTTCCAATCTTACTCGTGCCACATAAGTTTGTATACCAATCTGACTCATGTATAGAGTAGTTTTAGTATAGACATGGACTTTTGTCACTCAATTAATGGAATAAGCTCTCTGACGACAATAAAAGTTTATTGCGCAGTTTTTACACTCTAGTTAAGTAATAAGCAATAAGAACATCCAGAAAAATAACGAAACTTTTTAAGATTATATTTATATTATTAATTTTATCGTCAAATATAAATTAAATACACATAAATAAATAAATCACAGGATGCAACGGCATGCTTACCTTTATATATCACACATATGTTTACACCGCCGCTTTCACGGGTAAACCGCTGATTTTGATGAAATTTGGTATGCATGTACTTTTTTCCAAAATTTTACCCCGAAATGACTATAATGGAGAATGAAAGTGTGTAGTTATTTTCGCAGATAAATTACGGGCAATTCGCAGATAATAAACGTGGGCGAATCCGTATAATGTTAACATTATGATACCTACTGATTATTTCTGAACTCATAAATAAAAATTTGAATAAAGCTTGAATAGATTGTTCAATTTCCTCACCATTTTCTTGATTCAAGCGTTCCTTTTCTGCATTCAGAGAGCGTGCAATTCGTAATGCTGTCATCGTCTCACGGTACTTTTGTTCATTTTCGGCGTCCAACGCTGGCAGAGCGGAATTCTAAAAATGATTATTAAATTAAAAATTGTATTTTAATAAATTTTGCTCGCCGTATTTTATTTATATTGTATTTTAATTATATTTTAATAAATTGAAGTAGAGTAACAATGTCCTTACATAAGTAATTATTCTAAAACACTGTGCGCGAAAACTACTGTACAAATTTAAATACGGTTTTTTTGTTGTTATCTACAGTTGCTTATTTATATGAATCTCATCGGGCCTACGGCGCATGATATAATATTGACTTCCTATACAAACGAATTTTAAAATGATATTCAAAGCTTGAATGTTACATACCTATTACAGGCCCTCCTATCTATATATTCCAATGTATATTTAACAAGATATACCAACAAGATAACAGTCATCAAACTAGATTTCCAGAAATGAAATAGTAAATATTTTTAAGTAGCTTTATGGAATATTATATTTTTTATAAAAGTCGTTTCAATAGAAACATATATTAATACTGTTTTATTTCGTATACGTAATACCAAATAATATTCACGCTTTGAATATTATTTGGTATTACGTATGTACTTTGTATATATAAGAACGATTTAATGATTATGTACTAGGTAATTAATTTGTGCTATGATTTTGAAATAATTAATATAGGTAACTAGATAGGCAATTAGATTAGAAGAGTATTATTTTATTATCTGTCTAAGCTAGATTTGGTTCGAATGAGAATTGTATGTACTTACCTGTACAACTAAATCATCTCCAATTCTTTCGAGATTAGATTTAAGTAAACATATTTCTATTTGTTGTTCTTCGGGAGTAAACATTTTGAAGTTGTAATACAAATATATAATATTCTGCAATAAAAAAATAGCAAATATGTTACTCGTGTATTTTTACGCGCCGAAACACGCTAAAATTTTAAAATTTTCAATTTGTTTTTTTTTTTTTTACACAGAAGATGAAGAACTTCATTTTTATACGGCCATTTTCAGATAGAAGTTGTTCTAAATTCGAAAGTTATACGTACAGTAGTTGTTGCTTGAGTAAAAACGTTTCAATGGTACCTATTTCAATTTTATACGATTCACAATTATTACAGTTCTTATTAAAAACCACCGATGCCACAAATATTACAAACGCTTTTTTATTTCATGGAAATATGAATTCTAACCCTTTATCATCTGTCATTGTAGATGCTTTTCGACTCTTTTTGAATGACATATTTTTTTCAAACGTCACAAACAAAAGTTTTGATGGACTTTGTATAACAGTTAAATAAATAAATATACAGGGACATATCACACAGATTGAGTTAGCCCCAAATTAAGTTCGAAACTTGTGTTATGGGACACTAAAACTCAACGATACTATGTCAAAACTTGTGACATCACAATTTTGGAGTGAAAAAGCATGCATAATATACATACTACTCGTATATGCCTACTATAATCACTTTTTTTTTAAATCGTGTAATTAATTTAACTGATGAATTAAACTAGTATTAATTATCGTGTATGATTATATTTACATACCTTTTACATTTTATTTTTTACATAGTCAAATAGCCAATTGCTTTTTGTCAACTAGTCAAATTAGATACTTTTTTCTAATTTCTAAGATAGTATGACAGTGACATCCTGTGACGTCAATTTCGTGTGACAATTTTGAAGTCCATAAGCATTCTTAATATTATATTGTAATCAAAACAAAAATATAGTAAACCGCATAAGCAATAAAACTACTAATTACAGTGGAATTAGTTACTTCGTGTTTGGTTATTTAAATTTATGCATTTTATATTTTACCCAGTCAATTTATGCTATTTTATTGACGTCACTTCAGAGTTAAAAATGATTCCTTAAATATTTTAATGGAAACAATAATTAGCAAATCTCGTAACTAATAAAAAGTGACATGAAATATTCTCGTTTGAATATTTAAATATCTTTATGTCCATGAGCATTTTATTTGTACCCACTGAATTAGCCTACTAAATACTCATACATACACACTTCATACTATCGGTATTTAATCAGATGATTTAGGGGACAAATTCCGCGTAATATATAATAGCAATTACTATTAATTTATTACAGCTTTAAATCAGCATTTCGTTCAAATTTTAATTGTTGAATGGTTTCATGGAAGAGATAATAAGTATTGATGAAATCAAAACAGTATACCTAACACACTCTTGATATTTAAAATGATATTTTTTATATTAATTATGAGACTCGAAATATTGTGTGCATATTCAAAGCCTTTTAAACCGAAAGTTGTAAACAACTCGGCGGCGGTGTAAAGTTTTTAAAAGGTAAAAGGTAACTTAAATTTAAGGCAAACTCTTAACTTATCATAATAATTTTGTTTTCCATTCGCAACACTTTGGGATCTTTTCAACCGTGTAATGTTACAACTTACGGTTAATCACTTTGTAATTAACGAAAAAGTGCCTGTATTTAGGTATTGTTTAGCCGTTTATTTCTGTCTATCTGATCAGTTGCCTGGTTTCTTCCTATGCCATTAAGCGTCGGAGCCCAGGGTCCGTTGTCATATATTTTCGTCTTCACCTCGCACGCTCGGTCGTCCTAGCAGTCAGACTATTTTCACACATTTCAATATTCTGTAGATTTGTTCAGAATGTCCGCAGTTTCAATTAATGCTACCTATTGGTCTTGAAATCTTAATATTTATTCCAATAAACGGAATACAGTGAATATTTTGCTCAGCTCATGATTAATAATGCACGCTGACTTGTCTGTCAGTGGTTGCCTCAGAAAACATAATTCCGAGACATTGGAATAGGAGCATCGAAAATCCTAAGACCAATTTTGGATGACAAATTAAATGTGATGTCAGCAGAAATTGGTAGAAAAGTTACACCTTTCGCTGTTATTAATAATGTTATTAATATTAATGACAGGACTAAATGAGATTGGGCGTAGGTACGCAACGTATTATTCACATTCCAAAGGGTAATATTAATGTAATGAAAAGGATTACTATATCGCTGACGACTTTGGTAATTTGCTAGCTTTGACCAAGACAGTTTCATAGAAAAAATTGTACGAGATTGGAACCTACGAACTTAACGTTGATGGTACTTAGTGCGGGATAGTAGTCCCAGCTTTACCGACTTAGGTATATCTCAACTAGGACTCCGACTCATATCTGCCTGGTTTTCACAGATCGGCAGATATGATGGCAGTTTCTGATGAAGCCATTGAGATGCGTGGTTCTGATTCAGACAAGGGAGGATTTAGTAGCCAATGATGAATCGATTTTGGATGGCATCAAGGCATGCAAAGTAGAGAGTGTGGGTGGATTATTACATACTCGGCCTTTTATGGTGCTTCGCTTCGCTTAGTAATCCGGATTCGTATATAAATTGGCCATCATTTCAATGTCCTAATATATTTTCGCGTAAAAAACCTATACATTACATATAAATTGCCGTTAGATAATAATTTTATTAGAGCTGAAAGAATATCAGATTTATAGCGAACATAAATCGAAGAAAAAAGAAAATAAATTGGCACAGAAATACCTACTTAGAGAAGTTGAGTATCACATCATTTTTAGAATTAAGAATCCTTTTTGCAGACTTGGGAAGGGTTCAAGGGAAAGGTTCAAATCATTTCTCGTTAATCCTTCGTTTTAGAGCGAATATCCATGTTATCCTAATTTATTTTAATTGTCCGTTGTGTTTGGGATGAAAGAACTGATTAATTACCAACTAAATTAACAATATTCGAGTATGGACGTGATGCGATCATTTTCGTTCGCCCTTTTGTTAAGAGGATTATAGATCCTTGTTCTAGGGGCTTGCTGTGCAAATTACCTTTCATTAAAGGAGAATCTTTATTTCGACTGATATTTTATTACTTATACAAATTTCGTTTCGTGAAAATCTCTCGTAAACTGTTAGGTACTCATGTTGGCATTAGATTAAATTAAATATACCTATTAAAACTGATGAACGGCTTGGTATCATTGATCCGTGACAGGATGAATTTTTTTTTATAAATTCAAATGTAAATAAAGAATAAAAAATATTTCGATATTGGTGAAAATAAAACAAAGATCATTGCATGCCGATATCATTTTCCAGGAAATGCGGTTTATATTTAATAGTATTTTATAGCAGTAAAAATTTAAATCTGGAAGAATATGAAGGAGCAATAAAATGAGGCAACAGGTAAAGTGAATCTTATAGCGGAATATTAAGCGAGTAAGATTGAAACAGTCGCACCATCTAGTCCTAGGTGACCGACAAAAGCAGCAAGGCAGCGCGACATGGCGGCGCAATCTGCCAATATCAAATATAATTAATTATTAATGAAATGTTGTTATTTCGTGGTAGATAACATTCTCTCCATTCGTTCATTTTTACAGTCGGGCCTTTCTTTTTTCGTTCATTTATGCACGATTCTTCCACCGCTCACCTGCAGCCCGACTAGTTGTTATTCTTTTATTCGACCTCAACATGGGCGGTAGCATAATAAAGGTTTTACGAGACAACCCTTTTTATCATATGCGTGCGGCAGATGCAAAAGTCATATGCAAGATGAAAAGGTTTATTACCTTAGTTATAAAACCAGAAAAAATATCTTAGCAAACAATACGAGCAAGCTAAGATAATAATGGACACCCTGACTGACTTAAGATATTTTGAACACGTTGTATGCTGATAACAAATTGATGATTCTCTGCGTAGATCAATTATATTATCGTTCAGTTTATTTTGGCAAAGATGAATGAAGAAGATTATAAAATGAGCGTTTAAAGTTTAGAGTAGTCAGAGCTCATGTAATTTTTACGTTGACTGTACTAGAAAGAAGAAAGAAAAAAAAACGTTTCTTTCATACAACCATTATTAACGATACAGCGCAGTACAATATTGGGTATTTCTTTTAATATCTATAATATGTCCCACCGCTGGGCAAAAGCCTAGGTGAAGATTAGTTATAACTCTAAAGATTATAACTCTAAGATTGTAACAAAACTGTATCTCTTAGCATATGTAAAATTGGTCTTTGCTTATAGCTTAAACCATAACTGTCTTCCGTGTCTACTACAAGTGCATCTTCGCTAGCATGTTATATGAAACTTAATTAAATCGAGCGTGAAATATGGCCGTTGGCGCAAAGTTAAATAGCGTATTACATAGTCAGCGCCTAAACTTACAGTCTTCAAAGTAAGATCTTATTTACCTCCAAACTGTAATTTGAAACTTGTAGCCAAGTATTTTCATAAAGCTTTGTACTTGCCACAAGAACTTTGCCATAATAGGTATTTTTAATTATTTATTTGAGTTCCAAAGTGCCTTTTGCCATCGATAAATTGTAATTATATATTACATGTAGATGTCACTATTTGGGGTACGGATGTAATTAAGTTAAACATGTTGCCCTGCCCACTACCCGTTTGTTTCGTTGTGGTCAATCAAACACGTGAAGTGCGAGCGAATCTCTAAACTGAAAAGGATTATGGATTTTTCAGTGATACAAATATTAGCAATACTATTTTTGCTATTATAATTATTGCTTACTAGGTGTTTTTGCACATGACGTTATGTCGGTCACACAAAATATTGGACAACGTTTGAATGGTATTTATGTCTATCTAAAATCAAAATCTGATCCGCCTCCACTGTAAAATATTTTCTGCCCCGCTAGATTTTCACTAGTATTTTCTTCTACAAATCATAGGTAGGTCATTCATAGTTGTCCTGTCAATATCAAACTGAACTGAAACTCTTTACGGGTGTTATTATTAAAATTAGAGAGTACCTGCCTAATGTAAGAGATTTAATTTAAAAGAAAAATTTAAATTTAATTTGGGAAGTTTTTGAAAATGCTTTCATAAATTCAATGTTTTGGAAAGAAAAAGGGAATTTTTATTATTATTTTTATATAATTCTGTTTTTACTCAGTTCAATGTATTTTTTACTTGTATTAGTACTTTTTATCCCGATATTCCCGCGGAAGCGTAGCCACAGGATGCAGCTAGTGATTTAATTATGATACTAACCTATGACCCCTTAAAATACTTAGAATTACTCCCCTTAGAATACTAAAAAATAATTTATGTACAGTATATACTCGTATTTTTTTAGTTTTGCATATCTCACTGGCCAGTGCATTCATAACGAGCGCATTAATTCAGAAGGGACAATTTGTATGCAAGTGCAACTGGGCGCTTACCCCCGCTACGTGATATTGAATCTATGTAGTCGGGTTAGTATGCAAGTAGAGACTAGACCGTATTTCTCTCCACTTGGCCAGTCCAAGTTCATAATTTTTTATGTTCATAATCTCACTGGCTGTAAATTTATTTAGTCATCTAAGAAATTTCGTTTGTGTTCATCTTTGGATTATATTACCTAGAAAAGGTACTTTCTGATGTATAGGCATTATTTTGCCCCTTTTCGTCACGCCATTTTGTTCCAGGTTCCTGAATACAATTACAGAATATGTTGAATAAATCACTGAGAGAGTGGATGAGCCTCGGGCACAATCATGCAAAATGGACCAACCCTAAATTCAAAACCCTATTATCGAGATTTTTGGCTTCTTTTTTTTAATCGTAATGGTTACTTGGCACAAAAGGTAAAAAGAGTTAAATTTAAAAACTCAAATTTCAAGCCCATTAAATGTAGTAGAATAAATTTATATGTTTGTCACTTATAAAATATAGTCAACTAGTTGTTTCCCGCAGCTTTGCCCACGGTAGCCTATGTTTAGTCTATTATTGATTTCGTCAAAATCAGAAACCGTGTCATAAAAGAAATCCTGGTGTCGCGTCTGTCTTTATGTGTGTCTGTATGCACGCGATGAACTCAAAAACTACGAATTTTTGTTCGGTATTCTCCAATAGATAATGATTCCTGAGGAAGGTTTTGGTATACATTTTTTTAACTACTGGTATAACTGGTATATAATTCTTAACCCAATATTCCCATGGTAGTGAAGTCCCACGACGCATCATGTGTATAATCAATATGTACATACCTACAACAAAAAATGTTCAAACTTTTTAGCATATCATTTATCAGAGTTTACAGGTCCTAAGATACGTTAACAATGAACTGGATCTAACATTCTTCTCTTAACAAATAATGAGATGTAAATTTTAAATGACGAGAATTGTTACAGTTACTTTTTGAAATTGAGCCTCATCCTATTCCCGAAAGTTAAAGTGAACTCATTTCGTTTGAAAAATTGATCTCATGGGCTTGTTGCGTACCTATCAACATTTGTTAAATTAATTGTGAACATATACAACGTTGTTCTTTTTTCATTAAGGCGATTACTTCCTGCATATTAGCGCCACCTCACGTTTTTATTAATTTCTGTCTGAACATTAAAAAAAAAAGATTAAGGAATATTGTAGTTTGTAGTTTTGTGATAAAATAAACTAGTGATTTTCGGACAACTTGATATATTTATTGCCGGCAAAACGAACGCTTAAAAACAGGCAGAGTGACAGGTGGCAATAGACATTATGAGTCTTTAATTTCATCCAACTATACCACATTACATAAAGAATTTTAGTAGAAAGTACAATAGTTTTTTATTGAATAATGTAGTAACATTGACTACATCGTAAACTGTGGCCACTATAAGTCCTTTTCTGCGACCACATTGTATTATAGAAAACTATAATAATTTGTACTAATATTATGCATGCATGGCATAATCTGTTAAAATACTTAGTTATATATATAGTTTTAAATAGATTGGATATATTTCGGTCCTATTTCTATCAGACGCAATGAGGATAAATACTGCTTTTTTTTACTACATTAATTAAAATATATTGATTTAAGAATCGCTACAGTATTCTTTTAAGTATAAACATGACAGAGAGGAATCATTATCCTTATCCTTATATATTATAAAACAAATATCTCTGCCGTGTCTGTCTGTCGGATTTTCAAGCAGACAGACAGACTTTCGCATTTATAATATTAGTATAGATGGTATGGATAAAACGATAAGTATTTTCTTCTTTGAGCCTATCCTGACCTGAGTGCAATGCACCGTCAGGTCATGCATATCATAATGCATTGTCATCTAAACTATACGTATTTACATAATTTCAGCTTAATTGGTCGAAGATATTGGCTTTAAAAATGAGTTGAAAGATTCCACCAGAACAAACATAGTTTAGTTACCCTCATACATACATTGCAAGTTAAATAAAATCTTGCTGTATTTAGGTAGCAATATTAATTTAATTGAATTAAAATCCGAGCATTGCAAGTATTCAAATCAGCCACTTGAGTACTTAATAACTTTCCCTCCGCTTTGTCTCCCTCTATATCTAGCTTCTGTTATATATTACTTAGCCTAGAAACTTTAAGTTCTATGGTGACCTTTACAAACTTGTCATTAGTTTTGATGTGATTTTTACAATAATATGTTGATGATCCCGAATGGTTATAAAAACACAAATGGGATTTGAAACTGGACCTTTCGATCACCAACATAATAAAAAGTTAAAATTAACGCTTGAACACCATCCATCCACCGTCTTTTCGAATTTATAGAAATTAAAATTTCTAGAAATAAGCCATATATAACAGAGAGATTAGTACGTGAGATCAACAATCAAAACTTTTTGTTTATATATAGATCACCTTAACAGATTAACCATTTATTGTATTAACAAGTTGGAATATCAGCAGTTCATTAGATAAGCAGGATTTTGTTAACAATTAACTACATAAACAGTTTAGAAGTTCAGTATCATTTAATATATTTATAACAAAAATAGAAATGATTGTGAAAATCAACGTTTATGTTTTCAAGATTATCTTGAGACTGACTGTAACATAAACGAAAAAATAAAATTTGAAATTATTATTTTAGCGGTCAATAAAATAAATGGGATCCATGTCAATAAATTGCTCGATGTATCGTAATAATTTTCAGAGGTAATTTATTCCATCAAGTTGCCCCAGCGAATTGATGGAATGGTGGAATTGATGGTGGACTCCCCTCTAGGTGGGAATATGTCCATTTTATTATATCTATCATTAGGGACTAGGTTTTAGTCACAAAATATATTAATACTTTGAGGATGGATAGTAGTATGATTGTATGGAATGTTAAAATTCCATGCAACCAATGCTACGTACGTGCTGCATATGCATTCTGTATGCACGGGCCTTTAGGAGAACAAAATAAGTTAATCAATATTAAAGTAATTTTATATTGTTTTCTTATTTCTAAATTTTAGTATGTAACCCATAGATAAAAGAATAATATGGCAAACCCAAGAAATGCTGGCTTGATGTCGTCAAGATGATATGCATGCCAATGTTCTGACGACTAGGGATGCCGACGACCGTGCGAAGTGGAGGCGAATAAAAGATATGAAAGTGGACCCTGGGCTTCGACGCTCAATGGCTCACTAAGATGATGAACTATAGTGTGTGATTTGTCCTAATATATATTATTAAAAAAACACACTCGAAAAAATTAAAAATTCGGTCTGTTTATGTAACATTTACTTAAAATGCTTTAAACTGAGATCCTCAATTCCTTAAGCAATAACTTGGAATAACTTATTTTACATTTAACCACAATTTCTAACGACAAGACATTTAAATTACAGTTGACAATACATCAAGCTAAGTATTCTAAATTAGTTTCTATTTCCACTCATAGAGGTCCAAATTTAGCAAAGAGTGACGTATGTATTGTACAATTCTCGTCTGCTTGTAATTTAATTTTAGAGGCTGCACAGCACACTTTTCTACAAGCCTTTTCTTAATTAGACAAGTTTGTTGGAGTAACAAATTTCCATGGAATTAGTAGGTACTCCTACTAACTAAATCCATGCAAATTTCTAATTTTGAATTGACACATTGAACGTGTTCTTTCAAATTTTAAAATCTCAAAGTACCTACCTACTCTACTCAACTCTGTTTAGCAAACTATACTTTTACAGTCAAAAACGACTTTGGAAATATAATGGTAGTTAAGACATACAGGTAAAACATCTTCTGAATGGGAATTAAGTATATAAAATACACATGCAAACAAATAGATCTTAAATTATGCGATACCTACATGTATATGTTTTTCTTCATATAGTACTCATGTACATCAAAGTATACGAAAGTATATTAAATTCAATTTCCTGACTTCGCTCACTGGTTTCGCACTACGAGTTGGTTGTTATGCATGTGCACATGACAGGTCAACAAAAGAATACGGATCTTCTTCGTTTTGCAGCACGTCTAGGAATGGTTCCAGACGCTATATAGATTAGGACAACCTAACAAAGGTTCACATTTATTTTAAGATTTTTGATTTTCACGGAGACTCTCATTTCTGCCTGTTTTTATTGCGTTTGGAGCTGAGAACGATGATTATGCTGTGATTTACAACTGACGTTAACCTTTCTTGGGTATGCTATTTGGATAGGCTTGGTTATCAGCTGCCTAGGATATGTGTCCCTTAGTTGGATATGGAGTGGTTCAATTCTAGGGCACACCACAATTGCCACATTTTTATGAAAACTATAAAGGTAGGTATAGTAATATCTGTATCTAATAGCAGATTGTTAACTATTCTTTTGTAACAATTTTAATGTAAAAATGTATTGTTGAATGTAAAAATAATAAGTCAATTCTAATTTAAGAACACATTTATTAATAAACATTTTTATTAACTAGTTAGTGCTTAGGTACTTAAATATTAAAATCTGTAATTTCCTGTATTTACTAGTTATTGAAACATACTATGTATGTATATCTAAATGAAAATTGATTTTCTTATATTTAAATTATATATATTGTGCACCATGGAATAAATGCATTTATATATACATATTTAAGTTATAACTATATTTAATTTTACCAATAAAGCGAATAATTCAACATGTATTCTGTTCATGTTGTTTAGATAAAATGGCGTATTTTGCGTTTTTCAGCAGAGATTAAAAGTTGACGTCGAGGTTGACTGTTGCAACACTTTAGTTTTTACTGTGCTAAAAAAGTATGTTTCCAATTTTTGAAAAACATAATAGAAAAAGACGAATTTTATGCAACCAACCATACTATACAAACACGAACAATATAGTTGTATACAATGGTATTGGATTATTATCCTAAATTTTCTAAATATTATATATTCAATGGTATTTAAGAAATTCTTAATACCTACGAAAAGGTATTAAGGATTTCTCTTTACTCTTTGTTACTCCCTAATATCTAGTCTAGTAATAGAAGACAATTAGGGTAAGTGGAATTCCTTGTTTATTTATTTACAAGAAGATCAATCGGCACATTTTTTTCTCGCCATGCATTTTATCTCTTCGTATAATAATGTATACCTATGTAAGTACATGTTGTAGGTAGAATATATAGGTAAAGTTTTCTTAAGCGGCGTTGTGCACTTTTTGTTATGGGTAAAAAATGTTAAACTCGCGTCAGGACACTGTATTTGAAATGAAAACTGTCATATACAATTAACTACCTAGGCATGTACCTATGGAAATTTTCCGAAAGGAATCTCTTTCTATAACCGAAATAAGTAGATTTTCTATTTTACATGCTTTCACCTTGGAAACCTTCATTAACCCTAATTAAATTTTACATGTTTTTAGACATAGAAGCATTTTTACCCTTGTTGTAAGATATTATACAGGTAAAATTTATAAGCCAACTCGACTGGACGGACCATTATAACTGTTCATCTTCTTAATTTCTCCGTAAATTTCTTTCCTATGTCTAAATTTAAATTTAGTTTTTTTTTAAAGATAAATATTTAGTTAAAATAAAATAATTTTGTACGTATAAATACTTAAGTAGCAAAAGTTTATGAAATTTCATTATTTTCTTTTCTATTAATTTACTGATTGCCTTCATGTAAATTTTACACGAATTTCAAGTGAACACGTCAAGTAAATATGTAGTACAATCAATTAGTATTATATTCGTAACATTAAAAATTACATGAATTCTCGTTACATTTTTTAGTGCAAACATTTTCAAGCATACTAAACACTTATCTTATAACTAAAATGACTACAATTTTACAACCTAGGCGGGTAGAATATGACTCCGTAGAGAGCGGTGAGGAGCGGGGCGGTGAGCGGCGGCGGCGGCGCCGAGCAGTACGCGCGTGGCTGTTGGCCGCACGCCGCCACATCCTGAGCCAGCACGAACGCCATCCTCTTCAGCAGGTTGCTGGCAGAAGTAGAGCACGACCGCCCCGCGTGTGACACACACATTAGGAACGCGTCTCTAGCGCTGCAATAAAAATAACTGGTCAAATTAGTTTCGATAATCGGGAGAAATAATATAGAAAAAATAAAGAATAAGTGTATTTTATTATCGCAAAAGTGTCAAAAATCATCAAACATGTCTAACTGATCTCGGTGAAGTTAGTGCGTTAGTTGCAAAGCCATCCATTATTATTTTTTGTCGCGACAAAAGATTCTTTGTGTTTTCTTTTCCCGAAGAGCGATAATGATGGATCATCCGCATCACGTCTCATCTAATTGAATTACGAGTACTTTGGTGCCGCTAAAATAAATCACATTGTTTCGATTCATTCGGTTACAGACAATAGGCTTACCTCAACGAAGTGTGTCTGGAATGGTTTCAACAATATAGTGTTACCATTGTAAAACAATGATGTTTTTCATAGTAAACTAGCTTCGTATATATATTTTCTCTTTCCAGATATATAAGGACGTCGTTTTAAAATTTTTTGCAAAACTTCCGACTTAGAATATGCGTTTTGGACCTCGCAATTCAAAATTCAATGACACAGAACAAGTATTAGAGATTATTTGTCTACAAAGCTTCTAATCGGATAATGTAATCAGAATGATTGGGCACAGTTTCCGAAACCCATAATTGGAAAAGACAAAAATAATAACATATGTTATTTCTTATTGGATAGGAAATATAAGAGCCTCTTAAAAGAGGGACGTGAGCAAATAACATGGTAGAAAAAACTATGATTGTGCGAGGGTACAAACTTCAAAGGGAGTCTCGACTCCCATTGAGATTTGCTAGTTGTATTAAATTCCATTATGTTTTGTAGGAGAGTTAATAGAGCTGTTCAGATCAGAAATATAGATTCAGCATTGAATATGGCGAGATCTTACGTTATATGTTCATTTCATACATTAGATCAATACTTTGATAGTGCTAGCTCTGAGTGAATTTAGAGTGGCAATTGTAGGGTGTAATTTAAAAAAAAAGGTATATGCAATTTTACTTTATAAACAAAGAACTTTATTTACCTACCGAGAAACGGGATAAAAGGGAAATGAAATAAAATTACTAAGTGTATTTTCTTGTTTACTTTGTACGTACAATAAGTACGTATTTAAGGGAGTTAGCACCTATAATTTATTATATGAAAAAGGTTTACTTACCTTTTTCATTTTTTTATTATTTTGTATGTAAGCTTGGATATTGAACAGTAGACAAATACATCTATAGTCATGTTCCGAAAATATTCAAAACGTATAATATATTATATAACATTTTTGGACCTCAACATAGTACAGTGCGCAGGCGCACGCAGACGCAGTGAGGCCGAACAGGCGCCTCAAGTATTTGAAGTAGTTTTTGGAGGGTTTTTTTGAGGTAAGTTTAGTTAGAGGTTTTATCATTCTTGTTGCTTCGATTGCGTTAGAACCGAGTCTATTTAGAAACTTTGCTTAAATTAACATAAGTATGGAACCCCTATGAGGAACAGTTCTAAAATATTAGCTCATACTTATACCGGCACATCTCTGCGTTCCTGTTTAAGTAGCCGAGCTCACCGCGCCCTGTAGCATCCTGTCAAGCCGCCCTGTAGCTCGTTCACACAGAGCATCCAGTCGGAGGAAACGTGTGCTCAGTACTGAGGCTTTTTGAGGGACTCATCAAGAACATTAACATGACCAATACCAGCACATCTCTGCGTTCCTGTTGAAGTAGCCGAGCTGCTGCTGCGCGCGGTCGCTGATGTCCCTCACCGCGCCCTGCAGCTCGTCCACACACCGCGTCCAGTCAGGGGATACGCGCGCCCAGCACTGAGGCTCTTTAAGGAACTCTGAAAACAATAGACCTTCTGCATAGGCTTAAATAACATACTCCATAGGTAGTCTGAAAGTCGATTGAATTTTCTGCGTATTAACAAAAAAGTGGGCTTAGATTTTCTTCGCTTCATACCCAAGTTTGATTTACGCCCAGTATTTTCCCATTTTATTCCCAAACAGACATACATTTTTGCTTAGACTAGCTATGAAAGGAATAACAAATTCAAATTTCAAGACTGCCACTGCCGAGAAGTTCCTCAATCTGAATTGATTTTCCTTGCTGGGTGATCCTAAAATCCTCCAATGCTACGGTTCAGTCAAAGTTCAAAACTATGTTGTACGCCCTTTTAGGATTGATCGACCCTACCCGACCGTTTTGTCTTGCTTGGGTAGCTACTTGGGCTCGTCTGGGCTTTGCAAAGTCCATTCGATACTGACTTAAGGGATGACTAATTGCAATGGACTGGAGCTGTTAAATTAAACTTGTGGGAACAACTGTTGATGTAATTATACTTGTGTTAATTAGCGAATATAGTAATCCCTAGGTATGATTTCCATCTTGGTCTAGTCTAGCCACAATTATACGAAACTCTAAATTGAAAGTGTTATTATTATGCTAAAGGGCAAATAATCAAACTTTATAATCACAGGCGTAACGTGTGACGGATTGTAAAGTTTTATTAATTAGGGATTTGAATTATCCCAAAATGTAATCACAATCAAAATTTATACCCATGGTCTTCCATATTTAATTATCAAATTGTGTTTAGAACTACCATACTCTAAACCGCAGATGATGTGTGAATATTATGGTTGTTTTGGTAGGTATTCAAATCGTATTCTATCCGAAGTCTTTTCAAAAACGTAATCCGGGTCAACCATGTAATCTTATGCGGGGATGTTTCCAATTTATATTCGATAAAATATAATAAATTGTATTTCACGTTTATTTTCTTCAAATGTGTTATGTAAGTATATAGCTTTGAAAAATGAAAAAAATAAACACATGTTACACCACGAAGTGTGGCTAGATCTAGTTGGTAACACCTAGTTATTACCAATTAAGACCGGCAAAAAGTAGGCTACATCTAAGTGTTATGTTTGCCTACTTATTTTAGGCTAAACCTAGGTTCAGCCGTTATCATCGCGACTAGACCTAGGTGTCAGACAATTACACCTGGGTATAGCCTGCTCATTTTCGCCTAGACCTAGGTTTAGCCGTTATTATACCTATTCGACCTAGGTGCATCCGGTCTAGCTGATTGAGCCCAACTAAACCTAGGTATAGCCGCACTTCAGGGTTTAGCTGTATCATATATAACAAGTATAGCAACTTCAGATTATGGTAATCTGATGGAATACAATCAAAAGATTTTCTTTTTTTACTATAAAACATGCAGTTTTAAAGTAAATATGAATTGAAATTACATATGAACTACAGAAATAACCAATTATTACTAACTCATTCAATAAACTTAGTAAATTGGTTTGTTTACTTTGGGTATGTGTAAAGCCAAAGCTATTGGTTATAACTATGTGCAATAGAAACGAATGCCTGCGCGCTACATACTTGCACTTAATTTGGAATAATAAAGCATATGGAAGTGTCTTTCCAGATAAATCATCGGAGGTATTGAATAAATTCTAGCCATATCTCTAACATAAGTAAAATAAATTGTACTAATTCCCAACATAAAAAAGTATACTAAAGTTTAGTTTTAATGTATAAATATATATTTTTAATAAACCTGATTATTACATAACAAAAATGTTCGTGTTAGCCCGTCGCATAACCCCATACTGCTGGAGGACCACACCCGTCTTTGGTCAGCGACTTCCATCGGACTTAGCCGGAAGCGTAGCTAGAAGATCTGAGCTGGGAGCGGTAGAGATTGGCAGAGCTCCGTGCAGAACAGAAGATTATGGCGTACTCTCGTTTCGGAGGCATAGATCCACTTTGGGGTCACTGAGCCAGCGTAGTAAGTATTAGATGAGAACAAGTATATTCAAGTTTACCCAATAATGACATTGCAATTATTTTTTTTATTTATTTATGGAAAAACAACAGCTATACAATAACAACACAAATCTGTTAACATTAATCTTTCTCCTTTATCTCTGCATGTTCTTAGTTGTGTTCGAGATTGTGATGACGCGAAGCCCGGGGTCAGCGTAAAAAATACCTTAAAATTTTGGAGATACGGCTTTTACAATCGGCCGCCTGCATGACATCAACCTTCCTTGGGAATGCTATTGTTACCTATCAACTGCCTAGGCAGTGTCCCTTAGTTGCCTCGTACAACACCCACAGGAAGATTTGAAGTGTACCTATTCTAGGGCGGAACCACACGCCATAGGGCCCCATAAAATTGCTACCACTCTATTGTGTTGTTATTTCAATTTCTACGGACACACGTGTGGCTGGCGGTCGATGCAGTATGCAGTGACATACCAGACGCATTCAAATGGCATTGGCGGTACTTCCGTAAGGAAGGGTATTATGACTGGCCTGATTCCGTTTCTAAATGATTTCTATTTGCGATTTATAGGAACTTCCACGATCACATTATGGGAATTGGTTGATTTTAGCTGTCCGATAATGTATTTGCAGTGGATCTACCTCCTAAAATTGCCATCAGCGCAATGTTGGGTCTTAGACCATAAAGTAGAGTTACATACCTCTTCTAAGTGCAGTCTCATTAGTGCATAGGAACCGCATCAGCGCCCGAGCGCCCCCTATCTGCTGTTGCACCAATTTTTGTCCGTCCGTGGGGAGACACCGCTTGATCCACGCGTCCATGCATACCATCCCTGTCTGGTAGGCACTGTACAGAACAATATATATATATATATATAAAAGGTTTTGTTTATCCGTCTGATGTGCACGTAAGTACTACTTGTAAAGCATGTAGGTAATGGGGAATTTATGTTTTGTATGAATACGAATAATAAGGACAAAATACATTATTGCCTAAAATTGGCTTTATTATTCGATAATGTAATTGGCAATGTATATTTACCATGTATAGAGGATTTTATACTATATACGGTTTAAACATCAGCCAAATCACAATATCGGAATAAGGACAACAATAAAAATAATGTTAAAACAGTCTACTTACTTCATAAATATTAGAGTTTCAGTAAACCTTCAGTCAATTTGTACGAAAGAGCAAACACTTACTATTTTTGCTTCACATTATTACAAAATTTAGCAGATGTTTTGAAAGTCATCCTGTATTATTTTGTACTTTATACCAGAAAGCTTTGAAATGTTTCGACAATATTTGGGAAGGGGGATTTCAGAACTTGAAATATTACAACAAGGAAGGGGAGGAAAAGTAATAAGGCGCCGGCTGAAATTCAATGGCTGAGTCTTTTACACTGAATGTAATGCATTATAAAACACTTTTAGTATGCCGTTTACAATACCTTTATCACTTTTTTGTATACCGAATTTTTTTTAAATAGTAGCTATAACGTTACAAATATATCAATATCAATGGATAATTGAGAGAAACTCCTTCTTTGGCTTAATCAGATCAACTCATGGCTAGTTAAATATACCGTAATGAAAGCCAGGCGCTCCCACGTACAAATTAATGTATTGTACATTTTTTCTTCGAATTTGAATGAAATATTATTTTTATGTAGGGAAGGATATTTTTTCTGAATTATTTTCTGTTGTGTAAGTAAATTCATAAATTTGTTTTAAAAGCATCAAGAAATGAATAGATCAATAAAAAATTAATATCACATTTTTTACTGATCCATTCATTTCTTGGAAAATAAAAGTCTCGGAGACTTATAAATACATTTATTGAAAAACTATCTCTTACACGGAGCTCCACCCGTGTAACAAGCCTTTTGGCACTCTTCAGTTTTTCACTGCCACTACATCAAAATACGTAAAAAGTTTCTTTCTTTAGCAGCGATTGAAGATAAATATTATAAAAAAAATATCTTTGCTTTGGTGTGCTATGAAATCCCTTATCGCCAATTTATTTTCAGTAGCGACATTAGGGGCACTAAAAGAAATTAGTTGCCATTTTTTTCTTAGCTTATTCTTTATGTTGTCCCTTGTTGCTATTTCATTTAACTTTATTTTGAAAATTAACTAGTAAATATGATTTTTTGAACATAGCAAAATTTTCCTTCCAGCTCCTAGGACACTACGCAACTAGTTTTCCAGATCATATTTTTCGAAAACCTTGAAATTGATAGGGGTATTTGATTAAATCTTATGTCTATTGCATCGAGGTCACTTAGAGTATCGATTCTATAGCTTCGATTTCAACACCATCAACGCATCAGTGTTGATGGTGTTGAAATCGAAGCTATACCTTTAATTGCATACTAATATCGAGGTATTTTCTGCTCGCAACATTGATTTGGATAGCAACTGATCGTGAGCTACTAATCGGTGCTCTTTGGGGAATACCTTGAAAATGCTTTAGTGTTTTCCACATCGTCAGCACATAAAATTAAGCTCTATCTGCGCAGTATTTCAGCGTTCTTCCTTAAGATACTGTGAAGTGCAAATAGCGACGTAGAAATTGGTTTAAAAATAAAACTGAAGAGTACCAATTTGGCATTGAAATCCAACTATCGTTTTAGTTCCGACGACGACCCCTCTATTATAATTATCGTCTTGAATTTTTAAGTGTAGCCAACCGCACCTCAAATTACCCTAAATAGAACTCTATGCAACGGCGGTAAATTTCCAATGTTTTTGGAAAGAAAAGCTAATTTTTAATTACTTGTATTAAAAATAGGTATGAGTTATTTTTTACAACCTATTATTGAAAAAAAGGTAACTGTACAGTATGTTTTACAACAGCCAGTATATGTCGTCACTACGATAACGTATGTCAAAACTCTTATTTTCTTCTCACAAAAATAAAATTGTTCCCGAGAAGCTGTCACTAAAAGTGGATAATATAATTTCAATTTAAAGAAATCAATTAATTTCGCCTGTCAAGTTCTTACTCGCTGAAATGCCTGAAAAGATTATGAATATAGGCGACCGTCTGAAAAATTCAGTTTTGTTTGATTTATTCAGTGGCTTTGTGATTCAAAAGAACTTCACAAGAATTCAAGAGAGCTGTAATATTTTATTCGTGTCTTTATTGACTGGAATAATTACAATGAATTCAGTTAACCCCTGACGCAAATAAAGTGTGTGTATCAGTGTTTGTGTGGTAGCTCTTAAAAGTACTTATACAATAATTTTGTTTGAAGTTTTATGGCATAACAATGATTCAATTTAAATTCTAATTATTTAATATCAAATATAGATGTAACGTTTTTGAATTGAATAATAGTGTTTGTGATGTAAGTGATAAACATCATATGTTCGTGCAGTAAATCGTTGAGGAGTACCAACGTCTAGATTTGTTAGAAAGTTGACGTGAGAAAAGAGAATTGTCGTTAGAAACTGGAAAATATTTATTCGGTAAGGGTTAATAAGTACTAAACGATCTTTAGCACCGATTAGAACCGTTAGCACCGTTTTTTGAAATAAACATCTCATCTACATGCTCAGCCGATAGTACTGAACAACTCTTCATATGAAAGCAACCTAGAATCGTGACAAAAATCAGCTCCATACATTTTCCACTACTTAGATTTTGTCGCGATTTCGGACTCACTCCCATACTAAAAAATGTTCAGAATCGTGGACTGAGCGTGTAGACAAAATATTGCTAATGTATAAAAAAAGTCACCCTGTATAGTATTTCTCAAAAGGCAAACAAAAACAATTCGCGTTACTATGATGCAGTGTAATTTGAAGAATAGCATCGTACTTCTATTATCCTATTATTGACAGATAATAGAGTGACGAAGTACTGAGAGATTTGGATCATCCAAAGAACCGACTGGTAAGACACTTCGTACTTAAGATGATCCAAATCTCTCAGTACTCTCTCAGTACAGTGCTCCACTGAGCAGAATATATAGAAAAGATGGGAATTCAACGTTTAAATAAGATTTTAATACTCTAAGACTAATTATTATAATTATTTTTGAAGGCATGTGATACATAAACTTATCAAATGCACGCCTAATATAAATTCGGTACGATTTCATGGTAACAAATCTAAATGAGAACATAAAGAAAATGCCCGAGACCTTTGCTCTTTCATTATAGCTGGAATATTGTAAAGGGTATCCATACTTTGGCCGTTGTAATTGTTGCGGGAGACGCTGAAATTGTTCATAAGTATTATTTATTTCATTCCTAATTTCTTCCGTTCAAAAATACGCAACTGGTAATAAATATATTTTGAAATGAGAGAATAGCTAGTTGCATTTTATTTTGTTTCGCGGACTGACGGCTTTATTTGAAATCAGATTGTTGAATACAGAATGATGAAACTAGAACAACTTATTTGAAATAATTGTAGTTATATTTTTATTTTTCATCAAATATTAGATATTAAGATTCTTTTTTCTTTTTTGTCTCCATTGGACCCGCGATACAAGCTTGCTATTTTTTTCTTATGTTTTCGATCGATTATTTTTGACAATCCCACATTTTTTATATAAACTCGATATAGTAAATTAAATGTAATCTCAAATATACGTTATATTTTCTACTATAATACTTATCTATTTAAAATTGAGGATACTCAGTCTAGAACAGAGCCTAATAGTATGACTCCACCTCACCAACTCACATATGGCGAGCATTTTTTTTATTTAGATACTTACGAGCAATGCAAGTCTAATTCTTCTTTGGTCCGGGGCAAGCCTACTGGAGTCTTCGGGATCAGGTCGACGCAAACCTTCAGTTCTCCAGCATCACAATTTTCACCGTCACTGACTTGTGCGCCCCCTCCGCCTGTGCCAAATATTAATTATTACAATGCACTGTTTTTATAAACAACAGAAAGAACTCACTGTTACTTGAATACTAGAATACGATGATGTAGTAGGAAGTTGATGCATAGGCAGTCAATTGCACATTAAGCTATACCCAAATTCAATGGCAATTCGTCAATATTACCACCCCGCATAGAAGTCAATTCAGGATAACTTGATGTTCGGTGGACTACCACCTACTAGCAACTGTTTCTTTTTGTTATATATATGCAGATTTTATTTATAACATTTATTCCTAAAATACTATAAAAGTTTGAATGAAAATCATGTTGAAAAGACGACCATAGACCGGTAATGGTCCCTGGAAATTTATTTAGAATAGGTAAACAAACATATTAATCACAAAAAATATTATGCTGCCAAAGTAACTATTCTACGCTGACTAAGTCGCGGGTACACTTACGCACCTGCTCTCATTGCCGGGCAATCCATATTCAAAAAATAAGCAGTATAATAACAACATTGAGGATTTATTGTATTAGAGGCTCAAAAAGTTTTTGTATACGTTTGAATACAATAACCGAAAGAAGGCAGAAAATTATGAAAATAAATTATAATTTTCATTTGGGTTCAGGAGAAAGAACAATAGGATTATAGGCATCCAGATTGAAGCATTGTAAGAAGCCAAATTATGGCTTGTAATTACATTTTGGTAATTAAAATCAATATACATATAATAAAACAGTAGAAAAAAAATCCTGTAAATTGAATATATTTACATAAAAACAAAATTAGGCGATAGAGTCATATCAATAGAGTAGGAATTTGATAAAAGAAATCTGTTTGTCCGTACGTCTGTATGTCTGTTTGTACAAGCTAATCTTCGGAACTACTGGACGGATTCAAATGAAACTTTTTTTGTTATATAGCTATTAAGCCTGGCCAACATATAGGGTATAAATGATTTTAAAAACTGGAACACCTGATGGAGAACTATGATGGTCCAGCTAAACTATAGGAAATAAAGAAATGACGCCTTAACAAAAGTTGATCAGCCTGATGAGTATTTTCTGTCGAAGTATAAAAATCGAAAATCTGGAGCACCTGAAGTAGAGTCATAATGACCCAGCCCAAACTATAGGAAATATACAAATGACCCGTTAACAAACGTTTTTCAGTCTGATTAGCATTTTCTGTATACGCTTTGTATAAAGGTATTACGCTTTGTCTATACAGTTAAATTTCCCTAATTTTGACTCCTTACAAAAAATTGATAGGCCACGCGAACGAAGTCGCGGGCATCAGTTAGTATTACATAAGCCTGTCATTTTATAACTATATAGGAATGTTTTGTTTTTGACTATTGTAGGTCTATGACACTGAATATTGAAATTAAAAGCTTCTTAAGAGTACATAAGTCGGAGGCCACATTAAACCTCACCTCTTTCGTATTTATATCTGAAGTATCAAGTATTTGGATTCATCTTAAACAGTTAATAAAAAAATAACACTGAAAATAACAAAATACCGTTGCGTGGTTTTAAAGAAGAATGCTTAGAAACAGATAAACGCGGAGGGTTTGTTTTATACTATGTACTTTAGTACTTAGTCATGATGTTCAGTCAAATTTTATGACACGAATTCTAGTTTTTATTGGCTATGTATTTGGTAGGTAATGATTTTGTGTTCTGAATTTTGGAATAGTACAGATATAATCTTAGCAAAGTTAGTAATAATTTTGACGAATGACAAATTAAATTTTATTATCATTTTCAGTTATTTGTTTGGGTAGTTTATTGGGCCGTATCCACTGAATTGTAATGGTCATCGATGGATATTGATAGAGGAATTATCATTTTGAAATGATATAGTTCAATCATGAATTAAATATTAGCTTTAGTAACGAAATTGTTATCTAAAATATTTTGTGAAACTTCATTAACATGACGTATTAAATTTTTATTAAATAAAAAGTATACCTGATATATTTTTTATTATTTTTATTTATACAATGCATCGCAAATATAGAAATTGTTAAATTAAGATCGGATTTATTCGGATTTAAATAATAAGTATAGTAATACTATATTTCTTTGTATTCTTAAATAACAAATATATTTAAATACATGTTTTATTCAAAATGGAAAATAATCCAAAGAAATGTCCTGCTACTTAAAAACTAAGTATTTTTGTCTATTATTTCGCAAAATTTAATATAACGAAGCCTTTCGAAGCCTTCTTGGATGGAGTGCCCAATAAAATTTATTTTACTTCTTTCAGCAGAAAATCCGAAATGTTTCGAATCCGAACGCTAAATCGATCGCCTTAAATACCAACATAAAATAAATAAAATTATATCGCATCCATATCAAACTCAAACTGTTTGTTGACTTATCTCAGTCATTAGGGGAGTTATTTTGGCAATTTTCCTTTAAATAGCTTCGAGAAGCGATGATGACTCTCTTTATTATGTAGTAAGGCCCTCGAGTTTATCTAACGCGACATAAAGTAAGGGTCGTTATATTTATTTATGTCAATATTTCCAACCTCAACAATGGAGAAAATTACAGGTTATATTTTTAAAGGAATTTTCCATTTACGTAACGGATTTTGTAGTCAAAGTGGCACCGCATTTGAAATTCAAATGGAGAAGCCAATTGAAGTAATAGTTAGTGCAAATATCATCAGGTAGAGCTGGGCTGGAAGAGTAAATAATTAATTGCCTGATGCTGTATCTTTTTAAAGATTTTTAAAATAGATTTCCTAGGTAGTAGATATTTTCTATGGATCGTGTACCTATTTATATTTTCCATATGTTTTTATACAAAATATATTCCGTGGTCCTTTCTTTAATTTTATTGAAATAATTATACTTAATTGAAATTCTGGTTCGCAAGTCTTAAAGCTTAGCATGCTAAGCTGCGACTTGCGAACCAGAATTTCAACATATTTCAAGAGTTTTTGGGTTAATTTCAAGAGTCTTCGTTAGTACCAGTAATTTTGTTGTTGAATATACCTAAGCAGATGTTAATATGGCTTACAGTAAGAACTTGGCTAGTGTAAAAACAAATGGAAAAAGTTTGAGCCGATATTAAAAAAGTTTGTGGCAGTTTGGTGGGTGCTAAAGAAAGAGTGCCCAACATATGTGGTTTACTAATAAATGTAATGTATATTATTTATTATGTTTATGAATTTCACATGTGAGTATGTTGTATATAATAGAAGAAGTAGAAACGAGGATTCTGGGTTTTGACGTTGCACAGCTTGTAAAGAACCGGGAATTCGCTCAGCTGAAAGAGATTATAGTTAACATAGTTTATTAAGTGGTTATAATTTGTAATTAATTAAATGTTTTCAACAAATGACGAATGGGAACCGCCACTTTCGAAAGTAACAAGTCATAAACGCGCAATTCGGTGAACCTGAAATAAACAAAATTTGTGTGACTAATATCGCAAAAATAACAGTCTTTGGGTGACGACAGTGACAGTCCCCTCAATAAAACCACCGAGTAAACAATTCATAACGAAGCAGGACACTGCCCTGTTATTCCTTGGTATAAATTAAAGATCATAACAGATAGGTACGTTGCGTAGCTATGAAGTTGAAAATATATTATGATGAATAATCCTAAATTGTTTGCAAAATTAACTTACCTTTTTAGAGAAAACGGCACGGTGAAGATTATAACATGCATTTGAATTTGATTGGCTACATAATTAACCTACTTTCATAAGTAGGTTAATTATGTAGCCAATCAAAATGCCTTTAAAATAATTGGAAAAAATTAAGGGATGCAGATATTTTTTCGGTAGTGGCTCATATCATTCTCATTAGAAATAATATAGCTATAATGATATATTTTCATATTCTGGCTATTATATAATACCTACTAGAGTAATTTCTATTTTTATTTACACAATTATAGCCAAGCTTAATACGGCTATTTGTTATCTTTTTAAGGAAAACATTAAGAATGAAATAAATAATCCGAGAGATCTACCCATCAAAATTCTCCAAAGAAATTATCTCAAACAGAAAAGCAGGGTGAAAGCAAAGTTGATGCGTTATACCTACTTTCTGAAATTTGTAATAAATTTTGGTATTGTAGATCGATATTAGGATAGTGGTAAAAGCTGTATAAATTAATAATGTAGGTTGCTTAATGGAAAGTAAACATCGCCGAACATGGTCACTAGTGACCCGATAAGAGTTATTGATTCGTTGCGTTTTATTGAACATAGGGGCTATGTCAAACATATTCGAAAATACTGCTGCACTAAGATTTGAGATCCAGGTTAATTTTCAAAGTCGGTTGAAAATAGAGGCACAAAAAATCAACTGAACAGAATTTCCACTTCACGATTCAATACTTTATTCCGTTGTTGTTTGACGTGGAAAATAATAAAAGTTAAAATCGGTCGCAAAGTACGATTTCTAATAAACCGCAGAAAGAAATAATAAAGAAACGACCTGTACTTTAACGGTTGCTGAAATCGTATCGTAATCGTGACGTAATATCGCCGAAAAGGGTTGAAAGGCGCCCTTTATTGGTATCGTATAAAACTGTATCATTCATAAAAATATAGCCACTCGAAATTTCTGCTCTAAACATCATACTTATCATCTGGCCACAAATAGTGAGAAGTGCCTACTTTAAAATATACGATAATTATTAAAATTATAAGTTCGGTCATGAGTAGTTATGAGTAGTTAAGTAAAGTCTGTTAAATCGTCAAACACAGAGTAATTGTTACAATGATTCATTTCCTAATACAATCAATCTCTTCCATTATTGTACCAAAATGTTTTCATTTCCAAAATCCATTCACTGTCTCGTGGAAAGGATTACTTAAATAACGGCGTATTCATTATCACATAAAATATTATAACGAAGTACACAAATTGTGTAGCTAAATAAAGTCCCGGAAATCGAATACCTACATTTAAATTTCAAATTAAACTTATGTTTTAATAGTTCCCATGAGATGTGGTCTCATTACATTTGAGATAATTAATGAGCTGTACAAAGTTTGCAGTTTACTAAATACTATGGCGTTTTAAACTTCAGACTAATTACTATGAATATGCGCAGCATAGTATAATACAATACTTAAAAAAGTAATAACTATTATAAAACAAAAATAATAAAATTGTTGTTATATATTGTATTAAAATATCTGCGAATAGTTTTATGGGGAATGAAAATCGTTGAAATGAATTGCGATGAATTGATGGGAACCCATACAATGCTTTATAAAACACATTAGGGTATTTTAGCGGGAACCGATTTGGATTATTAGAACACTAATGCATTTCACATATAATTTAGGTAATAAACGGCATAGATAATTAATACATATGAAATAATAATTAATACATAGCACGATCAGTTTTTCTGAGAAATTAAGGATTTGAAACATTTCTTAAACAGCTGTGAAGGTAGGTATAGTAATAATTTTTTTTTCGTACAATAAACAGAGAGAATTTTACTTCCTAAAGAAAACATAAACATGGGTAATTAACAAATCTTAAACTTTTCTTGTTACATAAATAATATGTAAATTGCGGGTAGTATTATGAAATGAACTCTAAGCAAGAAAATAAATTTAATTGATAATAAATATATAAAAAAACATTACTCAAGAATGTATTCGTATAAATATGTAGATATATTTTTTTTATTGGAATAATAACGTATACTATTTATTTAAATATTTATTAAAACTCTATTACTTTCACACCCGTATTCTATAGTGACTTCGTACAAATAAATTTAGATAACACAGATAATAATAGTCTATGTACAGCCAGGTCGGTATTATGATACAGATAACCTCAGTATATGTATAAATTACTTCGTACAAGCGCTTTGGAAGTTTCCAGAAAAGCATTTGAATTCAAAAGATATCCGGCTCTGCATGTTAATTTGCTGTAATACTTGAAATAACCTATTGTTGTAAGTAGCTCGGTATTTGGCGGTAGCTGGGACATCATAAATTAGAATTATAATGTTCTAAATGTTAATGTTCTAAAAAAATATACTAGCTGCATATGTATTCAGAATCTAAATGTCTTCTTTCTGGTTTATGACTTAACACTAAGTGGGATAGATCTGATTGTCAGATAATCCAAGTTTGTGTTAGATTACTATTCCGGTATACCGACTTATCTATTCCGGTATACCCCTGTCAATCTTACGATGGGATATAAAAGCTGATAAAAATTGTTTTAAGATTTTTTATAAAGATGAAGAATGTTCCATGATGTTCTTTTTTAATGCGTGACTCTTGAAAATAATTCAGAAAAATATGCTTCTAAAAATAAAATTCTTAATATTAATGTGAAAAGTAGTTTTATTCAAAACACTATCCAGAAGCAATAAAAATAGCTTGAAAAGAAACATAAAAAACACTGAAATTTCAATTTTTATTACATTGAAGTAAGCATTACGTAAAAATTTACGAGATGGATTAAATTAGACGCGTTTAACCTAGTTAAGCTGAACTCTGTTGATAAAACTTCCAAGTCAAATATACCGGTTTTTGACAGGCGCAACTAATTTTATAACGTTTCCTTCATCAGGTTTGAAGTACCTGTGGTAGTATCTCATTTATTTACTTTATCACAGAAATATACGCAGCGAAAATGGTGGTGAAGTTAGGTAAACACAGTAATTTCCCATAGTCAAATAATATTACTGCTCTTGATAAAATGGGAATTTTATCAAGAGCAGTAATATTATTTTATAATTCCACGACTACTATTAACTAATGGATACTGCTAAGTGTAAGGTAATCAAAATAACAATATCAAAACAACCCATACGAGGCCTAAAGTTTAACGATCCGTTGAAAAAGTTTCGAGTATACGCCCGCCCTTTACGTACGTTCACTTCATCATGGTGACATAATACTCGACAGTAGTACTTACTTTTATCATCAAGCATTACTTAGTTATATGAGGGATATTGTTGAAGTGAATATGAGTATAAGTCATCAATAGAAACTATAACCGAACAAAAACTACTTGCAATAATTGGTAGGTTTCTACTTGCTTTGGAGTAAAATACGTCAACGTAACACGGTAAATACGAGACGAAAAAGATTTTTTTTGTATGTGTATAATTATTTGACATGTGTTGGAATTGTAACACTTTATAGAATCTATAATTATATCTTATATATATAATTATAATTATATCTTATTATAAGTTTGCAGTGATTTGGAGTAAGATGTATTTTGATCCATGATATTATTTCTTAGCACACATAACTTTTAATACCAAAGTTTATGATGTGAAAAGGGCTTAATTTAACACTAAAAGTTTAGTTCATTATAAACTCCATAATAAGGTTAACTGTAAGACTGTAAGTCTTACAGTTTGATCAAGAACAAATTAAATTAATCAATTTACTTTCCGCGCTTTTCTCCAAATCCTACCCTGAGAGAAGCTATTCTTCTTTACTCAGGAAACTTCTGGATAAAGTTCGATAAGCCAGGTCGAGTTTTAATCCGCATTCATACTTAAAATCACAATAAGAGTAAGTAAGTATTGTAAGTAAATATTTGATAGCATACAAGATATATAATGTTATGGTAGAGTACCAAAAAGGAGACTGACATGAATAAATAGTCGTAAAAAAAAAATTGTTGCCCCATCATCCGCACATGGAGATTCTGCCTGGATCAGTCGCTTCACATCCTCACATATTAGGTTTTGTCCTGTTTTCACGTCAAACGCAGCAAAGGATTGGTGTGAAATTTGATGAAAAGTGATGAGAAGTTGAGTTGACCTGGAGTGATGCCTACATGCCTGGCTACACGCGGGCAACAGCTAGAAGTTTTCTGTTTCTACATTTTTTGATTCCTATACGGCTAAGTAATACATGTCACACGTAAACATACACAAATGAGTAACAAGGCAGACGTTTGGGTTAAGTTTATTACGTTTAGCGAAGTTTAGGAAAAACGTGACGCGTCAACGTTTCGCATATGACTTGCGAGAGTAGGGTTACTGTCCTAAATGTTATAATAATATTTTCATAGTCATATACATAATACATATATGTTCAGGGCAAGATTTTATTATAGCACTTTATCTCACCAAACCAATCCTAACTAATATTATAAATGCGAAAGTAAGTTTGTTTGTTACCTCTTCACGATCTATATACTCAACCAATCTTCTTGAAATTTAGTAGTTTGAAGTATGGAGAAGGACATAAAGTACCTTTTATTCCGGAAAAATAACTATTCCGCGCTCACTTTATGTTTTCATAATATATTCATATTCATTTATTTGCCAACTTCATAATAATATTATTTTTTCTTGATCGCTCTGTACCTGTTTTATGTATCGAAATAACGATATATATAACTACCTAAAAATATATCTGAAATTATTAAATATTAGGAATATTTGCATTTATCTTATTAGGATTATCCTCTAATGATAGCAGTAACTTTGATATTTAAATATACTAGCTTATGCCCGTAGTTTTATTCGCTTAGTGATGAAATTTTTAAAAATCCTTTCTTAGGAGATATTCATAGTCATATTCTACTTTTCCACCTTTCATGTAGTTTTCGAGATTTCGTAATGAGTGAGATTATATTTTTATGGGACTTAATATAAGTATAACAAATATCATCTTAAATATATCGATATTTCCTCTCAATGCTTGGAATAAACAATATGAGAATAAGCATAATTTATTATGAAAAACTTTATACGGACAAAGACGTTGTTTGGACCTTACGTATCATGAACAAATCACAATGGACTCTACCTATGTTGGTTTATGCGATAAAAAATAAAACATTGTATCACATAAAGTTTCATCAATGCGTAACACATTTTACAGAGAAATACATATCTCACTGTTACCTGCTCCTTGTTTGTGTTTGGCTGTTACACCTTGTTTGTTGTTTCCCAAACAAAGAAAACAAATTGAATGTAAACATAATATGTAAGTGTTTGTGCAGGAATGGTAGTAACCATAGTTACTAAAGTAGCATTTTTGCAATTTAACTTTTTAATTTAATACATAATATGGATAACATCTAGTTGCTATTGTTTGCGAATTTTGCGATGCTCAGAAAAACCTAATTTAGACGGAAGGGGAGAGTTGATTAAAATCTTCGACTTTCGATGAAACATCTAGAGCCAATAATGATATTAGTATTTTCTAATTTAAATCATGGAATTTGATCAAATTAATTATGTTTTAATTTTAAAAAATGTTTGTGAACGATTCATTAGATTATTACGGCATACCAATAAAAATGTGTTATGACAGAAATTGTGTTAATGTAAACACAATTCTTTACATATTTATTTATAACATATTTTTTAATAAATATGTAAACAACAAATAACATTGATCATTAAAATGAAAGTACCAACGTAATCGTAGATTTAAGTTTGAAGGAATTTGAACGCGTAGAGTGACCTTGTAAGTTTAATGTGTCGAAATGGGTCGCTTTAAGTTCTGTTTAAAAAAAAGCCGTAACGCAATTCAAAATCATACATCTGTCTAGGTATATCCATTTCTAGTTTCTAGGTAAAGTTTGTATGGCTTGAGTAAACGAATCGGCGTTCAAATACGAAGGAGTTGGACGCGAAACACATAACCATTGTGATTTGTAATGTATAATAGATAGTAAGAGATAGACAGTGAGTGGTACGACCCATAGCTGTCAACTGTACGTAACGTGCATTGGATTAAGGCTACTGTGGGGAGTTGTCAAGCTGTCATGCATATTGGATGTTCGAAATTGCACATAGTGGAATGTCGAATCAGAATACAGCATACAGCGCTGGCTATATAAAGTGAGTAAAGCGGTTAAAGGGAAAGGTTTTGTTATAGGTGAAGACAGTTTTGGCCACAATATGCTGGATACAAATTAAATACTAATTTGTATTATTAAATACTAGATGTTGCCCGGGGCTTTGAGATAAAATACAGCCTATAGCAATATGGATAATGTACCTTTCTAACAGTGAAAGAATTTTTGGAATCGGTTCAGTAGTTTCGGAGCTTACCCGCCTCAAACATACAAACTTTATATTAATAGTTTAGAAGTATAGACTAGGAAATAATCTAAGAATTTGGGATGAATCTCACTCAACTCACTCACTCTTAGACTAGAATTCCTAGATTCACTCGTATTCACTGGGAGAGTTGTCACATTGGACTTGACCGTTTTCTTTTGGACAAAACGCGTTCTTGAAAGCGAGTAATTTTTTAAGAGGTATCAAACAAATTATTTATTATTAACAAAGGATTTGGTTTAGAAATTAGCAATATTGTTAGATAAAAATATTGCTTATATCCAAATAGTTACTGTTAACACTGTGACATTGCTAAACCAACATTCAGCCGGCAATAATATTATTTACTATACAAAGTTACTAGGTAGTTATATTAGATAAACAGGAATCAATTTTACCTTAATCATAATATTGACAAGATACTCAACTCAGCTCTCTAGTAAAATATTGGCATTATTTAGTTTACCTAGGTATTTATATTTACGAGTAGGTACTCTTTATGAAAATTTGTGATTAACGGTGTGGGTTTCACATTTATTTACCTGTTGATTATAAAAATTCTACCTATAATTAGTGTGAAACTGTTTGTTAATCCAAATAAATTAAAAAAAAAAAGTATATCTGTTTTTATGATGTTGATTTCATTTTGTGGCCTGTGATTTAAGCATTAAACACAAATAAGTACTTATCTATCTACTTTTGAATTATATTAGGTACCTATATAGTATATTAGGTACCTCGATGGTATCTACAACCTTTCACCCGAAGCATTGTGCTTCGGGTGAAAGGTTGTAGATTCCATCGCAGGCAGATATTCACTGTCTCCTATTGAAGTATATTGTGATTTGTGTGTAGGGTATTTCTTTCTCTTGTAAGTTTCTACATTACTAGCTGAGCTAGATAGAAGCCCAATGTAGGATACATTTTATTAAAATATGCCCGTTATATTATATTTAAAGTGTTATACTGGTATTTCTAATCAAATGACTAGAAATATTGCTGTGCACATTTTATAATTATTTTGTAAATTAATTAGTGGTTCTCAATATTTACAATTTTCCTATTCATCTTGGGATAGTTATGCACAGTTATGCACAGTTATGGTTGGTTGTGTTGAACACACAATTAATTGATTTTATATTCAGGGAATCTAACAGCTGTTATTATGGTTGACTTTAAAGGCTATTGGGAATTTATGATTGCGTTGCTAATTTCAGTACGGGTTTGAATTGCAACTAGGTATCTTCAGAAAGCTCAATCTGTCTAATAAATAATAGAATAAGGTGTTCTCTATTAAGTGAAATTATATTTTTATGAGAATTAAGATTTCTTTATCTCGAATTAAATTCACAATTTATAAAATATTCGATCTGATATTATATACTAACATATTATATACTAACTACTGATTGAAAGTACTTCTCGTGTTAAGTTAAAATGCAGCTACTTCGATATCTATGTATTTAGTGCAACGGTTTGTGTGTGTTTGGAACGTTTGCGCGTGGTCAGCAACTTGGACTTAATGGGACAGTGATTAGTTTCCACTAGTTAGTGGCTCCTGTGAGCTCAACTATAATCCTCGGATCAGGCCAGGCTAGGCCAACCCGCACACGAGCACCTCCATCACATTTTTGTCATTTTATTTTAATATATGAATAGTGAAAACTATAAAAATAACACAATCGATATGTAACAGTAGATAAAATTTTATCGGATAGTATTGTAGTTTTTTGTGGTCACAATTTATGACAAGGATTTTGGCGGTCACCGATTTCTTTTGAATAATTTATTGTTATTATCTGATGTTATTAGAAAATCTGTGCCACAATTTGTGGCACAGATTTTGTAATAACATCTATAATCTAGTGTAGCATTATCTTCTATGGTATGTTTTTGTTTTCGCTATCAATTAAAAGAAATATATGAACATCTGAGCATAGCTCTAGTGTGCGTGTGATCCAGTCTTTAAGTCTACATATTCGTGACCAAGGAATAAATAAGCAATGTACAACATCTACACGAAAGCCATGTTTATTAATTGATTTCAGATTGCTATGAATGACATGAGTTTTTTTCATAACATAATCAAACGTAAGAAAGAGAGGAAATATCCTACGTAATATTCACAGAAATCGAGTTATTTCAAATAACAAATCGCTCAGTCGAAAGTTGTTACTGTTTCTGACAACATTGCTAAATTGCACAGAGTGAGTACAGACAACAAGAATATCAACCTACTCAAATTCACTCTTATTACAGCGGCATAAGAATTCATCCTTAGGTGACTTAATAATAATATGCGGTTGATTGTATATATGTAACACGAGAAGAAAATCGATCTCATGTACTTTCATATTGGAATTTTGTGCTAAATAAATGATTCTCAAATCTCTCTATCTTCGCATATTCCCGGTTGCGTTCGGGGCTGTTACGCCGCAAAGCCCGGAATCACCGTAAAAAGTAACCTAAAAATTTTGAAAAACTCGGCTATACTTATTTTTACAACCGGCCGCCTGCGTGACGTTAACCCTCGTAATCTCCTATATCTATTCCTTTAATAAATAAATCAGTTTGTTAAAAATGCAGACCTGGCAAAGGATAACAAATGTGTTCCTGGAAATAGTACTTAATTTAGTGCTTTTTTGGCATATAACCTTAATGTGAATTAGATAATGTTTTGCGTTACCAAAAATATAATAAATACGTATTTAAGGACACTACCTAATTCGTTAATCCTTTTAGATTTTAGCAAACTAAACAAGAAAATATCGGATCCGGATCGTTATGAGCCGCGCTAGATAAGTGATTTTTTTCAATTTTGAGATTGTCCCTTTTAATCCCGAAATCCCGATATTATAAATAAGTCCCATGATAGAACCCTTTGGACGTGACCAATCGCAAGCTTGAAGCGAAAGCGGAATAAAAAACATGAATGTCTTTGTTATTTGAAAATATTACCTTTACCCTTGTTATTCATAAAATAGTTAAAACATAATTTAAGCTGAAATATTTGTCTCTTTCTGTCAATGGCAAATATTATTATGTGCAATTGTGACAATACTTTGCTTAAAGTATGTTTTAACTTTTTTCCTAAATAAATCTGATACTTAATCATAAACAAATTAAAACATAGTGCGCAATTTTGAGAACGATATAGTATGTAAGTTAGTGTAGGAACAAAAAGTTACAAAATCGTTGAATTTATTTAGGAAAAAAGTTATAACATACTTTAAGCAAAGTATTGTCACAATCGCACATAAATTTTAACTTCATTACTTTTAAGAAATGAAATTTACACGAGCGAAACCGCGGCCAAAAACTAGTTTTCTATTTCTATAAATATAGTCTATATTTAAATTTCATGTCTTAAAAGTAATGAAGTTAAAATTTCAATCATTATTTTATTGCGTTTTCTTTAAGCCTGGTGAACATATATGATTCAATTGATGCAATTTTGAATAAAAGTATACAAGTAATTTCCATGAGGAAACGTAGAGTTTCGAAGACATGCATTGACTTCACGACGAAATTTGACGGTTAGGTAACTACGTGTGAAATTGCTGACAAAATTAATGTCATGAAACTATTTTCATACCGTTAGTATCGTAACACTTATTGCAAAAAATCCACAACCAATTTCGATAGCGACCATACAAAAATATATAGTTACAACAGAAAGATTTATCCTAACAGCAAGCGCTGGAGGGGCGCGACTAAATAGATTAATGTTATTTACATAATTTGATATAGGAATTAATTGCAGCAAATAGGTTTAGGTAATAAACTCAGTGATTCTCGTCTTTCAGTGGACAATTTTACGATAACGACCTTTCATGAAACCAATTTATAACTTGGTCCAACTTGGTTACGTCAAGCAATAACACCCTAACACCATAGCCATATTGTTTTATTGTACTACCAGCTCAAGTGAATGGAGAGATGCCTATGAAAGGGACGACATTTATTTTAAATTGCAATAGCTGGTGTATCAAAAGAGAGAATATTATAACTACATGAATAGTTTGACTTATTTGTTTGTTTGATAACAAGAATTCATATATTCTCGTAAAATATAGGTTACTTACCTTTCGTATTTGTTTATATATTTGTGATCTTTAAGGTTTCGGTAATGCTAATTTAAATTAAATGAAAAAACATTATGTGGATAACGTGTTTCTAGCGTTTTAATGTTATGTATATTTAATATATATTTCTAGGTATATATTAAATATAGGTACCTAACATTAAAACACAATTAACACAAGTGCTAAGTTTTTAATTATCCTGTCGAGACTATTTAAGCTGGTATAGCGTTGCAGATAGTAAGTTTAATTACCTATGTTCAGACAACATAAAGGCATGTTAAGAGCAACCCGTAATTATAAGAAGCCCAAAAGTCAGTTTAGTTTATTGCGCCCCAAAAGTTTATATTTATTCCTGACAAAGTAAGCCATTAAAAATAGACACAAAATCTTCGCTAATTTTCGATATATAAAAATATCTCTTAAATAAAATGCATTTAAGTAGACATTTTTATTTCTTTTAATTTAAATTTATGACTTTCTCGAGGTATTTGATAAACCGCTATCATCAGTTTTAGATTGTAAGTGTAATTCTTGAACATAAATTTTGATTGTTTTTATTAATTCACACATACGTGTAATATTTAATTTAAAATTTACATATACATTTGAAAATATGTATGTATGAATACCTAAGTAAATAAGATATAATGTTTTGTATAAGAGTAGACTGTATTTGATAGTGGTAATAAAATATTCAATTATTTCTTGAGTAACTTTCTGTAAAAAGCTCTGTAAAAGGATCATTCTTTATGGCATAAATTATTCACACGCTTCAACCTTTAACATTTAAGTAGTATAATAAGTTATGATTAAACAAATGTGTGATATAATTTTAAGAAAAATATTAATCTCTAAAGAATATGGAGATGAAGTGAAATGAAGTTTTTTTTGACTGAGATAAATGATAAAAACATAATCATTGCAGTTACATGATCAGTAAATATATGATTACTTACAATAAAAGTGTCAACTGATAATAATCATCGAAATAAAAAAAAAAAATACTTACTGGCAATAAGTAAAGCACTGAACATTAATAAAAACATTGTCTTTAATTCTCTTCCAATGTAACTAATCAACATTTACTACTAGCTCAGTTAAAGTGTCAACCGCACACTACATTAATTGATAAGTCAAAATTTATTTCTTCACTTGGATTATTTATTTTTCTAAAGTTATAAACAGAGTCAAAGTTTGCGTTTGATTTCAGCAGCTAAGACTGAAGCGTTCATACGGACCGAGATCCCGCGCCAAACTGAAGTGGATTGGGACTGGATCCTACAGGAATCCTTTCACGATATTAGCCAGTTAGCCTCTATTCTATTGGAGCGCAACCTGTACTTGAAGATAACTTCAATGAGAGGACTTGAAATTAATAGGGTAAAGCTGGAGTCGATTTAAGTTTTACAGTCTCAATTGTGCCTTTTTTATATATAATTTAGGATTTTATATATTGAACAATTAAGTATTTCTACTACTTTTCATTATAAATCGATGGCTTTAAATATAGAGTCAATTATATTTATACACGACTTTGACGAATTATATTAACGTGAATTTTAACAACATTCTACTTAAAGAGCCCTCTCATCAGATCTTTGCATATGAAAATGAAGGCTTCGGTTTGTGGGAAAGGTCCTTACCTTTCCTTTACCTTTAAAGGAAAGGTAAAAATTAAAAACATAATACGAGCTAAATTATTTACCTTTTTGTCCCAAGACTATAATTTCAAGATATAACTATTTTAGATGATATTTTTTAGTTTAGGTAGGAAATTGATATAATAATATTAAACCGTTGTACTTATTCGAGCTTTGCTATGCCTATGAAATTGCTTTATCACACTAGCTGGATCTGTTGGGCACATGGATGTAATTACGATCCTAATCAATTTACACCGCACACCGCCCTTGAGTCTATGTCTTTAAGTGTCATTGGATGCAATTTACGATAATTATCTTAAATATCTTAAAGAATGTGATATAATGTCAACATTCTAATTTCGATAAATGATTACTCCCATGATACTCTTGATGTTTATAAAATTGGAACTATAAAAAATTTAATTATAGAAATCATGTTTTATTATCTGCGTGCGTAGAAAATAGTAAAGAGTTCTTTCGAATAATAAAAATGAATATTTGGCAGATCACTATTGGGCAAGATAACACTATCATATGGTTATATTATGTGAGTAATAGCTCATTCATATTATTCCCAAAGAAGGTTGAAGTTTAATTAAAAAACTTAAAAAAGCATAATTAATTTATTAATTGTGACATGCTTAGATGATAGAGATGGGTCAGATCTCATGTAGTACTCTTTTGGTGTACATACAGACCAATAAGAAAATGTATTAAAAAAATTATATTTTTAATGTTTTTTTTTTCCTTCGAATATGAAATTTGTCAAGAAAACGAGGGACGGCAAAGGGTCAGAAAGGACGAGCCGCATACTACGCTGAAAAACTAATTCAATATAACCCAACTCAATGTCATACCAGTAAGTTTATCAAAATATTGACTCCCTTGAATGTCTTAATATTTATATTCCTTACATTTTACACAGAAAATTTCATTCAATGTCATTTTAGATATTTTTTTTTTCTGATTTTAAATATTGGTAGGTAAAACACAGTGTAATCTGCAAAGTTAGTTTGCAATAATAAATATGAACAGATAGGTAAGAAAGTTACCCAAGTATGAATTGAAAAATATTGCCACTTTTAGTGAAAAGTTTTTTGTGCGTCGTCATGCAAACAATTTTGTCTCAAATTTGGCAAGTGCCTGTGTATGCGGTTGAAAGCCGGATGGGCGGTAGTTCGATGTTTGTTCTCAGTTTAGCTTCTATGTGCTTTGGGGATCACGTTTAATAGAAGCAGCTGTTGCTTTCAGACCCCAATTGTTAGGCCAAAGTAGTTTGTGTACTAATAACTCAGTGCGGTCACTAATATGGCGAGGATCTGAGAAAACTTGTCAAACTTGTGAAAACTTTGCACGGATTGTTTCGTATTCATGTTATGATAATCAATTTAAGTAATACAGTTTGGGATATTCAAGGAAATAGGATGACCCGTCATAAGATGACCACGGATCAATGCTTTAATGCAAAATTTTTCAAAATTCATCTTCGGATCATAATATTCAACACTTACATAGGTATAGGAAACAAAACACATACAGTGCTTATTAGGATGTAAGAAAAGTTACTTTACTTCAGTTATCTGATATTTGTTTCATGATTTTAGAATGGAAAGTAATTGATTGAAATTACCTTATATACAGTAGGTATATACAGATACTTAACGTCTCCTCTATTTTTCTGGATTATTAAATCATCAATAAAACAAGGTACCTACCTGTGTAAAATTAAATTGTATGTAAATTAAATACCAGGTTTGGTCTCATTGATGATTAGCTTGTGGAATGACTCAGTGAACAAATAATTTCCAGAGTATATTTTAATCGAGATTGATGTTGTGTGAATGGGTAAAGCTGCTATAATGTGACGTGAAATCTTATTAACTGCACTGAATGTATGTCAACAAAACATTTATATGTATTTTTTAACACCGACTAAGTATGTAATTTATAGATAGTCAATTAATTATTAGATTTAAATAATTCTTTAATAACTACCAGAAACTATCAGAGTAACATTATCGCTGCAAAATGTAAACGTGCACATTGCACTTACATCTATCTCTTCACAATACCTAATTTTATATGCACCAATGTAATACTAATATTGGTATATACTGACGAGATTACCAATATTCCTGACCTATCTGAGCGATGGGATTTGTTCAGTATTTACCTTGCAACACCTCTACACCTGCAACAGGCTTTCATCACGTTTCCGGTTTGTGTCAACGTTTACAGACATGGATTTACTGTGTAACTAGTTATTCTATTTGTTTCTCTCTCTCATCACATTGTTATCCCGGTAGTCGGAGCCTAGGGTCCGCTTTTCTACATTTTCGTCTTTATTTCGTTGTCGACATCCTTGGTTGCTATTTCTTGATAAAAAATGGATAGCCAATTTTTTTTCCTATGATCACATTACCGATTAATTACTTAAAAAATAATTGCTTTCCGATAACACATTTGATGGGTTGCCGTTTCTTTTCCGTCCATTTTTCTAGCCGCATCATGTTATACGCATATAAATTCAGTTCATACCTATTTTTCATAAATACATTTCTTTTCACACTTTTTATCTTCTTCTTCTTGAGTCGATATAGCAAACAAATTATATTAATTTAGTCCAGTACGTAGCCACGTCAATTGCCTTGTCATTGGCCTCATAAAGATCTGTTATCATTTTCATCAGAACTTTGATAAATAGTACGGTGCTGGCTGGTATACTGACTGTGTAGCATCGTGAAAAATAACATTGAGAGGGATAACACTTGATCCCGATTGAATTTCTGACAGGATAATTCAAATTGTTTCCGCTGTTTGTCTAAAGTCATTGCCGAACGAGGCTGGCCTCGTTCGGCAACTGGTCTGGACCAGTGAGTTCCATTCCATTATTTTTGAATTGGAATTTGTAATTTACAAAATCATCAGTACTGAATTACTATAACAGTATAGATAGATAGGTACATAGTTTTTTTTCATTCCCCTTGAATGAAACATGAGCTAATTGTTGACTATCACACCATTGTTGCGCTACTGGTCCGTATGTATTAAATATAAATTCGAAAATCTTATGAAATCCTATAAAATACTTACTTTGCATACTGGGTAGCAAAAATTTACATACCAACATGTGGCTTTTTGAAGTTTACGAAACGCGTACCGAAGATATTTTACATACATTTTCAACCATACTTTCAAATAATAAAGTAACATTGTTTAATTATGAATATTGGTAAATACAATGGGTACATAAATGAAATGTGTTATCGATGTTCTCGTATTTATGAGATAAAGGGATTAAAGCCTAAAAATTCAGCCACTGTGAGTCTCTTAAACAGTTTCAGCTACAAAATGGCTTAAAACATGGCCACAAATCACATTTCACGCGCTTTGTTTTTGCGTTTGAATGAACCTCGACCGCACCACAAATTTTGTTAATTTTTTTTTTCTCTTATAACGCGTAATCACAACCTACATTTAATTAATAGTTTAATACCGTAAAATTTATATTTAATATTAATGTATTTAATAAAACAAAAATAAATAAATACATCGTTAACCATACCTCATAAGAATCATGCAAAATATATAGACACTTAAAACATGGTTAAGTTGCGTAATTGAGTAGTATGTAGGCATTTTTAATGTTATTATCAGTTTACCTTGGACATTCGGAAGGCAATATTATGCTTTAATTAAAATTACTTACGAACTTAAAATCGTGTTTCGATTTTCGGGTTTCATTTATCATCGGGTCGTTCGGAACTAGAAAACCGCAGTGTAGCGTTACATTGTATTAACAATGCTATTGTATTAATGCAGGGGATAAAAAATCTGCAAAATATGGCTTCCCACCACCCCGTGCGCCCGTGAATGTTTTTTTGTGGATTTATTTTCAATTTTCATAAAACAAAGCTACGTACTAGAAGGGTATGTTGTGTAATCTATATTCTTGGGTCTGGGTATTCATCATACGAACAAAGAAATGAATGATCAATTTTAGAAAGGTGATAAGTAGGTAGGTACCTACTTATCACCTTTCTAAACTTAAACATAAAAATACAATGTGTATCTAAAACACACTGTTTTTTAGATACACATTGTATTTTTTTTATCCTATATAAAGAAAAACGTTTTAAAATATTTGCGAAAAGGTGACTAGATGGCGAAGGTTAATAAAAGTTCTCACAAAGGCAAAGGCTTGTGGTGAATACCCTGTTGGTATTAAAGCACTTGTGGTTTAAGCTCATATGAGCAACATTCCTCATGCAATACTTATGTAAATAAAACAGACTTCAAAAAGTTACCTACTTTTAATTTATTGACAAAAGTAAATATAGGTTTACTGAACTAGGAGAGCGTTATTATAATCGTTTCAAATAATATGCAAGTGTATTTTATATAATTCAAGTTGAGATCTGATATCGAGTAGGTACATAAGATTGCTGAGAGTGAGTCAAATAAATTTTCCCATTCGAACATATTATTATATTTTCAATCGGACCGGGAATCGTTTGTACAAATATGACAATATCTACTACGAACAAGTCTGCACATCTTACGGATAGGCTTTTCAATCAAGTTGGAAAATGCATTCATGGGTGACTGGTCTACAATCTAACTACGTTGTGGTTCCGAGGGCCGAACTCGACTAGTGCTTCGCTATGCTGTGCTAACTGAAGTTAAGTTTCAATAAACCAAGAGAATTTCATTTGTCAAAAATTACGAATTTCTATTGGTTTAGGTCGCCCCAGCCCCAGCTGGGTAGGTAGGTAGTAGGCTGGTAGCGCCCAACCAACACCTATACAATATTTCTCAGTTTCTCATTTAGACTACGGACTTCCTGATTAAGCAGAATCTTTGATATTTACTTATACACTTCTCTGATAATAATGCTATGGATTTAGAATAACTTTGATCCAAAGGTTTCAATAGTTATATTCAAATATTTGATTACTTAGTCTTAAAATTAAAGATGTTTATTACTGATATACGTTTTTGAATTTTTTTGCGCCGCTTCTTCACCGCTTCGCTTTTTGGAAATAGACTTAGTTTAAGTAAATTTTTGACGTCAATCAGTGATGTATACGTATCATCCTAAACTGAAAAAAGAATTGTGATGAAAGAATCACAGTCGATAAATTTACGTTTATGTTGTTTAAGTACTTTACGTACTTATAACAACGTGACATAACTTTTTTTTCTCTTATTTAGCTAGAGGTGTGTAGGTACTAGGTATGACTATACCTATGTAAATACGAGTATGAGGCCAATGTAATATATACCTAACTACGAGAGAAAAATATATTACTTACTGTACTCGTAAAAAATAGATTAGTCATGAGTTCGAGCGATGTGTAAACTAAGTATAACCATTTACAATAAACCTTTAATTATGTCAAAAAGTTGCGGCGCGGTCGTATTTTCAAGAAGTTGGTGCGATACATTTCTCTCGTTGGCAAAGTGTCGTCGGCAAAAACAAGGTGAACCGTAACGGATCGTCCAAGTTCCTCCTACCGGCGAGAACATAATTGCTTTGCTTTTTCCCCAATTTTATGGCAACACCAAAATTTATTTTCTTAGTAACCGCTACGTTTTTCGCTTGTTTTCCAATGTCAACTTTATTTATTACTTAATTACTCAGCTGCGGTTTTTGCTTTTCAAATTACATTGGAATGACCCAGTTATTTCGCAATGTGACAGATTTATTAACAAAGCACATAGATACAAGATTGACAGACATTTTTTCATTCGCAATTTCTGTTAACAATACTTTCGTTTCTGATTCGAACAGGGTAGTTGCCATCAAGTCAAATCAGATTTTTTTTTATGTGTCAAAACAAAATATATATATATATATATATATATATATATATATGGGGGCTTCTTGTATGACAATGGACACAAGTGACGTCACAAATGTTGAAACAAAAATAATGTATAATTGTACTTTAATTAGAACAAAATATACTTAATGTCAAAGGCTAAGTAAGTAACTTACTTAGCTTTGTCCTTTTAAACACTCCCTTCCCATTCATCATTCATTGATTTGATGATTGATTTGACATGATTTGACATGATTTTCCTTTACCCAACACTTTTAACTTCAATATTTAGCGTTTTTTAATAGTATACTCTTCATCCCGGCTATGTACAATATCTTAGTATGTTCAAACCAAAAATACAGAGAACGAGCTGGCGTAACCAAATAAGATAGAATTTCTATCAAATTTCCGGTGTATCACATACAAAACGGCGGAGACAGGCGTGGCATAACCGGGCACACGACGAGGGCCTATGATTTTAGCATTCTGTTCCGTCTCTTTTCGTGTATTTCTACTTAATACGTGTCTCCATCTTGTATGAGCGTGACGAATTTTTACAATCTTCTCTGTCTACGGTTCAAGCAAACAAAAATATTCTTTTGATAAAGATGTACATGGGAAACAAATTTTTGATTATGTTAACTAGGTACTAGATTTATTATGTGTATATCGAAAATTGGTATCTTCCTATTCATTAAAAAGTGCTGGCGTCATCCTCTGAATTTAATAGGTATTTTCGGACAATGCTTTGAAAGTTTTTGTTAAAGACAGCCTCGGCTATCTGGCCCCACTCCAAATGACCGCTTTCTAGTTTTTATCAGGGCTAAATTATTATAGTCATTAATTATGTAAGTAAATAATGATAATTTAATAATGTCTTTCTATAAAAAAAAACTTAACTAGTGTAGCGTTTATTGTTAATATATTTTCATTGATTTGCTAAGTTTAGATGGAATATATGGCAAAGGTAGGTAAATAATGTATAATTATTTACATTACATGAAGAATCCTAAAGTAAGTACATAATGTAATATTATACGGGAGTTTGTACTCCCGTATAATATTACATTATGTACTATGTTTTATGTGAAGTTGTCTTCACATAGGTCAAAAGTTTATACTTACATCTTCGTAATAGACAACAGAGGTATAAATTTGAATTTCAAACTCAGAAAAAGAAGCCGAGAAGGAGTATTCGGTTTCTACGTAGGCATTGAAAGTACTTCAAACGTAATTCTAATGATCTGATATCAGTAGCGTATAGGGAAAATAACAGAAATCCAATACGTGCTTGCAGTGGAATCCGAAAATCCGGTAAAAAGCTTTTAAAGCAAAATGGAACAACAGTAGTTACCATTCGGTTTAAAAGCTTTCCGGGCGCACGGTTCCTTCTTTCCTTCGTCTATATTTTAACTTTTGAACTTCCAACACGCTTCGACTAACAATTAATGGTTCGTGCATCTTACTTCTTGTTTGACAAATTAATAGCCTTTTAGTTTCTTCCTACAAGCGCAGTATCCCAGATTTACATTTTGCGCGAACAAATTTTCTATCTTGAGATTTTTTCATAATTTAATTTTCAATGCAAATTAGACATTAAATAATTCATTGTGCATTTTATTATATTAGTGACTTTCTGAATGAGCGAGTTCCGATACTAGTAAATGACCTCTAAACGTAACGCCTCGAACATTTTGTAAAAGGGGCTCGCCCCGGCTTCGCTCGTGTAAAAACATAATAAACTATACCCCTAAACCTACACAGGGAATCACTATCTAATGGTGAAAATCGCATGAAATTCCGTGTTTCTGAATTCATCGCTGTTTATATCGGAAAGATGCGACAGAGAACTTATTACTTTGATAATAATATTATGTAAAGATAAGATAGGATATAGCAGCCTCAAAGGTAAGTTTCCCAGAAACTGTCAAACAATATTTATGTTAAATAAGGGAAACACACTATACACAAATGCTAGGCACAAAAATCTTCAGCTAAAAGCTGTTTCCCTTATTATTAAATTTATTACTGCTTAGTTGAAGATGATACGATACTTATTAAACTCATATTTTCCTATATGAAACCTCCGGGTGTTCTTCACGGCGTATAACAAGATAAGGTAATGCGTTATAAATGTCTCATGTAACGATAATGGTGTGTACGCACATTTCAGAAAAATGTGATATAGATTGATACGTATAAATTATAATTGACCAACCAAAATATATGAGAATCTAACTGAACAGTAACTGTAATAATTAAAGTACTTTATAAAAGGTAATGCCGTTTCAATGTCCCTGACAAAATGTTTGGACAATTTCATGATGTGTCTATTGATACCTAGTTAGGCGTCAAAGGATGATAAATGAGAGAGGATTTCAATCGTATTATTAGTAAACATATTTTTGGCTCTTGCTAAACATACAAATTTTATATTTTTTAGTTTATGAACAAAGTTGATTTTAAGTTGAACAACTGAATAAGTTACAGAGTCAGGATCCAATCTTCTTTAAATAATACCGACGTTAAACCCGCTTGACAAGGGTTGCGTTATGGACTTGGACATTCTGTCGTTTATGGATTCATATTTAAAGGCTACAGTTTGAGTGAAACAGCCCATTGAATAGATTTTAATATCTGGAAGAATTCTAAACAATAACAAATGTGATTGGTATGAGATGTGGCATTGTGGAATAAAATGTTACATTAATAAAAAGAATATTGTGATAAAGGATCGTACATTTTTCATCAACTGATCGCTCAATTTGTAAGAGAGAGCAAGAACATTTAACAATTCTTGCTAAAGATTAATTTCAATGTTTGCTCAGATTTTTTTATCTAAGTCTACTACACATTCACGGAAATTTCTGAATAAAATTTACGCCACAATCTGTTGTATGTTCTTCTCTAAGCAAATATCATTACAATTCGCCTAGTGATTGAAGTATCAATTTAAACTTTGCATTTATAATCCACCAAATTAGGAAGATCTGAAGGCACTTTGATTCATTAATTATGTGTTTTCTTTTGGTTTGATCCTAAGTAACTTTAATTGCCTTTTCTGTAGATTTTGCATCAGATTTTAATTGAAAACTGACGGACTCGTCTCATAAATTAAACATACCTAAAAGTGGAACAAAATTACGGATCTTCTTCATAAATTTTCATTCTTTAACCTCGATCTATATCTGCAGTGCTAAATCACTATCAAAATACGCAAGCCAGCTAATTTAGGTAAAATTCCCACTAGTATATTCAATGGTAAATGGGATCAGACTATATTTCTGTGAAGATCTATGGATCATTAATCATCTAAGTAAATACATATTTTGACCTAAAGTGCCAAATATTATGTTTTAAGAGTAGCTGAACCACTTAGCTTCTTGGGATCTCTACTTTATTCACATAAGTAAAATTAGAAAATGAGAACTAATAGAGATACTCATTGAAGACTGGGAAATTGATATAAAACTTTATGGAAGTTGGAGTGAGTATGAACTTAAATATTTCTAGAACGAATTAAATATATATCTTACTAATATTATAAATGTCAAAGTGTATGATGATGCATGTGTGTATGTTTGTTAATCTTTCACGCATAAGATGGATTGTTATAAATATTTGATACACGGGTAGAATATACCCTAAAATAACACTTATGGTAATTTTTAACCCCAAATTCATAAGGGAGCGAAACTCCGGGTTGCAACTAGCACAATATAATTTGAAAACAGATATTCTGTATGTGGCAAGGGTATTCAGATGTCTAAAGTTTTTATAGATTTGGGCATTTTGTTTAGGCAAGCGCTGTGGCTCTATCAAACCAATGGATAGCTTAGGCAATTTGTCTGTAATGCTAATTTGTTGTCATATTTAGCGGGTAAGTGTCGCAATAAATGTCATGCAGGGTGAAATTTACACTGCTGGTGCTAGCAGTTCCGCTATAGCCGGTAACCGCCGTTTTATTTGTGTTTTAAATATACTAGCTTTTATCTGCGGCTTCACCCGAGTTGTTTGGATTTCGCGTATTTAAACCTTCCGGAATAAGTTGTCGAAATGTTGGTTAAAATAAACTGCTTAAAAATCCGTTTCGTGATTTAAAAGAAGAAAGCCGAGAAACAGACTTCGTTTTATAATGTTGTGATGAAAGGTTTTTCTTCGTCAGCCACAAAAAGTTCCACTGCTGGATATAACCGCTCCAAATAATACAGAATATATTATTTGGAGAGGCTATATTCAATATATCACTTCAGTATATCAACATATCAATCAAGTTGATATATATGTGTATACTTAAACAGAAAAATGTTGACTACAATATAATGGAAGCATTTAGCAAAACACTCAATTTAAAACGTTGTTTGCGTAATTTTCGCCAGCTGTATAGATAGTCAACACATTATAACGTAATGTAACATCAACATAAACAAAAAGAAAAACAAAAGTAAATTAACTGCTGAGCTGGCAACATAGAATGCATTTTAGTCTTGTCTAAAAACAAGATATTTTGCCTTCCTTCCTGTAGCGCATATAAAGCGAAAATAAAAAGATTCGTTAAACGTTTAATGTGCACTGTAACGTTAGAGAATCAAAAGTTTCAGTGCACATTCTGAAATTTTATTCGGCTTCCGCTAAATGATAATTATGCATAAATAACATTTGCTTTGATGTCCGTCTGATTCTTCCTTGATGATTAATTAAGAAAAAATGATAAAAAACACGATGCGATCTGAGGATGGGGCCTAGCACAGGTTCCTATAGGAACCTATTTCAGGAACTAGCCTCTAAACGAAGATGAACTCATTCATAGCAATAGGCAGACTTGACAATTATTAGCTATAAGACTCACCTCAATTTATCTTACCTATGTACCTAATCAAATGACGAAATATCTGGTAAGTGGTTGCTATGTCACTCTTTTTCGTGGAATAGGGTCGTTGAGCGCCGATAGTTATTTATAGGTGATCGATTCATCACTCGGATTAGTCCGATCATATTTCTTATCTATCTGAAAGTAGATTTATACTTTTTATCCATTGATATACACTTAAATACCGAAGTGACCCTATGTCGAGCAAGATAGGTACTTACCTATCTTGCTCGATAAGTACTTACTTATGAGGGTTTCAGAGGGTTACTAGTTTACCAAGTTTAGTCACTACTATTTTAGTGAAAGGTCAGACTTATAAACTTCGGCTTCTTCCACTGAACAATGGAGTATAGGCTTTACGGTCGAGGTTTAAAATCAAATGTGAACAAAAAAATTGCAAGCACAACAAAATATTTTCTTTTGTCCTCTTAAAAGTACCTATGCAAATAGAGCTTGCGGACCGCGGTTGTAACTCACTGGTTGGCACGCGGGCAGCAGCTAGCTTCTATGATTTGTTGCACACCCCTGTATTTCCGACAACTGGCTTTTTCGAATCTCATTCCAGTATATTCCGTATATTCCTACCATTCCAGTTATGAATTTTGGGTTACAGGTACTAATTATGTGCCAAGACCAATCACTTAATTGATTGACGAAGGTCAAGTGATCTGTCGGAATTATCACTATGGTTTTAGAACAATAATTACCTATATGAACTACCTACTTACTTAATAATTAAAAGTAGCTGTGAATGATTATATATCAAACCGTTTTCGACATTACAATATAAAAGCCAAATATAGCTTGCAGGTAGTTTTGCACATCAAATAAAACAATCGTATACTTAAAACTAGAAAAAAATGCGGAAAAGGCGGGTCTTATTGCTATGAATAAACTTGACAGATACCTCAAAATGGCAATTTTTATTAGGCAATGAATAAATCAAATGAATAAACCAATCACTTCATTTGTAGAACTGTCATAGTACTCATACCCTTTGGCACACACATTAATTTGTTTTACGATATTAGGTTCCGTAGTATATGGAATATACAGAGTAAATTACGGACTATTTTTGAACATTTATATTAATAAATTCATTTCAGAACATTTATATTAGTAAATTCACGGACTATTTTTGAACATTTATATCTTTAAATGTATCTAGGTATATTTTTTCGTGGCGTTCTTCGAAGCGTCTGATATTTAACGCCTAAGGAACCAACGGGGAAAACGCTCAAATAAGAGATAGAGAGAGAAAGGAGAATTATGGAAAATGAAACGGGAAAGGTTTCATTTAGTGTTGTAAATTAAACTGTTGTGGGTTTCTTCTTCATTCCATTACAGTGACACAGGTGTTTAGTATGCAAATTCGTAAAGTCTATAGCGCGCGCCGCTATCGAAGTAAATATTCATGCTTAGTTAGCTGTTAGCGCTTGATGGTTTGGGAATAGCTAATAATAATGGTCAGTTTTGGTTGCAGTGAAGAATTCATTCATAAGAATGAGTGCCATAATAATATGCCACTTTATTAGTGATCAAAATCACGATCGTTTTGTATTACGTAATTAATAGATAATTAAGTATCTGCTTATACAAATAAAATTGATCGCGTTACATACTTCTAGTTATCCAGTTTTGTTGTTTTAATAGTTACATATACTATACTATAATACGATACTAAGTTTATATTTTTTCTATTACCTAGGTACATACTCTGTGTTTTGTAAACACAGAGTAAGTAGGTATAGGGTCGTATATAAAACCCATAATGTAATTTAAAAAACACAGATCGATTATTTTTGATCAAAAATTCCAAAATCCAGAAAGCCAGAAACCAGAATCAGTTTTAATTAGCCGCTCCAATCCGATAGCAGTATTCTACATTATGGCACTGGCCGAAACCGCAGCGCAGCAGGAAATGCCGGCATTAATCACTGGGCATTGAAATTACACAAACCAATTTCGTACTAACGACACGTACTGTGAAACTGGATGGAAATTCATATCTGCCGATAGTTTTGGCCAGGTCGATTCATATTCTAGTGGTAGTACTCATTAAAGAGAAAATACACTTGAAATTAATTTTCATTGAAAAAAAAACACAATTACAGTTCTAAAATGATGTTATAGTAGGTGCAGCAGCGACCGATAACCGATTCTACGTTTTCTGTGGAATTCCATAGAAGTTACTCGTAAGTTCAATAAAAATCAACGGGTTGATGTCCGTTTTACACAGGCAATTCAATTCATATATCGAATGTAAATTTGACACATCTATATAAAGTACGTAAGGTACTAAGTATTAATTAGACTGTAACCTAAATAGTGGTCTTTTGTCTAATTCTCAGACAAATTTTTACTTTGTTGATATAGCTTTGAATTATATTACTGAACAAATATGAAGAACGTAATAAATAGTCCAAAATTGTTTTACTGCGACGGCAGACAGGTGCGAAAGGCTGGAACTTTGAATCAAAATTATATTAAAAGGTTGACTTTGGCATGATGTCGCCAGGAATGCTTGCTTACGACGCCATCGTTTTAAATTACCTACCTACTTCGTATAACCGTGCCACTTCTCACTTGCTGGCTGGGGACAAGTAAATTAATTACATGTGTATTATACCTATAATAATAAAATAATTTCTACGCATTTTTATTCCCCCCAAACAAGAGACTATATTACAGATTTTCTTCAAGCTACTTATACTCGTAGGCTTGCTGTTTTAAAGTGAACTAAAATGTACGAAGTGATTTGGCTAGAATAGAATGCGATCCTGTGACCTTTCTATCAGATATATAGCCCTAGGCGGGCTAATAAGAAAAAGTTTTAGATCCTATTAAGTAGATCCTTTCTGTTATCCATTTAGCTACACAATTTTCTCATCGAGAAATCAGCCGCTAGCTGTAGCTTAACCTACCACTAAAATCTGTAAGCCTTTTAACTAGGTATGTATGTATAGTAATACATACCTAGCTTGATTCAAGGAAATTCATCATAGTCATAGATGTCCTCGACATGTGTGTGATGTTCCACATAGGTGCCAACATCATGATCGATTGTCTGTTCGATTCAGGCACCAGAACGATCTTAAATTCTAGATAAAGTTGCTAGACAATAAATATAGTTTGTAAATAGTAATTTAATGGTAATACTTTTTCAAAATATCCTTTAAAAATGCCTAGAATTATCCTGGAAACACCTTCACAAGAATCGCACTTACATTCCCGCTTCAAAGAAAGCATCTCCATTCTTTCTTCAATTTCTCTATTAAATTTCAGTCTTTGGTAACATATTAAATAAGAATTCAAAAGTTCAGCTATTTGATAAACAAGAAACTGCAACGCTAGTATCGACATTTAGGTAGGTATGCATGAATTTCTGTAATCGAAGGTACTTACGTGTATGGAATATTAACAAAGCAGCGTCTCTATGTTCCATACTTTGTGATGTCGATATACGTTTTTGCATATAATTCGTTCTCACCCCACTATATAAGTATAACCAGATAAAAAAATGCACTGCAAGCTCGAAGTCATTCAAAACACAATTTTAGTTTACCTATATCCAAACAAACACAACACTAATAAGTACAGAAAATCAATAAAATAATAAAGGAATTTACTGAGAGGATTCAAACTACCTAATTAGGACTTAAGTATCTATCTAGATCTCTTATTTCCATATGAGATCTAGATAGATACTTAAGTCCTAATTAGTTGACCCATCTTCGGAGAAAATAGCACAGTCAGCGCAGTGCTCTCTGGGGCGAGCTGATCTCGAGGCCGGCTACAAGAGTAGGTGGATATAGAGTACACGCGGCTAACAAGCCCCGCAGGCCCTCCACGGAATCTCGACTCGGCTCCTTCATGTTATTGTTGAGCCACAATTAGGCGAATGCTACACTCTAGAACTTTTTGTAAGAGGAAGTATTCAATTCACGACAATGTTCGCGTAATTACAACCAATTCCATTTGGAAATCTTGATAAAGCAATAGCAAGATTGAAAGGTGGGTACAATGTTATTTTTAACAGATTTTCAATTTGTGTTTAAAAGTTCATGTTTAGTAGGTACTAATAAAATGTATCTTTGTATATAGGTATGCCGCTTATAACTTACTACGTACTTACTTACTACGTGATTAGTGATTAGTTTTATTATGTGATATCTAAAATAGAAAACACTTTAAGCTAAATAACAATTGTATTTACAACTTTTTACAATAACGTCAGTCGATTACCTACTCAAGCACAATATTTTCTTGAAAGCTTTTCTAAAATCTAAATTGAATATAGTGTATATGATTGGGTTAACTGTAGAATTTAAATAACCAAGCCAAGTAATGAAATTAATTAATCTGTTGCTTGGGCAACAATAGGGACAAAACGGTAAAATGACATACATCAAGAAAAATGGTAGCCAGCAAAAGACAAAAACGCCCATTATGATCCCGAGGGTTCGCGCCGCGCGTCGTTCTTTGGACAGTGATATTTTTTGTTTCTGTTCTATAAACTGATGCACCACGTCATCACTTTTCCCAACATTGGCCAACAATGGTTTTTCATGCTTCTTTCTTCTGTGAGTTATCTTTTTAATCGATCCCACCACTTTGGTCGTGTAGCTATCGCCATTGCTAGGCGACACTTCAGATTGTAGCTGCTTCATATTAGACTCGATCCTCTGCCTAGACACAGGGTCATGCAATAAGAGCAAAGGCATAAAAAAGTTTTTCTTAATGTCGTTGAACGCCCTTCTTTGCCTATTTAGGCTTTCACCACTATCAGAATCATTGTCAGTGTCTTCCTTATTCTGACTATCATCTGCATTTTCAATTTTCGTTTCTGGTTTCTGGATCCTAGCTGCTAAGGTCCGACGCCTTAATCTTTGCTTTGCAGCCATGTATATTTTAATGTACACTATGGTCATTATAAATAAAGGAATAAAGAATGATCCAAGAGAAGAATATACTACATAACCGGGTTCAGATGTGAGTTGGCAAGGTGTTTCTAACGTAAACTCATCTGGCCAATCATTCCAGCCCAGTAATGGTGGGGAACTTATAATCAACGATAATATCCATACTCCCGCAATTTGAACTATTACCCTTTTCAACGTTCTTTTGTTGGCATAGTTTATGGGATCAGTAATCGCCCAATATCTGTCGAGAGCTATCGCACAAAGGTTCAGTATTGACGAGGTGCAGCTCATAATATCGCAAGTAAGCCACATCTTGCACAAATGCTTTCCCCAGTACCATCTGCCTAAAGTCGAGTATGCGACGTTGAGTGGCAACACCAAGACCGCCACAGCTAGATCCGCGGCAGCTAACGACACTATAAAAAAGTTTTGAACAATTCGTAATGGTTTATACGTAAAAACCCCAAGTATTACTAAGATGTTTCCAAAAATTGTCCCCAATATTACTAAGGTTAGCACTATTATCGTAGTCGCTGCTTCCCACTCTGGTACTGCAATATCTAGTCCAAAGCTTGAGTTATACAGCACGCCACTTGAAACAGGACACGACGAAATGGTAACATTTGAATTATCTAATTCCGAGATAGTCGAGTTTGCCTTTTCGTCAAATTTGACAGTAAAGTTGTAAAAGTAATATTCCATAATATCTTCAGTCATCGCATTGGTACTGAATGTTCAAGTCATCGCGAGAAATAATTATTTTAGATAACATAAATTGAATTTATCTGAAACAAGAAGAAAACGTTTATTAGAATGAGATATACTCGTACTTATACTATTATTATTATGGTACTTTTTCATTACAGAACAATACTTAAAAACTTTTTTTATATTTACATAAGTTACTTACGTAAACACTTAAGTTTGATGTCAAAAGGAAAAACAACGTCAAAAGCAAAGTTTTAAGACGTATAAATATTAAGCCTTTGTTAACTTGGAAGTTATTTCTTTGTGTTATAATATTTACATTTACAAAAGCTTGTCTCTATCAAGAATAGCTAAAAATATTTTTTGTGTCTACTCACCATATAGTGTCGCATAACTCCCACATCATAAACTTTACTGTACATACTAGACATTTCTTCAAAGAATTGACTTTGGAATTTTCTAGGTTATTAAAGCGCGGGAAAGTTAGCCTCCCATCTAGACGAGTTACCTCAGACTGAAAAGTCATCGCGAGTTTTCTGCGACTGCAGTCGGATCTCCACGAATTCAGTGACTGATGAACCTACTTCAGGCATACATACAACACACTTTCACGATTCTAGAACGTGTTACATTTTTTAAAGGTTTATGTTTTCTGACCGTTTCACCAATTTGACGCACCGAATTTTATCTATTTAATACTAATATATGTAGAAAAATTCAGCCCACATAGACTGACTTTTTATTAATTTATTTTTATTGTTTAAAACAACATTTAGATAATACACTAATATGTATTCTCTGTTATCCTGTAAACTACAATAAAGAGAAGTACTTTTCTAAATCTTATCTTATGATAGAAACGAACATGTAGCCGGAAACATGAACATGTGTAAGCGTTTGCATTCTACGATAACGACGGTGGATGAAAGTATCACTTTACAGATATATGCATCGTTTTTAACCCCCGATGACCTTCCAAGGATTTAAGGTATCGGTGTATCTGTATGTCTGTCCATGGGATCGTAGCAGCCAGAATGAACCGATTTTGGTCTGTTTTTTTTTTACTTGTTTTTCACTATGTTTGGAAAATGTTTGTTCAGCCCCGTTTAGAAATCGTCAACTCTTCTACCGGAATCTTAACATTCTAACTTAGTTTTTACATATTATTATATTATCGAAGGTGTGCAAGACTAAAATCAAATAATATGTAATCTCGTTCCAATCCAAGTCATCTTTAAATAAGTACTTACGTACTTATATATTTAATAGTATTTTGTTTGTTTTTATCTCCAAATACTTAAATTAAACTATCTATACCAATCTCACCTTTCATCACGAAAAATAATTATAATATGAGTGAGAGAAAATTGAGAAATAATTACATTACCTTAGTTATGTAAATATATGAAAAGTAAATACCAACTAAATAACTGACGAATTACTCTACGATTCGTAGCATCGTAGATGAGTCTACAAACCAACGCACAACGAGACATGGAAAAGCTACGAATTCAGCTCGTGCTTGCTACGCTTTTTTGTAGCATTTTTAATGTTATAAACATAGCTGCCACTAAATTATACTTAGAGTGATTCCGAAAAAGCTTATACTATAAGTAAGTTCATGTAACTATTCTTAGTTACGTGAACTTACTTATAGTATAAGCAGATAAGGTACTTAATTACGAACGCCAAAGTATCAGTACTAGTCGTTCGCCGCGAATGTAGACCTCGCGAATACAATTTTTTTTAATATATTTTTTTCAACGTTACAGTCTTTTGGCTTCACAAGTCAGCGCGTGCCGTATTAAAAAATAGGTACCGATAAAATAATTTGGCGTGCGTATTTTTTAATTCCACAATATTTCAGAATCTATTCATCCAATTTATGCGCTGTAAAGGACAAAATTTATCTTCATGAAATTATCTTGATGATAAAATAACTTTTAATCATTAGGATTAATATGCTTGTGTAGTAATAATTGTCAAAATGCACCTTTTAATTTACATTATCTTTTTACATATAAAATGCTTTATAGTTATTTAATTATAAAAGATAAAATTATAGTGTCGCGGACTATGTTTGTTTGTTTGTTTTATGGACCTACTAAAAACCTATATTTTTGTAGTACATTACATGCATGTACAATCAACAGTAGGGCCATCGCACGCACGTTAATATTTATGGTAGCGCTTTTTTTTCGGATTACTTTACAAGTGTTCATTGATATTGCTGAAAACTAATTAATTTCAAAACAAATATGTAGCTAATAAAAATGTAGGTTTCTATTGGTGAAAGAATTTTTGAAATCGGTTTGGTAGCTTCGGAGATTAGCCGCCTCAAATATACAAACTCACCTCGCGAACACAATTGATGACACAATTGATGCGGATTTTTATATATATAGTGTTATTCCTGTTTTAGGTGTATAGTTTATATGTATCGAACATACATCCTTTTTTGGAAGTGGGTTAATAAAACGCATGGGTATTTTAAATTAACGAAAACAATAATTAAATGTGACTATAATGAATGACCTTTATAATAAGGCACGTGATAAACATTACCTAAATGTTTAACCCACGATGTCAGAAGGGCAGTTATAAGTTCAGCATCGTAGCTGAGCCAATCTAGGTACCTAACTATGTAGGTTTTTAGAGCCTTCTCTATTCTAAATCTATGTATCACAGATATAAGAACATTACATTTAAGACCTATATTAAACATAGTACTAGTTGTTCACTGCGAACATAAATTTTTACAAAATTGTTAATATTTCAAAAAAAATTGTTGCCCCACGAACTTAAAAATTCTATTGATAGATAAATAATTGTATTATCCATACCTGTCCTAAAAGGGAATAGAGGTATTATTATAAAAGAAGTATGGATTTAATATATACTTCGACGGAGTACCTACTAATTCCATGTAAAGAAGTCAATTACCTGTCACTGTCAAAATGAAACTTACTAAATGAAATGTCAAAATCAAAAAAGAAGAAAAGGAAGATGACCGAAGCATAACATTTCGTGTAGAGTTTCGTGTCCATAATTTGTTTGGTGCCCTGATATATTTCTTTTCATACGTCCATATATAAGAAATATATATTCAGAGTGATTCTCTGATGGTCGTTACGACACAATGGGATGTTTAACTTGGATTAAAGGTATGACGCCTTCAACCTTGGGTATGGTTTACCTATTCACATAAAAAACATTAGTGTCATCTAGTCTAGTCCCTATATTAGAGTGCAAATAAAATTCACTAGAAGTTTTGTTTAGGTCTACGTTTATGTCAAGCGAATGTTAGTCATTTCCTCGAGATCAAAGTAAAAAAAATATGTGGAGGCAATATTGGACATAGATGTATTTCAACACTTCTCAATTTTCCATACCTACTTAAAAAGTCGTCTAAAAACTATATGAGTTATTATATGCTTACAACAAATAATTTATGTACTTAAAACAAACAGCAAAGTATGCTAACCTCCCTCAAAGACAAAGACTACCTCCTGTGAGATAACTTGCTATTAATAGGTTTTCAAATCAACCATCAACACAATCAAATGTTGTTCAGCTAACGCTAATTTCATTTATTCACAGCCTGTTAACTTCTATAGTGTTTTTCAGTAGAGTGTTATTTTGGATATGTAGCTTATTATAGATCAAGTTGAATAAAAGTAATAATTAAAAATTATTATCTTTCAATTTCAAAAAATGTGAATAATCAATATTATATGTGCTCTAGGTTTGAAGATGCCATTCTCCTTTAAGGATAAGGAACTGAACAAAATAGCAGCATTCTTTAATGTGACTACATTCTTACTGACCTGTGCTGCCTTGGTTCAACCCAGCTGGTTCCGGATCAAGGGTCTGCATTGCACTCAGAGTCTGTCTCTTGCTCAATTCTTTGCTTTTGATGAGAGTGACGATGATTATGATGACATCAAAATACGCCAGGATTCTGATTCAGATCCGATAAATAATAATAGGATATACGGTGAGTAGTATCATTTAGCCAGTTTTTCTCAAACTTGTTAAATATTCACTGGTGGATTATCCGGTTAGCTAATGATAGTTCAACATTTGATAAACAATCAATTCCTTGTCTCCGTGTTTAGTGTGAGGTCAGGCTATGATGTGCGTGACTCAGTCAGATTTGTGTACTGTGTGTAATATGGAGGAAGACTTAATACATGTCTTGCTGGAATGTGGTCGATTTTCTGCACTACGCGATAGGCGATTTTTAGTCAAAGTGCCCATGTGTAATGGATTGCTGAACATAGTGTTGAGCAGTCCATTATCACAGGTGGCTAAATCGATTTATATCTTGTGGACAAGCATTATGAAAGCTAGAGAAGTTTATATTAGAGATCCCCCATGAGGCTGACATAGTCACACAAAGTGCACTGAAGCCTTGTCAAAAAAAGAAGAAAAAAAAACAATCAGATAGTTTGTATATGGTTTTCTTTGACTTGCTTCTAGAATATAAGGGTATTATGTAATATCTGAAATGAAGAGTACTGTTTAACTGATCATGATTTTCTTTTTCAGGCTTACCACCATGTACAACACCAGAGATCATAACACTTATGAGAATATTGATATTACTATGTTTTATGGTGCTTCTATGTTCTTGCATTGGCATACTGATAAACCTGAGCAGCCTCAACAGCAGGGCAATCAAAATGTTACGTAGGAATGCCATCCCGAGCATTATGTGTGTGTTCTGGGTCATTGCTATTGTAGGTGTATGCTATTACACTACTGTGGTTCTCGGAAATGAGAATAATGGGGATTCTAATTCTATACAAGTGGATTATGAATATGGATTTTACACAATAACAGGAGCTGGTTAGTATTAAATTTTTAGGTTTTTTCTTTCACTAGTTGCTGCCTGTCTGCTCCCAAAGTAAAATTGGGTTAAGCCTTTGTAATTTTAAGTTTCATTATACTTATATTCAAAATTTAATTGAAAACTTTCTAGTAATTTATGCATGAAGCAACATCCATCATTTATGTATAATAATCATAATAGGTTAAGATGGACAACATCTAGGGATAGACCAATACAGAAATATTTATTGCTGTAATTATTACTTCATGACATAACTGGACAAATTACATGTGTCTTCCCATCTGCAAAGCTACTTGATTTTTGTATGAAATATAGGCCTGATAATAGATTTAGCTTTAAATCTAAATGTTGCATAAGGAAAAGTAATTTTAGACCTAAATTATATACCACCTATTTGAACCTGAACTTATGAACTTTTGTTGAATGGTTTAATGTATATTTTTTATATAATTCTAATTTCAGGTGCTCTTGCTCTCCTGGCGTCTGCAGCTAACTTGTGGGGCGCGCCGCTGACGACCGAGGATGACACACATAGACGGACTCTGTTGGACGACTGGGACGGGTATGAGGCACATAGCGTGGGGCCCACCCCAGCCGTCCCCACCCTCCCCCCATACACTCCGAGCGCAGACTACGTACCCACTGTACATACTACATACGCCCCACCTGTCCTAGGAACACAACAGTACTTTCCCTTTGATGATCTCTCGATTCTTCCTCCTCCGCCGCCTTACAGTCCTTGAAGAATGCACTAATACATAGTTGACCACATAAATTCACTGAAAAGTAATGTTCCAGTGGTTAATTTAAATTAGAAAATACTGTTTATTTGTGGCGCGGCATAAGTAAAGTAGTATAGAAGGCTTGTGAAAGAAATAATTTAAATAAATTAACAGGGAACATCTGGCGTTCTTCAGTTCACATATTCACTAAGTAACAGAGGCTCACTATTTCTTGCTATATAGTAAAAAAAACAGGTTTATTGTTTTTTTTTATATTTGAACCTTGTTTGTTTGGGTAGTTAAAGTTATATGTATGTCATATTTAATTTTTTTTGTAAGTACATATATATTTCAATAATAAGATGTGAAGATGGCGTATATATATTTCTAAGTACCTAAACAATCTTGGATAAGCCTTTTTTGGCTGGCTAATTGTGTTTTGTGTTTTGTGAGCGATGGAGTGTACAGTGCACTTACTTGCACACCTTGTTCATTATTATAGATTGGGTGTGTAAATTGTAATATGTACTATTACAGTACACATGTTTTATTATGAAACAGAACATTGATCGCCAGAAAGTGTCTATTACATTTTAAGTCATTGTTTAAATTATCTCATCAGTAAAATAATTTTAGTAATCATAAATAGCCAAATATTAATAACTTAAATGAAAATTAACCTTAGATATGCCTAAATATTCAGTGTTATGTATCTGTTTATGTATATATATTGTGGTTGTGAGTTGATGATTAATTAAATGACTTACTGTTCACTTCAGTACCTATGTGATTTGCCATTTTAGTGCCTACTCATGTCGTATTTCTCTAAATGCTTTAATATTTAAAATATTGAAAAAAATCATTTGATTAACTTAGTCTTAATATATTAGTAATAAGGACCAATACGACTTGCTGATTCAACAGGACAGTTAATAATTTCAGTTCTATTTTGGGTAATGCTACCTTTTCTGTTGTTTGCGTGTCGGAAACTTTTACAATTTTGTTCTATTTTCTGACAGGTATAATTTATAGTTTTTTTGTATTATAGCATAATATAAGAATATTTATAAAATAGGGTTATTAAAGGAGACATAATTTTTATTTTAGATTATTCATATAGGGCATGAAGGTCTAATATATGTATACAGTTATTTCGGCTTTCTCACAAATACGATATCTAACTTCAAACTTGTTTTATAAACCATAAAATCCAATGCATATATATATATAATAAATTATAACTTTAAAATGAGCTTTTAGATTTAGTAATCAACTGAAGATCTGTTTAATTTGTAATAGTTCAGGTAGCGATTGATGTATTTATATTCCATGTTACCAAAATATAACAATGTTATTAGTTCTATTGTTCGTTGATGTATAGAGTTCTTCTAGGATTAAGAATAGTTATTCCTGGTCCGATAAACTGGGAAGTTTATTTTTACATTTAAAATGTAAGATTTTATTTTATGTAAGACCAATATGCAATACATATCTATATAATAAACTGATTTTTATTTATTGTATATTTTGAAATACATATTTACTAGATCAACCAGATCCGTATACAATATCACTGCATAGAATTCCTGCGGTCTGTCTGTCCCTATGTTTGGTATGGATTTTTTAATAAATACCTAGTGTGATTCCTGAAGTTTATGTGTCATTCATTATGGTTTTACCCGAGCAAAGCAGAGACGGGCTGCTAGTTATTTAGAATAGTAAATCCTTATCACAAAAGTAATTTGTGTAAGGAACATGGAAAGTATATAACAAGTTTCTTGGCAATATTTTTATACACAAGTGTGTATGTACATAGCTGTAATTTTCTAAAGAGCATGTAGTTTAATATGATGCTTTTATCAACTTGAATAAAATCTGATACCAGGGTGGTTCGCAGAGCATTTCAACCGCTGTAGTTGCACTGTCATTACAATTTTTCAAATTTTAACAAAGACGAGTGAGTTTTATTATATGACTGCATTAATTACTTTGTGCTGTAGTAAGGTCAATTTTATGAATGATTGATTTTGGAAATGATTTCTTCCTTAAGAAAATTGACAAGGTTGAAATGCTCTGTGAACCACCCACTAATGATATTTATAACCCAAGAACTGAATAACTAAGATGGAGGAGAGTGATTATTATCAAAATAAATAAAACACAACAAAATGTGCTTCAGTATTTAATTACTGAAACAATTTACATGCAAGTAAATTAACATGGCTAATAACATGATATTAATTTATTTGTTTACAAATGTCAAAAAACTTCACACACAGCACCTGCTTACATATTATGAACAAAAAAATAATGTTACATCTATGCATATAAATAATCTATGCATATAAAAAAATTAATACTTTTCGGAAAGTAAACTTAGAAGTGTAAATATTAATCAATCGTTTTTCAAAGCACTTAAATCAAAGTTGGCTTGTGGTTTATCTTCATTAGGCAGTTTGGTGATGGGTAATCTCTGAACATGTTCTTTAGGTCCCTCATCAAAAGTATCTTGTGCATTATTTATGTCATTCTGTGTCACAGATATATTAAGATATTTAGTTCGCTCTTTTTCTAAGTAATTGACTCTTTCTCTTAAAGTTGCATTATCATCTTTTAGAACTTCTACCTGCAAAACTAATTGGTCTACTAAAGAATGCAAGTTTTGGTTTAAAATATGCAACTCTTCTAAGACAGTATCTTGTGTTTTCTCAATCTTTTTACCATCAACTAAATCTTTGCTAGCAACATCTTTTACAATTCCTTTGTCATAACCCTTGGTTGCCAGTATTTTTAACAAGTTATCATTTTCATTTATAGCTTTGTAAATAGCAATTTCTAATTTTGCAGATTCATTAAGATTGAGATTTTGTAACTGATCATTTCCTAGACATTTCAAATTGTCCATTGCTTTTTTAACACGCAAATATTGTTCTTTCTTACTTTTGATAAGGTCTTTTTGTTTTAGATGGTAACTGTGTTGTAGAGTAATAGACTCTAAAGCGACCGACGAAGTGGTGGATTTCATAGCGTCTAGAAGAAGCTCAGCTGCGTTATGATGACACTGCATGGCTTCGTCGTATTTATTGTTGATGAGATGGGCCTCAGCTCGGCGATGTTGTTGGTGGGCCTAAAATTTAAACAAAAGCACGATAAAATTACTCAACAGTAATTATTGTAGAATGAATGTCTTTTAAAATCAATGTAGCAAAGAAACTTAACATAACGGTAATTACCAAGTTCAGAGGATGCGACTCCATTACAAATGGAAACTTAAACAAAAAGTAAAGTAAAGTAACAATGCTATCGTGTTAGCTAAATATTTTTTTCTACAATACAATTTTACTTTACTTCCTCTTTCTATTGTTGTGTGTTGCCGTTAGTTGCGTTGCGTTCGCTGTTTTGTCTGTCAGCTGTCTGTCGCTCCCAATTTTTTTTTTTTGGTTTATTCCCTCGCTTTATTGAGGAGGCAAAGGGTACTAGCCCATACAGCCAAGTCTTTTGTATTGAATATTTATATATAAATAAGAGTGGCTAATATCCGCTGAAGAAGAAGACATAAGCCAAGTCTGTAGTGTACATCAAAAATTGAGGCCTAATAGGCCTAGTCTTTAGTAATAAATCCAAATAAAACATAACCAAAATATAAATATTTTTTTAAGTCCAATCAAATTTCCATAAAAGTATTTGTTACAAATTCATATAAAGGTTTAAAACATGCAGGATTGGATAAGAGTTCCTGAAGCGAGCGCGGGATTGCTTCAGAAGAATTATAAATTTGTGTTAGGCGATCGACTAACACAATTCTTTGCAAACAGAAATCTGTCGCTCCCAATTTTGACAGTAGCAGACACATTTTTTCATCTTGAGACTAAACAAAAGAATACGTAGAAGATATTCCTAACTTACGCGTACACTAGCGCCATTATTCAAAATAACTAAAAAAATATTTAAACAAAATATGCTACCTATACTTGAGGACTTTATCAGTTGAAACGTCAGATTTGTGGGTCCCCAAGGTCAAATATTTTTTAAAGAATCGTTGGTGCATTTGATAGAGGCGGGAGAGACTTCAGGCAGATTCGCTGCTCGCCTCGGCTGCTCGCTCATCGAGTCCTTTGCCGTAGGTACTCTTATGAAAACTTTCCAAAGATAATATAATCAACTACATTTTAATACTTTCTAAATCTATGGGAATCTTGTTACGGATCTATTTACAGGGTATTACAGTGTATTCCAAGATATTACCAAAATATAAGGAGTATATTTTTTCCAAATACAATGCCTAGTAGACCTTTATCCAATAAATGGTGTAAAAAGAGGGATGAAATATTGAAAACGAGTAATTTGTCAATTCCCAAGAAACTGTTGGCGTACAAAATATTACTAAGACCAATGCTTATCTACAAATGGTTTGAATTTAGACAGAATAAACTTGCCATAAAAAAGCTTGAAGCCGAAGCGCTTAGGCTAATTTTTGGAACATCTACCAGAAATCGTTGTCTGTATAAAAAATACACAGACTTGGATGTGACAGCATATATGAATATACAAGCTATAAGGTGGCGACGAGCGACCGGTTCACCCGTAGCAGACTTGAGAGAAATGCTTCATGCAATATCGAGGTATAATGAAGACCCGGCGCCGTATTTCACCAGATCTTGCCGACATCGGCGCCACAGTTGTACAGTTACTCCCCGCAGACGAAATCCTAACAACGATCAATTGAACAACTCTCGGGATGTGACTGCACCTACAATTGAAGAGCCTACAAGCGTCACACCTACCTTAAATCTGCGAAGAAGCAAACGACTATCACAGAAGTCCAATTGCAATATGGTATAATTATTTAAATTATGTTTCATTATTTGTTTCAAAATAAAATAAAAATTATTTACCAGATATTAAAGTTAGATTTATTATGCTTAACAACAAATGTATGTATTCAATTAAATATAGCTACATAATTACTGAATTAAACAGATAAATAACTATAGTCTAGTTTTTATCACTTCATTCTTATATCAATCGAATTCTGATTTATATTCCTAAAATATACCTATTCAACCTGGAGCTTCGTTAATAGTTACATCAACGCTTTGATTTGATTCTCTTATTGTCTCCCTTCCATCGCCAGTTGGCACATTTTGATCCCACCAGCGCACTCTCTTTCTTCTACCAGAAATGTGTCGCCTCAGCGCTCGTTTCTCCCTCCTCAGTAAGTCCATCCAAGCCAACCTCTCAGTTTTTATGTAGCTCACGACATCATTGCTATTATATGAACAATAAACTATACCAATATTGGGACGTTGCGTATCTGGATGTCTGTGTGGAAAGCCAGATTTATAAATTTGTAACAGAATTGCACTTTCGAATCGCAGAAGTTTCCCACAAACCGAGTTATTCAAAGTCCATAATTCACATCCATATGTGAGAATGGGTATAACGAACATCTTGTAAAGCTGGTATTTCATTTTGTTGGATGATTCAGGACTGCACAGTATCGCCCAGTGTCGATGGCACCACATTCTGGCACAGCGCACCCTCTCAGCTACTTCCAAATTCGTTCTTGCTCTATTTAACTGAGGAATTCCTAATTTCTGTAACAATCTTCTTTTGTTGTTTGTTTGCATTATAATAACTTCATGATTTTTCTAAACACGTAAGTTTATTCTTACTATTCATTAAAACTTAAATTAACAAATTTATTTGTATTATCAAATTATTTGCTTCAACAACGGCTTCGTGCAGCAATTGATTGTTGACAAGATGATTGACAAATTGGAATAGAAGTTTCAACATGAAGATTCAGACAAAGGTTTCAAGCAGACAGTTTAGAGCGAAGAAAAACAAATGCAACTTCATAAATACTCCTATTAGAACACTTCCAATATTCTAATATCTGTGTAAAGACTTCATTTGGAGGATTGGAGGATTCATTATTTAACGTATCTGTGGCATCATAGCAGCTAAACGGTTGAATCGATTTTGAGTATTTTTTTTGTTTGAAAGAGAATATAAGCGAGTGTTCTTAGTTAAAAGATGATGGTTTCCAAACGGCTCATCACACATTTTACTATTTTAGTAAAATGTGTGATGAGTAAAATGTGTGATCTTTTATCTAGTAGATGAGAGGATGTAAGCAACTTCTACAGGCTAATTTGTAACCTCAAGTTAGGAGGTGGGGGAAACTTAAATAAAATTTTTATTTTTTGTTGATTTATATATAGTATTTAGACAAAATGTCAGTTTTCATTCACCCAAAATTGATTCGAATGTTGGCTAACAATCTGCTATTCCCTCCAGGCTTCCCCATTCCTTTTGTGTTTTGAAGCAAGCTTGTTTTAGATGCATAAATATTTTGTGAAACATAGAAGGAATATATACAATACAAATTTAAGATTTTTGAAAGACAAATACATCGACCTTAATTATATAGGTAGGTCCAATGCTAGCGTCTACAATACTTTCCCGATATAAATAAATATAAATTTATTTCATAAAAAGTAATATCGATTGTGTGGGTAATTAACTAGTAATCATCACAAAATTGTTTAAAAATCAACGACTATTGTTGCACATTTTGTTGATTTTGCGAACCTCTAAACGAGCAATAACTTTTAACAGTTCGATTAACACAAAATAATTAGTGTTTGCAAAAATATCATTTTTCGTAAATATAGTATTTATCAACAGAAAACTCTGTTACCATCCATTATTATCCTACTTCATATTATATATACTTGCAATTAAGTAACTAGGACGGGCTTTGTTGAAATTTAGTACACGTGTAGAATATAACTTGGAATAGAATTTGGGATTAAAAGTACTTGGAATACATTATGAATCAGGTTCTTTTATCTCTAATTCGGCGAAGTTATACTTTTTTCCTTAAGTTGGTAAATGTAACACACTGAACTTAATTCATAAATTTAGGTAGGATGTATTCATTTTATCAGCTTCATATATCTATCAAACGGTTTAGTTAGATCAACATCATCCACTGCAGCGACACTGGCATTTCAATACAAAAGAAGACAATAGGTACCTATTTAGTAAGGACCAAATCGAACTGAAACACAAACTTACCTAATATATAACTACTTATGCATTATAATACATATAATTATGGTATACCATAATCAATAAGACAAAATCATGTTCTGCAGTCTTTTTAATTTGTTTGGTTGTATACGTCATTCTGATTACACACAATTATAACCGCGTCTCATTTCTCAGGTAGCACCACTACTGGCATAACCATGCTAATGTTCAACATATTGATATTAGTTTTGAGCTCAGCCTTAGTGGACGCAACTCAACAGTGTACCGTGACTGAAATAAAAAGTCTGTTAGAAGGATGTGATAGGGTATCGGGCTTGAACATTACCAGTGTCGGGGGAACTATCGTTAATGATCACAATTGCGATGTTCTTCTTCCGAAACAAGTATTCATGGAGGAACCTCTGTATCAATTTCAATTGGCTGACTCGGTAATTATTTATGATAAATCAAAAAATAATTGCTTTTCTCTCTTTTACGGGTCTTGATTTCATTTCGGAGGTGAGGTAACCCGACCCTCGGAAAAAAAATTGAAAAAATGTTACTGTAGTAGTAATAAAATATTTACATCTCATATCTAAGCACGTGAACGTACCTCACTCACGTGATTTCAAAATAGTTATGAAATGTAATTATTTAATTATTCCGTAGAATTTGTCACAGATGTGGCGTGGCGTACCTAATTAGTTGTCGTCACCCGCACATAATAATGATTATTATGTGCGGGTAATAATAATGATATAAAATTTAACAAACATGCTAAATTTGACTTTGTATTTACAGAAAAAATTCTACACCCTCATAATGGTCGACCCAGATGCTCCACCTCAAATAGAAGGCGAATTTTTCTTGCATATGCTGAAATCGAATATTAATGTTAGTACCTACCTACCAACTTAACTTTATATCCTAATTCTAACTAACATATAAATGTGAAAGATCTTTGTTACCTCTTCATGCTCTATTACTACTCTATTCTACAGTCTACACTCAACCAATCTTCTTGAATTTTCTTGCATTCATGTCGTTTAAAGTATTGAGTAATTTTTCATACTGGAAAAACAACTATTCCTGTGGGAAATTTACGAGTATACACACTACTACTATATGATAAGTAATCTTCTATAACTTAAGTTATTTACAAATAATAAACTTTACCTTAATTTTACAGGGTCTCGCTTTGAAGTCGAAGGACACTCAAAGTATGAAAACAACAGGAATTGATTACCGAGGTGAGTGTTAACTTGTTTTCTGTAATGAAATTTAAAAGCTTGTACAATTGACGTGGATTGAGCCAATTTAGGTATACTAACTACTTATATTTCCCAATTTTACTGAATCGGTAGTCTGACATGTTTTTCATATCCATAAGAATTTATTATTTCGATATAGCTATTTCACTCATTTTTCGGGGAACGTTAGTTTCTACTTATACTTAGATTCTAACGATGTATTATAATTTTTATAGATGAGAGAATAGATGAGAAATCTGTAAATTATTAAGAACTACTCATTTTTTTTTTCTTTTTTGTTACCTATAAATAAAATAAAATCATCGACACTACAGACGTGATTTAATGCATTCTTATGATTACCAGATGTTGAACTCAGAATCGGCACCCGACGTGGGAATTCCTGGATGGTTAATAATGTTTACACCTAACTTTAGTTACGATGGCAATACATTATTATAATATGCACGGTGGACCAGAATCGGCTCACAGGTTACTTCTCAATAGTTTACTGCGCGGACATGGTTTTTTTTCTCACGCGTTGAATGCATAGATTTAAAACAAAAGAAAAATGTAACAGCATAATTTGATTTTGTACGACGCAATCTCTGACGATCATTGAATTAGTAGGTACGTTGTACGGAGTACCTACTAATTCCATGCTGACGACCTTTTATCTATAGGCTGATGACATTGAAAACATAGATAAAATAAATATTATGTTAAAAATGGTTTATTATTTATGGTTTAGAAGGGCTTCGCGCAAAAACTTGTGGCAAAAATGTCATTTTTGTAAAAAAACTATTTCTATTTTATTACAGGATATAAACCTCCAACGCCACCTCGCGGAACCGGTCCACACCGCTACATTACGATACTATATGAACAAGCAGATGGAAACAACTTTTTACCTACCGTGCCACAGACTAGAAACCGCTTCATCCTAGCAAATTGGTTGCGCGGAAAATCACTCTGCGGTCCAGTGGCTGGCATTCAGTTCCGATCTCAATTCTAGATGGCGCTACTAGTTTATAAATGTAACAAATAATGACATCATTTATAATAACATATTAAATTGATACAAAATTTGTCTATTAAATAATCGATATTTTTTTACTTCTTGATCAGTTTATTTTCATAGTTTCATTTCTACTGCAGCTGCAGTTATATAGATTTAGTGGATTCAGTACTTAATTGGTTTTTTATTTCTAGATGTCTACCTACACCGAGAAATGAAACACCCACCTATTTAAACCAAAAATATCTAAACTGACAATTAAAAAAACTGTAAAAATACATAGGTAATTGAATTAAAAAGTATTTATTTAGGTACATAAACAAATTGTAGGCCTCTAGGAACCCAAACGAATAAGTAAGTATTAAGTATATCTTGTTACTTATACGACCTCGGTGGAGCAGTGGCAAGGTTCGATCCCCGGTCGGGTCATAACGGAAAATAATCTTTTTCTGATTGGCCCAGTTTTTGGATGTTTATGTGTATTTGTTATAAAATATAGTATCGTTGAGTTAGTATCCCATAACACAAGACTCGAACTTATTTTGGGGCTAGCTCAATCTGTGTGATTTGTCCTAATATATATATTTATTTATTTATAAGTAAGTTCTTCTAAATTGTAACGATATTATATTTTAAACTATTTTATCTACTACGTTTTATATACTTGATACTAAGCGTCAATGACTTACTAAAAAATAGTCTTTGAGTTTAAACGAGAAAATTATAAACTCTATAAACCTATAGTTATCTTGTTCGTCACAATTTCACTGTACCTACCTATAATAAATTAGTGGCAAGTAATTAAAATAAATACGGTCTTTCGGTTATTTTGTTTCATTTCCACAGTCTGGACTTGAAATAATGGCGCGAACGTCGCGTAGGCTGGGCACGCGACACCTTCTCCCCCGATCAAAATATCGAGGCTACAAATTGACGCACTATGGTAAACGGCCCCATGGTATACGGCACAGAGTCCTCGTCAGAAATATCAAATATGTAACTATAGAAATAAGCAATTCCAACTTTTGACCACAAATAATGTTTAGTTTTTAAAAATTGCTCAAAAGATACATTTAGAAGAGGTAATATATAAAATACATTTAGAAAAGGTAATTAATAAGTAAGTTTATGAGAGGGTTAACGTTTTTTTGTAAGTTTAAATTTGCCGTAAAAAAAGAGGTCAAGTGCGAGTTGGATTCGCGTAAAGAGGGTTACATACAATTTATAGCAATGAATAAAATAAAAAAAACTATATTTTATATTTTTTTCGAAATTTTAGGCTCAGTCGTTGTGGAGATCATAGGATTACACCATTTATCAAATTTCATATAATGTGGTCCAGTAAATTCGGAGCAAAAAGGCTGTGATTTTTCTTTCTATAGACATTTTATCTTGAACCGGCCCACGCGCTCTGCACCTAATTTATATAAACAAATGATTTTCCCATCTCAACTACTGGTTTTATACTCTGTGATTTATGCATGACAGACAGATAAAATTCAATGCAGTTTTACGTTTACCTCGCTCGCTTTTGTCGCATAAATAACGTTGGCAACACTCGCTTCCGCCGTCACCCGTTATCGTGAAAACCGTTGCTGCTCTGATAGTGCTATAACGTTTAAGTACTGCCTATAATTATTCTACGTGGATGTAAATAGGTATCTATGCTATGAAATTTAATTGAAATTTTTACAAGAAATACTGTCACTCTTTCTGAGAATTTTCCCAGTTTCTTCATCAACCGCAAAGAAAAACACATATACGAGTATTTCTTATTATAACTTCTTCAATCTTTCTTATCCCGATTTGGGTCAGCGTACAATCTTCTTCCTATATGCGTGGGGAGGAAAGTGGAGTATTTTTGCATAGGACACTAAAAATCCTCTTGAGATCTTTATTTAGGTCGTATTAAATCATCCTCTTTTTTGTTTTTTTTTTACATTGCATGACCAAATAAGAAACACTTAATGATTAGGTAGGAAGGAATTAAAATCTCATTTAGATTTGGATAGAAAGGTTGCATCAATAATATTATATTATATGTAGGTAGGTATTAATACAAGATTGGGATCATTATCTCATAACCACTTTTATTTGATGACCGATAATTACAAAAAGTTCTCAGTGAGCACTAATGAAGCTTCAGAAGGTAACATGAGTATTGTGTTTTTGGGTATTCTGTGTTTGTTTACACGCCACTTCACGAAAGTGGCATGGTAATTATACACTTCCGTTCCCTTTCCAGCCGATAATGGCTCATCTGCATCTATGTCATCAAGCTGCAGTGTTTAAATCACATTTGCACTTGAGATAGAATGTGCAGATCCAATTTTACCTCTACGAGAAATTATACTTTTTACATTATTGTATTTACAGGTCATATAAGTTAAACTTCATCTACTTTCACTTGTCCAGAGTTGAAATTTGCCACGTCGCCTCAGTTTCCATTACAATGCATTATTATCATAAGCATGATCTGATAATGCACCCAGTATCGGCACCCAACTAGGGAACTCCTAAACGGTTTACTGCACGGACATGGCTTTTTTGTCACGTACGTTGAATACAATAACATCTCTCTAACGAAATCATTCCGTAACTGTAAGTACGTACGTTTACTATTATAGATCTTAAGTATGTAGGTGCCAATTTATAGTTTGCAGTTAAAAAATCTTTAATATATTACTGCTATTAACAATATGTAACTAATAACCATGGATATTTAGCTTCCAGGAAATCAAATCGTTTTCTTCAGTGTAAAATGACACATCCTGGCAAACCGCAAACATTCATACACGACAACAGCTGAGTCTTGATTGACAATACTAAATCTATTTTTGTCGATTAGTCCCAACTCCTCAAAGAAGGTGGTTTGCATTCATCTCTGACTCAAAGTCACGACTTCAATGAAACTAATTAGTCTTACTCAGATATGTATGTATATGAGTAGTGGAGCATCGAGAATAGTAATTTGTAACCGTGCTCAACAATACAGTAAACTATTTCTTTTAAATAAAATAAACACCTAGGTACTACTTAATTTAAGTAAGTACCTACCTATACTTAGCTATAGCTAAGTATCTAAATTTTAAGTGATTAAATTTAGTAGTTAAGTGTGCTTATCTTTCAATTTAAAAAAAAAGTATTTTAAAGTAAGTACAGGATGTCTAACGAAATTTTGCCAATAAGTAGAATACATCGATACAAATTAAAAATTTGTGCGAAAAATTAACATAATTAATTTCTACTTTTCTTACTAACTCCGATCAGCTGATACGTCAATTTGCTTCGGAAAATTTGTAGTAATCGGCATCATAAATGGAAGTCTCCCTCTCTCATCTGAACGTTGACGAGCGACTTTTGTGTCTGAACTTTACACGGTCGTCGGCATCCCCTTGCCGCCATTAGATGAATGGAAGTATACGTACATATAGCAAAATTATACTACACATGCATTTTTCTCATTCGATATTACGCTAATATAGTTTTTGAAATAGTAAAATTTATCAACCATTTATTTTGTTGGTCTTGGATTGGTGCAGATAAAAAGATAGGAAAGCGGACGCTTAGCGGCAGAGGGAGAAACCTGACAAAAGCTCAAATGGGAGAGAGATTACTTTAGGTAGCCATGAATTGAACTAAAATGTCCTTAAATGAAAACCCAGAATTCCAAGGACATTTGTCTATAAGCGCAATCATATTGATATTACAGCAATAATAAGTATTTATTAAAATTATATGCTTAAGTAATATTTATCTGTAGAGTTTCAATATAATTACTATTAAGTCGATAAAAACCATATCTACCCGCCTTATTGTCCCCGCAGGCGGGCCGCAAAGCAATATTTCTCTATAATAAAGTCAGAAATCTGCATAAATATTATGTTCTATCACGATGGCTTATAGCAAATTAATACCCATTAACGGTTAATCATATTTTTAGTTTACAATTCCAATCCGATTACATCAGCATTACTTAAATTTACTAAACTCTCTCTATAAATAATTACCAATTATAGACCAAACTAATTTCTTGATGTAACATATTATTTTGCTTACTATGAACCCAAATAGATACTAGCTCACTATCCTAACTGTATATATGGCCTAACTATACCTACACCTATAACTATATACACTAGGCTAACTACATATATGGCCTGTATATATATTTTTACTATAAGTATAGCGGTAGGCAGGACTTTTTTTTCATTTGTTAAGTTAATTACCTAATATACTTACTTAAATTTAATATACTTATTTTAATATTTGTTTAAAACTAGCGGCAAGTCCCGGCTTCGCTCGGATAACAAAATAAAAATTTTACACCTAAACTTTCCTCAGGAACGACACTAACTACTAGTTAAAACCGCATGGAAATCCATGAGGACTTTGTTTTAATATGTAAGGATGTAACAAAATTCATGTTCTATATATATTTATAACCTACACATATGAAGTTTAATTATGTAATTAAAATTCATACAGGTTATGAAAATAAACATTAATATACGAAAGCACATTAATATATTAATTTACATTTAATTTTGCATACCCCATAGCCGGTGACATGTAGGTAGGAATAAGTTTTCTATTAATACCACATTGTAAATAATGTAAACTCATATTTTTGCCAATAAATTAATGATCTTTGTACTTATTCGAAGACTTCGAAGTACTTGAACCAAAAATAACAACAATGGCAAAAAAGACATCAAATTAGAGCAAAACATATTTGCCGTTATTAGTACAAGATCCACTTTACAGATATTTCTCTTATATTAGGGATAATAAAACAGATGACTGGAAATAGATATAAAAAACACTCTAGAAATTTAGCTTTAACAAGAACAAGCAATATCTACTTATAGGCACTAACGCCACGAGCGAATAATATGGCGAAATCAATACAATTTTATTAAACTAATTCAATTTAAGAATCTTCCCTAATGGGTGTGTGTGTGTGTGTGTGTTAGGAAGGTGGTCGATCAGTTACGGATCGCTGGCTCTCCGGCAATATCGCCGAACTATAAGTGTAACAATTACTGTGGTCCAGAATCATTAATCCTAGTGGTACCTATTGTACTGTTCATGTCCTATTTATTATCTATTTAAATCCATTGATCATCCAAAAATATGAAGCCAAAAAATTTGAAATTAATGAACTAAATAATTTTGAATTCTCGCGCTCTACCCAGTATATGAAGCTGTGGTATCTCTATGGCGGGACCGGTTTGGCGTGTGCTGGCCGCTGACCCGGCCGGAAATGCTCACGCGCAGGTACTCGCAACGTTTTACTTACATACGATTAAATTGAAATAAATTATTGGAAACATCGTCAGTCATTCATTATCGCAGTGGACAGTTGATTACATGTTGATTGGTAGCCACGCCTTTGGACTACTTGTGAATTAGGGTCGGCTTTTTAAATTTAACCTCCGTCAGAAAAAAGGTATGTCTCTTTAATAAGTCTCAGAAACGCTAGTTTTTTTTTCATAAAGGTAAAATTTTCATTTTTTATGCACACGGGCCACACAGCGGAATAATTTTAACTTTTCCATGGATATAAGCTGCTACAGTTATTTCCCAAAACTAAATTTAACTGACTATAAATATTTTTGAGTAAACTTATAAAAAGATAACTATCGATATAACAGTTTTGGCTTGGCAAATAGCAGAGTGAAACTGGCACAGTCGTGACAGATTGTCCCGAGATACGACGGCAATTAGTTAACGCACTAATTATACCGATTAGTTGTGGCTATGTACGAAATAATACGTGAAATGAGTATCGGTGCACTGTTACGAAAACCAAACCTTTCGTACCCGAAACTTCCTAGGTGAACAACAAAAAACCTCGTCAATGCGCATGGCACGATTGTTTCCATAATTTCATTATATACTTAAAGCTAGCTTTTAAACACCAGGTTTAGGTTTTTTAAACCAGGTTAAGATTATGTAATAGAACAGGTATAGTCGATGAAAGAAATGAAACAGTTATGGAAAAGTTTCAGAAATCTATGAAAAAATGTTATTTTCTTTTTGCTTTAAGTTACGCTTATTGGTGGAAAGTTGAAAATGTATGTTCTAATTTTTTTATGTTCTTGTATTCCTTGTCTAGAGTATATTGTGAATGTGAAAATTGGGCTTGTGTTTCTAAAAGACCTGTGAATGAATAAGTATGTATTTATTTGTTAATTTATTTATATTTTCTTGTAGCAGATGTTGCTTTATATTCGCACCAGCTTTCCGCCGCTCACCTAGGGATTACCCTAGGTGAGCGGCGGAAAGCTGCACAATCTTAAAACATTAGTTTTAAGAGCTCCATAAACTTAGATAAAATTTCGCCATCTAACTTAAACTAGGCAAAATCACCTCTATTACCACTGCGTCGAGATCCAAGCACTATATCTAGACAAGCATTTGACTGTACTGCATCTGCTTTTGTCTGTCAGTGTATCCAGGGCGGAGATTTTGCTCTGAAGTCTTACATAGTATTAGAAAGTTGGTATTACAAATAGATGAACTCTTTATTGCAACATTTATAGTAGACATGTACAAATATCGTATATTAATATTGGATATTTACCAATCTAACATTTTCTTTCGTTAGTATTTCCATTTTGTCCTAACTATTTAACTAAATATATATAACTTTTTTTTTTCTCAATACAACATATATTTTTTTATTCAGCTTAATACAGTCCCACCCGCACTGCTCGAAAAAGGACTCCCCAATTCTCTTTTTGTTTATCACAACAGCTGCACCACTAAAGTTCGGTGGAAAGCCGCGTTTCCTTCCGGTCGCCCACGCACCACACGCCTAAACAACGCCCGCGCAGCCTAATATCAATCATTTGATTCACAGACCGATTTCTATGATAATACATACATTATTATACCTGTTTATTTAATAGCCCATTTTAACTAATGCTATTTAAGTCCAGGTACAGAAATGGGTTGACAGAAAACACTAAAGATAGCTCTAAATTTCAATTACAATTTGGAAATTGTATTATCGTTTTCTCTTTACGTAAGTAGTACAACTACTTACATGTAAAATTCAATCTAAATAAAGACGGGAAAACAAAATAGTAAAAGGGCTTGATTGCCTAGCCTGCCTAAACAAGTGTCTTTTTTCTGATTTTAGTACCTAAGTTTTAATAAGTTCCAATAAATTTGATTTTTATTTTTTTTATATAAGTATAGGTATAATAGATTTATCTAGATTTATTTATCAAGTGTGTCAGAATATTCAAACCACAGCTTCGCCTGTAGCCCATGTTTAACAGCGGGTCATTAACTATATCTACCCGTTCCAAAATTCATTAAAATCGGCCTAGCGGTTTAGCCGTAAAAGTGTGACAAACAAACTTTCGCATTTATATTGCTAGTATGGATATGAATGGACAAAAGGGTCTACTTGTTATTGTTAAGTGTATGTTATAAGGTCATAGAGTAGACATGAAATGGAGGTTTCTATCGACTGCCAAATACAGCTTGTTTCTCAACGGGGACTACGTCATAGCTAAATCTGAACGAAGGTTGACTGGAGGCGTTACAGAGCCGAGGCAATTAAATAAATTAATTATTTCCTTTCAAATTCGCTTGAATATATTAACGCGAGTTATTTATCGTTTGCTTTGCTAGACATTGCAGACATGGTAAATGTTTAGGTTCTTTTTCTATTTAAGCATTTGTATATCCTAAAGAAAAAATATTTTCAAAAGGACAGGGTCTAATTTTGAAGGTATGTATGTGCCTTTATCCTGACAGACGAGTACAAATGTGTATTGAGATAAAAATACAGAACATTATACGCGGCTAAATATCCTTCACAACATGCCGCCACACACTCACGGCCGGCTAATTGCGAAGCTTCTTCTTTCGAACGCAACACTTGTTTTTCTTGTAAATGTTGACATTTCCTATTAGCACGGCCGAAGAACCGGGAGACATCGATGGCCGGCGTTCGGTGCTCGGCTGTGACTCCGTGCGTACGGCGACGCCACAAATTCGCTGTTCATTGATAAAAACGTCGCCCACTCGCCTCCGAGGCTCCATTCACCGGCGCCAGTGGTTGCGCAATGCGCCTGCGTAGTTTTCCCTTCCCCCGTGCCCCTCACAGACCCAGAGCCCTTCATTCGAGACCAACTCTTCCGCAACGGCCGTCGCTATTTTGCCCAATTGTCAATTCTAGATAAAGACACTGCATGCCATGCTAATAAAGCGCATTCATCCAGCAACAGCGTTTTCAAGTCATCAAGTCACAATGTGATTGATGCATTGATATGTAGTATGATGAACAAGAAGCCTTCCCCAAGGCAACATTATTTCATAGACTAGTTCGACTCAGCTAGTAACAATAACACGTTATTGTTGCAATAGTTATAAAATACGGTCTCAATTTTAACATTAATTATCCCATAAAGGATGGAGAGGAATCCAAATGGAATCACAAATGATCGTAATGTAATTTTAGTCGAGTTGAGGTAGAAGTCACTTCACTATCACATTAACGTCCTAGAGAGTTATACTCAGATTATATTAATTGATGTATAATTTGTCTGGATGTATTACATCTGAACAGGATAATCTCGAGTTATTAGTTAGTGCTTAACCAACTAACACTTTACGTTTACATTAAATAAGATAAGATAAGATTGGTTGATGATAGTGTAATTTGTAACGTTAAGTATATTGATTTGGCATCTTATGAAATATCTCACGATTAAGTTTCTAAACAAATCTGACATAAATATTGAGATAATTGAAGGTTAATTACCATGTCATGTAGTAAAACAATTCTAACAATTTTTACAAATTTTAAGAGAGCATGAATGCTGTCTATAATGCCTATGAATTGAATGTTGAATGAAAATGAATGTTGCCTATAAATTATGTATTCATCTAAAACAAAGTTGGCCTAATCCTAAAATATATAATATCTGTAGTTTATTTAAGTACGTTGTCACTAACTCATTTATATTACCTACTATCCTTGGTTCCCATGTAAATTTCTGATTTGGTTTTAATATGTAATTTGAAATACATGACCTCATAACAGATATAAACTGTTTTCAAATTCACTTCAAACTTTCTGGTTATACTTTTTTATTTGAGACATTGAGTTTCGAGTTTCGTCTTTGATCTATTTAAATCCATTATATAATGGAAATATATATATATATATATTAGCCGATTATATTGAAAAACCTTTGATAAAGCTATCGCACTTGATGAACCACTTGATGATTAAGAATTAAATTAAATTAATTCTAAAGCATTAACTTTCTTCGGATGACGATATTTTGTTTGTGTAAATAGATACTCCAGTCTTGTTAATTGTCGTCTCTGGTTTTACACAAATCGGAAAAATGTTATTACTTATAAATAAGTAAACAAACACTTTAGAACTATTTATTTATAGGTACTTAGACGAAACAAACACATAGTAATATATATAATCATACATGGATACTATTTGTACATAGATGCTGCTGATTTCTAAAGAATTCTACTTTGAACATGGGCATTGGACTAGACATATTTTTATCGTTTCTTATTGGCTCATTTGCTGTGTTGTACGGTCATAAGAGACTTTCTGATCAGAATTAAAAAACACGATTTGATTAAATAGTCTCGACTTTCACTAGAATTATCTAATATAGTATTTTTTTGCATAAATCATATTATTTAAAAAAATATACCAAATAGGATTTGCACTGAATTTTAGATACAATAATTTTAAAAGTAATTTTTCTATGAAAAAACATTATTTTCGAAATACCTCACGTGCCATCATCTCAGCCATTTTTGTTTCGGCGCCCAGAGTGGCATAGTCGTAATAACGTCGACCATAAAGTTGCCTTTAAAAGCATGTTCAACATCAGACGGATGATTTATAATGGCTCTACGAACATCCCATTCATGTGTCATGGCGTCACTTCACGAGTCTCGTAAACTGACCAACGGTCAAGGTAGCCATTTTTGTTCATCATCAGTGATTGTCATATGGACCAGGTCAGGGTTGAATTGTAGCACTTGACGCAAATTATAGTGTTAAAGCAAAAGTGGAGCGATAAGCTCCATTAAAAATTTCACGATTTGAGCAGGAAACGTCCGACTTATTAATTAACTTTATAACTGGTGTATACGTTTTAATGAAAGGATTAACTTGCCGCTTAGGTAATTTATGTCTGTAAAAATGTCTGTGATTAGGCTTGTGAGAAATATGATTTTCAAAGTTTTCTGTTTCCTTTACGCACCACATGACACCATACCTATAATACAATACACGTTAAGAAATAATTTTATTTACATATAAAATCATCTTCAGATAACATACTAAAATAAGACTGATATGGAATAGACACAACAAACAATAAATATCTATTGTTATTAGTTCTAATAAGAGTGCGTTTAATGATCACAATGGGAGGAAGTGAGAGGTAGAAGAGTACAAATGAAACAATAAGTACATATTGGCAAGATGAGCTCAGTTTGTTAACATGCGTTTAGTTAAGCGCGTGCGGGCGGAGGCGGCGCTTGCGCATGAATGGCCGTGATTCACTGAGCCTCATTCATAATATGAACACAAAACATATAGAGAACGGAGATCTCCCTTAATTATAAAAAAAAAAATTATAGGTAACTCTGCTACGAGTACTTCAGAAGCATTGGAGAATTCTAGTTTTGAAGACTTTCGGTTTCCGGCCTTAGTTCATTCATTAGGAACGATACCATATCCAAAATTAAATTTTAAATATCTTTTGAACATTTGAACTACTGTTGATTACAGAATAATCACAAATAAAATTGCAGATATTAAGTATAATAAAATAATATCGCAGTTATTATCTATATCATCATTAATTTATAGGACGAACGCGAGTGCACAAACATTGTGCAAAGAAGTTTTTCAAAGTCTACTGTAATTGTTATTCTTAATGTTAATAATAGACGATATTTTGCATTCAGTGTTTACTTTTTATTATACTCTTTTATCTAGCACACGTCTTTTCAAATTAAAAGTTATGCCAAGGCCAATATAGTTATAGAATATCAAAGCCGACATGTAGCCTGCAAAGCAACTTACCATCTCCAGTTAAATATAATAGTTTCTCTTCATTAATGAAAAGTAATTTATTTGTGTTATTCATCAAACATTTTGTTTCCATTCCAATGCCATGTCAGTTACAGAATAAAGTGTCCAAACAAGTAGGTAAATATATAATTCTTAAATATGAACTGACACTCAAATTAATTTAAAAATATTTTCGCGTCATGTAAATACAGTTTGTGCTGAGAAGAGCCTCAATATCACACAGACTACAGTTGATTTGACTCGAAGGCAAAAGGTTATGAGATTTCAACCCATAGATTTGCTGATAGCATTTAACTGAACGGTAATTGTTTGGAGAACAGGCTATTAATTTTATATAATGGCTTTAAGTCCATATTTAAATTACCTAACGAAAATTATGGTTACGGGCCGACGCCATTGAAAAGATTTTAAGGCTCAGCAAATAAAAATTCAATGAGTGTTGTTCACAAGTAGAGTTATGACTCCGTATTCAGTACAACATAAACGTTTAATACTTTTTAGTATTATGTTATCTAAGATGTAGCTTATTAAAATGACAAACTATCTCTTTAATACAATAAATTTCCGAGAATTTTTATACTATGCCACAATATTAAAACGTACTCTAGAGGTATATTTAGGTCATCATCATTGTTGTTTTTGTAATTCAGTAGCTAATTATCTAAAGTAAAGTCTTTACGCTAGAAATATTTCTACTTTATGACATGATTATTAATTATCTTCTAATGTCCACAATAGAAATCCATCTCAACTCTTTAAAAAATATAAAAAACAGATATAATTATGAATATTAACCCACAAAAAGTCGTGTACTGTATATTCATGTTTATTCCATCTATGTTCACTTACAATGCTCAAGCGATAAATGGAAATTGTATCAGATACTTAATCAGACAGCCACCGATGTATTTACAACGAGATTTGCATGCAAAAACAATCACATATTACTTAAATGGAAAATATTCTGTTAGTCTCGGCCTAACAAGGATGGTCGTATATTAAATGCTAAGTTAGATAAGCGATAGGTAAACAATAAATTGTAACGCAAAGACCAATATGTTTGCAGTTTAAATAGAGCAGAATTGCAGATAGTGCTGCGGCTTGCCTAGAAGAGGGAAATCTTTCGTAATGTAAACAAGATTAGATTTGTCAGCGGATAATTCTCTTTATTTATTATCAACTGTTGTAACACCGATCCAGTAATACCTCATCACTAGAATCACTCTTCGGTTATTACACTTAGTGCATTTTTATAAATATCACAAAAGCATCAGTAGGCATTTCTAGCGAAAATGACATTTTGTACGTAAAATTGATGTACGTAATTCATTAAGCGGCTGATTGTGGGTGTTTTTATTCGCTGGCCATAAAGATTTCATGTGCGTTACATCAAGCGTAATCGTATTCATCCAAGTTCATCATTAGTAGGTCAGATCTACCTTGGAATAACAGTTTCAATGACAATCTTTAAAATTTGTTCCGTTACTATTAAAGAAAACCAAAAATAAAGTTGTGCGCCTAATATGAATTTGTGGTTTTTGGAGTCGAGACTTCAGGTTCATGAGGCAGAGACGCACGAGGGTTGTCCAAAGAGCTCAGCAAACGCTTGAGGGAGACAACAGGAATCCCTCGTGTGTGTAGCTTACTCGCACAGCGAATTTCCATCGCATAAATTGCGATTACGGGAATGCAGCCTGTGTGATGAGTAAAACATTTAGCCAATTGGCGGATTTGGTATACATTTCTTTTTTTCGTTTTTCTTTGCGGTAAATAAATTTTTCTTACGCAATATTCACGCATTCGCATCGGTATGTGTTTCTGAATTGGCCCCTTGATCACCAAAACTACTAAGCTTAACAAAATGTTAAGTTTAAAAAAAGAATCATACAAAATATCTTTATTTTTCTTGTATATTACAGCTGTATAAGAATTCTGTAAATTGTACGTAACCCTTTTCACGCGAGTTTAACTCGCACTTCACCAGTTTTAGAAGATATTATCGTAGTCACTATTTTTATGTTCAATTTTTATTGCCTTTTCTATTAAAACTATATCCAGTGAACTGCTACCTAAAATAACTATCTCTGTTAAATTGGTTTAACGTGTAATCGTAGATCTGGCAGGAGCGTGGAAAGTGAGCTACCCCATAAAGAAGCCACTGACTGTCCTTCTTGATGCTATCGCGTAACTAGCTGTCGCACGTTTGCAACGCTCCGCCTTATAATGTAATGTAAGCTACAGCATAATTCAAGGTTTTGATCACCTTGTATTGCTCTGATACTTTACATAGATAGGAATAAAGTCTTTATCCCTCGCATGATTAAAAGAGACACAGAGTAATTGCTTACAAAATCTAGTGCCACTTCACGCAAAATATCGAAGACGTAAATGGAAAATGTGATAAAAATAATTTCAAGATTATGTTACATTGAAATCACAAGTAACCTCTATAAATTTGTTCTACTTTGTAATACTAGACTTTCAGCTTTTATACAGCTAGTTAGAAGTATTATAAGTCAATAGGTAACAAGGTGACAAAATTTCAGCAAATCAAATATCACTTTCAAACAACATGTACTCATTCTGAAGTGGGTTTAATTGGGTCTAATTCTAAAGCATACGTGTCGAAGTATGTTAGTATCACAGTTACGTGAACTGTTATAAAGGAGCTTGCACGCCCACCAGTCAGATTTGTGAATGGACGGCAGCCAGAAGGCTGGGGTAGCTCTGCCGACTTGCAACAGCGCGCCTACGTGCGTCTGCGGAGGTCGCCAACTTTCATTCATAGATCTGACGTAGTCGTATTGGTCGTTGCCAGTCTGTAACATGTCTATAACTATTGATATTTCGAGATCTTCGGCGAATGTTGATTAGATGTTAATGAAGTTCCTATGTCATTACAATTATGTTTATGCAAGTTTATTAGCTTCTACGGATTTGTATTTCGCTTCAAATTTATCTAGTCTGATGAACGTACAGAGGAGGGAAAATGATCGGACTCTCGATACCGGCGACTGCTTTTCTTCTAAATGTTGTAATTAGCATATTTTACGATGTTGACTTGACCTGACATTTAGAAATAATTTCGTGCATTAATGTTATGACTGAAAGCAACCCAACTCAATTCTTCGAAATATCGCAGTGGGAGTACAGACATACACAGAAGAGTGGAACTTATCCAAAACAAAGAAAGGTCAGAGGACAACGTAAGTTAAAATTGTTTATTATAATAAGCTAATGAAACTAGCCTAAGTATATCTTATTACAGGTCTTAGCCTACCTGTACTATAGAAAATGTTATCAAAATGCGCTCAGTGGTTGTATGTAAGTTAAAATTGTTTATTATAATAAGCTAATGAAACTAGCCTAAGTATATCTTATTACAGGTCTTAGCCTACCTGTACTATAGAAAATGTTATCAAAATGCGCTCAGTGGTTGTATGTATTGTGTGGTATCAAGAAATTTTAAGTTTTTGAGAGTTTGACGCTATAAGTATATATTATTATCAAATTTCAAAAGAATTCAATCAGATTTTAAAGAAACTGATCTCAAAATTTTGGATATTTCATAGGCCACAAACACTTTAGTGAGTTACATAGATATTTTTCAATTGTAACTACATATAACTCTTGTCTTTAATATAAATACATAACTTGCGATGGTAACATTCAGCATTGTTCAAAACCTAGTGCGTTAAGTAAAATAGTAGTGCGGCAAGCATGCCATCACGTTAACCCAATTTGTTCGCTCCAACAAATGGCGGCGTTACTTCAAAAGACGCCGCTCAGTACGGTTACTGGATGTATTGTATAATCTGTGGTACGGTAGAAAGTTTGACTCTGTTTGATGTAATGCGGAGTGACATAGTAGTTAGTTTGTTTCCGAATAGAAAACCTCAGAAGATTCCCAAAAACAAACTAAATAACATAATTTATACAAAGGAAAAAAGGCTACTTTTAATCCAAACTTGCTTTTTATAACTAATTTTGTCTGCAACTTTAGGTATAGGTAATTTAGACATAAAGTTTTTGTTATAACTACGTTCATCGCCCTAAAGTTTGTCTGTATCAAAAAGTGGGCGCTCAGACCACATGCACATTGTTTTAATGTATTGCGATTTCTGTTAAACAGTTTACACAAAAACAATTTTTAAAATTAACTACGTAGATGTTCAATTTCTGCACTTTGCTCACGGACAATACCTGGGTGAATGTCTTCAGAATGTGCTAATATGGACAGATGACTACGACGTTTCGTCTGTTTTAGCACTACTCACTCTGTTCCCTCACTCACAGTTTTATGTCGAAACAGTGGCCGTTTCTATTTAACGAACACTACCTTTTAATCACTTTGACAAATTGAAAAGCTGTGTTTTTACTGCAATTTTACGTAAACTACCTATAATTTTACGTAAGTACAAAGTTAAATCTGTTTACCTTGATAAGTTCAGTAATAATGAAGATAAAATATTTCCATTGTAGTTTCCCATATCAATGCTAAATATTAATAGGAAATGTCGAAACATATCGATTGTCAAAAATAAACTATTATCACTACCAGCAACAAGGTAGTGTCATACAGATACGATATTATGTAACAGGTATTATGTAATATTACGAATATTCTAGTTTCAACCAAGCAACTTCAAGGAAGTTCCCTGACTAAGAATTTTATGTACCCTGGTTCCTTTGGAGATAAAAAAAATTGTTTACATGTACATGTGACAAAAGGACTTACTTATAAATTCTTAAATGGTTATATCATAATCCGTAAGGATTTAAATTTCTATGCTAGGATGGCACACTCGGACATTTGAATAAAATGATTATTATTTATAGAACTCTAGTTCTCTCATAGTTCTAACGATTGACTAAAAAGTATTCCCGGTTGTTATAAGTTTGACATTGAAAGTATCCTCCTGGATAGGTATTGCATTTTCGAAATGAGTCGGTTTAAATTATAATGTGCCATTTCCACACCTAATACTTACAATACAGTTTTTTGCTACTAAGTAGGTATATTTCTAAAATCAGTTTTCACGATTTCTCTGCATATTTATTTACTGGCGTATCAACTCGACTGGCAATAATTTTGACTAGGATTAATTAAATATAAGTTCATAAAATGAAACTAGCTTCTAAACTGCTTAAATCATCTAACCCGACAACTTCGGGCGACGATGGCGTCCAAAATATTCCCATCGTTCATTGACACGTGCCAAACCTGTTTACTGGCAAGTTTTTCTGAATGGCCGCTTCCTTTGTAAGAGTAAACATATTCAAATGTTGCGATTAATTCATAGCAAGCTGGAATAGCAGAAGGCACACTTTTGTAACGACTTTGTTGCGTTGAAACAGAGCCTATTACATATTTAACGTTTTGAATTTTTGACGCGTGGCCTACTGTACCATGATTTTATGAATGGAATAATGCAGCCGTGTGCGTGCGCCGCACCCGTTAATGCACACGCACACATCACAGCTCAGATTTGCATACTGGCCTAGGCAACACGTGCTGCTTTGCCTTCATTTCATGCACAGTTAGGCCTCTTCAATATTCGAGAAGTTCATTTTAAATGTAAATTATATTTGAAAGTTGAAATGACTATAAATTATAACATTCGCTCTTCATGATCGAGTCGTTCATACATTTTACGAAATGAGGTAACAATAACTTATTTCCAACCCATGGTCATGAAGAAACTTAAATATTTTACTGTAATGGTGGCACTTGACATAAGCCCCTTTAATAGTTCGTTAAGGCATCCAAGTCATTAGGTATTGCAGAGCAATGCATTGTGTACATCCTAGCACAAAAGGATAAACGTTTGCATGCGCATACGCAGCACAAGTACACCTTGTTAGCATGATTTATAATACAAGTTTTAGCAAAACAAAATATTCAATAAGTACGAATATATTCAGTTTTTATTACATTTAGAGACTTATAGTTGCAAGAAAGTGATTAGTTACTTTCGTCTTATCGCATTTTGTATCTGCAAACGAGTACAAAGACGAAAACTTTTGATATGCTGAATATGAAATAGATTACGACTGCATTCGAATTTATCTGAGCAATATCAATAAATATTTATGCTACATACAGAGAGAACTTAGCTTGATGCTACGCTGACTTGGAAGTGCGCCTAGACTCACTAATAGCTTAGCATAGCAAGCAAGTATTATATAATCTGTATTCGATTGATAAGTCATATGACATGCAATTTATTCCAATTTTTGAACGTGCTGTCTTTCGCATATTCTTCACAAGAGTTTTATATAATAAACACATCTGCAACTCATATTTTAGGTACAAATTGTAAAATAATGTAATAATAGTAAATGTAATAATTTCATAATACCGTTTGCAGATGTAGGTCTTTTAGTCAAATATATACCATTGTTGTATTGTGATGATAAACAAAGAGCTTTGAAGAAGTAGGCGTCTATGGTATATCTCAATAGATGAGATCGCGTGCCCAACACAAGGGCCTCGGATGAGCAAGGCACGAGTCATTTCCGGTGCAAGCTGTTGTCTAAGATGTTGTAACCGAGAAGAATCGCTGCTAATTTATAATCGTCACTTTCATAAACACTGACTCACGCATAAACAACAAGCAGCTGCGTCGGCTGGCATCGGCGCCTGCGACGTAAATCATGGAGAGGTACAGGAAGATGACCTTTGTCTGAAAATACCCGATCCTCCTCGTTCTGGCCGAAGGAGCAAAAAGCTTAATGCTGTAAAAGAGGATGTGCGTATATTATGCTTGCCATGGTCTTACTACTAAAGTTGTCGAAGTCTATAGTGGTGTTATTATAAGTATTACGGTATTACCTACAGCTTTTCTCGTAGTAGTACATATTTGTGGGATGTCCGTGTGTAACGTGGCAAATAAACCTTACTTTATTTCTAAGTCAGGTCGGTATCAAGCTCTCTTAGATTTGAATACCTTCTGTCGTAAGTGCCTAAGTCCAAAATATGTTTAGCGTACCTACCAAAATGTAATTATGCACAAATTAATAACATACAACAAAAAAAATACACAACAGTTATTCTGTACTGTGGGTATTTTGTGACTTCGTTTGCGCAGCAACGTTGGCGGATTTCATCCACGTAATGCATGGGATTTGCGCAATTTTTGTCTCATCTCGGATTACTGATGAGCGATAATTATGTAGCGCCTACTTTTTTTTACTGTTTACGCAAGTGTGAATTTGACTGTGATTTTCGCGGCACATATATAGTGGCTTGGGAAATGGTAGGTCACAGTTTCTTCATATTAACAAGTTTTATGAATGAAATCTTTAAAGTAAACATTTGATTCACAGGTGCCACTTTTGATGCTGAATGAACATCTTCAACACGAAACGTTTGCATCACCGTTTTGTCAAGTTGTTCATTCATGGATTTTATATAAATGACTATATTTGTAATACCTACTTTTGAGCATCTCGAGTATTGTGCAACGAAATAGTGTCAACACATGTACGAGTATGTAGCCAAACTTATTAGCTATGGACAGAACATAGCCGTTAGGTTGTAGAAGGCATAGACAACGTGTTGTGGTCACCGAACGGCCGCGTTGGCGCCAGCCTCCTATGGAACTATCCCAATTTTTTCGTTTCCATCTCATTAGTGGTTAGAACGCGACATAAAATTTATGTAAATAGGTTCGTTCTCGACTTTACGCAAACCACAGACAACATTGTCACATTTTAAATCTATAGAAGACTAATATCGCTATGAAAATTAAAACTAAATCATTTTAAATTTTAATATGGACAACAAAACGGTCAAAATCGGAATACGTAATATTTTAGCAAGTTTATTAAAAACTAATAACTTATTACAAGTTAGTGAGAAAAGGCTGTTTACAATGTGGATGCACTTCTATAACCGTTAGCTTCTTTGTGCACATCGCAAAAAGGTTTTAGACAAAAGATAATAAATAAAACTAAGCTTCCGTCCAGTACGGTAGACATGATGCGATAAATAAATTCACAGCTATTCATGTTAAACTTATACTTACGAGTTAAATAGGTATATAAATGTAATGTTGGTACCTTATTTATCTTCCTCATCAATCTATAAATTTTTTTAACAATATGACATCTATATTCCGTGAATTGAAAAAAGGAATTATTAACTCTAATATCTCAATAAATACAGATTAAAAAACCAATATGGTGAAGCAGGTAAAGTTGTTTACATGCACTCCATAACTTTAAACTCAAGCGTTAGATGACATCCAATATTGTGAAGATTAGTTACAAAGCAGCATTTCTAAAACAAACAGTATTTTCGTTTTGGATAGCGATTCTAACTTATTCTAGAATAAACTGTTCGAGTTGAAAAATGACAATAATTACTGTGTAGCTCTTATTTTGTGTAATTTATTTGAGCACTTCTTAGTTCAAGCAGATACCTATATGAAAGTAAATTTTTGGTAGCTGAATTTCACTAATCCCCTACTAACTAACTAATCGATGAACGATCTGAATCTCCTATTTTCCTCACTTTCACATTGAATTTGCAGATTTTAGTAGAATACTATGCTTTTATTTAATTAATTGATACAAATTATATTTAAATTTATTTAGCTCAAATGTCACGTTTGTTATTTCTACTCGACTGCTCGATGAGCTCGACCAATCTAAGCCTATACTAGTAGATGGCAGACGTAGGCGAGTAACGGAACCTTCGGCGCCGGCGCAGTTTTGGTGCGGTACCGCTTTGCAATATCAGCTCTATTGCCTTAGACGACTTCCGGCCAATTTTCACTTGACAACAAAATCATAGAGGAAAATAAATTGCTGCTACCGACGTTCGTGGAAAGCAGTCTTTATCAGGCTGTGTAATAGGTCTCCGGCTATCTTGGGTTAGTTATATAAATATTGTTAATTGATTGGTTTGACGATTGTTTTTAGTTTTTAATTATTTTGATCTCACTCAATTATTATTTATCAATGCTCGAGATATCGGCCAAAAAGACCTAGGTTCAGATATAGTTTTAAGTAGCTATAATTTTATTTTAATAAGGTCCATTTATGACTCCCATTTATTGTCTAATTTAGACTATGAAGATTGACAGATATGGTTTTATAACTATTTGCTAATTCATTTACCTGTGCATTAGTAGATATGTGTATTTCTATCTCAAATAGGTACTATAATACCATATTATGATAAGTCTATGCAACACAAATTATAGTTATTAATTGCAATATTATTATATCAATTTATTCTATTTCTAAGTATTTTAGTAATTCTATACTACTTTTCTGTTTGTCCTAATGGTTAGCTGGGGGAGAATTTTTTAGCATTAAGTTCGGCATTTGTTTATAAGTATGTTTTTACTTGGAACAATAAGGTTTAATAAATAAATAAAATTAATATTTCTCAAATAGGAAAGAAAAAGCACATTTCATTAAAGTCGTGCTAACCAATCTTTCGTTTATCAGAGTTACTATTTGGTTAGGCTGTGATTTATAGCTGGCGCACAGCTCACATTTCACAATAAAAAAACTCATCGCCCACAAAGACTGCAGTCAAAAATAATCTTTTTGAAATAATGTTATCGTTAGCCTACGTAACTAAAGTCCTAGCCTGAAGTCATACTATGGATTTTAAAAGTAAATAGATATTCATCTTTCAAAGACGTAGGTAATTTGCCTTTACATTCATATTCTTAGGGTAAGTTGCACCAGTCACTTTGACGTTGACTTTAACTTACGCGCTGGTTGGACTGGACGTTTAGACAAAATGGCGTACTTTAAGCTTTTCTGCGCTGGTTAAAGTTAACGCCAAAGTTGATTGGTGCAACCACCTCTTACTCATTTCTTCAACTCGATGTTGAAGATTCTAGCAGCTGTTAGGTGGCTTTCTCAATGCGATTACATTAAAAGTGAATAACAAATAACAACATTAAAGATTCAATGTTACTTCACGGACAATTACAAAACGTTACGTTACGCCGCTAATGAGCAGGGGCGTCTCATAAACTTGGGTTGGGCGGACCTGCCACTGGGCACCACCTCCCCGCCCCCCCGGCCCAGCCCCGCTGGCCCCTCACACCTCGCCGTGCGCATATTTTTGCAATAAAAAAAATCGTAATCATGTTCTGCGCTGGCGCCACCAACGGTTACCTAACCATGACACAGATTAATTTGAACCAATGATAAATTCAAGCCTGAATGGTTTAAATCAATGTCAAATAAATAACGTAATATGTGTTTAATCGTTACTATAAAACAATTTCTGGAAATAAATATGAACCCAAGCATGCCTAAATGCGATAAAAATAAATAAATAGCAAATATCTGTATGGACAAATACCTACCTATATGGACAAATCACACAGATTGAATTAGCCCCAGTTCGAGACTTATGTAACGTATATTTTGAAACATATGCATATATAGATTAATATCCAAGAATCTGGTCAATCTGAAAAGATCATGCATCTTGACCAACTGGTGATCGAATCCGGGACCTCCACTGTAGCATTCCGACATGATCACCATTAGGCTACGAGATCGTCAAAAAGCATCTTTGCATCACGGATATTCAAACTAGGCTTATCTCGGTAAACATTTGAGAATTGAATTAACACAATCCAAAAAAAAGATCGAACATCACAATGAGATTTCTTTACCCTTTGAGCTGGGCCTGAACTGAACAGAGCGCCATAAAAGGCTGCCGAGGAGAATTGAACGGGCAAACATTAATGATTTTGTTTCATTTACATTTGACATTAACAAAAAATATTCTTTAAAAGTCGACGTTAACGCGGCGACCACATATGGCGTCTATTCGCCGCTGCGTACTAATTGAGAGCGACACTAGACAAATATATCGCCTTTTATGGTCGCGACTGGTATTAAGTATACTGATTAGTAAATAAACAGTATACAGGATAAGGCTGAGGTGAATCAGCTCTCGATCGGGCCGTGATTAGAAGCGATTAGCATGCGCCGTTCGGCTGATATTTCTCGTTGTTTCCATCTAAATTGACCATATATTAGCTAATAGGCTAGTTAGCAACAAATATATTAGTCATAGGATTATGATTATTGTACTCACGAAATCAAATCGCTCGAAAACTATACCTGCATTCAACTCAATCACATTTCATCAATCACATTGATGAGCGGATTTTATTAAAATGTTTATTCCTTTATATTTATATTTTTCTGCAGAATCTATGTTCGGAAACACCTTTCTCGTCAATTACAATTGTTGAATAATTCACAGAGCTTTCTATCCTCTATACAGAGAAAGGAATGTTCTACAGATGGAGTGGGATATGGTGGATGAGGATTGGAACGCATGACCCTGATCAACTTGCTACCACTTGGATACAAACAATAAAGTACCTGAATACAGCCTACTCTGAAAAATACCCTTAACAGAATGGCATGAAGCAAGCAAGAAGAAGAACATTGTCATAGGCATTATTAGATCAAGAACAACAAGGAACTGATCTTATGGAGACAGCAGGAGTAAGCCCTCAATGCAGCGGCGTCTACCAGCCACGTGGGAGGTGGGAGGACCCTGCTCAGCTATTGTCTTACAAAGCGTTATAGCATTATGCCAGTAATAGCACTGCTATTGCACACTATTTATGTAAATCCACTTGAGAATTCAATTTGTCTCTCATAATGTATTCATGGAGGACATTATTTGACGCATAAAAGTAATTCTCGTTAACGAGCTGTCAACGAGATCGTGTCGCTATCCCGACCAATGATGAGGATTGGGCAAAGTCATAAATTACCACCGATACTGGATACTACTTTTACACATATCAATTTGTAAAATGAGGAATATTTATTTTTTTATATCATTATGATTGGCAAAATGATTGGTGAATGTAGCCGATAACACGTCCAATCATAATAGACTATAGCGAGCTTCAAATGTGCGGGCGGCGAAGGTCAGGGTTCGAGCCGGCTTCCATTTGTCGTGGACCTCACTTACCCCCGGCTATCAACAGCGCTAACAGATATCCCGCATTATTGTTATCCTGACAGTGTAATAAATAGTTGCTACGATCTGATAGCATCTGGGACGTCGGCCTCTCAGGATATCAACGCGCAGAAAACGATAACCGCTCCGTATGACGGAATATCGGAATGAGTTATCGATGGTCACACTTCCCTATACTCCACGCGCGTGCCAAGCGCCAACGACTGTTTTATTGGTGTCGGCGCCGGCAACTTTCTCGTCGCGCAGACAATGACGCTCAAATTGGAAACCAAAATTATTTTTACAACTCGAAGCTATCGAAACGCATAACAATCGGGCGTCAGATAGCTCAATCGCGAACGGCTATTACCTATACGTGAACTGTCGTAAATTCCGTGAGCCACTTAACGCGGCAGCGATACTTGGGGTTATTTCGGCTGTTTGCTCGTTACGGCGTGGAGTACTTCTAACAAAAGCACCCAAAAACGTTCCCACAGTCGTCGATCACCGCAGTAAAAAAAGCAAGTATCTACGAATTAACACGTCCGCGCGTTGTGTGTGTATGAAAACACTCGGTGGCCCCGAGGAGGGCCCTCATGATGACGAAGAGCTGTCGTCGTCGCCAGTCGATAACGCAGACGCCACTATACGAGACTGCGCGTAAGATAGTTGTTTAATGTCTTTAATTTACTTTAATTTGTTGTAAATGCGTGAGTTGAAGAGTCCTCGAGTTTTCATTCCACTCAACGAATCATGCCACTCGTTATTTACGCACGATAAGAGCAGAAGTTCCAATGTCTATAGCGACATTTGATTCTCAATTAACAGGCACTCGTGCAAGTTGACCCTTGAAGTCAAGAATTTACTTAGAGAACCGCGCCTGTCGAAACGCAATAGGTTGGTTGTGTCGCGACAGTTACGCTCCACCACTAATACCCTGCGCAAACAGAGAGATGTGTGTGAAACTCAGCCCAGTTCAGATCGGACACACTCGTTAATGCGCTGTGCAAACTATACTTAATCTTTCACTTTGTGCCGCTTAGAGATAAATTAACAAAGAAATGCAGCACAAACACTGGCTGTACTCGACATATTAGCGCGTTCCTTTACTGATGGCGAGAACTTTGCACCGAGCTTTTGTTAATCTCTCAGATGAATAATTTGTGCCAGTATGTCATGAGAATGTTCTTACAACGTAAATAAATTACTATTCTTAAGTGAGAGCTAAGTAACATTTCTTGACTTTGGATTCGTTTATATAAGCAGCTTATATATGTAATGAGAAAACGTATTTTGCAAGAAAGTTCATATTCAAATGCTAGCAGCATTCTCACGCCTATCGATTTTAATACTTACTTTTCTGGTAATTGGATGTCATATTTATTCTTATATATAGCTATGTATCAATATTCTAATTGCTGTAAACTAGTAGACAGAAAATATGAAGTACCTAATTTATTCTATACACATATTTATAGTCAGGTACTAAAAGTGCCAGTCCTCTTGCCCTGGCATTTGATTTGAAGACTTGCGAAGTTTCTCATAGATGGTGTAAAGTGTTGATATTATTGTATTTCTATTTATTGAGTTAATTTGCATTGATTGGAAGTCAAACTGCACAATAAACAGATAAAGCCTATCGCAGCATAAGTTATAGCTACGACTATTTCGTAGGTCCGTAGGTATAATGTGAAAATTAAGCAGCACATTTCAATGTGGATATATACTGCAATCAGCAGTACGTAATAAGTCTGTGTGCGGACATAAACCATACATAAAATAAATCACAGATATAAGAAAATTATTATTCTCAAACCCCGTTTAAAATTGCAATAGGCAAAGAACATGAACTGACAAGACATATTCAGTAAAAAAATACAATCTGTAGTACTGCTCAATTAAATCTATCATAACATCACCAGTTCCTAGTTCCAGTATCCTGATTATTTGTATTATCCATATCTTTATTCCACAATTTTAAAATGCCAACATTGTAATAAAGACGAGAAATTGCAGCATATGTAGCAATAAACCGGGTTCCAGGTGAGACAAGCATTTCTTTTTAAGTTGTAGAAGAAACTATTAAGTAGTTTCACTTCTCGTCTTTTCGTACTTTGAGACATTCACCAGCGAGCGTGGCCAGAAGGCGCGAATAAATCAGCATTTGCCGGTAGATGGACGGTTTAATTATTGATTTATTGTCCAGTGTTGGAGCTGGGCGCCGGCTAATTGGTGCTGGCGAGCGCTCGCGTGACACTGCACAACTATTGGGACTTGAGACAAAATTCTCCAATATTGAACAACACGGTTCTCATGACTTCGTTACGTTTATCGCGCGTTCTAACAATACGCGCAGCAATTGTCCCTCTGTTTCAATAAATTATGGGTATCCTAAATGTTCATGAATAATGGCTATTGAAACGTCACGCGTAAGGATGTTTGGATGTCAAGTCAGTAGATCGCGTCTGAAGGTGATGTGACGTCACAGAGTATGGCCTTATAATCAATTAATTAATAATTTAATGCATTCTGAGCAAACCAAAGATCTAGTTTATCAAATATACGAAATCCAGTTTTGGCCAAAGGCAGGTTTTCTATTATTAATCTGTCATCTGCTTTGATTGAATTTAGAGTTAGTTGAACCTAGTTAAATGAAATTAAATAATCATCATTGTGGGTCACAGGTGGTAAAAAAAAATATCTTAAAATACAGTGTAATAATAAGAGACGCAGTCTGTTCAATTTTAGACATATAAATTAGTAATATAATTACATCAGTATTCATCCATTATCGATAATATAAAGTATGTTTTTAACTTTATAAATTCTGAATAAATAGCTATGTGACAATCCTAGGTATCAGCTACCCCAATGCCAAATTTCATAGAGGGATAACTTGAGTGCTTTTCGCAGTACCTGGGCAAACACCGCGATTATACTTTGAGTAGAAAATTATTTCGACGCTGAAAGTAAAGAAGATCGGTTCAGGAATGATCCTGAATCAATCTTAACATTCACAAAGTGAGTAATGTATAGTATTCTAAAGGCAGCATTTCGCAGTAGGTAAAATACTTACGAACTTTACCGAACGACGTGTGGCGGTGAACCGTAGATACCTCACTGAGAACAAATACCCGAGTGAGCACTAGTCAACAAAACTAAGGACTGCGCACATGGAAAATATTGGGCACTACATCATGTATTTTAAATTTAACAGTATCCTGAAGACAATTTTATGCTATGCTTTGCTTCTGTCACAGCATGTCCTCAGGGTTATGTTCGTCAAATAGAAAAGTGGCGAATCTTTCTGCTAAATTAAAAATTGTCATTGAAAGCCATTATGATATTCAAATAATGAAGTAGTCAAAACAACGGCACTTGTCCTAACCGATTGGTACTTGAACTAAACCGTTCCCGATAGTTTTAGTACTTCATCTCATAGCTAGTAGTGGAGCCGTGCCAGTACTACTACAAGCATCGTCGCACAGCCAAGCACGCACTCAGTTCTCGTTCAATATTTTAGTAGCGACGCAAGACAAACACAACTCCTTTGTTGGAGGTCAAACCTGTGTGAAGAGAGTTTCCGTGTCACACGGGCTCTTGCCTCGCTTGGTTACACATTAGCGCAGACTTCTCGGACAAATATTTTTTGTTCTCCTATGATCACCATTAGCTGGTAGGCTTGACATATTTTGGATGTTTGTTGTTGACATCCCGTCAGGTTTATTTGTACTGCGTTCATCGACACTTTCGGTTCGTTCTGAAAGATTTTAATCTGAATACATTGTGAAGAATAAAACGGGACGGATATTCGAAACTCGCACATACCGGCTACCAAGTGTGGTTGTCAAATTTCTCACTTTTTACGATATCAGAGATTTTATTCGATTCTCAAGATGCCACATACCAGCCAGAGAGAAGTAAGGGATAACGAAGCTAATGCCAAAGTTACGAGTCGCACAGCCTCTAAGATCGGCCGACTCGTAGTGACGTTATGGGTATCGATAACATCGCAATTGAGCTGGCCCGCTGATAAACAAATATTTTGATTGGTCTGTCTGCTACAAATTATGTGGGATACGATCGAAAGGGCGACAATCTTCAATGTTGGACAATATTAAACATTCCAGAAATAATAATTAGTTATTTTTATGAACTTGATTGTAAATCACTCACAATTCATCACTTTTCTGAACGCAATAAAAATAAAGAGAGTTGTAAGGAAATAAATACAATTTTGATGAAACCAAGTATATATTTTTACACAACTATATTTTTGTACTATGTGGCCCAATGACATCATGTCAATGTTCCAAGTTTTTAACTAACATGCTACAACAAAAATAGACCAATATTATAGTTTTCTAGAGCTCTGAATTAAAGTAAATAAATAGTACTTAAGTTAATGGCTGTCGGATTACTTATTGCAGCTTAATAATCAATATCAGAACATTCCATATCAGCCATTTAATTTTAAAATAAATATTCAGTGCCGCTTGTAAAGTTGTCGGCGAGAATTTTGCATAGATAAAACAGCGATAAGCATTCTTCTCGAAAGGTATCGCTATCTCTATACCATAAATAATTGATATTTTAATGTCACAAATGATCTGAATGTAACTACGAAATAATTTAATCAAATAAATGACTTTAGCTCCTCATCCCATATGTAGAATTGTAGTTCTTATTGTGTGGTACGAAGTTACAATTTGCTACTTTGTGGTGAATGGTCATTGAATCTTTATTTTTCTGAGATGTCCAACAACATGTTTTTCAAGCGAGTGCCGTGTCTAGTCCGTAAGTTATCGTATGTAATAAAATTAAATGTAACACATTTCTCTTTTTCATGCAATCTTCATAATTTATATACATTTTTAGTTCGCGACGTGTATTGGCGCCCGAGGGTATTAGTACACAGTGTAGTGTACTATGTTTATTTGTCCTCGTTTTGTTAACCTATTATTGAAATAAAATATATATCCCTATGTTGTCATGTTTTATAAACTAAACTACGCAAAATACGTTATATGGAAATTTGCATAGACCTTTGAAGCCAATAAAGCTTGTAGTTGAAAGAAAGTAAGAGATAAAACAAGCCCCTCCAAAAAAAGTTAAAAATATATATTATATTAATTACACTTATTCTTATAATAATAAGTGTAAATAACAAATCCAAATATAAACTCTATCCAAACACAAACTATATAATTTTTAATTTTAGTAAGGTTACATCCACACTCTCAAATCGACTAATGTGCAAATCGATATTTCGTTCCGTCTCTATATCAGCCTGCACATATTTATATCCAACACGTAATATATGTATGTGTAATAAATGCTGGACACTCGTTACTGTGAAATAGAATATAATCTAATATAATTTAAGCTGCCAGATTTAAATGTCACTGAGTCAACTGTTCTCATTTTATGACCTTCCGAAACAAAAGATATGAATGATGTGTAATGCGCATGCTATCAGATAATGACCCGGATATCTGCAGATTTAAAGTGATGTTTTTATGTTTGAATATGTTAGTACTAAGTTCCGATATTCATTCGTAAAAGTTCAAATAAGATCAAGAAGTAAATAAAATTCAATGTTTGTCGCAGTATCGAACTACTCCTTTTTGAATAACGATCCTGTATTTATTACGTCTATAAATGGCTTAATTGCTTATTGATCGGGACGCGATTTACAGCAGATGTTTATCTGTTCACGGCTGCGCGCCGTCTGGACATTCTCGACATTGGAATCCATCACCAGTTAATGTTGGTATTATCTGGATGCTGCTCTGGTGTGATTTATCGGTAAAGGGTGCGTGCCTGGTCTTGTTCCCGGGAGGGATGCGCTCGCGCAGGGAAGACGCAAAATACAGATAATACAGATGTGAAGAACGCTAAAATCGTATTAATTTCCGAAGAAACTGCAAAAAGGCGGTTCAGTTCATATTCACGAAAATTAGTAAATACATCGAAGAAAAATATGTATGACTAGCTTTTGCCCGCGCCTTAGCACGCGTATATTTCAGTTCTTAAAAGGAATCTATGATAGTCTCTCGTAGCGACTTCTTCACTAGGGCAGTAAAAATAGTAGGCACTGGAGTTTTTAGCATCAAAATTTCCTGAAGATAGTCTCGGTCTTCTCCGTCGACGTTCGCCTACAGTCGACGGTCGATTTTTTAAATGTTTATCCTGAAGCCTGCCTTTACTGACTCTTTGGAATTAAGTACATAATTAATAAGAAAACTTACTTCTACACCCATTGTTTTATGATGAAAGCAATAGAGCGCCTCCCGCGGCGGCGTCTGCGCCGCTACTTGCCGACGCCCGTCAGGTGGCGCGCACAAATAACGCAATAAATACCCTCTTATCGCAAATCAGCTCGTCTCTCCATGGAGGATTTATTCATGAGCATACGCATATGCTTAACCCTGCTTACATTTATCATCGACACGTAGCTCAGTCAATTAAATTAAACCGGACCATCGTGATAGCGCCCTCGCACCAAATACCAGATATTCCCATACGTATGTTATTTATTACCGTGTAATTTGTATGTGTATTATTGTCTAGATTTATAGACGATTTATGTATAACGAGCGAGTTGTTTGAAGAGCCGCTACCGCGTTTGAACACTTGTACTCGGCACGCAAATGTGCTCTACAAAGTTACGAGTGTAGAGAATAGACTCATCTTACTCAAGTACATTTTATGTAATGCTACAACTCTCTTGAAACTAAAATATTATATCGTATTATTATCTCAATCCTAAATATAATTATAAAGTGAAGTGTATTTGTTTTTTGCAACCAATGAATTCTAAATGTAGTACGAAAAAAATTTAATTGATGAATAAACTTTGATGACGTGAGAATCATGCCCTAGTTGATATAAAATAAGTATATCAAATAATGTCATGTTTTTATTTCTACTAGTTTTGCTTTCTCACCTTTGAATTTAGCCATTGCAATTATACTTGATATCGCCCGTATAATTCTGATGAACGAAACATTGAGGTTGGAAAAATGTTCAGGTGTATTTTCTGAACAGATAAACTAGATTTTTGTCAGTACGCCCTAGGCTATAAGTAGACTTCTATGGGTATGTTCAAAGCGACCCTTTAATTTGATTAGGTATATCGACTCACATAACTGTGATTAAAGGCTCGTGCTCATTGAATAATTTATGTACACATTAACATTTGATTGTTAACATCTATCATCTGTCATGGCAGCACTTCCTCTTCGTGATCAGTTTCACTCATTATGAGGCGCACGTCGCATCTCAATAATATTTTCCCCTGGTGCAGCATGTACGTTGATATGGATACAAGTTAAGTTTGTCCTCCAAACTGATACCCCATAAGACTTTTAGAAGAACTTAACTACTATACTTTAAGAAGAATACCTATCCATATTTAGATCTAATAAAGTGAGTGTTTTTAAAACCAGTCATGTATCAGCGTGCTTTTAATATCACTGTACCTGTTATCCTCCAAATCTTTACGGTATTATTGAAATTTTACCACGAATTTAGGAAATCCATTATGTATTGTACTTATCCTTAAAGGTTGGTCGATATCGCTTCAGGTATGTACTTCGTTATCTCCGCCGACAAGGCTCCGCTTTTAACGCGCTAAACGTTTTATACATTCATCACAACATTATCCTTTCGACACGGTAGCACTAATTGGATAAAACATCTGGACAAAAACGTCTAAGAAACAAACACTTTAATAACAGGGCCGCTCGTAATATCGAGGCGCAAAGGGAATTCCATTTAACATGTGAATTGGATATGTCGGATTGGTGCGAGAGCTGTCATTAGAAGGCGTTGGTCGAGGCATCTCGGATGTGGCCGGCGTGTCCCGGCGAAGCCGACGGCATCGCGTCAATGCCGCTCTGATTGATGGGGAGGAGAGCTGCCATGGATAAAACGATTGTTAGGGTATAACTAACAGTTATGATCCAAAACAAAATATGATCTTGATTGATGGACTAATGATATAAAGTAAACAAGAGGTCGCGCCAGTAGGGTCGCACCGACGAGTCGCCCGGAGCGCACTATTTCCATCATAGAGATTCATTGCAGACAAGCCGGAATTGCTTTACCCATTATGCCTCATATATCAAAAGAGCAAATAGATGCGTAGATTCTATCGAATGTTTGACGGTTAACTCTGTAATTAACCCGTCCGACAATGATCTTACAAAATAACATGTAGTTGGAATGAGATAGTGCATAGATTAATTACACTTCAACAAAATAACAAAAGACGGGAGTGTTTTCCTCTTTTAGCCTGGCGCACTGCCACAGCAAGTTTCCCCTACACAAAATTTTATCCACTTTATATAATAAACTTACATACTCATCATCGATTCATAAAAATATCATTGAGATTGAAATATCGATTCTAGAAGCCTGAATTTACTACCAGAAAGTAGGTTCCATCTCTTCATCCATTGAAGTCCTCATTCCTACATATATTATAAATACTAAAATTTTGATAAGTTGGACGGTGAGTGTTTTTTTTTTTATTTCATAGAAGTTTATTAATATTCCCCATATTGACAAACTTCTATGAAATAAAAAATAATGTACCTACTTTTTATCCCGAAATTCCAAAGAATACTACTAAGGTCCTTATTTATGGAGTAGACGAGATAGATACAGCCAAGAAGGGTTGCGAGAATCAAAAGCCACATTTAGCTGGGGATGAGTAGAAGTTCAAAGAAATAATTCTGGACAGAGATGTAGTAAAAAAAGAAAAAACAATATTTTATTTGAAAAAGAAATGTATTAATCCAGGACGCATTTAACGATAATTTCCGGGCGCACAATGTATCAGGCTCGCTATCGCCGAAGCCCGCTTCGCTCTATCACGTACATTTAATATTATAAGCTATTAGGCGCCTCGGCGAGCTCCATTACTGTGTCCATATCATAATACGGAATTGTCTGTCGGCCGCTTAGATTTTGTACTTTTTTCTTCCATTGAGTGTAAAACAAAAAGGCGGGACCGTCGGCGCCGGCCATTGTTCTCGGCCATTCGTCGCACTTCATGCTATTCACATTCAAATTAAATGCCTTGTGTACAAAATTAATTTGTCTTTTGTCTTAGGTTGGGCGAGAAGGCAGACATGTCACTGCGCAGCAGGGCGCGCTTCGTATACTCTGGCTATGGCTAGAAGCGAAGAGCGGTGCGAAGCCCATGTTTTTGAAACATTGCTAGCCGTAAACTAGCGACCTCTGTTTTCACAGTCAGCAAAGAGCAATGAACAAGTAAATTGCATGTCTCATCATATGCCCGCCCTGTTTATTAGTCAAGTCGTAAGATATGGGGAGCTACAGCAATGTGTACTGCCTGCCTGTAGTGCCCACGAACACAAAGTGATTCTTGTATTAGATTATTATCTTTTATCAGGTATTGAGATCAGTCACTTAAGATACGGCATATTTTATTGCTTACAAATACAGTGCAGTATATAGTTCAGTCACTGTTATATATGGATATCTAGTTTATTAACTTCATCCGTTCTGCTGATGGTACTAGCAAGCCAACCATGTTATATCACTTTGAAATCGATAAGGAATCTTTTTTGACAATTCGACGTGGGGAAAATGTAGGATCTGTCAACAGAATTTTTAAGTTCGTGGGGTATCAAATTCGGTTAAGTCGTTTTTAAAATATTCACAGTTGTGTGTTCGCGAGGTCTAAGTTCGTGGTGAACAACGAGTTATTCAGTGTGTAACATCAAAAATAAATTAATTTTTCCATGTGGTTCATGTCTTAGCATCTAGTGAAATGGTGTCAACAGTTATAAACAATATTTTTATACGCGATTCGAATACAATAACAAAAGCACATTGCCGGTCAGAAATTAATTTCCACGTGATTACAACGCCCGGAGAAGTGACTGCAACGGAGAAAAGTGACACTTCATTTTGTTGAAACACCGCGGATACTGCAAGTGGGCTACAGATCACGAATACGTTATTCGTATCGGAACAACCCAATGATTGATGAGCCTTCGCAATGTCAACGTTTATTTTAATATTTATTTTCTCCGCACAGTCATTACATTGTTTTATGTCTGTTGTTTTGTTTGGTAACAGTGTAAATTCCCATCTGTTTCGGACAATAAATGTTCACGTCAAATTGTCAGAGATTGGGAGGTTGCGGTGTCAGACACAAGGAAAACCCGATCAAAAAAGAACAAGTGGCGTGGCCGGGCATCACGCAAGCTGCGACCGTGACGAACTCGCAGCACCCCGCCTCTCTAATAACACGTATTTTAGTTACGTGTAATTAAAAACTCAAACATCGACAACCAACAAATAACTCCTGCCTCAATGAATCACCGACGGTCAATTAAGCGGTTATTATGAATAGATAGGTTATTAAAAATCACAATATTGTTTCACGTTCTAAGAAATTACAATCTCTAGTGAATCAGCGCCCCACCCTGACGACTCACTCAGTCGTGGTTGAGATTTTAATCTTGATATCTCGCCGTGATGCCTGCGCCCGGGCAAAACAACCATGACAATCAACATTTACAGAGTACGCGCATAATGCAGGACCTGACATAACACTAAACAATGTTTATGATAAACAAGAGCGACCGCGTGTCGTGAGGAACGTGTGATATCTGGCGCTCGCTTAATTAATATTCGGTGACTAGACAGAATGTTCGCTATAAGTATCTCATTTAAGCTAATTGTTGAAAATATGTGAGCCTGAACAAAAGTTTAATTTTAAACATTTGTTCAGGCTCACACATTTTTGTATCGATCCTATGTAATGATAAAGTCGCTCGGTGGGGTAGTTAAAATACTAAACTGAAATACTGATTTTACTTCTTATTCCAAAACCTTATCACTTACTGATTTTTTTTATAAATACGTTATGAAGCTAAACTGGAAGCGTGAGGAATATGTAAGCGCGGACCGATACAATCTCATGCGAGGTGAATTCGCGGATAATTAAATTTTGACGCACCGGCTGCTGGCCACCGGTCACCGATAGCATCGGGTGCCGTGTAACTGTGCCCAAGACGTTGTGCTCCCATTGTTATTCGGGTTTTGTTCCCACTGATATTAGGGAAAATTTATAATTTTCATTAGTACACTATTAAAATTTTCACCTTTTTTGATATGGCAACACATTAATATGTTTTCCCAACGGAAAACATATTAATATTTTGCCATATCAAAATGATAGATGAAGTCAGATTCATCTAAAAATTGTATTAGAAATCTCTAATACAATTTTTAGGTGAATAGACGATAATAACAATGTGTGTGAATTGTGTGTAAAAGTGGATTTTTACCAAGCATCCCACCAACATGGCAATGTATTTGTTATTGTTTTCGTAGTTCTATGGCATTTACTATCTTCTTTCTTCTTACTTTTACTTTTTTCTTTATATTTTCCTTATGTAATATTACCAGAAAACTCGACGTGTTGTATTTAGTTACTTACACATTTGGTAAGAGTAATAGCCTGGGCAACAATGGGAACAAACGCACGCGACATCGCGATACACACGGCGAATTAATATTTCGGACACAACTTTGGTCCGTGCGCAAATTACAGTGTTGATAGCAAATGACGCCAGTAAGTGAGCTTTATTCAACCCATTACTGCTCGTAAAGGAGCTTGCATACATTTTTTTATATTTATATATGTAGAGGTTTATATATTCGTGGACGCGACTGACGACTACATTTTAATATTATATATAAGTATTTTGATTCACCCTGTATACTATGCACAATTTAATTATTCGAAAAAAAAAAGAGTTTTAAATACAAAGTTTACAGTTTTCTGGCTAAAATTATTCATTTTCTACAATATTTTATTGCTACCTATGTAGATGTTATCGCTGATATTTTAATTATTTTCATTGGACCAATATTTACATAATAAATAAGGTGAACAAGTGGTGTAAATAGCGATTTTATTTCGTTCCACCGAGTTCTTTTTCTTTAAAATGTATTCGTCCCGTGACAATTATAACGTGTAATTAGTAACTAAATATATTATGTCCAGTCAAGTCAGTCAGTCCCAAAACCTGAACCCTGGTACTTGCTATATTAAATTATCATTCAGTAGTTTTTGTATGAATTAAACATTCATTAATTGTTATACAACTTTCAAAATTCTAGTAGACGCGATGTAAGTAAATATAAGACACCTATGACAAATTTCTTAGAAATCCTTAGAAATAAAGACGCGAGCTTAAAGTAAGTATAACGAATAAAAATAAAAACATAACTTTTGAATAATTCTTCCAGATTGTAGTGGTGCTACGTGAAGGACTCATAAGGACAATTCTCGGAACGCCAAGCGAGACAGAAGGAACACGGTACCTGGTCCGCGCCTGCGTGAAATGCACTTCAAACCTGTCTCGATCAATCCACCTCTTATTGCTCGTGTTAAATAAAAACGTCTCTTAAAATACCAACCGAATGAGCCCGTTGACACTTGTCATTCCGGCCCTCAATTCTTTATATTTGTCTTTGAAATGTGATGACAGTGGTACAAATTACAAGTACAAATCTGTGCGTCGTTCATAACGCCCTATCTCGAGCGCGTGATGGATGCGCGTGCGCTCCGCTCGGATCATCGCGTCGTAATTAATACCGGCTAGGCCATGGGAATCACTGTCACTCGATGTCGTTTTCCACTCGGTAAAGTAATGCCGAATAGTGTTCTGTCAAACGCTGGCTATTTGTTACTCAGACATTTCGAATCCGGTCCGAGAAACAATTACCAATTTCTAATTTATAACAGGAAATGTTCATGCCAAAGTGTCGTACAAATCAGTTGCAGCGATCGTTTTTTAAGCGTTCCACAAAGGTAGTAAACATAATTTAAAGATAACGAGTGAATCGTAAAACTCTTGTGGTAAATAGGTCCGAGTTGAGCTGCGCGGGCGCAGACGCACGCTATTGTTGCGTGCAATTTACCGCCGGCTTCAATCGCTGAAATATTTCGTGCAACGGGCATGTCCAATTGCTAACGAGCCGACTGCGACGTACAAATGAATAAGCACTTCATGCATAGAATAAGTGTCTGCACTTTTCCCTTTCTGACATTAACGAGGAAGAAATGGGATATTGATAATCGTAAACTGTAAGACTAGCTAACACAAAGACTAGTAAGGTACCTAATATACAACAATCACATACAATAAGTACTGAATTTTAGTTACAATTACAGCTTCTCGTTTACAGGGAACTGAGTAAATATTTGTTTGATATGCGGTTGATTTACTTATCTCAAAATTATTTCTCGAAGTTTATTGGTAAATTACTTAAAAATTAATGTATTATGGCTTATGAATGCAATGTATTTCAAACTGTAATGAAGGATATTTTCCAGATACCGTTGTGTACAAAGTCTTCAGAATAAAATGCCACAGATAATGAGTTAGCAGTGGTGAAGTAATTCTTGTCGTTACAAATTCCTACAGTTCCTGCCTGCCTGAAGTTCATATACCAAAAAATAATATATTTACATATTACATATGACAGTTATACTTAGAATATTATATAATTCATAGAATCTGTTATCTGAGAAAAATATGGACCGAAGAAGTAGGTATATATTACCCCTATTTCGATTGATACCTCTATATTCAATATTAACTTTGTCCACTCAGCCCATCCAAAGTTCAGATGGCAAATCATCGACTATGTCTATGAAAAAGTACCGGGAAAAATACCTACACAAAATATTAATTTATATATCTGAACAAAAAGAAAACATTAAAAATCCACAACATGTTTCGTCAAACCTATAAATAGGCTTACGTATTTTAATAAATTAATTTTCTTTTTAATTTCAAATAAATATGTTTGTATATTTTATGGCAACACTGCCTTTATGTCATGTCGTTCTTTGCCTATGAGCACTTCTGTTGCTATCAGTTCTATGACCGGGCAGGTTTCAAAAGCAGGAATTAGCTGCACTTATCCCATCTAATGGATCGCCGCACGTGTGCGCATTGTTACAGCTTCTCTCACAGCCGTATAATCTCAATTATTTATAACGTAGAAGGTGAACTCCATTCAATATCTCACTCGTTGTCATGTACCTACTTTGGTCGATATGTTAAAAATGATAAGGTGAACAGTGAGATGAGGAAGTTGAAAGGTTATCACAAATCCCTTATTCGACAGATATATCAACAGACCATCTTATAGTGTCCTTCAAAACCTGCATGGGAATATAATGATATTGGCATAATTATATGTACGTTCAAATTACATCCAATTTACATATCTTTAGAATATATTTGAATATTAATCATTAAAGGCTATCATTAAAAGAACAAGACTTAATAAATAAAGTTGTTAAACTTAATTACTAAGCTGCAAGCGCAACATATCGGCCAGGCTAAATGCTCTTGGATGATGCGTATAGTATTCTCCAACTTAGGATTTCTCATACGAACCCATTCGAAGCAGCCCGCGGCGACTGGTGCGCCGGCGCAGCCAGCCATTCCCTGGATAGTTACGGTCTTTGTTTGGCCAACATTTAACTCCAGATAATTATTTTCTTATTGTATAAGTCTGCTAAATTATGGTAATAATGAATCAACTATTATAATAAATACATTTGGTTTTTTTTTCTCTTTTGTGTTTTTATCTTATATTATGTATACGAAATTCATATTTCATTATCATTATATTCCATTTATGTTTAACGGTACAAGATGAAAACTAACAATTTCTTAATCTACCAAACGTCTTCATTAGTACAATACTCTATTACGTTGCAAAAGTAAAAGACAGGTATTAAAGTTCTAAGTTGTAATTTGAAATATAGGTTCACATAATTTTGTTTAACTGCTAAGTGCTACATATTGCACCATAATGAGAAAAGTAAACAAGTTATAATAAGTAGGTACTTACATAGTTAAACATAGATGGGCTCATAGCTCTCATAAAACACAAAGTAGTGTGAGCTGTAAGTAATTTTATAAATACTTACACCTCAGACTGCTATTGCTTTTAGATAATAATTATATTGTAAATAAGATAAAAGAAATTCATGTGTTTATGTTTTCACGTGAAGAACTCTCCATTCATCTTTCATGTTTATAAAATGAGAATCGTTTTACCATATATTTTAATAGCCACTAACATTATATCCACCAAAGAAGCTACCGTTTACTTTTTCACTAGTATTGCATGCGTTGTAATAAATCATCAATGTAAATAGGAAGACAGGCAGAATATCAAATGGAGAAGCATAAAAATAAATAATAGACCTCGAATAAAATTATGCGTATCTCATTAAGGCATCAACATCACAATTGTGATCGATGAAACTTGGTTGTAACTGTTGTATATTGAATCATCGATGGTCTACAGTTCTACACTACAAAATGACCATATTCAGTTCATTACCCTTTCCCCCACTTCAACAGTTGAAGTCACTTTAAGTTTTCAAGCAACGAGTTGAAATTGGTTCGGATTAAACAAATCATACCTAAGTGTGTATTTTGGATATTATGTCCATTTGCCACTGTTAATTTGCCATATGTATGTTCCATGTATTACTATAAATATGCAGTGAGAAAATTCTTCTTCTAAAGTTTTCAATTCAATTTAAAGATTTTTTTCAAACTTAAGTAATTACATTTCTTGGGAGATGCATACTCTGGATAATCCTGCCCTGGTTTGAGAGCTATAGTGCCAGTTTCGTACTGTCCTAACAGAGTGACCCCTGACCCTTCTTATAGGCCGACTGCCTTGCGAGATCCCATTACACTTGCCTGCTTTATTGTCCATAAAGCCTTAAGTGTCAATGTTCCCTCGGCGACACAACGTCTCTGTGTTGCATAATCATCTTTTTTCAAGTAAAATGAAAATGCGTACGTGCATGTTTTGTGTAGAAGTATGTATTTGTACAAGAGTAAAGCGCTTATTTATTTTGAGAATTAATGTAGGCCTAGGTTTGGGGTATTTTTATTTCTCAAAAAGACGTTGAAAAGATACATTTATGTTAGGTTACCTGAATACACATTGTCAATTTCAAATCATTAGGTACCACAAAAATATTTTTCCGTATTAGTTTTTCGATTTCATTTCGTAAGTACTGATTACTTGAAAGGTTATCTTGGTATAAAATACGTTTAAAACCGAGACTTCCAGACATTCATTTTACTATGTCGCAGTCCATTCACGAACTAATAAGAAAATAATGTGGCAGCGAGTAGACGAACACATAATAAGTAACAAAAGCGTGTAAAATTTCTCAAACGTCAGATTTATATGGCTATCTGCTTCTAAAGCGTCCGTATTTCAGCCGCTGCGACTATTTAGTCGCTGGTGGGAACACGTGTGTAACCGAATCACCTACAAAAGATTAAGAGGTGGTAATTTGACGTTGATTTAGGTGGAGCGACGGCTTTCATCCTACGGATTGTCTTACTCAGACGCTGCGTTTGTCTCTACTCTCTACCTTCCCAGAAGATCATCCTTCCCTTTATAATGTTCTAATTTATTGCGTGTGACGTTAATAAATTTTTGTTAATGTCTAATGATCGTATTCGTTTTCGTTTAAAATTACCCTGACATTAATTCAAGAATTTTATAAGGAATTCAGGTGTAAGTCGTTCCTTGAAATTAGAATATTAATGTTTAACACATTTTTAAAAGATCTGTAGCTACTCGTAGGACCTGAATAGCACAACATATGTTAAATGGCGGAGATAGATTTTCCAATACCACTTGTGAAACTTGATATGTGTTATTACTTGTGTTATGTCTCTGCTCGGGTAAAAACATAATAAATTATATACCTAAACCTTCCTCAGAATTCACACTATCTACTTTACTATTCGTGAATCCGTGCAGTACTTCTTATTGCGAACAGACAGACAGACGCGGCAAATGACTTTGTTTTATAATATATAAGGATATATAATATAAGGATTGTATGGATGCTGGCATTTGGCGGTTGAGCACTTTTTGTCTGTGCATTTTTTGAGCGCGTGCGGCGTGCAGCCGGTGGCGGGCGCGCCGGGCGCTGATGTCATCGGCTCAACTTAATGTTGTTTTCCGCCGTCGCGTGGGTGCGGCAAACAATTTCGGCGGTGGCTACACTGAGTGCAAGAGTTTTCTTCTTGTGAAATATTAATAGTAAAAGGAACTAAAAACTATAAAACGAGAGGCACTTAAAATGATATAGGTAAAACAAAGACGCTTTGTTAGGAACAAGTCAACATCAAGCGTCCATTTACATGTAAGAATGGAATATATCTCAACTATCTGCTGGTTCTAGGAACGTGATCTCTTTCCCTGACATCTTTGAAATAATACCAGAAATTCTAGAAATGGGAATGACTGTATATCCCGTACTTGGGAACGAAACAATTACATATTTTGAGGTACCTCGAAAAATACTACGTTCTACGTACTATTAAAAAGACCGAAGCGAATATGTATTCTTTTCTATAGCCTGTTTATGTATCTCACTGCTGGGCAAAGGCCGCCCCTTTTCGTCTTCCATAGGTTTCTGTCTTGGACCGACTGTGGTATGGCGGCGAAGCCACGCGAATATACACAAAAGGAATTTCTAGTATCCATAATCATTATTAGTAGTGATGGAATAAAGTTATATGAATAATTACATGATTTATACTTAGCTATATACAATTTTGACAGCGATTCTCAATTGCTTCCAGTGTGCCCCGGGCATACACTAAACTTATGAATGAAATAACGTTTTGCAAGAGCGGATGTTGCGAGGTTGCTCGCGTCGAATTAGGTTTAGAGCCTTGTGGAGCTTGATGAATGAACCTCGCCCCCCACCCGACCCGCATCACAGCCGACCTCGCCTCGCCTCATACCTGTAATAAAATACATAATATACTGCTTAAATGTATACTACTGTAAGACAGCGAATTTTAAGCTGACAATATTATAGAAAAAAATGGTAAGTATATACAAAATATATACGACAATCTCTCAAATATTACTTATTTCGGTCATAAAAACAAAATCAAATTTTTGTGTAACTGATTTTATCGGGACATAAAAAAGTACTGTTTGAGAGACAAAATGAATATATAAATTATTTTCAGATCTCAAATTGATTATTTTATGAATGAAATAATTTATTATGCAATGACTGTTACCGAGTAATACGGAAGATACGTGGAGGTGGAAACGAAAACATATCATTTCGTGTGTGGGCGTATCCACATCATATCGCTACCGGGCTTTACGATCTTTGTTATATTATCCAAACTATTATATTACACTCGAGCTACGAAAGCAAATGAATCTTAGGAAATGATATTAAGACGTTTGCTATTTTCATTACTCGCGAACGCAAAATAAACCATTATTAATTTACAAAGTAATTTATATCAATTTTTACAAATAACCGCCTTTTAAACTCATCGTTTTAAATTTTCTTCTAAAAATTGAAAACAAATTATTTTAATAAGTTTTGTATCATATGCAATTTTTACACTTGAAAGTAAATAACATGTCCACTTGTATGAGACATGATAATAAATTGATTTCAAAGGATTTTTGATGTATATGTATATTTAATTTTATAGAATTAACCAAGATGACATTAATTTTTATGACTATATACCTAAGCTCTAAGCTTAGAATGATTGAGCTCAATTACCTTACTAGGTAAGTGGTGTCTACTCAGGTTCATATCCTATGCTTTACGATAATCTAGTTGCAATAATAAATACAAAGCGGCAAATTACACGGTATTAATTTTAATTTATAAGTGTTTGAGATCATTATTGATATCAGTAACTAGTATTCCTGTGAGATAATACGCTTTATTATATTTCGTATTTCAATAATAACATAAATTTATAAACACTCAAGGAAATTTATATTAAAATAGATATTTCAAAATAATTAAAGCATTTTACTACGATTGTTATTTGTTTTATCATTTATTTTTTCAAATGTCGCTGCCACTTCCACCTGGACTTTCGACTTTGTGGCATGGTACTCGTATATAGCCATATGTCAAATAACAATTTTCTACCAATAGTTTTTAAGCTAAACCGCAAACAGATAAACTGTTCCTCAATTTTTTTTACTTCGGAACCCTAAAAAGTAGGGAGATGGACCCATGACTCTAGAGAAACCGACGTGATAATGGCTTAGGATGTAACGGAAACCACTCAGATAAAAGAGATTTAATTACCAATATGTTTTTGGGACTATTTATAACTGAATGAATAAGTCGCCTACATACCTTCAATGGTTTAATGTAATGTAGAATATAGTGTAAGCAAATTGAATGGAGGGAGACTACACGACAACGAAACCCATCAAGTTTTTGTCAAATTGATTCCGTTTATTGCACAAGGTAATGGCTTCACTCAGAGACAGTACAACCAGTTATAATGACTATAGTACAGGATCATTCGATCAATCGATCGTTTAGAAAACATTACCGACTTGTTGTTGTTTATTACTGCTGCCTATCTTAATTGATTTCTTAAGAGAATGGTAATCGTTTTGAATAGAAAATCTCGATTTTCATGTGAATAACTACAATTCATGTCAAAGTCGCCACTAATCTGTAGAAATTAAATTCTGTTCTTAAAATTGAATCTAATGTTAAACTTCCGCATGATTTTTTATTTAATCTATACACCAAGGTAGTGGATTACCCCAAATTCATTGCAAATCCGCTTTTTTTGCTTATGAGTAGTATTTAGTATAACCAGATAGGCAATCGACTGTACAGTAGTACATAATGAATTGGCATTCGTGTAAATCCAGCTTAAACCGATAGCACTCAGGGTCTCTGAACTCACAATAAAATTATATTTGACACCGCAGACGGCTATTACAAATTGAAAGGGAACAACTTACAACTGATGCTGAGTTATGGATAATTGCATTGCGCACAATCGAACTGCACGGTAGTCGGCCAAGCTCACCATAGTATCGAAGGACTGAGTTGAGTAATATTTTAACTGTCGTTGTTTACGGTGTCAAAATATAATAAACCTACATAGTTTTTATTATGAACGACATAAATATACAAGTAATATATTGAAATTGTGACCTTTTTGTGGAGATATCGACACAACTGGCGTATAGATATATTAGACTGAGCATAAAATATGCAAACTATATTTAAATATCCCATGATACTATCTAATTACTTCTTAAAATAGCCGTTTACGTTTATCCTTGTGAAATTGCACGTACCAACGTCCATACTTAGCGCAGTCGTGCAATATTATTCAGCGAAAATCTCAAGCTAAATGTCACAGGCATTGCTCGTGTGCATGTATTTTATTGCCTTGTTATTGCACATTCAAAGTCTCTCGTTCTATCAATGAGATGACATCACCGGTCTATGAGCAGTATCAATGAGCACTGCGTGTGCGCAAATCTAAACATGGGCAATGTTATCCGAGTAGGGTACAATGTCAAAGTGGCATTACTTGAGTGAAACGTCGCGGTTGCGTCGCTCCACCCGCTCGACTTTACATAAAACTTCAATTTGCATAATGCATACGGAATATGTAAACTTATCCGACACGCCCTAGCGAGTGACACGGCCTGAGGTGTGCCTGGATAACATTATTCTCGTTGGGACGATATCCAAGTCTAAATAGATCGCATTTGCAAAGCAGTCGTCTCGCAAGCGGAATTTTATTGGCTTCGAGCTGATATGATTTTTATGCCTCGCTCGTATGGTGACCTCACGTCCTCTATTATATTGATTTAGATTTATAAAATGTGCTTTATTTTATATTGTTTTTCAACAAACGAAAAATAATTTATAGTGGTCTACAAAATACATATAACAAAGTAGAAAATGTGTATGTGATATATTATGTTGTTTGTATTTAATCACCATAATGCTTACGCAAAATAAAAGAAAGCTATTTTTAATTGTAATAATCTTGTTCATTGTTACAAAATTATTGTTGTACTAGTTGTAGCATGCTAGAAATTATTTTACTATTTAAAACTCAACTTTGTATTAGATAAGTTTACCTGACTTACCTAACCAGTGTTTTATCTTTAAGGCTAAACATAAAATAAATGTGCTTACCCCTACCTAGAAGACGTAAGAAAACCAAATGAATGAACAGTATAAATCCATTCATGAATGGATACACAATATTGGTATAATATGCTGCTTTATATAAACTGAGTAACCAGTTATATACCACAAACAATATTACTCGCTTCGAGGTATTTCTGGTACGAATATACTCGTACATATATGAAATTGAATGTAACGTGAATTCATTTCCTCACGAATGTAAATATTGTATGGACTCGTTAAGAGCGGCCATCCGGTCCTTATTAGCTTAACACGCGCCACAATCCCTATTTTACATACAAATAAAATTACAAGGCCACCATAAAAAGTGTTTATTAAGACTTTATACGCATTTAAAAATTCGTAAAGTCTTATTCAGAGCCGGGTTCAGGCCCACGATCGAAATGCGAAGTTTTAAAATGATAAAAATACTGTCGTTCGAGACTCGGAAATGAGACGTAAATGGGAATGCCTGTAAAAAGTAAATAAGCCACGACATATCTTCTGTCACGACAGAATCCGATCATTGTTGCATAAAGTGTGGTATTAAGGGGCCGATGGGGCGGTGCACCCTATAAGGAGAAGTCAGGACACCCACAGCACGAGCAACACGCGAGTCATTCATACTAAGTCTTGCCGCTACAATGTTACACCATACGGATACATTATACACTATCACCTATGTCTTTATCCTTTACGAGGTAAACAGAGCCAAGAGTTGCAAACTCGAAAGTTACGAATTGAGGTTAAACATTGACAGACTTGAAGAATCTCCATTTTACAGCTCTTTCCTTTGATTGACTTTTACAATCTTCGTGGATAACATATTTTTCTTTTACGTTTAGTCCAGGTTGGAATGTCGAAAGTTTTCAAATGCGAATCATAAGTAACTTCCACCTGCTTCATCAGAAAAATTCGCACATCCGTCCCATCCCAACGTTTTTTGACGATGTTACAGAATCGAAACACTGGAACTTGAAGACAATAGATTTTCCAGCGTGATATTAATATCTTTATTCAACTTTTTTGAAGACAATAAATTGAAAAGACAAGTTGTTATTTAATAAAATGAATAAATCACTACATAATTTACACGCGCCGCCGATTTATTTATTGTTAGAATGGAAATTTTAAAATATTTTTTATAGACATATTTTTCTTCTCAACACATTTTGTGAATATTAGCCCGAAATGACATGGACTTTAATGTTCGGGTATCGCTTACACAGGTCAGATTACTGCGCAATGTAAAGCGAGACATATAAACACCATGTTTATTTGGTTTGCTATGTTCGTGATAAAATCGTATAATAGCATTTGAGAGCCATAAGTTGGCCATCTCAATTGAAAGGTCACAGCACAGCGTATATATTCATATAGGTTATCGGAGTATCCTCTCTCAAGACTTTCCAATTAAGCAATTTAGATACGAGCACCGGTCTGACACGACGTTATACGAATGTAAAACAACGGCTATCGGAATGATAATTCAGTGGTGTAAATAACAATAAAGTTATCAGAAAAGCCAGTGTGGTATGGGTTTTGACAATAAAATGTGTCGTGTAGAGTATCGAGCGGGCACGACCCGCCGCGTTTGGTATTAGGACGAATTTATGATCGCTCTCACTCAACATTGTCTTAAGCTAGGTATGGTTACAAATTAAGCAAGAGTACAGATATGTTACGTTGTACAAAATGTCACGAGGATTTGCATCGCAGTCATGAATTACTACTACTAACTTCATTTTCAATTAAAATTCCTCAGGTTTTTGTAAGCAATAGCCATTCTTTATCATCAAGCTTTACATAATTTCAGCTAAATAAAATAACATTTTGTTCAAAATTCAATGACATATTTTTGAACATTGAATGCTAAAATTATTTAATAATTTATTTTAAATAAGTTCCAGCTCCCTGCGTCTTCGTATAACAAACAATAAACGCCAGCCTTTTGCTAAGGATGTGCCAACTTTAATCGATATTAGGAACAAAATAACTAACACATGAATGTATCCATCTACTCCATGAATATTCTGTGATGCTGCGTTGCGTTGCGACATTGCGACATAGAACTACGATACCACTGCGACGTTCGCCCAGTTATCTTATGGTGATTACCAGCCCAACCAATATCGATTAATGGAAACAGAAATTTATTTAATGTTGCAGCACTAAGTTAACCAATAAATAAAAAGTTTGCATTAGCCTATCTGTTAGTGCGCTTTATCTTTTAATCCATAGCAAAACAGTGTGCTACAACATTTTGGTCTGTGGGCATGGTCTATATAGTATAGGCGTTCAATTTCTTTTCCTCATTTTCATTGTCCGAATATCATCATCCATAACACATTTACTATAAACTTCAGTATCTATAATTTTATGTCAGCAGTTTCGGTTTCTGCGACTATAATCGTAGTTATATAGTGCTTTATTTCTAGTCCACTCTGGTGCTAAATGACTATTGAACGAGAAAAAAAAGATAGCAAAAGGCCATTCAATTAAAGCCCATGTAAATCAATATAGGCAGAATTAACATACAGTGTTAATTATGTTCAATTGTGTAAGTGAGATCGGGCTGGGCGTAATCTATTGCCATTTAAATAACAGATGGAACAATAATAGTGCAACAAGAAAGCTTAGTCGAGTCCCGAGGCGCTTCGACTTGGAACTAAATAGTGATGGGATAAAAAACAGCCTACTGCTATTTGGTTTAAAAAATATTTTATTATATACCTACCTGATTTTTCTTTTTTTAAGTTAACTATTAAGAGCAAGTCTTTCACGATAAAACTTAACCCAATTTCGAATTCCATTATTTTGATTATATATTTACCTAGATTTCCAAGATTAAATAAAAATTGTCGAAATTATCAGGTGATAGAACACTAGTTTTAATTTATTTAACTTATAAAATATTATATTACCGTGACGTATAATTTACTGCAATACATAAACACCAAAGCACTTGCCAACAATACATTTTCTGTCATAAAAGATATATAGAAGTAGTATAGAAAACAATAAATATATGTATATTTGATCACAAATATACTATAACTTAATAAATAAATTGATATGAAATATTATTTTTATTTAAAGTTACTTAAAGTTAAAATAAGCATATCTAATAAAATAATTAAAATCGTGTGATGACTCGAGCCCGTTTCATCACTAGAGGAACCTGTTTGTTGCTCTAATTAACAATACACAAATCGTAGCTTGTATGCAAATAAGGCGGGGTAGAGGCCAAGACTCGACTCGAATTCCTTAAGTGATAAGAGAAAAGACGAATTTTATTGAGGAGGCTCAATTTTGACTGTCATATAGGAACTGTTTCAAAACAGTTATATGGCTTGATACTTGAAAATGACATTTTATAATTACAATATTATGCCAAAGCAAAACTAATATGTAGTACACATTTATATTATGAATCATATGTTTTGATTGTGTTGATTGTCCATATACATTTATTTACTTATTTATTTATATTACTTAGTACTTTCAAGATAATTAATTATCTCTACTTTAAGTCTATTACAGATACAACCACACAGGTAAAGACATAGTCATTACATTTACATTGCTATACACTAAATGAATGTTGAATATTTATCTAATATTAATCATTTTTAAACACTAACAGTGTCTAAACCTTTGGGTGTCACAACACAAGCATCAAGACGCTCTGGTCGGCGTGTGAGCGACGTTATCGTAAAATTGAATTAAAAAAGAGAGATAATAAAAGAGGATCGCGTCGTAATTCTGGGCCACGACAACACAGCACTTTTATTTGGAGGCGCGCGTGTGGCGCGGGGGGCGGGGGACCTAATCGTGCGAGCTTCATTTTGTTCCCTTTGGAGCCTTTTGGAAACATAAAGCTAACGCAACAAATTAATAAGCCCACATATTCTAAGAATAATGAGTTATTAACTGTTCTGTACTTACATGATTTATGGTATTAGGAAACTTTCCTTGGATAAGGAAACATTCTTAGTAATGTTCAAATAATTCAGCAAGTGTGCAATAACAACAAAAAATAAAATCTATCGAATAACTTAAAAAAAATAAAAGTAACCGTTACGCAATGTTCTTTGCTACGGTGGCTACGATATCGTAGCACAACAATGCGCTACGAGTGCTATAAGTGCTACGCAACGTCTTCTCTAAATATACTTATAAGATTAATAAGAATTATATTTCTTGATATAATTTTTATTATTCTTACCAAAATTAAGTTATATTTCTGTTAATGGTATATTTATCTTAGAAATTAATGGTTATATAACTAATTTGTCATTTTCCTATGTATTTTGTATGTAAATACATAAAATAGTATTTAAATAAATATCTTTTTACCAATTAATAAAAAAGGAATTAATATTTTAGGTGCAACAGGAGTACAAAGCGCGTTATGGGCTGCGCGACCAGGACAATCTTCTTTTATTTATATCCTCCGTGTGACTGTCGCACCTCGGGTCGCCATTCAATGCGCGCCCAAAAGAGGTTCGGGCCAATAAACACTCTTCAATTTATAATACCCCACATGCAGGTGCAAATAAATATAACTAAATGCTTCCCTGGATTTTGCTTGTCAAAGCTCTGAAGCTAATATTTGTTATACCGTCAAGGAAAAATAATATTTTTCATAAAGATATTTTCTGTGTATTCTAAGTTGATAGTCAGATGTAGTACAGTGCGTACTGCAAATAATTCGTTGAAAGTACCTAGTATTTGTATATCATTAACAATTTAATTTATAAATAATAAATAAATAAATAATTTTATTTCAGGTAAAAAAAAGGTACATAAGTACAGTGTAAAAAACCTAATACAAATGCCAGTAACCCATATTACAAATACCTTACAGACTAACATACATATAAATAAAATATTATTAAAACTTAATAAAATTTCATAGCTAGTAGAGGCCTTAAAGTGCAACGTAAAAATAAATATTATTTTTAAAGTACAATGTCGTTTTATGATGTTCATATTTGTTTATTTTTGATATAAATTTAATTAAATATAGCACAAAATATAAAGTAAGATTGATTTTATAATATACAATAGATTTTCTTTCGATTCAGGAATTCGAATCAAACTCAATGTCTTCTGTTTTTTTGGGATGTAAATTTTACTAATTCACTAAAATAATTAAGTTCATATATTTTTCAATCAGCTGCAATCAGAGTCCGTAATGTATAATGTATGGGGTAAATTTTCATTAGAGCTCATACAAATGCAATCTACTAAACATGCTATATTCTATGAGATGAGGCTAACGAACATGTCCAACCAGAATGGCCACTTGCCGGTTGGAGACCATATTTTTATCCAGCGTAATATTGGAAGCGCATTTTTCCGGATAATACTACAGAGAGAGGAGGCAGTCCAGGCTGACTTGTAATTTCAAGTGTTTACTCGACGTATGCGCAGCAGGGCGTCCTATAACAATGCCCATATCCTTTTCACATAAAATATATGAAAAGTATGGCTACCAGCGAGCCATGGATCGACGGGCCGATAGGTACACGTTCGAGTATGCTAGCTACCTACAGAGAATTTTTTACGAGGGATCAAATTGATTGGTTTAGTGATAATATCGAAGTTGCGCGTATTGTACTCGCGCGCAAGCCGGGAGCCCAAACTGGCTCCCGTGCGCGCGATTATGCAGCTCTACTTCTCACACCTTTTAAGAGATGTAATTTAAAGATTTCGACGATAGTGTAGTAATAGATATGCACATTTTAATGCAGCAGAGAAAGCTTAAACGGTTGTTCAGTTTTGGAGTTTATGGATACAACCGCTACACAGCTTAAATCTACTTATGTCGAAGATAACCATCTCGTCTATGGTAACGTACTGTTAAGATACAGTGCCGTTATCGGTTTAATAAAATTATGGGTCACGCCTGTGATTGTGGTGAGAAATGTAATGTCTTATTTTGAAGTAAGCAATGACTATAAGTCAACTAGTTACATTCTAGAAATGAAATTTAATCGAAACAACGAATTTATTGTAAGCGCATGCGCACTAGGACGTGCTCAACGAGAGAAACACAAAACCACGAAGATAAAAATATATTACAAAATGAGATCCACTTTGTGTTTTGAAATTACAATCAAATAAATTACTTTTTATTGCTCAATCTTGTTGGATTTTATTAAGGTATCGGCGCTGAACGCGAGAATAAAACATGGTGGGTTTACGCGAGACACGATCCGTCGGCCGACACGTCCGGGCTCACTGCGGGTTGTGCAGAGCTCGATACCACTCGACGCTGTTTTGGATGTAAACATTCTAACAATATTATATGACATTACATTATATCCTATTCAGGCAATAAGGTACAAATAGATATCATGGAAGCCGGATACGCAAATCTTCATGCCAAGGTTCATATTTACAAGCACTATCACTTTCACCCATTAGTTACGTATATGAGAAAAAAATGACAAGTTTGTGAATAGGTAGCAATACCGTCCTAATTTAAGAAATTCCACTTCACACTTCCATTCAGTATTCTCTTCTATTACCGTAATTCACAACTTGTTCGCTCGTTCGTTCCACGAGCTAATTTTGTTACATTGACGCACTCGTTCTAGTGAGCACCACACAGATTACAGTCAGTGAAATTTACACCTCACAATTTACTCGAGTATTAGCGTTGCTTGTACCTCATGAGAATACTAACCATTTAGTCTGTCTACTCATCACTGATTAACGACACAAACAATTCCAATGGCCGCCTGAAGCTATCTATAAATGTCAAATCGTATTTTCAACTGGAAAATAAACAAATCAATGTGCCTCGGACAGGGGAGACACTGGGGCATATTGTGTTGATTAATGCTGATTGCTAAAGTGCGTCGACGCATGTATAAGTAATGCAGCACCCACCGCCGCGTTTCCGCCTTAACCGGTCCTAGAACAATGTGCCCAAACATTTACTCATTTACCATTCGTCGTACAGAATCGCCCCCATGACATACTGGACGTTTACAACACCCATTTACATAAGTCCCAAGTGTGAAATACCCCTAAGGTACGACAAATAGCTTTAATATAATTAGGAATCGTTTGTCACAGAGCGTTCTACGAAATAATTGCAAGTTTAACTCAAACAATTTCAGCTTGCGCTCATACACAATAATATTGTAACTATATGCATTTTGTACCGAGGGGGTAAAATATATGCTGGTTTAGGAGAGGTGCGAAATCGTTGCGAGAACAAAACACTGCGCGTGTGTCCCTCGCCCAAGGAAACCGATTTATCATCGTCACCCAGCTCAGCGACTTGTAATTGTACGCCATATTGTTACCTTGAATTATGGGACTAGTGTGAATGGGTGTCTTCCGCTTAACCTGAATTTGCGTATTTTCTATTGTCTAACAAGAAAATGAACTGTATTTTGTGTTTATTTGTATTCATTCTGTTACAAAGTTTACCTACATGTATTCTGTATCAATAATCTACAAATAAAAATAAAATAATTGTTAATCCCCATAAATATCCAAAAGGTGTTCAGAAATAGTTGATCACGGCCTCCGATTCCATTCCCTAAGCGACAATGCTATATTTCATTGAAAGCTTACCCCACGCAGCGCCACTAGACAAAAATCGCATTGCCTCCCCATATATTTCCGTTGTCAGTGACCAAGGGACAATACGGTAAAGGATTGTAGAAAAGTGAGCATAAAACACGGCGCACGCGCATCGGGTAGCTTCGATCGGACATTGAGCATCAGCATTGTGACGGGGAGCGGGTGATCGAGCTGCGATTCGGCGACTGCTTGCGCAAGGGGCTGTCCACTCGAGTTTTTATGATCCCGATGAGCTTATGTATTTTTTGATTCAATACCTCTTAATTCTAAATTTTCTAGTAGCAATTAGCTGTTTCTATGAAAAAGCTTGGTATGAACAAACGTAAAGTAACAGTTATAAATGCGATTGATAACTTCATTCGTACCTTCGACATAATATGGGCCCGAATCAACAATGTAGCCCATACAATTCTATACATTTCTAACTATCGTCAACGATACAAGCTTTTGAATAACTAGTTCGTTGTGACAAGTGTAAAACCATTTAATACCATACTACCGAAAAAATAAAATAATGTTTATACAATTAACTTTTCATCCACATAGCTTTTCTTCAAAGTCGTTTTGTTTGACAACGTCATGTAATTCTCGTTTTTTTTATAAGTAACCCAGCCGGTCATAGCCCTAAATACTGTGTCGTATCTGAGTGGACAGCCCCTCGCGCAGCCTGCGCAGGAGTTATGACGCGGAGCTGTTATCCCGCATCGCCTGCGAATGCTTACAACCCTCTCTTCTCGCAGCTTACTTGTTAGTATTTCTCACAGAAACAATGAGCTTTTAATGTTTAGTGTAGCGATAATAATACACCTGTAATATACGCTCAAGCTTCAAGGTGCATATGTGATGTGTAAAGCTATTTGTGCTTTCAGCAGATCAGTATTGATTAACTTGACAAAACTAAAAAAAATCAGCTCCAATAATTTCTAAATCATTAGTATTCAGATCGCTGTGTAGTCCTGATGTGTTGTACATCAGGACTACAAAGGAGGCTCTCCTAGTTCTGTTACAAACTTTCACTACAACAAATACTTATGGCATCATATTTATTATAAGAAATATAAATAATAAACATAGTAAAATAATTCGAAGATATGATCGAAAATGAACGTTAATTTCAATATTTAAGATGTAAGCTAACAAATCATCGCGATGGTATCTCGTGCGATCCCAAAAGAACCGACTATTACCGAGGGCTACGCGCGACCTCTGACACCAGAGCGATATTTAGTGAGTACGCATTGTCCATACAGTTCATCCTATGATAATTGTAGGTGGTGGCTAGAGTTTGTTTAAAATTGATTTCGGCTGTGATCGCCCGAGTGATAACATCTTCGCTGTATTATTACAGGCCCTGGCGCGCTCCGGGCGGCTCCACTCCTAGTCACATATATTAGATTTTTTTAATTAATAAAAAAGTTTAGAGATAAATTTGCAATTTTAAAGAACAAGCCGCTTTTTCTTTTATTGTGTACGTGGTTACGGCTAAGTAAATGAAATCAAATAGTTTTCCAATAATAGATCATTTTCACAATGATTGACATGCAATGTAACTTCCATGACGGCTTGAAATTTAAGAAGACGCCCACTTTCTAAATCATCTTTTTACCACTTTTGATTTCTAATGATTGATATTTTCTTAGCTAGTTTTATATTCTGTTAATGCGGTGTTAATTACCCATTAAAAAGGTGTTAAAAGTGGTATGAGATGCTGAATCGCTGTAGAAAGTGGGCAGAGAAGATTCATTACAAAAAAATGTGTGTTGGTACTTTTATATTTTTTAATTAATAGTGGATCTCTAGTATTATAAATATTTAACATAACTAGTCAACATTGGACATAAATATTTTTTTTGAATTCTCATTGATAATCAAATTTTCACGGGTGTGCCCCGAAATAACAGTCAGAAATAAGTACAAACCAAATTTCCGAAAACAATTTGCGCGTGGTTTTCAGATCTTACGCTTCTCTTTAATATGCGGCTGCGCATATCTGAAGTAATGATGAACAAATAATGGTGAGCGATAGGATCGCTACAAAGACGCAGTCGCCACCGCCACTCCTCGCCACATAAATCTTGAGCGGACCACCATCTCGATTTGCTGAATTATTTTAAACAATATTCATTTTCAATGGCAGCTTTAGTGACTTTAAAGGTGTTGAGAAAGAGAAACAATGCAAATAAAATAAATTTTCGTGAGCTCTCTTTTGAGTAGCTATTTTGTATCGTGAATTTCCAATTGTTGTATTTTCAATTAAATTGTTATTGAAACAGACGGCCTCGAATCTAGCATCATATTTTGTAAACTGTATAGTCATCCATTACCTAGTTAAAGAATGTTTCCGTTTTGCATAAATACCAATTTGAACTTCAAAGGAGTTTTTCTAATGAATATATTTAAAGGTTGAATAGTCGATTCATTTATTTTTAATGTATTAATTAACTTTGATTTTGGCACCGCACGCAGACTCTCTGTGTAATTCCATGGATACTTGTACCTACCTAAGATATAAATTTTGTACCTTTTAGCGAATTTTGTAACTTATCTCACAAGGGTATTACAAAGTAAAAAAAAAACTATAATATATACAAAGTAACAAGTAATAACTTATTTTTCAGGGGTGGTCTGCAGAGACGTTGTGTGCAAATTGTCGAGCACGGCCCACCGAGCTAACACGTTGGCTCTCTTGTTTTCAATTGCTAATTCATTTACTTTGTGAGCTAAAACTGAGAGTAAGCGCATATCATTTGAATAATTTGCTATTTTAAAATATGAGCGTTCTTATTTTAAATACTTTTGAATAGTTTTGGTAAAATATATTTTAGTATTTATACTCATCTTAATTGTATTAGTGTAATAAATTACTTGAATATGGAAGCTTATTTATTTTATTAGTTTTTTAATATTTGTATTTTTTATTTAAAATAGGTATATCAATTAAGTATCGATATCGAGGCATTTTAATAATGAACATTAATTTAAAACATGTTCATTCGACACATTGAATGAATATTGTAATTCCGAAATTTTCCAATAAAATTATTTCGAGCCAACGCGATTTACGTGAAAGCTTACAAAATATATCTTCTTCGACTAGTCTAACATAAAAATTATTCAATTCTTAAGAAAATTAGCAAGAAATAGAAATAAACTGATGAAAGAAAAGCAAATACAATTGATTTATTGCAGTTTGTCAATACAGGAGCCCGCGGCTGCGACCGCGTGGCTGATAATAAAATTAAAATTGATGACCCTGTAGAGTTTAGCATATAAAATGTTGAGTAAATGAAAGACTGTCAGCGTGGCCCCACGTGATCTAGTATCGGGACACCGTTAAACACTTTATTGCCTTTCATACTTCTTGCGCCATTCCAAGAAAGTAAATTGGTCTCCACTATAAAATTAATGCCGTATACGGTGTTACGAGTACTTCGGCATGTCACTGTCAATTTTTATGACGCTCAGCCTTGATATCATGCGGTAATATGAGGGCCGCAACATATATCTAAATGCACAATCGTAACAGCGGTGGAATTGTAGATTACTATTCGTAAAATGTTCTCGAATCACGTAAAAACACTTAATAGTGGCAGTTATAGTTGTCGATATTTTTTATCACTTTATACGAAACACGATTTCATTTCAAAAAGTTTAGTTAATTCATGTAATCTATACACAATAAATAATATTATTTCATTTGTAAAACTTCATAAATTATTGACTACAGTTAAGGAATACAAGTTCTTTCCAAAACAAAGCACGCTCATGTGGATTTCAACTCATCATGTAAATTGAAATAAACATCGAGAGCGGTCATAATTTTGCGTGAAATAATGTATATTTTATGCTTGAAAACAAACCTGTGAAAAATGTTCGAAATGTATATGTATGTATTATTAAATTAAATTGCATTTCAACGAAATATTTACGAGAGTAGTAATTTTTCAAGCTGGACAGGCCCCGAAGCGGCGCGGCGGCGTTGCGCCGACTAAAACCACCGGCCTTCTAGTAATAACTAACTTTGTATATCTAGCAATTACATTTTGATTGTACGGTGTGAGTGCTAGTGAATGATTTTCATTGATGATTTGTTTAGAAATGTCACAGATTAATTCGCACCGTACTGTTGACTCCCGTTCTACATCTGAAAGATTTATGAACTTATGTTCCTGCTTCAATAACACAAACAGCAATTAAATTTTATAGTACCTACACTGTCAACTATCCACAGTAGTAAGTATGCACCACAGCAAATATTTATTAATTTAACCGCTATTTTAATTGCAAATCTTAGCAATAGCAATAAAATTTCTGACTGTATTTAAAATATTTCATTACGGTAGTGAATTAACGTACCTAGATAATATTTGTTGATTGATTACACTGAGATAAGATAACTCTACTTTTGTTAATTCGATATACTTCAACGTAAATTTTAGATCGTTTTGGTACTTCAAAATCTAGCTAAGTCTTTAAGTACATTTCAAAATCTTAAGCAACAAAGTATACCCTATAATCTTTGGCTTAAATTTATCCAAACGTTAGTAATTTTCTTCACAAAATAAATTTCTGCCCATCAGTGGAAATAATGATTGTTTACACTTGTTAGGAGAAGTCTAGATGATATGAGGCGCAGGCATTGCCAAGTCGAATATCTTGACGAATGCGCACTATTGCGTAGTTGGAGCCCCAGGGCTTACTCATATGCCATTATAGTACGTGGAGATTACAGACGAACTACTTACTTTTGTGTTAAAAATCCAAATCAGTTTCATTTTCATAACTGTAAGGTCAAAGCGACCGTTCAAAGTGATAATACTTATTACAAGTTAAATAATCAAATACGCTATTTCAATACCAGCATAATATTTTTATAGAAATATATTTTTTTGAGTAATCAATAGAATATTATAGTTTAAGAAATATTTATGTGTATGTCTAAAAAATGTAAATACACAGTGCAAAATAAGTGGCATGCATAATTTAATTAAAAAACATCAACATCAATAACGTACACTACTAGCTATCAATAACGGCCACTAAAAAAGAATTGAAATTTTTTGACAATATTTTACAAGCAGTTCATATTGGTATTAATCATTATCAAAATCTTTAAATTAACTTCTAAAAACATTTTAAATAAGTCAATAATACTCTAACGCGTCATTCGCATCAAGTGCAGCTGCTTTGCTGCATGCACGTCTGCTTCGCCTCTAAGCACTGCGAAGATAACAGAATTCTCTCCGGTATCGCTCAAGCTCTTGGGTATTCGAGGATTTATTTCATGAAACAAAAGTGTAAATTAAGGTTGTTACAGAATAGTATACTTCGTATCATGGGGTCACAGCAAAATCGCAGATTATACAAATAAATTTTAACGATAAAAAGTAGGATTAGAAAGTAGTTTTAATTAGAAAACTTGAGAATAATTTATACGCCATTATTATAATCCATCTTCGGCCATAAGGTAAAAGAAGATGGGTTGCCTTTGCCACTATTTCGGTTTATTTGATTACGGTTTTTTTTGTGTCCCATAATTTCTTTTGTCATGATCTAAGGCCTAATAATTGGTTTTTATGAATTATGTTCATCTGTGTCATATTCCGTAAAAGTATATAGATGAAGATATTATTTTTGACACTAAAAATATAAATAATGGAGAAATCTTACATTTTCTATGGAGCAAAGCATTTGCAAAATTTGCTCACAGAAATAAGATTTACGTTATAACTTATTAGTATAAGGGCATGCGGAGACATTTCTTTATAATCGGTATTTTAGTCAGAAAGCGCACGATCATTAGCGCGGCGCCTGCCATCCATCGCGCGATAATTAAGACACTCGGACGCAAACGCGTTTAATCTTCTCTATACATATACTTTAACATCCAATATTCATTTGGGATTTGCATATTAAGCGCAAATGTTTTTGTCAGTCAGTATTTGCTACAACGAAGTAAAATTTAATTATTTTCCTTTTTTATAAGCAAACATATTAAAATTAAGATAAAATCTATTTTTAAAAGAATGTAAACATGTAATTATGACTATTTCCAATTGCGTGACAGTTATCGGTTGCCATATATAATGTCTAAAGCAATTTATTTACAAATCAGCACACCTACTCGATATACGAGCAACAGTTATAAGCAAGCAATATTTCAATTAAGTATTAAGCAACTACATCTTAATATTCGTCGCGATCGTGTTTCTCTGTTGTAAATAAGTAGTACTCGGTTCGCTTGATAAATGTCTCCGGGAGTAGGTAACCTGAGGGCGCATGCAAAATAATTAAAACTACTTAACATTCAAACAGAAAGTACGTAGATCGGTAGCCAGTTTGCGGCTCATTTAGCGTTGCAGCCGGTCGGCAGGAGCACCATTACTCTCCCGATTGATATATTCTCTCTGGACATGCGATCGGCGACACGTCACTTCGGCCCGGTAGCCGATGCCGACCGGCCACAGATAAATAAACAAACGCTCAGCCGCCTGCAATAAATATGTTACGCCCTAACATCGCGCGTGACCATAAATCCAACCTTTTTTATTGCCGCGTATCTAGTAGAGCTCAAATTAACTCGTAATTGCCGATGAACCCTCAATAACACTACGTGCTGACTAATCCTCCACATATTACACCGAGTTACTTCACAAATTTCCCTTTCACTTTGTGAATAATTTTTGATTCGCAATAAATTGGTTAATAGCTGCTGTCAAAACTGCAGCGCAATCTGTCAAACTTTTACGATCGATGCTGTCAATTGCTAGAGGCGTAACGAGCTTTGCAGGTCGGTCGTTATTTTATTAACAACTTTGCTTTATCACTTCAATCAAAAATGTAAAATTATAGTTGTAATCTAAATATATAAAGACATGTAAACAATAAAAATTTGCCTGTTACAAGCAATTTGAAATCATTTATCATGTCTTGAAGGACAACACGCAACATGTTGCGCGCGACTCGGTTTAGAATAACTCCTTTATACAGAAGCCATTACAGGTATCAGTTCCAGATCATAGATCATAAAGGCATTATTTGAGAGGGCGACCCAGGTTCCGGGGGGTCCGCTGTACCTATTCCATTCCATTCAATAAAGCCTTTTTATTGTAGCGCATATGTCACAGATTTCTGGCGCTCTCCAAACATACACGAACATAAAATATCTAACACGAGAATGTTTCGGATCTACGTGTATTTATGTGACGATCAAGAATGTGCTTAAATCATTACGTGTACGAGTACCTGGACAGCTCGAAGTAGCCTAATCTTTACTTTATGATTATCGTAAATTTCAATTTGATTTTAATAACTTATTTACTTTTTGTTATAACGCTTATAATAAGAAATTAATCTTAATAATCTCTTTAAAGCATTAAGAAATAATTGTACATATTCAAAATATTTTCGGATCAATATAATTTAGGGTTAAATCATAATACTTATTTATTTAATTTGCATAGCGCTGCCTTGATTAAAAACTAGTTACATTACACCATGTAATACATTGACGGAAAATAATTTCAAGTAAAGCTTTTCTTATAGCTTCGTTTTGTGTATGTATTCACTAATACTCTGTCATCTCTGTCAACCTTAACCCCTATAAACAAAATGCAAATTATGTTGAACATTAACACTTCTTTCCAAGATAAAAGAAAGTAAATATTTTAACCTAACTAACTACATAATAATTATATTTGCTTTTCACTTTAAGCCCGCTCCAGGTTGGCCGCGTCCTTACGAATCGTGTAATAAAATGTTAATAAAGTGCGTAAATCAAGATAACGTCCATAGTTAAGAGTTCGACACAACGAAATAGTCTCAGGCGAGGTGAAGAAATTACCTCACGTATGGATTGAACATAACTCTTCGCGGCTTTCCTTCCACGTGCTCGCCATGCCACGCAATTTTGACCTTTATAGTAATAGTTTGATCACTATTCATATAACATTACTAACATTTTTTCAATTATTTCATTTTCATAACTTCACAAGCTTATTCGCGCTTTCAAAAAGCTTAATAAAGTTTTGCTTATATTTTAGTAACGAGAAGACCTAGTTTTAGGGTAATCTAACAATTTAACTACTTCATGCAACGGTTTATATATATTTTTAGTTATATACCTATTTAACTTGAAATTAGTGATAGTGGTGATTTTTTTCTCGTACCTATTTATATCTCAAAGCGTATCGTGTCGACATTCTAATGTAATATTTGCAGACAAAAGGTCGTAGTATCTGTATGTTGATATATTTATTTGAATAACAGTGAAATAAATATCCGACCACCTTCAGTGCAAGTCACAGACAATACTTACTTACTCCATACTGAATTACAAAGTATAATGTTTAGTTTATGGTGTGGCAACGTTTGCCATCTAGACACGCTAATTTTATAAATAAATTTAGTTTTATGAAACGATATAAAAGTTCATAACACGATATTACCATATGAGACTAAATCAAAAGGATAAATATGTCATAAGCTGCCCACGCACCGACTATCTATTATTTGGAATAATCTTTGATCTAAAACATATCTAAACGATGATATACTGTCGCGACTAGGAAGTGTTAGGGTCAAGTTCAAGTTTTATAGACTTTAAAAATGAACGTTGCAAAATAATGGAGAAAATGCTATAAATCATATTAGAAGTGGTTGTTTAGTATAAAATTGACGATCCTAACTTTAATATTAAAACATAATGTTTATTGGTGAATCTGTTTTGATGACAACAAGAGGCAGTCTAATTTAATGGGTGCATAATTCATAACAAATTAAATAAAAAATATTCAAGAGAACTTATGTCTCACTTGTGGTCCCAAAGTTATTTTTAACGATTTGCTTTATCGCGAACAATAATTCCAAGTATCAAAAAAGATCTCTAACAATAAACTCTAAGTATCAATAAAAACTTTGATCATTGGTACCTATATCATTTGATGCGTCACCTGGAAACTTTCAAACTAATTTATCTTATATTTTGTGGTACCTTATTCCGATGTACACATTAAATCACTCATGAATTTAAAACATTTTATTGTCATTTCAAAGTGAAAACAATATAAATGTGTTTTATGCCACAGGTGATTTATATTTTATAGGTGAGATGTGATTTATAACGAAAGGATTTTATACAATGTTCGGGCTACGCTAGTCCTGTCTGGATATTGGATCATTGAATACAGGCAGGGGTCACTGCCCCCTTTTGTTAATACTTATTTTAAAACGAATCATTTACTTTCACATATCAATTACTTTCATATGAGATCCTTTAATTTACAAAACATAAATCTAATATGTGTGCAAAAGATTTGAGGTATATTATGTATAGATCTATGGTATAGATGGATGTGTGTTTTAGATTAAAACCTGGAAAATATGTGTCTTTCGTCTGTACTGATATTTCCATGGGAACGAAGACTCGATAGTCAATGATGATTTCAAAATTATAGTAAAATAAATCAAATTTACCCATCATAAATTTTGTTGTATTTATATTATTTATAAATAACCGCAGAAAAGGTCAAGCAGGTTCCATATTTGAATTTTACCACAAAATCTACAACATGTGTAGTAAAAAACCCTTTTATCAATGCCTGATGCCACAGGCGCCATCATTCATGACATTAATATGACATAATTTTTGATATTCTCTGCATTGTATATTTTCTCTATTGAACGTTAATAATAATATATTGATTCAAATAAATTTTCAATGGTACAATACACAATGTGTACTGGGCAAAGCTTTTCTTTTATCAAAGAATGTTAAATTTACTGTGATATGTAAATACGTATTGATAAATATGCTTATCTATGAAAGAATCTATTGTATTTATTGACAATCTAAAATTCCGAAAATATTTTTCTCTTTTTGATCTCTAGCGTGGATTGGTTGGATTTTCAATAATGTGCGTATACGCGAATTAACTTATATCTTGATGTAATAAAATCCGAGAACGGTCGGATGCGCGTGGCTAGCTAGCGCGCCGTGAGCGGGTGGGTGGCCGCTACTTGTCTTACGATAAACTTATCTTTACAATCGATCCCTACGATAAAAATAAAAGAAACCGTCAAGTATATTCATGCGCGCGCCGCTGCAGTTCCGTATTTGGTTCAATTTGGTAACAAGATTTTAAACACAAGAACATATTACTTTGTCGAATTTACGTTACGATTCTGTAAGGTCGTAGTTGAATTTTTTGTCTATCAGTTTCACCATATTATAGTTAAACCCAACTAATCCAAACTAATAATATAAAATCGTTTGGTCATTTGTTTACTACCTCTTCACCCTTTAAACAATTAATCTTCTTGAAATCTCACAGTGTAGAGAGAGAAACCAGAAACGTAAAGTATTATTCCCATTGGAAATTTTTACAAGGGCGACGACTTCGGCAAAAACTAAATAGATATAATTTATTATATGATTAACTTGTCTAAAATAAGCGTTAGTTGTATGGTTCATCATTATTTTATAACAATTTCTTTTTCATATTTTATTTACTAAGGAACCCAAATAACCAACATCCTTAGAAGTCCACGATGATGCGCCGCGAGGCCATAACATTTCCAATTTTATAGAAGTAGCCCATCGATTTGCATCTGTATGGGAGCCAATACATTTTGTTACCATATTATTAGCATTCCAGTGCCACTTGTTTTATACTCACGTACTTATAAATAAATACGAATGAAATAAAAATAGATCCCATTGAGACGTTTTCATCAATAAAATGTCGGAAAAATTTCATTGGATTTTCACTTTATTGTTTATTTCTTTGTATACAAATTTATTTACCTCTTTATTCACTAAGTATTATATAATTTCAGATTTACTCCGAACCACAAAAGATAAAAATGTAAATAAAAATATGAGACAGGTCAGGCAACCCAAGATATGCGTATGGATCAATGTAAATATTTTATTATAGTATACTTTATAATGCACATATACAGGGTTACTTGTGAAACATCAACAATTGCATCATAAAAACAACGTTTGTAGAGTAAACTTTAATAATTCTTTATATTTAACTACCATACAACATACTTCAATAATTATATACAGTACTACATCTTTATACCATAGACAGTGCTTTCTATGGTATAGCAAGAGTTGCGAAATTCAAAAGCCATTCCTTTTGCTCTATTAACATATTCATACGAATATTTAAGTCGTATTATTAACCTAATTTTCCATTTCAACTTCTGGACAAATGTCACGATGTCAATAAAAAATCACGAAAAAATATTTTTATATGATATATTATTTATATATGATATTGTGATGTCAAAACTCGTTTAGCAAACCCTGTCAGTAGTTAAGTTAACCGTCACTAGACAGTTCGATTAACCGAACTACCAACTGAATTACTGCTACTAGGAATCCCTTTCTAGTCATGCGATGTTACTTTGGTTTTACTAGTAGTCTTTTTAACTCAGAGGTAAACAGACTCAGAGACAAACAAGTTTTTACAAAAATGACATTTTTGCCACTAGCTTTTATCGTCGTCAGACAGATCTTGTGGTATTTAACGCCTGTCAAAAAAATCCATGTCCGAGCTGTGAACCGTTGAGGAGTTCCATCGTTCCAACTGAAGCGACGTAGGAAATTTCAAATCTGTAGGACAACCGGAAGTAGAAATCTAACTTGCAAGATTTGATTACAGACAGACAACGAGACAGTAGTTTCACCTGTCCCTGTAAAAGTAAAATATAAGCTTATACAAATATCCACGTTAAAGATCTTGTCGCAAAAAATGTCGCAACATTTGAGAATTTCATAGTTAAGTGATCATCTCGCCTTGACATTTGGTGATCACAGCCATTGACCCGTTCGGCTCGCTACACATGTGGGGCATGTCTTAGCAGTATCTGCTCGATTCACACAATACGCCATTATTTCTAAGTGTCCGCTGAATCACGATATTGAAACCTGCTAAAAACATAGTAAATATGGAAGTGCAGCAGTGATGCTGGCATACCTAAGTATTTATTAACATTAACAAACATTTAAAAAAACGTCCTATACAACATTGATTTTTGGTAACGGAACCAAATCTCTTTTTAACTTATTTACGTATTTATTTACCTAATAATAATCAATTTTCTTGGGAAATGACAATTTAGTCCGGGATATAAATTATAGCCAGAATATTTTTTCAGTAACTTTAACATGATCAAGTACAAACCAATCAAGTATATTATTATAATCAAATATTTTTAATTAGCATTAATCTTTGTGTATAGTTTTAACGAGAATATTCAAACGCTTTCACAATAATAATATTAGTATAGTATAGATAGTATATTATCGTGTCTATTATTAAACAGGCTTATAGATTTCCAGTAGAAAACTGAAATTTGAAGTAAAGTTACTGCTTAATATGATCATTATTGAAACTTAGTACTGAAGGGGAATAAAGAGAAGTGACGTATCGCTTACCAATGTGAATTGGCAACTTAGCCCTAAATCTTGCTTAGTATGACTTGATTCATTGATATGACTTTAATGTATATTTTAATATACAGAACTCTCTTTTAATTTGTACTCTCAATAGTTTTTGATCTCGATATTGAAGCTTCGGATGACGTGAAGTGTTTGGCGATAATGTGATTAGATCGAACAATGACGTACATTCTAAATACACCTAAATAGCGAGGTGATTTAGTCTGTACTTTATGTAAAACCGTTCACAGAGTAGGTTCTACACTATGTACTTTCTCTTCCACACAATTTGAGTAGCCTTCCACTACATGTAATTAAAAAAGAATAAAACAATACCCACAAATAAGTGAACACATTAAAGAGATCGTTTATGTCTTTTGTATGGCAATAGTTGTTCGTAACATAGGCAACCCTGATAAACTGAGTCCAGCAGCAAAGAGCACTAGACCTTAAGGCTGCCATTGTTATCGCTAGAAAATTAAATGTCAATAGCAAATAGCTAAAGCGGATAGTTTATTCACAGACACGTTCATTGTCCGCAATCCGCCGCGGCGCTGTCCGGAGTTACTCAATGGACTCGACAAGAATGAATGAAGCAATCTCGGCAGCAGTAAACGTTATTTATATCGTTTCTCTTCCATAAACGATGCAGGCGCGTCGGCCGTTAAGGGGCAGCTTCTGTTGGACAATTAGGCAAAGTCCTCGCGAGCGCACATGCCTTATCGCGGCGCGCCGGTAGTCGCAATCGCGCCACAATCTCACGAAAATGCCATTCTCGACTGCACCTGTCATAACCACAGGTCAACAACCGAACTAAGTTTCAATTAGACACAAAACGAAGCGTTTTAACAGACGTTAGATAAGCAAATAAACGTGATCCCCGGGCTATTTGGTTATGGCGAGCTCTCATCAATAACGCTTCGATTGTATCGCACGCGTGTCCCGCGTAGAGGAACCACCAACACCGTTATTAACCTTGCGATAATCATCACGGCCGAGAGATCATTTAGTGATACGCTTTATATTAAATTACTCGGTCGTGCGCTGATAAAATATTCCCGGTATTCTATTACCGAAAACGAGATAAACACGGCCGGAGGTATTAAGAATTATTATTTTATAGGGGTTTATGGAAAGCGGAGAATGTCAGTAATGTTGGAGTTTGGACAATGAGTCGACAATTGTAATGAAGCAGTCAACGCGTACTATGCGAGGAATGTTCATATAGATGTGGAGCGGGATGCCATGCGTCAAGTCGCGTGTCAACGTAACATCTTACACGCGGCAGTTAATCCTCTGTTTTGTTGTGTTTTGCTTAACTTGACACATTTGTGTCCTTATTCTGGAACTAACTTTTGCTTGAAAGTTGACCCACATCTTTACCTGTGAAAGCGTCTCAAAGAATTTAAAGAAATGTTCAAAAGATAAACATTCAGGTCTATTTTGTTCAATAAAACTTCAATGGTACGCTAAATAATGCAATCAACCAAGCCTATATATTGTAATTCTGCAGCTATTGCTACCACCTAATTCCAACTTGACATGTAGTTGACTGTACTTGGTAACGATTTAATAATGTGATTATCTACCCCATTTGCACGTGAGAAGTTCCGCACGGTACTTTCTTATGCAAATCTAATTAGATTCCTAGCAGTAAATCCTATTTTATAGCCAATCTTTACCATAAAAACGGTGCGTAAATTTTAATACACACGTAATTGCGAATCGCGATTATATCAAAACTACATTCTACTTTTTTATTCAAAGCTATTCTTGCGAACCAACGATGACAGGTGAAATTGAGGGAAAAAAGTAATATGGATTAGTAACTCGAAAATAATACGGATCAAATAAGACAACCTCCACAGTGAATAGAAAAAATAAATGTTGATATTATAACTAGCAATGAAAATATCAGAACCTGATTTGATAGTATTAATTAACTTTTCTATTTAACAGCATTATCCCCTAGTAGATGTATATAATACAAATCGGCAACTTTAGCAAAAGATTGACCGTCGCAAAGTAATGTGGAGCATTAATACTACTTTAGACTTAGAAATGAAACCTACCAATTCAGAATATGCGTTATCGGGCCAGGCGCCAAGCTGGTCACGCTATTTAGTAATTTAACACAGCCACGGCTGTTTTACAATCGTATCTGTTAACGCTGAATACCTATCGCTTGCACACTTTCAATTAGACGGGTTTACGCAGAGTCCAGAATAAGCTCAATTCTACTTTCTTTTAAAGCAAAGACAATTTTTTGTCATGCAATATAAAAGTAAAATCGGTATCATTTATAGAAATACTTGTCGTAAGTATTTTAATCATTGATAAACTGTTGTATCTTGTCTAAGTACCTACTACAAACAAGTGTACTAAGTATTCGGCAAAGATTTTATTTTAAGGCTGGTAAAGTTCACGAGCAAAGATATTAAAAGTAACAGCAAAATGGTGGACGACAAATTTGTTTGAGACAAAAAATGTATACCGTACAGCGCAAACGCATAGGTTATAAATATATAGTACACATGATGTTATAAAATTAATTTTATTTAATTTGTATGAAATAGTAACCTACGGTCCTTTATGAGAAGTTACTTCAAAGAAGAGTGCTCATAGTGGTATTCGTAGATGGTATTCGAAATTCTTCGTTTCAGAACTACTAAATCCGACTGGCGACAACTTTTTAGAAGTGTGATATTAATTTGAAAAATCGCACAAAAGATCACCCAAGGTACTTCGTATGTAGGTATATAAGTAAGACTTCGTATGTATATAGGTAAGACACTGTACCTAACTCCTATATCACATACTCTACTCCTATATTACAAAAAATACAGTAATCTCCATTATATTTCTTTTATCTATGGTAATCTCACTTTTACTTTGTCAAGGCAGAATAAACATCCAACATCTAATACTATCCACGATTAATTATGCGGCATCTTCAATAATATGTATCATTAAATCAAATACAGTTACACGAAGTTTTATTGCTTTTGCACATTAAAATATTCATGTAATCACGAACGGGAATAAAAATTAAACTCCATTAAAATTACTTCTATTAAGGTCTCATTAATTTCCTAAACTATGCTCGGGGCCACAATTGACCACGTATTTGATTTACAGTGAAGCGAAGAAGAGTCATACTCATATCAAAGCGTAACGTAACGTGGCGTAACTGATAGGTGGCCAGTCGGCTAACTGCCATGGGCTCTCCAGCCACAAGAGAGCCCCGCGCTGACCACGAGACTTTTGTTGATCACCAGGGTGATTCTCCTCCCACGCAGATTGCAAAAGTCAACTGAAAGAAAGGATTAACTTATAATATATATCTGGCACTCGATTAGGAAATAAAGCCTCAGCGATTAAACCCCAAATTGCGGAACACGAGCGCGAATGGGCTATTTCCTAGTCAAAAATTTACCATAGGGCCCTAAAGGTTTAGTTACGCCACTGTAAAGCGGCATATCTCATAGATAACCAATATAATTTACAGATAGTCTATTCAACAATGGCTCTAATTAAGATCATTTGTGCTTTGAACCGCAGAACTACTCGATACAGCAGGACACCATAAATAACTCGAATGTTTTATAAGAGTTTTCAAGAGTTTTATTATGAACTCTATAGACAAGGTATTTAGATTGAGGATGCGAGTATCGTCGGATCACGCATTGTATTGTTACATGTAAAATAAAGTTAAAGAAGCTATTTGTTGGGGTAAGCAGATATAAATTCCCTGTGCGTGGCATTCATTGCGCTTGCCTATTATCTGGAAACTATGAGCTCTATAGAGCACATATAGATAAGCTTAAGCTTATATACTACTAGATGTTGCCCGCAGCTCAGCTCGCCTATGTCTATCCAAATTTCATGAGAGTGCCAAGATAGTTGTGTGTGTTTCATTCCCGTAATGACCACGACCCTCAGCCATGAGGAAAAATATCTATGAGAAAAGAGATGTACAAATTACAACAAATAATCTTGCATCCCAAGAGTAACTTTCAAATGCTGTAATGTCATTTATTTTACTGTTCTAACTCATTCCAAACGCTTATTGCCACTTGAATGACCTGCATTTACTATTTACCTCATACGTTATGTCTGTGTGCATTTGCTTAACTGCATTAGATTAAAAAACTTAATGACTTTTTATGAAACTACCCGTAGATCACTATAAGTGAAGTATTAGTAAGTTGAATAAAATTGTTTAAACTTGAACAAAATCACCACGGTTTTTTGGCTCTACAACAAAGAATCTTAAACATGAAAGTCTAGTTCTTAAACAACCAACTTTCTAACAAACTAAACTTTAGAAGCTAAAGTATCAAGAAAAAGTTCATTATAATATATTAGACAGACTTTATATATTTCACTTTGATTTATAATGGTAAATTAAAACGTAAGTGAGCATAATGGGACCCTCTAGCAATCATATTTTTATTGTAGAAGAATTTTAATAAAATGCTAATGAATAGATCTTTGTTTGGAGATTTCTATTGAGTATTTTTAACCACTAACATTTTAGGTATAAATTACTGTCAACATGAAATCAGTTCAGTAAATAATATCAGTTAGATTATGCAACACAAAAAGATTAATTTTTATTATTATAAATGAGCGAGTAAATTATTCAAGTATTAGATTAAAGATAACAATGTGTTTCCTGTTCAAAGAGTTGTCCTGCGCGCGCGCCAGTCCACGCAACACTAGTCTAGTTCCCTCTGGACCTTCATGATTCAACCTTACCTACACGTTAGACAATAAACTTTTTAAAAATAATTTAGAATAGGATCTTCAAGTTTTGAAACGAGTTATATATGCAAGCAAAGAATATGATTTTGATTGATAACGATGAGGGTTCTGTAAAATTAACTTTTTGATTTGGATAGATTTAAGGTTTTCGACTTTATCCCTCTATCTGTATAGTAAGTCCTTACTTCTTACTAAATTTCATGATTCTTAGTCAGCGTAAAGTAACAAATGTTAGTAAATGGAATGAATGGAATAAGTCATGTAAATGAGGTCCAATAAGCACTTTTAGCTTTAAGGCCGAATATTGCAGCTCCAGTGGGTACTAGACCGCAACACGTTCTGCTGAGTCACCGTGACACGCGCGTGCCGCATGCCTCCATGGACCTATTCCATAAAAACTTTGGACGTTTCAACATAACATATTTTGTTTATTCTAATACATTCTGTGATCGCCTGGAATTTCGAACGAAGAGAAAAAAAATGTATATCAAGTGGACACGTCAAAGTTTTAGGCAACAATGGATCGAAATCTAACCTTACGATGCGATGATTACAATAGTAATTGTAATTAATGAGGCATGGTGTCAGGGATTTTTTTAATTTATACGATTAAATATGAAACCATTATATTTCATATTATTGTAGATGAAGATAATAATGTAAAACATTTAAACAGTGGGTAGTTCCAGTCTAGAATAACACCACTAATAAAAATTCTCGAGTGAATTTCGAGAAGTATGAGGCGACCAAGGAAGACATGATTTAATTGTATTCAATGTGTGACAAAAAAATCATGAACGTGGAGTAAACCGTTGAGGAGTTCCCACGTCTAAAGCCGTTCCTGGGTGCATCATCATAATAAATTGTAATCCAAAGTAAAGGTGGCTATCAAATTTCAGCTCAATCGGTTGAAGATATCTGCTTCCAACTTGAGTTGCAAAACTCCACCCGAGACCTAGGAACATAATAGGGACATACATACATGACATACTTAGTTACATTGCAAGTTAAATAAAAGCTTGTAAAAAAAGGAGCAAACATCTAAACTATTAACCAGCACGCAGCCTCATTACACAGTAAAACTTTTAATTGACTATCAAACTTAATACCATTTATTTGTCTCCACATTACACGCAACTTGGCGAGAAGGTACGAAAGCGATAGCAGATTCTATAAAGCCTAGTCTTTAAAAACCACAGAATTAAGAATAAATAGAAGTGTAAAGTTTATAAAGATGCGCGATTTTATCGATTTTATCACTCACTCGAACTCTAAATTTAATTTCGAACAGTTTTAACTTTCAGATTTCATATTTCTATATATATTCTGTATTATATTCGCATACGTTACAGCTGCTAGCATTTCCAGTAGACTTATATTCAGATTTCTTTGGTTTAAGTACTTCGATCAGTAAATGCGTCCCGCCACGCAAACCTTTCGTGTGTCTGCCGCATTACTCAAACCTCATTTAGAGGTAACTACGGAGCATTGAAAGGAGCAATTTTATTGTACACTATTGATTCTACTGACAGCTAGAGGCATAGGCGTCCTGCTACAACTGGTTTGTTTATTTCGTCACCAGCCCTCATTAGCCAGGAAAGCTGCATTTTAAATAAACTAGCAATCAGGATCGGATCTAGTGGCGTAGATACTGATGCCTCCGAATATATATAAAGAACAGTACCATATATACACAAAGAGTAGAACATAAATATAAATATAAAGAAAGAGGTATAAAGAGCCCCCGAACCGTTGGTGTTTGGGTAGGTACTTGGTACCCATTACCATTTATCACATTAACGATTTCGTAACTAAACAAAACCCTATCTTAGAAAAGTTTGAGATCGAATTACTAGTACACTTCATAACACATCGTTATATGGTAATCTAGACACTTATTTGTCTATAAGTTTGAGGACCAATTTAAAAAAACGTGGTATTTGCATTAACTAATTAAACTTGTTATAAATAGACTCAATGCATTTGTCAAGCAATCAACGTTTATCTATAAAACTGGATCATAAACAAAGCTGGTAGACCCGTTTTACGCAAAACGCGTTAAAATATACACAACAAATCTCTGAAATGGCCTCCCTAAATAACGAAAGCAAACGGTGCTTATAAAATACGAGTTGCAGTTATTTTTGCTAAGTGCGACGAGGCCTGTCGCAGATCTATTCGCAATCACCACACCTCGTTCAATGTTGTTACCAATTTATCGCAAAAGTAAACTTACGTTTCTGATAATATTTCCTTCGACAGATCTACATCTTCTAGGCTAAATGATAAAATCAATTCTAATTAAGTATATATAAAAAAACTTAAATCTCGTATCATGCATGATGTATCACAACAAAGATTTAAAATGTTTTTGAAAATAGAACATCGTGACGTTATTTCCATAATGGAACAGGCTTCGATGATGGAATATTATGTTGTAAATATGCGTTTAAAAATATATATTTTTAGATAAATCTCTTTTTAGATTCCTTATTCGTGTCGTGGAGCGTCTTTTAAGAGAGAATATCACCAATCAGCTAATTATCTGCATCATGATAGGCTTGTGATGCAATGCTATTGCAATGTTGATAGATATATTTATTTACATGTATTGACAGTTTAAATGACTTCCATTTAATTGTCCTCTACATAGAGTTCTAGGTATCTAAAGTCACTGCTTACCATCTTGCATATTCTAATTTGTCCTACAAACTTCATATAATTCGTTGACATTATACTTTTGATAGATGATATAATTCCGTAAACGGTACACTAATTAGACATTTAAATTAAATTTGTAATCATTATTTGAGAATAAATTCTGGTGTCATCCATTACAATGCCGACAAAGGCCGCGATGGCTCCGTCAATTTATAACGCGATTAACAAAAATAATGGCGATTTTACTGATTACGACCCTCATGCTCTTCTCCAAAATTCTCGATTGAAATTACAACGATCCCAGCGGCATAATGCAATTGCTATGCCTTATTTATTTCCACCCATTTGTTTCGCCGGATCGGTTTCAACTTGACAGTAGTTCGAAATGTCTCAATTAATATTTAGCCTTAAGAAAGGTTGTAATGAAGCATTTAATCTAGGAACGCGTAAGCCGAGTGAGTAGGGCATGATGAAGTGCTGCTATCCATCGCGCGGGGCTGCCGGCACAGGCGCAGCGCACACGGACCACCGCCAGAGAGCATCGCATTCGAAACCACTCACCGTGATTACTAATAATCACATTAAATACCCCAAGCCTTTTCATTACATTTCACTTTAAAAAGAATTAACCTTGCTTGTTTGGATAATCCGCACGATATCTCGGTGAGAACTGAATCTGACTCCAAACCTGATGGCTTACAAAGCGATGACGTAACGATTCTTACGTCCCTCATATAAACATGTCAAACCATAAGTGAATATCTGTAAAGGTCTGTTACCACGGAGCGGATGTAATTTAAATTCTCTTTATGTCAACTCCTCGGAGTAGTTATCTGATAACTGAAGGTAAACAACGTACAATCAAACGCATTACAGCTCGACATTGACGATAATGCTATAACAAAATGTTAGAAAGTAAGCTTATTTGGGGATAAATATAATCATAAGAATTGATGGCGTCGGGATTCCCGTTACGGTGATGGGACTGAATCAACGGACAATACGTGAGACAAGTTCAAGAGTCAAAAGTGATGTTATCGAGCCGATGTACGGAACAGTTACGAGCATTACCTTTTCTCACTTCACTAATTTAGACGTTACCAAAGTAGCTCTGCGTTAAATGGAAGATGAACGGGCACACAGTAAATACGGTTAGTTTATATGGCGGACAAACACGGCGACGTGAACTGTACACATATGATATTTTTTTATTTGTGTAGTTACTAGTTCTGGTTCAAATACCCGTGAGAAGAGTCGCGCCTCCCGGCGAGCCAGCTAGACCGCGCCAGTAATCTTGAATGACATCGTGCATACACAATCTAGATCAATCAGCACGTTGCTTTCAGATTAATCAATTAATGCAGACGCCATATTGTGATGTGGCGTCACGTATTCACATATTATTATATAACTATAAACGTAGCCCAGCCATCATTTGGATATCTTTAAATTTACAGACGAGTCTATAAGGCCGCTTGGGTTGATGTTTCCTCAGGAACAGATTCTTTCGGGAAAACGCTGCTGTTGTCAAGGTGATATTTCTTAAATTAAATAGACGAAATATTATTATTGACGCTGCAGTTAAGGCCACAACTCAAGATTCTGAAAATGCGACGAGTGAGAAATTTCCTCAGACCATAAGCGTTTGACATTTGAATATAAATTGTATCAGGCAGAGCTCCGGCGTCGAGGGCCCTTGTACTCTTATTGTGCGTATAACAAGATCAGTATCGACTTAATGACAATATATTGGTAATAAAATTAGATAGTCCATACCGTCATCCGAGTGAACATCACAGACTGAGCCCGAACAGTCCAACTCTCATATTTATTGCAAACTAACTAGAAACATTATCGAATGACGGTCACAATATGCTCCGGATAGCCGAGTGCATCTTAAACTTACACATTTTGCGAAACTCAACTCTATTTCACACAAACACCGCTTATTTTCGTTTAACCACTGACCTAGAAAGCGCGCTTAACTTTATGACAGTGGGTCATAAGAAAGCTAAATTATGGTATAAATATTATGACACTTTTATCTGTCTGTGCGGTTGAAAAGTAAATACAGGCGATTTAAGGAGCCTGCTAAGATACGATTTGCACATACATAAGCGCTTACTGCCATATCATTGGGTCTATCTTAATTTATTACTTTTTGATTATAGATTTAGAAGGTCATTTGGCTGAGCGTCACTAATATTATTGGTCAATCGGATTTAAATCCCTATCGCTAGTAAAGATAGACATGCACGAAGAGATTCAATATATTTATATGCGTGAGATCACATTTATTTCACAGACAATATTGACTATATGAGTGCATTTATTACATATCAAATTAATATAACTGACCTCATAGGGATATACCTAAATATTAAGACGATGCTTTTATTTTCATTAAAATTCTACAGAATAAGAAAACAATTTAGAATAATATATAAATTGGCCGTGAATGAAAAATGAATCTGTAGTACAGTTGCGAAATATTATAAACACATACAGTGACATTAATCATGCCCAGTCCAAAATGTACACAAGAAATGCATTAAATTTCAAAACGTAGAATTTGTTGTATTTTTTTTTCGTAATATACATTTTATAATACTCTTGGTCGATGGTGCATTCGATACAGTGGTGAAATATGTGCATTTTTAATATACTTATAGTCGGAAAGTGAACGGATTTCATGTGAAATGATAAGAGTAGGTACACAATACAATGATGCAGTCACATGATAACCAGAAAATCGGTCAGATTAGAGTAAAATATAAAACAAATTATTAATCAATTCACAATACACACATAAATCACAGTAGCCTTTTGAGCAAACAATGCCGGCGGTCCATTACCCCTGGCTTATAGTTTGCACATATATGGCATAGTATGTCTTGCATTGGTGATTGCAGGCGACCGCAACACGCGATCATCTCCGAACGATAGCGATCTGCAAGATTAACGGCCGGTGTGTCACAGCCTTAATTACTCAGTGTACACGCCAAGGGTGAATTTTGTTGCCAATCGTAGGTTTTATTATCTGGGAATTATGTTTCCTTTAATCTTTTTGTACGAGTAGTGCGGGGAAAGCGGGTGTTGGTATCTTTTTTAATACAAACAAAATACTGTTGCAAACTTCTAGAAGGAGAGAACGAACTTTGAACTTATAGATATCATCAATGTTATGCAAAGTGTCAGTAGAATAAAAATCTATAATAAGAAGAGCATATGAATAGTTTTTTTTTTTTCTATTATCTATGGATACGATCTTTGATGTCGAAGGCTAGGCAGTTTTAGTCCATCGAGCAGGATTAGGTCCTATAGATGACTTTGTACCAAATGTTTTATATTTCTAAATAATAGTTACTTCGTAAGTAATAAAAGGTAATATGGGCATTACACGTATAGAGCAGTGTAATGCTTCAGTTTTAACTTTCCAATTCATACATAGTATTGGTAATAAACAAATATAATAATCTAGTTACCGTAATCATAGTGCTCGTAGACGTCATAAACATATTTATTGTGGATAACTTTACGAAACTCACGATCTCTTGTTAATCTACAGAGTATCGACGCAGTCTCTCTACTGTTGTATAAAATAAAATAAGAACAGAGTGAAAACTAATGTAAGGACCTTCTTCCTTTGGAAGTCGGCAATACACTTATTTTCATGACAACACAAAGTGATGTATATTATCCTAAGTTGAATAAAGTATATTAAATTTGAATTAAAATTTTGAAATTTAGAGTCAGGGTACTGGAAATTCAAAATTATATACCTTATTTACTTATTTCACATCACTTGCAACTATCATTACATATACAAATCTAATCCACTTAGACACAATGCTACTCTTACTGAACGGATCAAAGTTCAATATACATATGTACATTACAGGAATCATACAGATGAGTTCCAATACAACTAGCGCAAACAAATAAATTAATAGCTAATTGCGGTGCAAGCTTCAACAATTTGTCGAGAGTTTTCATCAATGAAGAATTATTATCAATGCCTGTTGAAAATAGATTCTTCTGTGCTCTTTTATGTGTGTGGTTCTTTGCCCTAAATAAAATAAATTGATCGTCAGTAAAGCAATTAACGATCCCAGTATACCTATAAAGAGAAGTTGTTTTTCAATTGAAACAATTGGGGTTAGTCGAGCGATTAACGCCAGTCAACTTGCACATAGTAATAGAAGACAATTAGATTTATTTCCAGTGTATATACAGAAAAGTTATATATTTTTCCAATGTGGGATATAAAAGGCTGAAAAATGTTGATAACAATTTGATTGGTGGTTTCAAACATAATTTCAACAATTTACAAGAGTTTTTAAATTTGTAAAAAAATAGTAATCATAAAAAAACAAGAACGTCTATTTCTGTGTATCTAAACTAGGACTAGAAAAAAAATAACTGTTCGTAGTAGACCCTATTATTTAACTACTTAACATGCTTTATATACATGCTTCCTAAAGGTGTAGCTTTAGGAAGCATGTAAGTATATAAAGTATATAATAGTATACATGGTTAGTTCAAAGCATTTCTTTAAAGTGCGCCAATTATTTATAAATTCTGACGAAATAAATGCTACCACGGATTGGTTTCTTTGATGAGATACCTGATACCTTCCACTATGTAAATTCTAGCAAGAGTTATCACTCACGACGTCGATAACTATCTACTATCATGCTCCCGCTAATTTACTTCTGTCACTAATGGAAACGTGTTATCAGATCTAAAGATACGTAAAGAAGCATCTTTCGTTACCCTTCTAATATATGCCCACTAGTAACTACATCTTCCGTGATATAATCAGTTCTGCCTATTGATAAATCACGATAACAGTGAATTTAATCAGCTACATCATATGCAAACGACATTCTCATTATACATTTACAAACTAAATCTGATATTAAATTGAGAGTTGTAAACAAATGTTTACAAATCTCATTTTATGCGGTGGCATGGCAGTAAGTAATTTTTAATTGACAAAGCCTTTAATTGACTATATTTGCGGAACATTTTATGAATAAATCGCAATTATTATTTTAGCATAATTTAAGTTAAAGATGATTTTGTAAATTTAATTTATGTTTATTATTACCATTTCACTGACGATTTATATACCAGATAAAATTTGTACGCTTTAAAGTTGGCCATAAAAATCTCCACATTATACTCAATGTCATGTCATTATTATTTACAAAACAATTCGAGAGTTTCCATTGCGGATTGGTCGAAAGAAGAGTATGACAATCTTGATAACGAGCCGAGGATTCATTAACCACCCAACATCTGCTGCTTAGCGTGGATTCCAGCATCCAATCGATTTCACTCGTCAACCATCAATTCTAATTATCAAGTCGATATCGGTGGTCTATCGACCGTCATCATTAACATTCATAAAAGCATCGAATCCGTTTAATTCATCAATTATCAGTCTGCAAAGTTATATAGTTCAGTAGGAGCGGACATCTGTAGTCGTATTTAAAGTATAATCAGGTTCATTAATCTGGTAGCGGGCGCGTGCTGATGTAGATTAATGGGGTGCGGGGGTTCCGGCGATACCATCGTTGGATAGCGTTTACTCCGGGCCTGATGCGGATCTGGTATCGGACGGGCGACGCACACGCAAGTTCCAGCACGCCCTTCTAAGAAACCCTGTACCTGACCAAACGTCACATGTTTCGCAGCCGGTACAAGAGTATCAGTACCGTCTGCGAAACCGTCGTACATTCATGGCACCTCTCATTTTTTCACCTTCGTCTCGTCCATCTAGCCGCAAATGCCAGGTGATTTATGTCTTCTTAATTTGTGTTCGTAATGGTGATGTAACTCTATGGAATTTCAGATTCTTAAAAACGGCAAAGTACCTGTTTATTTGCGTGATATTGTTTGTTAGTTCGGTCTAAAAATATCTCAATGAACATTGTCCACAGCGATACTTGCACAATAAATTTATTCAAATTACTTAGTACTGTACCAATTTATTAATTCATAGTAACGTAGCATACTTTGGAAGCCCTTCGTGATACGGGGAAGCAACGTCGCTAGATTAAACACCTATCTGACAGCTCCGCGATACAATCACATTTTCTTGAGGCGTGTCTCCACACCAGTTCCCCGAGAACAAGAATTCAACATATTTAAGAAAGCACCATTAATTATCCAAATAATCGATCGCAGTCATTACGTGATTTATCTAGCGTCGATAAGATTTTAATGAAGTACTTTGATTGGGTACGCATGGACAGCCTCAACGAGGTTATCTTTGCCCGATACCGTGCGCACCATTGGCTTCCTATATCTATCAGCGTATTAAGTTATTAAATTAAAAATAAATTTCATGTCCTCCGCAAACGATACTGAACCTTAAATTGCAAGAAATTAGATGCGTTTCTCAACATGGTACCTAATTAACAAGGTGAATCATTCAGATTAAAAATTGGTAGATATCGGCACGTCGTTCATTGTGGAAACTACTCACGATACTACCGGACGATAAGATAAATTGAGTTGAAAGTTTTTATTGATAATGTCGAGGCGGCGGGTGGCGTGGCTGCGGACATGAGGCCTGGCTCGTTAGCCAACACCTAGACATCTCCCTTATAAGGCATGTCTTCCATTGCCATCCCAAAATTCATAAAATATGCCAACTTATAAACTCCGCAATTACAAATAAATCGGCACGATTTTACCTTTATGCACTTAGGTGTAAGATTTCAACGTTATTTATACATCACCAAATAAGGCTCCGAAAGAAACCTCAGACGTCGATTAGACATAAAATGTAAAGTGAATAGTCTCTACCGTTGGAATTACAGAGGGATGTAAATTCGTGAAATTTATCTTCGGTGACGGTCATAATGTGTAGGATTTGCGCAAACGCTCAAAAACAATATCCATTTATGCACAATAGCTGTTTTCCTTGCATTGTTCACCTACATTTATTAGTTTCAATACGAGGACACGCTACTCCAGTATCCGATATATGTACTGGAATATGTACCTATTTACTCTAAAGAATAAATACCAACTTATATCATTAGAATAAATGCAAACTTATATATATAACTCGTCGTTACTAGGGTCTAGCGAAATTGCAATGACTATCATTATGTCGTATGGTATTTATTAGTATTGTACTCAGTCAAAATGACATTCTAAATAATAATTTTCCATGACTTAAAGAACAAAAGTTTGACAGATTAATTCAGGTAGGTTTTAGAATTAACAATTTTATTTTATTTTGACTGTACTACCTTCAACAGATATGATATAGCAAAAATATTTTATACCTGAAGGAATATCACACAAATTCGTTTTAATCGTTAGCAATACAAATTGTATTTCAATAAAGTATAAAACAAATTAGACACACGATTCCAGCTAATGTATACTGTCGATAGCTGGCTAATTGTGAGATTTCCAAACATGAACCGTTTAAATTCAGTAAAAGTTCTGACCACCAAGATAACAGGCGACGGGAGATAAAAAACATATAAACATAATGCATTATATGCGGCTCGTTGCGTGTGAATAATAATGAAGCCGGTGTTACATCAGGATAATTAACGAAAAGTAGCTTTAGTAGAACGTGTACGAACTAATGATCGGGAATAGTTTCATTTACATTAAACAGGCGGCGCTGGTCTTAATCACTGGGAAAATTACAAATTAAAGAAAAATGAATGGAACACCGATCGCATCGCTGACCTGTGAGGTTACTGGCCAGTAATGAATGCATTTTAAGTTTAAATTAAAGATTCTGAAGACAAAATATGGATATTGCTGGGCCATCGACACTGTTAACGTTTTAAATCGTATTGACCAATATATATAAACTGTTAATTTTGTCGCAGTGACCTTGGCTGAGTTTATTTTCGAACGTCGTCATAATAAAAAACATATTTCGAAAAACTCAATTACATCTATTTTGTATCAATAAAAAATCAATTTTAGAAAAAGCTAAAGTAAAATAAAATTGTAACGTTCGGGAATCGGTCCTATACAAAATGAGGCAACTGCTCAATAAGCAATTAGTATGTACCTTAAAATCAATGAGTATACCTATATCAGCGTCCTATAATTAAAAATCATATAATAAAATTCAATTAAAGAACATTTACTTAAGTGCAAAGTATAGTCAACAGAAAAGTGCTCCAATATTTACAGCAATTTTTATTACAATAAAATAGCATACGACTACATATTGGTATCATGAATCTCAGAGGGGAGTCTAGCCCGCTCAGTCGGCTATATTAGAGGCCCAACTAACGCAAATGGCATATGACACTAACGTATACTTCGTTTCACTTGGACCTAAACTGGAATTATTATAAATAGAGCAGATAAATAAACGTAGCAATTCCAAGATGTCCACTTTACTGTTACCTATAATTTTTATTTCCTACCTGCCCTCGGATTTATTCGTGCGAATCTAGCTTCTTAAATTCCTTGGAGATGCAATATCTATATAATTTATTTCATAGTACGAGCTAATAATATGCAAAAAATCCAATTTCTACATTTAGCAGTTACTTTTACTGTAAAAATATTAAAATGGAATATGATAAAAATAATTAAGATAAAAAAGCTTTCCATTCTAACATGGTTAGTAGCCATAATGGTTACATTAATAAAGTAAATTACGGAATTTTAGTGTAAATAAACGACGGAGAAAAGCAAATGTATATCTAGGTATCTATCCAATAAATCATCTTATCTTCACATTGAATCGGATTTAACTCTAGCTTTTCGTTCAAGAATAATGTTTCGAGGCCATAAATTAATCATGTAGGCTGTCGCTAAACGTCGGTTTTCTCGGCGGTGGTGGCGCTAGCGTCGCATCGGTGTGCGATGCAACATGGACATCGAGCCGCTGCACAATAAGAACAACACTGTTACCATTGACTTGGAGCTGTATGGACTCTATAATCATATCAAGATTATACATCGAACGCATAGAATTTACGTACCTATAGGATATGTCCTATAGGTGTGTAAATTCTATGCGTCTATGGACAATTGAAAGTCAATAGATAACTAATTATTATCATCTATTGAGTTAAAGTATATATCGTATACTTTTCCTTTAAACATTTATCATACTCGTATTTCATTCAAAGTTTTGTGACCACAAAAACAGTTAAGTATCTACAAAAAAAACCTACGTACGTAAGTACCTATAAAAATATATGTTTTAAATAATGTTCAGCGAAAAGGGGAAGGCGAAAAGCAAAATCGTCAATGACTATCCTACGCAGGCACAAGATCATTTTCTGGCGACAAAATCTCCCAATAACATCAAACCTCCTTGTCTCCTGCGCGTACACGCATAAATCAACCACAAAGTAACACTGCGCCAACGTAAACCCTTTTAGAATTCATTTAAATAAGCCATCACCAGCTTTAACGAACACGAAACTCCAATAAAGCACATGAAAATAATAATAGCACACAACTAAAACCACTTACCAACAAGTTTCATTTAAATAAAGTAAATTACATTTAAATTCGTATAGATTCGAGCAATTAATTAAACGGGCTCTTCTTAACTACCTATTAAAATAATAGTAAAATTTAATTGGAAACTTTTAAACGGACACGCAAAATAATTAAGTGATCAATTAACGTTACACGACGATGTATATCCAGCGGCAGCCTTATCAATTGCATCTACAACATTGTCCATGTGATGATTATACAACTTTCAAAGATCAGTAAAAATATTATACTTATATTATTTTAGTTATCTTCTTAGCGACATACATATTTCAGATTTAATTAGTTTCTCAAAAATGTGAATTTTTACGTCAAAAAAATTGTAGATAAGATGAAGATCTTAAAATCTTTAATCCATTGTTCGCCTTATTATGATAACGTAAATGTTAGAAAATATATTTAGCAATAATTATATTAGATGATAATGAGATCCATACTCACGTATCTTGGCACTCGTGCAATCCTTTTTTTTTTAATTAATCCAATACGAGTTTCATCAAATTGAATAGAAACGAATCCTAACTTTGTCTTAAATATAGGTAGGTATACACCTATTTTTGGTGGATTTAACTAACTCAAATTTTTGGTCCATCTATCCAGGAACTTTGTGTGATAGTCCAAAACCTTACCTCCTCTATAGGTACGATGATTAACGAGGATTCATTGCGGCTACAACACACGTCCACAAGACTCTTACACCCCACAGCTTCGGGCTTCATTAACACATAATTTAATAAAAATATCCCAAGAATTTATTAATAAAGTCATATTAATTAACGTCCGTGGAGACATAAAAATTATGCTTATTTAATGGGTGCTTATCAAAATAATAGTTACGTCACCGTCGACCACCAAGACTAATATAATGAACACGTCAAGAGTCAAAAGGTCTAATACCACCCAAGATCACTATAAAAGTCGCTGAAATTATACGGTGTACATATGAGTGGGTGAATTATCAAGTCGATTATTTTAATCGTTTAAGCCATCTCAGCGTCGTATGGTGGCGACCGGTGTCTCTACACAAACCATTCTTGTAACTATTAGACATATAAGCTTTCTTTTGTCGTAATTTATCATCCATAAGCACGTAGCTTGAGGTCAACTGCTTCATTAAGGATACTCTCCAATCATACACAAACATTCATCCTCGTTTCCTATTACCTTTTAAGTTACATTGGAATATGTTATCGTAATGAGTTTTTCGAAAAACGACTTATCTACAACGGAATTGATTTCTGTCAGGCAATTTATTTTACATGGGTCTCACATTTTATAATTTGCTTTCGACATCATATTACCTTAATTTAAAACTGCCAGTTCTGTGCTATACTTATCAAAACCAACAACTACATGCTCACCATCCATAACATTAAAATAAGTATATACTTCGCGAACAAAATACTATATCGATAATTACGAAAATATACCTATCATTAATTATGTCAATAATAGAGTGTTTACTAATCCCCGACCCCAATCATTATTTACATCATGCATAATAGCTTGGTTGTATTTTCTCATGCGGCCACTTATTTGAAGTTGATTCAAATTACGGCACCCAAAGTAATTGTGTTGTACTATACTAACACCAAACGTTACTTAAATCCTCAAATAGATTATGACTTCCGACTTAAAAAAGACTAGAGAGCACTCAAAGAAGTTGTTGGCAGGGATCACGGTGATTCAATTAAATTGACTCTGAGTTCGTTAGCGTCTCTGTATAAATTCGACGCGCGGCATATTGAGGACGACCAGAGGCGCAGGCAAGCCCGCCTGTCTTGCGGAGACACTAAATGCACTTAAACGACTGAAATCAATGCCGATTTGATTTTGCTACCTTCATTAGGGGCCCGGTTCTTCATTTCAATAAGCCCTCGAACGTTTAATGATTCCGCGGTAACAACGCTTTTATTCTGTTTAATGCCGTATTTAGGAGGCGGACCTTTTGAACAGTCGATGTTAGCAGTCGTTTAGGTTGTTCGAGTTTTGTTGCCTTTGTTTGGCAACATTTAAAGCATAATTAAGGTTTATGGACTGCATATTTGAACAAAAGAATTTAAGGTATTGATAATTAAAGTATATTTGTGGAAACGCGGAATCGTGTTCTTGATAAATAAAGGAGAGTATTTTTATTAGTGTTATCACTACTGGAACGCAGCGCAGATGCTAGTGAAGATTGCAGTGAGGTATTGGAATCGTTGGGCATGGCGTGCGTGGTTGCCCGCCACCGAGAGATAGCGCCTATCCAACCAATTAATATGCCTAATGCTAACATCATTATTACTAGGCACGGTGCACTTAACATACTATATCCATTTACATTTTGATTTGTGTAGAGCTGGGCTGCGATTAATCGGCGGGCGGCGTGCGCCGGCGCAGCTGATTTATTGGGAACGCGAGTGGAGTGCGCGCACGCCATGCCTGCACTGCACTACATTCTGCTTTACACTCTCGGGGTAGCTTTCGTTGCTCAATTTATTCCCAAGTAAGTACTTTACACTCTTTATTAAAAATTTAAATCGAATTAGGAATTCCGTGTTGTGTTCAGCGCGTCAGTGACTTGCTGTTATTAAGGTGGATCATTACTCATAAGATCATTCATTTTATGTATAGTGCTTATAGTAGAAGGTAATATAAAAATAAAGTTTCTCTACTAATACCTAATGATATTTGCTCATGGATCAGTTACATTAAAGACTTACAATTCAAATAAATACCACCTTGAGTATCCACTAATAACAAAGTATTAAAATACCCCAAGAAAGGCACTAAAACCTTGTTGTAGGTAATAAAGAGAGCTGTTTCAAAATCCATTTCGTGAAGTAATCTGTACAAGCTTGTAAGTAGCTTATAATAAAATCTCTTTGCAGATTGACTTTCGTTTAACCTATAATTTACAGCAATAATGAGGTATTTAGACGAGTGTTAAATTTAAATGACCAATGGCTAACTGTAAGAGTTGATTGAAGTAGGTATACACATATTCAGATATAATAGTTAAATGAAACAATATTTATTTATTTTCTCTTCAGTATTGCCTAAGAATATCAAGATATGAAATACATCAATTAAATTCAAATTTAAAATAAAACATAAAGGATCAACTTTTTTTGCAATATAACAAAAACCGTTACAATATTTTTTTAAAACTGGTTAGAATTTTATCGATTGCCAATATAGTTACTGCATCCGTGTTTACAACAGGGCCGGGCACATTAAATCAAATATCAGATGATCTGGGGCAGGTAAACGGTAGCAGTTATTTAGCAGAACCGAGCGGGAGCTCCCGCCCACCCCGTGATTTATCCGTCCGTCTGTCCAGACGTTTGCTAAGCTGTTGAAATATCAAACGTGATGAAATAACCTACATTACAGTGGTCAAATTGTGTGAGTTGTCTTTTACATTGTAAATATATATATATATATATATATATATATATATATATATTTATTTATTCGTCATATCATTGAGTACTAAAATTTCCAAAGATGACCATTATAGTTTTCCATTATTTTCCAAGAGGCAATGACCTGTTTCAAAATGAAGTGGGTCTTGAATGTTTATCTATATGTATATGTTATAAAACATAGTATCGTTGAATTAGTAACCCATAACACAAGTCTGGAACTTACTTTGGGGCGAACTTAATCTGTGTCCATACATATTTATTTATTATTATCCATTATATAATGATTACTTATGATAATATTTTTAGATCGTTTAATTGACCGATGAATAAGTGGTCAGGATTGAAACTTTTTAAAATGTCGACAAGGACACTAATGCAAAACTGGTTTCAAATAGCAACAAAGCTGTTACGCATAAACCAGATGCATACACGACTGCATTGCAGCTATGCGTCTGCCATTCAAGTAGCTCGTTGTCATTTAATCAGTCCAGCTTGAAGGAAATAGGGCCTAGTGTGTCCCCTGCATTAGCATACCCGCTTTATGATCCCTTGCACTGTTTAGGCGCCCACGGTCGGCTGGATAACCATTTAAATTTATCACTCGTGTGGATTACTGCTTATTGGACAACAACTGTCTCGGGTATGCAAAGATAGAGCGCTGTTGAGCGGTTAGTTCGCACCTATTGTCGACTGCATTATTTTATTGTGGCAGGTAACATTTTGCCAACGATATTTAAGTTACAAAATGTTATTGTAATCGGCTCTTGTTGTTTTGACAGGGTTTATAATGTTTTATAGCTATTCTGGTGCCATTCAAGGTTCGATTGCGACTAGTTTAAGCTAATTTAGCCTTCTGTGCAATGTACTTTAATGATTTGTATCATATCGTATACTCAAAGGTAAATAGCGGGCCCTGGGCTCTACAGCGGAGAAAGAAACCAGGAATGCTTTCCGATGAGAAAGTCGTATTCTGAGTAAAATAACAATAAAATATCATGTAGTAAGTACTAACCATCCATCGGTAGTTCTAAATACCATCAACCTTATTATTAATCCTGCGACCTCCAAATTTTTTCCTCTACCAAAATAAAGATCATTCCTGAATTGAATGTGCGCCACGTAATCTTGAATCTTGAATATGCCACATCTTAAGCCATTATCTTTCAATAGTATTGCGCAAGACACATGCCAATAAAGAAAATACAGGACAGTACTCATTTTGCGCACTATTTACTATATTTACAATACTATTAATACTAAGAATACATTCGTGTATATATAGTAGTTGTTTAAATTTAGTATTTTATAGAACAAAGTCACAAAGTTAAGCTCGAACAGGAAAGTCGATTTATTTTGTAATTTTGTTTATTTACTTTCAGTGCAAGTTCTCAATATTTCGCTACTAGTTCTGGATAAAAGATAAAATAACGCTCTTTTAATCTGTTATGTAAAGACAAGTCTAAACGAAAACATCTGTCGGACCTTATGGTCCTTCTATTAACTTTATATTTTGTCGAGTTATCTGGCAATTAAATCGACATTCAGAAGCCGATGTGGCTTTAATTCTGTGCATGCCACCGCCAAACACTTTACAATGACTCGGATGCATGACAAATAACGTTTTGATTGGACACTCAGCTAGCAATCCTACACCGTGCCCGTGTCCAAAGCAATATTTACTTTAAATAATAGAGTTTTTAATACTACCTATGAATTAATGCATGCAACCGGAATTTATTGAACCTATTTTATATTAAAATATTTCTTAATATTTACACGTAGCACCCATACGATACATCTTCTCTTGCAAAAAGATATATTTATGAAAACGTTCACTACATACAAAAATCTACTTTTCTGTAACATCAAATTTTGTAAATTAAGTACATGTAAGTACAAAAATAAATCTGTACAAAAATGTTTTGGAACAATATTTTTCACGAACTCGATTCGAAAAATACACACGAAAATATCGTGTGACAATGGACACTGTTACACAAGAATGATATAGTCATCTGCGTCGTTATTACGTGCCATAATGAACACGCTGTGATGAACTTTCATATCGGAGCGAAGGTGGGCCCAAGCCTTGACATTTGGGCCCGCTCATCGATTATAACAACATTAATGCTCTGATTCTGTTACGTGAAATATTTGTATGAAGACACACCAAATATGGCGAGCGTTGATTTAATGTTTATTGAATCGATTGTGATCGTTGATATTGATTTGACAGATATAAACGGTTGAACTTGGTCGTTAGTTATTTTAAATTTATAACTTCATCGAGAATTATAAAAACTGATTGATACCTGGGACCTGGATAGTTTAAATTAATCATACCGTCATCTCGTCATCATAAGGAAATTTGAAAATTAATTTGTACAAAATCACATATGGTCAAAATTCTGAAAGTTGTGGCAATCGTCAGACATAGTAATTATCTATCTCCCCTAAGTAGACAATAAACTGAAAGTCAATTTACGCTTTATGGACCTCTGAAAACTTCTGTAGCCATATATAATTGGAGGTATCCGGATCAGGTCAAGATGGAAAACGATTTATTTCAGAGAACTGGATCATGGATATTAATCGAAATATGTATCTATACGTTAAAAAATATTTGTAATGTCGTTGAGTTAGTGTCCCATAAGACAAGTCTCGAACTTACTTTGGGGCTAACTCAATCTGTGTGATTCGTTCATAAGGCTACAAATTTGCAATGGCATTTTGTAAGTTTACGTGCCATTGATTATATAACATCATTATGTTTGCACAATTTTTTGAATAAGTATTAAAATAAAATTTTCTTACAACATTATCAATTGAGGATTGTTTATTAGTTTAGACAGTTATGCAAGAAATGTAGCATATTCTCGTATATATTCAAGATGGCAGCTGTGGACAAAACGCTTTTCATCGGAGGCCAGCCCTCCCGACGCGCGAGTTATTGCCAATGCTCGACCTCTTCTAGATATATATTTCAGTCTACGTGGTACAATTTAACTAGAATACTACCTATGTCTGATAAATCTATAGCCATATGCCCTGATATATCACAATACATGTCTCCAAATCTCAGTTTATTCCTATATATAATATCTAATGTTAATACCTGTGTTTTACATATACAGATCCAAATCATGATCAAAATCACGTTTTTATCCCTTACAAAGTAGACAAAGCCAATAGTTGAGAAACTCAAAGACCACCGTGTGTTATGTCTTAGTTTATGTAAAAATATTTGGATACTCCATGTAAGTAATATACCGTAAGGATACATAATGATTTTGGAATGCACCTATAAAATCACGATTTTGATTGATAAAGGTCGTTTTTAATTAATTTAAATAAATTACCATATAACCTTTGAATGACTTTAAAACGCTCCTCAGTCCAAAAATATTAAACGAATGTTCTTTAATTTTTTAGGGTTCCGTAGTAAACAAGGAAATGAGATCAAATGGATTTGGACAGGACATATGCAAATTTGTATAAAGAAAGAAAATGTACAAAAAATATTACTGTATTTTATGTTGAATAAAAAATTACGTCATCAGTAATAGCAGTTCTGTCGAAAAATAATAATTTTTCGACAGAAGACCTTTTTTATTTGACATACTTACATTATTTACTATTTTGTTAATATGTAATTTTCAGAAAATATTCTAGCTGTAAATCAAAATATGAAGTTGCGTATTTATAAATAAAAACAGATGAAAAAAAGTTGGCATATTTTATAATTTACACTCCGCCGCACTAGCATGGACCAAATGTGACTTTTAAATTCCACATTTTTACGACTTTGCGCCTGACATCTAAACATTTAGATTTATTTTTTACCATGCGGCAATCTCGATACTACTGATAAATAAACAGACTTGTCGACTTTTATAGACGTTAATAAAGTTGCTATAAAGGTGTTGTAATTTTTATCTTTATTATAAGAGATTGGAAAATGAAATGTAGATAAGCTTGTCCTAATTAATAGAAATTAACCCATCAAAGTCACAAATTAATAAGTAACCAATTAACGTAAGTAACCTGTAAGCAATAAAATCGGCTTGTTTATATGGTAACGGTAACTTGGAGATCCAGTTCGTAATGAGATATGATTATTTGTTTTTTTCGCATTGGAGGTCTAATTTCGAAGTTCTCACACGAAAGTCAAAGGTCACCGCCTAATTGCGCGGCGTTATCGAGAGATCCAAGCGCTCCGGGAGAGAATATTTATCAATAACATATAATTAAAATTATTTAGTCGGAGCCAGTCCCCAGGCGAATTATTACACATTCGCCGCCAGAGGTCCGCCCGTCATTAGCCGGGACATTTTTATTCGTTTCTCTTTAATTTCCGTCAGTGGACATAAATGATGGCGCTAGTACCGCTGCACGCCGCGGGGACGCTGCTGTCTCCGCGCCACAGACTAGCGGACATACGCAAATCACCAAGTTTGCACGGCTCTCCACGATTAAATTATACCACAAATATTTGTTTTTTTTTTTCTTAAAGTCGTTTTCCTCATGGTCGTGGCCATTATGGAATGTAAGACACAACGACTTTCTTGATATATTCATGTAGTGGTTTACTATTTTCTTCTCCGTTTCACGCAGCACAGAGTAGTTACACGATTTCTTTTTCACGGTTTTGTCACGATATAATGTGAATATAAAATTCATAGGTAGACCAATAAGCGGGCTAACACGCGTCACATGCTTAGCCACTGGACAACTATCGCTTCAATATCTGATGGCAACTTATTACCACTCAACAATTAAAAAATAAACTCTACCCATACCATTAATATTACTAAATTTTGATCCAAAATATATTTAAACTAAGATAGTCTTATTTATATCAACGCAGAGAACAAATAAGTAGATAGGATGAGATTAACCGGGTGACTATACGCTGGTTAACTATTTACCAAAATTACTGGCAAATATAAAGGTTTTTATCTCTCTTAAACTCTCTTTTTTTACCTACTCTACCAAATTCATATAGCAAACATCTAATATTACTAAGAAAATAAAATGGCATTTCGTCTCAAAAAAAGTACTAATCTGAGGGAAATTGAGAGATTCACGGGCAACCAAATTCATATTTTCAGAAAGGAAATGTGAATCGGATCAGTTATCCAACTGTGATATATTCGGATGAATTTATCATAGTTGGATAACTGTTGTCATTATTATTGACTTAAATCTATTACTTACAATATTCAATCACTGCTACTATACTAGCACTCTTTATTATACTGTGGTCATGGAGGTCAGACTCGGGTCGAACACTAGGGCTGTGTGTTTTATTAATAACGATGCTGAACATCGTCTCGATTGGCACATTACTCCAAAGAAAGTATAAAAGAATAATTGACCTGACGATGACTTTTAAATCCTCTAACATTTGCATAATAATATATTTGATTATATATAAATATACATGAATCTCTCAAAAAATTAGTCATACCTTTCTTCATCACAGCCATATCAGACGCTGTAACTGTTGTAACATAAGTACTTTTAACTTTCATTTTTAAGGAATACACACTGACCCTTAGAGGTAAAAAAGGCTTATTAATATAGTATTTTAATGTACTCATCTTCCCACTTTCATTAAATATTTAAATCTGGTTACCACCACCTAAGTGCCTTATATAATAATAGCTGCGCCCCTAGGCTTTACTCCCGTAGGAATTTCGGGATAAATGTACCCCATCTGTTATTCCAGGTTATATTCTACCCGCGTACCAAATATCTTAACAATCCATCCAGTAAATTTTGCGTAAAAGATTAATAAACAAACACACATACATCATCACTTTTGCATTTACAATATTAGAAGGATTCACGTCATATTGAGATCATTTTTCATGTGATAGATGACTTATTTCATGCTTTTGCGACTATCAATTTATTATTATCGAAGGACAAAAGAATTTTTGACAATGACAATTTGATCACTGCTACCGTACGAGGTTGAATTATCAAGCATGATGATAATTCCAAAATGGTGGTCAGATGAATGATTTCAAAGGCATATACAATAGCAAAAGTAATTTAAAGATCTATTGTGGGCTCTGAAACTTCGTGATAGTAAAGCGGCTATCTGATAATGCCTTACTAAGTGGGAATGCGCTCGCGACGTCTGTCCACTTGATGAATTATACAAACACCAATCAGTTAATTATTTTATTCACGTCGCTCAAGCTCTTATCTGGCTTTGTGTTCGACATAATTGATATGTTAAGCCGGTGGAACAATCGGGCCGTCAGTGTCGAAGATAGCGCGCGAGTCGCATCTTCGACGTTTGAAAAATACAATTGAAGATACTACAGAAGCATAATTTTTCATAACTTTATAAAAAGTATTTTTTTGAAGATGATTCAACTTCGATAACCATTTATTGTACATCACACATTATGACAATAAAGAGAAATTCCTCAACGAACATTAGGTTTTTTAAAATCTCAAAACATAAACGGTACAATTGTAAAACATAGAAAACACATATCAAACCATGCCGCTTTCGTCTGGTCCTGATAGAAGGAAAAAGTTCTGCCTTGACGTTGTCGTCAAGGTTTATATCTATACGTTCCAATAGTCTGAACAACAAAGATCGTGAAAAGTGAAGAAGAAAGATTAAGAAAGCGGACTCTGGACTGGACGCTTAACGGCTTAGAAAGAGACCGGATAAACGCTAAGATAAGGGAGCGAAAGAGTTTGTTAATGGTATCGCTCTAAAGTCATTTTCCATGTTCTCTATAATTTATGTTATTATAATTTAAAGGCTCACGCGCAGCTAACTGCGACCACTCCGAGATGGGCGGCCGACACAAAGATTTTTAACATAATGCAACTGAGCCCATTCTTCACACATCTGCTGGTGGCAAGAGTCAAATTATTGTCTATCATGTGAGCTCATAGTACACATACAAATAATCACTATAGAAATCTTTCCAATCTCAAGCCACTAAATGACAGTCTGCATTGTACATATTCATTAGAAATGTACACATTAACGTACATATTAACAGTACATACGAACAGTACATATTAACGTTAAAATTTGACAGATTTAACTACAAATAGAAATACATCTTTACTCAAAACTCTTAATTGACATTTTTTTTTATTTAATTAAACAGAATTGAGACAGACTTAGGAGACTTTGTAATTGACCAAATGTTAAATCACATTCGCCATCATTTAATACTGCTGCATACACTGAACGGCGAAGTTATTAAGTTACAGATTCAGCCATTTCAGAACAATCTCCATGTATTAAAACGTTTCTTTTCTCTTCAAAAACAATTCAGGAGGGGAATAGAAAGTCTTTGCAAGGTTACTGTACCGTATACAGGTAAACACAAACGTTACATACTTTTGACATCCTTCAGGTAGCCCAAACATTCTCAAAACATATAGGAAGTAATTTACTTAAAAATCTCTAGGAAACCTTTATTAAGTAGTAGGCACACGTGTCACGTCCATACATCTGCCAACACAAGATTTATTCCTTTCGAAGCGATGCGGCAATTAAGTCATCCACTCCAAAGAGCTGCCGGCTGCCTTAGCTTATCTGAAACGTATAGGATTGAATTATTAGTAGCAATTAAAGACATCACAAAATATGGCGTTATCAATATTTTAATACAGTAGCTACTTATAATATTCAAATTCTGTGGACGCGTGACTGAGTTCATTATAGAAATATACTTAGCGTCATGCCGATGATGCAAGCGAGGGTTTATCGAGCTGATTAATTGATAAGTTTAAAATATAATAAAAAGTTCTTGCGACATGTTTCAAGCTTCGCTGGTGGCTGGTTATAAATCGCAATCTAATACGAAAATGTGTCAATTTTTTTTGAAAACTTAAGTACTAATAATGTACAACCTTTTACGACATGACGATTTTATTAAGGGGTAAATAGAAATTGGAAGAGGAAGAGAAAAGCAAAGACTTTTTTACTTAGATTAATAAGGGTGGGTCGCACAGTCAACTTTAACGTTGACATTAACTGGCAACGAAAGCCACAAGAAACACACCCGTCCTTTGCGATCGACAGTTCATAACTGACGTTTTATCATAACGCATAGTCAATAGGCGGTGATAAAAGATTTATTTTTATATTAGAAAGATTTATTTTCCCCCGCAGTTTCAACTCGGACGCACAAATTTATCTGTTCGGTTTTCCAAACCTTACCCTTCTACAGGATTAACACTATAATTTGACAACAGGGACGTGTCCTTTGCAATAGCATCCAGTCTTAAATAGATTAATAAATCTATAAAGCGGCTGTTGCCATAGACGTATCAGGTAGGGCACTCTATTTTCTAATCTTCATAAAGCCTTCAAATCGTGTGACAGCCGATATCGGGGCAGCCGAGCAGACGCGGCGCGGGCGCAGCCGCGTCGCTATCATATAGGAATGCGCTTTGCGACTATACTATAGTGTATTCTAATAAAAAAAGAAAAGGAGTACAGAATAAACACTACAGCAGAAAGATAAAAGTGCATTGTTCGTTGAGAGGAGAAATAGATCAATTAGCAGTAGTTTTTGAGTTTATCGCGAACAGACAGACGCGGCAGAGATTTTGTTTTTTAATATGTAAGGACTTGGAGTAAATGGCATTTATTTTGAATATATAAACCTAGACAGTTTAACGTCATAAGGATAATAAATAATACATTTTATTTCCTCGTAGGCCCAGCTTGTAAGTTGTTGTTGTGCACTCGTGCCAAAACGTACGGAAAAATGAAAATGGACATTTTTATTTTTTCGTTATTTCTTTTTTTAATATACCTGTCGTATTATCTACATACAACTATCTACCTCGGACAAATAACCTAGATTATTTCCTTATGAGTTTCAAGTCACGATTAATCTAAGTTGGATAAAGATGTAACATAAATTAACAATAATTTCATATTGTCTGAGTTTCTGGAAGTTGACCAGATAATAACTTGCATGATATTTTGAGAAAACCATTATTTAGTGATGAATTTCATTAACAGTTTAATTATGATGATGGTAAATAACTATTAAAACTATTGGCTATTTGAGTGGGCAAACAATTTTGTATGTATTAGTTTACTTCTAATAAATTATAGGTTTATAAAATAATTTAACTGCTGGATTTGACTGCTGGATAAAAGCCAATAAAAAGACCCAGCAAGAACTGTCAGACACTCGTCTAGTCCCAGTAAATATAATAACAACTATTAATAAGAGTTTATATTAGTATCATATGAGTATATCCTATACATTCCTTATTTTTCGTGGTTATTCTGATGCGACGACGCTGGACAACTTGGATTAATAATTTGTAAATATTAAATATTCATGAGGCGAGAGCACGGGTCAAAGATTCATTTTCATAAGAGTCTGAGAACTGTGGCCGTACTCATATTTATTAAGGAGATGCACCTAATTATCATAACTGACTTAACGGAACCACTCGCCTAATGGACGTAGGACAGAAACGTCGGGAACTTATTTATTTTTATTGGCGGGAATGTCATCACCAAAATAGGAATATGTTTACACTCAGCAACGCGTCTTATTAATATGATTGCTATGATTATATTAATATCAGTGATAAATATAGCCAATTATATTAAGTTTATGACGAGTATAAAACACCGTTCAATAATATAAAAATGAAATGGGCTCACAATCGCATTAATTTATAAACGTTATTTCGTGACAAGGTGAAAAAAGACAGTGTGAAGAAAAAGTTTAATATCAAGATTCTTGTAAAACGTGATTGTCAAATAACGTAATAGTGCTATATTCAATCTATTGTTGTAATAAACCTGAGAAACATTGAAAAGGTTTAGATATATCTAATAATTTATCACACATTGTAAATAATATAAAAATAAAAAAGAAAGACGAAAGTTTCTTCTTCTATAGGTACTCTTTTATTGTACGGTCATTAAAATGTAATGAAATAAGATACTTTTGTAATATCAAAGGTGTCAAAATTAATATTGTTTACGTTATAAAAATGTACAGCTGTAAAATAACTGATAAATTGGATAAGACCAAACAATTTATCGATTTTTTTTGTTAAATCATATTAATAATGAATGTCTATACAAATTACAGCCTAACTTACCAACTTTGCTTAACTGCAATTTAGAATAGAACGTATACCTAATTCAGAATAATGATTCCATACAACTAGTGACAAAAATGTGAAACAAAGAGACAGACAGAAAGATAGACAGATAGATAAAAAAAATAAAGATATTATGCCTAGCTTAAATTAAATATTATTAATATTGTATGATATTAATCTAACTAATTCACACACCTAAACAGCTTCACATATCTACTACAGGTAATTTATATTAAAGTTAGGACGCTATCTCGAACGTTGGGAAAAAAGAAAAAACAAATTCAGTAGCAGAGGGCAAAGGGCCAGACAGTACAAATGTACTTACAATGCGCGTGGGCAGTACCTACTTACACGCGTGAAAAACGTGACAGCCGATGTCCGAAGTTCCAAATTTGATTTTAAATGTATTTATACCTACTCAATTTTGCCAGTCCCTGTAGCACCAGAATACGTGCAATTTCACTTAATTACTTGTTTGACATGATAACTAAATTAGTCAGTTAGTTAAGGATTTATGAAATAAAATTAGCTAGGTAGTTACCTAAATGAATATAACTATTAATTTTAGCATCACTTGATTGAAACATTATAAGACTGTTCAAGAAACATTAAAATGGATAAATGAGATTCCATAATGTGTATTGATTTAAATATAAAATAGAGGGTTTTTGAGCACCTGAAAGCGAAATTACCAGAAATTACAGCGTAGTGGGCGGAAGGCGCACGTGCCCGGCGGAGGCGGCGGGGCTCGGCGCACGCCGCGCGTGTGGGTGAACGCTGCTACCGTACACCGTGAACGGTAGTCACTGAACCTTACTTTTCCAGCATTTATTTTTTAAACGTAAGAAAAGATTTAATAAGAGACATATCAATCATGAGACAAATAGATAGCGTAAGGGATGTGACTGTTCTAGATAAATTGAAAGTTTCCACTTCGTCGCTTCAATTCCTATGACAATGCATGATTATTATAAATACGACTTGATGATTCACCCAGATTAGAATCCCAATTAGGAATTCCTCAACGATTTTCCTAACTACTGGTAATGGTATTTTTGTGCGTGCGACAAGCTTATGTTATACATGAAATGTTGTAAAACTGTGATTAAAATACACCTGCGTGCTGAAAAGAAATAGAAAATTCAAACTATATCATTGTATCAATTTAAATTAATATCACGTTCAGTACTTAGTATCATACCTAAGTTATTCATATGTTCATAGTCATGACCATAGATAAAAGAAATAATCATGACAGATAAATTACGTGCAGACAGCGTAAACTCATAAAACCGTGTACTCGGTACTATAAAAATATGAAGTCCGGCTGTGATGACATGTCGCTGGATATAGTTGAATATAACCAACCATAATATAGGGAAGTGGACTCGAGCGGCGCCGGCGCACAGCCAAGCGGCGTTTCGTTGACTTATGACTCTTGTAATGTATCGCAATGCCTCTATCAGTCATGAATATTTATCAAAAAATACTTAATATCGTCTACGGCCACGTGCGTAAACGCTATAAATATATCAGACACAACATTATTTCAAACATAACACGTGTAATTATTTTAGTTTCGGTAAATAAAATGCGACAGGCGGTCTAATAACCACATTAAGGATGCTGTTAACTAGCTATCTCGAAGACTTCAAATGCAAGCGGCTCTGCGGGCGGGGAATTACTTGTCAGTTTGTATTTGGATGGATAAGAAACACGCACCTGTAGCCCAGCAGGAGTTAAATCAATAAACCCTGGTAAAAAGAAAAGAGTTATTTAAAAATGCAAACTAAATTATTTTTGTCTTTTAATATTTTATTTCACATAAAATATAGAAATGAGTTCCGCCTTCCTTTAAATCTTTTCAATTTTGTAAGTTTATGAAGTGAGATAGCAATAAAATTGATGAAAAATAGCATCACATATTAACGTACCTTAAAATATGCTAAACTCTCTAACCCAATCTCCATTAGCCGGTTTAATTTAAGAAGTAACAGACACATATTTTTGACTCATAAACTTCGCCTTGTTTGCGCTCAATTAAATTACATTTTAAATAAAAATGTTTAGGCAACACTATAAATAAAAGAGAATGTGTAATATTTGTAATCTGTATGAAAGCCGAGCAGAGTCGTGCGAGAGCTCCCTGAGCCTATTAAAAAAACGGGGTTGTCATTAAAAATATATTTTATCGCGTTTTAAATATTTAGATATTCATCTGGTGAAAGTTATCTTAAATTTGGTTCATTACGGGCGTCCGTGCAGTCGTGAAACCGAACCCGGACGAGCCTTGGTGGGGTTAACTAGTGTCTTGACTCGACAGTGATAGCCCGGTGTCACATTATGCCCTAATGAAAACTTCACTTTATAAATTAACCTCAGTTGACCATGTTTATAGCCATGTAGTTGTAGGCTATAAAACATGATTACAAGATTAATCCACAACATGAATTTTCTAAAAATATAAAGTTCCTTAAAACTTTTGTGTATAGAAAAGTACATTTTACTTTCGACTTGTATTGGCACGAAAAATATCCGAACTTTATATCAAACGTCAAATTTCTGGTTACATAACAAATAAGTCCATGCGTGGGGAACTTAAGTCTGTTTTTTATTTTATTTATGAAACTAAAACATTAAAACATTCTTAAAATCTTTTTGAGTCCATTGTCGTGGTTTGCATTCTAATGGGACAATAAGTTTTACCAAATCGTGAGCGTAGGAACTGCGTCCTCAGGTATAATTATTAATTTAGAAACAAGAATAGTCAATTAAGGTTTGTTTACAACTCCACCTTTTTAATAACGACACATAAACTAAATTTAATTGTAGTCATTAACTGAATTAATTCAAATATGTCTCTATATTGTGTACCAGAACTACTAGACTCATTAGTAGATTTTCCTAATGTAGTAGTATCTTTTCCAGTTACTTGGAGACCATTATCATATGCCTTTATCACAATAAGTGTTGGTCACTTACAGTGGCTATTTTCAGTGAACTAGATCTTGGTCTTCGAATTCTCTCTGTAAATAATGAAGTCCCAATGCAATTATATCCATTGGTTCAATAAATTTAATATTTTCTAATGCCTAACAATTAAGTGGTCAGATTCATCTCCGCCTCCACAATCAGCGTCTCTCGTGATAAAACATCGGCGATTTTTCACGAATGATAAGCGGCAGTACCGATAGAAATCGGTATTTATCATTACGCGTATAGTAAGGCACTTCATCATGTCGGGCAGCGATACGATACTAATTGCGGATCAGAAGATGTTCACATAAATATAATCCGTTGTGAGCGGATTGCTCATTTGTAGCTCGCTCGACGGTTGTCATGTACTCGTATTAATATCGATGAATAAGAAATTCGTTATGGATGGTCTACAAGGCCGACCATTACAGCGGCATCTGCCTGCCTCGACGGCTACCATCTTCAACGTCGTTTCTCGTTTTTATCTTCCCGTATTTATGTTCGGCTGTGTACACACCATTATTCATCTCCCTCTATCAACTACTCGTAATGTACTATGTACTACTAAAGTGTCGATTTATTATCACAAACGCGATGCAGGAAAATGTGTAGATATTAATCAAAGCGGAGTATGTTTACTTCTGGGTAGGTAAGTAATGAAGAGCTCCCTACGATTTGTTATGTGTAATCAGGCTTTATAAATAATCTACATCATATGATGCTACGATGCCTCTTTAAAAACGCATAAATGATTTTAAATATACATTAACCACATGTCATGGTTCATTCAGGTAACGTAAATAATTTGAGTTGATTAAATAATGAGTTAATTAAAAAAATAAAAAACAAGCTTATAACTTTTTAATTAAAATTACACACTTTAGAAGAACTATCTGTAAACTCTTATTTCTAATAATCGTCCTTAAACATACATAGATGTAATATCAAATCTCTAAAACGTGTGATCTGTCTGACTCTGCCGACACCAATCTTCAGAAAAGGTATACATAGCAAGTGAAAAATAAAACTCTTCAATGTTTCCTAAATCGCTTGGTTCAACAGAAAGAAGAAATGCAGGAGATAGCAACATTGGCAACAGTCTGTAGATCGTGTTCGTTCGCGAGCCGCACGGGGGGTCCGAATGGCTGATCCATCAACCACCGCCGAATCGACGCCAAACTATACGATTATATCCAATAATCGATGAGCATTAAGTGAAATTAATTTTATTGGGTAATGGCGCTGGTCGTGATGGCGCGCGCGCAAACGAGCCGTATTAGTAGGGCTGCAAATAAACGTGAGAGCCGATGCGACACTTTATATAATGTTGCAACAGTTTTTGTAAGCATATCGGTCTTATATACATACTTTTATAATTGTATATGCCAATATGTGCCAACCTCACGTAAAGGGTGGTAAAAGAGATGACAAGAAGAATGCTAACTGGTCATTAGTCGAATAATGTGGAAGTCAGCAGGAATGATCTGATTCTATTCCAGATATATCATAGCAGTGGCTTTACTAAATACGGACCGCCATTTTTGGAGATCACATTAAATAACGAAAAAACTAAAGAATCTAAAAACTTCGAGTTGCTTGTTAACTATTTCATGTTATTTGAATAAATAAATAAATATAATAGGACAAATCAAACAGATTGAGCAAGAACCAAAGTAAGTTCGAGACTTGTGTTAGAGAGATACTAACTCAACGATACTATATTTTATAACAAATACATATATAGATAAACATCCAAGACCCGGACCAATCAGAAAAAGATCATTTTCCATCATGACCCGACCGGGGATCGAACCCGGGACCTCTCGGTTCAGTGGCAATAACCTTACCACTGCGCCACCGAAATTATGTATGTATTGTACAATTCAATGTGTTGTACAATTGCAGTTCATCAATTTTCTCTATTCTAGATATTTTGTATCGTAGCGGTCGGTTGCAGCTATGATAGAGCTCGTGATCGCCGCGAATACTGCTCCAGTAAACAGCCAATTATTGAGACTCCAGTGATTAATCGCTCTACGACTTTTATTTTATTGGGCTCATATAGTTTTACTTCATCCAGATCTATTAGAATTTCGATATCGATGGTAATTAATTGTTGATCACTTCTCGTACTTTGACTATCTTAACTGAAATACATATACCCGTTTGTTCTAGTATTTCTATAGATTACACAAAATAACTAAAATTCTTTGAAAATTGAACTATGTACGTATACAATACAAGTACAGTAATCTCGTTTGCACTATAATCCAATCAAATCATCAGTCATATATTGTTCATTATTTAAAATGTCCTTAGTAGGCTTCCCACTGTTCGATGAAGTAATGGTGGCGATCGACATCTACTTCGCCTTACGTCATTTTCTTGTAGTGCTGCGGCGATAATGGGTCTCCATATTGGTCCACGATTGGCCTACTTCACCTATGGGCTTGGCTGACACGAAACGAATATTATCCACAACACAATGCACCAAAACTCGATATAATAAATAATAAATGCCAAAGAAAACAATCGAATCTTTTAACTAAGTGGAGGCGTCGTGCACAAAAGAAACAAATGATATGTTCCAATTCATACGAGGTAGTTAGTTGAAGTAGCTCTTATCAAAGTAAACAAATTCAAAAGAGAGAACAATGACGGTCGCCAGCCAGTGTAGTATCGCCGTTACCTCAGCTCCAACGATGCGGCCTTTTCCATTTACAACGCACGATTTTATTAATAACATTATTTATAGCACGAGAGATTTCAGTAAGTTACTTCAGTCAGCTATTAATTATAAATAATTAAGGGTGAAATTTCGCACTCACAGGGTTCTTCTGTAGCCACTTGAACTGTGGGTACAGTTCATTGTATTCCGGTAAACCTGTCCCCATAATATAAGCAAGTACTTACTTATTACAAATGTTAATAAATAAAAGTAACGTTAACATATTTAATAGTACGTTCCAGTAAGTTCCTTTCGTTTACTTCTTTCGGTAATCATTATTTTTTTAAAGTTTAATAATATAATATAAACATAGAAAACATCTTAGAATCGAATCTTAGTTAGTATTTGCAACAATGATTTCAACAGCCAAATCAAAGCCTTATATTGCGAGACTAAATAAATAAACATAAATAAACTCCTAACTGGATTAATAAATTGAAATAATATTGCATAACATAATAAATACCCCGCAATCGTGCAGCATTAAAATACTCGTAAAATAATTGTTTGTTAAGACGTTTTATTACAAAAGTATAAAACAAACGGTCGTGCGTTGTAAAGGGAAGTCGTTTTGACGCGCGCCGTAAAGTGAGTGGCGATGGCGCGCGTGTGGCCCCAGTAACTGTCCACCAACAATGCCTCACTGATATAAAGAAAATATTTTTCTTCAAATTCCTCAATAAAACCCACTGTCATTATGCAACGGCACAATGCAATGTAGGTTACCTTTTGGAGCTTCGAGTTACAAGAGGCTCGGAACGGCCGTCTCTACATATGTTATTTATCGTCGCTGTAGAATCGATTGGTTTTGTGACGTCATTTCACAGTTTTCTTGCAGCGTTCGAAATAAAGGAAATGTAGATTCTACAAACAGGGTATCATTCGATTACAATTTATGATCCATTCAATGTGAGTTTCAGGTTCTAAAGATTCATTTCGATGATTTAGAAAATAAAATTCAAAGGTATACGTGGACTTTCGCAGCCAGCCTTACATAAATGCACACATAAGCTACCTGAACGGTTTAAAATAATAATTCACAGAGCACGTGGATACATCATTACCGATCTAAGATAATTAATAAAAATTTATGAAAGGCTATTAACTAGAACAATGCAAAGTAGAGTAGTAATAAGCCACAAATCCATTATGATGCTGCCACTGTAACAAGGTCATAGCGGCAGATGCTTCATAATATCAATTTATAAATGTGGACAAAATTAGCTTGTTCTTCTTCTACTTTTTTGACATTGGCAAATTAAGAAATGTTGATTGTAATAACTATTACTTTTTATCTCACTGTTGTATTATAAAATTTTAAAACTCCATTTCTTAGATGAAAATTTGAAGCATGCACTAATACTCATGCTAACATACTCGTATTTTCATATTTTGTAGACATCGATGTAGAATTTTGTACTTGATTTAGAAAACAGTACTTTCGAGATTATCTTAGATGTTAATAGGAAACCCTTGTCGCATATTATATGATCATATTTAAAAACACATTTCCAAATATCAATATAATAAACTATAGTAACCTATTATTAAGGGATTTGCCCCTTAAATCAACAATATCAGCGCAGTCAGTAGTACTCGTTTCATTTCAGACATCAATGGAGCCGCGCCGATCACGAGCGAATTCGAAAATGCCCCTCTTCATCGGGAAGAATTGATTTATATTGAAAATAATGGAATGTTTAAAAGTACCTATATTTTTTATCACTAGTTGATAACCGTGGCTTCACCATCGGCAAAAAGTCGCGTTTCACTCTCCAGCCGTCCAATAACCTCATCTCCACTCCAAAAACCATCTCAATCAAATTCTAAGTTTTGACAAGGAGTATCTCCTCCTTTCAATTCTGTAGGATAAGCGGAAGTAGGTGTATTTTAATACACACAAAACAAACATACGGACAGATGAAATTAGATAAAAGCTACTAATAAAAACACTGATGTCCAGGATTGAATTTAAAAATGCTGAAGTACGATTAGTAACAAAAACATTAGATGATGTAATTTTACTTTGTATAAAAGTGAATCACATTTACAACAATAGGGAAGATTACTATACACAGTGACATTGCTGCTGTCAATATTCTCTGACAATTGCTCTGGAAAACTGATGTAAGACTACATCGCTTCATTTCATACTTATAACTACCTACTAGCACCTACAATCTCTATCAATTTAATAATAAAATTATACTTTTAATTTTCTGTTTTATTATATAATTAACAATTATATAATAAAACAGAAAATTTAATGATTATAAAAATCTGCTATTTAACTCAATTACCAATAGACAAACAGAACACCAATAAAAAACAAACTACATTACCAATAGTACTTTAAAAAATATTAAGTGATACATAAATAATTCCTGACCTAATGTGGAAATAATCAACTATTTAATTTCCGCGCTAAAAAGTATCGAAAGAAACGGATGACGAACTCGCGGTGACTCACGATGTTGTTTGGTATCAGCTTTACTAATTCAATGTCAAACCAATGTTAATTACACGCGAAATATACAAAGCTGCGCTGTGGAACTAAATTTAATTAATTGAGTTGTATTCTGTGAAATAGAAACTTTACGTAAATAGTGGCGTGTCTTGTCTAGATTTTGGCAACTTTTGCTCGCCTGCGTATATTTCTCACGGGAACTGTAATATTATCCGGGACGAAAGGTACCCCCATTTTCTTCTCCGTACTCCGTATATTATTATTAGGTATAGAACCCGTCCCCGCTTCACTCGCGTTAACCATATCACATTATAAACCTAAACATTCTTAAAGAACATAATATCAATTGGTGAAAACCTTACAAAAATCTGTCCGCGTACAGATAGACGCGACAGGGGGACTTCTTTTTATAAGGATAAAAATAATTGTACCTACTTTAAAGCGTAATAGTATTATCAATACTTTCAATACCGATAATGTTCATGAGGAATGTCTAAATTAAATACGCAATTTTAGAGTCATGATATGTATACCTAATAATAATTGGAGATAGCTACCTTAAACTTTAAATTGTCATTCATAATCACATTTAGCAGTAGTAGAAAAGTGCTTTGATCATATAGGTACTATCACGTCATATATTTTATTTTATGTTATTTTTATTACTTTACCTGTAATACTGAATTTAAAATTAAATACTGTGTACAGAGCACTTTCTTACTTAATTCTATAATGGGTTTGTTACATAATATGAACAAATACAATACATGTATACAATAACAAAATCAATATTAATAAGTTTCACCTTTGAAATTCATCAACTTGGAATAATTATTTCGTAACGCACTCGCGTTTTATACTCAGCCATGATTAGGCATACCAAAATTGCAACGAAAAAGAAAAACACTAAAATATTTTAAGCTTATCTCAAAATCTGTTCTAAAGGCTGGGAGCTCCTGCGTATATTTATCATTCGCAATCAAATCTTGTTGCAGTAGCGTTGATTAAACGATCTCCGGAGCGCGGCCGACGCGACACGCTAACCTCTCCGCCCGGCTCCATCCGTCATCCTCCCCATCACAACGACATACACTTAACTTGAAAAACCCCGCATCATCTACGTTTATTACGGATTAATTTACATTTCAATAACCGGTCTCCTGGTAATGTATTATCACTGATCAATCAGCGTTTGACATGTTGTGTAATTATCATCTCTCCGTGGTACAGGCACATTCCGGAGTATCATAACGAGATATGTAATAACAACATCACGTCGCACCTGCAATTAAACGCTTGTCGCGATTGCATTAATAGTGTCGCAGTCGCTATCTGATGCGATGTCGTGCGACCAACGACCGGCCGGCGCGTTTCACAGGGCTGTCAAATCTAGAACAATTTTTATGACACACAGTTGATACAAGTTGAATTCTAGTTTCTACATACGTCTAAATTTAATTAAGGGTACTAATATTTAATTGATTCTCATGTCTATACTAAAAAAGTATATGGCAAAACCAGATTCCATTCCCATCATCTCGACTAGCGTTCTTATTTTCTATAATACAATTATAAAATCTAGAATCGTTTGAATGAAGAAATTATCATCTCATTAAACCGCTTTTAACTAACACGTATCCTGATTGGATTGCCTTATTTTTCTTACATCGGCACCATCAATAAAATATTTGAACCAAAAAAAAATATTTTATGCTTTGACAGTAAGTACCTGATGTCACCTTTGCCGACCTATTGAAATAAACGGATAAACTTATTTTCCTAGCGCCAAAACCCTTTTCTCAGTATTCTGCACCTAATAATTACCTCCCTAACTTTCCTAATAGCATGCCGGCGTCGAATAAGAATGAGAGATATTTCAGGCGTCCGCGAGTTGTTTAATTACAGGTTGGCGTTGTCGCGTTAATAGAATTTAATTGTAGTCTGCGATCTGGCTCCGGCCATGTCGAAACTTGTTCTGCGCAGGGTGGCCTGTAAATATTCATTCGCGAGTAAATACAAACCTAACAGTAATGAAGGAAATGTTCTAATCATTGAAAATAAACTAATTTGTTTTTAAATTACCTAGCCTGGAATAGATATCCATAATACAAACATTTTACAGATAGTACTATATTTTAGTTCTACTTTAAAGTAGTCCTAAGCACAATAAAAACGTATGAATACTTAAGTAGAAATAATGAAAAAAGTTATATCTATGGAACTGCAAGCGTAAGCTCAGAGCACGACGATTTGATTCAAGCGAACGTTTTCGATTCGATAGCATCTATATCTTCTGTATCGGTGCTACTGCACTTAAATTTAAATCAAAAACTGCTGAGCTAGAACATCGATCAATGTAAATAATATAAGTCGAAATCGTAAGTTGTATTCAAAGTCATTCTCACAGTTGAAGCTATACTATGCACGCAGTGAGGGATGTCCGATTCTAATATACAGTGAACTGCTCTTCTAAATTCTCAAATTACAGTACATTTATGTTAGGAGTTAGGAGTAAGTACTCAATAATAAACATCTTAAAAATCTTTCAAAGTATCCCAGAAATTCTCTGAATGTATCTGAATTGTAAGAGGTGCACGATAACTCCAATCACATGTCTATTTCTCCACTCTTCAATAGCCTTTTTCTTCAACATCGGAAGATAAATTAAGTATACAATTACTTTGACACAAGTTAACATAGCCAGTTTATAAATTGATTATATCTTTGAGTGTAAGCCAGCACTTGAGCGCAAGTTTCCGCCACGGCTCGTCCCGTTGGGCGAGCTTGTTACCGCATTGTGCGTCTTGCGATGATACATTATTTTTATAACAATAAATCGTTGGAAGTAAAGCACCGCTCGCTGCGCCGGTGGTCTGGACGACCACCGAGCTTCGCGTTAAACTCTCTTAGTGCTTTACTCTGTAAAAGTATAATTAATTACCAATGAACTACTTTATTTATTGCAGAAAGACATACAATTGCGTGGATATAGACTAAATTGAATATAGTTTTATGATTTTTAATGATGTCCGAGTATATGAAATGCCATCGAATTACAATTTTGAATTTGCAATATGATATTTCTAGTCTTATCGTTGCGCTGTTCCTGAAACGTGTGAATTAGTATTCATTTATGATTAAAGAGTTTACACATCATCGGAAACACGTACACAATTGTTGAACATTATTAGTTCTTGTGTGAGCTGTTGACCTCGCGAGCTTATATAGAGAATGCAGATCGAAGGAACTTTCATTATTAACTTGTATGAAAAGTGATATACAGTTAGGTGCATAATAAACAATTGCAATATAGTGTAGCCTGTGAGTACATTTTTATTGGTCATATGCAAACGAGGCGACTTATAAAATCTATTTCTTTTTTGTTCTTGTGAAAGTAATCTTTTGGTTTTTGTATTTGAGAATAAATAAATCTTTAAACCTAAACTTAATAATGCAGTTCTAATCTGCAACTTTGATAGCTTTAATTACGAATACACATGAAAGTTTTACATCACACATGGAAGACTATGTTTAAATCATTAATTCCGCATTAGATACTATCCAGGGTTTACTTAATTAATTCTTATTAAACAATGGTATCATTCTCTCGACCGCTTATCCTTACATCGCCACTTCCAATGGAGCCTAATTTTACGAGCTGTGCTAAAAGAAACGTCGCCTATATTTCTATCACCCGCGATAAGAGAGGGATGGCTTTCCAATAATTTATTTATTGGCTATCGAACGACAGATACGATCAATCTATTGAATACATAAAGATAAATAACGCTTTAGAACACGTACCTAATAAGGCTGCGCTGCGATACAGATCGTAAAATTAATAAGTACACCTTGGCACGCGGCTTTTCTACTTTTTTTATTTAATGGTGTAATGTGGCCAATACCATCCGGACTACTATATACTTATAGAGTATATTATGTACATAATTTCACGAGTTTACACTATGACAAAATCAACCAATTTAACTAATATTATTATTGGCTTTATTGATACAAAACCTAATACCTGTCTATATGGGTACAACAAAATCCTACAAATATTATAAATGTGAATGCTTGAATGCAAGTGTGTAAGGATAACAAATATCCTTACAATCACAATACTCAATCACGCTAAATCTACATTGCGCATTTCGATGTAATTTGCTACAGGATGAGCAACGGAAGAAAAAACATCCGGAAATAGCACACAACAATAAGGCGCATTTTAAACATCAATTACTCCTAGGGGAACAATAAAGCCCGAAGCGCAGCTTGTTCAAACATATGTAGGAAAAGTCTGATAAACTTAGATATTATCCACTGTCTCATCGTATCATTTACATTCACTTTACCAATCTACTTAAAACGCTCGTAACAAAAATCTATGTTTGTTGGATTATTTAATTTCATACCAGACAGAAACAAGTTTTATTTAATTAAAAAGGCTTTCTTTTTTGTATAGATTTTTAGCTAAATTACTTATACTTCTTTTATTGAAACTGTATTAGCGTCATATAGCTTAATAATCGTAATATTAAAAAAATAAATTGAGATTTATGTCTAATATATTGCAATCGTATTTTTAGGACACGGATCATCCATACAATATTATGCACAATTCATTACGAATGTAAAGCTTATCTAAAATTATATATCAAGATGGAACCATGAATTCCCTCCGAATGGTTATTATGGCGAGAACAAATTGGTTTTAATAGTGCATACTTAAATATGCGCATATTAACAGAGGTTGAATGGAAACGCATTAGTACGAGAATGGCCGGCAGGTTGTATAAAAAAGATCTAAATTAATTTAAACTTCCTCATTACAAGACGCTTTGGCCAGCGACTCGTCTTTACTGCCATAACGAATTAAGTAAACTTTTCTAATTGGAATATATATCGACTGTTAAGCGTTTAATCGTAGAATCATTATTATACTATATTTTTAACTACCAATTCCAATTGGCTTTTTCCTCAACCTTCCTTTGAAATTATTTTATTTTTCGCTCGATTGGGACGCAAAGATCATTTCAGTCAAAAAAAAACTTCTATTTTCCTGAAATTTTATTTGTGTAAAGTACCTACCCACCTGTTTCATTGATTCGATAATACACATATGGGAGGTCTATTATTTTATCAGGTAGCTTATAAATATTGTATACTTACCTCTTGAAGATACTAAATTATTATGAAAGCTACATTAAATGTTCTCTTAATAAAATGTCAGATTTAGTAAATTTTTATTTTAATGATACGTTTGAGTTAAGCCCGTTTGATTAATCGCAGTAGTCAGAATCGAGATTCAGAATTAAAGAAACTGTGTGTAATAGATACATATGTGTGCGTTGGCCCACTGATTGGTCCAAGCTTAGAATCTAAATAGAGTTTGCATTACAAACGTACATATAGTTTGAAGTATGGAGAAGATAGGGTACCTACCTTTCATCCCAGAAAAATAAGCTCGTGTGAGAAATTTACGCGGGCGAAGCCGCGGGAAAAAGCTAATATCATCATTATAATAATAACATAAACATTGTAAAAAGAAAAACATAAAAAACGTGTTCAATTGATATTAGAAAATTATTATTACCTTATCACGAACACATATCACAATATTGCATTGCAATTGGAACTAAGCCATTTTTTTATGACCGTGCTTTTATCCGATAAGGAGTTTTCTTATCGGGTTCCGATCCTAGGTGCACCGTCTAGTTATGAATATCATAATGACGCATTATCATTAACTTTTGCAAGTTAAATTTTACTCACTCTCCAGCGTCCGATTAATCTGAAATTTTTAATATACTTTAGTTTATACTATAAGTACCTATAGGTGTATTTCAAATTCGAGATCAATCTGAAATCGGACGCTGGAAAGCGGGTCAAATTTAACTTGCAAGATTTGACACACATTAACATACTAACAGGGCAAGAAAAATAGTATTTAATTTCCATCAGAATGGTGTTCTATAGGATTCTAAGCTCTGTGGTAGGAACAAACTGAGTGCACGCACTCGAACGGGAGCGCTATCGGCCGCCCATCGGCGCTTGATTTACGACTACCTATCCCACAATACTTCAAATTTTACGTAAACTAAAATCTTATTTACTTACTAACAAGTAAATTACTATGGTAATTTTGGTCACTAGAATATTGCAGTACATTTCTGTTATGTTTTTATTCCGTGAATAATTTGCCGAAATAGTACATTTTTTTTTGTGACTATAGAACAGACAGTCAATAGCCTTTGGAAAACATGTGTATAGCTCTCGTAGTGTAAACACATAGAATGAAGACTAATCTAAAGAAGCTCAAAGTGACACGATAATGGCTTTATTCTATCAACATCATAAATCTTGGGCATGAAATGATACTGGTCTGTCACAAAAGCAAAAATCACCCAGGAAATGTTTAAATCGGAATCATAATTCATTAGTGGGTCATTGAGCGGGCCCTGTCGACCATTACCCGGGATGACGGCGCGCGTGCCAAGGATATATAACCACCCCTTTAGTCAGATCTTCCCTGTCTCCCGCTAATTCAAGGCAAGAAGCCCGCTCAAGGGACCCAGACCACACTATCGGAGCTCACATAAAACTGGCAGAGCCACGTACGCCGTCGCCTTTAAATAGGAAACGACACGTTTATCCAATTAGAAATTCACCATATCTTTGTGATAGTTGAAGAGGAAATTTGAGCAATCAACTTCCAGACCAGCTCGGCATTCCTATCATTGTTTATTCAATTGAGTTCATAATGAAGTTATGTTGGAACGAACAGCATGAAATAAGCGTTCCATATTTAGAGCAGGTAGATATTTGATTACCGAATTATTTGGACCGTTAAGTAATTTGATTTAGATTGCTATCAAGGCAGTTAAATTCCAAATTATGTCTGTAATAAATACTTGATATTATCTGGAATTTAGTTTCCCTATCGTCGCATAGTTGTTATTCTGTAAAATGTGACTGATTCGGCCGGGGAGGGATTGATGATAATATGTAAGTAAAGCTTTTCGTTCTGTGTCTTTTTATGATGTGATTAAACATCATATCAACGAAAATTTTTTTAGAAAATTATTTTGTTATTTTATTACGTGAACGTTGTAGGCCGACCTGGCGTCAGCGACATACGAGAAGGGCTTTATCTATTTTGCAAGTAACATAATATTTTTACTCTACCTCAATCTAGATTACAATGTTCCGTCTGAGATATATCTAGCCGGTACTGTAAATAACCGACAAAATATGTCAGAGTCACTCCACAATAGTGAACTATGAACAACCTGTTATTACAAGGTGTTGAACCTGGTTTCCTGATTTATTGTTGTATTGCATTAGCTGTGATCAATGTTTCTACGAACTGTCCCTTTATTTTACGCACTTTGTCAGCGTTTAATATCTAATACACTAAGTTTATTGTTATTTCATTAGTAATAGGCATAACTCACTTCAATTTGATATCACAATTACAAGAAAATATATCAGGGTCATATTATAAACGAGTCAAGATGAATCACACTAATTTGGTCTTGTAAAAAATAAACGACTCACGAAGGCGTAAATCTCATCCAAATTTTGTGTCATCAAACCTAAGCCTATCATACGTTTCTGTCTAGTAGTACTTAGTATATCCTATCTACAATTTTTACGCAGCCGCCACTGCTAACAGATGAAAATAGGATAAGATGATATGAGACTAAACGATTTGCAGAATGAAAACCAGTTGTTTCATCAAACTTTGGTAACTGGTAACACCAAATTTACAAACTGTTCATAGGTATTTGTTAACAAGAGAGATCTGTATACATTAATTAGCAACTAAAAATTAAAAGGTTTCAAAAAGACAAAGGAAGATCTATATAGGTCGTTACAATAAATTTGAATTCAAAATTGATGTCTTATTGTCGTTTAGAAATGGATGCGTTCCATGTCACGCTAATATGTACATGAACAGTTACAGAAGTTTATAGTGAAACGAGAGTCAGTAGTAATGCCGAAGCTAAAGGAGGAAACGAGCTCTCGGACTCGTTTAAGTGTCATTAGAAGCAGGCAAGTGCCGTCGTGTGCCGCGCGCGTGGCTCTCGCCGATTGATACGCCGAGTTAGCCGACCCCGCTCGCCACAATGACCTCATTCATTCATAAATCGTCATTAAACGTCTTCCGAGGCTAAGGGTCCACAGATGACTATAAATTTTAGCTTATATCAAGTAATTTATGGCTAGTGACAGTTGAGCCCCTGATGAAGTGAGTTGGGAGTTATACGTTATAAAAATATTCACTTTTTAACACGTTTATGAATGGGTATAGGGTTTATTAATGTCACTTCTATTATATATTATTTTAAACATATATTAATTCAATGTTTCACTGAAAATATGTAGATTTTACTAGTATAGAGAAAAAAATCTACATGAATCAGAAATCATAAACTACATTTATCTATAGTGTGGTATGGAATGAACACTACGGAGGGTCACGGACTAGCTAAAACCAGAGCAGAGCATGCCTGAGCTCCATCAAGAAGTAGTTACTCCAAATTAATATATCCTGGCTCGCGCCGAGATTCCTAATATTATATTTAGACGTGACACGCGCTCGTTTGTATCAATTGGTCCCGTCTGCCCCTGATATACGGCCGACGCTACTTTAGAACAATGATGGCACAATTGCGCGATTACGCGGTTTATTTCCCCCCTCCCGCAACCCAGTGACTCCTGACTCCCTAATTGACAAATTAGCCTGCACTGATACGCTCGCATATAGGTACAAGCAACTACGCAATCACTAAACGTTAAACATCTCTGGAAATGGTCTAGACTGAGAATCAAATGAAATTCCAGAAACGATTTGCTCGACGACCAAAGTAACCTATTGAGAATTATCTTGATCTACAAGATTTATTATTTCAAAGTATAACTTACAGGAACCGTCAAAGTAATAGAAGATAGCTGGATAAATGGTCAGACGAATGATTCTCACATCGGGGACAAGCGATTACATTGCTCATTAATAACTTCTTGTGCGGCGCCGCTAGCCTCACTACTACAAATCAGTCTAATGAGCAGATCCCATGAAAGCCTTTTAATTTCCCATTTGGTGCGGCCACCTCCGATACCGCCTGACTGATATTAATATAGGGCCAGTCCGGTCGCCGGGTGCGCAGCTCCCGACCGCTCGATTACGGCCATTGCGAGGTATCGCGGACGCTCTCCAGAGTTATCTCTCGCTATTAATTACGCCCAGATATGCACCGGACAAGTTTTAATGCAACCGCTTCATTTGTTGCTGTGGTGAGACCATATCGAAGACGTTATAGGTGTGATAACTTTGAAGCTGCGACAGCGCCCGCGGATTACGTTCAGACACATTTCTCATTTAGAGATCTAACAATTCCAACTATGAGTGATACCTACCCTGCTCGCGGAAAATGCGATTCCTCAACATAACACCGATAGTCATCTAGACTTAAATCGGTTAGACGATTTACAAGCGGCGGGCAAACAGCTGACGCAATTGCGGTTTCTATTCAAAAGAAATCGGAGTCAGATCGGTGGCGGCCGCGGGCACTGCCAGCAAGTGGCTAATAACACCCCGCTAAGAAAATTGACGGCTGTTGCAAATCGAACGGTATCGTGCGCAATTTATCACTGTTTATTTCATTTTAGACTTCACAGGTGCAGGCTGTAACTAGTCTTTCATAAATTAGTAAATTATGAAAAGGACTTACGACTACAACCGCACATAGCTTGATAACCAATTTTGGATTTCCTAAAAACAGAAACGAATGGGTGCGAACTTATTATCCACTTACATGAATTCAGCAATTCAGCTCAGCCAGGATTCACTCTCTTCGCCTTCTTGTGAATAGAAAACTTCAAGGTTCGAAACTACTCCTGCCGATTGAATTTGGATACCGACCTGACTTATGTATTAGTTTTCATAGAACCCTTGCTTCTAATAATAAAGGAAAGTAATAATGGAAATCTTACCAAAATCCAACAATCAAAAAATCGATTATGTTCCGATGGGGATCATTTAAAATTTCATTTCGTAAAATTTCCTACGATGAACAACTGACCGTTATTCTGACATCATAACTCACGTAGTCACTTGTTGTCCAGAACCAGTCGGCTAAAAATAATTGTTTCAGATCAACGCCCTATAGAGGCTTTAACAACAACGAGCTATCAAGGCTTCAACAACGAACAATCTTGATGTTGTTATTATTATTGTAATTTATTTAATTCGATAAGATTTAGTGAATTAATAACACTAATATTTTAGACTAGCATCACTCACCCGAGTATGAATTGATCATATAAAAAAATCATATGCTTCTTTATATGATCAAACATCGGTACAGTGCAACTGCAATAAATTAAACTAATTTCAATAACTAGTCTCTATCTGTTTTAAGTCGAACAACACATTGAGCGCATAGCAGGACTAGTACTTATCGCCCGAGAAATGATTTATAGCCTAACTTGGATCTATATCTCAGACTCAACTGTAAACAAAACCTTCCACTAAAGTAGGTGACTTAATTATTCCGTCGTCATTGGACAACTTAAATCTAATAAAATACAATTTATTGACAGCTAATATCTCAATCAATTTAAATTGCGTAAAGTGTTTAATTAATAGTTTTGAAAAAAAAACTAAAGTCCAAGTAGTTATTCTTATAGATCATTATTTACCCACCCGACCACCATTGCGGGATTTTTATTCAATGTGTTAACTACATTGAATAAAAATCCCGCAACTTCAATTATTTTCTTAAAGTACACAATTACGTCATTGCTTTTGTACTTAGTTATTTTTGATTTATGAGGCTAGCCGACTTTATAAAGCCGAGTACACGATTAATGTTGTCTAGTAACTTGTTCATCTATCAATTTGTATCTACTTGATCATCGACTATTGTCCAAACAAAGCTTCTATCAGAAAAATAAATTTTTACTCTTTAACCGCCAACATCTTAGGTATATTAATAGCCAAATAACTACACTAGTTAATACATTATAACTTCATCATCTTAGAGTTAAATCTGTTAAATATCAAGGAGTTCGGTGCGACAAAACGAGCAACACCTAGGTGCTAAAATCAAAACGGCGCTTTGAGAGAAAGAAATATAAAAATTATGTGATGTCCACACTACGGTCTTGTCAGAACGAAACCTCGGACCCTCAATTAATGCTGACGATCAGAAGATTTCTGTTATACGCATTTGTAGGTGATTACATCTCGCATTGAGCAGCAGTTATCTGTCGGCTGATGACGTTAGACAGTGAAACCTGAGACCGCCGAGTATCCACTGCTATGACTGCAATAACTCAACACGATAACGCAGCGTCCAAACAACTGTTAACGACAAATAACAAAGATAAGCTAACGGCCACCTAAACGACCCAATCTAACATTCGATAATATTTAATAATTATTTACATTCATTTATCAGATGGGAAAGACGCGTGCGCCGGCCACTGACAACATCTCGTCGAGCTATCGCTAACATAGCATTTTGTGTGTTATAAAAATGTTGAACTACGAGGGTCGGGTACGTCTGTATTAATTTTGATCCCAAGAAACTGTATTAGTTAAAACTACGCAGATACGACTTCGAGCGGACACCTTATCAAATTATTTTCCTGACCATAGCACTAATGTGACCGTAAGGAAATTGTTTTCATCACCTTCACACCAATGTGACAGAGCAGCGAGATGGTAAGTCGACTGTGAAATTAAGTTTATAGGCAGCTAAACCTTTCTAAAATACCACAGCACCGTACATCACAGCACATACGTAAGTGAATCCAAATAACTGCTTATATTTTGACTACATAAGGTGCCTTCCTTCCAGAACGAAAAGCAAGCATTCTTTTTTCTCTTTCTCTTCCTTTCTTCTTGCTTACTTACAAAGTTTATATATATATATATATATATATATATATATATTGATATTTCGATTTTACTTATTTGCAAATATCCTTGGTGTGCACTCTTAAATCGATATGCAAACTCATTTCATTGTACTCATTGAAATATATTAAATTACCAATTATATCTCTTTTTCAACAATAATGCAAATTTCTGGTAATACAATTTATTATTTTAAGCTGTATCGGTGATCTTCATCTGAAAAGAATTTTTGTTTAGACTTGGGTCGATATTAAACTACTTATCTACATGAAAGACACGTCTACAGTTCTCACAATTTCTAGAGTAGGCATATTAAGCAATATAAGACTTAATATTCCATCTATGACCTTATCAAGACGTAGCCATTTGTATCAACCGTTAAATTCGATCAGTTAGTGGCTAATGCTTCGACAACTAATGCTTTCCCATCCGAAGCAATTTCTTTAATCTTGTATGGCTTGATTCGTTAATTTGTCGCATGTTTTTCATAAATTGATTTGATAATTTTTAGTCCAAAAGTTTAATTTGGTATAATTAAAATATTGCATAATGATATGTAATGAACTAAGTACCTATTTAAAGTTTACTTAAATAACAATTATGTCGTTATGTTTGTCATGTGACATCTATTTTCATGTAAATTACTTCAAATTCCATTCAGCTCAATGGCTGAGAGCAATAATAAAGTTTCCAATGGTAAGTGACGAGTACCTAGCGGTCACCACTCAGCTCGCTCTCTCTTAATGTCATAAATAACTTTGTCAATCTGCTAACTTAATAGCATAATTTATCCCTCACAGGACAACATAACGAGCCATGCCGATAATAAACCAGAAAAGCCATGAGGTGATAATAGCTGTCCGTAAATAATGATTCCTGATTACCGGCCGAGGTGTGGATCGGGCAGGTCGCTGTACAAACTGCACCGTACAGTTACCAGCACACAAACCCCCACCTCATTGCAAATCTGCAACTACTACCACCACATAATAAAAGTTTTGCTTTGCTGCTTTGCTGTGAAACTCAACTTGAAGTATACTGTACTCGAACTGTGTTCGATAATCGCATATAATTGATTGTCTTCCTGCTTGCATGTCGTTTGCTTGGACAAAATCTGACCTCAACTAAAGTAACGTACTCTTTATTACCGTTGTATCCAAAGCAACTTTATCTATATAATCTTTACCTTAAAAAAAACAAATATCTGAAAAATAAAAAATATCTAATATCCACCAGAAGAATAAGAAAGACTGTAGACATTTTCTTTTTTATCTAGGAATGTAAATTATAATAACAATGTCGCCATCCATTCATTATATACATACTTCTAAAACGAAATCATCGACTGTAAAAACTAAATCATCGGCATTAGTTCTCTTATAAAAATAAGAGCTAACTGAAAGTTTTACAGATGAACCTGAAGAAAATTATTTTAGCGGCATTATTAAATATTTATAGATTATGATGAAAAATTAGGATAATTCTAACTAGAGGACAACAACAGTAATGTTATTTTCCCCTGATATCCATTTATTTCCCCAATATCCCCAATACGAGGATGAGGAGACAACGAGAATAGACTTTCGATAACCATACCTTTGCATATAATTGATTGTCTTCCTGTTTGTATGTCTTGGGCAAAATCTGACCCCGACTCATGTAACGTACTCAGAATGCAATCTAGACTAATTAACGCAGCTCGGACACGGCGCATTGAGGATGTACCGATTAGAACCCAGCTCCCGTTAAGGAGAAACAATCACATCTCCAACAACGGATAAACCGGATTAGCTACGAGAGAATCTGTTCCATTTAAACGAGAACATTATTGCAGTCCACAATGCCATTGTTAGTTGCAAATTAAAGTTTCTGACATTGCCAAGGATAATATATGCATAAACATGAGGTAAGAGTCAAACAAATATTAGGTCAAGATTTCGTAAGGTATTAATATTAAGTCAGGTAAAGGTTGTAAAGCGTGTAGGTCCGTTACTACACAGCAATGCATGCCATTGCTGTGTCGAAGTAGGAGATCGGTGTGGCAGGGCAGCCGGCAGCGGCGACATCGCGCTACTCGGCTGTGTCGATGTGTTGCCCGATAGCCCCCGCTCCGCTACCGCACCATTTATTCATGGTGCAATAAATTCAAATTACCGGATTAACAATAGTATGGATACCATCTCCGCAGGCGATGTTTGCCGGCCGATACTGACGTTAGCTCCGTTTCACTGGGCACCGGCTTTATAAACATTAGTTCCCATGCATTTATGAATTCAACTATTTTCGTTAGTAACCTTAACTGTAATCTTGCTTTTACTAGAAAATAGTATGGTCTAGGATCTTTTGTGCTGCTCCAGTTATATTTTGCATTTAGCTGTTCTGTGGAATTTTATTTTTATATGATAATGTTGGAAGTTGAATGCAATTTAATAAGGTTCATCGTTTACAGAATACATTGGTATCGATAAACGTCTAGGCAGTTTGCGATTCGCTTTCGCAGACACATGATCATTGTGACGGTCAGCGCTCGCTCGCGGTCGGAGTGGCCGCGACGCGCGCGATACAGCGCAGGCCCAATGAAATCCTACACCGCGACGAATCGAACGCTGTCCTGTCACGTTTGAAAATTCTGCAATATTTCGCCCTTTTCACGCAGATATCCTCGACCCGTGTCTAAACCGCCGGACATGAAACACAATATCGCCTAGTGCACTCCATAATTTATACGCATCCAGAGCAAAAGCACTGTAGATTATTAGCTCGTGTGTAATCTTAAATTATTGTTTATCGCAAAACTTTCGCGTCTCTGTCTCTGATTGAATTATGTTTTTTTTAGACTAGACCTTCCCAACTTGTTTTTATTAGAAGTAATTACACTTACAAGTACTTAACTGTAACTTCGTGTATATGTTGCTATTTCGTGTGATGTGTGATTGTTTGAAACGATTTCAGTAGCAATATTGTTACCTAAATATATTCAAATGAATGCAGGCCATTAGTCGGCTGGGCCTGCGCCGGCGCATCATCAGCGACAGCGAGCATCAGCAGCATCCGGAACGGGTTTAATGTGTTACTATGTTTTAATTGGGATCAGACGACAGCGAGTGACTTGGCGCCACAGCTAGCGAACTGCGCCGTCTCATAAATCGTCATTGCGTAAATGTCGCCAACATTTCCAACTAACTGATGTACAATTAACGCACATAAAATCTGTCGAAAATCTTAATGTCGACATAATATAAAATTGTAACAAGTGAAGGAAAAAACAAGTCTACGCTTGAACGTCTTTGAGTGCTACGAGACGGTCTAGTAAAACTTATATGAGTCATATTCTTCCTACAGGCCATCAAATTACAAATTAATGATTATTAATTTTAATAATCGTGATTTTAAATTATCAGTTTTCAATGTAATAGATATTTCAAACTCAAATATGTTGACTACTGGCAACAGTCCAAGAGCCTATAAATAAAAAATATACCTATGCTTCCTTTGCATATTTGTCACACTGTTCTTTCTCTTCTATGACAGGAATATTATTATTTGATGAACTAGCTAGTTTCCTACAACTCGAAACAAGCAACCCGGAATGCCTGAAATGGTACATTTTGAAAGTTTAGTATGGTAATCAACATCAAACAAATCAACAAAGGTGAAATAAACAAATTGAGTTCACAAACCATGCAGGCATAAATCTTTTATTTGATGTTTGATGTAATCTGATTCTTTCTTGTTTCTGATGTACAAAAACTATTATTTGAATAATAAATACCTATGCTTACGATTTTGCCACCAAAACACTATTTTGTTCTTTTCTTTACATGACCGCGCTAAATAGGAGTGGTAAGTATATCTTTAGCAACGAAGAAGACGCGTAGAGGACATAGAAGCTCTTTGGTTCAAATAATCTGTAAAATATTTTGCATGATAGTAATTTGCGGGCGCATTTAGATCCGAGCGACGGCGTGTGAATACTTTTGTCGGTTGACGGGCGAGTGCGGCGGTGGTCGTCGCTTCAAGCGATTTATGTGCCGGCCACGATAATGGCCGTATTAATGGAAATTGACACCGATCCCGACGCGCCTCGCTCATGGGATCCGCCTGTTCCTCTTGCCCCATTTCCATCCACCCATTGGAACATCGAGAAAAACAGCAATGTCCAACATTATGGTACAAATTTTAACACAGACCTAGGGAAGGCTATCACAACTAAAATTTTGCCGTTGACCACAAACGAAAATCAACTTTAAACTATACTTCAAATAGCCGTCTTTATAACGACTGTGTAGGTCTGAATTTCGACAGAAAATTATTTCGACAGGGCCTCAATTTCCAAAAACACTATTTCGACTTAAATTGCTTAGAAAAAACACATATTCGACAAGCGTTATTCCAACAGAAACTACTTCGATAAGACACACATTCGAAAAATACTACTTCGACACAAGCGATTTCGAAATGCAGTTTTTCGGCAGATTTTATTTCGACAGAACTTACCTTCGACAGATTACTGCTCTGAAATGTGACAGAGGTATGAAATAAAACTATAAATAACAATCAGTCAGTTTAATTATAAGTAAGTAACAAATCTGTATAAAGTTTTATCATGTCTTCAGATAATTAACATAATATTGATAGTCAGGTATTTATTAGTAAAATCATCAATACGTTTTCATAATTATTATTAATTAGACAGGTGAGTAACGTACGCTATTCTGCTTATAAAAGAAACTGTATCCATATCATTTTTTAGGAGAAAATGTTTTTGTAGTCTATCGTTTTGCTAAAATATTTAAGGAAATCCAAGTAAAAGTTTTATCCGCTGATGCAAATCCAATTAGCGATTGGTTTGCAAAAAGTTTTGTGACTGGATCATATAAAAAAAAAAAAAACAAAAGAAAACTGCACTCCAGGTAACATATTTAAAAGTACCACCATCCTATCCACCAAAAATGTGGTCGGTTGCAGATTCCTGTGTCTGTCGAAGTAGTTTCTGTCGGAATAATGCTAGTCGAATATGTGTTTTTTCTAAGCAATTTAAGTCGAAATAATTTTCTGCCGAAATTCAGACCTACAGTCGTATATAACACGGCTTTGCTATTCATGAAAAGTCATAAACTTCATCTTACAAGCTTCCTATCTATATATAAAAGCGAAAAACACTCACTCACTCAGACTTAGAATACGCGATAAAAGAATAACTGAATTTTACATCGATTCCTTTTAAGAACCGAAAATCCGCGTGCAAAGCCGCGGGAAAAAGCTAGTATATTATATAAGGAGAATATTTTAACTACTATTGTCTCTCCTCTGGTGGAAATTGCAACTTCAGTGGAAGCAGTGCCAGGGAGCCATTGGGAAGATGGGACCAGGGATCTCACCGTTCTCGCCTCTTAAGGAAATATAATATTAACGCACTAATCATGATGTAATAATCTTGTCTTTAGATGTTGAAACGACCTGTCTTTATAACGATTACTTCGCTTACCAACAATATTAATTCATCGAACACCAGGGATCTCGATTCCATATTTATAAGTTTCAATGCCAAAGTTCCACATTTTTCTTAAGTACCTATACCATTCAATGAAGTATATGAAGATTGAACTAACCTAGTTATTTTATTGTTTAGATTAAATCTTGGAGGAACTGAGTCATACTTAGTGGTAATATCTTGGTTCATTTATTTGGCTTGGGTCTAACAATTCATCTCACAAAGATACCGCTTGCTTTCTCTACAAAACTATCCACTGTTATTTCTATTACAGGGATCATTACCTCAATGTGAGTTACGGCACCATCATGAGCTCCGACGGATAGTTCAACTGTCTCCCTAGCATTATTTATCGACGTATAATGGCTTCTAATGGGAGGCTATTGAATCTGCCACCTGGATCTCTTTTATTTTGCCCGATGCCATGCCATCGGGGCGGGACTCGCGATACATCGCGACGCATGTGAATATTCACATCGCGAACTCTCAATATGTACGACTTGTGATTTAATTGATACTACGGCTTGAATCGCAAACGACCACATGTATGGACAAAACGTAATTGCTCGTTAAGCCTCGAACCTCGATTGTTTCTTGATTATGAAAATAAAAGAACGCAGTGCGCGCTGTGAGAATTTTAAAAGAAGCTTGACAAACGATACAGTCTGGTTGTTGTGTTATTATTTCGCAAATGAATACAACGCATATTACAATACAATATACATATTCAAAAGGTACAGCTAAACAAAGAATTCCTTTTCTCTTCCAACCCAAGCGGTGAATTGTACGTCCACGTCAAGTACGGCAAATGATGATATCAACTAAGGCGAGCAACAAATAAGTACATATCCGAATTTATTTAGACCTTTCGCCGATAACACGAGGCTGTCGATTTCTTTTATTTGTGCGACTCGACGGACGCAAGTGCAATTTATTGATACTGGCGCGATAACCAGTAGGGGCATCCCACGCAGGGCGACTCGATGATCGCCAGCACGCGCCACTACTACATGAACCCTTTGGAAGGAAACCCTAAGGAGAACCCAGGCTAAATACAGTGCATAAATAGAGTAGGCTGTTGTGTCATAAAATGCAGTCAAGCTGTGAGGACAGTCGCGATGCAATAAAATACAAATGTCATCGCTGCTTGGACTATAGCCAGCCTTATAATCCTAACTTCGATCAATTTGCATTATTTAATGTCTTTGAGCGAATTTTGCAATACGACAAGTCTAAATATGTTGTGAGTATATTCAAAATATTACAAAACCCTCAATTTACAAATATTGGGTTGATGCGTTAATATTGCCGAGTGGAGGTAATCGAATACATTAGGTGTCTATTAAATGTCCCCAATGTGTGGGAAAGTTCGTATTTACAAGTTTTATTAACGGTTCGAAATTAACATTGATATTATCGTTTATATTATGAGGATATGATTTTATAACAAACTATTTACACATGTTATTAAATTCTCATAATCAAAATTGTATATATTATATTTCATGTGTTTTAAAAATCGATATCGGATACAGATATGAAAAACAAATAAGTAAGTGTGGAATGTATGGATAACAACATAGATATGTAATGGACATCGCCTACAGAGAAGTGACACTTTAGAAGACACCTCAGAATATTATTAACATGTATTAGAACTTGTTCAGCGCAATATCCATAGGTTCATGCATGCATATGCACACATTACACAAATTCAAAGACACAGGTTAAGTAATAAAATATATTTTACTGCTATCATTCCATTTATATTTAATTTAAACGAATAGTTTTGTATTTTAAAAAACTCGTCATGAATAAGTTATTAAGATACGCTTGTTTTTATCAAATACTTCTTGATTCAATAGATCATGCACCGAAAGTAGGCAAATAAGTTATGATTAAAAGAATATATGCAAAGGTATAATATATAGATAGGGTATATAGATAGGGTATATAGATAGGGTATAGGGGATAGGGTTATCTCTGTTAATGTTTAAGAACCACATCATATTGATCTAACTTCTTAATGAGCCAATGGTTCGACGAGGACCGTAATGGACTTTGCTACATGATGGTGCTGCATGATTGGCTCGACATCTTGAATCTAGAACGTGTTTTTAATAATTTCATACACCTATTCCCCTTCAAAGTAAATGTTGTAAAATATCATAAGTATAATCCAGAATCGAGACGGCCAGAGTACCTCGGGCACAATTAAAACGCGCCCGCGGGCTATGCGCGGTTCGTTACGCGACGCAGGCGCAGCCTCGGACTTGGCGCCGCGTCCCGGCCTGACCTGTGACTCCAATGCAATGCAATAAAACACACCACAGATATATATCATAACGATACTTGTAACACACACCACATTTTGCTGAGAATACCACGCCAATTATAATTTACAATGTTTACATCTTGTTTCATTGTTATTTGTTTACGAAGATCAGCATAATTTACAGTGTACTATATGGAAGATAAAGTAGCGACCAAATTTTTGTCAGTTACTTTTCAACTCAATTAAAATTAACTTATCTTTAGACAATATTAAAAAATATAGTGTTACGTTGATGGAACTAACAAGCCGTGGTTATTACACCATAAACTCCAATTTTGGACTAATTGAAAAAGAAAAAGCGGAACCCAGTCTCAAATTACCAACACTACATCAAGTGTTAAACGGCACTTATCGCCCGAAACAGCGAGAGATCACCGCCGATGAAAAATACACAATTTGAGGCCATAAATCAGTGTCATCGCCAGCCGCTCGGTAGCCCCTCAAATGTTTTATTTTATTATTTATTACTTGCCTATTATGCATCAGGAATTTAATGGAAGTGTTTAATAATAGGTTTATCTCTGTATCACTTCTGTCTTTATTACAAAACAACAAAATTACCAAAAAATGTAAAGATAATACACCATCACGTTTTGGCTATATATAAGAAGGCTTCGTGTTGCCACTTGTCACGCGTAGTACAATCAATTGATTGATCACCTATTTGGAAATGCGAATATTTATTGATCATGATTTTGTGATAGATAAGCGATAAAAATATTTCTTTGATTCATAATACTTGTTCTTTATAAACTCCTATGCTTCATAAATTGCTATAATAATGAACGTACAAGCGCACCAAGGCGAGGGACAGTATAAATAAATATTCGACAATGTTTCCAAAGATTCTTCGAATATGCTTTAATTCTAACCGGAAATATTTAATAAGCCATTTCTATATATCCTTATAAGCAATGTTTGTCGCACATGTTGTCAGGCCATTTGTATTCAAAACGCATACTGTAATAGGTGCCGCGGTGCGATCTATCGACAGTTTCGCAATTTATCTTGCACAAGAATCGAACCCCAACCTTGCCTTGCAATTGCAGTCTACCACAGAGTTAGCAGAGTTACCATCGGTATTAGATCGTGAGTAACAACGAAAACACGTAGGAAATTTACAATAACAAATACCAAAATAAGCATTCAATTTTTTTACAAATATTAGTTACTCCATCCTCGTGGAGAATTACTGATTTTCTAAGCACTCAAATTGCCAATTTTTCAGGACGGTCCATCCAAAACACGCCATTTCCTAACCATATCTTATCCATCTGTTGATTAGTCATCACGACTTCCGAAATGGCACTTCTGTTACAGTTATCAAAAATTCTGAATTGAATTCAATTTGTCAAAATTTTTTTACCTCCCTACGATGTGCCATTTCACGCGCTGTGAATAATTCTAGCTACTCTTAGCTGTCCACTATTTCCTATTACCTTGCATGACACCAAATTGCTTCTGCAAACGGTAGGGAATTCAGATTGTTCTATTATTGTTCCTCGCAAATGTTTACACCGGACTACTATCCCGAGAATACATGTTCTCGTCTAATATGGCCATCCTGGTACGCAGGTGCAAATTATTACTGCGTTGGTATTTATGTAAAGGAGGAACAAAGTAAAAAAAAACTTCATTTAACTTTTGGCAATGGTCGCCCTCAATTGCATTTACTTATATCTGACGATGAAATCGCAGAGAAAGCGATGATAACTTCTATCGGGATTAGTCTATTTTAGAAAATAAAAAATAAACATTAATGGCCCCTACAGTAATGAATGTTATTGTATTAACACTACATCATTTCTCGTAAAAAATGGTAAACGCTGTGGCAGTACCGCACCGCACCCACCTAAGAGTTAGGATAGCAAATAGAGCATGAGCAATCAAGACCTTCATTGTGAAGGCTTGCATAAATTTAGGTTATTTTACAAACTTTTGACACAGGCTTTTTTTATTGCCACGGAAATCTTGTTGCATTCAACGCGTGACATAAAAATCATGTCCGATCAGTAAATCGTTGAGGTTCCGAATTATTGATTGAAATATCAGATACACGTCGTGTATTCGATGAGACATATATAAGCACGCGCCGAATATTGTGATAGCCACTCTAAGCGCACGGAGCGTGTACACGTCCAGGTAATTGATAGTCAGATTTGTGGGTACCAGCGTGACTGATCATAACCGCTCGTGTGGTTAATATCCGTTAATTAGCTAGCACATAATTAAGTGACCGCAGCACTGTATGCGCTGTGGAACGCCGCGGTGCGGTGGTCATGCAAATGTGGTTAGATTATTGATGCCCAAGTTGCTGGTTTGCTTTATTGTAGTGTGTCATCACAAAGTTATATACCTAACTGTGTAAAAGTCACTAAACACTAATATATTCAACACGCGTCTCTGAATGTTCTCATTCCATCAAATCATCGCTCATCTGACTATCTGAGCGAATTTCCTTTTACAACTTCAATTGATAAAAGTCGGATCCAAGTCTACTTTCCTATATATTCTCGTTTCAAAGTCTATGGCATTATTAGTATTCAAACCATTGGTAGTCAAGTTCAGTTCAGTCAAGGCATACATTTCTTTGTAAGTTTAATTCTTCTCCAGAAGCGCAGGTAGAAGCGGCTTGGCTTGGATTCCCAACGTGATTTAAATCATACCCGCGCAAATTACTTAAACCAAAAAATAAACTATTATGTTAAAAAAAATACCTACATAATGTTGATTGAAAAATGGAAATAATTTAATAATTAAATACTGGAACAGTAAATACTTGTGTTTTATTTTATTCATTGTTAATGTAATTAGAAAATGGAAGCAAAATAAATCACAAAACAAATACATACAGATAGAGGTTACTGAATACATTTTCTCGTACTACTTTCACTCGTAACATCCTTGACATTTGATAAGGTTTCGATTCAGTATCTTGTTCTCCGAAAGGTCACTTTGTGTAGCTAAAAATAATTATAGTCTGTGTTTGTCAAATGTCACTCACTTTTCCCTAATTTTCATCGTACCTAACAAAAAACATGAGTCCTTTTTCTTATATGTGGGCGTCACCGACCAAATAATGTTTCCTTATAAGAACATGGAAGTGTCACTGGTTTTTGTCCAGTGTTTGGTCAAATCGGCAATTGGTTATAGTTTTTCGAGCGGTGACGATAGCGGCATTTAATGGTGCCCGCCGCCGTTGCCATATAAGACAATCTTCCTACCCGCCCCCGCTAAACTGACGGAACCTATATAAGGCTTAGGTGATTTTCCGATTATGATGTTGTTGTAATTTATTAAATGAAGCATGTGGCGCTTGGAAAGGGTCTACGTCGTCGAAGCCGGAGGTTACTTACTAAGGTGGGCACTGGTCCGAAGTACACGTGCTTATGCTATATAATTTTCATCTTCATATTTTTTCACTTTCATCTTCTCAGCACTCCCTACATATCAAAGACAGAATAATAAATAAACTAAAAATAATTAAGGAAAGCGAGTAATGGTCTCCGGCGTTGTATGGAAGGCACCGGGAATATAAGATAAGAAAGATAATTAACAATAAATTTATAAAAACATATATACTTATAACAGTGTAACGATACAGTAAGTAATTTTTTTTTGCTACTAATATCAAAAACTTTGATTCTAGTATGTCTTAAATAATATTTGTCAGCAACGTGCATTAAAAAGGGATGAATATAATGCAATATCGAAAAAAATAGCATCATCTATTACTTAGTAACAATATAACAAAGAAAAAAATTATAATAACTTGGTTTAAAGTTCATACAACCAAAAAGGAAATGAACAGTAAATAAGTAACAGTAATCGTCATGGGCGGTGGTCGGTTGCTATAAATACCTATGTAATTAAGTTGTGACGTCACTGGCCAGTCAGCAGTCTTCGAGTGGCATTAACGAGCCCGCAATGAATATGTCAATTGTATATGTTTGGACCATTTCTATTTATTTATCATCCCTTATTATCTAAATAGGATGTTATGAAACAAACAGACGTCATCGTGGGGAGTGTGTTGACGAAATAGAAGTTCGTCTGCGTCACTCCCCCGAATAGCCCTCATTGTAGGTGACATGATGACATGGCGGCAGGCACTGCAACCTTATGTAAAGCCTACGTTTAAAATACCAATTTATTATGTAATAACATCCTAAACAGAAGGATTGTTACTAACTATACTGCCTCTACCTGCTGAAAAGGTCAACAAAGTGTCATCGTTGCTGATCAATTGGAAAATATTTACCTATCTTATATTTAAAAATGATGTGATCTAACCGACTGGACTGGTTCTTATCTTAACTGAATAAAGTTATATATAAGGAGTCCATACATTATTTTAGGTGGAAAATTATAATTGACAAAATGAGGGAAAACTTAGGCCGTAATATAAGCAGATAGATAGAAACGAGATTTTCCTACAGGTACACCGGAGTCTTGCATCTAGAATCATAATCCATAAGAAATTGATAAACAACAAATAGAAAATAACTGAATCAGCAAATAATTATCAAAGTACAATTTAAACATCGTAAATACAGGATAGTCAATCCCTACAAGAGAGTTTTGCGCTGAAGACCTACTCGTACTAATATCAACAAAGTAACGAAATTAACTAAGTACTGTTTTGTTCGAAGTTCGATTCTTTTTTCGAGTTTTCATAGCCACAATCAATGTCAAAGTCGGCCAGCACTGCAGATGGCGTAACACCAGACTTTGGGCGTATACATTAGGCCGTGGGTGCCGGATATGCGTAGGTCGATTACCCGTCCATTCATATATTTTCGCATTTCCACTCGCCCTTAATTTTGTAATCTCTACCATAATTATATGCTATGCAGCCCACATATAGTACATGACGTATGAGGTTTGACATACCATAAATAGTGTATCAAAGTTTTACTTCAAAAGAAGTCTTTATTATGAAGTATGGCTACAACTGGGCCGGATATCATTTCAGTCTGCAAAAGGCATCTGACATGACTCTTAAGGCTGCTACACGATAATTTTCTGGACCAAAAAAAACTGCATCTATGGGCTGACGTTAACATTCTAGTTTCCTAAACTAATACATTTCACGACACCAACACAACGAAGATGTTAAACTGTGAAGTGTTTTGGATCTTCCTTCCTATTCATAGTTTTCATAACAAACGTAGAAATTCATAGAGATTTTTTTTAATTTCAATGAAAAAGGAGTGTTTTCATTACTACTTAATACATTAATTCAAAAGTTAGTAATAAAAAGCAAAGGTACATTTTTATTGAAGTTATATTTATTCTTGTATTATACGAGAGTAATAAATTCATTATGCTAATTCAATAAAGCGGCCCACGTGGTCGGGGGTGCTAAAGTCAGTTTTCGAACTTTCCGGTATCCCAAAAGACATGGCACCTCAGCTCCCACGTTCGCCCACAGTGCACTCTGACATTTCCGCGGGATCAACAGGTGGTTGCCATGGCGACGGCAAGCTCGTCATGACCTTTCCTCATTCTGGAGTATTCGCCCGGGTAACGAGCCACCCCTCGCACCATTTATTTTCACACCCACATCCGTAACAAAATCTTAAACATTCAAAGAATATTGTTTTAATGACAATTTTATTATTGTGTTGTGTTAGAATTACTTATATAATACAATTTGTAAATATCATGTGTCTGCATGTAATGTGTAAGAGGTGTAATTCTAGTCAGCCTTATTGGCACCATTCCTCATAGCGACGTGCTGGAATCATTTTTTTATTTAGTGTTTTAACACTAACTTATTGTTTTAACGTTTTAGTTTAATAATGTATTCGTTGGCCTAAATTTAATTTATGCTATTTATTTTATTAATTTGTTTTTTTTTTATTTCCCAACATCTTAAGTTTATTACAAAAATTATAGTTTGCCAAACTGATTTGCATTTTGTCGGTAAAAAAGAGAAAATTGTATATGACAAATATGATACGGTAATATTTTGTAAACTCGTAGATTTCAAATAGTAGTTACTCATTCATAATTATCTTTTAAATTTGTCAGCGAGCATCTAACAAACACGCACTTAAACAACAGTAATAGCTTTAATGTTGATTCGAAATAAATAAAGAATAGTTGGACTGACGTGTCAAGAATTAATTGTGAAATTTATAAACATTTTCTAAAAATATGTGAATACCTGCTACGTCAAAGAAAGACGTGCAAATACATTCTGCGTCAATATTGTACACATAGGTACTAAATTAGCATGATGAATAATGATGGTATCGTTACGTAGCATTTAGCCGACGTGACCAGATAGTATTTTTAGGCAGAACCATGATTTATCCTGACTACGTAGTATGTTAACTATTCGATCCGGGCCGACGACGTCACCAGCTAACCCGCGGCTAATTGTGGCATGACCAAAACGGTATCAACAGCCGTCACCGGGCGTAGCGTACGAAAGCGGAGCGTGATTCAGCGACGCAGAGAAAGTGGTGGTTGGCAGCAGGTCGCGGGGCACCGCGTGCGAGACGTCACTCCGCGCGCTAGCACGACGAGCCTCCGCACCCACGCTCGCCGCGCGCTAACGCCGGCCGCCCGCCATCGCTTCATCACTACTCTTGAGCGAACCGCGCTTTTCGCGCGCCTCCCTTCGACGTCGCGACGCCGCGCCATTTTCTCGCGCACGTGGGCGACGCCGCCGCCGGCCGCTCGAGGGCGCTCGCTTCGAACGCCATTAACACCGCCGTCGTGAATGAACGCCGATCTCGACCGGGTGGCTGGCGTCCATTGATAGGGCGCACGGCGGCCGACGACCGGCCGCGCGATCGCACGGGGGCGGCGTGCTGAACGCCCTCGCCAGCGCGATCGTGCCTCAGTCGAGGATGTGGCGTTCTCCGCGCGACGACACCGCGTGCGAAATCTGTGTTCATTTAACAGTAGATACTCATGACCGTTCAGTGTGATTACCGTGCCGCGTGTTCGTAGTTTCCTAGTAATGTTCTGTGATCGCGTCAATTTTGGTAGGACATAAGTTAGTTTACGAGTCTATTAGTGGGGTGAGCCGCACGCGCCGCTGTGGTGGCGCTTGCGCACAAGAAGTGGATGTGAGTGAAGGTGCGGTGGTGTGGTTCGTGCAGTGTGGGAATGCGCTCGTGCGATGCTCTCGGTGATCGCGATGCGTCGGCCGGAGGACGAGGAGTTGGGCGGGCGCGGGGACGGCGACGAGTTCGTGGACATCTCGCAAATGCAGCTGCTGGTGGAGGCGGGCCCGAGCGGGCTGCACTACGGGGGGCCGCCGCCGCCGCTAGCACAGCCCCAACCGTACGCGCAGCCCCCCGCACACTCCGCCAATTCAGGCTCTAATGCCTCCGTCGACGATCTCTTCGCTATATACTTCAACCCGTCCTCGCACGGTGAGCATTTTCTAGGTATGAACATTCGAATCACCATAACCGGTTTATCTTTAACAACATCTAAGATCTATCCTATTAATACAGCATTGTTATTTATAAAGTGAAGATAAAGTTCAATCCATGACATGACATCTTAAAAGACTTATCCAAACCACAGATATCATCATATTGACCAATAGTTAGTAATATAATAGACCAATATTCATAACTTGCTACTTATATAATGATAAGCTCATTTTTTAGAAGTGGAATTTAAATATATTAAAGCGAAAAACACTCACTCATCACGAAATCGCGAAAACTACTGAGCCCATTAAGAAGAAATTTGGCATGAAGGTAGACTGTGACTAGGAGATGATATTTCAAAAAGGTAATATTCTAAGAAACGATATTTCGAAATTCCATCCTTAAGGGTGTGAAAGTTTGTATGAAACATCGCAAATTTTGGAGTGAGTCACATTAATTTTTTTATTGAAATTTGTAGTGAGTAATATATATAGCTAGTAAAATATAATAATGCATTTATTAGATTTTGAAAATTTCATCCTGGAGGGGTTACAAATTTATATGAAACTTCCTAATTTTTGAAGTGAGATTAAGTGGCATTGTGGGACATTTGTTACTTTTACTATTTTTTGCTTACCTACACAGGTCGGGGGCCTCGTAATATTGATACAGCTCAAAAACAATTGTTCCTAGTAATATGAAATACTAGCTTTTGCCCGCGGCTTCGCCCGCGTAAATTTCATAGCAAAATCTCAGTAATTTTTTTATCGCGTATTCTGTAAGGCTGGTAAACATATATGATTCAAATTCGCATTTTTTTCTCATCTTTAGTTCAATTTTCTGTTTCCCGCTGCGTGTCTCGTCCCGCAAACTTGTCCAATCCCGCTTCCTGCTATGTTATGTAAAGTAGATATCCCGTACCGTTTCCTACATATTGGGCCATCATATTTTTTTGCAATGTGTCCCATCCTGTTCCCCACTACGTGTCACCTTCCCATTTCCCGCTCCTACTCCCACTCCCGCTTTCTACAACGCGTACCGTCCCATTTTCCAGGACGTTTTACGTCCCGGTTTTTTATTAACCACAAACGTAAATTAAACATTTTTTTTTTGTATTTACTATTACTGTTATTTACTACAAAAATTAAATGTGCCAATTTTCAGCTTTTTATCTTGAAAATTGTATTAAGTTCCATACAATATTTCACCCCCCTTATAAAGGGGTTGAGGGTTAATTTTCAGAAAAATCTGAACACGTATTTATTACTTTACTATAAACAACCAAACTCCAAATTTTCAAGTCACTAACTTCAACGGTGTAGAACTTTCATATTTACAGTTTTTCACCCCGTTCACCCCCTTCGGAGTAGAATTTCCAAAAATCCTCTCTTAGTGCTCACCTACACTCACCTACATGCCAAATTTCAGCTTCCCGCCTAGCTGTTTCGGGTGTACGTTGTCTGTCAGTCAATCAGTCACTCAGTAACTGAAGAATTTTATACTGATATATATTGATACATACTGCGCCCATTATATCTATATCAGACTTTAATCGATAAAAATAATTTGTTTATATTCTGTTTATACCTTTCCACAAAATTTTAAAGTAAATCGGCTCGTGGATTGTTTTCTTAATTTTCCTACAGGACCCCCCTCATTTTTCGGGATTTTTTATTCATAATTAGTTTTTCCATTATCCTACGGAAACCTGACCATTTACCGGGATAAAATGTATCTAATTTTCCTACAGGACCCTCCTCATTTTCTGGGATGAAATGTCTATAAGATGACGGGATTCTGAGGCATTTTTGATTCATAAATAGTTTTTCAATAATCCTACGGGAACATGACCATTTCCCGGGATGAAATGTATCTAATTTTCCTACAGGACCCTCCTCATTTTTCGGTATGAAATGTCTATAAGATGTTAACCCGGGATTCTGAGGCATTTTTTATTCATAATTAGTTTTTCAATTATCCTACGGGAACCTGACCATTTACCGGGATGAAATGTATCTAAGATGTTAACCCGGTAAATAAAATACCTACATACCAAATTTCAAGCAAATCGGTCCAGTAGATTTCGAGTGATGCGCGTTCAGACAGTCGGACAGACAGACAGACAAAAATTGCCAAAACTATATTTTCGTCATCTATATCAGTAACTAAGTAGAATTTAAAAAAATATCCAATGTACAAATTTGGCCTTTCTTCAATTTTATTATATGTATTGTTTTTATAGATACCGGACAAATATTTTTTCATAATTTGGACTAAATTTCTTGTAACGAGTAAAATAAGTCTGACATCGTTGTAAAAAGATATGGTATGATGTGGTAAAAGGTTTCAACAGAAAGCCAAATTTTATGAGCGGGAAATACCAGTCATGAATTATTAGACTGGCTAAGAATATCATTCATACGGAAAGTCTTAATTATTAATTAAGATGTTTTAACTGTCTCAGATTTTATTAATATTGGCAGATAAAATATTATTGTAACCTAACCCAGTAAATGTAAACAAGTACATAATCATTTAAATAACTCCTAAAATCTTAGTAGCATCCGTGAGGTTACTGTTTAAATTCAACATTTTGCATGATGACTATATATATACCATTAGGTTTTCGGTATCGCAAATAAAAACACTGGTCAGCATTCTCTATAGCTTTATCTGCACCGGACGAGCTAATCGGCTACGTGCGCGCAACCGCGCTATCGATGTCGTCCAGACTAATCATTCTACATTGTTGTGTTGCAATTCAGTCAAATCAGATTTATAGTTACTTATAAAATCAATTGACGTTGAATATATGGATAATAAGAGCTTAACAAGGCTCTAAAAACCAAGAGAAACTAAGTAGGAAAACATTTATATCGAAACATACAAACAAAATTGGTTTGGTCTCGAATACTTTAGCCATTCTCTGCCTAGAAAATACTCGCCAATATCACAATGTAATAAGATTATTAGGAGTATTTCACCAGTTTGTGGATAATGGACGCTATAATCGAATGTGCTCCACGTATCCAAGAAAATGTACATGCATGTCAGCCGTTGTGAGGCCGTTAGACTCATCTACTACTTTATCTCTATACGATATTCCTTCTGGATTCCCTCCCTATGGAAGCAGAAAGGGGAGGCCTATACCCAGCAGTGGGACACTTAAACAAGCTATTTAAAAAGAAACGGCTTTTCAGTGCTGGTATACTACATGTGTCCCTAATGGAACCTTGCCTGTTAAATTGGATATATCCTACTTTCCACTCGTCTATCAGAGCTGACTCATATCTGACTGCTGGATGCAACCGGAAGTTGGTCCTTTTTCCTAATTGTTCTTCTCTACATCACGCCGTATTACTTATTTGTCAGATTCAGATCATCGACATGCATATTCTTCTTGATAACAGCCAGTGCGAACTGGTCGTCTCCCCGTAGAAATTAACAAAAATCTATCTACGAGAGCTATGCATGCTTGCATGATTAATTAATCCGAGTCCGAGGTATGACACCCATTGTGCCCGATTCTATTTCAGGTCTACTTCATTACGACTTTTAGTTCAATAAACCCACCAAGTTAATTTTGCAGTTTATTTGAACTTATATGGCTTAACTTTATAATTTGCAGTGCAACCATTGCAGAAAGAAATAATAAGTATTTTTAGAATTCCATACCTCCAAGTCTTAAGAATGTAAAAAGTAGTAATTTAAAAAGTAACATAAAAAACCGGCCAAGAGCAAGAGTCGGACTTCCCCAGAAGGGTTCTGTAGCAACAAAAAACTTGTTTTGCATGCATTATACCCATAATTATACTTACCCGTAAAGGTCTATGGTAACTAAAAAATATATGCTAATTATATTAATAGTTTTAATTGAATTATTTATACCGATTTTAAATTTTTCACTACGTATTCGAGGGGAGAGGGACAGTCTTTTTCCTTTACTTTAGAAACAAATATTTCCCAAAATATTGGAATAATCAAAAAACTGTTTTAGAATCATTATTAAAGACCCCACAACGCTAATTTGTCAAAAAAAATTTTTCATCCCTCATTTTCATGATGAAAATCATACTGCACAATTTCGTAGCCGTTCATTGATTATACCTAGGTACCTATTAAATTACAATATTATAGTACGACGCTTAGTCTACGGCACGATATTTTTTTTTAGATATATACATTTCATGATTTTAGGGCAATATTATGCGACATAAATCATTTGACGCGCAATCATCTCACTCACTCACTCACTCACTCACTCACTGAGTGACCGATCATCAAAAGTCTAAGGCACTTCTAGCAGACATAGAAGCTTCAAATTTAGAATACAATTAGTGTTTAGTGTCTAGATCAAGGGAAAATTTAAACATTTTATAATTTCGGACCAGTTTTCTAGATACACCAACAGCATTAATAACTTTGTAATCTCATATAAATGTACTATGTATGTATGCCTACTTGAATAAAAATTAATTAGTTACCTTCTATAAGCTCCCATATTGTTAACATTTGCATATAAGTACCACCTACCTAACTAATCATTCATTTTGATATTTCTTCTATCACGAATTCTGCTAAAAATACCAGGAATATATAAGTATGATATTATATTACGTACATAGCTAGCACTTTCATTCAGTACTCCCTGAAAAGAGGCGGGACGATTAGAAGTCTCGTCTGATTGGTTGAAACTGTAACGACACCCCATTGAAGCAATTTAATCTCTTTATAACATTTGTTATAATGACTTATTAGAAACGTCTGAAAATTTCATTGTAAATTAATTATCCGCGATTACCTTTTCTATCACTCTCATCTGAGCATATGGGCTTCATTTACGATTATTATGCATTGAAGCCAGGAGTCCACGAAATCAACATTTGGTTGTTTATGATTTACATATAGTATACGACCGACAGTCTGTCTGACGTCAAACCACTTTATGGGAATACTTTTGTTGCCTATAAGCTATCAAGGCTTCTGTTTTGTACCACAGGCCGCACCGAAAAATTAATGGTTTCTTGATTTCATTCTCTGAAATAAATCATTGATTGATGTTGATTTTAAAATTTGTCGGCCCGAAGATACAGCCCAGTTCAATAGTAATAAATGGTGTTCTAAACTGTGGACCACCAGACCCCTAGGGCTAGGGACTTGCTAGGTCTAGGGACCACCAGACCCTAGTTCAATAGTATAATAAATATCGGTATCCTGTGCGTACACATGTAAAACATTTACTATATGTTAGACACTTTATCATACCACCTACTAGGTTTGTTTGTTTTTATAAATTTATTGTATGAAAATAAGAACATTACTTACATTAAAATGAATACAAGAAAGGAACATATAAGTATAACGGCGCACTTATTCCATGTAGAGATCTCTTTCATGTGATAGGTTGAGAGGACATGTACATATATATATATATAATTAAGTAGCCTAATTGTTAGAAGTGACGAAAACCAAATTTTATTAGATTACGAACGTGCATGTCAGATCACAAAATCCGGGCGGCCCAGACTAGCTCATTCAGTATAATAACTTGGAGAAAAGTGAAAAGTACAACAATTTGTTATCGTTCTGATTCTGACTGAACATCTCTCACAAACACCATAGCCCACAGCAATGAAATCTTCCTCCAATTCAATAGATATATAATAATCGTATTACCCATACAATTTTTATACAAACCAACGACAGCAGCTGAGCATAAAATCATCAAATGTTATCAAGAAAATAATCTGACGTATTAGTAATGCTTTTAAGCGACTGAAAGAAAATCTGACACCAGTTTTAGCCACCATGTACAACATATACACTCATACACAGCGAACACTAAACACACTCGATAAAAAAGAAAGACGTCCTAATAAAATAATGACGAGAATATTTGAGTAAAGATCTAACTAGCATCATTATACAGTGACTTAACTAGCGCATATCTGCGGCACCTTTTCAATCTTCAAAATGCTTTTGTTAATCCGCTCTTACTGTCAAAATCATCCAACAATCCAGCCTACTCGTCGCACGTCGCGTCAGGCCCGTCGGCTCATCACAGATGCCCACATGAAGTCATTACACCTCTCTGGAAGTTCCCAGATATGTGATAGCCAGCTGTGGGCCGCTAAAGCCTGCGGCCACTTTGTGCGGCCGCGCACGGCCAGGGTTCACGCACGTGCCTTTGAGCGGGCCCGCGCCGTCTCACCTCACGTCTACATACATAAATTGACATCTAGCCTTTTAAGACGAATGTCATCCTCATATCTACGCCACTGAATTTTGATATCTTCACGGTTTCCGTGAGACTAGTTAGGAAGGCGTTCGGCAGGAAAGCTTTTAAGACCACCTCTAGTTGTCAGAGAAAACATTTCAATTAATAGTGTTTGTGCATTATATCAAGAAATCTGAATTTTCGTAATTTAGCCTTCAGTGTCATTTTCGAACTTCAAGATATCGTCAAAAGAAATAACAAACTTGTGTAAAAAAACGAAAAACAAATACCTAAGATCTTAGAATATAAATAAGATATAGCTATCAAATACCTTTTTTTTAATTTGGGCATATAATAATAACAATTTAAAATTGAAATAATGTGAAATATCCAGGGTATTTTCACCATTACATCTTAATTTAATACAAAAATAGCATAACATTGAACATCTTTAAAACATGAAATGTTCAATAATTTGTTGTTATTAGTTATATTTTTCCTAAATATATGAAAATTAGTATAAAACGCTGCGCTTGATTTAATTCTAATTAGACTGCCTTGACATGCCACGCTAGACGTAAAAAGCACAACAAATCTGCCACAAATATTGACTATTATGTTATCAAGTGAAACACAGAAGTTATTTGATTTCCATTGTTGGCGGCTTAGTTTCCCGCGAGGCCGCTAGCGCACCTGCAATCAATGATCAAGAACAATTGCTATCATTAGGGACCATCGACGGCCAAGCCCACACGTTCCATATTCAAATAGCCGCAGCGACAATGCGAGTTTATTTCAAACTCAATAAATTATCGCTAATGCCCAATTTGCGTCGACCGGTTAACAATGCCAGTTCCCGCAATTACTTTAAACGCATGTAACTGGCAACGATACGATCTCCATACGACGTCTAGCGTCATTGTCTCACCCGATACGATACATGCTCTGCAATTACACTGTATCGATTACAGCTGACTCAGCCTGCCCCGATTCAAAAGATTGACTGCTACTATAAAACATCGTTTTTAGTAGCGTAATTAGTGTTCCTGTCGATACGACGGCAACAATCCTTGTCGCATCTTGTACTTTGAAGCGATAACATTTAAAACATTTCCATTAACTTTATTTGGTGTCAATCGCGTTCCTTTAAGCAATTTCTGTTTTCTTGATTAATAAAGAATTGCGATGATCGAACCTTACAGGTATGTTCAGTAAATAAATTTCGCAGATACGGAGTGAATTTTTTGTGAAATTTGTTGAATTTAATATATTAGGAAAATCCTGAACCAGAATAATATTTTACATTCCTTATTTCTTATTTCTACCTAAGTCAGTAAATAATAGCTGACTTTGTGGGTTTTCTTTCCAATTAATTTTATTACTTATCAATTTGCATTTCATCATTTTCGCTCTTTAGAAATTTTCATTGACATTGCATCTATGTACTATATGGACTTAACCAAAAAGTTAAGTTATTACTCATCCTTATAAAAAATTCAAACTGCGTGTAACAAACAAAACGGCTTCTGGAAATGACAACGACAATAATAGAGGCAGTCGTGCAAACTCCACTATCTCACCGGAAGTCGACGTGCCATAATCTTTATCTAAGTCAGCGGTCTGAGAGACTGCTCGTTTAATGCAAAAAGATATGATTCAGAATAAAAAAACTTGGTTGATCGTGTTGTATTTGTTTAATTCAAAATACGTGAAATATTTGATTCAAATGAACATTTTGAATATGAAATATTCAATGACCATCCAAATGAAGAATTGGAAAATAATTCAGAATAATAACTATTTTAATCGTGATGTAGGAACATTTTCATTGAAATATAGAAACTACTTACTAAGCAATTCTAAGAAAAAATTCTGCCCCTTTCCCCTTCATTATCGAAGAGGCTTAATTTCAGATTTAATATGATTAGTGAGTACTTTTCGGGATTAAAATACTTGCATACAATAATGCATACTTATATATTGAAACTTCGTTACGTGACGTCCTACATATAATACACATTATCCATTCTCTATTTAAGGAACTTAAGATATCTACCTTGCTAATCTCAGCATTTAGATTTCTTCGCAACTATATCACTTAACGTAAATCATCCGAATAAACACGATACCGTAGCGCACTAAAATGTAAAACAAGATAAACCTCACAGATAAACCTGGAGGACCTGGACACATTCGCGTTTATCTTTAGCTATTTTTCAGAATTTACGAGAAGAAGACAATTTAATCGTATCGTCGTGGGGCTGGATATGAGCCAATGTTTGGCTCGTTTTATGTTTTGTGCAATCGTCCTATTTTTCTAAACTAAAACAGTTGCACGCGACACACTCTCGAGAAAAACGGAAAACAATTCAAATATAACGCAACTACTTTTACACATGACGTTAGTATTGTGTGCCAGATCTTCCAAGATTAAGTTGCCGCGTTTAACTCTTAAACTAATTGCCTTCAGCGGTCGCGTGCCCTCGGCTTTGACTCATCAAGTCGAGGAAGACTAATGTAATAAACAGCTAATAGAAAAAATGCGGATACTCTAATTGATGGACAAGAGCAAGGCCCTGACCGCTTAAGACGCTGGATGAATTAGACGGCGCATTACGACCGTGGCACTATACCTCGGTTCCGAATGAAAAGGTTCAATAACTTTTGTTAGTTCTTTACAAACAATTTATCCTTGTCATCATTTAAAATATACCTAAAAGGAAAAGGAAAGTAAATAGCATATAGGTATAGATAAAATAAATCCTTTTTAAAAGTAAAAAACTGTCAAGTGCTAGTAAGACCCGCGCACGGGGTAAGACTCGCGGTTCTGTGTCATCTTCTTCTTCTTTGCTTGTCGATAGCAAAGATGTAAAGCAATGAATCTGAAAACAATATAATTCAATTTAATAAAAAAGGTATTACTGACACAAACTTGTTATTTTGGTTGTTAGTACAAAATACCTAGTACATAATGTATTTTAGTTAGCCCAATAATGGGTTTTAGGTATTTGTTTAAATAATGTTATTTTAATTTCTACCGAGGTCTACTTATTATTTTACGTTACTTGTTTTTGCGTGTCAAAAATTCTAAAATCCCATTTAAATATGGGTACACGAATCAACGTAATCGAAGTGCGGCTGCCACTCGCTAATTACACGATGACCTTGTATATAAGGAAGATGAGCGTAGTCATACCAATGGGTAGACTTAGCACACAATGGTGTGCTGTCTGTAGACTAACAAATTTGTATGGAACCCTCGATGCGCGAGTCCATCTCGCACTTGACATTTTAATATTTATTTGAATAGATTAGTAATGCAGTTGGCAAAACCAATACTACAGAGCGCAGTATCAATAAAAGACCGAACCTACGATAAACTTTAGCAATGGTAGTAGTACGCTAACAAATAGTGGGCAATAAGTGAGTCATCGTGGCGTCCAGCGTCCTATATCGGATATTTGTGGAGATGCATGTAATTGCGGTCGGGACCTCGGCACACGCTCGTTTATCTAATTAGCAGCCCGTCTGCGGGCGCGTCTGCATCTTCAACATTCATATTTGAATAACTCTTACAAGTATTCGTTGTTAGGTTCAGAAGTACCTATCTATTTTATTCAGTCCTAACACCATGTCTCCTTTCTAGCAAATTTCTATTAAACGATTTTCGTTTGGCGTTTCTTCTCACTTGTGGGCGTTCCGAAAATTTTGAAGCTTTGAGAATTATAATCATGAGTTAATTAATTCTTTAAATAGTTAATATTGTCTAAATTTTATGTAAAAAGTGCTTATGAAGAATTTCCAAATACACTTTTGATTTTTAACGTGATTACACTAAACGCAGAATGACTCTTCGAAAGAGATGATGGGACGATATTGAGAGGTCTCTAAGTGGATGGCAGTACTCTGCCCTCAACAGAGATCTGTACAAAAAAGAAGGGGAGACCTTGGCCCAGCAGCTAACAAAAAATAACATTTACCCTACCTAACATTTATATTAAACATTAATATTAACATTTATACTTGTGTACATACTTACATTGTTATAGTACTGATGAAAAAGATACCTAAATTTATATTTTTAAAATGGTAAGCCTCTGGCATGATAGGGACCAACACTGTTTGAATGAGTTTCTTTCGGCATTTCTTCTCAACAGTAGTCGTTCCGAAATGCTAGTAGTTTATAGCTTTGGTAAACATCACTTAATTTAGAATATGACGTAAAAAAGTGCCTGTGAAGGCCTAATCAATACAACAGATAATGAAACAGTAGAAAAAAAAATCCTGTACATTATAACAGAGTAGGAATTTGAAAAATAAACTGTCTTGTTTGTCTATATGTCTGTCTGTTTATCTGTTTGTACACGCTAATCTTCGGATTTGAATAAAACTTTTTTGTTATATATAAGGTGTAAATGATTTTGAAAACTGGAACACCTGATGGAGAACTAAGCTATAGGAATGGTACAGCTAAGCTATAGGAAATATAAAAATTACGCCTTAACAAAAGTTGCTCAACCTGATGAGCATTTTCTGTTGAGATATAAAAATCGAAGATCTGGAATACCTTATGCAGACCCAAAGTGGCAAAGCTAAACTACAGGACATATAGAAATGACGCCCTAATAAAAGTTGTTGCATTTTCTGTTAAAGCATAAAAAATGAAGATCTAGAACACCTGATACAGACCCATGATGGTCGAGGTCCAGTGAAACTATAGGAAATATGGAAATAACGCCTTAACAAAAGTTGTTCAGCCTGATGAGTTTTCCTCTTGATGTGTAAAAATCGTAGATCTGGAACCCATGAAGAAGAGTCACAATGATCCAGCTAAACTATAGGAAAGATATATTTCAGTCGTATGAGCATCGTCTATATAGGTATCGTTACGCTTTGTCTGTACAGTAAAATTTCTCTAATAATTTTGACTCCTTACCAAAAATTGTTCGGCAACGCGAATGAAGTCGCGGGCATCAGCTAGTTTCTGAATAAATGATTTGATTTTGTATATTATTTTACTTTTATGAGTTCTCGTTCAAAACAAAATAATAATACGCTTGGAGCTACCAAGTTGTTTAGTCTTTTTATCTGACGTCGAATGTTTTACAATGCTCACACTCTAATCCATTGAACATAATCTATACGAGCAAGAAACGATAACTCGACAAAATAGTCCGGTAAAAATATATATAAGCAATCTGTCATACCTCTGGTGGTGTTTTAACTAAAACAGCTCATTACTCATTACAAAAGCGACAGAGCGTGTTAGGTCAGAAGTCAAGACCGGTCAATACGTTACCGAGCACAGAATTAATATAGAATGTCCGAGGTTAGCACGGGTATGTCCTATTTTGGTTGCTCGCCTCAATTTTGTGTCTATATTTTACCCACTATTAAAACATAAATTATAGTCTACCTATTAGTTCTATATTTAACTATTAAGTATACCTATTTGTTAAATGTTTGATTTCTATAGTTCGATAAAATAGCCATTACTTTGGTTTATCCCCAAGACAACAATAGATCCTCTATATGTACTACTGAGTTCACTAGAATCCCCTGGGAGATTGGCAATGGTATTTTGGAGGACAAATCCAAAATTATGATCTCAACTACTTAGTTTCGACAGTTTAGTTATCACGTAAAACTAACTACAAAAAATAGTAGACAACTAATGAATTACCTAGTTACAGAGAGTATGGTTAGCCTGTAATTGATTGTATAACCTGTATGAAAATCATTTTAAGTGACAAAATTTTGGTAGAAAATACACACGTATACTTTTGTATAGTAATGAATATACATGTCATAGGTGAACCAGTCAAAGTTTTCATAGTCGTATTCGAATGAAACACCACACATAACTCCTTCCTTGCTGACTTCTCCATTTCACACACAGGTTTCACTATGTTTTCCTTCACCAGAAGTAAGTTAAAACTACTATACATGAGTCAGATTGGTACACAAACTTATGTGGCACTAGTAGGATTCGAACCTGGGGCCTTTCGATCCATAGGCGGGCGTCTTAACTATTACACCACCACCGCTTCCCAGTCAAAGTAGGTATGATAAATTAAAATATGGGTCACTCAAATGTGATTAACGACGAAGACTCGTGTCGACTGTAGTTTCGATCGTTTAGAATGCCACTGTCCTTCTGTGAAACTATGAAAGTCCTTCACTTTTTGCACCCGCTATGTTATAAAAACAAGCTGAGATGAGCCAAATCGAGCATGAACCCCATACAACAACAAGCAGATGGTAATGGCAATGACTTAGTGTGTTGGCGGAGACAATACCATTTAATCAGAACCGAACAGAAACCTGCAGGCCTTACCTTGACTCCTACGCCTCGGTTCCTTTTACTGATGAATTAAACCTTGCCCAAGAAATGCTTAGAAATACACGTTGAAGCTTGATTTCCTTGTCAATGTGTGATACTCACATGTTCCTTTCACTGTTGCAGGTGTACTTTACATGTGTACTACATGTAGCCCATTGCTAATAATACATACCATGCTAATAGGTATGTATAATATTTGGTAATAGGTATCAGTAATAAAATATATTACGTGGTACAAACCATTCATGAATTTAACAATTGAATGAACGTTATAAAATACAATCTTCGTCTACATACAAAAATATCTGAAAAAAAGATTTTAAAAATATATTATTACAGTTTATTCCCTTTAGATCTCATATCACAGGGATACTGGGGTGCAGTCATCATACTCGCAAGTAAAATCAAAAATACTTTTTTGGTTCCATATATTTTAATAGGGAATAATAACCTAAAGGCAGGAAAAGAAGAAGGCTGCTTAGCAGACAAAGAAACCTGGGCGAAGATCCTAAAAACTAATTTAATTTCATAATTGACCTCCATGTATCCATTTATAAAATACAATATTTAAAAAATGGACTTTCGCTGCTTTAATTATGTACTTAAAACATACATTGAAATTAAAACATACGTAAATGCTTGTAACCAACTGTAATGACAATGTTTGTCTGAATGAAGTTAATATGCATATTGTTATTGACAGGTTTTGTTATGGTATTATTCATGAGGAATGGCCTCCAAGCTAATGAATGAATGGGCCACGGTTGTGCCGCCCACGACAAGTTCATTCATACAGAGCCCTGCGTGCTCGCCTTTCGAGCACTGTGGTGTGTGGAAAGCTAAATGACACGACTCACGACGCAGTCCCCTGTAAGATAGATTTTGGTACAACAGAAATAAACACATGTCAGTAATGAAACAGATGCTAATGACATCGTTTACCATTGAAAAAAGTCACATTGCATTATGCTATGGTTATCTTTATCATAACAACTAGTTTCCGCCCGCGGCTTCGCTCGCGTGTATTTGATAGTAAAATCTCGGTCATTCTTTTATCGCATATTCTGTAAGACTGGGAAACATATATGATTCAAATGCTTCCCGTTTCCTTCCTACATATTCCCATCACGTTTTTCACAATGTCTCCCGCCCCGTTTCCCATTACTTGCCTCGCCCATTTTCCACAACGTGTCTCCGCCCCATTTCCCGCTACGTCTCTCACTTCCGCTTTCTACAACGCGTCCATCCTATTTTCCATTTTAATAACAACAAACATAAATTAAACATTTTACGGGTCTCTCTTCAAAAATAATGAAGTTTCATGTAAATTCTCACCCCTACATCATTCCCCTAAAGATGCAATTTTCGGAAAATAGATAATGTGCATTAATATATTTTCTTCTTCTTCCTCTTCCTTAACATTTCAAGTTATTTTCGCTTCAAAAATGATGAAGAGTATGTTTACCAATTTTCAACGATTTATCTTGAAAATTTTATTAAGTTGTTGTGAACAACTAAAACCCAAATTTTCAAGTCACTAACTTCAACGGTGTAGAACTTTCATATAAATGTTTTTAACCCCTTTCACCTACTTCGGGAAATTCCACTTTCCAAAAATCCTCTTAGTGCTCGCCTACAATCCCCAGAAAACCTACATGCCACATTTCAGCTTCCTACGCCCAGTAGTTTCGGCTGTACGTTGTCTGTCAGTCAGTCAGTCAGTCAGTAACGGAAGAGTTTTATATAATATAGATTAGTTTATTATGTTAAATATAAGGAAGTTCTAGAAAAAATAAACCACAGAAATCAGGTACACCTACCTACCTTATTATATAGTAAAAGCTTTACCTGAAACTTCTTTCATGAATGTTAAGAGGTAATTGAAAATCAAAGGATCTCAGGAATCAAAATAAAGTGCTTAAGGATCACGTGATTCCTGGAAGATAACACAATTCAACTCTCAACAGGTTGCCTTCTAAAGGTCACAATCGATGAGAAATGGCAGAGTTGACGATAAATTAGGTTAAAGTTTCGCCAATGGCGGTAGAAAATCGCCGCAGGAATGATTCGGATGAATGGGAGAGGGATGGGCGGTTAGGAGACTGTTTGTTGACTGAGAGGAGTGGGTATGGAGAAGCCGGCACGAGTTTCGTGGCCATGGCCACGGCGTGACGTCCGACATTTAGCGGCGCCTGCGCGGTGGTAGGCACAGGTTCAAGGACGGCCTATCGATTGGGTGTTAGTGATGAGATGCCCGGAGCCAGGGTCGGACGCTGCTCTTCATGAACACAAAATCGATGCCCAATGCCAGGGGCAGGCTCCCGTCTGCCAGTGCGCTTTCCAATGACGTGACCTCTGTGTAAACACATACAATAGTATAATAGTTCGTGTGACAGTTTCACAAGTCACGTATTTAAGTACTTCGTAATATTTTATGTGCCTACTGATTAACCTTTGACCTATTAACAAATTTACTAAGGAAATCTTAAAGATATTCATTTGATGATTCTCTTTTTTGGACGGCCCGAAATGGCCTGATTAAGCCAGATTTATACCTGCATAAACTTACTAAGATACCTAAATATGTATGTCTAGTTTAAGTTTCATTATAAGACAGTTATTGAAACTTTTAACTACTAAAATGACATGATTATATCGGATTTATTCCTTCATCAATAAAACAACCACTTTAATATCTAATTTATGGTTGATAGTCAAATTGTATAGGTACTTGCCAAAGTAATCAATAAGTACATATATTAAACAGTAGAAAACAATTCTGAGTTACATTGAATACATTTACATACAAACCAAATTAGGCAATAGAGTCATAGTAATAGAGTAAGAATTTGAAAAAAAATCTGTCTGTTTGTCTGTATGTCTGCATGTATGTCCGTATGTCTGTTTGTACACGCTAATCTCCGGTACTACTGGACGGATTCGAATGAAACTTTTTTGTTATATAGCTATTAAGCCTGGGCAATATATAGGGTATAAATTATTTTGAAAACTGAAACACCTGATGGAGAACTATGATGATCCAGCTAAACTATAGGAAATATGGAAATGACGCCTTAATAAACATTTTCCAGTCTGATGAGCTTCTTCTGTACAGATATCGTTACGCTTTATCTGTACAGTTAAATTTATTTTCATAACATTGTGTTTATAAATATTTAAAACATCGAAGATCTGGCACATCTGATATGGAATTCATGATTAGCTAAACTGTTCAGCAGAAAGTTTTTCATTTATAATCATAATTTATCATAATAACTTTACGCCCGAAGGAAAAACCCTCAATATATTGTTCGGCCACGCGAATTAAGTTGCGGGCATCACTAGTAATCAATATAATTGTTGAAACAGTAAATAGTTATATTTACTCATTCAGCATTGCCAACATGGTCCGCTCACATGGCCAAGATCTCCGTGAAGTGATATGGGCAGTGCTCGCTACTTTCAACACCTGTAATCGAAACTTTTGAACCAGCAGTGGATTTCCTTTGCAGTTGAAATTATAAAATTCATAATTTCTATGTGTATATATTTCAGATATGATACAGATTAAAAGAGATATTCATTTGTTGAATTGACACTTGACGAATTAAAAAAAAAAGAACACGAAAGTCTTCTCGAAACAAGAATAATGCATTATGCCGAGGCTTATAAGGTAATCAGAAGAATAATGATACATTGTCCTGAAGGCAGACGGACGCGACATGTATACTTGTGAAGCATTTTTGTGGGAGAGCGGGTTGGTTGATTGCGCGCGTAATCCGCCGTAAATAAGCGACGCGTGCCCGTGCTGTTGATTACATTACCGACCAACACGCATGGAGATGACTCGAGTAGTCTATAAATAATAATTATCATTTATTATTCCGGCATTATCGCATTAAGGGGATTGGGAATTTAGTAATATTGACCAGGATTATGAGGGTTTTTATAAATAAGTAATAAATTATTTCAAAATCAAACGTAACCGTAACGTTAGATAAACATATGAAGAACAGTAGGTGCTTAATGTTAAAAATAATTATTTATGATGAGATACTTGAACTGGCGTGAATAGAATGTAAAGCTTCGGATGTACCTACGTCCTTCACAACTAGGTACAGTACCTACTCGTCAACATAGATATATAGATTTCAGATGGTCATCTTCATGTCTCTACAAACTAGTATCATTAAATTGGCGTTTTGAAACATTATATTTGACAATTGAAAATAACGTTTCATCATCTATGATTAACGTAGATTAGTTTAATAGTTTCCAGAAATAACATAGCCCATCTCGATTCGAATAAAATTTTGTCTTTATATCTCAATAACAGTTTAAAAATGACTCTACTCCTTTACTCAGGACAGCCTGCAGCTGCACTGATTGTAAATGCAAGTGTCGCGCGCGACGCGTGTCAAATCGCATTGCGCCCACGCCGCGCATCCCGATTGTGCCGGGTAACTGTTACTTTTACAACCATACCTATGGACGCAAAATTAAATAACATATGGTTAAACAACAACAAGTTACGAAATTTAGGAAATTTGCAATGACCGCTATCTGCAACTTTTGAAAAATGAAAAAGTATTCAAAACCAAAACACGTTATCTAGGTTAATTATTTGTAAATAGAATTTCTGAATAGATAATAAGCACAGATCGTAAAGTAATTCCTAAATATGCAGTTCATAGTTCAGGTGATTAAGCTAGGTACATACAATATTTTTAAATTCAGCGGTCCAAGAAATCTATTGCCAGACTATTTGATAAGTATTTTGTCTCCAATGTGTCTCCCACTATCTCTATCTCACGTTATAGACCGTTGGTCAAACTACTACAGCTGTTTAATTTATTCAGCAATCCGAACTACTAGACTGTACGAGTATGTATACGTGGAAATAAACTCTTAGCTACTTCTATTCTAATTGTGATTACCACGGATATAGTAAATACCACATCACTTTTTAGCCCTAAAATAAAACTGTTCATATCAAAAATTGTATCAATGACGTCATAGAGATTAATAAACGAAAAGCTTTATAGAGCGCACTATCATTTATATCATTATTTATAGAACACTGACGCTGTAGGTAGAATCGAATCGACAGACGTAGGTCCTAATCTACACAGCACAAACATATACCACGGATACAGCCGGTGTTTGTGTGCGAGCCATTCATGAATTACCGACATGTGGGGGGACGCAATGGTGTGAGGAAAGGGGGACGTAGAGGAAAGGGGAGTTTGCTTGCCTCCCTGTTTATGAATGAGGTTATACGTCATTGAATCGATCGGCTCGCCCGGCGGCCGTGGAGAAGGCTGCGTCGCCACACAAGGGTAGCCCTGAAGCCGGTCGCACAACAGGTGGTAGTTTGACGCACCCGGTCACGATTTGCGACAAATTTTGTCACTCCAGTACTGACGTCATGTCAATTGATAAAATATCATCGGTATTAGAATCTTATCACTATCAAAACCATCTTCACTATAAGTACTCCCACGCAACTGCGTATTTTAATTTTGGCAGAAACGAGGATGTAACACTTATTATATTTAAAACAACTGCAAATACAACTACATAAGTATGCAATTAAAAAAACAATCATTTTATCATGTATACATATTGTAAGAACTTGAAAGGGCTTTGAAGTTTTGAACTTTGGAATACTGTTGGATTATGTTATTATTTAAGTATTTTACAATTTATACTATTTCTTGGTGCAGAATAAAGAACATAATATGTATATTTCTTTTCAAATTCTTATGCTTTGTCTTCAAGTATATATTAATGATAATTTGAATGAGTATGACTCATAAACCCATTATTCCAAATGTGTATTGGACACATCTCTCAATTCAATTTATTTTACAAAAAAATATCTGATTTAATTTCTCAGTAACAACACGTAGTGCGAAATATAAACTAAAGAATTCTATAAATACATATATAGCATTTGCACTTGGGGCGCCAAAGGAATTGGAAACAAGCTGATAATCAACTCGCAAATAGATTTAATTACATTCTGCCATATCGTATCCTTCGAGATATTAATTTAGTTCTATGAAGCACACAGAATTGTTGTCGAAATGCGTGATAAGATATTTTTATGGCTAGGTATTTTATTTTTAACAACTACACGTTCTGGGTGTCACATGTTGGGCGCCAAAAATTTTCTTTTTTTTGTTATAAATATAACATATTGCTTTTGGAAAATATCAACGACCTAAAGTTATAGGAAGCAGGATTACACCACACAACTTAGTGATTAGCAACAAGTTGATTACTATGATGATGATTTTTTATTTAATTCGTTCATTTCCATTAGGATCAATTCTTTTAGAACATCTATGTATTTCTATAATTATATCATTAATTGTGCTCCTGAAAGCCAAGATGTGTAAAAGGAACTAGATTTCTGCTGTATTTCTACTCGTTTCAGCTTCAGTATCTTCATAGTCGAGAGTTGGTTTTAATAATTTTACTAATTTGTACTGGTAGATGACTATAATTATGAATCAAGTACTGATACTGTGAAGTAATGTGCGTCACATTTATAATTCCCTCGAGGGGCGTCGGGTGGCCGGCTGCTGACGTCAGTGGCGCCGCCCTGTGAAAACACCCTTTTGCTACATAAACAACATAAATAACATGGAGACTCCACATCGAACAATCTTGCGAAAAGGGCTCGTTCTTTTCAATTTTACGATACCTATCTTTTATTTTTTTCTGATGTAGATTAGATATGTTTTGTAAACCTGCGAATTTCCATTCAATTCTTTAGATATCTCCTTATTTATTTTATTTTCAACTAGCTGATGCCCGCGACTGCGTTCGCGTGGCCGAAAAATTTTTGGTAAGGAGTCAAAATTATTAGAGATATTTAACTGTTCAGACAAAGCGTAATGATGACCTATACAGAAGATGCTCATGAGACTGAAAAACGTTTGTTAACGCGTCATTTCTATATTTCCTATAGTTTAGCTGGACTATCATAGTTCTCCATTAGATGTTCCAGTTTTCAAAATCATTTATAACCTGATGTTGCCCAGGCTTAATATAACAAAAAAGTTTCATTCGAATCCGTCCAGTAGATCTGGAGATTAGCGTGTACAAACAGACAGACATACAGAAATCAGACAATTTTTTTTTTAAATTCTAACTTTATTGCTATGACTGTATCGCCTAATTTTATTTTTATGTAAATATATTCCATGTACCGATTTTTTTTATTATTCTTATGAAGTGTACCTATTGACATATTCAATTTACAGATTTTTTTCTACTATTTTATTATATGTATTTATAATCTAAAATTCCAAACTCTTTCCTCTTGGTAACACCGTTGGTTCTACTGGAAGTACCCATGAGATGTTTGCCCGTAATACTAGTAGTTTTGCTGCATTTTGCTGTTCCGTGGTAGTAGGTATGCATAAGTTTGAATAACGATTCCATCAATTTCTTACTATTTGTTTACTATGAATGCATCGAAGTCTACTACTACTACGTCTTTGACTTAATTCGGTAGTTAGTACCTACCTATTATTTCCCTTTTGCGCTTTATGTCACCTACTCTTCGGGATCGGGTCTACCTATGTTCTATCATTTTTATTACTCCTAAAAAATAATAAACTAAACCTAAAAATTCAGCATGTCGACGTCAATGAAGAATCTGCTCGAGATTAGACCATTGGAGTGGTTGTTGGCGTAATAATAAACGTGACAGCGAGTGACGCACGCTCTCACCGCGTCGCGGCTCATCCGTGTCCATGCCAACATTGCTATTTGATGAGTACACTTTATTTCGCGCTTTAGCGTCACTCGCCGTTATCGGTCAACATATAGGTAATTGGTGGAAAGTCGGGTTTTTCCCGTTTCTCCGATCGGAAATCTGATTGGTAAAAGAAGCGGGAATATTTATTCCCATTCCTCCGATTAATCATATCGTACAATCTAGTGTAAAATAAATCATACAAAATTTTGCCGATTCTAAATACTTAAGAGGGATATACACTCCATACCAAATAAACTTTTTTAGAAATACACACACTACCTATGTAGTTACTTATTCAATTGGGTAGGTAAATACTTTCTAGCACTACTAACTAAACTTGTTAAACTTTTTAAATAGTATTCCCAATATCTGACTACCATCATGATTTAAATGTCTTTCTGTGGGTACCTACACTGGTAGATTCTTAAGTGCACTAGGTATGTAGAGGCTGAAAATAGTGTTAGCCATAATGCACGCGATAAGAAAATAACTGAACTGATTTCATCCATGTCATTAGTAAATATAATTAGGCGGGTATTACATCATACTGGGGTTTCTGCCCATTTGAAATCCATCCAAAAGCCAAAACACAGTGAGTCACAAGAAGAAATGTGTCTAATGATACACCACTGTATTTATAGTCGGCAGAGGCGGCGGCATCCTCACCTACAATTGCATTTTGCAACATAGGCTATTAATATCTTAGTACCTACTCTCTTTTCGTACCAAGTTGGACGTCACGCGTGTTTCTAAAACTTTTCAATTAGAAGTCGTTATTTTTTAGCACTATTTTGCACTAACTTTGCTGAAGACAGACAGAAAAATTGTTGGTACTTACCGAATTACTTTTTCAAGACCGTCGGCCTGTTATCAAAGAGGGTCCCAGATTCGAACCCCACTCGTGCCACATGAGTTTATATACCAATCTGACTCACGTATATTCGTTTACATACACCACCACCACAAGAAGACCGAACAAGATAGATTACATAGTATCTATAAAACTGAGATACCTACCCACGTTGTTGACTTTTTGTTTTATTATGCATTTAATACGCGTCATTATCTTTTCCCTTTAGCGATATTTTAAAATTCAGTGTTTCAAGAAGTGGCTTGTTTACTTTGCTTGTTGTTTGTGTACGTGGATAAAAAATACTGAGAAGAACTTAGGTTCATTCTTTACATAATCGTCAGTAATACTAAATTGTTTTTTACAACCAACTACAATGGGGAGGTAGGTCAAAGTCAAAAACATTTATTGCAAAATTTGTGCTTGTACATGTACATACGAGTACAAACATGCAAGAATGCTAAGTTTAAGTGAGAGTTTCAACAGATTACCTACCCTTTCAGGCATGCAATATTTTTCAATAACAAAATCAATACATATAATAAAATTGAAGAAAGGCCAAATTTGTACATTGGATATTTTTTTTAATTCTTCATGGAATATACTTAGTTACTGATATAGATGACGAAAATATAGTTTTGGAAATTTTTGTCTGTCAGTCTGTCTGTCTGAACGCGCATCACTCGAAATCTACTGGACCGATTTACTTGTAATTTGGTATGTAGGTACCTTATATACCGGGTTAACATCTTAGATACATTTCATCCCGGTAAATGGTCAGGTTCCCGTAGGATAATTGAAAAACTAATTATGAATCAAAAATGCCTCAGAATCCCGTCATCTTATAGACATTTCATCCTGGAAAATGGGGTCCTATAGGAAAATTAGATACATTTCATCCCGGTAAATGGTCAGGTTCCCGTAGGATAATTGAAAAATTAATTATGAATCAAAAATCCCGAAAAATGAAGGGGTCCTGTAGCAAAATTACAATAACAATCCACGAGCCGATATACTTTAAAATTTTGTAGAAAGGTATAAAGAGAAACAACAAACAAATTATTTTTATCGATTAAAGTCTGATATAGATATAATGAGCGCAGTATGTATCAATATGTATCAGTATAAAACTCTTCTGTTACTGAGTGACTGACTGACAGACAACGTACACCCGAAACTGCTGGGCGGGAAGCTGAAATTTGGCATGTAGGTGAGTGTAGGTGAGCACTAAGAGAGGATTTTTGGAAATTCTACTCCGAAGGGGGTGAAAGGGGTGAAAAACGGTGAATATGAAAGTTCTACACCGTTGAAGTTAGTGACTTGAAAATTTGAAGTTTGGTTATTTACAACAAAGTAATGAATACGTGTTTCAGATTTTTCCGAAAATTAACCCTCAACCCCTTTATAAGGGGGGTGAAATATAGTATGGGACTTAATACAATTTTCAAGATAAAAAGCTGAAAATTGGCACACTTACTTTTTGTAGCAAATAACGGTAATAGTAAATACAAAAATTGTTTAATTTACGTTTGTGGTTAATAAAAAACCGGGACGTAAAACGTCATGGAAAATGGGACGGCACGCGTTGCAGAAAGCGGGAGTGGGAGTAGGAGCGGGAAATGGGAAGGAGACACGTAGTGGGGAACAGGATGGGACACATTGCAAAAAACATGATGGCACACTATGTAGGAAACGGTACTTGCGGGACGAGACACACAGCGGGAAACAGATAATTGAACTAAAGATGAGAAAAAATGCGAATTTGAATCATATATGTTTACCAGTCTTACAGAGTACGCGATAAAAGAATTACTAAGATTTTGCTATGAAATTCACGCGGGCGAAGCCACGGGCAAAAGCTAGTTATCAATACAGGTACAATTATCTTAATTTTAATAAAATTACATTTACATAGCCATAAGAATGGTTTTTGAATCTAAAAGATTTTCATTTTTTGTTTTAGTTTTTTGATTTTAGTATCATAATCAAAATACTCATTTATATCATAGAATACTTGTTCTAAAAGCCATTTTTTGGTTTCTGTTTAAATTGTTGGCAATTAGAAATAGATTTAATATCTATTGGTAGATGGTTAAAAACTTTGATACCATTAATAAATGTATTTTAGGGTGCCATAGCCAAATGGCAAAAACGGAACCCTTATAGATTCGTAATGTCTGTCTGTCTGTCCGTCCGTCCGTTCGTCCATATGTCACAGCCACTTTTTTCCGAAACTACAAGAACTATACTGTTGAAACTTCTGTGAACCGCATTAAGATTTTACAACAAAATAAGAAGGATATATACTTATATTACTTAAGGTAAGATATCCCTTCTCTTTAAATACATTTCTTAATGATTCATCTGAATACATGTAGTAAATAATACTTATCTCTATCCTATCTCTATTAAGTCGAGCAAAAAAATATATCTTTTCTGAAGTATAAAAGTGGATTCACTATTTACCGATTTTCCCCAATACATAATCCCGTGGGTCAATTGAGGGTAAACATTACCATTATGGTAATGTTTACCCTCAATTGACCAGCAGCACGAGTAACTTTAGATGATGAATTTTCTGAAAGTGAGAGTGCACAGCAGTAGCTAGATATTTTTTTATTTACCTTACCTATGTGTGCTTTCCAATTTAGATAACAGTCGATTGTGAGTCCTAAATACTTATTCTCTTCTACTTGTTCTATTTTAGTATTTTTTTCCTGTACATCTAAAAGGTATGGCTATTTATTATAGTTTCGGAACTGCACTATTTTAGTTTTTAATAAATTGTGTGAGAGATGATTTATTGATCTAATCCATTAGGTAGTTATCTTTAAGGTCTGATTTGTCTCTTTTCAAGGCTTTCTTTATCTTTATTATTGTCAGACATAATAATTATGGCATCATCTGCAAACAATATTGGTAGTTCATTAATGTAAATGAGAAAGAGAAGTGGACCAAGTATGCTGCCTTGTGGCACGCCTAGAATGGTATTTTCTTGGTAACTCTCTTATTTGTAGGGTATACTTATTGCCTGCTACATATTTTGGTTTTTTAAATATGACTCAATTAGGTTTAATGGTATACCTCGAACTCCTATTTACATTTTCTAGTTCCTTCAGAAGTATATTATGTTTCATTCAGTCGAACACATGAGACATCTAGAAATAATCCTACCTAATAGAGCAGGGCGTAACATAACAGAGCATTTAGGTATACCTAAATGCTCTGTTATGTTGCGTAAAGATACCGTCCTCACGGTTATACTAATTAAGTATCAAAAGCAATAACAATAATCGATACGACAACAGAAGTCTAAAGCATCCACTATAATGTCGTGAACATTTGCAGGTAGGTACGGTGTTTCCCTACATTCCACTTCCACCCACTGAACCGCGTCCCTCGTTGTTGTTGGTGACCGCCGGCGCTATAGCCGTGGGAAAACTCGCGGCTTGGCATAGCCCACGACATACTATTTGTTTGTATAATTTTCTGAGGACACTTACAAGTGACATAGCGTGACACTTCACGTGACTCACACAACCTTTTCAAAACATTCAAATTGTCAGCATAGCTACTGACGCCTATCACATACAAAATATTCAATCGAAATTGAGAAACTGACAGTCTCTCATCAATTCGTAGAGCATTTGGAAACTTTCGAAGAAAACAATCTTCAACGCGCTAACTGTCAGTTTATTAGATACTTCAGCCAAGTTGTAACTACAAATAACAAATGAAATAGACTCGGCACCGAAATAGACGGCGCACTGAAACAACGGGTCGAAATAGCATCCCGCCTCCGAAGTCCGAACCAAAAGTAGTCAAGTTAATTTTAGAACGATTCCCGCAGGGACGTTTTCATCCCGTGATTCACCTGCTGGAAACTCGATTGTTCGCATTTTACGTCAATCGGTTGCGTGGTGTTTACGAGCGAAACGGCAGTGCGCGGGAGCGTCAGCTGATGGCCAGGAATAGCCCTGACATCGCGGCCACGCTATGCCGCCTGCGCCCGCGCACCCACAAATAGCGTGCTATAATTAGATGTCGGTGAAATCGTGGGTTTGTTATTTTTCTTTATCGTCTCCGTTACGCGATAATTGGGTTAGCGGCTGCATGTGGGCCTGATCGGGCGTCGGCGTGTCTCGCCTGGCCGGGCTGCCACCGCGCACCTTGCTGCGGCCATTGTCCTGACGCATAATACGTGCAGTCATAAACCCAAGTCCCGTGAAAAGACATTATCGATATCGATGAAATCCATTTTCAATCAATATGAAGTTATCAAGAATTGTAAGTATTATTAAATGGTATATTCATAAAATACTCTACTTTTGTAATGCCTTTGCCATTTCAGTCTGCTCTCCTTGTTCTACAACGCCAGGGACCACCCTGGGTTGTCTGTTATCCAATCATTAACCTGTTCGTTCAAGATCTTTTGAAACGGTTATCCACCACCTGCTCTGCCTTATTTTCAGGGACAATTGGGCTTATTTTATTTTAAAAAGGACTGTACTTAACAAGTATTAAATTAAAGCATTTTTTCTTTCCCTGCAGCATACTCTAAGTACAGCCTCATTTATCACACCTACAAAACTGATTGCAAATATTAAGCATACGAAATTTAATTTCATCCTAATGGAACGATAAGTATAATGTTATACTTTCAGTATGCAATGCATGCAAAGTACGAAATGCGAAACGTGGACGAGGGAGCGTAAGCGCACCTGATGTAGGTGGTGCTTCCAAGAAGCTTGGGAAGAAGACGGGCAGATCCGAGGTAGTGACGGGTGTGTTGAGGTCAGCCGGCGTTCCAGTCGGAGTGAGCACCGGCGCTGGTTTCAAAGCACAGTCGAATCCTAAGGCTCCCATGTCAGCCAAGGAGAGCAGGTCCTATACCACAATTGATGTCTTATACAATGTATTATAGAATAGGACTACTAGAGTAGTATCTGCTCTAACAATCTACGTTTATTTTCCGTACACCTATATAGGTGTACGGCGTACTCCTCTATTTATGTAACTATTTATATGAAATATCTTCGTGATTTGATGACTGGTACAATTTTTCTAGGAACTTTCTGCGTCGATATACTTATGAACCCGTTCCTGATTTTCCTTAACACAGTATGTAGATACTCATAACGTATAAAATTAAATACTATTTACTTATGTAAATTATTCATAATTTTCTATTAAATGTGTAAATAATGTTCTTACCCATTATTTTTCGCTTAAATTAGGCGGTCCAATTTGCTAGGTATGGGATTCAGGATAAAAACAATTAATAATGAAAATAAACGTAGATTGTTAGAGCAGATACTAGTCTAGTATTACTATTGTATAATACAATGTACTTATACAACATCAATTGTGATATAGGGCATACCCTGCAATTCACAAACTATGTGGATCGTTACTTTTCGAAAAAAGAAAACGCAAAATAAACGCAAAACCAACCCACTAGAGCGGCTGGCACGCGCTTTATTCAATGAAACCAAGCGGGCGAGGAAGCTAGCAAACCTCGGAGATGGAGGCTTCGCGGCAGACACCCAGGGGCGGCGGGCGGCGGCGGGGCGGCGCGGGCGGTGGGCGGGTCGGGCGGTGACGTCAGCTTTGGGGGGGCAACTCGCAGTGCGATTGGCGGAGATGCGCGCGCCGCTACCGAATATGGGACTGCGGCTCCATTGATAAAACTGTGACGCGGGGTCGCGCGGCGCCAGTCCCCTTCGCACCGGCCGCGCGAGAGGCCGTCTTCACGCTGGCGTTGTACGTGATTCCGTTCGGCCAGTGGGCCGAGGAGCAGGTCGTGCCGGACGGGATGGGCACTGACGCGGAGCCCCCGACCGGCCCGCACCTGCTCTCCTTGGCTGACATGGGAGCCCTCGGATTCGACTGTGCTTTGAAACCAGCGCCGGTGCTCACTCCGGGTGGAACGCCGGCTGACCTCAACACACCCGTCACCACCTCGGATCTGCCCGCCTTCTTCCCAAGCCTCTTGGAACCACCACCTATATCAGGTGCGCTTACGCTCCCTCGTCCACGTTTCGTATTTCGTGCTAGTGCTGTTGTCACACGTAGCCACGTACGTCGTCCCGTCGCAATTCGTAGGCGACAACTGCCTCACCGGGCTGTAGATAACGTTATAAATAAACAAGTTTATTTGTATCTTTCGCGATTTTAAGTGCATTCATAGTTACGTTTCACTACAGCGTTTTCACAACGCTCGGTCGGTTCAAAAGTTTCAGTGTTATAGTCAGTTGATAAAGTGAAATGGAAAGTTCACCGGCCGGCGTCATATGGTCGGATCGATATGACAGCCGCCTGGAGCTTCAGTGTGCTTTTGCCGTCGCTATTTGTGTTCAACAAATCTTATTAGTGTGCAATTTTATGGTGACAGTTAAATATCATAGCAAAGTTAAATTGAAATACAAATAGTGATGACAATTGCATCTGACTTCAAAAGGGTAAATATAACTAAGACTTAAGCGAAAATATATTAGCCATCAAAATTAGATAGGTAGGTACTTAGTGCTTTGATAAATAAGTACAGATCACAAAAATTGACTTTATGGAGTTTCCCAAAACAAAAGGATCGGAACAGATATTTTAATTAAATTAATACTTATATTTTTGTCTTAAGGCCTTTTATCTAAAATTATTATAACCATATTATTGACAATTACTTAATAAAAAATATATTAAATGATAAGCACTAAATTTTGATTGTGAAATTTTGTGAAATTTTGATATCACAAACGTTGAGCTTAAAAACATTTATTTTCTTTTTTTATTTTAATCAACTGAAAAACGAACTGCTTAGTTTAAAGAAAAAAGCTTGTAAAAAATAAGCATACGGAAAGTCGATTCGGAATGAAAATATTTAAACAAAAATATGGTTTGACAAAAAATATTAAAGACGTGGAAATATTATAACATTATTTTTTTTACATATAACTATGCAATTAATATTTTGTATTAATTTTTAGTCGTTTCGTATTGTAGGCTTTACTAAATAATAAAGACAACTTGGTTAAAAAGACGTCGTTTAAAAATCTATGTGATCGTAAATTTAGTTTGATCTCGCAATAATGGACAGTTTAGATACGTAATTACAGTCTGATACAGTATCAACATCCTCTAGCTTATCGCCAGGACTCCATTCGCCTTCCGGTTGGACACGAATATCATGAAAAATATATTTAAATGCATTCAGTATTTTTTTAGACACAATATATTTTTTTATTTTTTATTCTATGAATTTTTTTTTTCTTTTTAAGGCTTTAAAAAAATAGAAGTCGATTTCAATGGTTTAAAAAAAGAATCTGTTCTATACGTACTTACTTATAGTATGGATAATTTAAACAATGTAAATATATTATGAAGTGTAAATATATTTCAAGTTATGATTATTATATGAAAGACAAAACTTAATGAAAGTTGGTAAAGCGCCAATTTGCCAACAGCTCTGTTAATAATAATAAAAATTATTTCAGAAGGCCTACCCTGAAACATAAACTTGTAGCACTTTTTAACGTCCACATATTTTCTCTTTTTCTCAAATCGTGTACGCATCGTGAAAAAAGAATTGAGAACTTGTGGACGCAATGACGTGCTATCTGTTATACGTTTCATGGTAGCCCCATATAAAAGTGTTTTAACGTGTGACTGTTGATGTGTCTCCTAATTAAATGGTTTATAACAAAAACTTAAAGAATGTGTTTCATCGTATTTGCCATCAACTTATAGAGTTGTTCTTTGTTGCAGGTACATTACCTGGTGATGAACTATCATTGGGATGTTCTCCCAGGCGGCATAAGCATGAAGCGTCGCTGTCACCGGGCACGCGCGCAGAGGATGCTAGCAACGCGTCTAGCGCAAGTGCTTCTTTGTATGGCCCGTCGTCGGGCGCGGCTAAACGTGCCCCATCGCCGCCACTGCAGTGGCTGATACCCTCTGGTCCTGGGGCGGGAGGCGTAGACAAATACTTTCAACAGGACTATGAGGAGCGCGTTGAATTACTGCCACCCGAGTGTCAGCCTTCTTACTGCCCACAGCCGCAGGCGTGTCCGGCGCCTCAACACTGCGAGTACCGCCCTCCACCTCAGCCGCAACCGCAGCACACGTGGGAGTCCCAAGAATACGCGACTGCACCCCAACCCACGCCGGGGCCGTCCGGTTTGCCTAAACGCGAGCCCTATCCCAGCCCAAGTGCGGCACCCGTGCAACTCGCTGAATACAACCCATCCACGAGTAAGGGACACGAGATCTTATCACAAGTGTACCAACAAAGTACACAACCATTGAGACTAGTCGCCGTGAAACCACGCAAATATCCCAACAGACCTAGCAAGACACCCGTCCACGAAAGGCCGTACGCGTGTCCTGTCGACGGTTGCGATCGCCGATTCTCACGGTCTGATGAATTAACACGACATATTCGTATCCACACTGGGCAGAAGCCTTTCCAATGTCGCATATGTATGCGGTCATTCAGCAGGTCAGATCATTTAACGACCCATGTTCGGACGCACACGGGTGAGAAACCGTTCGCGTGTGATGTTTGCGGTCGTAAATTCGCGCGGTCGGACGAGAAAAAGCGACATGCCAAGGTGCACCTGAAGCAGCGGCTGAAGCGAGAGCGGGGCGGCGGCGGACCGGCGCACCACCACGAGCCGCACCCGCACGCGCCCCTCTAGCAGCAGGCCGAGCTCGCGCCCGCACCCTCGCCTGCACATTCCAGTGAAGGCGGGGATGCGTCCGCGACCTGCGACTCCTCGGACTCTGATTAAAATGAACTTTACTTTCACGTTGAAGTTATCAAATAATTTCATCGCTTAGGTGTTAATGAATTGTCTTTAACGAAGCTTTATTAACTCTACATTTTGTAAATTCACTGAAATTTATATATATCTTTTTATACGTATTTGTAATTAACATAAGAATGAGCTCGTTGTATTTATTTAGATAGGTAGATTAATTGAAAGAACATGACTGGGATCAAACGTGAATACGAAGCGATGCGGCCTAATGACCAGTGCCCGCGAGTTTGTATGTTAATGTGTGACGATCCGTGCCTCTGCGCCGGAGATAGAAATTTTTACTTACTATCGTCTTACACGTAGTATGAACACATATCTTTGTCTGATGATAGTCCGTAGCTAAGCTTATTTCTTCAGAAGATATGCGTGCGTGAGTGCATAATAGTGATTGTAAGGAAAGTGATACATTTACAAATGAGCCTAATCGCAGGTACTAGCGATGCGAAAGAACGTTTACCACACTGCGAGCACTAAGTGGCATTTAGCACCTACCGGTGGTATACCTTCTTTAGCTTCGATTACCTACAGAGCATTCTAAGTATTCTATTTAATATTCTTATACTTGACAAAACTAACGTGAAACTGTGCCATTAATTTAACTTTACGACGTGCCACTGCAATTTTAATTTAATAACTAAGTGTAACACGACTGCTACATAAGTGATAAACTTTATTTTATTATATTTCTAGTCGAAGTTAAAAATATGAGGGTGAGATTGTCGGCTATTTTTTTTTCTAGACATCTATCTCCTAATAATGAAGATTTTGTTCTCGACAGCTGCTGTCAGTCTTTCTTGCTCAAATGTTTTATTTTAACTAATTGCTCAATTTCTCTTTTTTTCACGTATTAGTCTATATAACCTTCAAACTTTTATACCCCTGCTGTACAGTATTTCTTAGTTGTTGGTCTTTCGAGCTCTCTTTGCATTGTCGCACTTGTTATTCTACTGTTCACTATCCTGATTCTTACCCAGTGGCATATATTTTTATAACGTACGTATTATATAGACTAATCTAGTTAATAGTGTATGGCGGTAAATTATGATCTCTTAATCATTATTAATTATTTCAAGTACCTATAGCGAAGGCCCTTTATTTATAATACTCATAAGTTTTGTTTAGATATAAATTACGTATAAGATTCATTTCTAAAGTGTAATTTCAATTACTGTGATTATGTTGTTGCATCCCTGTCTGAAGGGATGGAGCGACCACTGCGACCAGTGATTGGTTTCGCGGGCTTTTTCACAACGGCTCAACTTGGTCCCACGTCGGACAAACGTTGATAGCGTCCCGTCGGTCTTAATTCCGCCATCTGTTGTGAAAGAACCCATTGTTTCATTAAAACTTATTTGCAACCATGTAGACCTAGCCATTATAGATGTGGTTTTCTTTTATACGAGTACAAATTGTGCACAAAAATTTCCGAGTTCACAAATTTAGAATGGCCTTTATGATACACTCTATTGTAAATTACTAGTTTCATGAGATGAATCATCATGTCATTCGTTTTTACTTTAGTATAAGATGATGTTTCAAAAACAAACAGTGCAATCGCAACAAAAAACAGAAGTTTTTATAATACAATGTCTTCAGCAAACAGGCAGTGATAATTACACAACAGGGTGGACCTTTCAATAATGTTGGTCGTTATGAATTTAAGATATCTGACAATAATAAAATTACTCGATGGATATGGGAACGGTAACACATTTTGGAGATTGTGCTAAAGTATAATAGTAGTTTCTTACTGAAAATCACGCACAATTATAATGTATGAAAAAGGTTTAAAACTTGACTACCTATGTACATATCGTTCCCAGAAATAAATCTACATTCAATATTGTTGCAAAAGCTCAGGATTTTTGACACGTAGTCGTATTGTAATGTATGTCAGTTTTGTAATGTTCGTCAGTTATAAACTCTCACGACCATACATTTATGTTCTTGGCAAGTTTGATGTTCGAGTTTATAATGTTTTTACTGTTATACAGAGACGAAGTCTCCGATAGGCAAGGCTAGCGTAGATAGGTATTTAAATAAAACGTATTCATGTTAGTCAAACGACGAGTGACAATTGAAACGGAGAAGACTAAATTCTTAACATTTACGTAATGTTGCATCGCGTTAAAGTTATATACGGTGTTTGTATAGGTTACGAGTTGCGTTGCGACTTGCTTGCCGTTTGTTGGGCGGTCGCTGTACCCAGTCCGGGCACGGCGACTCACATTGTTGATAACCTCTAGGTACTACGTGACAATCAGTGTTGCGATAGCGTGCATCATACCTGTTACATTTCATGTTACTATATCTTGGCGATCTTTCATAACGACAACTGTTAATAGTGTTCATATATGATACCTACTTAATGGGTACGGAATCTTTACGAATTTTTTGTAATACGATAATTATTTTAAGCTGTCTCTGTATTTCACCAGAGTGAAAGATGTTGTTGATGTTCTAAAATATAAATAGTATAAGTAAGTAGCTATTGTTAAATCTCACTAATTTTTACTAAATTCTATTTAATATATTTGTAAATACACGGACTAAATTTCGATTTAATGTGTATATAAGAGAAAAAGAAATTTTTATTTAATATGAAATCCACCTAAGGTGCGAAAATACAAATTGTTGAAAACTGAATTTTGAAGTTTCCTTTTATCATTAACATTATACGACAATAATAAATCCCACAGTTACTGAAAAAAAGAATAAATTGCCGACGACACCTAATTGCTTATGCCGACGAAAAAATTGAAAATAGGTATAGCTGGCAACTAGGTAGGTACTTGGAACGACTAGTTAAATTTAGAGACTAATGAATATTGGCACACCGCATTGAGGATTGTTCCTGTTTTAACATTGTTCGAGATTGAAATATTAACCGACTTGTGTTTTTGTTGATTTATTTTTAAATGCAGCAAATTTCATACTTATTGTCAAAAGTTGGTTAAAATCAAATTGAAATATGTTGCACTAAGATCAGCAATCATGTTATTACTATTTTTTAATATTAGTTACATACGTAAATAATTCTTACCTCTCAATTTTCGTGACAACGAACAACATAGGTACATGTGTGTAAATGTCTTCTATTCTTTATTATAGTCATTCCACGACATATTTCTTTGGCTATCCTCTGCTTCTTCTGTATTAACCGAAACCAAATTATATACGATTGTTTTTATTCTATCACTACTGCCAGCCAATATCGTATCGTACATAGCCATATCCAGTAGCGCCATCTGTTAGCTAAGCCTAATGCCAGCTCCACATTGTCGCCGAACTCACGACACATGCCGACGCGAATGCGCGAACAATGCGTAGTTAGTATGAGTGCTTTTGTTTACCGCAATGAAAAACCAGCAATGTATACCGAATCCGGCAAAGTTTGGCAAATTGTTCGACATTTTGGAACCGGCATCAAAATAAGCGTAACAACACGCAACAGTAAAAAGCAAAACCACACAAAAGCAACACCACACAATACAGAAGCATCAAAATCTTGGTAAAAGCCACAAAAGCGAAGAACAATTACGTATATAATACATTAGCAGGAAGATAGCGCTATTTATTACTTTTTAGCAAAAATAAATGTATCTTACTAATATTACAACTTTCAGTTCAATACATCACTGTATTTAAGTTGGCGCAAAAAATCAAATAATGAATTAATCTATTAAAACAAGATTTTAAAAAAACTCAATAAAGAAAAAAAAACAGTTAAACAGAAATAAAATTTATTTTATATCAAAAGTTTAAATAGCACATATTCACCTCGGCACAACCATCATATAATTAAAATGAACATACCTATGAAATATAACTCCATGTGATAATGATAATATGAACATTTAACCAATTGAATTATTTTCCCTCTTCTCCTAGTACTTGCAGTCGGGTAAAAAGGCAAACCTAGCATTAAAATGCATAATATTATTTGCGTAATTGTTTGAAACTTTACATATATCATAACAATCTAACATATGTAAACTTAAAAAAAAAATGTAACTTTCTGTGATTTTACAACTAGCCGTCTGCCTGACGTCAACCCTCCTTGGGAATGCTATTGAAGCCTATCAGCGGCCTAAGCTATGTGTCCCTTAGTCGCCTCGTACGACATCCACGGGTACGTAGAGTTCTATAAAGTATGGAAATTAACCTCAGACATTCTCCTATACATTCTTCATCAAACATGTTATGGGTTGAAAACTTAAATATTAATCATATAATATAAATTTTTAGCAAATTGACAAACGCGACTAGCTCGCTATCATTTATAATTTAAAAATTCATATCAAGTTAAGATGTAAATTCTAGATATTTTCTATGAAACAATATCTAATAAATTAACCTTAACAGATATAATGAGAAAATAATTAAACGCACAATCGGTAATAGCATAGTATGTATGGCACCGAAAATTTACAACAAAATTCCAAATCAATATACAAGCACCTCAAGTCTTTATTAACTGATAAATGTTATTATACTTTAAATTATTTCTTTAATGATAGACTCGGATAGAATTAAGGGCTAGTATACATTTTTTGTTTTGGATTTGTAGTGGATAGCATGCTCGTCTTTATTTATTTATATTTGCATACCTATATTCGGTGAAACATGTAGGTTTAATTCATATTGACATCAATTTGTCTATTTGTACTCATGTTTTTGGCAAAGAAATGTTTTCTTTCTTTCTTAATCAATCTTGCTATGGAAACTGCACCTAAGTACATCATCAACTTAGATTTATTTTGAAACTAAAAAGGACAAGGCAAAATTCAAAGAAAACAATGTATTTGTGAAAAATAACAATGCATATATTTTTACGTTCTTCCTTACCAATGAAATAACGACCAGGTAAAAAGAATCTTTATATAATCAAAGCACAACGTAAAACGCAGGTTTTGAAACAGCAATATATACAAACAATTGACGTTACAAAGTTATTAAATTAAAACATTTAAATTCGATTTAAACCAAGACAATGTTACGCCATAATTAGGCTTTAAATTTATCTACAGTCAAAAACATTCGATTCAACCAACTTTTTGGCCATGATCTGAATACGAATTCTTTTTTTTTAATTACAATAGCTTTTGTTCGCTTTTTAAAATTCTGTATTGACGGCCAAGACCAAGACAGAGAGCAACGTTGATTGGCATTTTTATTTTATCAAATAAGTATAGTTTCCAGAAAAGGGAAATTGTGTGGCAAATTCAATCATTACTCATAAATAGTAAAAATTTAAGGGACACGTCCTAGGTGGTAGCCAATTGGCACAACAAGCCTTCCTTCCGCCAGATTTCCTTTGTGACTTTACAAAAACAATAGCAACATTCTAAATATTTCGTTTGATGTAAATATGTTTTTTTTAAGTTTCCATAAATAATAAGACGGTGAATTCAAAATGACCACTAAATCGTTCGGATATATATAGGATTGTTTCGGTATTTTAGATTGAGTACCTACCCTGAGTTTCATATAAAATTTTAGTCATAAAATGCTGTCTCATTATTCCGAAATCAAATAATGAAAAAGTTGATAGCGGCCAGCTTCAACTAAAACGCGGTTGATTTTAAAAAATAAACAAGACGATTTAAATATAAGCGCAAACGCGGTTAGTCCTTAAAGACTAGTACAGCTGACTGACCTGCTTAGTTTATACAGCCGTTTATGGCACGCTGATGCCCGCAACTTCGGTTTATAAACAAATAAATTGTCTAAATAATAGAAAACTGCATCAAAATCCGTTGCGTATCTTAAAAGAAGAAAGCGGAAGGCGACTTTGTTTGTCATGTAGTGATCTGCGCTGGCTCCAGTATTGCCTATAGCTTCACAATTCACAGTAGTGTGTCATCATCGCTGGAGGCTGTGAGAGCCGTCGTGGTGTGTCAGTAGGGCTGCGGCGCGGGCTCGTCGTCGGCAGTGAGCAGGTTGGGCTCGGACTCGGAGCGGCGCTTGAGCCCCTCAGCGTCGGGCGCCGGGCTGCGCTCTAGAGGCGCCGCCGCAGCGCCCGATGCCGCTTTGATGTCCGGCGCACTGCGCGACAGGTCCATCTACACGACGACACATATCTTCAGAGGAAGAAGTACGGGTTTGTGTTTCACTTCTCACTACAGAGTCAATTCGAAGTGAGCGCAGAGTACCAATCGCGTTGCGGTGTGGTTGTCGTAGCGTCACAATGGAGCACTATGATTGGTTATCTGCGTCTCACTGCGAAACGAATCGTTAAGATGTAAATAGCAAAGTCGCACTACGCACAATGATATCTTATAATATGTATGATAATATATATACGACATGGCTTTCACAACTGCAGTATACATTCTAAATATACATCTACAATGTGGTTTTCATGCAAACATCTATTAGCTTTGTCTTGAGAGTCGATAAAGTGCCCCATACATGACATCCAATGGAGAATAAAGAGTGATATTATTCCAGGGCGGGCGATAACTATATGCCATATGCCAAAACCACAGGTCTATATACTACTAGCTGTGCCCCGCGATTCACAACGTAACATCAGGCAGGGCTCTATCTAAAATATTTTCAACTATCAGATTAGTTATGAAACATACCAATTCAGGTTCCAAATAATCTCCGGACTCCTGCTTAACTTGGGCATTCATTTTGTCATTGAGATAACACACGCCATTAAGATCTATGGCGCTGTTAGAAAATATGGCCGCCGCTCCTACGGACGCGTCTACTAGTGGCTCACTCTGAAATAAGTAAATTATATCGCCTTTATAATATTAGTGGCATACCAGTTGCTTCTGGTGAAAGAAGTATTGACTTCGTTGACTGGAAAAGATCCCTTTCTGGTATAAGTTCGTCGTTGTATGTGTCTTTTTTTATAAGTATGTGTTTTCGTGCAATAAAGACAATACACACAAACTAAAATATATATTCACTTACTAGAATACCATCTTCTGGTATTAGGAACTTCAGTTGAGCTGTTTTTTTTGGCGGCACTGCTTCTACTTCCGGACTTTTAAACACTTCCTTGACTATTTCCTTTTGCTCCCTAGAAAATAAACAACATTGAGTTCGACATCTATAGACCTGCAACACCAGGTGTTGCCTAGTTTACCTACTCTGTGCCATAGGGTCTTTTGCCACAGTGCCCTGTAATTACACTGCCTCTCTCACCCTTCAAACTAGAACACAACGATGCAAGCACAGCTGTTTGGTGGCAAAAATAGATGTGAGGTGATTCGAGAAGGTCTACACATATATAAATACGACATACCAACTTATTTCACTTACTTTTTAGGCGTTGTATGATGACTCTCATTCTTCTCCATTTGGTGGTGTGCAATCAAGTCACATGCCTTACCAAGGATTACTATAGACACTAATACTCTAACAGTTATTAGGCACAAATATGCTATGAATATTAGGAAGATGGCTGCGAATCTGAAACAAATCAAATTATGTTTTTAATTATATTATATGCATCTGCTAGATGCGTCCCGGAGTTCGACTCCATGGGAATTTCTGTATTAAATGTATCCATTAAATGTATATGTGTTATTCCAAGCCTTTTACACATGTACCAAATTTTATCAAAATCTGTAGATTCATATTTGAACGAAAAAGTGCAAAACTTTCTCACTTTCACATATAAAGTCAATTAAAGATCTACGAGAAATGTTGTGAGAATGTCTATTAGGAAAACGGACATTTTAAACATTTGATAATTATTGAGCATAAATTAATTGCATTTGTCTTCATGACATGAATATTAATCAAACAAATTTGTATTCAATACATATTTGTTTACAGTGTTACTAACGATTAATATGATATTAATTTTATCTTTAGAAATTTTATTGTTTTATTAGATGCTATAATAATACTAAAAGCAGTTAATCGCTAGTACTTTTGTAATGTGAATTCGTTTTCAAAATGCTTGTAATCTAAAACCGTAATATTTGTCTATAATTTACCGATTAAGATAAATAGAAGTTTCAGTGGAAAGAAAGATGAGAGACAGATATTTTTATAAAATTAGAAGAGGCGTTTCAGTGACAGACTCATTATATCTGTAAAAACATACAGATCATCATCAACATGTATCACATATTTATCCCTTGCGGGGTAGATAGAGTCCAGAGTTGCGAAACCCAAAAGCGACGTTTAGCTTTATGGACTTATTGCTGGAATTGAGATTAAATAGTGACAGGTTGCTAGTCCATCTACAGGAAGAATCTCAAGTTTATAGTTCTTTCTCTCAAGTTTATAATCCCTTGACTGAATTTTACAATCTGCGCGGGAGGAGAAAAAGCTGGCAAATTCTGTTCTTATTTCGCTTTTAGACCAGACCAGCAGAAAGACTTAACAACATACCCATCAATTTTGACGGCGTGAATCAACACCCTGGTGATGACGACGCCCAATGGCAGTGGAATGAAGCCCATTCTCCGCGCCACCAGGTCCGAGTGATCGCTAAAAGCGTATTTCTGTCTGGTTTGGGCTACATCGTACGCCAGACTCACTGTGTATTCGCGATACACACCATATGGAATCTCGTTAAATCTGTAACACATAACTTCAGTTAGACATTTTCTGAACATTTTCCCGGATTCTTCCCTAGCCATTAAGCGTCGGAGCCAAGCGTAAGCTCAAGTTAGAGAGTAAAAAGTATAAACCTTTCATGTGAAATAGAGGCGAAAAAGTAGGAAAACGGACCCTGGAATCTGAGGAAGCCACCGGGAATCGCTCAGATGAGATAAAGAGAGTAAACCTTTCTATTACATGTTATTAATAAGAAAGTAAAATTTATTTTAATTTTTTTTTTCTATTTAAGAGCCTATGCTTATCAATACTATGTCATTAAATGGATGTAATACACGCAATTACGTTCTTTCTTACCAATAATAGTGAAGTTCCCACAATATCTATTTATGGTAAGATATTGCCATTCTGATAAATTTTTATCAGATAATACATTTGTATTAGACACATGTTTTGTAGTGTTGTATGTTTTGAGTAACTAACTGGTCCTATTCAATACTCAGGTACAAAGTTGCAATAGCTGCCCAGCAAAAAATCATATTCATGCAGTAAACCGTTGAGGAGTTCCCATCTCTGGAGCCATTCCTGGGTGCATTATCAGATCAGGTTTTCAAATTTCAGCTCAATCATATAATACATATATAGTTGCCTACATGTTACTTTGCAAGTTAAATAAAAGCTTGTAAAAGTAAAATACGTTACCTGGTAATAAATGCGTGTTTCACCCAGTCGATTATAACTTCAAACGTAAGTACTAGAACACAATCTGGTGCAAGTATCCAAAACCTCTCTTCTCGCCAAACATATTCTTTCATAGTCTGCAGAACTACAATGAATAATAGCACCGAGAGATGCAGACGCTCTCTCACATCACTACATGACACTTGGAAAAGGTTATTCTTGTCAAACTTCTTAAATACACTGCCTTTGAGTTCTACAAACTGTAAAAAAAATTGCAACATCATTATGATAGCTTGAAACACAACCAAACAACAACAAATGGTTTTTCTTTTAACAGAAAGTTTTAGCAGACAAAATTTGACATGTCTCATAAAATCTTTATGATATACAAATTGAAATAAATTCTTGCACACAATGTATACAAAAAATTCAAATAAAAATCTGAATATCTAATTTTAAGTTAACACATTATATATTATTTAAGTTTGAGTGAATACTTACATTATTTGACATCATAATGATCAACAGGCTCTTATTGTTAGAATTGAAGGCCACATTCAGTGTTGTTGCTTGGAACAACACTAGCAGGCTGTGTAGAACTGGTGAGTTATGTTAAAGAAAATTTATCTAGCAATATTGAAGTTAATATTATAGTATACTGCTACTAATATTATAGTACTTGAAAATAGTTACTTAATTTTGAACTGATGAATCAAGCAGCAATATTCATAACATAAAATTATAGAATTTCAATAATACTCCGAGGTTCTATGGGAACCTTACTATTTATATTAAACAAATAGGTACAGAGCTTAGTTCTTACTAAGAAAGTGTAAACATTTATTCTTATAAATATTTACACACCCATCCCATACAAGACAAATCACATTAAAGAAGAAGAAAAGAGAAGAAAATATGATGAGTTCTTCAAAATTTATTTAAAAAGGATACAGACATAGGTCATTGCAAATATAAGATGAGGAATAACTCCTAAATGTTCCCTTCTTCGGTCTCTTGGTTCTGTTGCTGTCCAGAACAAAGCGTCTATAGTGTCCTGACCAAAAGCTGAAAAGAGCCTGTCACCAACTTCCAACATATTGTAAAAAATGTAAAGTTTCATTACACTTTGACTTTTTACCAGGTGATACATCATATTGGTATCAATGTACCACATAAGGAAGCTGCAAACTACCAAAATAAACCCTTTGAGAACATCACAAGTCTCAGCTGGTTTCAATATGCTCTTGCGTGAGTTTGAATAAAATCTGAAATTAAATATTACAATGTTAGTATCAACTCAAGCTTAAAATTGCAATACATAAGAAAATTAATCAGTAGCTAACTTGACAGATTAAGAAGATTAATAGTTGCGTCCAACTAGAACATATATTAATAAAACTATTACTACTACTAACCCAAAGCACCTCCTGAACAGCCTATTGAAGAAAGACCAAAATGCCATAATAAATCTTAATGGCAAAAATGTGTAAACAAATAAAAGTGAATCAGCACATTGAAAGAATCCATATGCCATGAACTTTTCCAACTCTTGGGGTATTTTTATAAAAGAGTATACTTTTTCTCTTCGAGCCGAAAATCTCTCTTCATCATGTTCAAGTAAATATCCACGCGTGAGCTCAACGTGCAAAAATGTCAATAAAGAGGATGACTTTTCGCCATCTGAAATAGCAAGTAGGTAGCAAATAGGTAAGCACATAATAATTTCTATCATCAGCACGTATTTATAGTGAGAACTAAAGTTGGTATAGAAATAACAAATTCACCTTTATTCTTCATTTCTTTAGTACACTTTAATTCAATATTGTTGTCACCAGAGAAATGCTGAACATTTGCTAAAGGTTTAAAGCGTAACCTTTTAGTGTGATCTTGCAAATCCTCATTTTTCATTGTTATTTGTAGTTAATAAAGAATTTTCAAGAGTTATCACATTTGCTAAAATCACTTTTATTTATTTATCATATGAATTACCTATAAAAATAATAAAAACATAACACTGAAAAATATAAACTTTTCCAGATTTTCCTAATTCACAAAGGGTAAGGGTACCGACCGGGGGAGGCGGGGGAAATCAAAATAGCTGTCGCTGTCACTGTTACCGTCATTTTGATAGATTTCTTTTTTCTTGTTAGAAGCTCACCTCACCTTGTTTGCATTGCAAAGTGTTACATTACAATCGATGAGACATAACCGATATTCAAATAAATTATTATCTTAACTTTTCATAGACAGTTGGTGTACCTGTTATTTCGTTTTTTTTATATAGAAATATTTGCCTATATTTGCTTAGCCTTTTGTTATGATGTCTGTCATTTATAAATCAACAAAAAAAAACTATCTATACCTAGTCAAGTAATCGACGATCGAGAGCGGAACAACTCACCACGCTAGGTAGGTACCTACTTGTAGAGTACTTGTAGAGTCGCTAGCTCAAAGAAAGATTAGACGTCTGCCATGGAATTAGTAGGTACGAAGTACTTACTAAATCCATGGTGGCTGCTTACTGGAATGACCAACTGACTGAATGGAATGAACTGTCAAAACGTCAACGCGGCACGGCACGCCATTGCACACGATTGTGAAGATTGTACGTTGGTGAAATTTTATTAATAATACTCATGTATTATTATAACCCAAATCACAGGAATTATCAATAATCAAACATATATCTTGTGCAGAAACAACTTTCAAGCAAAAATCGTCCACCAAAATGGCATCGAATGAAGGCCGTGTTCAGTCAAATTTGCATCATCAAGATCTAACCAAATTGGTAAGTAATACTAGCAGTTTATTATTTCTCCATGTTTTTAAAATTTGTATAGTGAAATTTCTGCTAAATCCATCCTTTTGTTATCTTGGCTTCAGGTTATTATCTATTAGTGATACCTACCTACTAACTTTACCTAACCTAATCATTTTTAAACTTGTCATAAAAATTTAATTTACATTTTTCAGGATGTCACAAAATTATCGGCCCTTTCACCAGAGGTTATATCCAGACAAGCAACTATAAATATTGGAACAATTGGTCATGTAGCCCATGGCAAGTCCACTGTAGTGAAAGCAATCTCAGGTGTCCAAACTGTCCGTTTCAAGAACGAGCTTGAAAGAAACATTACTATTAAATTAGGTATGTAGATTTTATTTTTATAAGTAGTTTCTTTATAAATAACAACATAGAGTAAAATAGTAACATAGAATTATTATCTGTGTGATTTTGTCCTAATATATTTATTTATTTATTGGATTTGAAAGATTTTAGCTCCAACTACAAAAAAAATGTTATTTATATTAAAAAAAGTATTTAATAATTATTGTTAAGTAAGTTTGGAATAGATTTTCAAGGCAATCATCATTATAATACATTTGTTAAACTGAACTATTTATCATTAATTCTCAATTTCTATAGGCCATTTCATTTTATATCAATGACAACAACAATATTTATAAAACAGTTTTATCAAAATTTGAATAAGTAGCTGTAATGCAATGTACCATGTGGTCAGATTATATTAATGGCAATCTATGCAAAATTGTACATTACCCAATGTATAACTTTGCTTACATGACTTTACAAACCATAAATTGGATATATTGTTTAATCAAACACATGGTATGTTGCAGAGCGGCTGTCAGACTCAGTAGTGAGAATGTACCGAGAACGAGCTGATGAGAGATATGAAAAGATGTTCTTTGAAAAAATTAGAAGATCTAAGAAGCGAAATTTATCATTAGATTCTGAAGACGAAAATGACATGCCAGCCTCAAAGAAACAAAAAAGAAGCAAAAATAAACAAAAGACTGAAGAGTACATTATTGATAAAATTATTGATTTTCAGTACAAATTAGGAAAAGAATTATTTTTTGTGAAATGGAAAGGTTATCCAGATAGTGAAAATACCTGGGAGCCTATTGAGCATCTTGATAACTGTCCTGCAGTAGTAGAAGCATTCCTAGTGGAGCAAGAGTTCAAGTACTATGATAAAATTGAGAAGTTAAAAGAAGAAATTTCATTTGGTGACCTTTTAAATGAAGAATCTTTGATTGAGAGGTTAAGTGAAGTGGAAGAATCTGATATGTCAAAATTAAAATTAAACCTTTTGATAAAACTGCTATCTATGCTGTTTCTTACTCAAGAAGATGAGTTCTATGCTGTGGATCTAGTACAGGATGCCAGGAATATTTTGCAGATGTATGTTTTAACTAGGAAGAGGTGTCGGCAGCTTATGATTTTGAAAGAATGGCAAGACCATTTAAATCAAGTTGATAAATGTCAAAAACTGACTGTAGTTAATGACTTTGACTTAGCTGGGCCACCAGAAAACTTTACATATATAAATTCCTCCATCCCTGGAGTTGGTGTTACAATACCAGATGAGCCCCCTATTGGTTGTGAATGCACTGCTTGCAACTGCCGGTCAAAAACCTGTTGTGGCAACCAAGGGGGGTTATTTGCATATACTGCTAAAAAAAGATTACGTGTTGCTCCAGGCACGCCAATATATGAGTGTAATAAAGCATGTAAATGCTCAGCAGATTGTGGTAACCGAGTTGTGCAAGGAGGCCGAAATATCAAATTGAGTATCTTTCGCACATCAAATGGTTGTGGTTGGGGTGTGAGGACAGACCAACCTATAAAACAAGGACAATTTCTGTGTCAATATGTAGGTGAAGTCATTACTTTTGAAGAGGCTGAAAAGCGGGGCAGAGAATATGATGCCCAAGGTTTAACATATCTATTTGATCTTGATTTTAATTCTGTTGAAAACCCCTATGTTGTTGATGCAGCACATTTGGGCAATGTATCCCACTTTATAAATCACTCTTGTGATCCTAATCTTGGTGTATGGGCAGTCTGGGCAGACTGTCTGGATCCCAACTTACCTATGTTGGCTTTGTTTGCGACACGTGACATTGAAACTGGTGAAGAGATATGTTTTGATTACTTGCAAAAATCTGCTGATAGTGATGAGACTGAAGTGTCCACACCTATTGCTTCATCTAGCCAAGAAAGTAGTACAGATGATGAAAGTTCCAGAGTTCCCAATGGTTCAGAAGGTGAGACTGCTGCTTCACCTGTTTCACCTGTAAAGTCTAGGTTCGAAATACAGCAGCAGAATATGGCAATGCTGAGGAACCGAACAGAATGCAAGTGTGGAGCACTAAAGTGCAGGAAATATTTGTTTTGAAAAATATTATTCAGTATCAGTATAAATTTCTTTTTGAAATTTTATAATTGGTCTATTTTATTAATTTCATGGATCTGTATTATTAATGCACAAGAGTTGTATGTATTGATGTTGGGACTCTTCAATGTAGATGTTTGAATCTCAAGACAACATCTACAAATTCTTTAATCACAACTCTATTTATAAGATATTATTATAGTCACATATATTTTTAGAAAACTTTTTGGAAATCACAATTTTTATTAATATTTGCCTAAATTCAATCAGACTTCCATACCATGTCACTTTTTAAGTAGTTAACAAATTGCCAACTGATTCATTAGGAAATACCATTTGTAGGATATTTTTAATATAGGAACTTAAGTAGATAGAATTTGCGGAGTATTTTATAATGCATTTTCTTAGAACAACCTAATTGATCAAAGATTTAATTTATAGACTAAATGTCTGGCATAATAATAATAATTTCATGATTGGTGCTCTATTATGTGCCTTTATATAAATATATATAGTATACATTATATATTTAGATGTACTGTTCAATTGTTGTATGTTAATTGCATTTGACCTCAATATGATTTTTTTCCTTTATCGAATGTAGATAGTACCTACTGGTTAAGTATTCTAGATGTTATTTTGATACAAAATTGGTGCATGTTCTTGCAAGAATCTTGTAATGGCATTTATATTGATGTATTTCAAATCACAATGTTGATTTTGTTAGTAAATAAGTGATAAATATCTTTATGCATGTTTGTATATGCTAAAGTGAATAAAATTTAAAATGTTACTGTTGTTTCTCTTTTTTTAAATTAATTGTCTTAAGTCTTATTCAAAAATTAACTGTCATGTCTTTTCAATGACAATTTACTTTTTAAATGTCCCAATCGTTCTATAGATCGTAAACACGTGACAGGGAAAATACTGTATAAGTACCCAATTTTTGATAATATTTGGTGCGCCTATGCCCTTCACTTGTCGCACTCGCACCACAATTTTTGAAGATGATCAAAGATCAGCTCTGTAAAAAAACTTAAAACCCAAAACAATACTTCAGGTTACGCAAACGCGAAAATCTACAAATGCGACAGTCCAAAATGCCCTCGGCCGACGAGCTTCATATCTGGCGGGTCGTCCAAAGACGACAGTTTCCCGTGTCTCCGGCCGCAGTGCACCGGCCGCTTCCAGCTCGTGCGGCACGTGAGCTTCGTGGACTGCCCCGGCCACGACATCCTCATGGCCACCATGTTGAACGGAGCCGCTGTCATGGACGCTGCCTTGTTGCTTATCGCTGGTAACTTTCATTCGCTTTTTTACACACCTGCCCAGAGGGCGAAGTAATGTGAAAGTAATTTTGTTCTCAGTAGCCTTTAGGTAAATAGGGTACTCTCAGCTGATCCTTATGTAGGATCAGCTGAGAGTACCCTATTTACATATTTGTTGTGTTATTTGTTGTTTACATATTATATCTTCAGTTCCGAAGAAAGTAATGACTAGATGGTGATGGCGCATCCACGATTGGCAGCCAACAAGGGCCAACAACCACATTGAAGAGCAGTGAAATACATATACATAAGCTCCTCGTCTTTATCCCTTACGGGATAGACAGAGACATCATCGAGTATGCGCTAACATGGTATCAGATCTCATTCAAATGGCGAAATGAATGAAATCTGACACCACTTTGGCGTAAAGGCATCTAACATGACAACAACCGCCATCTAGTTGCATGTAGTAACCTACCATTAACAAGTTACTTGCAATCAGGTAACGAATCGTGCCCGCAGCCGCAAACAAGCGAGCACTTGGCTGCGATCGAGATCATGAAGCTGAAGCACATCGTGATCCTGCAGAACAAGATCGACTTGGTGAAGGAGGGCCAGGCCAAGGAGCAACACGAACAAATCGTTAAGTTCGTCCAGGGTACCGTCGCTGAGGGCGCCCCCATCATACCCATATCTGCTCAGCTTAAATATAACATTGAGGTATAATCCCGTTGTCTGTTTGCTCCCACACATACTATCGCCGAACTCAGATAGGTGCCGACGCGAATGGATGAACATTACATAGTTTGAAAGCTTAAATTTTTTGTATGCCGAATCCGCCATAGTTTGGCGAACTATCTGCCTATAGCCAATCTAAAGAACTGAAATACTAGGTAAAGCTTTTTGAGAAATATAAGTATTTTAAAATATGTAATATAAAGATGTGAAAAAGTGTCTGTAAAGGTTTCATTTCTGAATTAAGAAAGTCTCTACTCAAATTATTCTTTCAATTTGAGCGGAAAGCCGCCTGAGACGTATAAAATATGAACATTTTCGATACAGGTGCTTTGCGAGTACATAACAAAGAAGATCCCGGTGCCACTGCGCAACTTCACGTCGCCGCCGCGCATGATCGTAATCCGGTCGTTCGACGTGAACAAGCCGGGCTGCGAGGTCGACGACCTCCGCGGCGGTGTCGCCGGCGGCTCCATACTGCAGGGCGTGCTCACTGTCGGCATGGAGATCGAGGTCACTATTCATATTAGACAATGATATCTGAATTTTACTTTTGATGACAGCGCAAACGCGGCGTTCGAAACGCTCGTAGGAAAGACCCTTTAGGAAATCCACTCTAGTGTTTTCCTACAAGGAACTTAGAATTTACCGTGCAGTTCCTGATGCGCTGCCGTGAGCTTAACGTAATATACCCGTATTAATGCCTTATTGATTATATTATTTTCTAGTCAAAATTGAACAGCGTTTGGGTCGATGAGTAAATATTTAAAAAATGACACTTACCGCAGGTGCGTCCGGGGCTGGTGAGCAAGGACGCGGACGGCAAGCTGACGTGCCGGCCGATATTCTCGCGCATCGTGTCGCTGTACACGGAGCAGAACGAGCTGCAGTACGCCGTGCCCGGCGGCCTCATCGGCGTCGGCACCAAGATCGAGCCCACGCTGTGCCGCGCCGACCGCCTCGTGGGACAGGTACCGCACATACCACGTGCCACGTTCCAGTGTGTCGCTGTACACTGAACTGTCAGATAGCCTAAATGTAACAAATCATGATAGAGTTAACAAATCGTTAAAAATTTCTTTCTATAAATACCGTTTCGAAATTATGTATAGCTGAAATAAATTGTTTCCAGGTGCTGGGTGCTGTCGGAGCGCTGCCCGGAATATTTGTGAAGCTCGAGGTCTCCTACTACCTGCTGAAACGTCTTCTCGGAGTGCGTACAGAGGGCGACAAGAAGGCGGCCAAAGTACAAAAACTTACGAGAAATGAGGTATAACAAGCTTTTATCAAGCTTCACCTATCCCGATGTTTGCTTGTCTGTAATCAAATCTTGCAAGTTAGCTTTCTCCTACTTCCAGTTTTGCTACAGAGTTGAAATTTCCCACGTCGATTTAGTTTCCATGATAATGCATTATTAATTATGATAATCATGACTCGATCGGCTCCCAACGAGGAAACTCCTCAACGGGTTTACTGCACGGACATGGCAGCATGACATGCAGCTTGTGGCAAAAATTACATTTTTGTAAAAATAACTTGTTTCTGATTAAAATTGGGGATATTCGATAATTCTTGTTAAGACTATAATAAGGTCTTTTAATAATAATTGTGAAGATGGGTCTGGGGTGGTAAGGACGCCGTGAATTTTTTAAAATTATATATACATATATATAAAATATTATACGCAGGTACTATTAGTGAACATTGGTTCGCTGAGCACGGGCGGGCGAGTGAGCGCCACCAAAGCTGATTTGGCCAAGATCGCTCTTACAAACCCTGTCTGCACTGAAATCGGTGAAAAAGTAGCGCTGAGCAGAAGAGTAGAAAACCACTGGAGGTAAGTTCTAAACGTTTTTGGGCTATATACCTTCTTTATCAAATAAAATCAAGTACAATACAGTATGTTGTATTGTAACTATACAATCACACCTGTTTCCCACGGCCAGGCGTAAGATACCCAGTGGGTAGTTTTGGTTATATGTGATCGTCCAAATCAAAATAGACCTTATGACGGCTAGCACATTGGTCTTTATTGCCGTTGTTCCAATATAAAACAACGACAATAAAGACCTAAGTGCTAGCTGCCATACCACATAATTATATTATATGTACTACTTAGGCACCCTGATAGTAATAGATATTATATTTTATGAATTACAAAACCTCAATCAATTTTATGGCCCATGCACACCTAATTGCAATCGTACTGCATACGCAATTAGTGTGCACCATGCACCTAATGATAAAGTACAATCTTATAAGTCATTATTGGGTCTTATGGAGATTTTGGAGTCATTGAATCTTATGAAAAATACTCTTATTTTCAGATTAATCGGTTGGGGTCAGATCCAAGGAGGAGAGACGATTGATCCTGTGACAAATTAAGCGCTACCTATATTTAGCTTTTATACATACATATATGTAATATTAACGATTATGTATTTAATAAACTAAATATAAAACTGCCTCAATTTTTTACTCTATTCTTCATAGAAATCCACGTCAAAATAAGAAGTACCTGTTTCATTTGTTTATTTTATTCATAATTTTTGTAGCAAATCTCTTGCTGTTTAAACAATATAACTCTAACAATAATTATTATAACCCACTTAGCTTTCATATTCTCATGGAATTAGTAGGCACTCGGGTGTACCTATATTCTGTACATTCAACAAGACATTTATCAGTAACTGGAAGGTGTTCGTGACTATAATATAACAGTCTAAGGGTCTCGAAAGAAGAAATGAAGAGAGCTACATATACTATTAGGTTAGATTAACAAAATATTATGCAAAACAAGTGGATTTGATCCTCCTATTTTATAGATCATAATGTAAATTAAAAAGTCAGCAAGTACGAGTAAATAATTTATTGATTTTGTTCTTTTATGCTTGTGATATAAGGAATTTTAGGCCATATAAATAAAGGTGTTGATATCTTCGTCGTCCCGGCGCATGTACTTGTGTTCGATAAGCCACTCTAACTGTTCCTTTATCATTTTCTTCGAAGGTAGGAACATGTTCTTTAATATTTCGATTAGCTCACTCTGAAAAAATATTAAAATCAAATATAAGTTAACTGTATCATAACTTCCTTTAAACACAGGCAGAACAGGTATCATAAAATATACATTTGTATTATCATTAGCGACTTTTAAAAGAAATAATATATATATTATTTTGCTACACACCTGCAGTGCTGTATTAGTGATGCGTTTTCTCATTTTTAATATCTTTATTATAGCTTCCTGAGTTCTCAAAATTCGCAACTGAACAATGGAATGATTATCCTCCAACTGCGATCTCTCTGTGCTCAACTGTAATCTACCAATCAAGTTAATCTTTCCTCTTCTCTGTGGTTTACCCGTTTTAACAAGCGCAAATTCCTGGTTCACCCAAAAAGTTGTATTTTCTGCAAAATCCTTAGGATTCTGTACAGCTGGTTCATAACAAAGTAACTGTCTTTTAAGTTTAGGAAAAGCTACTAGAGACCACAAAGTTCTCCTCAATTCAGGGTCTGGCAACTCAGTGGCCAGTCTCAAGTTTTCATAACTTATCTTTTCTAAAGGTCTCTGGTTCCAAGCAAATAAAACAGCCATTTGGAAGGTAGTGACATCCAAGTCAAATCTTCCCACAGAATTAGCAAATGTAATGGTACCATTGCTCATGTGATGATACCATTGCAATTTACGGCCAGAGTGTTTCTTTTTATAGAACTCTTCAACTTCTGGTATGTAATCCTCTAACTCTAAGGGAAGACTTACTGTTACTCTTTCAGATCCACGGGCCCATGCACCAGCATTTAGTATCTTAATATTTATAGCATCATGGCGAGTTGTTTCACCTCTAAATTGTGTATTCAGATCTTCACTAACTTTGATGTCCTGGAACATACGAGCCAGTTTATTTACATAATCAGCAGGCATACCCACTTCTCGAAGCCACTCTACCATATCTTCTTCTTTTTCGGAATCTGCACTTGAGTCTAATATCAATCTCCTTGTTAAGTGTGCCTTATGATACCTCATAAATACATCTTTATTTTCAATATATTTCAAAACAAGCAAAACATCCCTAAGTCTAAATTCTATTTGCTCTGTGGTTAAACGCTTACTTAATGGTGTTTTTCGTAACAACATATCACAATAATTAGCAAGGAGTTCAGGACACTTGCTCTCTGGAGCAGTACCTTTGGTGCCACGCAAGAGAGCTGATGATGGTAATTCCAATTTAAACACAGTAGTATCATTTACAACACACTTGTATGCCTTGTCCCTTGCTGTTAAAAACCGAGGATCATCCATAAAAGCATCTTTGACTAATGTACTGAATCTTTTAAATAAATCTAACAAGCGTTCAACATATTTTTCAGAATCAGTGGTAATAATATCAGCTGAAGCCACCATATCAGCTAACCCTGCTGAGACTATGTGTGCTTCTAAATCTCTAAGGATTGGTGTAACTCCTTCAGGTACTCTGTCTAATAAACGAAACATAAGCTGTAGCTTTTCAGTCTCCCCTGCTTTGATGAGTGGTGCACTTTCGGCTAATAAAGTGGGCAGATGTTCTCCAATCAACACTTTTTCACAGCACTGTGTGAGTGCTGCCACACTGCCACTGCCTGGCTCCAGATACCGGTGCGCTCTGGCCTCCTCCTCCTTCAACCTTTGATCAGCATACTTCATGTAAGACTGCACTCCATTTGCCAGCAAATGTTCATTAGCTTTTAATTTGTAAAACTCTTCAGTAGCTTGCATATAAGCTGCTTCAAAATTATCTCTATAGATTTGTAACTTGTCAATTGAATTTGAACACAGGTTTACTGAAAAATTCAAAACGGTTACTTATTATACAATAAAATTTGAAATATTAATGAAACAAATTTTTAAATATCCATTTAGTGTTGTTTATGGTGAGCCCACATAATATGCATGTGTTTTTGAAGATTTCCATAAATTTAACAAGACTTCATGTTAGGATGAACTAATGCTATATCTAAAGCTTGGTATGAAAGAGTAAACAACAATTCTTAATATGCATTGTAAATGGCATGTATGAAAGGGGCACTTAAAAATATGATAAGTATAATAGATCTCATAAATACAAAATACCATACCATATGACTCCCTTACACCAATAACAAGCTGTGAGTCAAAAGATTCTCCATTGCGTTCTGCCTGCACTAGTTTCATAGCAGAATCTTGTAGTCTTTGTTTTATATCCATAAATATACTCTGATTCCAAGAATCCAACATCAACTTGCGTACTAAACTGTCCTCTATATTATTATTGTTATTTTTTTTCTGTGAATTTGACGTGTTGGAGCTGGTCACCTTGCTAATATTATTTATGGAATTCTCTAACTGGCGGAACGGCGTAGGAAGATAGTTGCATTGCGTGAAGAACTTGCCCCATTCAGCAATGTATGCTTTCAAAAGTGCCTGATCCTCCCGCTGAGCTAAAACGCGTGCTTGGGCTTGTTTTATGTACATCATTATATCCTGCTGGAGAGCATCTCGCAATTTGTAAGGTCCTCTTTCGTCCCAAAGACAAACAGAATGTACGGCAACAAACAGATCTTGCCATTCTACTTGCGTTACCGGCTCCTGTTTCAGCAACTTCAGGACTATTGGACGCATCGAGGGCCATTTATCCTCAAACGTGACTTGCCCTTTATCCTGAAACAAGGTTGTAAATAATTTGTAAAATGATTGTAGATTTAGTCCGAAAACTTACTTTAGTTATATTCTTACCTTTAACATGACTATCTACAGATATTTCTTATAAATAACACGAATACACTTTATTTTCATAATCAAATTGCCTTGGTTTATTTTTTATTTTTACCGTTATGTTTTTTCTAGCAGCAAAGTTTGTAGCCCTAGAATCTAGTTGTTTTACCGAAATACCAGTGATTTTTAACAGTTATCAATAACAAGTTGTAGAAAGTGCGCAATGTACATTAAAATTCGATTTATAATGTTGGCATAATGCAACGAGTTGACGTCTGGCTGAGTAGACAAGTGACAGAACTGACAGACGGGATTCATGTATTTTTTTGTTTTGATGACTTGAATTTTTCATTGAAGATATTTTTATTTTGGTTACCCTTTGCAATACCTAGTGATTTTTACCATTAAAATGACCACATTTGGAGAAATCGTTGAACCTACTAGTAGAAGCACATGGGAAGATTGGGACGATATTGTACCAGAACAAACTATTACAAAGTAGATCTCTCATATTTTTTATAATAATATACCCACAGTAGGTGCGCCCCGGTGCTCCGCTCCCGTAGAGATTTCGGGATAACAAACTTCAGTTTATATTTTACCCGTTTACAAAATTTTATCAAAATCTGTCCAGTAGGTTAAGCATGACTGAGTAAAAAACATGTTCACATACGCACTCACATTCAAACTTTCACTTTATAATAATAATAGATATAGAGCATACTAGGAGCTTCACTCCTTTGGGAATTTCGGCATAAAATATACCCTATGTGTGAAAATAAATAAAATATAAATAAATATTTTAGGACAAATCACACAATGTTATTCTAGGTTATATTCTACCTGTTTTTCAAATTTCTTATCATTTTGTGTGAAAGAGAAACATACATTCTTACAAACTGCCACATTTATAATATTAGTTGGATTATATTCGTAGTAGAAGTAAATAGAATATATTAGTACCTATATGAGCACTTCCAAATCATTTGTTGTTGTTTTTTTATTGCAGATTAGCATTGCAAGAAAGCACAGGAATCTTGGCTAAAGTTGAATCATTTATTATTCTAGAAGGGAAATACTTAACTGAATTAGTTGCTTTGCACTCTCAACATGAATTGGAGGTGTTAAATTCAATCACTAAAGTGAATTTGCACATATATAAAGAAAAATCTTTAAATTCTTATTTGTGTGTTGTTAAGGATTACAATTTATTACAAAGCAGTGAAATAGTTGAGCTCCTCAAACCATTTCTGCTTGTTAGTAAAAACGTTATTGCAATACAAACAAAGCCACTGGCTGAATATCAATCATCTGAAGTGACTAATACAGACTGCATTATTAGAGCTGTGTTCACAAGTAACTTGGCCTCAAAGTATTTGAACTTTAATTACCCGAGGCTAGAACAACCAAATATAATAACTGGATTGAGTGCAGGAGGTATTTATGAGCTGATTTTATTTTATTATTTGAGTTTTAATATTAGTGTTAATTGTGGTATAAGGGCTACAAGTATCCAGCCAGTCTCAGGAAGAATTGTTTTATAGAAGTAGGATATATAGGTATTTGTGAAATGTAAGAAAATAAATATTTATAGTTTTATCTTTGTTTATGCTGTGGGTAGGTACATATTGCATTTACATTTAAATAGAAAATAGTTTATTTGCCACTACATTATAGACAAAAAAAATCATTAATAATAAAACTCCTGGCTCCTATCATATCATAGCATTCTATGTATATACTTTTTTAATTGTGTTTTCAAATGATAATAAATTAACAATTACCAACAAGTTCTCAAGCATTTTTTTTTTCAGTTATTTGCATGTCGGATTTCTTGAACCTTCCTGGTGTGGCTATTATCTGCTACCTGGAATGCCCTGAAGAGTATCGGATTGACGAAGTCCAGAATTTACTGAAAAAATTAAATATTATCCACAACTCTGCATCTAGACCCAATACTATACTCAATTCCAATCTTTACATTTAGCAAGACATTGTTAATAAATTTGTTTTTTTTATATATAAAATTGTTGTAGGTGTTTTATTTAACTTTCTACGTATACTGCTTTGAGAATTTTAAGACTTTAATTTTATAAATTGTTTGTATTGTGGTAAAAATTATCAGTGTTTCTCTACTATGTTATGCATGTTATTTACATATAGACATTCCTCCTCTATTAAAAAAAAACACAACAGACTGACAGCAGCAAGCAGCTTTGTTTTATACTATGTAATGAAATGATATAAGTAACCTAAATAAAACCCATATGTATATAATATTAAAACTTTATTCAACGTCAATACACTTAACACAATATAATTTCGGGAAAACACCAACATTAAATTAGCCCATTAAAATAGCAATTATATGAATGAATATTGGTGAAGACCCATACTAAAAAATGATTTAAAATACTTATTTGACTGAAAATAAAAACTTAATATGAAAACAATGAATTCATACATATACACAGCCTAATGAATCGCAGACCGGTTTTACTTCAAAAAATCAAGTTATCAACACATAGTAATTAAAAACAAAATGACCCATTTTTACTTAGAGCAGAATACAATAAAAAAATAACAAATGCTTCCTATTGGATATGTACATAGCTCTTCTTGCAACTATCCAAAATCGAGTGCAAAAAAAGAGTACCTACATGTTTGGGTGTTATCAACAAAAATTAAAAAGAAATATGTGTAAAATAATGTTATAGATAACTTTTATACTTAGCAGTCATCAGGCAATTTTATATGTCGGCAGATATACTTTCCCGAATCTCTGAAATGACTAGCTTATTGAACAAATTTATTTTTCAGTACAATGCGATATACACAAGGCATTAAACTTCTGAAAGACAAAATAGGTAACAAATCTATTTAGTTCCATTTTTTTCCTTATTATTGTATATTGTTTATAAATATATATAAACCACATAAGTTATGCTGGGGGTGGGTATATAAAATAGACTAGTTACTTTGTCAAACTTACTACGAATTCCACGTAATACAAAGGCATATGAATATTGATAAAAATGTAATTTAATTGAGGAGGCACTAATTTAAACTACTTACACTACACGAAATTATGAAAATGTATGTAGGTCTGCTCTTAGTATGCCTTTACAACTATTATTGTATATAATTCTTCATATTAAATCCATTTATGACAATTAAATAGTCCCAAACAAGTCAGTGGCCGATCAAGCTCTAGAAGCACATCGCTATGATTAATATATTCCTTTTATTCAACTTGATTTTAGATGAATTTAAAATATAATTTGTGCGATCCGGTCACCCCGTTTTCTTATTGCCAAAAGAAATTAAACATACAATAATAAAAAAATATTAATTACGAGACATTCATGATATAATATTTATGGCAAACATGGTCTTCAATTTTAATTTCTAGTTTAATATTTATGAAATAGTACTTAGTAGATACATTTAAAACCCAGAACCTATAGATAACTGACGGAGACGCTGATAAATTTATTATACGTACCAATGTACGTGTATTAAAAGTAGTCAAAACATTTTGTTTGCTTCGATAAATAGAAGATTTTTAATAAACCTCAATAACCAATAACAAAATAATAAATAGTTTACTTATTTGTATAATATTCGCAATAAACAGCAACAATTTATTGATATGACGAAATTATATAGAAAGTATAGTATAATCTGATGACTCTATAATAATAAACATGTTCATAACATGTATTAGCTTAATATACAGTTTGCAGATCTATTCTAAGTGTAACCTAATACTAATATCATTTATTTTAGATTTTAAATATACTTATGTACAAGTTATGACGGTTCATTAAAAATTAATTGACGTTAATAGTGAATATAAAATAATGAGTCGACACCGAATTCTAAATTAAGTAATCAACTATTTCCATCACTTGTTCCATGGATTAGACCCTCATGACATCACCTAGGTATAAATGTTAACAAAGTGAAAACATAAATTTATGTTTTCACTTTGTTAACATTTTATTTAAATTAGACCAAAATTATGAATTCATGTTTAAGGGTTAAGTAAATGTCGAATAACTATTTCTCATAAGAATAATATAAAACTAGTTATTGCCCGCAGCTCCACCCGTGGTAATATTTGTTTGACCTCACATTTATCAAAATCGACCCAGCGGTTTACCCGTTTACCTGTGAAAGCGTGACAGACACACATGACTTTCGCATTTATAGTATAACTATTCGCTTCCTGAGAACAAGCAACGCGCGAGGTTCAATCGCCGAATCCAAGTTTCGATAAGTTTATATTCGCCTTTGAGAAGATTGATCCATCATATTATGATTTCGAAAATTTTATCTGATAAAATGTGGCCATCCAAATCATAAGGGACCTTATGGTGCCCGGCACTTACGCCATTATTGCCGTTGTTTTGTATTCGAACACAGACCATTTATTAAAACAACGGAAATAAAGACCTAAGTGCCAGGCGCCATAAGGTCCCTTTTGATTTGGATTTAGTCACAAATTATGTTTTTTATTATTATTAAGACTGACTTCCAACTTGAGTGGGTTTACGGCCAGTATTTTCCGAAAAAGTTTGACGACAACTCATCTATTAGTTGGGGTTTTGCCGGACTTGAAAATACTGGGTGTATACACGTGTTAATGATGTCAATTCATTTCATCCCTCAGGTTCCCAAACCTTAGGTATACTAAGCTTAAAATGATCAGATAACTTCGTAATGTTTTTTTTCCAATAAATATTTTCTATTTAATTTTCTCCTTATTTTTACATCCTATTATCCTATACGTCAATTATGTTAATAAATTGTATCATGTAAAAGTAACAATCACATCAAATGTAATATTCTTCCCCATATTTAATATTTACACTTATAGCGAAATACGAAAGCACTTACTCACTAGACACTTACACCTACTATAATTAACAAGATTTGGTGTTACCTGTTTGTAAGTTTTAATGCAGATAATTATCACAGTAAAATAAGAGCCGGCTTTAAATACCTATCGAATAGAAAAAGGTATATAGAAAAATTGATCAGCTGGACGCAGCTAACTAATCACATTGCGGCGGCGTAAACCTGATCGAAAACGTACACTACACATATGAACAATTTTACTATCCTGAAAAGTACATTCTAAATTAGAAATCACTGAACAAAAATGGTGTATCAAAAGCCGGTGCACACCGACATGCGTTTGCGTTCGCACGCGTGTACTTTTTTGTATGAAATTGTGATGGATACGAACGTTAAACTTTTAAACAATACAAACGCTCGCGTACTCTTCTTCTTTTTGTGCACCGTCCTTTGTTTTCGTATTGTATGACGTATGACCTAACCAGATTGTGACGTAATAATTGATGTCTGGCACACAACCTATGTTTTACTGAATTACAAATGTGCATGTGTTTAAAACACTAAGATAAAGTTGGGTCAAAGTAGGTCATCAAATGAATATAGTTTCATTTAGTTCATATTGGTACGAATAACTGACGGAGACGCTGATAAATTTATTATACGTATCAATGTACGTGTATTTTTACATAATTATATAATCGTATACCGCAGTAAAGCATGTGGCAAAACTGAGGCATGGCGTATTAAAATTTATCTATACATACTATCGTACCGAATACCGCTTCAGAAATATATAAATAAATAATCAATCAATAGATATAAAACTCTTCAGTCACTGAGTGACTGACAGACAATGTACAGCCGAAACTAATGGGCGTAGGAAGCTGGAATTTGGCATGTAGGTTCCCCGGGGCGTGTGTGGTATGTTAGGTAAGAGGAAGAAGAAAATATAATAATGCATTATCTATTTTTTGAAAATTATCTCTAGGGGAATGATGAAGGGGTGAAAATTTACTTGAAACTTAATTATTTTTGAAGAGAAACCCGTAAAATGTTTGATTTACGTTTGTGGTTAATAAAAAAACGGGACGTAATACGTCGTCGTGGACGCGTCGCGTTGCAGACAGCGCGAGTGGGTGACGGAGCAGGAAATGGGACGGAGACACGTAGTGGAAAATGGGCGAGGCAAGTAGTTGGAAATGGGGCGGGATACACTGCGAAAACGTGATGGGACAATATGTAGGAAACGGTATGGGATCCCTACATAGAACGAAGCGGGATTGGACAAGTTGCCAGACGAGACATGTGCGGGAAACAAAAAATTTAACTAAAGATGAGTAAAAATACGAATTTGAATCATATATTTTTACCAGTCTTACAGAATACGCGTTAAAAGAATGACCGAGATTTTACTACGAAATTCAAGCAGGCGAAGCCGCGGGCGAAATCTAGTATTCTATATTATGTAGCGTAAAGAGCAAGTAAAATCTAGAGTTAAAGTAGTAAAAGTATCCTTTTTATTATCCTTGACGTACATCACAATTAGGTAAGTGCTGTTGTCATACTTACTATAATCCTTACTACCCACTTAATGTGTAAGGGAACAATGTGCAACAATGCGAACAAAAATTTCACACTGCGTCCTTGAGTTTTTCTATATTCACAAAAACGATGACCTATTGTTTTTTTTATTAAAACTTTATCATGTGCCCTGCTACATACTCTTTACTATAATAATACAAAATTACATACATGTACTTAACATATGACGACATAGACACCAACTTATGTTATACTTAGTATGAAACGAAATATGACAATAAACAGTAATCATTTTATGTAATATATATAGATTCCTGTTATAGTTGCCTTATAAAGCTTTATTGACTAATGCTACAGTTGATACCATACAAAAATAAAATTGTCTGGGACAATATTAAGTTTTTATGATAGATATTAAAATCTTTCTAATTAACTTTGGAGGTACATAGAACAGCCTTTCGTTAAATATTCACATCTGATTGGTTTACCTTCTATATGTCAATTAGGCCGCCATTCCCTTGGCCCGACTTAACGTTGTCCAGTATTTTGTTGACGAATTCAGATGTCTTACCAGCTATTTTAACCTCTGGAATAAAAATAAAAATTATTAACACTCAATCCAGAAACAAAATTATAAATTCATTCAATCCAATATCATAATAACTAATATCTGAATCTCACCTGTAGCTGTAGTGACTATATTTTGTAAATGTGCAGACCAGTCTACATTATTCTGAGGATTTGTCACTCTATTTCCCAATAGTTGCTTCATTTTATTTATGCCGCTTAGCAGACGTTCTGGAAATATAATTGTTTACACATAAATAAATAATTAATCTAAAACCTTAGAAAATATTTTCCAAAGATTGAGGTGGGACTATGTTGGACACATTGTGTTGATATCTTTTAAACAAATAAACTTACTGTGCTCTTGCTGCAGTCCGTATAGTTTTAATTTATTAGCCTCATGCTGTGCTTTTTTCTTTAAACGACAGGCGCGAGATGCCAGTTTATTCTTTTCCTTCCTTGTCTTTGGCCGGATGTTGAATGGTAGTTCGCTCACTGGAATCATGTCGTTAATCACTTTGCCCAAATTGTCCAACTCCTTTCCAATCAAATACAACTTCCTTGGATTTGGTGTAAGATCATTTCCATCCCCTTTTCTGGCCTTTCCACTGTAACACAGAATAAAGATTTATGTGCTAAATATTTTTTTTTTAATTATCAGATTTTGAAAACAACATCTTCTTGAATGAAACCTTGATTTCTTTCATGTTCGACAATGGTAATGAAGATTATTATGTGAAATGAAGATTTTCCAGACAGAGAATGAAATTTAAATATGTGTTATTTTTACTAGTGTTTGCTACTCCAAAATAATGAAAGTAAATATTATGAGTATTATTTTGTAAATGTCATTATTTTTATGATCAACATGCACAAATATCAGTTCTTACAAGTTTGTTGATATAATTTTTAAAATATTTTGATACACATTACCTGTGTTTAATGCCTCTGACACTGCAATTAGGACTAAAAACTGGATCTGTGACTGAATTTAAAACATGTGGATCTTCTGATTTCTTCTGCAAAACTAATCTCTGCCCTTTCGGCCCTTTGGCTTGGACGTTATATTGCCAGAAAAATTTTTCTTTTTTGGCGGCGTTACGCGCTTGCTTCGATTCCGATTCGTCATTTGATTCTGAATTAAATTTAAGAAATATTCTATTTAAGTACTTATCACAGATACATATGTTTTGGAAATAACAAATAATAAATATGGTCGATAGCTAAAAAACCTGTGTAAAAAACATACAAAGTATTTATTACTCCACTCGTTTTCTTGTTTACGTCAAAGAACATAAGGAAAACAATTATAAAATAGTAATAGAAATTGTGGGTTTTCCAAAGGTAAATATTTAGTATGAGACCAGTGTGTCTCACATTTGTTTATATTAGCTACACAGTTTTGTTGATCTGTCTGCTGGTGATTTTTGCACATAAAAACAAAATTATCCTACTAATATTATCAATGCGAATGTTTGTTACTCTTTCACGCAAAACCTACTGGACGATTGTTTTTTTTTTTTAATCTATTTTTTGTTGAGAGGACGATTGTTATGAAATTTTGTAAATGGGTAGGAAGGATATAACCTAGAATAACACATAGGGTAATTTTTAAAAATAGGGTAATTTTCAAAATTCCCACAGGAGCGAAGCCCTGGGATGCAGCTAGTATTTCATAGTTGTGATTAAATTGTTGCAAAGTATGTGTGATTCAGCACTACAATACTACCACTTCATAGATGTCGAGGGGACTAAGGGACACGTAGATTTGTCAACTGTCAGGCAACAATAGTATTCCCAAGGGTTGTTGTCACTTAGGTTGCTGGTTGTAAAATCACAGCCGAAACTGAAAAATTGTAAGGTTATATTTTTTACGCTAACCCCAAGCCACACGGCGTCTCAGTATCAGCAGCAGCAGCAGCAGCAAAAGATGAGAAAGAAATTATATTGTTACAAACCATCAGATGAGAGATCTTCATATCTATCACTATCTTCATCTGACTCCACATCTCTGTCATCTTCATCCTGTGAGAAGTCGCCTGTAACAGGGCTCAGCAGACCACCAGAGAGAGACGATGCTGAACCAGCTTCAGCAAGTGAACTGGTTGATAATAAATGCTTGCGTGGCTCCCTGCGTTGCCAAATCTGGAAATTTTTTTTTTTTCTAAATTTATTGTGATTTATCTTTTTAATTTGCCGTTGACTATAAGATTATAGGGGAAAAATATGCTGTTGCAGATGTATCAATCCTGTATCAATTTTAATTTATGTACTTATTTATAGCACAAGAAACTTATTACAAACAAACAATTTTTAAGAAAGAAACTGTTGGAAAGGATTAAGTAAATTGTAAATGTTTCATAATAATTATGCAATATGTTGAAACTCTTTATTTACTTGTTCAGTTATGTTGCTTGATACGATGATACAAAAAAGAAGTTTACAAATCACAAATCCGACTAGGTCCAGAGATTAAAGTGTATATACATATAAACATACTTATATTCATTTTAAGTAGAGAGTGAAGACACTTTTTGTACTGTACAAAATCAGAGGTGAACTCATTCCAATAAATTTTGTTGGACACTAACATTACCTATATAAAATATTATCTAAATACCTATACATAATACATGTCATATTTACCTCCACATTCATTTATTCATGCAGTATGAACACTGTGTTGTATTCAACATGTAGTAGCTAATTAATTTTATTCAATCCAAAAAGTACATAACAGTAGGCTACGAAATCAATTACCAATAAACATTATAATTTTCCTGCTTGAACCTGTCACTATCACTTAATCCAAGTAACATGAGAAATACCTTAAATGTCAAATATCAATTGTTCCTTAAAATTATCATGTAATTACTTACCTGTTCCATAGTAAGATGTGTCGGGGCTGATGATGACAGCTGTGCTTGTTGAGGTTTGATGCTTGAGGGAAATGGTGGCAACACTGTTGATGCAGGCACTGACTGCCCCAAAGCAATCTCTCCTCCATAGCCATCCAAACGCATTAGCAGCTCAGGCAGCTGATTCACAGGCTGTGCAAAACTAGAAGATGCTGAGCTATGCTGACTGGAAGGTGAAAAAGCAAGTTGTGCTCGGCTATATGGGCTGCAAGGACTCTCAGCGACCATTGGGTTTGATAGTTGTATGGTATTGTGGTGAGATCCGCTCATGACACCACCAATCTGCACGCAGTACCCATTTTCCTCTGGCAACAACAAATCTTCAAAATTCAAGTCTTCTAGCAATGTGTCTGGATTTGCATTCAATTCTGCAAGAGTTGGACCTGATATTAGGTCTGCTTTATCTACTTGAAATATATCATCATCATCCATTTTATTCAAAATTTCCATTTTTGAATTTTCAGAGTCAAAAGCTAATTTGTTGTATTGCATTGTTGGTACATTGTGGAAGGAACCGGCCAAGGAGTCCTGTAGACATAAATCTAGATCACAACTGAAGTCACCGAGGTCGGTACGGCGCTGAGGAATGGGTACCGATGCGGACATCGGACCTAACTCGAAGGGAGGGAGTGACTCCTGTTTTATCTCCACACCAGGCTCTAGAAGAAATTCATGTGTGTAAATAGAATCGGACATTGCACGTGTTTGTGTTAAGTGACCTTGGCAAATAATCGTCTCGTTGATAGAGACTGGCGCACGCGTCTTACGTCTCTATCGATTAATCAGCTCGAGACCCACGTGTCCTGTGCGTAACTTCCAATGTTTATTTATTTCTTGCAAACACCATTTGATTCACAAAACCTCGATTTTTTTTATTTTTTGCAACTTATACACCGTATAACTACCATATCCTTCAGTTACATAACGAAATATGCCACTAGCATTGAATTAAAATTTGTATAAGCACTTGATTATTCACAATGACTTTTCGATATCGAATTAGAAGAAATAGAACAAGTTCACAGATGTTCAATAATGCTATTCACAAAATTAGCATCTCTCATTCCAGCAAGGAATAGGTGATACAATTTTGGAATATGATTAATCAATAATTTGAAATTTTTAATCACACACAATAACAAAAACGCTTCCCAATGGTACAAGTCGAGAAGTAAACAAAGATTTTATATTATTATTATTCAGCATATTCAAAGGTCAACGAAAAGAGACAGATAATACCGATATGCACAAAAAGAAAAGAGATAGACTGAATGTTTTTGCACATGCCAGGCAAAGGAAAGACGGAAGAGGAAAGGGGGTAACTCTGACGTAGAGACGTAGACAAGTGCATGCATAACAAAATACGCGTAACAGGTATAGGAAATATGATGTTTCCTTCAACCTGTTATTCTAAACAGGTATTTTATTTATAGCTAGATGGATCTGCTAGTAGGTACCTGGTTTTGATTTTCCACGAAAATACTGAACGTAAGAACCGAACTTATCAAGAAGAAAGTGAAGCAAAAGCCACTATAATGCAGTTTCTGTGTTTCTGCAGCTCGCTAGGACTAGGAGTCTTCCACGACCCTCTCTCCATTTTGATCCGTCAATTCGTTGCTACATTCGTCCATATTCGATACCCAGTTATAGTTTTTTGGTCTTTGGTTTCATTCCTATGATTTTATCTTTGGATTTTATTAAGGCATTTAAGACAAAAATCTTTAGCTTGCTTTACATACTGTAAAAAAAATAAAAGTATGTCGAATGTCGTAACAGCTGAACGTCAAACGTGGATTGACAAAATTGTTTCTCCATTATAAATATTATGGGTGACGATAATTTAAATTCTAGTACAAAATGTGATTCAAATAAGTGCAATGTAATAATAATCGGCGGCGGTATGGCTGGACTGTCCGCCGCCAATCATTTTGTGCAAAATGGTATGGAAGACTTCATCCTTTTAGAAGCAAGGAAACGTATAGGTGGCCGTATAATATCAATACCAATGAAAAACCATAATGTTGAATTGGGAGCTAACTGGATACACGGTGTTTTGGGTAACCCAATATTCGAATTAGCAATGGCGAACAGTCTTGTAAATATTATAAACATACCTAAACCGCACAAAGTTATAGCGGCTACCGAGGACGGGAAGCAAGTCCCGTTTGGCGTTCTTCATGAGATTCACGAGGCCTATGTCTGCTTTCTTAGACGCTGCGAAGAGTATTTTCTATGTCAATATCTGCCTCCACCCGATATACACAGTGTGGGTGAACATATTAATTTGGAAGCAACCATATATTTAGAGCGATTGCCGTCATCAGAAGAAAAAAAATTAAGGCGCCAAATTTTTGATTGCTTGTTGAAGCGAGAAACTTGTATATCTGGATGCAATAGCATGGATGAAATTGACCTTTTGGAATTAGGTAGCTATACAGAATTACAAGGGGGTAATATTATGATACCTAAAGGCTTCAGTTCTCTTCTTGAACCACTAAAAACAAAAATATCTCCTGACAAAATAATAATGAATAGTCCAGTGAAAACAATTATATGGGATACAGATCAGCATGGCTCACATCCTGCAGATGATGTTGGTGAAGAATCAGAGGACTCTGACCAGACTGTGATAGAGGATATTTCTAAAAGTACTAACCTGATTAATGAATCCCAAACTCATCCCAGTGAAGGGTCTGTAATACATGACAGAGCTCAGAAACCAAAGAAAAAAGGTGTGAAATATGTTGAAGTAAAGTGTGAAGATGGAAAAAGTTATTTTGCAAATCATGTGATATGTACTATTCCATTAGGTGTTTTGAAAGAAAATGCTGGCAGTATATTTGAACCTTCTTTACCTCAATATAAAATGGAAGCTATTGAACGGTTATTATTTGGAGTTGTAGACAAAATTTTTTTGGAATATGAACGGCCCTTTTTAAATCCAGAAGTAACCGAAATCATGTTATTGTGGGAGACCTCCCCAGTTCCTGAAGATATTTCTGAATCATGGTATAAAAAAATATATTCTTTTAGTAAAGTTTCTGAGACACTGCTTTTGGGATGGGTATCAGGAAAAGAGGCAGAGTACATGGAGACCTTATCAATGGAAGAGGTTGGCATAACATGCACAAAAATATTAAGAAAATTTTTAAATGATCCATTTGTTCCAGAACCCCAGAAATGTGTTTGGTGAGTGTTAACTTTTATACTTGTGTCATGCTCAGCTTGCTTCATCGGTCTAATATTACATTTTATGTTACAAAATTATTTTTGTTTTGCATAATTTCCTTAAAAATTTGCATCACATTTTTAGTTTTTTAAGCAGTTTGACACTTCTGTGTCTTTATTATATTTGACAAATAGTATAAAACATAAATAGGTATTATCAAATATATATAGTTTTATTAATTTCAGTACGAGCTGGCACAAACAACCATTCACAAGAGGATCATACACTGCCATTGCTGTGGGAGCCAGCCAGAGTGATATTGAAAGCTTGGCCCAACCATTATTTAGAAATGTTCATGATAAAAAGGTAACTACTAGAACAACTTTTGCTTTCTCTATGAACATTGAATTAAAAATAAGGTATGCTGCAACATCTTTATTTTAACCTAATACCATGCACTATTTAATTCCAGCCTGTATTGCTCTTTGCTGGAGAGCATACCCATAGCAGCTTCTACTCCACAGCCCATGGAGCATACTTATCAGGTCAGGGGATGGCTAAGCGGCTGCTAGCTCCTGATGAACAAGCTGAGCACCTTATTGAATGTCCAGGCTCTGCTGATCTCAATGCTTGGATACAAGGAATTCAACTAGAAGGATAACAGGTTGCCGAACTTAACATTAGATTACTGTTTCATGGTATTCTCTTATGGTCTCGTTACTTTTTCAAATCAGCATATTTTTAATTTGGTCTTTAGGACGGAAGTTTGACTATTTGTGGTCCGTTGTGAGGGTCTAACCCTATTGGTCATGACAAGGGCAATGTTGCCCATGTGATTTTGCAAGCTGTTATGTTTTATTCTTAGTATTAGTTAGGAATACATACTATATGTATTCCTATAGGTATTATAATATATTTTTAAAAGATGACATTAATCTGCTTCATAATGATTGCTTGAATTCCATGAATGTTAGCAAATAATAGTAGAATGATTGAGCTGTTTTAAATTAGCTTTTCTATTTCCGAATCTAAGACAAAATCATTCAAAAAATTATGATGAGAAATCATGTTTTTTCAAACTCAATTTCACACTGAAAACAAAGGTGATGAACCAATATTGAAATGATAAATGGCTAGATTTGTAATTTAATTTATTAAATTATACATACTAATTATATATACTACCATCATATGATTACATATTTTATAATCAAAGTATGTACCTAAGTTATATTCTAAAGGGGTTTGGGTTATTTTGTATGGAGCAGTGGCGTCATTGCGAATTGCAAGCAATATGTGGCGTACGGAAATTATAAATCCGCCAAACAAATTTTATTGGAAACCACGTACAGCCAAACAGTATCGCATGTGAAACATTTGGCTTTTTTTTGCTGCCAAAATTGATTTCGACTCATGTTATGTTCATTCTCCAGATGCGCTATCCGATTACATGGACATCGTTTTGCCCATCACATGTAATATTTGGCTTATCAGAGATAGGTGAAAAAGTAAACAAATGAATGAAGAAGTAATTCTTCATTCATCTATTTACTTTTTTGTTATTATATATTGCTATTTACTTTTATGATATGGTCGATAATGACCTATAATCAATCGACCATATGCACTTTGGTTGGGTGGCTACCCACCTGACACCCTATTGTGCTTCGACTTAATGAGTTATGAACATCCATTCTATAAAAATATTTTTTGTTGCAAAATATTTAAAATGGTATTCATTTCAGCTGTTGTGCCGTTTACCTACTCTCCATATTAAAGTTTGTTTCCCTTGATTGCTCTTTACAAAAACATAGTTTGGTTAGTGGCCGCAAACATTCAAAATGACGCCGGCTTTATTTAAAAATTAACATGATGAAGTTACAAATAGATATTTGTTCTTTTTCTTTTTTCCAATCACAGTGTTTATTTATTTGTTACCGTTATATTATGTAGATTAATTTTGTTTTCCAAATACATTGCCGTAAGTATAGTAGATTTATCTAAGAGCGAATAGTAGTTCTTGAAATAAATATTAACAACTTGTCTAATTTACTGTTTCAACTTTTTGGTCAGTTTTTTACTATTTTGGTTGCATCAAATTATGAAGTTATTTATTGTTATTCACAAAAGATATTTCATTGTGTTCGACCAGCAGTGTTTCTTAGTTCTTAATGAGAATTAGGTAATTAGAATATCACTTCATATCTTATACCAAAATATAGAATCGAATCAACGAGATCTAATGTGCTGAATTGATCGAATTCTCTAAAATATACCTACCTATACTATAATCTTTACATTTGGAAGGCAACAAAATCGCAAGCCTTGTTCCTTTTACCAATATAAATAACATTGTGATTGACATCGAGTTTTTGATATCACCTATAATTTTATTTTGCTGAATTGTTCAATTTCGCTTAGTTTGTGTAGTAAAACCATATTTACCCATACAAAAGAAATTATCGTGAAAATAGTTTATCAAATCTTAAGTACCTAATTATTTAATTGCATTTCTATCTATTATCTGGGTGTTTTATTGGATACACATATAGGTTGTATATTCAATTTATCTAGTCAGTGCAAGGATTTTGTATCGCTTTAATAAATCATATAAATGAAATAATTATTTGTTTATGACGCCCTTCCCTATTCTCATGCATGACAGAACAGATTGAAGCACGTATGATGATATACGAACCTTCTTTTCAAGTATTTATTGTTTTTTATGCCGTTTTAAATTTAGAGTGCAGAATTTCACGTACTTATTACACGAAGCATCTGGAACCAAAGTACCTATTTAATGCCCCTATGAGGTTGACAAAATTTATTAGGTGTATTCATCAGTAATGGAGCACAGTCTGTATAAAAATTTATTTAAAAGTTTCATTATAACATAATTTAAGTTAAATAAAAAACAACCATCCCCGTAACAATAGTTATCTTCTAGTTCATTACATAAGTGTACATAACATTGGTTACAGATATTAAAGCCCTCATTAATAAGTAAAGAAAAAATAAATGTCATGTCCTACCTATTCTAGAACACTTATTTAACAGGACAGTATATTTTAATCACTCATTTGCGGTATTTTGCAGCTAGCTATGCCCGCAACTAGGTTTGCGTGCAGTTCAAAGTAAAGTTTTGCATAAAATCCCTAAAAACTTTTTTTAAATTATCTTTAGAAGACAGAAAGTATCTACTGGTCTGATTTGAAAATAAAATATCTTTATTTATGGTAGTCACATGCGCCACATGCATTTTAATTTACATTTTGAAGTTTAGTAGGTAACACATGAGTGGAAAGACATTTGCGCGAATGGACAGGTACACAAACGCGATAATATGTCATTGCAATTTTTTTCGCCCAACATACGTCGCTTCGGCGCCATTCAACACCACGTATGGGACCCTTTTAAGCCCATTCCAATAAGAATTTCCATAAAATAAATAAGTATCTAATTTTTCAGTTTTTATTATACTTATGTATTGATAATGAAATTGACTTTACTCATAACTTTGGACAAACATGCTCTTTGACTATCTAGTCAAAAAGCTATAAAGCACAATATAACACATTCTTGAACAATCGATATTGTGTTCAAGAATGTGTTACATCTTGAGCGCGTACAAGCTCTCATGCTAATACGCCCACATATAAACCAAGAACTAAATATGTCTCGATATTGGCGACCTAATACTTGGAGAAAATCCATACTCCGTGGATAAAAAAAATTGTTATAGTTTCCAAGATATGGTGTAGCTTTTTTTAAATTATGGATAGAATGTTATATGTGGTGTCTAATCAGGAGTAATACATATAGAATAATAATTGGTGTAATGAGAATTTAAATCAAAGGTGGTCAAGTCAGAACAGGTGACACAACATTATAAATTTAAATCTTATGTTAGTAAAGGATTAGTAGAGAAACAAAAGATCCCTTCCCGCTTAAAACTTAATTTCAATTATTTTCACTTGTACACTAACTGTCATGTGATGTAAGTCTTCTTGTATTGAAAAATATATTTGCATGTATAATTTTTTTTTCACATTCTTCACATTATATTTTTCCTAATACAGTATAATTTTTAGATAGATATGTCCATAGCATCATTATAGAATAAATAATTCATCAGAGCAGTAAATAAAATATATCAGTCATTTCTCTACAATGACAAATTATATTAACTGTGATTGGTCAACAAATTAGCCCATGGACAAAATCATCATATACATAATCTTAAAAACTGTTTGTACTTATGGGAACAAAATGTTACATTCTCATGTATGAGTATGAGATTCAAATAAAGTGTATAATATCCATATAATATTTACAAATATATAACAAATGAGCATTCTGGATGAGTTTTAAAATAGTAATGAATAAAAAATTAACGTATTACATTTAGTTCAATTGTGGAATTTTTTTTAGAAATCACAGAAAGTAATTTGTTTTCAATATCTCGTGATACTTCATGCCAAGCACATTTGCCAATTAAAGGTACTTCTTCCATTGGTGAACGGAAAGCCACAAGTAAGGTGAGACAGACGCCATCACAAACTGGATCTGCTTCCACGTTGAGAAGTCCCAGTGGGCGATGTTGTCCTACATCTGCTCCAAACATTTCAACCATGAACCTTCTCAGAGTTGAATGGACACTTTTGGCTGGATTCATTTCACACATAGGGAAATGTATTGATGTTTTTTCACTTAATAGGACATGCAACCTGTTTGTACTTCTCTTTTTAATCACAATTATCAACCTCAACATATCTTTTACATGAGGGATTGAAGCAGGCAGTATTTCTTGATGCCATAATCCAGTTGAATTTTTCTCTTTATACAATTGGGCTTTTTCTATCAAGTGTACAATATCATTTGCTCTTAATGAAATTTCTTGGAGGTTTGATATCCACTTTGCCTGTAAGGATTCTTTGTCTGCTTTTGCTGGTGTTTTCAATTCTCCACCAATTATTTCTCCTGTCAAAACAAACCTATACCACATGCCCCCTGCAGTCTCTACCACTAATAATGTTTTGGGCTCACATTGAAGACCTGTTTCTTCCAAAACTTCCCTAATGACAGCTTGAACTATGGTCTCGTTTTTCTCCATGCGACCTGCAGGCAAGTACCATTTACCAGCACAACTTTCTTTCGCTTCTTGCATCATTAGAACTTCATTCCGTTCATTGATAATAACACAGGCCACTACGTAGGTGACATTACTGCCAAGTACCGGTTTGAAATTTGAAGGCGTGGTAGGGGTAATACCTTGTGATTCAGCTACGGAATTCTGATCAGCTATTGTAAAATCACAAAAGTCATTTTCTTCTCCTTCAAGGCCCAAACCATCCAATAAATGAACTAGATTCACGTCTACTTGGCGCGACATGATTACCTACTTTAACAAAGTGAGAGAGCAGCTCAGAAGTGTATAATAAAGTCAGAAAGTGTATAATATAGTCATTAATTAATTATTTACGCCTTACCACTTTTTTACATAGTCACTGAACAAAATTTGCGTGAATAAAAGTTAATTACACTACACTAGTAATTTAAAGTTTTCAAACAAGATACCTAGGTATAGATAGGTACACGTTTACGTCACCGCATAATTTTTTGACAGTTTTAAATTAGACATTTGTTTTTTTAGTACCTACATTAGCAAACGCGGCCACACACATTCGGTTTCCGATTTCAGAAACCTATATTCTGTAGAATAGGGAGTTCTGTAGTTTATTACGACGTATTATACGACGACACATATTCATATACGACTCGTATATGAAGATTACCCTATAGACGGTTTTTGTGTTTATATTTTGGATTTGAATAATTTTTAGGTGGAAGTGGTTTATTGATTATGTTGAAGAAGTGGTGGTCGAAAATAATATACATAAGTATGCCAATCCAACAAATATTGCAATAGTTATCAATAGTGTTCGTAAATTCGTTGGTCGTAAATGCAACTATATAAGTATGCCAATCCAACAAATATTGGAATAGTTATCAATAGTGTTCGTAAATTCGTTGGTCGTAAATGCAACTATATTGAAAATTGGCGCTTTTTGCCACCATTGGCAATGTTTGTGTACCTTACTAGTACCAGTAGCGCCATCTGCACTTAGCTTTGCGTAATATGCTCTATTTTATGATAACAAGTATGATGAACATAAATATGCATGGATGGTATTTTTGGATGGTACTTTTGATTACCTACTAATTCCATTTAAATATGTAATTCAATAAAATGCAGACAAGTGACGGGTGTAACATGTGACCCTAATATTTCCCTTAAATTGAAAGGAAAAATCGCAAGCAAGCAAGCAAGCAAGCAAGCAAGCAAGCAAGCAAGCAAGCAAGCAAGCAAGCAAGCAAGCAAGCAAGCAAGCAAGCAAGCAAGCAAGCAAGCAAGCAAGCAAGCAAGCAAGCAAGCAAGCAAGCAAGCAAGCAAGCAAGCAAGCAAGCAAGCAAGCAAGCAAGCAAGCAAGCAAGCAAGCAAGCAAGCAAGCAAGCAAGCAAGCAAGCAAGCAAGCAAGCAAGCAAGCAAGCAAGCAAGCAAGCAAGCAAGCAAGCAAGCAAGCAAGCAAGCAAGCAAGCAAGCAAGCAAGCAAGCAAGCAAGCAAGCAAGCAAGCAAGCAAGCAAGCAAGCAAGCAAGCAAGCAAGCAAGCAAGCAAGCAAGCAAGCAAGCAAGCAAGCAAGCAAGCAAGCAAGCAAGCAAGCAAGCAAGCAAGCAAGCAAGCAAGCAAGCAAGCAAGCAAGCAAGCAAGCAAGCAAGCAAGCAAGCAAGCAAGCAAGCAAGCAAGCAAGCAAGCAAGCAAGCAAGCAAGCAAGCAAGCAAGCAAGCAAGCAAGCAAGCAAGCAAGCAAGCAAGCAAGCAAGCAAGCAAGCAAGCAAGCAAGCAAGCAAGCAAGCAAGCAAGCAAGCAAGCATTTATTCGGCAAACACATAAAATCCAAACATACAAAAGAGTAACAAATATAGATCGAATAAAATATGTAAGCCGAAATGACGACCAGCTCAGCATGGTGCCAAGGTATCAAGTTAATATGTACGGAAACAGAAACAAACAACAGCAAACAATAGGATTAAACATATGACTTAGGAAAAAATGTAAAAAATGGAATAACGATAAATTACATGGAAGCTATGGAAAAAAAATATATATAGTATAAATATGAACCTAAAAATAATTCAATATATTGCCCTCAATTTGCCGCAATAAAGTAAACTCTTTGATGCGTTTACGGAATATTGTAACAGATGACAAATTACGAAGAGGGGGAGGTAAATTGTTCCAGATTTTAGCTGCGGCATACTTGAAACTACCTTTAAAAGCTGTTAATTTGTGACTCTGAACAATGAGAAGGCCAAGACGATATCTAGAAGATCAGTTTAGCTTTTCTAATAAATATGGGGGTTTACGATATTTAACAATTCCAAAGAGGAGAGTAGATAGATGGATATAGCGGCGTGACGACATGTTTAGCATTTTTGCAGAATTGATACATGTTGTCGTGGTGGAATGTTAAAGCAATATCTTGCACAAGCATTTTGAACTTTTTGAATGAGTGCCTTAGTTTTTGCTAAAAGTCGCGGTCCATAAACAGAGTCCACGTAATTAAATTTTGACAAAATTAATGATTCAGTAAGATTTATACGAAGTTTAAGGCAAAGATAATCTCTTATTTTGTATAAAAGTTTTAAACGGTAAAAGCAGTTACGGGAAATTTCTACTATGTATGAATGAAAACGAAGTTCAGAGTCCATCAACAGACCTAGATTACGAGCTTCTGAAGTAGAAGTAATAGACTGTCCATTTATGTATAATTGTGGCGATTGAGATTGAATTTCATTTAATTGGTGCTGAGTGCCTAGTATCATATACTTGGATTTATTTGGGTTTAAGTGGAGGAAATTCTGTTTAGACCATTGGTTCAACCGGTCAAGATCATTGTTTAATTTTGTAACGGCTGAATTAACACTATCTGGTTTGCATGATATATATAATTGAAGATCGTCAGCATACATATGAAATTTAGCATGTTTTATAGAGTAAGATATGTCTGACATGTAAAGAATGAACAACAAAGGTCCAAGGATGGAGCCTTGCGGGACTCCCCTTTTTACTGGGGATGAAGACGAAACCATGGGAGATCCGTTACTTTTGTAGATTTTGACAAATTGAGAACGGTCACACAGGTAGCTTCGAAACCACTCAAGAGTAGACGCTTCGAAACCATAAGAAGATAGCTTGTGAAGTAAGAGAGGTATATCAATACTATCAAAGGCACGAGAAAAGTCAAGAAGAACAAGAAAAGTGCCCATTCCATTATCTTGGGCTTCTAAGATATTACTCGTAACGTCGAGCAAGGCTGTGGCTGTACTATGTTTCTTTCTGAATCCTGACTGTGCTTCTGGGAGAATTTGATTGGTCTCCAGAAATTCAGTTAATTGTAAATGCACTACCTTTTCTAGTATTTTAGAAAGAATTGAAAGGATACTTATTGGGCGAAGATCATTTACGGTGAGAGGGTTTGAATTTTTTGGTAGAGGTCTGACAATTGCAGTTTTCCAGGTATCCGGAAAGATAGAAGTAGATATAGATTCATTGATGATGAGGGTAATAAATTCAAGAGAATAGGGTAGGGTTAATAAGATCATGTCTAGGGAAATCTGATCAACTCCTTGAGCATTTGATTTAAGATTATGTACTATTTGAGAGATGATTTCAGAACTAACAGATTTAAGTTTGAAAGGAGCGTCTGTTTTAGGTATGTTATTATAAGACGGTGGATTCGATGGATGCAAAACAATATTAGGAGAGGGGTTAAGAAAGTGTTTGTTTATTTCTTCAGGAGAGGAAATGTGATTGGGTAAATCGTTTTCATGTTTGGGTGGCAAGACATTGGATTTAAGGTTTTTCCACAAAATTTTAGGATTATCTAGGTTCTTGTTGATATAAAACTCAAAATATGCTTTTTTTTCCCTTTCAATAGCAGAAGTCACATAGTTTCTTTGTTTTTTGTAATATTCAAGATGGTTATCTTTCCTAGTTTTATAATATCTTTTGTGGGCTTCAATTCTAAGTTTAAACATTAACTTTATATTGTCGGTTATCCAAGGATAATAAAAAAAAAGAAATGGATGGAGTATATAAAGATAGTATGAACAGGAAAGGAGTATCAATGGATATGGCAAATGACAGAACGAAATGGAAGGAACTTACATACTGTGCCGACCAAACATGAATGGGATAAGGTCAAGAAGAAGAATAAGAAGAAAATCGGTTGTAGAAGTATACTCCGTCAACGAAGTATTTACTAAATCCATGGTAGATTGTTCTTGCTGTGGAATATTGTGGAATATCAATGTCATATTGACATTGATGTAAAGCTGTGACTGACGTTTTGATGAACTTTGTAAATTGCTTGCTATTGGCTATTGGGATCGAAAACCGAAGAAAGTCAGAATTTCTTCCTGACTTTATACTAATTTTATTCTATTGAAAAAATAAAGCCAGGAAGAACCATGTCCTTTGCGAAGACTAATATGCTGGTAATTATACTTTGTTGCTTGTTGGATCTATCCAGTTATTGATGTGAAGATTTGGCTAAAATTGTAAATTACGTAATATTTATAGGTGCGCTCCTTGAGCACATCGGCGGCTGCAGCTCAAATGGTTAAGCCTCCTGTACAAGTATTTGGTTTAGAAGGCAGATATGCATCAGCTTTATATTCAGCTGCATCGAAAAGTAAAGCTTTGGACGTTGTGGAAAAAGAGCTTATCCAGTTCCAGCAAAGTATCAAGTCTGATGCTAAATTGAAGGAATTTATCCTTAATCCCACCTTGAAGAGAAGTTTCAAGGCGGACGCACTTAAAACAGTCGCCACTAAGGTACTTTATTCATGTTAAACAAATTTGATATAGTGTATATTTTATAACCTAAATGAATCATCATTATTTTTCAATTTAACCTCTTGAATATTGATGCCTCTTAGAATATATTTACAAAAAATTTTAGGTGTGACTTTGGTCATATAAAATTTATTATTATGTATTATATTATTATTATGCTAAATATTAATTATTTCAATGTAATTAAGTATTTTGTGAATTAGTGTCAAAATGATTAACAAAATTTTTCTTCAGATAAACTTCTCACCCACTACAAGCAACTTGCTTGCACTCCTTGCTGAGAATGGTCGTCTGCAGAAGTTGGAGGGTGTTATCAATGCATACAAGATCATGATGTCTGCTCACCGTGGCGAAGTCACTTGTGAAGTCATCACTGCCAAACCCTTGGATGCAGCTCAGAAACAAAGCCTCGAAGCTGCTTTGAAGGTATGGCATATAATAACTAAATATACTGGGGAGCATTAAACGGAAAAGATAGTTCCTTCATGTGCTCACTAGCTAACTCTTGCCACATCACTTGTTAGCACCAAGTATCCTTATATATTATAAAACAAAGTCCTCTGCAGCTTCTGTCTGTTAAATTTCAAATTTCGATAATCTCAAAAACTACTGCATGGATATTCACCAATAGATAGTGTGGTTCCTGAGAAAGGTTTAGGTGTATTTATTATGTTTTTACCCGATCGAAGCCAGAACAGGCCGTTGGTAAGATATAATCATATAGAGCTAAGCAAGGTGAAGGATGGGGCTGGCATGACCAGTGAGTTGGGAAAAATGCAATTGGAGTACAATTGGATGTCTATTAAAGGATTTCAGATTACAAAAACAAATCAAGGTTTTAATTATTATGGTAATTTTAAATAAACTAAATTTTTTTACTATATCAATAAGGAACTAGTCAATCATTCCTCGATAAACCTGCTTAGTGTTGCCAGCCTGCAGGAAACAGTGCCCTCATTTATTTTCATCACTTTCTTGATACTTTAGATTACTTTTAGTCTCGATTTGAAGTACCTATTTTATTATTAATCTGATTATCAATCAGATCACAAATGTAATTGATTACGCCCAGCTTTGATTTTGACAATGCTAACATTCAATTTCAGAAATTCCTGAAGGGTAATGAAACTTTGCAACTGACATCCAAGGTAGACCCAGCTCTCCTTGGTGGCATGGTTGTCTCCATTGGTGACAAATATGTGGACATGAGCGTCGCCAGCAAAGTGAAGAAGTACACAGAACTTATCAGCGCAGCTGTTTAAAAATAATCATGTTACATTAAGTAATTCATGTTATACTTTGTATCAATAGTAGAAAGTGCTTCAGACCTTAGTAAGGATTACATTACTGATAAGCTATATTATCTTTGTATTGTAGTAATTTTTTTATTCTCCCTTTATTTATTCGCGTGGCGGAACAATTTTTGGCAAGTAGTCAAAGTTATTAGAGAAATTTAATTATACAGACAAAACGTAACGATACCTATACATACAGAAGATGAAATCAGACTGAAAAACTATATTGTTGTTGCGGGCATCAGCTAGTTTACAACCAATAAAGATTGGCGACCTAGGTGGCGCAGTGGTAAAGTGCTTGCCTCTGAACCAAGAGGTCCCGGGTTTTAACCCCCGTTGGGGTCATGATGGAAAATGATATATTTCTGATTGGCTCGGGTCTTGGATGTTTATCCATGTATTTGCTATAAAATATAGTATTGTTGAGTTAGTATCCCATAACGCAAGTCTCGAAATTACTTTGGGGCTAGCTCAATCTGTGTGATTTGTGCTAATATATTTATTATTATTGTTAGGCGTTATACTTTTGTACTTTTAATGTTTAGTGAGAAACATTATTAAATAATTATGAATATTAGAAGTAATAAAATATTTGGACTACTTACTAATTTGGGAAATGAACGGTGGTATAATGTTAGGGGAATACAAAATAAAAAACTAGAAATAAAAAAAAAATTAAGCAAAAAGTTTGTGTACCAACCTAAATTACTAATAAAAAAAATTAGGGAACCAATTGAGACCCACTATGTAATGTATCCATACTAATATTAGAAATGTAAAAGTGTATTTGTCCTCATTTTGTCCATTTATATCAAAACAGTGCATTGGATTGAAATGAGCAGTTGTGCCTGTGGTGAGAAAGAGAGATTGTTTTGTGTAGAGATATGCTACTTTATTGCAGCAGAAAACTGCTAGTACTAGGTAAACTGGAAGTATGAACTGCCATTTCCTCAGCCAATTTCTGTATTTGGAAAATTATTTTTGTGTTAGTGCAATAAATTACATTTTGAAAAAGTATCCATCAATTCTCACTGGTTGAGATGGACTGAATGGTAAAGGAGTGATGAACTAATTATAAATTAAAGTATTATCAGTAAGTACTATCATACAAAATAAAATACCTCTGTAATGAAACGAAAATTTAATGTTGCTTCTTGCACTTCTAACACAAATATACTTAAATCATAACAAAAATAATACTCTCAAAGTATTTATAACACAATGTTATATTTTTCTTCAGATTCAACAAGGATAGTCTATCCGAGATCATTTATTATGTATTGAGATCATCATTTATTAATTGAACATGTATCATTATTAATATAACTATGAATAAATAAATCATTTTTATCCTTCCGTTGGGGCTGCATCACCTTTCAGCAGAGCATTTTCAGCTTCTAATTCTGCAATACGTGCCCTTGCTGCTTCAAGCTCATCATCGCCCCCGTCAGTACCCAAGTGCTTGCGAACATACTCCAAAGCATCTTCGGGTTTGTCTGGCTCCTCATACAAGCTAACAAGCACTTTAGTTAATGCGTCCATTACTCCAGCTCTTTCCAAATAGCGTCGAAACTCCTCTCTTTTGGAATCGATCGGCTAAAACGGGAATTTAAGTATTATTCGGGTAGGTAACTAAAGAAATAGAACTTGTAAATGTCATGAAAACGGGTTGCCTCTGCCTCACCTTATATGAAGACATTGTTTTATTGTATTGTCTGTATTAGAGAATCTTGAAACTATGAACGAAATAACCTATCTGGAATGCGAAAATAAGAATAAATTCAAGACAATACGGCGTCAAAAACTGATATCGTTTTACGATAACTTGGAACAAATACAAACAGCTTCGTTTCGTTCGATATTTGACACTAATAAAAAGTGCTGCTAGATAACAAATAAAATGTCTATGATTCAACCATAGTAGATAGAACATTATGGGCACGGTGGCACACTCGCCTATTTTTATTTTAAAAGAAGGTAGGTGCCACCTCGACCTCCAGGTAGGTAGCCTACCTTATAATTGTAGGTACGTCTACCTCGTATATTATAAACCATAAAAAATCTGCTATAAACTTCAGTATCCATGTTATTCGTATATTTGCAATTTCAATTTGGTTTTATAATAATATACCTGTAGAATCCACGGACGAGTTGATGAAAAGAAACTCGTGGAGTTCAAAAAATACAATTTAAACTCTTTTCACAATAGTAACATGAACACCTCACACACTATGGTGTTATTATTTTCAGGACCAATTAACCGCATCTTAAAGAAAGGAATAGTAGGTACCTATTGTTTTTTCATGATCAAAACTGAATTCTTAAAAAAGTGTAGGTAGGTACTCAAAGTCGACAAAGAGCTGCTAAACGTGAAGATATAAATAGCTCTCGATTAAATATGTGTCGTTTCACGGATAAAGGTTTATATTTTTGATTTGAATAGTTTTTGTGTTGAAGAAGTGGTGGTCGAAAATAATATACATATCCCAATTCCACAATAGTGCAATGTGATATCAATATTATTCAATAAATTAAGGAATGATAATAAAAGTTTGTGTTTTACACTGGACTTGAATCATTTAGCAAATTCGTCTTGTATTTTGTGTTCTTTGTGCTCAGAAGCCTATTCAAGAATCTACTAAATCCTTATATAATACTTTTTTTTTTCTTTTAAACTTGCACCACGATTGCGAAAAAGTGATTTTAGTCGTAAATCTTCAATAAAAATGGGCGCTTTTTGCCTCCATCGTCAATGTTTGTTTACCCTAGTTGTACCAGTAGCGCCATCTGCGCCGAGCTTTGCGTAATATTCCCTAATGAATGGAAAGGGCATAGCTTAATGCGCAGTAATACTCCCTATAGGTAATATTGACACTACTGGTACAACTAGGGTAAACAAACCCTATTGGGAGGCTTTACAAACAGGAAAATCACTAAGATGACTAATCATTCATGTAAAGCCTCCCAATAGGGCTGAGTATAAATACAGTCAGCCCTATTAGGCAGGGAAGTGAGCATCCCAGTGGGGAGAACGAGTATGTAAATAGGTTGCTCGCGCGCATGGATTTAGTAAGTAGTACCTACTAATTCAGAAGTCAGGACAACTATACCACCACAGGAGTGGAGTAATGAAAAACAATTACATTTTTAGAACTTTATGGAAATATTTAGGGAATTAAAATTTATATTTTAAATTACTGGTTTTATTGTTACTCTTATTTTAGATATTGAATATGTTAAGCCACAAAATCTTGATCTGTGATAAGGATTTCCAAAAAACATAACTGAAGAACTACGTCTCCTGCCAAACAAAGGCAAATTAATTCAACTTTGAGTTTGTGCTCTTAACATTTTAGCAGGCGTGAAAGCTGTAGATTAAATAAAATAAATAACAAAAAAAAATATAAATAATTACAAAAATATTTTACGACTTCCAGGAGGTATTAAATCGCAGACTATGCAGTTTAATTAAATGGTTAATAGATTTGTAGTAACAACTTGATCCCGCCATCTTGACATGTCAGAATGGCGGGATCAATATTTCTAAAATAAGCAGCTGTACCAAAATTATAAGTTATCAAATAAGTATAAAAAAAAAGAGATGATATCGTCTATGCAAAATAAACAGTGATGCGTCGTCATTTTGATATTCATGATAGTCCGGCAACGCTATTCATCATTAAAATTAACATCTTTCAGTTTTAACAATTTTTACGAAGTGTAAGTTTTACATTTCGCTAAAATTGACTGGTGATCGAACAGAGATAAGAAGTACCTAGTGCTGGCTTCGCTTTCATGCCAAGTATCCATCCAGGCGGTAGAAAAACCATAGTTCGACGCCCTCGTCAGGTCCATCAAGGATGAGGTGTGGATGTGTAGATATAACAAATTGACAAGGAAGGAATATGTAAAAACAAAACAACATAAATTAAGAATGTTTAATTATGGTTAAGGCCTCGACATGTTTTGTGACGACATGGAGTAAACCTAAAGCAATCCATTTAAATTAATTGCTATATGAAAATAGGCAGTAATATTAATACCATTACGTTAGTTAACAAAGAAGCTATATTAAAGATAGCTTATTTGTAATAAAGAATTGTATATTTAAGAGTCATCATCATCGCCATCAGGTTTTCTGGGCTTAGGTCCACCAGCTCTCTTGGCCATAATGATCTGATCCACTTTGAGTATTGTAGTAGCAGCACCAACTGCATACTTGAGGCCCCAATGTTTCAGAACAAACAAATCAAGAATCCCTTTTTCTTTCGCGTCACAAACTCCATTATTTTCGGAATCAATATCAAATCCAGCATTTTTATTGCCATCCTAAAAATAAAATAAGTAATTAGCAATTCAATAGAAACAATATAACTAAATTCAATTACATAGATAAATAAAAAAAAATGGCTTGGTTTGGCTCGGGATGTGGTATGAGACGGATGATTTTAATTCCGTGTAGGTTGGGGCTGTGAAACTACTTGCATTGACACACTGGCACCATCGCTCGCACCATCCTATTAAGTTGGTGCTGCTGCATCTGAAGCAGAGGGCTTAAAAAGGCGCAAATGGTAATTACTAAATTTTTGAACCCTTTTGTATGGAAACACTACTTTCATCAGCTTATGTGACTTTTACATATATTTCAAAAAGATTACTATATATTAGTCTGTAAGGTATTTATTATATGGGCCATTATGCATGTAAATTAATACTTTATTGTTTACATTGTTACTTGCCTGAAATAAAGGATTTATTATTATTTCTATTTGTTTTTTGTGTGGGTGAAATGGATTTTGATGAAGTTGTTACTGTTGTTTAGATAATTATTAACAAAGGTTTATAAATACAAAACAACCATATTAGAACGTGCGAAGTCGGGCCGGATCACTAGTCAGTTGCTGTAGTTATTTCGCCTATCAGCATTAATTGCTTCACATCTCTTAGTCATTTGTTACAACATCTACGGGAGTATATGGAGTGGAACCACAAGTGATGGGCCTTGTTTGCAAAGTACATAATTAGTAAAGAAATGGTGGTGGTGAAGCGGTGGTGGTGTAATGGTTAAGATGCCCACATGTGGATCGAAAGATCTCGGGTTTGTATCCTACTCATGCCATATGAGTTTATATACCAATCTCATATATAGTAGTTTCATAGACCACCACTTGCTTCTGGTGAAGGGAAACATCGTGAGGAAACCTGCACACTGGTGGACAGTTTAGTTCACTAGTGTGTATGCACTAGATGGCGGTAAGTAGTTGTACAAGTCATGTCCAATGCCTTTAGGAGACTGAATAAAATCTGACACCAGTGTCAGCAATAACATATTAGATATCTGAGGAAAAAATACTTACACGGTGAGCCTTGTAGATGTTGTTAACTACTTCTGTAGCATTAGCACCAGAATTGTCGGCCAGCGATCGCGGGATGCTTTCTAAGGCGATGGCGAATTTTCGTACAGCATATTGTTCCAAGCCAGGAAGAGTATCTGCATATTGCATGAGTCTGTGAGCTAACTCAATTTCTGTAGCACCAGCGCCAGGCACAAACCTAATAACAAGAAGAACAATGGTTTTTCACTGTTGATATATGGCTAAAGCACTTTAAAAATTATTATATTTCTTTTTAAAAATTATTTATACCATTCTACATCCATATTTATGCCACTCTACAACAAATTTTGCAGTGGTGGTGTAATGTTGATGTTGATGCCTGTCTGTGAACCAAAAGGTGCCAGGTTCAAATCTTACTCATGCCACATGAGTTTGTATATCAAACTAACTCTTGCATATTAGTTATAATCATATTATGGTGCCATTTAGAGAGGCATCATTTGAGACCAGACAATCATAATCATAGTATATACTCGACATTTAAAATATAATAAGCTTTCAGTCCATACCTTCCTTCTCTAGCAATTCCTTTAAATGTGTTGACACCATCATCAATAGCTCTCTCAATATCATCCATGTAATTGTCTGTAGAACCTCTAATTACAATAGTAGATAAGCGAGACTCTGTGCTTTCCATGCGGAAGACCACCACCCGAGTGTCTCCTAGCTCTTCAACAGTCACTGTGTCACAGTAACCAAGCTCCTCCGCAGTTGGAGTCGTAATACGGGGTAAAACCTGAAAAGTATGAATGAAATAAAAATTGTCATATACTATATTTGAGGGTACTAGAGAATATCCAGTCTGGTTTTATGTCAGGTGAGTGAACACGCGTGTTCTCCCGAATTTATCCGTTTCCAGCTTGTATATATCAAAAATAAACAGGAAACTGAATTTCCAGTTGCATTTATCATTGGCATTGATACTGAAGATAAGTTTGTATTTTTTTGTTATTATTCATTCTTTTTTATAGAGAGATAAATTAAAATGTTGAAAACATATGATCTAAATAAGAGAATCAAGTTAAATAATAAATATATTACTTACAGTAGCATTGACAGTCTTAGCAAGACGGCGAAGCTCAAACTTTGATGTGAGACGGACAGCCATAACTCCATATTTGTTCAGGAAATGCAAAGCCATATCACCAAACTTAGCACCAGCAACAATAACTTTGACGCCGGCATCTGCAATATCCTTGATTTGTTTCTCAAGATGCGACTCTTCTCCTCTGCTGAAGTTAAGCAGTTCATCTGCAGTTTTAATTAAAACTGTCCCTTTAGTCTCAGTTTGAGTGATGTCTACTGGACAAGAGTATATGGCCACTTTAGCTTTGCTGGCTGAAGTCAGATCACCTTCTACTTCTCGCTTGAACACCATCCCCGATAGAACTTGGGATTGTAGAAGACCAGCCCCAAGAATCTGTAATTTAACAATACAAGATTATTTTATCATACTGAATTGATGTTGCTGCTTAATAGACACTATGTGCATCCAGGAGGGGTGCACAATTAGGTCATTGGATTCACTATAACCGACATGTTCAGTTTCAACACTGTAGTTTAAGAAGCTAATTTGGATTTCAAAATGAATGGATTGTGAAGCATGAAAATTAATAAAGACTAATTCTATTTGATATAAAATATAATATAATACCTTGCATATTCTGACATTATCAACATTGAAGGTAGTTTGCTCTGGGAGTATAGCCACACAAGCCTTGGCTACAAGCTCGGCTATATAGTCTTCATTTCCATACTGCTTTGACATAATAGATGGCCTGATACCCCTGACAACAGCTGGTATATCTTTGTAATCTTTTATCTCCTCACATACTAGCTCTGGTAAGATTTCCAAGCACTTGTCAAGAGCTTGTTCATATCCTTCAGCTATTTCACTTGTAGTGACACCAAGGCGTAGTAGTTCTTCAGCAGCTTCTAAGAGCGCCCCTGAAATGACTATGACAAAGTTGGTGCCATCACCAACTTCAGCATCTTGCATCTGACTCGCGAGGACCATTAACTTGGCAGCCGGATGCTCCACATCCAATTCCCGAATAATAGTGCCGGCATCACTAGTCACAAACTGTTTGTCAATGTGATTGATGATCATCTTATTCATGCCGTTGGGGCCGTAAGCTGAACGCACGCTCTGTGCAAACTGTTTGCAGGCATTGATGTTTCTGTAAACTGCTTCTTCTAATCCAGAAAACATCTATAAAGAAGTTACGCAAACGAGGATGTAAATAAATTAACATTACATACAATGAAATTTTAAAAAATGTTTGATTTATTTTATTAATAGATATTTACGCATTTTTTATAAGATTTATTAAATTATACATGGTGTTAGATAATCAAAAGGTACATATTCATGAGAAAATTGATTCATATTGTCGGCTTCGCACCCAAACCACATGACCGAACTACAAAAATATTTGGTTATAATACTTACCCGTGCTCCATCTTTTAACATTGAAGGCACACCAGGTGCTTTGGGTATATGCAAAGCCATTTTTAATTAAGGAAATATGATTTTATGACAGATTAAATTTTAAAGTTAAATTCTCGTGTTTTTTTCTTACTTCACAAGAAGGCATGAACTCAAAGAGTAGGTAAAATAAAAGTAATCATTCATGGCCTCGTCTCGTCGAATGAAATGAATGAATGAAAAAAGAATGAAACCAGCCAGGATGGGCCAACCATGGATTTAGTAAGTAGGTACCTACCTACCGACTTACCAATGCGCAAATGAGACAAATCTTTGGTGTCTGTCATTGTCATGAATGACATTGACAGGCACCAAAGATGATAGCGTGCCCAAATCAGAAGTCCGAATTCTAATATATAAAATATAAGCTCTTCTTTCATACAAAATGTTTACAAAGCCCACAGAAATATTACACTTATATCTGTGACTAACACGCAGGCGTTCCACTTTTTCTATTCACTAAAAACAATTTAAAATTATTCAATTTTTACTGAGCAGAGTGCGAAGCCGAGCCGTTTAGCAGCCCTCAGCTTGTCTAGTGGCCTAGCGGATTAATTTAGTTAAATAAAGTTCTCTCAATAAAAGTACGTTTCAGGAAATATATGATTTATTCTTACAGAAAAATAATCAAATATAAACATCAAATAGTACAATCTGAAAAGCTGATGTTTCTAATCTATCCATTTACTAACTTTAATATACAGCTACATCTTTAGATCTAAGTACATATAAAAGGTTGAGTTATAATCACATTTCTAATAATTTTCTCACATCTAGCGGGTCTCCTAGCACTAACATCACAGGTTCGTCCCCCCAAAAATGCATTTGGAAATAAATTAACTGAAAAGTCAAAATTTAAAACTTATTAATATAGATTAATAATGATAATATAGAGCATTTTTCACATCATAGGTGATGTGAAAAAATACCTTGAAGTTTTTCTCAGTTAATGTACCTATTTGTTCTTAAAATACAAAAATATAGCCTCTAAAAATATTGCAGGGGACTTCAATTTTCTATACAGTCATTTACAAACATCACAAATTACTAATGTACACCATTCTTCATAATAAAAATAAACTAATTTCTTCAATTGGATTTTATGCAACATGAGAAAAAATATACCACCTATTTTTTTAGTAGGTATTATTTTCTCTTATGAAAATATGCACTGGTTTATACGATAATTGCTAACAGTCTCTAAAATAGTGTAGTGCACGAAACATTAATATTACATTACATATACATATATGTTTGTTTGTTATAAAAAGCTAGACTAAAGTTCATATAACATTAAGTCTTAATGAGATCAAATATCAATATTTTAAAAGATGTTGCGTTGCGAATCACATCGTGTAAGTACATACCGCATGCTAAAAAGAATAATGTGTTTTATTGGAAGGTTACATTATCTTTAGTGGATAAGTAAGCACTAACTTCAGCTGAAACCTAACTGTACTGTATATTTAAGAACTCTCAGTTTTTCTCAATGATATGAATTCTAATATTAATTCCGAATTGAGTTTAGGTAATTATATAATTTTTAACAAACCAATTACTTAATACATTTCTAAATGCTGCTATATTTGGCACTCAATATTTAGTTAAATTCCGTTTAAACATATCATTATATATGTTACCTTTGTTATATCAAAGTTTAGTTTTTAAGAAATGCTAAAATACGGATGCTATACGTTAACATACATGGTTACATACAATACATAGATGTAAAACTGGGGTCAGCAAATAATTACTCTACCCATATAAGCAATTTGAGAAAGCGAGGTTGCCTTAAGTATTATACATAGTGGCACCTACGCGAATATATGTATGTGTAATTTCCAGTAGTCGCCAGATTAATTAGTTGCAATTTACTACTTTATGAATAACTGAAGTTGCTAACACTAGCGAATAGCGAATTCGCATGTGCGCGGGACATGCGCACAACATAAACGACAATAGCCTGCATTGTGGCCGAAGCGATTCAATGGGTAAATAGATATCGCTAATATTCAAAATTTAAATCATCACGATTGATCACGCAAAAACAAAGTACGTAAGGTACGTAATATCTATAGGCAGTCGAATTACCTATTTAAGTACCTAAAATTGGTTTAAAACACAGAAGCGTGTGCTGTTCGAAATCTAAATTCGAACCACACAACAGAAATTTCCAGCCAATGCGATCAGCCTATAATGTAGACTGGTCGTTGTGGAAGTATCAGAAGAGATTCCGTGGCCTTTGGCCTACACACGGCCTTAAATCAGTGGCAATATTGGGGGTGAATAAGCGGATTCGTTACAGCGCAGAAATGTCAAAATAGGAGCGTGGTGTTCGAAATCTAAATTCGAATCTCACGTCATTTAAAATATTTCCAGCCAGTGCGCTCAGCCTATTATGTAGACCTCACACTGGTCATTGTGGAAGTATCAGAAGAGGTTGCGGGGCGGCGGCACGGCAACGACGGCGGCGCCCGCGCGGCCCGTGCTCAGTGGCGCCAGCTTTCGCCAGCTGTTGGACTCTGCATCGTATACTTCCACTACGCAGAGGTATTGCACGCCATCGTACCCACCTGGGCAAAGTTAAGAAAAGAAAATTACTATACGGCATTTTTAAAAATCACTATATTTATATACCTACATATAAAAAGTAAAAAGCATAATATACATGTAACAAGCAGTAGATAGAATATATTACGTACCGACAGCCACGATCCTGTCGCCCAGCAGACATGAGCCGATGGCGTCCCGTCCGAGTGACAGCCGCGCCAGCAGCACCCACACGTCCGCGACGGGGTCGTAGCGCTCCACGCAGGCCAGCCGTCCGCCCACAGTGTTCGCGGGCGCCTCGTGCCCGCCTAACGCGTATAGGTAGCCGCCCGCGGCGCATACCTGCCCAATCATGTCCATTGTGACCTTTTTTTATATAAATGCAACGGTACTTAATACATTGCTGTATCACCATGTTCTAAGGTGCAAATGATTTATCTATACATTTAGACATATTTGTTGATGGCCAGCAATTCTTGGGTATGCCCCTTCTGACAGGGCTAGGCGGGAGCAGCATCCCCAGACATTTGCTTCCTACGTAATTTGCCAGTCTACGCAAGAAATACACTGCAGTTTTAGTGTTAAGTTCATGTTAATAAAATATTTGTTGGGTGCCACTATGCTATTGCATAGATCTATAATATTTAATGTGAGTGTACTTACGCTGACTCCGCCCCTTCGCCTGGTCATGGGCGCGCAGTTGGTCCAGTGGTTGGTGTTGGGGTCGTAGCACTCGACGGAGCGCAGACAGGCGCCGCCGTCGCGGCCGCCTGCCGCGTACAGGCGCCCGCGCAGCGCCGCCACGCCGCACGTGCTGCGCGCGCCCGCCATCGGCGACACTATCGTCCACGTGCGCGAGCACGCGTCCCAACTATAACAACAACCGACGTTACGAACAAATATAATATATAATATAGCGTGACAAATTAACCTGGAAGTTCATCTGAAAATGAAGAAGAAAATTAAACTTGTGAAGCGAAGTTGAACTACTTTCGTCACGTTATGCGTAACACCAAATACAAGAAATCTGCGCGACTGGTTCGGTCGCAGTACCGTAATGTTTGAAGTGAGATACATTGAATTTTGGATTAAAATTTTTGTTAGATTTTGAACGCCATGAGGCTTAAATAGGGGTTGCAAGATATTAGTGAAAATAATAATGCATTAATCGATTTTTAAAATATGCATATCTATGGGGATAAATACTAAGTGGAATTTTAAGAGAGATAGACATTTTGCAGAAAACGGGACGAGACACGTAGCGGGAAAAGGAACACGACATATTGCGAGAAATGCGACGAGACGAGACATAAAACGGAGCGGAAGTCGTAGCGGCAAACAGGTAATTGAACTAAAGACGCGAACATACTACGATATATTACGAATCAAATAAATTTTATCAGTCCTGGAATATTCGATGAAATTACTGATAGTTTACTCGTTTAGAAGATAAATTCACACGAGCGAAGCCCCGGTAAAAAGCTAGTTATAACATTAAGACTCAGTTCAATCTAAAAATTATAATTTTCCAAGTTGACATCCAGTGTAGCGATCCGGCATGATAACCAATAGCAATAGATATGACCATGCTACAAAGTTCATCAACAAGTTAATGAAAGTTAGAGCTCACCGTTCAACGGAGTTGAGATATATCCATCCATCATGGCCGCCGACGGCGTACACCGGGGCGTTGGGTCCGTCACCTAGCACGGCCACCCCCAGCCCGTGACGGTGTGTGTTCATTGGCGCTAGTGTGCTCCAGCTTAGCGACGTGAGATCAAAACATTCCACCTGTGTTTAAATTTATCTTTTACTTTGTAATCACTGTGATACAATATAGGTATAGACCTGATGTTATGACATAAATACACTACTATTACAGCGCCTTACCCCAGTTTGATGAGTTTGCAAGCTAAAGGTTAATCAGCCGTCAGCGTGGACAACGCTGTCAGGGTTGTTGTTACAAAATATGCAAGACGTGATATTGTATCTGTCTTTCAAATGTTCAATCCCTAATTTAACTACCAAGGCGTCGTATCTCGCTTTGGGAGCGGTTCTCCCTCCCACTTTCTCACAGCCTCTTACTATTGCCTTTCGTGAAGGCGTTCGAAATTAAACTGTAGAAATTGTTGAGGACCGTAGATAAACTATCATAAAATATGCACAGGGTATGGAGATAAAACATCACTTGTTTATTTCTATTATAATAAATACATTAAATCATTACAACAATTGTACCATCTCAGAAAAATAACAACCAACTGCCATGACAACATTTTTCTCTTTTTAGTTGTCATGTTCTAGAGATTAAAACTCTTTACTCTAATACTCCTCCTTAATCTCGTAAACATAAACACAATATTAACAACTTATACTCTCACACATCCCCTCATTCAGGATAGCTTTCATTCTCACTCACGTCTCAAACACACAAACCCATTTCTCTCATACACCACTCAAATTTTCCTCTAGGTAGAGATTTTGTTAAGGCATCTGCGACCATTTTCTCAGTTTCACAGTACTTTAAATTAATAATATCTGCCTCAACTGCATCTCGCACAAAATGATAACGTACATCCACATGTTTTGTACGTTGATGGTGTACTGGAATGTTAGCGATAGCAATAGCTGACTGACTATCTGACAACACAGTTGTAGCTGTCTGAAATTCTTGACCAATCATCTCTGTCACGAATCGCCTAAGAAAAACAACTTCTTTTGTTGCTTCAGACAGTGATACATATTCTGCCTCCGCAGTACTGAGTGCCACTGTGCGCTGTTTGTTACTCTGCCAAGAAATAGCTCCTCCTTGAATAAGAAATACTGATCCTGAATAGGATTTTCTGTCACTGTCTCCAGCAAAATCAGCATCAGCATAAGCTTTCAAAACATATTGAAGTTTATCTTTTGTGTATCTCAAGGATACATTCTTTGTTCCCTTGAGGTACCTAAGTACTCTTTTAGCAGCAATCCAATGTTGCTCCTCGTAGCATTCATCGAACTGACTCAAGTAGTTAACTACATGAGCTATATTAGGTCGTGTACAGACAGCTAAGTACATTAACGAACCTATAAGCTCTCTATATGGAATGTTATTGTTCTTACTGCTCATAACTGATTTTTCTAATCTTTGACCTGGTACTGCTGATGTTGTCACTGGTTTGCAATTCTCCATGTTAAAGTTCTTTAACAGTTTCTCTATATACTTCTCCTGATCTAGTTTTATTTCGCAGTCATTTTGCTCAATATGGATTCCCAAAATAAGCTCCGCCTTTCCTAAATCTTTCATGTCAAAGCATGCACTAAGATCCCTCTTAACGTTTTGCATCTCCTTTTTGTTATTCCAGAAAATAAGAATATCGTCAACATAAATGGCTAAAATGATAACATTCCCCTTCTGAGACCTCGTGTAGACGCATGGTTCGTTCTCAGATCTCTTAAATTTTAGCTTATCAATTCTGAGTGAAGTTTTGCATTCCACGCTCTTGGTGCTTGCTTGAGCCCATACAGAGATTTATGTAATTGACAAACAAGGTTTTCATTCATGGATTCATGGATTGTTAAATTAGTCACAACTTCTTCAGCTTCACCGACTTTCGAGTTTTAGGTAATATTACGAGTAATGTTTAAAACAGATAATTATGTCAATAAATATGAAAGTTCAAACTCTATCAATAAGTAGGGGACTTCTTGTAGCTTATAACGATATTAATATAAAGTAAAAACTTACCGTATTTAAAGTTTTCAGACCATCCCTTCCTCCGACAACGATTAGCTTATTTTGCATCACTGCGACGCCAAATTGTAACCGCCTCGCTCCCATTCGCATGAAGGGTGTCCAAGAGTTGGTTCTTGGATCATACATTTCCATATTACTTGCACCCTAAAAAATAACAAAACAAGAAATAAACCTAATTATTCCTGCTGACAGGATTGTTTTTTATTATTCTGATTAATAAATGAATGAAATTTTATGCCATTTACACATTGCAATACTCATAATTAATTTATATTACATAATATTACTAAATATGAAGATGTCAAAATAAAGCAATGGTTTGAGGGGTCATGCATAGGTAACTTTTTACCGCGACCGGACCCGCGGCTAATAGCCATTTTAAATCTTGATATTTGATATTTATATGGTGCGAAGCGGTGGTGGTGTAATGGTTAAGACCTGTGGATCGAAAGGTCCCAGGTTCGAATCCTACTCGTGTCACATGAGTTTGTATACCAATCTGACTCATGTATAGTAGTTTTCATCGACCACCACTTGCTTCCGTTGAAGGAAAACATTGTGAGGAACCACACATTGGTTGATTAGTAACTTGTGTGTGAAATGGAGAAGGCAATGGCAAACCACTCCAAGAAAGTTGTTGTGCGTGTTTCATTCCACGTAATGACCACGACCCTCAGCCATGAGGAATACAACTATGAAGAATATTTATATGAATTTAAAAACTATTTTATTGCTACCTTATATCCATCCATGCCGCCAATCGCTAAAAGGCGCCCAATAGTCGAGGTCCTTGGCCTTGTTCTATGTGAGAACAAAAAGGACCTCCGTTCAGGTAAGAGGTGCCACTTTACAGCTTCCATGATCAAAGGCTGGCAATCAGGGACATTACCACAGGCCAGCTCTACTTTGTCTATGAGATACTAGAAGCAAAATGACTTTGTTACAAAATTACATATTATATTAGTGGAATTTGGCAGGAACCTTTTTTTATTGAATGTAAATGACAGGTCTGGCTCTGTATAATCACAGCGACCAGGTAGTTGAAACGTCAGCTACATTTAAAGTCCCATAAAACCCTCTTAAAATATATGATTTGAAATACCATTGTAAATAGGTCTAGTATTAAAATTAAATAATATAATCTAGTATTAATATAATCTCGCAACCTTACGCAAATTTCAGTAGTTTTGTAGGAAAGATTGCAAAATCATCCCATCAAATTTTCAAATCCTAAGTAATACAAAAGTTTTTATGTACAGGAATCTTTTAATAAAAGTAGTAAACAGGTAGAATACAACTTGAATACCACATTATATCTCCCCAAATTCCCATAAGAGTGGAGTCGGGGGCACAACTATTCCAATCTAAGTAACAGTAGGTAATAAATAAAATAGGATACCTCGGAAGAAAGCAATGGCAGCTTTATCAGTTTAAGCAAAGTAGGTAAGTGCTGCTCCCTATTTTCACTGTCATGCTGCACCCACGTCATGAGACTCTCAAACACATTCTCCTCAGTCACCACATTGAGATCATCAGATTTCAGTAAATTGGCTAATTGATCTACTTGCAAAGACAAAAACTCTTGATGCTTTACAACCTAAAAGATTAATGAATGAATATAATATCATGGTGAGGCATGTTACTTGAAATGAGGTGTTACAAATCAAATTATATTTTATTTCATTTAAATATATTTACTTAAGTTTTTATTATATACTACTGTTTTATTATATGTAGTGATATGATTGGTTGGTAATGAGATAAAATAAATAATAAATTCTGGCTGTTGCCTTTAGTCACCATTGTACATTCTCATGTCTTGGGCTCTTATTGTTCTTTTTATTTGGTCTTATATGACTATTCTCCTTTAGTGATTATAATAAGCTTGTGTATTTCCTTAAGTGTGTTATTTAAACAAACACCTTTTACTGTATTTATAATTTTAAGTACCTTTGACAAGGAACAAAACTAAATACATAAAGTTGATTGTATCAAAACAAAATGAATTTTGATATACCTGCATAAAATGTTGATATGTATATTCCATAGCACTTTTGTGGAGGTTCATACAGGACTGCTGTTCAGCAAAAAACGCTATTCCTAAGCAATTACATGGATCCAGTTGTTTTTTTAAGAAAGCACAACATGCATCCATTACCGAATTCAACTGGAGTAAACTGGATGTGGAAAGAAGGACTTCTACAGTTTCCTCTCTCAATTCTGCAAGATAAACATAAAGTGAAAGTTAAATGCACACATTAATACAAAATATGCATGGTATGAAGATCAACCATGTTATTCATAAAAAAGTTAAAAAATACTCTAAGCAAAAACATGTTTTCTCACTATCACACTTTATAATCAGGGACCCTATCCCTTTCACGGGTTTTGAATGGGTTTTTGAAATGGGTTTGTTTTCGAAAGCCATTCGGCGCTGTAACCTGTTCAATTTGCTTTAGTAAGTGCTTTATCAACAACTACAAAGCCCTTTCTTTGAGGTAAGTCATATGAAAGGGTTACCCGTTCAGATAGCAGGCTAATTTATGCTTTAAGCTCATGCCATACGGTTTTAATTGGAATAAATTGCAATGCACAACAAATGTAAAGTGGTGCGATATTATTTACACTATTCACACGGATCCACACAAATTTGCACAGGAGCGGGGTGTGATGAAAACTACACCCCTCTCCCCCGCAGGCATATAAGGGGAAAGCCAAACAGGTAAGCGCTATAACGAACGGGTTACCCTTTCTAAAGAGTTAGCCATATCATATGGGAAATCCTTTGAAAGGGTTAGCCTCACCATATGGAATAGTCATTGGATTGGGTTAGCCAAATCATATTTTTGCAAAGTTTGTTTTAACTTTTTTGTGAATAACAGGAAGTGGACATGGAGACAATGTCTGCTTAACGACAATTAAGCTCATATTTTTGTATTCGCTTTCAAGGCAATATTTGATGTTAATATAAATATAATGCATATATGTATAATTCATTGTCTAGCAGAAAACCTACCAATAGTGCCAGTATAACAATAGCGAACAAGAGCTTGTAAGGCTTGTGAGTCAACCCTCTCCAGAGTTATTTCTGTCAGCTGAGCTTCTCTCAGTGAGCCCGTAAACATTGCTGCAAAATACTCACTGCATGATGCTAGCATTACTTTGTGTGCTGGGATTCTAAAAAACAATGTTCATATTTATTTATAGAAGTACATAAGACACCATCAAGTTGGGTACTGAATTGTCCTAACAGATAATTAATAGGTAATAAAAGGAGTTATTGTTTAATTTAATAATTACTTATAAAAATATTAGCTCTAATAATCAAGGGCCAAGATATTATTAGCTAACATAGAAAAGTTCCAGTGACCATAATCATATAACAAAATGTATAGCTTTTGTTTGGTTCATGCACAAAGGATTCAATGTTTTGTAAAACTATTTTTGTCATCAACAAAGAGGTCCATTGTGAAGATATTAAATGCCAACAATACCTGCATCCACCAGCTATAAGGGCTACATCACACAATTTTTGTGCCTGAAAGTATTGGTATAGATTTTTTAGCGTATTTTCGGAATGTCCTTTATCACGATGGAACTCATCCTGGCTCGAAGCACTCGATAGACTTAATTGGCTTAGTTCTCGCGGAAGGCCCTCGTCTATAGAGGTCGTGGAGATATTATCCTTTGACGATTCTGGTTTCTGTGCATCACAACCCGACATGTTTACACAAAAACGGCACTATCGAAAGTAATATTTATTTATTTTCATAAACTATTTTGCTTTACAAACAACGCGACTCAACAAACGAAAACAAAGAATTGTCGGAATAAACAGTTGTCATTTATGTTAATGTCACTCACTTGTCACCTCAGCTCTCCTTTATCCAAATGTCACTGTCAAAACATTTTTATGTGTGGTGTGACCGAAGACTTTCGGTTTCTTAATCTTGCGCACAAGTTCGGTTTTTCTGTATTTAAAATCCGAGCAGCAATGTTTAGCAACCACTTTAGCGACTTTGATGCTAGATTTGGGGAGTTTATACGTACAATACAGATTTTCTGAAATTTAGGTATTTAATATAATAGCCTTTTCGGGCTTTTTATCACACACACTATATCCACAGATTAAAAATTATATTTTTCTATAAATATCAAAGAACGGAGGCGTAGGCAATGACACGATCTAAACATATTAGCAAAACGTACGATTTCATTCAGATGTCATACTTACATTTACTTCAGGAAAGACAAAACAAAAAGTTTGCAACATTCTACATACCTATCCTCTTTGCATTGTACATTGTACATTGCGGGATTGCACGGTGTTAGCCCATAATAACCAAGCTTTTCCCAAGTAAATGAAAACAATATTACATTATGTGAAAAAAAGCATTTATTGTTAACATAAAGGCATAAAATGTAATAAATATACAAATCGTAACACTGTCTTATTATCCGGACTACACGAACAAATCGTCGTATATAATAAACACGGAAGTGACATAACTTTAGCATTCTAACATTTTATCAATAAGAATAACCATGTGGTATCATCATCATCTGCAGCCCTCCGTGATCTACTGCTGGGCATGGGCCTCCTTCTTTCTTTTACGTGGTATACATAAAGAATACAACCTATCCTGAAATGATAATTCCTGAGTATAAGAAATTTTTCAACATAGAAGTGTACTAGGTACTGTATAAAATTTCCAGCAATTTTTTTGAAAATTATTATAATGATAACTTAAGTTTTAAAAAAACAAATTAGTGTAAGTCCAATGTACTATGTAATTCTTTCAGTCCTACCTTCCACTGGGATTTATTTTTATATATTTAACAAAGATGGCAGATATTTTATACAGAATTTGTTCACTGTTTACCGCATAAATTTAGGATTTACTGACATTATATACGACCTAGGAAACTTAAGGAATACTTCTTAGTAATAAAGTAAAAGTATAATATATTGTAACTAATCTATTGTTACGTTTATATCTAAACTAATTGTGAACAGTCATTCTGAGAAACAATCAGCATGCAGTTTGAAGACCTGTGAATGAAATAAACATTAAATTAGATGTCTTCCGATAGATTCAATAGTGACTCTGATTACAGGCATCAATTTACATCTTTTGATAAAAAAAATATACTTGAAAAATTCAATAGGGATGTTGGCTGATTTTGAATTCAACAAATTATGGAAAAAGGACGAAATAGCGAAAATTTTAATTGAAATAAAAACAGGTAAAAATTCTAACTAAGCTCTATAGTATCTGTCCCTATCTCGCAAAACGGGAATTTAGTAAGAGCGGTATATGTAGGAAGTGTGTAGGAACGCGTGACGTCACATGCTCATTTCGCCCTGTCTGCTTTGGATTTATAAACATTTCCCTTTTTTAAGTTATTCGAAAACTAATTAGGATGGTACCAATTGAAAAGAAAAGTCAAAATCCTTATTGTAGACTCTCTTTGGTGTTTCCACTTACAAGTATTCAAGAGCACAGTTTTAGCGTATTAATTCACGAACTTCAATCGCCACCTGCATATTATCAATATAAAATCACTACATTAAAAGAATAGACAGTTGCATGTTATTAAATTTCCTCTTAACAGCAGATTCAAAGTGATGCACCAACTTTGGAGTCAAATCCCATATTAACTAGATGCTTTGGCAGCCTGACGTTTCTTAACATCCCAGTTATATACACGCGCCATATTGACTTCTGTGGTTGTGCACTGATCCCTAGAAAAGATATACAATATTAGTTACCAATAATTCTATTTATTTTGACAGAAAATATTTTTTACTTTAATTTTTTTAATAAACCTTATTCATAAATTCACATATAGATAAACAGAAAGTCTGTCAAATTTATAGTAGGTACTTGAAGAAAATTAAATACCCTTGATATTTCCAATTGTTTTTTTGACAAGAATTCTTGTTGTCGTGTCTATCTGTCTGTATAAACGAGATAAACTCAAAACTAACTGAAATCTGTGTGAATGTGTTAATCTCAAACATTAAGTGAAAATTTTTGTAATGTACTTGATACATTATAATAGAGAAGTAGATCTTACCTTAAGAAATCTAAATCATGTTCAACACATTCTAAATTTTTCTTTGCAGTTGCCATATTTGATGTCAATAGTTTTTCAGCATCTTCTAAAGTATACTCCAGCATGACATTTGCTCCAAGCCAAAGATACACTGTCTTTGTTGGTTTTATATTAGCCTGTAAAACAACCATATAAAATTATAGTCTAGGTTGAGCCTTGGTGGCGAGGATGGTTTCCCATAGGTTTTGACACTGACATGTGTTGATGTACATAAAAACTACATACAATATCTGTGTTGTTCTACATTGTGTGTTGACTGTCAAAACCATGTAGCTCTACTGAGGCCATGGCTCACATTAACATTTGCAATTAAATTTGCAATTAAATGCTGTGCCACATTTAGTTTCTTTTTTCTGGTAAAAGGCCTCTCCAGGTTGTGAGAACAAGAGCTTCAATAGTCAACTTGATAGTGGGCTGTCTTCTTTCCTTAATATAAACATCATGTGTGGAAAACTGGCCTTAATAATTAATAAATAAATAAAAAAGATTTACCTTAACAAATACTTGATCACTTAAAAGAAATTTAGTTTCAGTTTCCTCCTTTTGTGTCTTTAATTTTTCAATCATTTCCAAAGATCTAGCTAAGTCTGGTATTTGCTGCCGCAAACGGCGCCTTCTTGTAGCTAAAGACAACTCCATGTACTTATATTTCCCATGTTGCTCATCCAGTTTCCTTAGCACTTTATCAACCCCATTGGTATTTTCTGGTTGAGTCATAAATTCATCAACATTGTCCTGTGAACATTATAAGAAACATTTTTTTTAATCTATTTTTTGTCGCAGCTTCAATTGCTTGGTGGAACTAAGTCTATAAGAAACATTATGTGCAAAAGTTTGGTTAGAGTATATGAAAGGGTGCACACTTATTGGGACTTGAGTCATAAATTCATCAACATTGTCCTGTCTTTATATTTGTACAATAGATACAAATTAAGATTTAAAATAAAATAAAACAAAGGGTTCCTGAGCTAGGAAGAAAAATCACCTGTGTTTCAGGCATTACAAGGTAGTTATCAAAATAATTATAAACAATAACCAAAATTTTAAATTTACTTGTACAAAACTAATCATATATAGGTAATAATAAGTTATATTACAAAAGAAACAAGTAAAATTATTTTAAAACTATAAGTCAAGTATTCCTGTGAACATTATAAGAAACATTATGTGCAAAAGTCTTCCCAGTTTGAAAATCATCAATCAGCTTTATCATGAAAGGATTGCTTTAGAATAGAGTAGCACAATTGGATAACTTGAGTGGGAACTGTTTACTGTGTAGTTAATATCTTTTAAAATCAGACGAGTTTTATTAAAAATACAATTTGAAAAATTAAAATTATTAGGAAATTGCTGAATAAACGGTATATTTGAATAAAATCATAGCAGGTGCGCCTACTTAACCTAAAATTTTTATAGTTCTCAAAGTTGATTTTTCTAAGAAATGTTATTAAGAAAAGTTTTAAAGGACTTACAACAAAAATTGCTTCAGGAATTCCAGAAAAAGACTTAGGATTAGAAGAGTCGGCTCCGTCACCTTCCATTTCAAGTTCTTTTCGGAACAAGCTCGTTGGTTACAAGAATAGTGATTAAAATAACACAGGAAATTATCGTGACATCCACAAAAATTATGAGAACAAACAAAGAAAAGAGAAAAAGCCTTGCTTTTTGGACGAGATGAGACGAGATCTTCCTTCGCCGACTAGAGAGAATCTTCCTTCCTTCAAGCCCTTTTTTTAGTACGTCTGTCAATATAAAAATGTCACTGCTGTGCTTCAAGTTGAGTTTAGTGTGGAAAAAAGCGCGGGAATTTGGAAGCGACGGCGGTCTTTTTTTCTGGGAAAATTTAAATTTGTGCAAAATCTGTATATATTTGTAAATCTTGTTGTAAATACCTTTCCTTTTGTATATAATTTCGTTATTTATATATTTTCTATAGTCTGTTTTGTATAAAGTGTTGCTGAGGTCGGGGTAAGTTTTTACCTTTCCAGCGATGGGCGGCAAGAAGAGGAAAAAGAAGGAGCAAGAATATGAAACCAATTCGGTAATCCAGAGCTCTGATAGTGACTCAGAATACTCTGACGCGTCAGAGTCGCCACTGGACAAATACAAACCATATAGGGTCGCCGATTATAGTCGTAGATATCCTGAAGATAGTCCAGGGCATGAGCACGTCGTGTTCATAGCTAGCTCGGATGAAAATGTCCCAATAGGTTCCAGAGATATGATGTATTTAAGTAATAGTTTCACTCGCTTTGTAAAAGGGATAAAATATTTAAAAAAAGTCAACAAATATAGAATGGGGGTTGTATTCGATAATCCTAACATGGCTAATTCATTCTTGGACAATGCTACTTTCCATAGAGAACATCGCATCACTGCTTCTATTCCGGCAGCGGTTACAGAAATAACTGGTGTTATAACTAATGTTCCATCAGACTTGTCAAACAAAACAATCTTTAAAGTTCTTTCTACTACAACAAAAAAAATTATTTGTGTTCGTAGAATAATGCGTAAAGTAAAAGAAGGCGAATCTTATAACTTACAACCCACTCAGACCGTGGCGATTACGTTTGCATCTTGTGCGTCTTTACCTGATTATGTTTATTTAAAAATGTGGCGTGTACCTGTTCTGCCATATATTCCACCGATTAAACAATGTTTCCGGTGCCTACGTTATGGCCATCTTGCCAAATTTTGTAAAAATGCAGAACGTTGTTCTATCTGCACTGAAGGCCATAGCTTCAAAAATTGTAATGTTTCTTTAGCGAATGCAGTTTGTATTCATTGCAAAGGCAATCATATAGCCATTTCAGGCACTTGTCCAGTAAAAAAACAAAAAATTATTGAAAATAAAAACAAGATTATTCCACAATCCTATTCTGAAACCTTGAAAAACAATGCCTTTCCATCACTTACTAATCCAAAAAATTCACAAGAATTCCAAAAACTTGTTCTCTCTGACACTAAAATGCTCAGCTTCATCACTGAAGCAATCATAAAGGTGATTACACACAATAAAATCAATAATAACACTATTGTAAATACTAAAACTATTGCAGACACTCTTAAGGATATACTTAAGACAAATTCAGTTTGTTCGGAAAATTCACAGGTATAATAAATATTTGTCAATGGAATGCACAAAGCTTATTAAGTAATAGACTTGACTTCCAGAAATTTTTATATGATCAAAATATACATGTTGCTATTATATCAGAAACGTGGTTAAGACCACACCACAAATTTAATATTAAAGGCTACTCTGTTGTAAGAAATGACTCTGGCAATGACCACAATGGGGTAGCTATTTTAATTCATAACTCTTTTCATTTCTCTAATTTTGCTATTGCATCTGATAACTCAATACAAACTGTGGCAATTTCTCTTCAATTAAATAGTAAATCTGTCACCATAGTTAGTGTTTATTGTCCTAGTATTAGCACCCCTAGATTCTGTAGTAATAAATTGAATAATTTAATTTCTTCTTTACCCAAACCCTTTATTTTTTCAGGAGATTTTAACGCTCATCACCCATATTGGGGTTGTCATTCTACTGATGCTCGTGGTAGGGACATTCTAGATATTATAGATAAAAATAATTTGGTTCTCTTAAACAGCAATGTGCCTACTACAATTGGTTCAAATATTGCTAGACCTAATGGTCTTGATCTCACCATGGTTTCATCGTGTTTAGTATTACATTGTGATTGGCAGGTCTGTGACAACCCACTTGGAAGTTATCACTTACCTACATTAACAAGGTTGTGTCTAGGACCAAATTCTAATAATATGCTTCATAACTCTTCAAATTTGCTAAAACATGTTAATTTAAAATTGGTTGATTGGAAGACTTATGAAGCACAGGTCAATTTATTGTTGTCTAATTTCAATGTTAATCATGTGGATCCCATCAATTCTTATAATAGTTTTTGTTCTATAATTTCTAGTACTGTTGAAGCTTCAGCTCCCAAAGCTAAACATTCTGTTGCACCCAGCATCAATGCAAGTCGTAGATCTTTGCCATGGTGGAATCACATTTGTTCTCAAGCAGTTGAAAATGTTCATAAAGCTTATATTTTATTTAAAACTTGTCCGTCTACAGAAAATTTTATTAATTTGAAACGTGTTCAGGCTATTAAAAAAGTTATTTTAAGACGCGAAAGACAATTCAGTTGGTTGCAATACTGTTCCTCACTAAATCGTTTATCTTCTATGAGTGAAATTTGGAAGAAAATTAAAAAAATTAACAATTCATACTCTCCTTCCACAAATTTTGTTTCTGAATACAATTGGGTAACTGACTTTCTTCATAAATACACCCCAGATACAGTTGAAAATAATTTTACTGTTCCCTCTATTCACACAACCAATAATTCTTATTTGTTGAAGGACTTTTCTATGCAAGAATTACAATCAGCCCTTAACTCTAGAAAAAATACTTCAACAGGTCTAGATTATTTATCTTACAGAATGTTGAAATTGTTGAATGATTCTAATAAACAAACATTTTTAACAATTTTAAATTTGCTATGGCAGAACTCCTTAATTCCTTCACAATGGAAAATGGATTGTATTATTCCAATTCTAAAACCAGATAAAGCTCCTAATGATCCAGACTCTTATCGTCCTATTACTTTGACCTCATGTGTTGGCAAAATTTTTGAACAGTTATTAAAACAACGTCTTGAATTTTATGTAGAGAGTAACCATTTATTGCCTTATAATCAATTTGGATTTCGCCGTGGTCGATCAGCTCGAGAAAGTCTGTGTCACTTGAATTTGGACATTCAGGAGGCCTTATCAAACAATAAAATTCTGGCTTGTGTCTTCTTTGATGTAGTTGGTGCTTTTAATAATGTTAACTTGCATGTTCTTTCTGCCACTCTAATCAGCTTGGGACTTCCTGTAAAAATTGTAAATTGGATTTTTAATTTTCTTCATGAACGGAAATTATATGTGAAGTTTAATAATAATCTTATAGGACCAAGATATTCATATAAAGGTGTAAGTCAAGGAGGAATCTTGAGTCCTTTGCTGTTTGTGTTGTATATTCATCGCTTAAATATTAATCTAGGTTTGGATGTCAATAATTTACAGTTTGCTGATGACCTGGCTGTATATTGCAAAGGAGATAATATGTCAGACATAAACAGAAAGATGAATTCAGGCCTGGCTGGGTTGAACTCATATTTCACCTATCTCCAGCTGAGCATCAGCAAACAAAAAAGTAAAGTGGTTGTATTTTCAAAAAAATCTATTAAAGTTAGGGATATTTGTATAATGTATGAGGGTAATTTATTGCCTGCTGATTCGTCAATAAAATTTCTGGGAGTCATGTTTCAAAACAATAATAATTTTAATAAATATGTTGATATTATAGCCAACAGGAGTCTTCGAGCTCTTAATATTCTTAAAACATTATCTGCTACTTACTGGGGTTCAGACCCCAAAATTTTATTAATGTTGTATAAATCCCTAGTTAGAAGTCATTTCGAATATGCATATTTTTGTTATGCTAATCAGAAAAGTATAGATAAGCTGGAAAAAATTCAGAATAAAGGTCTTCGTATTATTTTGGGTGCTATGATGTCTACGCCAATTATCTCAATGCAAGTTGAATGTAACATACCTCCTTTAGCCATAAGATTCCGTTATCTTAACTATAAATTTCTGCTCAAAATTTGTTCTTCAACAGGTCACCCCTTAATGCCTAAGTTAGTAAATTCTTCTTCAAACTTAACAGAATGTCTTAAAGAAGCTGTCGAATTCAAACTTCAAAATAATCTTTATGAAAGTGTAATCCTGCCATGCTATTCAGGTTCTTACGAAAGCAAATTTTATCCTATTAAAATTGTTATAGATAAATCTCTTGAATTTAAAGAGGATGTTTACAACAAATTAGAATCATACAGAGGTTACAAGCAAATTTATACAGACGGTTCAAAGAATACGTCAACGTCAGCTGTCTCAATGGCTATTTATGATTTAGAAGCCAAAACGGGTCATGGGTGTAGACTCCCTAATAATGCTTCCATTTATACGGCAGAGTCAATTGGAATATTTTCAGCTCTCGAATACATTTCTGAACATTCCTATGATAATTGGATTATTATTACTGATAATATGGGTATTTTAAGTTCGCTTAATAATCCAAAATTTGATTCTACCACCTCATTTATAACACATAAAATAAGAGAAAAGTACTATGATCTCTGTCAGAATCATCATAAGGATATAATATTACTATGGACTCCATCACACATAGGTGTGAAGGGTAACGAAAGTGTAGATTATTTCGCCAAAACTATAGTGCGTTATGGTAACTGCATTGAATTAAAATCTTGCTCACTACCAGCGGGAGATGTTCTATCTTTATTAAAACAAAATATATCACAGCTTTTTGACAAACAATGGAAGGAGACTTGGGAATTGAATTGCAAGGGTTTATGGTATGCGGGAATCAATAATAAATTAGGTCGACCTTGGTTTGTAAAAGGAAGAGATTTTGCTGGTAGAAAGTTCTATACTATAGTTTGTCGTCTTCGTCTTGGCCATGGTCGTTTTAATTCTCATCTGTTTCGTCTTAAACTTTTGTCTTCTCCTATATGCAATTATTGCAACATTGCAGATCAAACTTTACATCATTTGTTTTACGAATGTTCCAATTTCTGTTTGCAAAGAATTGTGTTAGTCGACCGCCTAACACAAATTTATAATTATTCTGAAGCAATCCCGCGCTCGCTTCAGGAACTCTTATCCAATCCTGCATGCTTTAAACCTTTATATGAATTTGTAACAAATACTTTTATGGAAATTTGATTGGACTTAAAACAAAAATATTTATATTTTTGGTTATGTTTTATTTGGATTTATTACTAAAGACTAGGCCTTTTAGGCCTCAATTTTTGATGTACACTACAGACTTGGCTTATGCCTTCTTCTTCAGTGGATATTAGCCACTCTTATTTATATATAAATATTCAATACAAAAGACTTGGCTGTATGGGCTAGTACTCTTTGCCTCCTCAATAAAACGAGGGAATAAACCAAAAAAAAAAATGAGTTTAGTGTTGTAGCTCGACGATTATCAGTTCAGTTTAGTGAAGTCTGTAGTGTTGTCGATAGTCTATTATCAAAACAATAGTCGATAGTTTGGCGTACTATAATATGGATAGCAGGTTTTGATTCGTTTTGATGCAATAGGTACCTACCTAGATAGGTAGGTTAAAGATCAATACCTACCATGATGATTCAAAGTGTATTGATGTTGCAAATTAACACTATCGAAGTAAAATTACCTATTCGACTGGGTAAAAAGTAAAACGTATTAAGGTATAATCTAACGCGTAAGGTAATAATCTAACGCGTTAGTTAAATGTTACTTTAATTGGTCAGTTTTCAGTTAGAGTAGACCACAGGATTAGACAGGCTTATCGTATCAGTAGAGCGAGCGTATGAGTTATGTATTCGAGATTCGTCAACCTAGTCGAGAAAAGTTGACAACTCGAATATCGTAATTTTGTAGTTACAAGTACCACTGTCATATCCTGTGGACATGCATGTCATATATAATATGTATCATAATAGTCAAGGTGTGTGTAGATAATGTGTTTTGTGTTTTCTTCTGAATCGGAATCTTCGGCGGTTTCTTTTCTTCATGTCATGTTTTTATTTCTAGCTTGCTGATAAATTAATACAGTTGTAGATTATAGATTTTAAATTTGTAAATAAATAAAACATGTCAAAATTAGCACATGTAGTGGAAGGTGAGGCTTCGGAATCGGATTCAGAAATAGAAGTTGGAAGATCACCTGTAAGGGTATAAAATATTCACCGTACCTACCTACTTTTTTCATTACATATGTCAAAAAATTGAAGTAATATAATTAGTAAACTGTAAATAATTCTAGAACTTTGCGCCGTCTATTTTATAAGCGTTATTAACTATCAAACTTTTGGACCAAATCTTACGTGAATCACGTACTTTCGGGATAAAAACTACCCTGTTTTGATCCTGTCCTTCCTCAGCTTCCTCAATACCAAGTTGGGTCATTTAATTGTGAAGAATTAACAAATATATTCATACACGGCTTTAATTTTAATCGTAAATATATTATAATATTTGTGAGATGGGATGTACCCAGGCCGTCTACTTGTGAACCGGTGCTACCAGGGGTGGTGGGCTCGATTTTCATTATGTTTTGTTTGGTTAATTGTGTTTTGGTTGCCTTGAATTTAATTGAAATTTGAATATTATATGTATACTGATAATGCAGACTATCCATTTTACTTGTAGGCTTGCATCATAACTATTTGTAATTATAGTATAAAACAATTTACTGGTGTTATCTTTTTTCAGGATTTAATAGAACCAAACACAGAAGAATTTGTGATTGCTGGTGAAGCACCCGAGTCAGATGATGGTAACTACAATCTTCTATTTAGTTTATGCCAGATTTTAAATTCTCACTTCCTTTAATGTCACAGAGTTGAAATTTTATAAATGTTTCATAATTTTTTAAATAATAATCATGATAAATATTAACATTGATTTTTATAAACATTAAAATGGGCATTTAGTTAACTATTTGTTTAAAAAAGAAAATATTCAAGGTAAAAAGAATAAATATTGAAATAAATAAAAAATAAGGAAAATAAACTTGTGTTGGTTAGGTTTAACCTAACCAACATAAGTTTATTTTGGTTTTGTTGGTTTTTGTTTGGTTAGGTTTACCTAACCAACACAAGTTTATTTTCCTAAAGCTTGTGACCAACCAAACAGCAGTGCTTCGATCTGTGTTAAAAATTTGCTTGCAAAAATACTAATCCTATATCTACATCCAAATAGTAATAACATGGCCTGTTAGGAACTTGGGGCTATTGCCCATGTATATTGCATCATTACAAGCAAGGGAATTTAACCCTGCTTATCAATGGCTAGATCGTAACTTAATCATGGCCAAATAAGAACATGGACTGTAGAAGGGTTAAAAGTAACTTAATGACCACACAGCTACTTCATTTATAATCACAGAGAAATAGGAACAAACCAACAATTATAATAACAAAGGAACAACAATTATAATAACAACTATTATAATTACAAAGGAACATGACCGTATTGCATGACTGCCTGGTCTACAATTGAGTCATTACAACATTTGCTTGTTCATTTTATAGCCAACACACAGGTGGGTTGACAACAGGTAACAATTGTGAGTCACTTTGCTGATGAATACCTTTTGGTAAACTAAGCTGTTTTACCGACAATATGTTAGCTAGTAGCAGATAAAATAAAAATAAAGTTAACACTCCCATCATATTATTTTGTCTGTGATGTTTCAGAATCGAAAATTACCCTGCCACAAAATGATCCAGAAGTGCCTCTCTATCCAGTCATGTCTCCTGCACCGCCAAATAAACTGATGTACACTTCACTCTTACACCAAAAATTGTGTAAGTTTATTTTTGATTGATAATAAATACATAATTGACAGTTATTTACAACTCTCAGGAATCCTTATCTACAGTTAGACTTCTAAGCCAAAGGGCTTAAAAATTTAACTGAAAGCAGTATGAGGAGACTGCTAATTTAAGATAGGCCCACGAATTTAATCAATCATAAAAAATAGAAACAAACTGACTGACTTGTCAGCTCATACCTCGAAACTGCTGAATGATATGACAGATCCCTTCAGTCTGTTAGACTGTGTTTAATAATATAAATAATAATTGTTGCAGGGGAATGCAATGTTTCCCTTCGAGCTACTATAGATGGCCTGGTGCGGCATACTACAGACATATCTGTGGAGAAGCTCACAAGTGCTGATAAGACTTTGTTAAATGTACAAGTAAGCCTATTTTCGATTATTATTTTTCTTTCATTTTCCTATTTTTTATTATTGCAGATAATATAATTTTAATCAAATTATTAAATGTGTGTTCTCCTATCCTACTAATATTATAAATGCGAAAATTTGTTAGGATGTGTATTTTTGTATGTATGTATGTATGTATGTATGTATGTATGTATGTATGTATGTTACTCTTTCACGCGAAATTGTTATGAAATTTGATACATGGATGGAATATAACATGGAATAACACATAGGGTACTTTTTATCCCGAAATTCCCACTTTATATTTTTAACTTTATAATTTCCATTGTTGGTGTTTCTAATATCATCACTCTTATATTTCAGGAAAGCATGCGAGCTACTAATGCCAATTTAACATTGGCACGAGCAAGACTCAAGCAAATTCACGCGGCTCTAGAGAAGTCAAATTGTGGTGCGGCGTTACCAACTGTTAAGGTCAAACCGTGAAAATAAAATAAAAATATTGTATATATATTTCTTACTACCTGCCTAATTACTTAAACGGTAGATCCATAAATATTATAAAGACAATAGGTATTATAAAGAATTTTTAATTTTTGAAATTGGTTTGGTAGCACAAACGGTATTTGTTTGTGAGTTTGAGGCGGGTAATCTCTGAAGCTACCAAACCGATTTCAAAAATTATTTCACCATTAGAAAGCTACATTATCCGAGATTGCTATAGGCATATTTTTGTTTTGAAATAAGTAGTTTTCAGCCAGAACAATCAAAACTTATAAAGTAATCCGAAAAAAAAGCGCTAATGAAAATAATACGTGCGTGCCAGGGCCAGCTACTATTGATTATACATGCATAGAATGTACTACAAAAATATGAGTTTTTAGTAGTTCCATAAAAGAGTCCGCGACCGCGACACAATATATCTATCTTTTATAATTAAGTAACTATAAGGCATTTTATATCTAAAATATAATGTAAATTAAAGGATGCATTTTGACAGTTACTATTACACTACCTTTTGCCCGCGGCTTCGCCCGCGTGAATTGCATAGCAAAATCTGTAAGCGTACTCTGTAATACTGGTGAACATACGAGTATATGATTCAAATTCGTATTTTTTCTCATCTTTAGTTCAATTATCTGTTTCCCGCTGCGTGTCTCGTCCCGCAAGTAGATATCCCGTACCGTTTCCTACATAGTGTGCCATCATGTTTTTTGCAATGTGTCCCATCCTGTTCCCCACTACGTGTCTCCTTCCCATTTCCCACTCCGACTTCCACTCCCGCTTTCTGCAACGCGTGCCGTCCCATTTTCCATGACGTTTTACGTTCCGGTTTTTGTTAACCATAAACGTAAATTCAACATTTTTTGTATTTACTATTACTGTTATTTACTACAAAAAGTAAGTGTGCCAATTTTCAGCTTTTTATCTTAAAAATTGTATTAAATCCCATATAATCTATCACCCCCTTTTTGAAGGGGTTGAGTGTTAATTTTCAGAAAAATCTGAAAAACGTATTCATAACTTTGTTGTAAACAACCAAAATCGAAATTTCAAGTCACTAACTTCAACGGTGTAGAACTTTAATATTTAAAGTTTCTCACCCTTTCACCCCTTCGGAGTAGAATTTCCAAAAATCCTCTTAGTGCTCACCTACATGCCAAATTTCAGCTTATGAGAAGGGTTTCAGTGGTGTAAGAAAACGAGGTAGTCTCATATAAAATGTATTGTCTGTCACACACACACACAGGAGATTACAAATACAGAAGGGTTCGGAAAAATCCCTTAAAATTATTAAAGTCGCGATAGATATGGGAGCGCGTGGATCGCGGCACATCAGTGTAGGTATGCGGAAGATGTGAATAGCTTGCCGGTTAATGGCTGACTGCCGAGCACAGAGGCGTCGGGGCAAACGGCGCGCTATATGACGTAGTGCGCATGCGCGATGTATCACGCGATGTGCGCGCAGGTGTTTGAAAGAGATTGCTATTCTCTATATCGCGTCGGCAACGGACCGCGGGAGGCCCGAGTGGGAAGGTCAGATGTACGGTGGTTTACTATACACTCCCCCTCAAGTCCTGGAGAACGCCCCCGCTCCTGGACTGGTGATTCAGTATCAGGTTTGTGAGGATTAGGGGAACGTCCACATCCTTTTTTAGGGTTAATTGGCTTTGGCAAAGGTTCTTCATTGGTGTCACCTTGGTAACGAGAGAGATCTTTGGCGGCTTTGGTGATTGCATTTAAGCGTCGGTAATCGACGCAAAAACGGATAGACCCAGCTCCTTCTTTGAAGGGTTGAGGGGATAAGGAGGTACTGATATAGGTGGATGCTCACCTGTATCGATGCGGTGTTCAGCGTATGGTGTTGGTCCTCCCCCTGCTCTAAAAATGTGTGCATGCCTGGTAATTAGCTCAGCTAGCGCCTGTCGCTCAGCTGGTTTGAGATGAGTACCTTCATTCTTTCGGAGTATTTCGGTATATGCACAGGACGCGCTACGCGAGGTAGGTGGTTCGAAACAAGTCATATTTGACTGTACTATTTGCACTGAAAAACCGAACTTCCTTACTAAAATCTATAACTACACCAGCGGCGGTAATGAAATCGATACCTTATAATGTTTCATTATTGGTAGAATCGGGAAAAATTATGAATGACATAGTAATAGACTTCGTTTCCAAGCACACCTGTAAGGTGGTAGTGAGTACCTCCATGGTACGTACAACACCGTCGGCAAGTTTAACTTCTCGCGTCGACGGGAGCAGGGGGTGTCCCCTTCCTTGAAGTAGAGTGTATAGAGAATGACCCGCAATGCAATGTTTAGCCGCAGTGTCAATCAACGCGGTACCATTAAAACCTAAAATTTTAATTTAAAAAATCGGTCGTAAATCTCGGTTCGATGGTCTCCCGGAGTCGTTACCGCATGTAAGCACATTATTGTGATCATTTATTACACAAAAGTCATGTGAAAAAAATTACTGTCCCTTGGACTATTTGAAAATAAGTTACTGTCTCTTGGACTATTATAAAAATCAACACTGTCTCTAGAACTATTACAAAAACATACTCTTTTTTACATAGTCCTAGAGACAGTTTTATCTCTTAGACTACAATAGTTATTAGGAAGAACTTTATTACATACATTATCGTTGGATAAGTTACGCATATGTATGCATACAATTGTATTATTTTGTAGTAATATTGTTTTTATGGGCAATAAATATATTTTGTATTGTATTGTGAATTTAGTTTTAATAAAAAAATTACAAAAGTCGACAGAGAAAGTCGTTCTGACAACTGATAACAATTTTTGTATGAATACAACGAAAATAAATAAAATTACTTTGTGCACATATGTATCAAGTAAAAATCTTACAATTTCGTTGCGGGCTATGACCGCGCTCTGCGTTACACCGTACGCTATGCCACTATGGACCAATCACATATGGACCAATGGTGGGCTTATTGCTAAGCGATTTCTTCCAGCCAGCTTTTGGGTAGTGAGAGAGGATGGGCACGTGGTGGACGCAGTATGTATTGATTTATAAACTTACATATACTATAAATAATAATATAAACATATATCAATATGCAAATACTACAACATGAACATGAAGGAAGAGAAAAAGAATAATAAAATCTACTTCTATTATCTCAATTTCTTTATGTAATTTTTTGTCTTATCATCAGTTCTAAACTAAGTAAATAAGTCTATTTATTTCAATAGTTTTTGTAGGTACGTATTTGACCACTCTCTCTCTCATCTGAGCGTTATCCAGGTTGCTGCCATCTCCACAGAGCGTCGGCGCCCCGGGCTTTCCCACTTTTTGTCCTATTTTGTATAATGCAGGATTGACGTCGCCATTTTCACAAACACGCCCTCGGTCAAAATTCATATTACTGTCTGATAATTGTTTATCCCTGATTTTTACACCAATAGCGAAAGTATGTTTGTTTCTTTGTTCACGCTCAATCTACTCAACCAATAATTTTGAAATTTTGCATACATGTAATTTAAAGTACTCTATGGAGAAGGACATAGGTCATTTTTCATCCTGGAAAAATAAATGTTCCCGTGGGAAAATTACGCGGGCGAAGCCGCGGGCAAAAGCTAGTAAACTATACAAATTGTCACATAGACCTAGAAAACTAGAACTATTTTATACAGATATTGGGTGGTTCTCCGAGCGTTTCGACCGCTGCCGGAAAATTAACGGATCATAATCCGTCAATTTTCTTGAGGAAGGAATCATTTCCAAAAGCAATCAATCATTCATAAAATTTACATTATACCACATAACAGATTAAGGATTTTGAGGTAAGATACATAAACTGATAAACTGATTTTTGTGTTTGTTAAAATTTGAAAAATTGCAAAAACGCGCGGCCGCATCGGTCGAAACCACGGAAAAATAGTAATGCGTATGAGAACCGCTGTCAACAAATTCGCAAATTTATATTTTACGTAAGTAGTACACTGAAAATTATCCAATGAGAACGGGCATAAGTACACCCGAAGTCTGTGGACTGATTACTGGAATTGGATCGATCAGTGCCCTTCAGTTTCAATATAATAACGCGTTTAGGGTACTGTTGAGGCTGCCACAATATGATGTTGCAGTACATCTGTATGTTTGCGGATGCAATGGATTTACGCTGTGCTTTCAAACGGACACGTAATCTTACAGCAGATCGGTTTGTCCTGAAAATGTTAGGGTTTGTTTCCTGAAATTAAAAAACTACATTCACGTGGTCGATCTGCGGACAGAAAGTACTATTTACTATTATATAAAATTAAAGGCTGTCCTGCTTGTTTCATTTATTACTTCCTTATTATGTCCTCTGTATAAAATGAAGATGCAAGCGGGACATTACGCAGATTAGAGAGTTTCGATGAATATTTGACGACCTCGGTGGCGAAGTGGTAAAGTGCTTGCCTCTGAACCGAGAGGTCCCGGGTTCGATCCCCGGTCGGGTCATGATGGAAAATGATCTTTTTCTGATTGGCCCGGGTCTTGGATGTTTATCTATATATGTATTTGTTATAAAATATAGTATCGTTGAGTTAGTATCCCGTAACACAAGTCTCGAACTTACTTTGGGGCTAGCTCAATCGGTGTGATTTGTCCTAATAGATTTATTTATTTAGTATGAAAATAAAATAATTTATTTTATATATTTTTATTCATTATACTAGTTATTAATAATCGCAAGAGCTGCAATGAAATATACGCTGTATAGCGAGCGACTGATTTTTCGAAATGCCGTTGAACTTGCACCTTGAATTATTTTTACAAAAAGTAATTAAATAATAAATAAATAATAAAATAAATAATAAATATATTAGGACAAATCACACAGATTGAGCTAGCCCCAAAGTAAGTTCGAGACTTGTGTTATGGGATACTAACTCAACGATACTATATTTTTATAACATATACATATATAGATAAACATCCAAGACCCGGGCCAATCAGAAAAAGATCATTTTCCATCATGACCCGACCGGGGATCGAACCCGGGACCTCTCGGTTCAGTGGCAAGAACTTTACCACTGCGCCACCGAGGTCGTCAAAGTAATAAGTAAGTGTCTTTGCGTACATAATGTGGGTATTAAAGTGTGACACTCTCCAAATGTTAGGCGTTGAGTACTCAGCTCATGGACCCATTTTCTTTTCTTCCTCACATCTTGAGATTCTTCTTCAGTTAATGCTAATAACAACAAAACCTCAGCTTCGATGTCAAAAGACATATTTTCCTTCGCCTCAGTTTGGAAGGTTAAACGAGCGAGCGAATCGCGCCGATTCGCGTCCCGCGTCTCGTTGAACGAAGCTAAGTCAACAATATTGAAAATTGACGCTTTTTGCCTCCATTGGTGCCGAGCTTTGCGTAATATTCCCTACTAGCTTTTGCCCGCGGACTCGCCCTCGTCAATTTCATAGTAAGATCTCGGTCATTCTTTAAGAAAAGTGTATACCAATTTTCAGCTTTTTATCTTGAAAATATTATTAAGTCCCATAAAATCTTTCACCTCCCTTTTGATAGGGTTGAGGGTTATTTTCAGGAAAGTCTGAAACAGGTATTCATTAATTTTTTGTAAGTAAACAATTTAAAATCCAAATTTTCAAGTCACTAACTTCCACGGTGTACCTAGAACTTCATATAAAATGTTTCCTCCCCTTTCTAAATTTCGACGATTTTTAGAAATTCTACATTTCTAAAAATCGTCTCTTAGTGCTCACTACATACCTACACTACATGTCAAATTTCACGTTCCTATGCCCAGAAGTTCGGCTGTACGTTGTCTGCCTGTCTGTCAGTCAGTCAGTCAGTCACTCACTCACTCAGTAACGGAAGAATTTTATATATATAGATTGTCTATCCTATTTCATCCCTGTAGGGATGTAATTTTCAATATCGTATTAATGCATTATTATTTTTTATCAACTTACAAAATTAAATCAAAAATTTTAGTTTTAAGTTTCATACAAACTGGCAACCCCTATTTCACCCCCTTAGGGGTGGAATTTCGATATATCCTTAGCGGACGCACGCTCCTAGACACAATCTACCGTCCTGCCAAATTTCATCTTCATCATCATGGGCTCTGTAGTTTTCGAGATATGTGAGTGAGTGAGTGTTTTTCGCTTTTATATAATACTAGATGTTGACCCGGGCTTCGCTCCCGTGGGAATTTTGAGATAAAATATAGCCTATAGCAATCTTGGATAATGTTCCCTTCTAATGGTGGAAGAATTTTTTAAATCGGTTCAGTAGTTTGGAAGAATTAATCTTCCAAACTACTGAACCTCAAATATACAAACTCACAAACGCTTACCTCTTTATAATAACGGTGTAGATAGATTGCCGCCATTGGCAATGCCAATACGTTTATTTATTGAAGTTGTGCTTGTACCAGTAGTGCCATCTGCGCCGAGCTTTGCGTAATAGTCCTTATTAAAAAAAAACAAGATATCAATGTCAAAAAAATACTGATTTGTCATTTGTAAGGTATAATGACAATCAAAATTTATTATCCTAGATTTGTCCTCCATTCCATTGCGAGTGAACGCGAAATTTACAGAAAAGTATTCTACGCATTGTTTGCATTGGAACACCTTTGTATGATTATTTTTAAATTGTTTTATGAATCATTTACTGTGTTTGACGAATTCACTTTGGAATCTTTCTTTCTAGGTTGGAACATTTTGAAGGTGTACCTTAGGCTACGCCCAGTTTCAAGTTGTCCGATTGTTTGATTTTGTGTTCATCATAGGCCTATCAGATACTGCCGTTATGGATATGATGGTATCAACGTTGCAACAGCAGCGTGCTGTCACAGAACAGCTACGGCGTGAGGCAGCTATTAAACGGATTCCTGTCTCCGCGGCCGTGGCCGATATCGTCAAATATATCAATGAACATGAAGTAGAGGATTGTCTACTAGTTGGCTTCTCTAGTCAGAAAGTGAATCCTTTCCGCGAGAAAAGTTCCTGCACTGTACTTTAAAAATTACTTACCTACATGTTGTATGTGTATTGAAAACTATGTATTCTATGTCCAAAATGGGAATTGTGAACATAATACTAGTGTAATTAGTATTTTTAATACTAATTACACTATTTTACAGTATTTTTAATACTAATTACACTAGTATTATGTATGTTATATTATATCAATGCATCATTTATTTTATGATTCTGTGTAAAATTTGAGTCAATAATGTCATTCATATAAAGTAAATTACCTACACATAAACAAATTATTTAAATTGAACACAAAATCTTCGTAATTAAAATAATGTTTTAAATTAATGGTACTTTTATTTAATTTTAACCATTGGAGCTCTGGGCGACATTATAATGGAGTGGAGATGGCATGAAACATCATCCAGTGCAAAAACAATTGTTACTTTTGTGAGGTGAGACCTAGTCAATTTGCTTCAAAAGAATGATTGTAATGGGTAAACAAATTCCCCGTGGACCTACTGGTGGGTTATAAGAAAAAAACATTGTAAGAAACAATAATGGTAAGCCCTTCTGGCATGATGGGGACCAACACTGTTCAAATGAGTTTCGGCATTCTCAGCAGTGGTTATTCCGAAATGCCAGTAGTTTGTAGCTTGTGAGAATTAACTATAAATATAAAAATTGATGAGAAAAACGGTCACGGCTCATTCTTTAGTATAGGTATTATTGCAACATGTTTGGATTAGATCTGTATAAAACTCATATGGCAAGAATGGGATTTGAACCTGGGAACTTTCGATCACAGATCACTTTGGTTTAACCAGTATTTACTATTTCAGCAAATCTCAATTATTGATATATTTTTCGAGGTCTCAGAATGCTTTATTAGTACATAAATTGAACCTGTATATATTTAATCTTTGTTTAAGTCTAAAATAAATGGGGATGTTTATCTAAAAACAGGAGATGTTTGATTTTGACACAAGTTTGATTTCAACTGTGGAACTGAAGTTTCCATGTACAAATGAAAAAAAAATAGAAGAAAATCTGATCTTCTAAAAATCGAAAAATTAAAAGGCAATAAATTACTATTTCTAATAAAAGACATTACAGGCTCCTAGATTCGTATATTGTGCACAGAAAAAGTAATACCACTTTCATCAATTCCACTCACAGACCATTATATCTGTGATTCCGCTATAAGTATTACACCAAAGGTGAAACAATTCCATAACTTACTCTGAGCTTGGTTTCACTCTGCAATTTTAAAAAATCATAAATTTCAGGGTTAAATAAAATGTAGCAATACTTTTTAGATTCCCGCGAGTTTTTATTTTGTTAAATGGCAAATTGACGGATTGGGATAAATTATTACTGAGTTCGAAAACAAGCTAGGGAATCACTGCTATGTTAAACTTCTTCTACATTAAACACATGTATACAATGTTCTTATCTATTTATGTATTAGATTTTAATGTTATCACACCACATGCACTATATAAGGGTAAATATCAAGTATTACAGATTACTAGAATATTGATGTTATATCTATAGTCAAACATTGCTAGATTTATGAGAAAGTGCATTGTATATTAAAAATAAATAACAGTAGGTACCTAGTTCAATAATGATGACAAAAATAAAATTCAAAGGTAAAGTTATAATAAATTATGATATAATATAACCGCCTTGACAGAAGTATGCATATGTGTACAACTTCAATATTACTAGATAATAATAAATACTTAAATAATAATATTTTTTTAAAGGATACATTTCTAAATAGTGCTAACATTATTTTACAATAAGTGAAGAGGAAAAGCAATATTCTACTTTTGGCCATAACACACAAAAAGGAATGCCCATTCAATTACAATCCCTACAATTACACCCCCCATAGTCTGGATACAAGTAAGTATGTTGGATATTGAATATATGGCAGTGGAATTAAACTTAGGAAAACTTACATAATATCTAAATGGATTGAGCAAATTTGGAATTAAAATAATAAATTCTTACTCTAGGGGTAAAACTATATAAAAAAAATTAGTTTACCAACTATCAGTCTTTTGAATTGATGTTGTTTATCAACCTTGTGGCAATTTATTCCTCAAAAGTTTACAAAAAGAGACAACACAGTAGATGATTATTGAACATCTAAAATGGTAATGTTCTAGCAAATCTATTGTCAGATCCATTATTATACTAAACATTTAAGTGAGTGAAAACTTGATCCTGTATACACATCAAATTAATGATATTTATTATATGATATAGTTAAATGAAAATTAAACAAAACTTAACATATGACAGTAAAAAGTGTATGAAAAATTAGTACAACATGATTTAATTAGGTATGAAAAAAAAACTGAGATAATAAGTTTAAAAAACAATGGTTAGCAAATTTACTTTATGAACATTTACAGACTCTACATTTTACCTTATAATGTCTTATAGTGATACCATATTAATAACTTTCAATTTCAGCTCATTTTCATAAGATTAGCGTCTTACATTAATTAACATCTATAATTTCATCACATACCTACCTGCTTATTTCCCTCTAATATGATATTCAAATCAAATGAAATAATTTTATGAAAGTTTCATAGCAAAAAAAAAAAATAGTTTCCTACTTATAAATTGCATAAAATTTAAATGCAAGTAAGGTTTGCTGTAAATTCAATTGAAATCAAGCTTCAGTCTATAAAAATCCAAACTGTTAAAGGCCTCATCAAATTGGTGTATTAAATAATTTCTAGCAAATATCAATTTACTAGCAAATACTTATATAAATAGTAAAGTTGAATAAATTATTAAAGCAAATTTACAAATTTACAATAAGATCTTTCTAAATATGAATAAATAAACTAAATAAAATCTTTGTAAACTTTTGAGATATTCTATCCCTTAAAAATAAATGAGGGTTACATTAGTAGGTTACCACAGAAACTAATGCTGGGGTTCTTAGACTCTCTCTTGCTTTGGAGGGGAGACATCTTCTGCTCCATTTGCAACACTCTGGTGATACAACTTCAGTAACTCCATTGCATCTTGGGCTTGTCTCTTTTCTAACAGTATTCTGAAAATTTTACAGAGGAAATTAGCTTCATAAACAATGATTTTTACTTTTAGATATTAAAAAAATATCCAACAACTTTGGTCCTTTAGATAAATAAATGATACAACATCTGGATCTAATGGACCAAAGTTAAGAATAGTACCGAAGTTAAGACATTTTTTTAATATTTAAAAGTAATCATGTGACAAGTTGTTGGAAGTTTTTGTTAGTTAATCATCTATTAATAACAAGCAAAGTCTAAAGAATTTATTCAGATTAGACCTTCATAGGTTATTTTCATTTAATAATACTTATCTAAGCTACAACTATGTACTAGCATATCGCAAAGACCTCGGCTAAGATGTAATGCTGAAAGAAATTGAAGCAAGCATCAATTGGTAAATATTTTTTTTCGAAATTTGGTACAAAGAATCTTCAGGTATTATTTTTATTTTATTAGAAAAAGTTATTTTGAAGTTAAAAAATTATTTTATTTCTTTGGAAAAGTAGGACTTTACAAAAATTTATATAATAGAATTAGAAACATGAAGCCACTAGCCGTTGGTAGTAATGATAACAACAAATAAATATGAGAAGTAAAAGTAAATAGGTATTACCTTCCTGAAGCTTCTTTAATGTGCTCCAAAATTATTCTGTTATCTCTGTCGGTGACAATATCGGCAAGGCTGTCGGGATCCATATCAGATAAAAGCTCTAAGTCCTGACCACCCAGTAACGATATGTGACAAAGGTTATGCTGAAGCCTCCCGACAAGGTTTGCCACTTGGCCTTTATCTCCAAGTGTTACTTCATCAGTTTGATCGAGAGACACTTGGCACTTCGGCATATTTGGTGCCCACTTTTCGTTGCCGTGTAGAATCATAAGCGAAGTATCAGGTTCGAGAGTGGAAAAATACTCCTCATCATCTACTTCTGTCCCGTCGGATTCTAATACCACTGTTAAATTCTCAGCAGGCAAACCCAGCTTTTCTGGTACTTTAGTCAATAAGTCCTCCAGGGAAATAGCCACAATGCCCTTCTTTTTGTCTCGATTTACATCGGAAATCTTGTAAGGCTTGTTGATATCGTTCTCCATTATTTTTGTTTAGAAACGTATCAAATTATCCCTGTCCTGTATGGCAAGAAGAAGATATATTAGAGTATTTATATATTTGTTCTTATTTTTGTCACAGACAACTCTCACACTTTGATTCCTGTTAAATAATTTTCCTGGAAAATTTTCGTAGGTACCTGACACACAAAAAACTTACAAACCGACACACAGCACACACACAATGAAAATTATCTATGTAAAATGAATGAGAATGAATCGGATCCGAGTGAATGGAGTGAAGTGAACGATAAAATTTGACATAAGAAAATTATTGCCATACAAAATTATTACATATATTAGCGCGGGCCCTTCCTAAATCTATGGATTACACATAAACATACCTTTAATTTTAGTTATTTGAGCTGCTTGCAGTGAGTTTTGAACGAACTAAGAATAAAAAAGGAAATATATTCACATAAATAAAAATATTTTGTTGATTTTATAGGCTAGACAACTGCTTGCTACGAGCTCTTGAATTCGACTCCCGTGCGTCTCTGCGTCCGTCAGCCGATCTCTATCTATATAAGCTCGTTTGTAGTCGGTACAACCGCCAAAGGGCACATTTTAATACAAGCTTTTATGTAATTTGCAATGTAGGTAACTATATATGAATGTCCCTATGTCTTGGGTGGAATCTTGCAACTCAAGTTTACCATAACATGGTATATGTATTGTTTAGCAATACTTACATGTGATTCATACATAGCAAGGTTGTGTTTGAACAAGCGTTTTACGCCGCATTAGAATTCAATGTTAGGTTTAAAGATCTTTATTGACTCATAAAGAATACAACAATTCAATTACAATGAGTCTCTAACTTATAAACAATTTTGCAAATAACATAAAACACATAAATAAACAGTGTAGGACTTTCAAAAAATTTAAATACACTTACAAAACTTTGGTGTGAAGATATTTGTTTAGATTTCCTTTAAACAAAGTCAAAGTATTTATGTCTTTTAAGTCTTTTGGTAAATTATTAAACATTTTGGTTCCTTCATATATATCACTTTTCCCGTATTTTGTTCTAGGTGTAGGCAATTTTATTTTATTAGTACCTATTTCTCAAATGGTATTAAACTGTTTATATTTTATTAATTAATTAATTTATTGTAAAAGTTGTTTGCGTTTGGATTTCTTTTTTAAGAATGTTTTTTACAAGAATGCACATTTTGTATGTGTATAATTGCTTTGTATTACATTTTTTTGGTTTTTATACTGCGTTACAGTATCCATTAAACAGTCAAAATTAAATAACGTTTTTATCACCTTATTATGAGAACTTTGAATCAGATTCATACAAGTTTTATTAGCTCTAGGTACCCCAAATCTCAATAAGACATTCGAGGTGTGACTTTACTAAAGAATTATATAGCATGTATTTAATCTTAAATGGGATACAAGAACCAATGCTCACTATTTATTGAAAGAGAAGGTTAAAGCGGTGTTTTTTAATTTTTTGCAGCGAATATCATATAACTAGTCTTCTTTGTGTTTATCAATATCATCAAAACATATAATAAAGCAGTAGAAAAAATATCTGTATAAAAATATCTGTATAAAATATCTGTATACATTGTGTAAATATATTTTAAAGTAGTTGTTATGACCGGTGAGATTTTTGCCGCTATTTGTGTTAGTTTTATTTCTATGGTTAGAGAGAATAAACGCTTTTGAAATGTAAGTACGTTTTATTATTTAATTTATCTCTATTATAATGAATAATTGTTTATCATCACGCTTATTCATTGCATAACACTCGTTATTAGAAAATTCAAGTAAATCTATGTGTATATTTCACTTCTGAAACGCGGGAATAGTTGACAATTTCAAATATGCCCAATGAACCTCTAAATTTATTTGCCATGTTCCCGGCGATCCTACATATATATATAAAAACGAAAAACACTCACTCACTCACGTATCACGAAATCTCGAAAACTACTGAGCCCATGAAGATGATATTTATCAGGAAGGTAGATTGTGACTTGTAGACATCCGTTAAGAAAATATATCTCGAAATTCCACCCCTAAGGGGGTGAAACAGCGGTTGCCAGTTTGTATGAAACTTCGTCATTTTTGAAGTGAGACACATGAAGTTTTTGATTTAAATTTGTTGGTGGTATAAATTATAATGCATTATAAATTCGATTTTGAAAATTACATATCTATAGGGATGAAATAGGAGTTGCAAGTTTGTATGAAACATCGTCATATATGAAGTAAGACACAAGCAATTTTTAATTATTTGTAATTGGTAAAAAATAATAATGCATTAAATAGATTTTAGTAATTACATCCCTATAGGGGTGAAATAGGGGTTGCAAGTTTGTATAAAACTTCATTATTTTTGAATTGTGACACATGAAACTTTTTATTTAAAGTTGATAAAAAATAATAATGCTTTAATTCGATTTTGAAAATTGCATCTATAGGTGAATGATGTAGGTGGAAATTTATGCGAAACTTTATTGTTTTTGAAGAGAGGTCCATGAAATGTTCGACAAGCGTTACGGGGAGTGGGACACGTAGCGGGAAATGGGATGGGGCACGTTGTGGGAAACGACATGGGACAATTTGTAGGACACTGGACAGGACAAATTTCGGAACGAGATACGTAGCGGAAATCATAGCGGGAAACGGGGAATTGAACTAAAGATGAGAAGAAATATTGGAATAAGAATTTGAATCATAGTAATAAATTTTACCAGTCTTAGTATACGCGATAAAAGAATAACTGAAATTTTACTTCGATTTCTTTTAAGAACTGAAATTCAAGCGTGCGATGCCGCGGGCAAAGGTTAGTATTTATATAAAAATAAAATTGGGCGATAGAGTCATAGCAATAGAGTAAGAATTGAAAACAAAATCCTGTCTGTCTGTATGTCTGTTTGTACACGCTAATATCCAGAACTACTGGACGAATTTGAATGAAACTTTTAAATTAAATTATTTTGAAAACTTGAACACCAGATGGAGAACATCGCTGGTCCATATCTTGCGTCTTACACGTGGGTAGGTACCACAGATCATAGCCTAGGCACTGATGAATCCCATACACACGTTCAATAAAATAAATTTGAAATCGGATATGCATTTCTTGGATGGCTGCATCGAAATTAAATACCTCAGTATAATTCATCAATAGATATTATATCTGAATAGCAAGGTGGGAGATACAGACTCCCAGGTGATTTATAAAAATAGATCTGAATTTGACCACGAACAATTTGGCATATAAACTTATGTACAGGTATTTAAATTTAAAAAAAAAGTGCCGGTGTGGCTGTTTATCCCATAGATTCAGAAAGGGCCCGTTTATCCTATATTTTTTAAAAGGGAGAATTCTTGATTTATCAAATAAAATACAATCAATTAAATAATGTCGAAACACATCATCGTTTCGTCGTCATATTTGTAATTATTGTCTTTTTATTGAATATGTTTTATGAAGAATGTAATTTATTAAGAATTACCTTAGAAAAGCTACTAAGAAGCCACGGGAGGATATGGAGTAGTCCTATTCTAGGGCGGGACCACAAGCCTCATCGTTCTTATCCTCTAGTGTACCCACTATATTTATATATGCTAACAATGTTATTTATTTTAAAATAAAGACGAGAAGGTGGTGGAAGGGAGTACAAGGGCGGCCGCAGGGTCACGATCGGTCACAGCGCGACGCGACGGGCTGAGATCAATAGAATAGGTTGGGGATTACCCCTACCTCCAACACGAGAGGTTGACCGCAATTTAAAACTTACCGTGTCACATCTTTACCTAGCCTGCCCAAATAATAGGATTTCATTAAATTTATGTACCGATTTCAGATCTTTGAGCAGTAAACCATTTCTCACACTCGGAAAATAGTGAATCTTTGATCTGAATATAAAAGAGAATACGAACAAAGTAATGAGACACCTTGGTGTTCCCATTTTGGCGCAATTATGAAAAAAATCCTACATTTACATGTATGATTTTTTGATGCTCTAAAACTAATTTAACTACTAAATCAATCGTGCAATATCACGTCACTAAAGATTAGTGACGTGATATTGCACGATTATACTACCTAATATTGCTGCTTCCTGCTGGAGTCTGCTCACAACGATCTCTTATTATCACAGCTCATTATCTATAATTTTCTCCATACAATTTATTTCTTTACATCTGGGTTTGATTTAAAATCTGGATGAGTACTCTCTTATAAGACGGGAAGTAAATTAAAAAAATATAATTTCATTGGTTAGTTTCATATCCAACGGCAATCTTTGCTATTTATTTTTTTTATTCAAGGAGGGTCATATAATGTACCTACTAAATATAAAAACTTCATTTCTTCATATGTTTTCATCTCAATAATCAATAATTTCTCATTATCAATTTTATTTCAGGGCAAGAAATACGTACCTACTTTATATTTATTATTATAATATTAATTTTCTATCAGATGTTGGATGTGATTTGTGCCAGAAGGTTGACGTGCAAAGTTGCTAAATCTGTTTCATTACAGCCGCACATAGAAGGTGAGCCGAATTAAGTTTGTATTATTTAAGGCCAGGGTCGCGTCGAGGCCAACAAACGACGCATCCGCAATACTACTAAAATTATAATTTCCTACGGGACTACAAGGCTAGGCTTGTCATTTTGCATAACGGTTTATTAACTATAATTGCTTTGTTTCTTGTGGTCACTTAGAATAATTAGAGCTTGGGAAATTATTAGCCTATGGTAGATATTTAATATATATCTGATTGATAGATACTTAGGTAAGTAATACTAATTATAAGCATATCTATCGTTTTCCTTGTATTAAAATTGTCCTCAAATAACTTTCCTCTATAATTCACATTGATTGCTTTTAGGTTTAACAAGTGGAAAATTACGAGATTTGTGTCGTGTACAATCAGAAATAATTTGAATAAGTACAATTAATTGCTAATTTCGTATTCATTCACAATGATGTTAATCCCCAGTTTATTGTGGATACTTTCTATAGAAATTGGGACTTGTCGAAAGGTAAATGTAGTGATTTTTATTTTCTGTTAGTTGTTACGATGGTAAATATTCGAAGTGGCATTAGCGAACCCAAAGAACCAATTCTGAGAACAACTACTAGATGATATAAATAAAAAAATTAAATAAAAATGCACTGCGTGCACTCAGACATGCAAACACAGACGAGTCAAACTTATGACACCCCCTAACAGATTACATGATTTGTGACAATATCGAAACATCATTTAAAATGTACCTAGTGACGGTGATATATTGGTAGATTCAGCAAAGTGCTCGATTAAAATGAACGTGGAGCAATGTTACCGTATGTACTCAAATAAAGTGAGGTGAATATGGTTTTTAAAATTCAGAGTACGTTTCAATTTGCAAATGGACTGTTGGTATGATAATAATTTATGTAAGGTAGATATTATTTATGCAATAGTATAGTCGCAGAAATTATCTCTCTCTCAACTTCGTTTCCGACTGAGTTTGGGACTGTGTGTGACCTTGAGAAACCTGTGGAAAAAAGTTAAGCTAAATGTTTTTGAAGATTCCTATGTGATTTTACAACCGACAAATACATCTCAATCATAAATTAACAAAAAGAAAAAAGTGATCGCAACATATTTAGTCAATTATTATTATTATGATAGTAACATACTCTTTCATTTCTCCGGTAACAAAAACCTACAACAATATCTTTTATACGTACCAATATTGTCCATCAAAAGTATGCAGTCCTCATAAAGGAGTCCCTTTTATTCGCTGTGAAGAGTTATTTAAGTGGTATTGTCATATGTTTTATGTATTGTATTGCAGGTCGTGTGACCTTTGTCTCGTTCGTTATTCAGGTCGAGGTCAAAGGTGTCAGGTCAGGTTCCCGCGGGTACATTAGGTAAACGATATACTAGCGCTACTACAAAGCCGCTGTAAATGGCTGGTACCGAAAGGAAAACCAATGATTAATAAGTTAATGCTAATGCTAATTATACTAGCTTAAGTGGATGTGGATTATTTGGTAGCACTTACTCTATTATTTATAAGAAAATCATTATAAGGTACTTACAGTTTCCTGTTATTGTCCCTGGTGGTATAGCCGAAGTACTTGTTAAATTATGATCTACGAAGGATTCGACTTTGGGGGTGAGAAGCTTTAAGACTATATTTCATAAGATTCGGTAGACAAATAGGTACATAAGATTGCGATTAGACTATATCTCTGTTAGGCTAGATTTCAGTTTAACTATAATCACGAATTGTCTAAATGTTATGTATTCTATTATATGGAAAACTTATTATAAGCTTTTTCGTAAACGTAGCGCATAAAGTCTTAGCTCGTAGCACTTGCTACGAAGATCTAGTTTAGTAGTTATCTACGACGTAGATATTCGTAGCAAGTGCTACAAAATTATTTTATTTAAAAATATTCATATTTTTTACAAACTTCTCAGTGTCATTTTAATTTTATAGCAAAAAAAAAAACAATTCAAGTTTACTTAAAAGTTCTTCCCCGAAGGCATCTTGCGAAATAGCGTCCCGGGTTCTGAAATAGGTATTAACAATTTTATTGTATACCTAATACAGCGTAATATCTGTCTTTTCTTCAAATCTCACAAAAATAAGTACTTTTACGAGTATGAAAAATATACAATATGAGAGTAAATTATGATAGAGCCGCCAACAGGCGCGAAATGTCATTATCATTAATCATAGTCTGTGCTCTGTGGTCAACAAAGTGACGGATCCATCAGGGAATATTCACCGCTGTACAAGAATATCGCCTTACAAGTCATCTCGTCTTTGTTTGCTTTAATCTAGGTCTATTGTTAACGCAGCGCAAATAAGCAAAACTTCCACAAATGACTTTCGATCTTTGTGCAGAATCTTAAAATAGAACCTTAAAATATAGGTAGATACTTAAACTTAACGCAGAGCAATGGCACGGAAGAATTTCGCTCCTGCTAAAGGTCAAAGTTTATAAATTTACTAAGAAAATTGGGCAGCTAGAATATAATATTTTTAAAATTGCAATAACGTAAGATTGAGTAACTGCAAATGCTTCTGCGTTAAAAAAGTTTGAACAAAAATAATGACATTAAAAATTCAATGAACATGCAGTTATTTAATTTTTTTGTATGAAAGAGTCAACAGTAACATCGAGCATATTTCCACATGGGTATAGAGGCGGAAAATAGGCATCTAGCTAGTTTAAATATATAACTCGATCATGGACGAACGAATGCAGCCATTTTCGATTCAGAATATATGAAAATAATTCCGCGGGCAATCAAATCAGGTCAGTAGGCAGCAAGGCGGAAGAAGATTGGTTGGCTGTTACCTGAGAGAAGTTTTCTCCGCTTTTGGCAAAACTACATTTCATGATATATAAATAACTCGCTTTGCCCGAACTTTCTATTTCCGTTGGATCTATTTTTTTATGGAAAGTATGAGTTATTTAGTCAGAACTTAAAGAACTGGCTATAATCATCGACATATGTGTCAATTATTCAGCTTTAACATTTATTCTTTAACATTAAAATTGAATAATAAGTTATTCTATGACTAGATTCTGTGACATTGAAAATTATTAAATCGGTTTATCAGTGAAAAATATAGTAAGGAAAAATAAAAACAACTTTATATTCTATTACAACAAGATTTTATTAAAAAACACATCTTTATAATGTTACACAGATAACATAAAAACACGACTATACCGTCTTACTTAAACGTACTGCGCGGTTTCAACTTGATGCATTTTTAAATCTTATCATCCGCGGCGCTACTTAGTCGGCAACTTTACACTTCACAATAACTTACGTACAAACTGAAAAGCATGAATAAATAAGGACACACTTTTGAGGTGAATACTTAAACATAAAGTGATAAATGTGTTTCCAAACACAATATGAATAACAACTCTTCAAGCGTACGGACCAATCAAATCATAATGAATATACACTTAAATACACAATATTCTGTCACATAATGAAAAAATCTTATATCGACATTCGAACTATGAAAACCATTTTTAATTAAATGCGAAAATTAATGAGAGCATGTGCGGTTGACAGGCATGATTGAGTGCCAATAAGTAATGAGAAATCTAACAATAGCCATGTATCAGGCCAGCCGTATTATTAATGTGGTTCTCATGCTGTCTGAACTGGACTAATAATTAAAAACAAATTATTTATAATTAAGCCGCTGTCTGAGGCCAGACATTTAATTGAATATGAAAATGAGCTCTACGAAATCAAAACTACATTCTGTTTTATTAACTTATTTATTGGTATATACTCTATATATAGTTATGGTAATTTGTTAAGGTCATATAAATATTATTATGAACATTTCAAACTTCAAATGGATTTTTACATTTTCTAATCTAAAATCAAGATAAAATTGACGACGGTTAGCTTTTTGTTAACGACTCTAGGGCCCGTTTAGGATGTAAAGCTACAATGTACTATATCTACAATCCTACTCATTCATTGGTGTCTGTAGCAGTAGGTTAGAACTTTTCCGCTAACGAGACACTTTGAAAACGTGTTCAAGTAGGGAGAAGTCCGCCTAAATGATCAGCAAACTTGCACCGGCTAAAAAGCTTACGTAACTTGTGTGGCTCTAGACTACTTCGCTGGCCTCATTTGGGAATGGCTACTTTATCCCTTTAAGTTTTTATTAAGTTAGGAACAGTAGCGAATTAGATGATTCTATAAATAAAAAAACTTCGTCTCGAGCGATATATGTACTTATTATGATGTAGGCGAACACCCTAAAGAAAATTCTTCCTGACGTTGAAATTGATTGATGTTACATAATGAATTGGACATCGAATTATTTGTGGTGAAGTCGCTGTTTAGTCAGAGTAGAGACCTTCGTACAGAGAGCGTGGCATGTGTTCGGCGAGCAGAGACTTTAGCTTCTCTCTGGGAGAGACGGGCGTGTACCGAGCCAGCGGGAAGGTGCGTGTCACACCATCGCTCAGCGCACGAGTCACTGCTGTCAAGTCCGCATCCTGTAATAAAATATTAACACTTTCTAATATTAACACATTATACTTCACGGATTAACAAATAAAAGCTTTTTCTTTCAGCTGTAAATAAAGTTACAGAATAAACTAAAAAGTTTTCGCATGAGATGGAGCCTATTGATCTCACTTCGGGTGGTTAGAGTTGCAATGAAGAAGTTAGAAAATGCCAAGCTAGCTAGTGAATATTTAAGCTAAGTAGTTTTAGATTTTAGAATGAATTTTCTTTTTGATATGCGATAATTAGCTTTTCAATCCATAGGGTTCCAAAATGTATAGGTTTTCTAATTTTATTGACGCCAAAGAACACGATCTCGCTTAGATAATACCATTCACCGTCAGCGTGGGAATGCAGCTGGAGGTTTTGGCTCGATGCCACAGAATATCCAACCTTCAACATTAAATTTATTTAAGAGTTTAGTTCGAGTTAAAAAATATATTGTATTATTAGAAAGGCAAAACAAAAATGTATTTTTCTTTATGAAGTTTTTCAGTCTATCACGATGTACAGCTTTTCCTTTTAAGCGTCAATGTGATGAATGAATTTTCTTCAGAAAAGTCATATACACATTATTCTTGGAAAAAATAAGATTGGTAGAGTATGCCATATGGTGTTAAGTCTATTATTTGTGCATAGATTTTGTAAATTTGAGCAATACATAAACGTTTTTGAATAAATAAAATATAGGGTAGTTGATAAAATACCGCGCTTTTGGTGTATTTCTCGAGGCTGCGCAGGGCCTGCTCGAAGTAGTCCTCCCCGTACGCGCCCTTCTGCTCGTCGCTGAGCCGCTTCCACATGTCCCGTGCCTGCTCCAGCAGCTTCTCTTCAGACAGCCAGGCGCTGCCGGTCGTGTACTCTCCAGCCGCCACTACCACCTGCAAATTATTTACAACTAGTTGTAGCCTGTAACAGGAGGTATTTAAATCACTCTCCCAATGGTGATCAAAATTTTTGAGCTCCTTTAGACTTGTCACGACTGCTAAAGCAGTCGTAACAATTAAACTTCTTTTGTCTTGTCGAGCGTCCATGACTGTTAAGCCGTTGGGATCGGTTGTATTTGAAGTCGATAAAATACCACCAATCCGCAATGAGCCCGCGTGGTACTATTATACTCCTTACTCCACTTTTAAATAAATAATAATAAATGTTCTATGGAATAGACTAAGCTTAATAAGTTGAACTAAATTGTAAGAAGCAGATTTGACTAGTTCCTAAGTACACTTCGTTAGGTCTATTATTCTGTTCAGTAGATGTACGAGTATCTCATAATCAGTATATTCTGAGCTACTTCTGCAGCAAGGATGATTAAAACAAAGCAACTTATTACAGAAAACATTCTCTTATATCTTTGAAATTTATTTTTTAATACAATCCTTTCAGAGCTGAGCTGCATAGGTTTTATGTTTCAAATAACGGCAAAATTTCTTGTATTGTTCATGTAGATATTATATTTGTATAATTATTCATTAACATTCACTAGGGACAGGTAGTAAATGTATGAATATGTACTACAACATTATAAAAATAAGCTTAAGATTAATTAACATGAAATTAATTTAGGAAATTATTGTCATGTTAAATTACATGGAAATCAATATGCGACATCTCTTTTATTTTTAAGGAATTTTTTTCTTGCATTTTATATAGAATTGCTGCATATTTGAGCGGCGCTGGGTGGGAGCTATTAATCAACATTATTACATAGCAGCATGGGCTAGTGAATATTCATCAACCTATTTTAATATTCAGGGGTGGTGGGTGCGAATGAAGCGATATAAAAATTGTGTTCCTACAAACGAAAAGACGTAGATATTATACGTCTACCTTAGATTTGGACCACTTCATATCCTCCCGTGGATGCCGAAGCGACTAAGAGACACGAACCTCGGGCAAGAATAGTATTCCCAAGGAGACTTGATATCAGGCGGCCGGTTGTAAAATCATAGCCGGGTCTTTAAGATTTTAATGATTTATTTTTTACGATTTACGGCGTCACTGCCCTGAACGCAACTGGGAACACACGAATATGAGGAAAATAGATCATGACGATATGTAACATATAAGCAGAAAATAAACCAGACAGGGGAAGTATATACACTCGATATTATGGTAACAGTGCTAAAGTACTATATCCACATTAAAGATGAAAGTGTTTTGCGTAGTAAATATTGCAGGGTGCTTAGAATAAGCTTATTACCGTATTTATTATTTATTATTATTACCGTAGTCATTATATTTTCTTGGAAATAATTATAGATAATACGCAGGTAGAATTTCGGACAGTGCTCTGTGTTGCTAGAGTAGTTATCAGAGCATAGAGTAGAACATAGAGTAGCCGTCGGAACATTTGACAACATCTTTGATGACGTTATGTATGTAAAACAAAGTCATGGAATTAGTAGGTATTCCGTACAGAAGTACTTATTAAATCCATGAACAAAATATATAAAAATATGAAGCAGATGGTACTCACAACGTCGACGCCTCTCGGTTTCAGTTCCCTGCGGAGGCAGGCGGCGAGTGCGTCAAGCGCGGCGAGCGAGGCGGTGTGCACGCCGCGCACGGGCGCCGCCACGTGCGTCAGGATGGAGGAGGCCAGCACGACGCGCCCGCGCGCTCGTCTCACTAGCGGCAACATCACTTGCACTAGGCGGGCCGGACCTAGACAATAAGTATAGAGTATTAAAAAGTAAAGTAAGTTAAAACACTTATTTTGCACCAAAACAAAATGAACAAAACAACTAGAAATATGAAATATGGCGACCGTATCGCTAGTGCAATCTCTTTTAAAAATAACATTTAAACAAGTATTACATTTCTAGAGTTCTATACAAGTGTCTTCAATGCTGGTCTGGGAGAAAAATAAAAGCATGGTACGCTAGCAACTTCTTCTTCCACGCGGATTGTGAAAAGTAATTGATTGTGAAAAGATTGGGAAAGGACTATAAACATTCTTCTCAGAGGCATTCTTCATTTTATGTAGTATTTAATAAGTATAAAATGTACTCCTACTACAGACTCATACCTTATTCAAAAATGTTTAATCACTAAAATACTTTTCCCAAACAAATATATTCCTATCGAAGCTAACTCGAGTAGAAATTCAGCATCAGGAGTTCAAAATGAACAACGTGTAGGGAAATACAAAGAAAGCTTTGTAATAATAAAGATTCGGGGTCAGTCTTTAAATACGAAATGAACTGTTGTACAAAAATCATTAAATAATTTATATTATTTTAAAACAAATCTGTGTCACACTGTGTCTATTAGGTATACTGCAGTATTAAGTAGCAGTATTTGCCCATAATTTTTTTAAAACATCAAAATTTCGGGGAAACAAACTTATATATTTTTATACAAAAATAATATTTTACTTATTTAGTTCTATTATTTAATGTAATAATTTAATATTTGGATAAACAAATTAGGGACTTAAAAATGCGACGAATGAAAAAAAAATGAATGAAAAAAAAAATATAGCAGTACTTAATACTTCTCAACCATCGAAATTCTAATGGTCAATAAAAGGGTTTAGTTAATCATATTTTTTTCCCAACGCATTTACAATAGAAACACACGTTTAGAAAAATCTCACGTCAGATTTGAGGGGTAAAATAAATGTATATATGTAAATGGGGGTTGTAAATATTCATTGTAAATAGTCCCCACTATTTTACAATGGCCATGGCTATTTACATTATCATTCTAAACATTAAATCTAGGAAATTGCATGTGTGATTACAGTGAGACCGGTTCTATTATTATGTACAGAAAATTACCTATAACCTTTTACGAATAAAAGAATAGATTACACGAGAAAAAGAAAGAGATTTCACATGCAGTTCTAAAATACAAGTAACGCCATCTACACAAGTCTAGTTGCGTTTTTAATCAACCCGCTACGCCGTAGCGGTTCGTAGCATCGCTCGTAGCACTCACCCAAAAGGTTGACCTCCATCGCTCGCTTGATGACTGAGAACGGCACCCACTCGAGCTCGCCGAGAGCACACCACGACTCGCAGTTGACGACTGCCCACAGCCCCTGCGCGCCATCTGGCAGATGGTCCACTATGTATAGAGACGCTGAAAGAATCTGGCGAAACAGACATAGTAGTTTAGTTGCGAACAAATAGATCTCTTTTGCTGGGGCTTTAGGTCGAATGCTACGTTGGGTCATGCCGCTCCGTTGTGTTCTGTTGTTTTCCATAGGTTTTGATGTTCGTCGATTTTCTGTCCGTCAATGAATGCCAAAACAAAGGAGCAAGACTGAGCAATGGGATTTGGCTCTTAGGTAAATAAAAATTTTAAAATTGGTTTGTCCTTATTTGTACTTTATAAGAAATGTAATGTAGTTACCTACTTAAATATGGTTAATTATATGACAAGGAGAAGCTAAGCTACCAATCAGTGATCAACAAAAAGAAAAAAAAAATGCCACAGTGTATCAGCTTACACAACAACGTGTCTAGTAATATATCATTACTAGACAATGTGTCTAGTAATATATCATTATACTTACTTATAAGAAAACGGAATATTTAATTGAAGTGAATAAAACTATATACTATTAACCTGTTGTTCCGATATATATTTTAGTTTTAATAAATTAATTAATTCTGCGAAAATTTAATTTAATTTAAAAAATTAGGGCAATAACGTCTATCCACACCCAATTTAATAATAGTAAAAGATAAAACCTTCGCCGGGGCAGGATTATGAAACGCGAGCTTTCTGCGTGGGCGACTTAATTAAGCTTGTGTAGTTACATACCGGATTGATGTTCCCCGGGAGCGGTACATGCACTAAAATCTACAAGTATTATAGTGGGTTAGGAATTACAGACCGTCAGGAATATAAGACTACAAAGCGGGATTATATAATGGATAGTTGAGTATTATCGTGGAAATGTTAATAAGCTTTGTGAAAAATTAACCGAAATTAGTTATATAAATTTGAATACACACATTTATTACTACACAGTCGACGTTTTCTCTTTTGAAATACTTATGCTTTTTGAAGAGTGAGATAACAATAAGAGATTTTTATTACAATTCTCGACTGGTGGCCGTACCTGCGTTTCAGAAGTGCAGTCAAGCTGCAGTGTGTGCAGTCGGCCGGAACAGTCCTCTTTTAGCATGTCTGCGTCGATGTTGCCAGCTTTATTTTGGAAGCCGGCGAACACGTGGTAGCCCAGGTCGTCCAGCCGGCGCGCCAGCGCATTGCCTAGGACGTTGTCGCAGCCCGTCACTAACACTGCCTTCCCGGCCGCAGTCACCTGTTCAAAAAGTTTTAAGGTTCATTATTTTTTAATAAATACTACAGTCGTATCACTTACTGACGATAATAAATTTAAATACAAGAGTGCTTATCACCATACTCATGGAGGTTGAAAGTATTTAGAAAGAATTTAAAGAAGGAGCTGCTCAAGTTTGCTTTTGGGCATTTTCAGGATTTTCTTAGTACGTCAATGTAAATAAGGCCCTAAAAGACATCAAAAACTATCTGGTAGTTTTAACTTATTACAACGTGAAAGGCGTAACTTTATAATAACAGTGACAAAAACAATTAAGTTGTAAGTTCTTACGTACTTGAAGCTATTTTAAAATAAGAACAAAAGTTGTAAAAATATGTTCTATAAACGTACACGGCGGACAGTTACTTACATAATTAATTGGTGTGGAAAAATGGGGAATGGAACGTAACAGCTCATTCATATTATCGTCACGCACACACGACCACATTTATGACGACTTATTTTCCACAATATTTCGAAACTACTTAGGTACTTTCGGATTTATTTAACTTACGTAAAGCGTGGGGTGGGGGCGTTGTTAACAGCACGAAGTTTTTAAACCTGATAATATTTTAGTTAATTTAAATATTTTTTATATTTCAAGTAACGTCGAACTATCCAAATTGGTATAAAAAATGACATAATAACTACTGACTTTATTATGGAATTTATACTGTCTGATAATCATATATATATATAATAGATCAAGCTCTGCTCATTATATAAATACAATGTTTTACACAACTTTAAACTTGATTATTTGATTTTATAATTTGCCCTGTGTGTTAAATTATAGTATCGGCGCATTGCTTAGACTTTGTTCTGACAATAATAACAGATGCTTTATTATTACTGTGAGGACAAAAGGAATAATTTTTCATCTGTGAATGAAGGTTTCGTAGTATTAGCGAGTAATGTGCAGACGACGAAATTAAGTTTTCGTCGAAAATAGACGGCGACAGCTTGATGGATGTCCGTTATAATAATCGTCGAGTGAATATTTTATTTAAGCATTTGGTGCCTATTCGTATAAAATAATATAAGTACAGAACAATTTAACATTTTAACCAATAGATTGATTTTTGTCAATTGATTGAATTTCAATAGCATTTCATTGGCTACCAGCCAAATTATTTCAAATTCCTGATATGGCTACGTGAAATTTCCCACGTTCTCCAACCTGCATGGGTAAATTTCGTGTTCATATTAGACAACATCTTTGATGGATGGGTAGAAGAAACTATTGTGAAGTTTACTTTTCATTAAATTAGTATTAATATATATATATATATATATATATATATATATATATATATATATATATATATATATATATATATATATATATATATATATAAATTTGCCCTTGCTTCTTGCTTTTTGCAAGCTTTTATTCTACTTTCAATGTTACTATGCCTCTTGTGGAATCTTGTAACTCAATTTTGATATCACATATTGACAATTTGACACCAATAAAAGCATGTGTCAAAATATTCATTCATTTAGAGCCGGCAACGCGCATGTAACACACACATGTGTCCAAAGGCTGCGGTGACCATTTTCCTTCAGGTGGGCCGCATGCCTATTTGCTTCTTCAGTATTACTTATATAAAAATGAAAAACAATTAGCTATGGGTGTGACTTATTTGTAGCTTCATTTGTTTGTGGTATGCGTGAGGCAGTGACGCCCGAGGTTAACTATTTCAGGGTTGCTTGATCGTTAATTCTTAATCTTTTAATGCTCTCACTGTTCGCAGTCACGCAGCAACCACAATCACAAACTGCGTTTGCATATTTGGATTTCGGCAGCGCTTGAGCACCCTATAACTTACTCACTACTAACGGGACTAACCGTGTTGCGATTTAATTACTTTAAATATTGTGCGTCCATGATGTCCATGTTACTTCCATGTTTAAATAATATGCTTATTGAAATAAGGAAGTAATACGTCCTAATATTAAATATTAGGACGTATTACTTCCTTATTTCATGAAGGAGGAATTTTCATCTTATTTTATTCTGGAGAAATTTTCATCTTATTTTATTCTGGAGGAATTTTCATCTTATTTTTACTATAACATACCACATAAATAATTGGAACTGGACATTGTTCGTCTTAATTTTTAATTAAATTATCGCGAGCTAATCGTACTAATGTTTTAAAACAGTAACGTAGTAAAATATTTTACGAATACTTCAATTTTTAAAATAATAGACCAACTTCTAATTAGAAGTATAAATATAGTTTTTTTTTGAGTAAACCATTGTTACACTTGGGAAACTTGTTTCATAATTTCTATGGTTTTCCATCGATACCAATAAAACTCAACTACCAGCACAAGTTTCAGTCAAGTATTTTAATTGAAACACGGTTGTTGACTCCACTGAACTTCTGTTGTTAATAAAGTGAACTTTAATCAAGAAATAACTTCAACAAGTCTATATTTAAGTAAAGCAAACCGGTTAAATGGCGGTAATCAGTTTAGAAAATATTGTAGTTGCAGAAATGTGGTGAAACTTCCTTCGTAAGTCGAACTACTTAACTGGTAAAACTGAGCTTAGGGCCGTTACAGCTGAGAGTACACCCGCGCGTTCCCGCTAGAATTTTAGAGGAAGATACAATTTACAGAAGCGGCGACGTTTGAGAGGCACTCGCCTGCGTTAATTAATACGTTTGATATGATATTTCTATCACAATAAAATGTTTTGCAGTTAGTAATGAAAACAGCAACATTACTAATATTTTCTTTGGAACCATTTATTCTGTAAAAACAGGACCATTAACCTATTTTAAATCGGAGTTTAGTAAGAATTGATGACGCAAGCCAGTCTGCTGAGGTCTGCTGAAGTGTTCGCTCATATACTCCTTTCAACTTTGGAATAAAAGGTTGATTCTTGTTTAATTATGTATTTGAATTAAATCATATGACAAAGGTGTATCTTCGACTGAATTATTTATCCAGACGCCATATAAAAGCATTAACCACACACAATATATACTGATAAAGCATTATTAATAAAATCGAATTTCATCTCAGAAATACTTTTACAGACGTAAGTTATGGCAATAAGTAATATTAAATATAAGGGGATTCGTCGCCTTCGGCTCAATGGATAAACAAATTGGATTTGGTAGGTAATTTGTGACTTACTTTGAGAGATGGCTTCATACTATTGAAATATTTTAGGTATTATCAAAATTAATAAAATCAGTTCTCTAATTTAGATTCCCTTTGGTAGTTTAGTTTACTAGTGTACTAGGGGGTTTTATTTTTTATTTAGTATTTGGCTAAAATATTTACTTCTTGGCAATTTTTAATAATGACCTGCGGCGTTATCTTGCTTATTTCGAATATTTTTTTCTCAGATATCTTTTGCAAAATCCATCGATATTTTAACTTCTAAACTTAAAAAAGGGTAAATGTATTTTTTTTGTATAGCAGTAGCAATTTGCTTTCCGATGGCATGTTCCCTTGGGAGAGTAACGTAGCGCACGACCTTATTCCGCGTGTCCCGCTCCAGTGCCCAGGTAACCATTTGAGAAGCGCCTCGCCGACCCAGGACGAGAACCATCCACCCTGGGATGCTGAACTGCCATTTCTCAAACTGTCACATAATTCTTAAAACGAATCAGAACAATCATTACAGTAACTAATAATTTATCAATAAATTGGACAACAAATATAGTTTTCAAAATGTTTGCCAATTATTAGTCGCCGCGCCGTGGCAATAGTTTTTAATTTGCAACGTTATAAATAAAATATCCTTCATTGACTATTTTCAATTTAATAAAGTAAGTATAATAAACCGCTAATACTCCAGGAACTTACAAAGGTTTTTTCGAATAGTTTGAGAACCTGTGCCGTTAACGAAGTAATAAATAAATAAAGAACACCCACAAACAGTTTTTTCTATATCTAATCCACGAACCAATTCGGAATAAGTATGTAATTAAATTTAGTAAATTAAAAAATAGGTAAGTATCTAGTTGCAAAATAGAAAATAGAATAGAAAATAGAAAATTAAAAGCCTAAAGTAAATATTCAATAGGAACATGCGGTACAAGAGCGGACATTTTTCGTGCGTGCGTTCATATAGTTATAATGTAAGAATTCTTTTAGATTTTGCGGCCCAATATAGTAATTATGACTTTTTCATAAGATTCTTTTTTGTTTTAGAATAAATGTCTTATTAAATGTTTCTAATTATATATATTAAATGTTATTTATATTTATTAAATGTTTCTAACTACTACGATTAATAAATCCAGAGTATGTGGGTAATTAATGTCACCAGGAGTAATTTATCGTTCATTAACTTCCTGCTGGCTATCAGGAATGCCATAGTCGTAAACTAAACCTTTACTATTAGATAAACGAAAGAGTATTTTTACATAATTGTTATAAAAAGAAACAGTATTTCATGGTTAATAAACTATGTCTGACTTTCAAGTTATTATGTACATGGAATTTCAACCTTTTATATCCCAAACAACCGTTCTGTACAATTTATAGAATTTGGGGCTTTACCAGCTAAACCTATATATTTTTTCTCGAATTAAGGTTTGCAAAACTTTTTATTTCTTTTTTTTTATTTCCTAAACTACCCTAAAACATATTTAAATTAAAGAATTCAGGTAAAAACAGCATTACAAGTCCTAACCATATTTTAAGTATTAAATGATAATCAACAAATTGATATAGGTACATATGTTGTTGTTGTTGTGTATGTTCAATAACTTACGTACCTTACGTAATTGACACCAAAACTTTATTCCATTATTCTTTTGTCTTTACAGCCAGGTTGTAAGTACTGCCGAAGCCCAGGGGTCTGTTCTTATGGTTATTTTTAAATTAAGAATTTGAGTGTTTGACCTCAATCTGATGGGAAGTAAATATGAAGTCTAGAGTGGAGTGGTTCTAGTCTATAATCTGAACAATACTCCACGAGGAGGACAATTTCTTTCTCCTCTGAGTAAAGTGCCTGCCAGGAGTCCTTCATATAGCAAAGCGAGTCAATGTCGGAGGCCTGAAATATCAGCAGATTGTGTGCCCTCCGCACACTTCTGCTGCTCGAAGGCGTAATTAATTTACTTGTTCCGTTATACATATTCATACATGGGTTTACTTATACATATATTATGCGTAAATCTGTTTTGTGTGGTTTAGTCTGCGGCTTGAATTTGATTCTGAACGAATTATTAGTTTTATAAAACTTTTACTCCACTCTAATCCACTAAATAAATTAATTCGTTATCGTAATTTAATGTCCATGTTATTGTAGAATAGAAGAATTATTTTTTTTATAAATAAAATTTCAAGAACGCAATGTAACTGTTCAATAAATTTATAATGGTAATTAATTAGTGGAAACTATTGGTTTTTGTAACATTTTATTGTTTTCCTACATAACTGTGTGTTTCCCAAATAAAATAAAATAAAATAAATTAAAAATCGTTGATTTTGGTAGATTTCTAAATATTAGTCTACAAAAATGAATGTTTCCGATATTAATCGATTTATATCTATGGAAAGTAGCTACCTATTTACATGGTACTACCTAAATACACAAAGAATTTTAAAATGTACATTAGGAATTTTCAGTGTAGGATTTCCGGCTGTGAACATGGAGATGAAGGCGTTATTCCGGATCACGGCTCGTACGTTTCGTCGAACAAGAATATTAAAGCTGGTGGACTGGAGAACTTACCCGTCTTAGGTTATATAAATATTTGAATATCGAAGAAAGTCGATTTCACAAGTTTTTCTTATCTCTGTCTGTCTGGTATATTAATGCGGGTGATGCCGCGGGTTAAATGTAGTCTTCTATATTAGCATAAAAATAAACATTTATTTAGCAGCAAAACTAGAATATTATTTATTTTGGGCAATCGAATACTTTTTGAAAACCTCATAATGTTTCCTAAGTTTCCTATACTCAGCCCACGCCTAAGCAATATTTCGCCGGCGTAGTCGCCGCCGCGTCTATGTCAACAGCGAACGAGACATTGCGGGAAGTCGCCGCTTACTCATCCCAGCTTCATTTGGCATTATCCGAACGTTGTGGGTGGCGCTCGAAGCGCACTAGCAGATATTGCGTAGGTGGTAACTAACGACTTTCCGGAGATTTCTTTAACGCGATACTCAGATTTTATTCTCCCATTTGAAAGTTTTAATGACGCCATGTTATGTGTCATCTTAATTAGTGTGTGCTTCGAATGATACGGAACATGACATATTTAGAAAGAAAATTTACAAAGGTAATTTAAATACATTTAAATTGACTTCAATCTCTATTCATACTTTTTATTATTTGTATAGTCTATTATTGTAGTATCAATAAATTAAAATGTATATAGTATAATCAGTTGTGTATAGTATAATATGTGTAAAAATAAAATGTGTATAGTAATCAGTTTATCATATCGGAATCAATCGCATACGATTATAAAATCTGCAATATCTATACTATTATTTTAAAGAGGTAAGCGTGTGTGAGTTTGTATGTTTGAGGCGGGTAATCTCCGAAACTACCGAACTGATTTCAAAAAATTCTTTCACTATTAGAAAGGTACCTACATTATCCAATATTGCAATAGGCTATATTTTATCTCAAAATTCCCACGGGAGCCAAGCCCAAGCAACATCTAGTAACCTATATATCAACAATTATTTTTTATTTGTTTCCAGTCCAGAATGTTTGCAAATCGTAAGTAGGCGTGTGCAATGAACTTTACTATTTGAAGCTCAAACAGAACACCTTTATAACAAAGTTATATAACATTTTCACCTTTGCTCTTAATTTTATTTAAAAAGCAGTTTGTCCTAGAAACAAACCAGAGCTTGGAAGGTAAATTATTGCATGTGGGAGCAAGGACGGATATATACCAGAATAAGGAATTCATAAAGTAAATACTTCTTGTTCTTCGTGTCAGCTTGACTAATTGGGCCATATTAATATTGACCAGTACTTATGTCGATTTTGCTGATTGACGGGGAAAGAGGTACACATTTCAACTATTTTTCAAATAACATCTCAACAACTCATAGAAAATGGAAGAAAGGCAAATACATAAGTCTGTCTGTTTGGCTGCTATGGTGGCTCTCTTTCTGACAAATGCAAGGTTACCGTTAAAATAAACCTTAACATTTTGAAGATTCGACATGATATTATCAACAGGCCTGCCTGCCGACAAAACTACTTGGTAATGTTATTGTTACCAAAATCAAATCATTTATTTAGACATTAGATGTTCACAGACATCTTTTGTCATATTCTAAATTAAATAATATTTATCAAAGCTTCAAACTAGCTAGCTAAACTAGCATTTCGGAACGACCACTGCTGAGAAGAAGCCTGCCGAAAGAAACATACCTATAATATATTAATGGTAATGAAATATTTAAGAACACTTTGTAGCATGCAGCCTTAGCAACTCGGAGCCAGACAACATTTGTAATTATTTTTCGTGCGACATCTGCGGGAGGATATGGAGTGGTCCTATTTTAGGGCGGGAACACACGCCACTGTGTTCAGCACCATGTAAGGCTAGTCCTTACATGGTGGCTATCTATGTGAATGCAAAAATTGATAATTTTAAAATGTTTACTTGCGTAGTATTTAATATTAAAAAACTTGTTTTCGCTTTTAAATTAAAATATGCCCTTTTTTAACATGGACTGCATGAATAACGCTTGTTAAATGGAATCTTACAAAAGTTAAATAATTATACCATAAAAATTAAATATCACGTTTGTACTTTATTTATTTTAGAGTGCTATGAAGTATGAAATACTATGAATATTCATCGTCTCATAGGGCTTTAGGAGCCCAATTTTCGAATTTAATAGTCGTTGAACATTTTGTTATTTCGTATACGAAATCATTACTTATGTAATTGTATGTATGAGTAGGTATTTCTCGTATAAATTAAAAATATCCAAATTGTGCCCTCCTATGCACTGCGCTCATCTCGCAGGCAGCATTCTCACGCTAGATGTCAATTTGTCATTATTTAATTTTACTTAGGTACCTATTGTAGGAAATAACTACATATGTAATATTTCTCAATATAATTTATTGCCAAAAATACATAATAACATTACAGTGATAACAACATTGTACATCTTACTTTAGAATAATAACACACTGACACTTAACTCGAATAACACTTTATATTATTTTCACTAAGTTGAATACTGTCTCCGAGGGCTCACTAGCGCAGACTGAGCCGAGAGTTGTGAAAATCACATACCCCACTTTTACTCCGACCATTATGGTGTGTTATGACATAGCGATCTCTGATTGGCTAATATTTTAAATGTCATTTATAGCGGTAAATTTACAATTTGTTGAATTTTTGTGATGTTTTATGAATAACGCTAACACTATTTATTAATATCCAAGTAGCAAGGGATAGTCATTTTCCTGAACTCGTGTTATACATTTTTTTTTGATTAGTTAATGTTTTTTTATTCAATAGCACGTATACGTAAAACATATTATAGACATTCGATGTACAAAATTCAAGTTTAAGCAGCTGTTCTATATCATCGGCTACTAAATGAACAAACTCATCGTTCGAAAGCGAATCCACATGTGGAATTGAAATTCATTGGTTAAACTTAAAAATCGACCTCCGGATGCTGTTTTCGCCACAAAATCCAATTTTATGAGCTCCTTCATATGGTAATGTCTCCATATATTAATGGTAACGTAATATTTAAGAACACTTTGTAGCATGCAGCCTTCGTAAGCTGGAGTCATACAACATTTGTAATTGCTTGTTTTTTAGAAGTTCTTATTAAAATAGAAATAAATCTGGTAGTCAAATTCCCTAAGGGTGGGTTGCATTCAATGTGGACGTTAACTTTAACCTGCACGCGCCGTCGTCGTTTAGATAAAATGGCGTACTTTGGGGTTTTCTGCGCAGGTTAAAGTTCGTCGTCAAGATTCAACGTCAAGATTGACTGATGTATACTTTTATCATTTTCATTAAAGAAATATATAGAAAATATTAAATTTACGGAAAATATCTAATTGTACGATTTAATTTAAATATTTAAAGTTTAGTACAAGTATGTATGCGAGTGAATACTAACAAATTATTTGAAAATATAGTAAAGTATATTTTATTTTGTGATTTTTTGTATAATCATATGAAAATATTTCACACAAGTAGGCTGGCTATGTGATTATAAAACTTCAGGATAATCACGAACTATTTTTTAAACTTTTTCACCGCTTCCATTGAAAATTAAGTTCCGCAGCTGAAGACCCAGTGTTTGTGTAGAGGGTTTGATTTACGTTTGTCGGTGGGAGGGCCCACACGGCCCGTATCGAGATAACTACTAACTAGACGGTCAATTCTGAACTCGCAATCTAAGTTTGTTTGAAAAATGTATGAATAAATTGTAGATACGATCTGCCATTCAATAAACCTCTGCATGTCTGCGTGTGAAGAAGTCAATTTATAAACATCGCTTTCTTCAGAGATAAATACATATAAATACAGACAAGTATGACTATACAATATATAATAAAAATGCATAGTCTGAAACAGTTACAGATTATAAATTATATAATTCATATGTATTTAGATTAGATGAAAGGTTAAGTTTTCAGAATCGCCCAACTAGCTCGTGACCGCTGATCAATTTATTTACTCGGTATCGTGTGCAACTGCAACTCACATCTACTACCCACTGGCATTTAGTGCTTACAGTTACGTACGGTTGGGAGAACCGAACCACAAATTGAAGGACTTTGTGTTTCTAATTTATTTTAATTGTACATTTATTAGTCTTTGGTGTTTCATAATTAACATTATTTATATAACAATACCTAAGGAGCAATGTAAGACACTCACCCATTTCTCTTTATGAATATTGTATTAATAATTAAAGTGTTAATGAATCTGAAAATTGATAGCAGTCTTTGATTATTGCCATGGATTTGGCACTTCCCATACACCGATGTTCTTGCAAACATTTTGTTTTCAAAGGAATAAGGAACTTGCTGATATCTGGAAAGGTTAACTTCGTTAAGTAGATTGATCTCGTAATCGTCGATGTATGATGCTATGTACCAAAGATTTTCTGATGCGAATACTTTTATGTATCACTTAAAGTAGTATGTATGTATATAATCTATTAAAATTACAATATTCTAGAAAACGAAAACAGTAAGTTTGATAATGCTATGAGTAGAAAATGCTTCATGATTTTGAAACAAAGATAAATCAATGAAACCGTTTGTGTAATTTTGTATAATATGAAACTATTTATTATGAAAATAAATGTTGTCAGTACCAAACATGCGACATCATGAACACTTTATAATTTACTAGCTGTTGCACGCAACTACGCCCGCGATAGCCTATTTTTGACCTTGGGTCATTAATTATGTAATTGACATAATACCAAACTTCTTCAAATGTCCATAGTGTACCCCTGCTCTTTCGTTGATATTTTCAGAAAACCTTTAGTAGTTACTTATTACATAGAGTAGCAGGTATAACGAAAACATTAGATATTATGAAAAAATATATTTGCTCGGTATAATTTTAAATATTATAGCAATCAAAAATATTTTACTTTTTATACTTGAATATGTAGGAAGCCTTGGAATGATGGCTAAAAGTTGAAAGCAATATGAGCGGACTTGGCCTTTGATAGGCGAGTATATATAATGGCCATAGGCCTTTGTTCAGCGCGGTGAAAAAGGTTAAAAACATCATATAGTAACCATAATAGAGAATGGTTTTTATTCACTACCATTTTGCAGGTTTGGATGACGAAATAGGCCTTTCCTAAAAAATTAAAAACGAAAGTCTAGATTGGTTATCTTTCATACAAATCGGGCTTAGTGTGGAAAGTCCAAATTATACGTCGTTACTAGCTTTTGCATCAGTAGATATAGTGTGATGCGCGTACAGACTACGCGTACAGATTAAGATAGTCAAATTCTCAAAATAAATTGGTTTCTAATCGTTTAAAGACCCGATTTTTTGGCTATGATATTGGCTAGTATTATGTATAGAATATAAATATATTTTTTGGAAGTTTTTGTATTCCATGTGTCGAATTTTAAAAGATATTTACAAAGCAACCTGTATGATTATATATATATATTGATATATTATAAAGAAATACACGTTTTAAGCAATATTCAGGTACATGTTTATTTTTAAATTAACGAAGTAAAAATATAGAAATCCAGAGACCCTAGAGTAAATAAATTTTACGTTTATAAACATTGCCAAACTCCCACTCCTCGTATAAATATTACAAGCGGCTATCAAACAAATACCAGTTTTATGTATAAAACGTTTTTAGAAAATAATAAACGAATGTGTGATTGTGAAAAGAGAGGACACGATGTGTTGTTGATGAAGTACGATGAAGTTATACAACAAATTAAGTATTTGAGTTTAATTGTAATTTAGGTGTAGTGGAACTGCATGTCATCACTAAATAATATGAAACAAAGTCACCATTCGTCCGTTTCTGAACTCTCTTTTTTAAATTACGCAACGGATTTTGATCTAGTTTTCACTGTTATTTAGACAATTATTCCCGAAGGTTTATAGACCTAGTACGAAGCCGGGTCAGGTTACTAGTAGATGATAATAATAATAACAAATATTTAACTATCTTTACGATTCTTTGTCCTTTACAGAGACGTTGCGAAATTGGCAGAAACCTCATTATAAATTTACTCGGTTGCTCATACTTAGGTGTTTCCCACATATTTTGCAAATTATAGGTATTTATCGAACCACTTTGAGAGCTATAAAGTTAGATAAATTTAAAACTAAAATAAGGAAATTAGGAAGTGCTTAGAAGTACGACGCATAATATTGCTTCAACTCCAGCTTAACAATATTTTAACTTATTGCTAGTTAGCTAGGGTTAGCTGGGTATTAAGCAGCGAAATTAGTATACGTACCAATCTGTGTCGAAATAAAATTATTGCCCAAGACAACATTTTTTGATTTAAAATTAGAAACTAGAATAAACAAAACTCAGTTCAGAACGTCCCGTCCGCAAACCCAATTAATTATGTTATGTGTGCTTTCAAGATTGTCTGAGTGGAGCACGGCAACATTGAATTTTATAAAAAGTTATTCTAAAATTAATAAAATTTCAAGATATTTTTAAATAAGTAAATACATGTATTATGTAATTTTACCTAAGAATACAATAAAATGCCTGAAACTGAAAGGATAGGTGTATTGGCGCTGCCTGTGAAAATTATATGTTATAAGATAAGGTGAGATGTCGCGTGGGAGTCGTGAGCCCGACACGAGAATTGTTACATTTACCTGAAAGGAAAGCTTAATAATGTCGATATTGCCGTTCTGATGAATCAAACTTTCGCTAAGGTCCACAAACTGAAACAAACAATCTAAACTAGTCTTCTGGAGATATCTCTATAAGTCCGCATCAGCTGGATCTTCAAAAGGTTAACAACATAAGTTGTTAATTTATTCTAGATTCTTTTTTATTCACGTACTTTTTGTCAAAACCTCTTTCGTAGTATTCCGAATTTTAATGTTCTGTGAATTGTGATAGAATTATACGATAGGGCGAGGAGATGGCGAACTAGTTCAGCACGGTGGCTGCATCATCTTCAACAATGTCCCATGGAAATTCCTGCAATTACCTGCAGATTGTGGTAGAACCAGAGTGAGCCGGTAACAGAGATGGCGAACCAGAGGAAAAGCGTGAACACGGAGATCTGGCTGAGGTGGAGCGCGTTCAGAACCGTGGACAGCACCACGGCTAGCGCATGGCACAGCACCACCGGCAGCGCGCAGCGATCGATGATGTCCCATGGCACTTCCTACAATGTAAACCCCACTCAATTTATCGATGTCATTAAGTATTGTAATGTCGGATCGAAGATAGCTTTCCAGGATGATAAACATTTGGATTGGATGTCAAAAATTTCAGTATTTATTATTTTAAATAACTATGTCAATCTATTTCTATGTAATCAATTTTCAGTATTTATTATTTTAAATAACTATGTACAAATAGTTAGGTTTATTTACTGCAATCTTCTCTTTAACACAAGATTAGTTTTAAAAACAAATTAAATTATTTTTAACCCACACCTTGACGTAAAGTACAATTAATAAGTATTACTTTAATTGTGCTTCGGAATCCAAAATTATTTCATAGAGAAATTATCACGTAGACACCGAACACAATAGAGTACTTAGTAAGTTACAAGTGCACTTAATAATTTTTTTACATATAGTTACTAAACAAGAATAAATTATTGAATACTAGCTGTTTAGCCATGAAAGTGTGACGTGCAGACAGGCAGACTTTTGCATTATTATGTGGATTGGTTTATACAGTAATTAATTTATTGTAAAAGAAAACAAAATACTAGCTGCTTAGGTACGCCTCCGACAAATGTTCCGTTTTGATGTAAACATTTCATATATGCGAGAAATTATGCTTTTTTTGAAGCATATCACTTATTTTTTACTAAATTTGATATTTTTTTTTGTCATTTAAAAAATGACAAAAAGTCATTTAAAAATGTAAATATAAGAAAAATAATAATATCATTATTCACTCCTTTAATAACTGATGTTAGGTTAGATGCTGCCATAACTCGTAAGACATTGTTATTTAGCTGAGAACTATTATATCCAGAGGACGTAGCCCGGTACTAGGATCCGACCAGGTGAAATAAACACTAGACGCAAATGGAGACAGATCTTCAAGAATCTTCATCGGTCCTTCCTTTATCCAATACGAAAGAGTACTTACCTGTGATTGCGACTGTGGGTTTTTGATGAGTGAACCTCTTCTAGCCGAGGGCCTCCTGTGCATGGAGGGCGCTGTGATGGAGGCCCTGCGCGTCACGTCTCCGGCCACCATCCTAGCTGCACCCGGTACTATCCACTGAACACAAACCACTTCTTACAACGCTCACTTCTTTATCAATTACAGGGTAAACTAACTTTAAATTGACTGTTTAGATTTACGATTTGCGGGTGGAGTTTAAATTCTGAAATGATTACAATTTTGTTGCTTTCGAGAATAATTCTCAGAGTCCTTTAGAGTTAAATTTTACAATCAATGCAGGATAAGCAGTTGATTACATTTTACGTTTTTCTATCGCTCGTAGACCAGCATTCCTGATTTATTAATTACTAGCGGCTGTCTACTACTGTCCCGGCTTCGCTCGTGTAAAACGTAATAAATTATACACACTAAATAATCACACTATCTATTAAAAACCCGCATCCGTTACGTAGTTTTAAAGATCTAAGGCTACGTATATAGGGACAGACAGACAGCGGGAAACGACTTTGTTTTATACTATGTAGTGAAATGACATCACTATATTTGTACAGTTTCAGCTATACGTCACCAACGCTGTTGTTTATTTCAGTAAGTAATATTGCTAATGAAAATTGGTAAGGTCAATCGGGTCACGCGTTATAAGTGGACTCCGGGGAGGCCTGGTGATCGTAAATAGAAAGTGCAGCCGATGTAAATGTCGCGAATCGTTCGTCAACAGCGGCCGGGCAACGTGTGTTTATTTTTATGCTGAGAACGGTCACTGCGACCTAAATCATCTTCACCATCCAAACACAGTTAACCCCCGATTCAATAAATTCAATCAAAAGGTGTTATAAGTTCAAAATTTTGTATGTATGTTGCTATCAATGAAAAGGTCTAAATGGTTCTCAGGCAAAAATCTAATCGGCCGTTTCAAGATTATAAGCGCTTTTTTAGTTGATGTTGAAAAAATTTTCATATTTATAATGTCATGAATTCATAAGAAAACCAGTTCAATCCCTACTGTAAATTTTGCATTGAAAGTGGAGACAATTTGGTATCTTCAGCCCTATCATAATATTATTTGAGAAATCAATTGATAACATAATCATGCAGGTATTTGTTTGGTCTTTCTTTTTGAGAAATAATTATTGAATTTGTCTACATATAACAAGGTTCAAGGTCCTTTCAACCTTTCAATATTTTATTCTTAAGCAGCTCGGTACAAGAACGTACGCCATGGAATAAATAAATTATGCAGTGTACGAGTTCGCAGTTTATATTGAAAAACAAAACAATACGAGGAGCTTAGCAAAGAAGGCTTTGGAATTATAAAGTGAATTACTTTTGACAAATAAATTTGTACCATTGTACCTACTGATTTTTACCGACAAATTGCTCGAAATCATTCAAAAATAATTCAAGTGCCTCATTGTGTATTTGTCCGAAACGCCAAAACGCTAGAATTATTTTTGAAGATTCAAAAGTGCTAAAAAATTCATGACTTTAAACATGTTGTCTTTTTTTTCGCCACAGTGGCCGACAACAATATAAATTCAAACAAAAGCCAACACGAGGCCTCCACTAATTGTTTTATTTTTCATTCCTTCAGAATTTCTTTTGAAGTACTCACTTTCGGTCGAGGTGAAGGAGAGAAAACAAAAAGTGCTGTTTGTGCTCTAGTTCAAACGTGTTTTTTTCATTAACAATGCTGATTTGTTTTTAAAACAATTTATAGAAAAAAGTTTTGTTAATAGAAAACTGTAAAGACATTTAGAAATTTAAAAAGAGTGTGTTTACAAGAAAGAATTTGAGAAGGTGTAACTTGTAGCTCCAAGCAGTTTTTTTTGTAATTAGGAGTTTTCTTCATTATGATTATTTATTACTTTGTTACCTAACTACTACACGTTCAGTGCCAGCGAAAAAAGTATTTCTCCCTTTCCCTGAACCAATCTCTCTGGTTTTTATCATATTTATTTTACCAATACACTTAAAACTGATATAATAATTTTAGAAACAGATTCAATATTTTATAGAAACCTCATGGAATAAAAGCCATATGATTAGGAAGACATTTCTCGGAATCTAACTACCTATCTTTTAATTAGTACCTAATGCGTGAATCTGTAACGGTTATGTTATGTAGTTGTATAAGATAGGAGAAGTTGCGATAGTCCCGAGGCAAAAATATCAGTGACATCGGCCGCCTCCCACGGCCTAATGTATGTTTAGTAGTTTTCACTCCCGCCTTAATTTAATCGTTCAATTTTAATTTGTTTATTAATAAAATGGTGCGACCGATTGTGAGATTGTATGTTTAATACATACAATTTAATAAATAGATAAGATTTGATAAAGTAAAGTCTGTAGAAGTATTTCATAATATTTTCTGTTTTATCCACATTGCTAAAGAGGTAGAGTACCACCGGGGCTTTTAATTCGTAAAACACATTAAATTTTTCAAAGTAGGTACGTGAGATACGAATTTTTCTACTGCTGATATATGTATCAACTGCTATTTTCTGTTATCCTATGTAAAATGTATTAGAATGTTAATCTACTTTAGATTATAGGATAACTTCAAAAGGCAGATAACTAAAGCGAAAAAATATTGTGATCTGTACTGAGTGAATTTATGTACAAAGTAAAAGCAGTCGTTAATAATGTACATATGCTTGCGTTGAATTATTTAATGAACATTCATTGAATATTAGGATATGATCAATCAGGTGATAGACTTAAATTATCTGATATAAATTTTAAAATAAAATTGAGTAAATCTTTTTCAATGTTTCGTGACACCTGACATTTTCCTGAATATAGCTAGCCCACGCAGCGGGGTAAAATAACCAAATTGAATTTGTAAATTTGGTTTGAAGCGCCGCTGCCGTGTCTTTATGATCACCGGACCACTGAACGAACCTCTCTACCATCACTTTAATAAATGTACTTAGCGTTCACCGAGCATATAGAACTGATACGATAACTATCATGAATATGCACACATGTATTAATTTGAGTTATAGACATTATCCATCCGTTTGAAATTTTCATTGAATTCGTAGATATACTTAAGTATTTTTAGGTTTAAGTTTTGACCATAGAAGTAGTATATTATGTACGGATAAACTTTAACGGATACAATGTTTATGAAAACAATATTCTAATACGATTATTATGACACGTACAATATTGTGGGTAAAGTAGGGAAAGTCACTCTCGCGCAAAGGAGAAGGCGCTCGGGCGGGCGGCCGCACTCGATCGCGGATGCTCACTGGCCTGCGCGAACGCATACATGTTGGTTCCGAATTTAAATAAAACACGTACGTACATTATTATTTATTGCCAGATTTCGACTAGATTGTAAAATCAGATATCTACTCAATGTGCCGACTTGAATGTTTTTGGCAAAACATCTAAACATTAAATCAACTCCGGATAGAAATAGCTATTTATAGAATAAAAATGTTATAAAAACAATGTTTTCTTTTATTTTAACGCCACTATAGTGATTAAAATTTCACAATGATTACGAAATGGATTTTCAGTGTGATAGTTAGTAGATAGTTAGTAGTTCAGTAGATAGGTATGTATAGTTAAGAGTAGCTAATTTGTAGTGTCATAAATTTCATTTCTTGAAGGTTTTTTTAATAAATAAATCAATATTTAATATGTAAAACAAAATAAAAATAAATTTTATGCAATGTTTTTCCAGAATTTATGTATTTTTCCAAATGTTTATACAGCCAACAAATATAATGTTTAAGGAGCGCCTTCAATGGGCAGGCCATGTAGAAAGCATGGAGAATGACAGAACACCTAAAAATCTCCTAAATGGTAGACCCGACGGGCGGAGACCCCCTAGAAGGCTGAAACTGAGATGGTTGGATGGGGTACAGCACTAAAGCACTTGGAGTTCGAGCATGGAGAAATGAAGAAGAAAAAAAGAAAAATAGACAATATTGAGGGACCCCAAGAGCCTCTTATTCGGAAACTATTACATTGTAATAATTTAAAAAGATTAGTTTTATTTCGATAACATTGTAATAAAAAAAGTAAGATACATTGAAAATTAAAACTAAAATATAAATACAATAATAATATAATTAAAAACAATAATATCATGAAAAATATATGTACTGTATTATATATTTGTAATAACGCCACAAAATCCTAAGCGACTTTCAAAATAAATTCCGCACATCAAAATTTCTAAAAAAAACACTAAATTCCCTATTTACGTACACTTTTTTTATGTATCCTTTTCAAGAATATTTTAAAATTAGAAATATGATGAACCAAATATCCAGCTATGCTAATTCATATAAATGACACAATATACGAGTTGCAAAGGCACATTGCAAACAACAGAAGCTTAATTTTGTATTTGCAATTCAAATGGAAGTTTATGCTGCAGTTAGTTTCCGATTTACTTCCGTAAGGTTTAAATATTCAACGTATGGGGGCGGTAAATGAAAAAAAAGGAAACGTATGATTCCCGCTCTAGAATAATATATTTTTTAATAATGAGAGTATGGAGCGACGAATATGAGCAAACATTCGTGACCTAGATTTTACCCATTCTAATATAATATTAATATATATATATACATTTACTCATACAAATTTTTTGTTAGTAAACATATAAGGTAGAAATAGAGAAACGTAGCAGACGCTGGTCTAGACTTCGAAGGGATACTTGTGGGATTTCCAATAATATTCTGCAATGTACTGGACATTAACCATCAAGTAACATTGACATCATCCTGTAATCTTGACCTATTTGTAGAACCGATGCACTGGAAGATATTGATAGATTTAAATAACCTTCACATTAATTTACTGAGACTGGCTTTTCAGTGTTCAATATTTATTAGCACAATAATTAAAATTGTCGACAGAAATGTAACTCTGTCGACAGAAGTATTTTTTTTATATAAAAAGATTATATTTAATATAATAATAATAATAATAAGCCCGCAGGGCAGCTTGTGGCGAGCTTTTGGGGAGTAGCGACCCCACGGACCTGAGTGCTCCCAGGGGAGGCCCCTGTTCCTCACCTCCGCCTTCCTTCCCCAAGGTCGGAGTGGAAACCGAGAGGTAACAGGACCCCTACCTCTGGCTTGCCTTCATCGGCCGGCCAGAGTGGAGTCGCGAGAGCTATATGCTCGAAGGGTGGAAGTGTAAAATGTCATAACGCCGGGGGCGTCTGACTGGATCACCACGATTTCGCGCCCCGCAGACTCACCTCTCTACACCCTTAGCCGCTCACGCCAATGTTGCCCCTTTGGCGCCAATCGGGGCGACTGATTTGAGGGGCCCATCCAGTGAGCGGCGAGTCACCACCTGCCACTGAATAGTCAGTTATCATGATTATGGCAGGTGACCGAACTCTTTGCAATAGCCCATTCTCAGTCCATCCAAATTTCATTCTATAGACCAGTACTTCTATCCATTATTCTGCAATAGTTCACACTCCCGCCGAGACCTGCTCATGGGCATATCATTTTATTGGTATATCCGGGAGCGGGTCTTGGCGGGAGACCTACACAACATCAAAATTCTCCAAAGGGCCTCTACGTGTTGGATCCATATCCCCACGCAAGCCTCTCAAAGGACCGGACTTAGTGCCGTGAATCCCAAAAGGAGATACAAATAATAATAATATTAAGCCCGCAGGGCAGCTTGTGGCGGGAGTAGCGACCCCACGGACGTGAGTGCTCCCAGGGGAGGCCCCTGTTCCTCACCTCCGCCTTCCTTTCCCAAGGTCGGAGTGGAAACAGGACTCCTACCTCTGGCTTGCCTTCACCGGCCGGCCAGAGTGGAGTCGCGAGAGCTATATGCTCGAAGGGTGGAAGTGTAAAATGTCATAACGCCGGGGGCGTCTGACTGGATCACCACGATTTCGCGCCCTGCAGACTCACCTCTCTACACCCTTAGCCGCCCACGCCAATGTTGCCCCTTTGGCGCCAATCGCGGCGACTGATTTGAGGGGCCCATCCAGTGAGCGGCGAGTCACCACCTGCCACTGAATAGTCAGTTATCATGATTATGGCAGGTGACCGAACTCTTTGCAATAGCCCATTCTCAGTCCATCCAAATTTCATTCTATAGACTTCTATCCATTATTCTGCAATAGTTCACACTCCCGCCGAGACCTGCTCATGGGCATATCATTTTATTGGTATATCCGCGAGCGGATTTTGGCGGGAGACCTACACAACATCAAAACTCTCCAAAGGGCCTCTACGTGTTGGATCTATATCCCCACGCAAGCCTCTCAAAGGACCGGACTTAGTGCTGTGAATTTATAAAAGGAGATACATAATAATAATAATAATATTCTTTATTTCGAGCATCAAGACTCGTACAAAATTTTTGTTAGTAAACATATAAATAAATTTTAAATATATAATAATATAGCTTGGATAGTAATAATGGAATGCCCAAATATCTTTTTATATTTGTTTTTATAATTCATCTAGTTTACGCCGAGTTGTTGCGTTGGGATAATCCCTAGTGATTATTTTGTGTACAAACGCATACAAATGCGAGTATAATAATGCTCGTCGAAATGTCGACCTCTGTGGTTTATGGCCATCATGCAGGATTGCTATAACACCGGAGGTCCCGGGTTCAATCCCCGAACAGATGATGGAAAATTATTTTTTCCAGAATGCGCTGGATCTCAAGATCCAACATAGACAAACATTCAAATGTTTGTCTATGTTGTAAAATAAAGTTTCGTATTCACATACGTATCGAATTTATTTAGGTTGGGTTTGGTTAATAAAATTATATTATTTTTCCCATACTAATACGTATATTGATTAGTTCAAGACTATCTTAATGCTTATAAAATGTAAATAGCAACAATTTTAATAATAATGTGTAAACAAGTAAGTATAGGAAATCGAGAGACGTTGACATTATTTTTTAAGTTTAGTATTAAATATTTTTAAAATTGCACAGTAGGTACATTTAAAAAATAATAAGCTGCGGAAACCTGAGCCTAGTAGATACCTATATATTTTTTATTTGAATGCTATAAAATAGGACTGAGGTGGAGTAAAACTATCCTTGGCCACTACAACGCCTTAGCAACGTTGCGTTTAAATATACTTAATGAAATCTTCTATAAACGTTAGATTTATAAGAACGGAATATTTAAAATAGACGGTAATCCGTGGGTTCGTATTCCTCAGCACAATGCTACACGAACGAGAGATTAAATCTACAGCCTGTTGCTATTGTGTGGACGTCCGCCATTGTAACGAAAGTCTTGTTCATTTTTTCATGAAATTAAATATTGTATTTGCGTCGTGTTACAACCAATTTCATTCAACTAACTGCAAAGCAAGATTTATATTTTCAGCGTGCAAAATTCTTATTTTTTTGAAGGAAGGTTATCTTCATTATGGTTTTACGTTTCGATTACAGAAATACCGTTTTAAGCTTGAAAAGATCTGAACTTTTGAATTGTTAACACTATGTTTATGCAATACGCTATTGTTGATCGGCGATAATTCCTTAATTTAACTAACAAGAATATGTTGATGTAATTTAATGATAAAATAGGCAATTAAACGTATTAAACACGGTACTTATGTACAGTTGTGGAAAACGTTGCAATCAATTAGTAAGTGTTACATAACGTGATCCAAATTCGTCAGGGCTTAGGCTCCACGGTAATAATGAACTCCTATAAGAATATAAAGTTTTTTTTCTGTAAAAATTTCGCAACAATGATATTTCGGGTATTAATATGTCGGGATAGTTCGGATCGAACACGTAGGCGACGCGACACGTCACGAAACAGTCCGATTGAACCGGTGCCAGGCGCCGACCTACCAAAATAATTTTCATCTCAGCACTCATCAGTACGTTACTTCAAACAGTATCGAGATTTGGATCGTTCATTTGGGTTAGCCAATAGAGTGATCGATTTTGTGCCTAAATCGGACATTTTATGGGTACATTTTCGTTTCACGATTCGGAAAAGAAAATAATATATTTGTTGAAGCTTTTCGTACTGTTACATTGTAAATTCGTGGTTTTGCGATATCGATCTTCAGCATATTCATCATCAGCAGTTATGGAACATTGAATAACCTGCCCATTTTGCAAATATTGCCATATCATGTCCACTTGAACCTAATTCATTAAAGTATTTTGTTATCGATCGGGATGCAAAGTCAATTTTGACGGTTACCACACTGGAGTCAGAGTTCCTAAACTGCCCCAGGACCTTGGATGTAGTTAGCCACACTTTGAACGTACATTTAAACAAGTTAGTCACTAAATTAATAAAACATAGCTTTATGTCGTTGTTATAGTATGTACAATATGGTCTGTTTGAGCTAATTATTTTGACAGTTGATATACTTGTAAATCGTGTTTGTGTTTATTGAATTTTTGTAAAAAATTGTTCAAATCCATGTTGTGATAAAGTAACTAGTGATGTGATAAATATACTAGTAAGTATAATACTGACGATTTTTACTCTGTTTCACGCGTGTATGCATGCATAGATTTTCAGATATATAGATGTTTATGTAAACAAGTTTATGTGTTAGACAAATTTAAAAAACCTCCGACTTTCAATATTCATTTCGCTACAAATTTTGAACGGCTGAACCGATTTTCATAAAACATAGCTAAGAACACTCGGGATAAAATTATCTATGACACAAAAAACTAAACGAAAATCGGTTCATCCGTTTGGGAGCTACGATGCCACAGCAGACACGTTAAACTTATAGCACCCCTCTTTTTGCGTCGGGGGTTACAAACATATCATAGGAATAGTAATCTCTGATTATATACAAACAGATTATTTATAGTAACGAATTCTGTATTTTCATTATTCTGCGATGAGAGATATTTACGAGACGAGCGACAGCGAGGTTACGGCACAACAAAACTCCGCTTAATGTCTCGACTTTCTCTGTCGCCATGAAGTTCCTACTTCTACGAGTATAACCGCCCCCTCGAGAAATCGCCCCCTTATTTACTGCGCACTATCATACGTAAATCCAGACCTGTTAGAGATCTGTAGTTTAGGTTCTAAGAAGAAATTAACATTTTCTGCTCGAGTCGTAATAAGACAAAATGCTTGCAATAACTGCTAATATAAGTATGACGCGTACTTTATTGTCACATTTACCACACTGGCTAAGAAGATAATTAAAGGGCTTAAATACTTATTTATTATGTTATATGAGAATAGAGACTTATATCTGTTCTCTTCAATTCAATTCGTTTATTCAATTCCATTCAAGTGTGTTATTGCTAACACTAATGTCAGATTTTAGGAAAATCGTCTAAAGGCATCTGACATAACTTTTACAACTACTTACCGACATCTAAGTAGTCACATACACACTAGTGAACTTAAATTTTTATCCAGTGTGCAGGTTACCTCACGAAGTTGTCTTTTACGTGGTGGATATTATGCGTGGTGCATATTACTTATTCATAAATAAGAAAGGCCTGTGCCAGCATTGGGGACGTTTATATAGCTATTGATGATGAAGAGAGAGGTATCTATTACCACACATGAATCGAATGAACGGTATTTACCTACATGCAGCCATGTAATGCTGTAAAAATTACATAGTATACAGTATTGATAACCAAATAGTGAGTCTACTTACATAAACAAATTTAGGAAATGTCTAAAGTGGATTGAGCTATGATAACTAAATTCCTTTCCAGAGCGAATTTATATCTAGCCAGATTTAGTGGAAGTGGCGCGCCGCGCAATAACACATCCGAGTAAAAATAGCCAACTTTGTTTTTCCACGAACTTTTCAGTGTTGATGGAGTTTCGATACGATATTGGTTGGTCACTGAACTAGTATTTCTTAACGAAAATAGATTTGCTAGTATTTACTACCTGTTACTTGTTATAAAATAATAGTTTTCGTGTAAACTTTCTTTAGAGTCTATTGAATAATGGATTGAGTCTTTTCCACGATTTTTAAACGGCTTTTTAGGGTTATAAGAAACATGACAGAGGTTTTGAAGCTGTTCGTATTGCAAATTAAAGAGCTTAGCAGTTCCAACATTTACCTACGGTGATAATAATCACAATGTGACTGTGCAATTAACAAACGTTCAATAAGTCCCGGGAATAATTGAACATAGAAAAAGAGCATTGTAGTAGAATTTTGTTTATTCTTTTTCTAAAGTAGTTCATCAAATTATTTGTGGGTTTTTGTTTGAAATCGAACCATTGAATATAAAGTTATCTACATTTTCGATTTCGAAAACAATTGAAAATTGAGACTTTTTTTATTCTACACTACCTATTCACGATTATGTTTGAGAAGAAAAAACACCGTACAAGCACAATAGTGGGTTATAAAGTGTTTTCAGAAATATGCTTTATCTACAAAATCATCGATCAGCCGGTGGTATTCCCATTTCAAATATTTACACAAATGAATTCATATTTTGATATATGCACGAAATAATATTAATTCTGATAAGGGAAAATATGAAAGTGGCAAATTTCATAACCGACTATGGCAGTGATTAAACTATAAAATCATCTCGAATGATAATATCTTTAACGAAATTATGTATTGGGATTAGAATTCGTTTCGACTTTATTTTTAAGATAATATATGGCCCTCATCAAAATATTAGACTATACTATGAGCTATTTTGAAGCTTTGAATAAATCGTTTTATATTTATGAAATGCAAAGCTTTAAAAACTTTTAAATAACAAAAGACTTTTTTTATATATTTAATCATGGGTTTTTAGGAACGACTTGGTTCTACGTATAAATTGTTGTTGTTTATCCTATCAACATGTTTTAACTATTAAAAATCTTGGAAATAGACGTTTAAATTTTCTGGTATACGACATTATAACATAATTGTACCAACGTTAGCTGTTTATCTGCTAGATGAGTTTCTCGCACTACACTTTTACTAAAATGTCAAAGTAGATGCACATTTCATGCTTAAGTAAGCACAAGCAGTAAATATAGTTAAATTTAGTTTCTTTCTTGCGGTATCTTTGTTTTTAGTTGCATTTATATTCTCCAAGATCGCAGAGTGAATTCACTGCTAGTTCTCAGCGCTTAGCTTCTCTTAGCTTGCTAAGAATACTTAAGATTACGGCTCTATTGCTTCCAACTAACTTTATTTCGATTTAATTTTCAATTGCAGAAGTGGAAGTTGGGGTCACATATTCTATATTTTTATGTATGATATACCATAGCTATTTGTGTTTCAATTTTCACAGATAGCATATCATTGTATAAAACTATTTTTAAGCCTCCAGTATGCTGTTGATGGAAAGGAATACGTAATATTGAAAGGTCTAAATTTGTTAATAGAAATCTGTTTTAGGTTTTTAGTATAAAATCTCATCAAAGTTAATGATGGCTCCCTTACTAGGTAATTAATTATTCACATATTTTGGATCTATCGGAATCAACGTGACGTGAAAAAGTGCCCGTGAAGGTTTAATTTCTGAATAAATGATTTGATTTTGATTTGATTCAAAATTAAAGAGGAAGTATTTACTAGAAAGATGAAATTTATATTTGGGTAGAATGTAATTTGTAAACGATTCCAGTTATATGTTAAATTAGGGCACTTTTAAACCCGATATTCCTGCGGAGTAAAGCTCGGCCCAGTATTATTATGAGGATACAAAACTTTAGAAATCTGAGTAGTTACACTATAATTTAGATGTTATCCAAGGGCCAGCCAAAATCTCGACGCAGGTTTTGATGACAATATATAGAAAGTATTCGAAAAAATCTACAGCAAAAACTGGAATATTGTTTTTATTGTCATACTACCTTTCACCCGTGGCTCCGCCCGCGTGTGTTTCCCACGGGAGCATTTATTTTTCTGGGATGAAAGGTATGTTCTTTTCCATACTTCAAACTATATGTATGCTGACAAATTTAATATTCAAGATTGGTTGGGCAAGCATGATGCAAGATTGATAAAGCGTGAAGGGGTAACAAACAAAATTATTTTCGCATTTATAATATTAGTTGGGAATGGGACACATTGACCGAGTAGCTGTCAAAAATTATGTCCTTATTTCTTGTAAGTTGAATTAGGTACATGGGGATTTTGTGAATATTCAGCTGGTGTATAAAAAGCTACCACGTTATTGATATATGTATCATGAATATGTAACTGGGAATCAATCTAGTAATATTTCACTTGAGCTTAAATATGTATAAGACTAGCTGCGCCCCGGGGGTTTGCTCCCGTGGGAATTTCAGGATAAAAAGTACCTTATGTGTAATTCCTGTGTACCAAATTTCATAACAATCGGTCCTGTAGATAACAAACTAACAAACTTACTTTGGCATTTATAATATTAGTAGGGATTGGGATTTTGGCGATGTATCTTAGAAATAAATAAAAAAGCTAAATTAAGAACAAAATTAAGCTGTCCTCGAGCCCACGTTGACGCAGTGCTATACGAGCAAGGTTCGCTTTGTTATTTGTTGTTGCTAGATAATGGTTACGTAGGCGTTAATAACAACTACGAATAGGGGCCGGCTTCCACTACAGCAGAGCGGAAATGTTTTCGGTGGCAAACATCGTCTTCAGTGGCATCGTTTAACGTTAAAAGATCCACCATACCACCACGGATATGGCGAGTCGTACTACGGACCTGAAATGATCTGTTTTATATACTATACTTTGCGTGACTGATTTTTGTGGTGCCTTCTCATCTTAATAGCATACCGCGCAGCCTCAGCTGCCGCGAGATTCATCTTGCTTCTTTTTTTTGTTATAATTGCTAAAAATATATTTAAGAGAAATTTGCAAACAAATCTTCTCTTTTTACCCATCTCAACTATAGTTAAACCAGAATTGTGTCAATAATCAAAATCGATTGATTGTTTTAATCAACTCAACATTCTCATCTCCGCTACAGTCTGGCCCTAAACATTATTTCGCACGTGTGTGTGTATTTACGAGCCGCGCTGAGTTATGAGGTTGTTTAAATGTCACCCTCGTTAAGGAAAGGTTCTGTATACCTTCTCTGAAACGACAAACTGCGTCCAGAAGTAGCTGACAAACAGTTTCCGAATCACGAAACGTCAATTACATGTGTTCTGTCGACAGGAAATACTTTATTTCTCATGATGAGAGCCGGGAACCGTATTTTCTGTTCTTGTTTGTTACATTCATGATTTTTTACCTGACTTCCAAAGGTTTTATTCTGCATGCGTATTTTCTAAGTGATATGTTCGTACTTTACAAGATGGCGGGACGACCAAGAAAAGTTTCCGCTAAGTCTACAATGAACAATCCAAGACAGAATCCTATGGAAGGCAAAAGGGGACGCCTCCAGGAGACCCAGTAGAAGAGCATATAACAAACAGGCTATTTAAAAAATGTTCATGCTTACATACTAAAATCAGATTACTGGGCATACGTAAGCAGGATACGTGCAAATGTCGTCTTCATAAGCATACTTATAACCTAGCTCCATATATACAGGTAGGTACAGGCTACAGGTATATATTTGGAAATCTATTTCGTATCACATCAAATAGATCTCACAAGCATATTTTACTTTTTGTGTATCAAAAAAGCCTACGATATTTGCAGAAAATGGTTTTATATTATTGAGTAATGTCCGGTCGGAAGTGCTATAAAGTAATAAAGATCAAAGGTGTGTGATCCTCAATACAATCTCGGGGAAGACTCAATTTTCCTTATTATCCCTCAGAAAAATTGTAACAGCGGTTTTATTTCGCTTGGCCAACATACGCTTCGGTAAATTATCCGCAGCAAATCAGTTTTATGCATCATTTTGCTCTACAGTTATTTATCAATCATCACGACATAGTAAAAGCAAAGTCGCCCGCCTGTGTCTGTCTTTCTTTATTTAAAAATAAGCAACGGATTTTGATGCAGTTTTCATTGTTTTTTATACAATTTATTCCCGACCGTTAATACACAAAAAACCTCGTGCCAAGCCGGGCCAGGTCGTTAGTAATTTATAAGTTAATTCTAACTGTTGGAATACAAATAGAAAAAGTTAAAAGTACAAAAGGTAGCTGTAAGTAGCAATATCTATTTAGGTACTATTATATAATCCGTGAATTTGGCCCCGCCGCCGCAGCATAGACAACAATTATATAATAACAAAGTAATTACATCATCGCAGAGATCTGTTCCAATGTCACATTACTCCGTTATTCTCACTTGCGTAGATAGTTCCAAAGTGATATCTACGATACTACATAGCTATATCTGGCGGTTAGAAATTCAATGACTGTAATTGAAGAACGGAAGATTAAATTTCCCTCGTCCTTTTTGCGAAGTCAAAATTTTGCTTCGAAACTTTTTTTGTTCATTGACGAAGGTTTTGGAAGTTTAGGTTCAAAGTAAGCATGTAGGAACACTTTTTTGTCTTCAACGTTGTCGAATGAAGAAACAAATACAAGCACATTATTTCAACACATGTTTTTCACAAGTTTTCGTAACTTGGTATTATACAGTAAAGTATAAAAGAAAACAATAAGAAATGTACCTATTGGAACATAATGTCAGGGCGAAGGACTGTAGGAAGCCATGAAACCTTTGGGAGAAGCCGCATATTATAAAAGAACAATAGAAAATACCTTTTTAACAGTTGATAGTCGCTCTTACGGTGTTTTCGTTTTGTACGAATTTCGTATAATATTTAATCATTGTTCTTGTAGTCAAAATATGGAATTTTTTTTTTTCTTGATTTTTTCCGACTTATGTAGGAGAATTAAGAAAGGACCTACTTATACATTGCACGAAAGTAAATAAGCCAGTAAATCTACTAGTAAGACTACTCGGCACTCGGAAGTCGTTCTACTAGGAACAGTCGTGTTAGTACTAACTAATACTTTAAGCACATTGTTTTGTTTTAAATCATTCATATTTATTTATGTAGATTGATGGGTCATGCAAGTGAATAGTAGTGAATATTTCGTTATCTAGTGATAAGTTTGCTGGCAGGAGATAATAGGTTGGTTTGACTGATAGGAATAAAGTTATCTATATATTTTTCAGACTATGCCACAATATAATGTTGGTATTTATATTTATTTACTAGCCGATGCCCGCGACTTCGTTTGCGTGGCTGAATAATTTTTGGTAAGAGACAAAATTACAAACCGTAACGATGCCTACACAAAAGATGCTCATCAAACTGAAAAACTATATTTCCTAAAGTTTAGCTGGATCATTATGACTCTTCTTCAGGTGTTCCAAATTTTCGATTTTTATACATTAACAGGAAATGCTCATCAGGCTGAACATTTTTTGTTAGGGCGTCATTTCTATATTTCCCGTAGTTCAGCTGTACATGGGTCTGCATCGATTTAAAAATCGATGCAGACCCATTTACCTGTACATGAACCTCAACAGAAAAAGCTCATAAAATTGAATAATTTTTGTTAAGTCGTCTACATCAGGTATGGTCCAGATCTTTGATTTTTATACCTCACCAGAAAATGCTGAAAAAGGCTGAACAACTTTTATTAGGGCGTCATTTCTATATTTCCTATAGTTTAGCTGTACCATCATTGTTCCCCATCAGGTGTTCCAGTTTTCAAAATAATTTATACCTATATATTGCCCAGGCTTAATAGCTATATAACAAAAAAGTTTCATTCACATCTGTCCAGTAGTTCCGAAGAGTAGCGTGTACAAATAGACAATTTTTTTTACTTACTCTGTTTCTAGGTATGACACTATCGCCTAATTTTGTTTTTATGTATTCAATGTACAGATTTTTTTCTACAGTTTTATTATATGAAGGTATCATATAAGTTAATACAGTGATTTTGCGATGACGTCGTTCCGAATGAGCGGGCGTAGTGCGTTGAAGTCGTAATCTTGGTGACTCAAAAGCACATCGAGAAAAAAATCATGTCCGTGTGAAAACCATAAAAATACTTTGCTATCTTATCAAGTTGCTAAAAATCTCCAAAGCTTGATCTAAAAAAGGCACAGTGCCATCTAGTGGGAATGGTGAAAAGCGGGCGTATGCACTCATTTTGTACGAAACTAATATAACTTTTTTTCGGTGTTGTAAGTATAAATTCCTAATTTTTGGATTTTTTCCTATATCAGTACGGTATGCCTATATAGGTTTTGATTTCCTTGTGAAATCGCAAAATATGCGACATAAACGGTTATATCTTTTGATCGCATTACCGTATAAGTTTGATTTTTTTCCAGTTGAAAAAGACCATAGACCTGGGTAAATGGTATAAATTTCAACTTGATATCTTTACGCGTTCCTGAGAAAAAGTGTCTTGACAGACGGACAGACGGACAGACGGACAGACGGACAGACGGACAGACGGACAGACGGACAGACGGACAGACGGACAGACGGACAGACGGACAGACGGACAGACGGACAGACGGACAGACGGACAGACGGACAGACGGACAGACGGACAGACGGACAGACGGACAGACGGACAGACGGACAGACGGACAGACGGACAGACGGACAGACGGACAGACGGACAGACGGACAGACGGACAGACGGACAGACGGACAGACGGACAGACGGACAGACGGACAGACGGACAGACGGACAGACGGACAGACGGACAGACGGACAGACGGACAGACGGACAGACGGACAGACGGACAGACGGACAGACGGACAGACGGACAGACGGACAGACGGACAGACGGACAGACGGACAGACGGACAGACGGACAGACGGACAGACGGACAGACGGACAGACGGACAGACGGACAGACGGACAGACGGACAGACGGACAGACGGACAGACGGACAGACGGACAGACGGACAGACGGACAGACGGACAGACGGACAGACGGACAGACGGACAGACGGACAGACGGACAGACGGACAGACGGACAGACGGACAGACGGACAGACGGACAGACGGACAGACGGACAGACGGACAGACGGACAGACGGACAGACGGACAACGAAGTGATTCTATAAGGGTGCCGTTTTTACCTTTTGAGGTACAGAACCCTAAAAAGAATACAGGGGCTTATTCTTAGTAAATTAGTCGTTAGTCGGTTAAAATTATGTAGTGAGGTGAGTTTGCCTGTATTAAACAAATGTAGGTGTGGAGTGCCAAGGTGTCATATAGATGGTGTTATTATGGGAATGATACCTAGCCTAAGGTACGTTCATCATTCATATAAAAATTACGTGCAATTTCTTATGTAAGTTATTTACTTTTTACCATAATGTAATGTACTTATATTACCGACGATGTAAGTATATCTTTTCAATATTAATTGCCTATAATAATGTAAATTAATACTGAACATACAATATTTGTAATGTTTTAATTTGTTTTTTACCCGCGATCTCGCCCACGCGATTTTTCTTTATGAAAAATCCGTTATGTAATGTTAATTCAAGAAAAATTAAAAACCCGACTCAGATACATATTTTTGTCCGTAGGTTTTTTACCATGTTTAAAAAAGAATACTTATTTTAAAAATAAAAATCAAAATCTAAATATGAAAATAATATATAAAAATAAATCTCAAATAAATTATCATACATGTAATGTAACATCGATCATCACAAAATGCTTTCGAACACTAAACTCATCTACTACTACTAAGTTAAAAGTTTAACTGTTTATATCAGGATGGTGGTAAAAGGACTCTGAGCTCCGCTCCGACACTTAACTGGTAAGAAAGAAATCAGTAAAACGCTGAAATTAGAGAGAGAGAGAGAGAAAACTTTCGAGGCTTTCTTCAGATGTTTGGTTGACTGGAAGAGATCTCTGGGATAAGTCCGCCATTATGCATACTTGTATCAAGTGTTTCTTTTTCAGTATGTATACAATATAAATATAACAAATTCACGGTCAAGCAACGTCATAATGTTCAGCTATCACCTTAAATAAGATTGCGTTATGTAAATTTGCTATTAAATTAGGTACAACAGGCACTATTGTCAACTAATAAACCGTCGAATTAATGCGAAATTGCACAGTTCCGCGCGTTAATGGTGCTCTGCTTTCGTCGCGGTTTGCAAATTGTTGCGAAACAATGACGCAAACCAAAGATCACAAAAATATAAAATAGCTATATAATGCACCTAGTATAACCGACTTAAAAAAAGGCCACGGCAGGTCCTCAATATACTCGAAAGGGTCGAACCTAAAGGCCTCTCCTACCACCTGGTAGGCCTTCCACCTGGTGGTTCAATGTACAAAAAGAGATCCAGAGGCAAAATATAAAACGTATGACAATCCGGAGAAGACTTCTATGGGGTGTAAAAGGTGAGCCGACGGTGAAATAGGACAAGGGATGAAAAAGAACAAAAACTGAATTTCAAAAAGGGATAAATATGTACGTTCAGTAGAAATATTCGATTTGAAATTTAAAGATTATTTTATTGTTGTTTATAAGTAAAGTGTTGTTTTTTTCGGGATGTTAAGTATTATCAGCATCGAAAATCAGTATTCTGTAAAAATATATATACAAGGAAACAATAATTATAACCCTAACTCTTATAATTATTATAAATTAGTAATTTCAAAAACTATCACAACAAAATTTATGAGTAGCAATGTCCGTCTTTAAGTTTATTTTTCTAAACGGCATCATCGCGGAAGGAAATGCCAGCTGTAGTGAAAACGTACCAAATTGGCACGCAATTCGATTTGATTCGGCATTCATTGTCATTCAGGTCAGTCTGACGGTGTTATGTGTTCATACTTTATCGCACACGCAACCTGTACAAATTGAACAATACAACGAAATAAGGCATATTATGTATACGAAATCAATATTTTTTACAGTATATGTTTTAAATAAGAGATGGGGTTAAAGTAGATTTGTAATCAAAAATATGTGGTGTAGGTGAGCCGTTGTATATGGCAGTTTGCTACTGACATAAACCCAAAGTCAAGGATTTAATAAATAAATACTTGTAAGTGTAGAGGGCGACATATATATATTTTTAGATACAATAAAAAATTAAGCTTTAGTGAGAATCCTATTCAAAAAAATTAAAATTACTGATGACTGAAAAAATGTTCACCAAGTTGAATTACAGATCGAAATAGACAATTGTATTAGTGCTAAATTGCTAAACCCAGAGTTCCTAGTAACTTAACTAATAATAAAAACACATGGCAACATTACATAATAGGTGACACTAAAATGTATCACTTCAACATTCTAAACCAGTCATTAGAGTCTGTAGGCATTGTCTTTTTACCTTTACTATCATATGTTATACCGGCCATGCCCAGACCGTACGGAGCCTTGCTAGACGTGCGCAGGTGGTAGTCTCCTCGGCAAGAGGTTGATGACCCGTATCCTAATACAGCTAAGTTATTGATATCACATATATTCGATTTAAAACCTTTGTAACTGTCACACTTTACACCTATAAACGACTGAGGCACTCTAATACTTTCTATATACACTTTTGCAGCTCTCAAATGACTGCAACTGGGCATGAAACAACCTGGTTGAGTCGGTCCTCCTCCATTGAGATAGAAATCTGCATGACCTACGGATTCGAGAATTCCTTGTATCATTTTGTTTGAATGTATGACATCCACGTAACCTGCATCAGTCTTGTCAAGTCTTTGGCTGGCGTCCGCAAATGTGAAACAGGGCCCGGCTGGATCCAACCCAGTAATACGACCCAAACTGCGGGATTTATACTGACGGTAGTATTTTCCTGCCGAGCCGGCGATATGTGCTCCTAGGCTTATGCCGAGTAAATGGAAATCGTCAGCACTCGCCCCAAAGTTTTCCAAATTGGCCAATAGATTTGCGAGTCTTTTTCCGACAAGGCGAACATTGTATGCCGACAAGATATATCCTTTACTAACTAATTCTTCAGCATCCACTAAGAGAACATTAAACATTTTCTTCTCATTGTAAGCTTGAGCCAAATCGTAGGGCACGTCAGATTGTGAATTATCTCTAAATCCATGTATTACAACTTTTGTTTGTTTTGTTATATCAAATACGCCTGCTTGAGTAAGGGCTTGGTAAGCAGTATCAATCGGATACGTTTGTGTTGTGTCATTGTGCAAACGTATTATTTTCATCGTCTTTAATAAGTTGCTTTGATCGTTTTTTGTGTTATAACGAAGATCCATAATGGCTCTACCTGCAATATTTCAAAAACAATTATGTTTAAACATGCGATATTATCATAAAATAAACATAATAACTGTGTCGTAGTAGGGTGAAGGATACTCACATGCGTCAGACACTTTGACGTATACAGTCTCCGCAAAGTTAAGGTCAACGTCTAGGCGGCGGCGCGCGGTCGGCGGGGCCATGGTGAGCGCCACAGACAGTTTGTAGATCAGGAGCACGATCGTCACTATCACCAGGTAGTGGTGCATGGCCCGGCCCTGCGCCTCCGTCCCGGCGGGCAGTTGTCACGCGGTCACTGTGCCACTGCCCGTCAAGAGAGAAAGGCTGCCGGCGGCGTCTGTGCCCGGTGCGCGCTCAACAATAACCTCTGGAGGGGATCACACGTCGCGGTGAGCATAATACCTGATCTAAATTAGATCACCAACGTTTCAACTGTCCGTATATGACACAATATTGCTTCCTATCTCTACAATTTAATTATTCAGTATCATGAATGTAAAGATTAGGTGTATGCTATTTGCTTAAGTATTTTATTTTTATCAGTTGATTTTGAAGATATGTCATTGTCAAGATATGACGTACTTCATTATGTAAGAATCATGGAACATGGATTTAGTAAGTACTTCGTACAACGGAGTACCTGCTAATGCCATGGTAAGAGTTGAAAAAACCTATTTTGGAAATGTACTCCACAATTCCGGCTTCGCTCGGGTAAAATTGTAATAACGCCTTTCTCAAGAATAACACTATCTATTAGTCAAAACCATACAAAAATCCGTCTGGTAGTTTTTGAGTTTATCGCGTTCATACAGACAGACGCGACTAGGGGTCTTATAATATGTAAGGTTGTATCGCGATAGCAGCAACATAATGAAGTTATTATTCTACATACATACACCAAGGCTGCGACATCGATATCGACTAAACTGTATTTGAAAATATTTTTCCAACTTATCAGTTAAAAAAATAGTTAAATGTTTATTCGATTACATATCATCTCATAAAATTATTTTTATTAAAAAAAAAAAAGTTGGATAAAAGATTATCCTAACATGTGTCCAAAGATTAATATCAATTACTGGTCTAAGATATATAAAGACATATTAAAATGTTTGTGAATTTCGAATAGGATAGGATAATTTCACTTGAACAAATAAAAACGAAAACATGATATCTCCGAGGTATCATATTTTTGCAGTCTAATCTGGAATTTATTGGGTTGCCGCAGGATCTGCTGTAATGAACGGTACACAAGAGGGAGATCTATGGTCTATGTATTACGCTTTATGAAATAACTGATAAAATTAGCTGGTTATTTTTTAAGTACGTAGCGTACCGTACATACGGCAAATATAAAATCGAATTAAGTAACACCTAAAGGATTAATTTGTCACTACTAACATAGTTTCTAAGTACTACTAACACAATGAGTCCTGGTTACTTGAAATAAAAATTATTAATTCATTCATTAAAGCGATACTCTTAAGACTTCGTTACTTATGTCTTTTATCGCTTCGTACCCTTTCATCAATACAAATTAGTTTTTTTAAATTTAAATTAATTTCTCTTAACTCTATCACAACTCAAGACATGAGATATTACATTACAACGTAACACAGGTGCTACTTAGTAAATACTTAACGTAGTAGTTGTTTGTGATTCGAAAAATAAACTTCATCTTGTTAATAAATAAGTATGATAAAAGTTAAAATAACTAATAGGATCTTCTGCCCACGCTGTGCCCTGGCGAAAAAGTTTTTGCGAATACATTTTAGCCCATTTGGCAGAACGTAAGGCCTTATCAACGATAGGAATCCGAGTGGATGTGAGAATTGCTCAAAGATAAATGCCCTAAGGAAGATTTATTTGAGATATTTGATATCCTTTAAGAATGCGATGATCGGACAACTAAACAAGTTGTTATCGTTGTAGGTTAAAGTTACCAATAAAATAATTTGTAAATTGTTTTAATTTTGTATCTTATTTCGACATTAAAAAATATATAGGTATATTCCTACAAGTAATATCTACGAGTATGAATAATGATATAAAATCTACGATATTAGCGTGCAGTCTAGATATAATTTACGTTTAATCAAAAAGAAACCGATTAACTGAATAAAAAAAATAGGTACTCTGCATTCGAAACCATTCTCTGAAAAGCGGGATGGTAAAATGGAAAATCGAGAAATGACTACAACTAAAATTTAAGATGACAGTAAGTTTCCGCACTATGTTAGATCCTAAACCACAAAGCTTTGTAGTACGATATCAATGAAATATCTTTCCCCACTTTGGCTGTCCACCTTTGTCGCCGTATCCTGTAGTCAGGAACTGATGGACAGCCAGATTGGAGATAGAATTAGCTTTCTGTCGATTGGTATAAACACATTGAAACGAAACGACATTCTCAATACAGTGAAACCTGCTTGTTCTTTAAACTGCATTACCAAGATGCACCTATTGAAATACAAAATCTTTTCCGTCCTTAAAAGTTTTATTTTCGCGTGGCAAATAATCCTTTCCATTTATTTTTATTTATCTACAACAGATTCCACCAGTTATTCCTATATTTCTTTAACAATTCTCTTTAAGATATTAAGTACACTTTATTTTAACTTAATGCTTGTCAGTATATAAATTTTTTGAGAAAATACTAATTCTTATTGAGTACAATGTTTTTTTTTGTATCGTATGGTTCGAATCCTATTTACGTGATATGAGATTTTATACCTATCTGGCTGATAGGTATAAAAACTTGTTGTGATTTATCGTGACTAATGAAAAGGTAATGACAGTGGTGTTATTTCTCAATATCGTGTTTGTGTTATAAAATTAACAAAGTAACATTCCACGATCCTCAGTCATGAGGAATACGCTATAGGAAGAAGTTGCCCTCAATCAATGAAATCTACTAATAGGCCTAAGGAGTATTTTCCATTGTACTCTGTTTCCTGCCATCGGTTTTATCCCCGTCATCAGATTTTATAGACACGACCTCCGCCTTGTCTTTTATTTCATGAAAGGAATATCCTTCTTAGCTTTGCTTTTTTTCTTCCAGCTGTATATTATAGAAATTGCTCTATATTCGTTAAAATATCTTCAATATTATACCTAATGAGGGAGGTTTACCAGATTATGTGACTCCTATGGGTGCCTCGACTCGGCGGCTATGGAAACTGGATCTTCCCTGTTTAGTATAGTAAAATTCCTATGTTGTTTATTTTTTCAAATCAATCAATCAAAATTTCCCAAGCGACCTATGGATGCCTCCGCTACTCCTGTAGAAATGTATGTATGTTGTAATAAAAACTTTATATTCCTTTCAGATGTGTTTTCACACACATATGAAATTTCTCAAATTCGGGACTCCTGACATTGCGGCTGTGGAAACAACCTCAGACGCACCGATGAGTTGGAGAATGAATTTCTCAAATCCGTCTAGTTAAAAAAAAATCAGATTTAATATTAATACATATTTGTAATATATCAAATAAATTGTATTTCTTTTTAGTTTTACATATCGTACTAATTAATGACGAAATTCCTTGCCTGACTTTACCGTGACCACTTACCGTTTCGGCGAGAGGTTGTGCGTATGAGATAATATTATTAATTACTTTAGTCCAAAACGGAGATGTAAATGAAAAGGATTTGTTGTTGTCCTCATGATAAACAATTATGTTTATGTTTTATATGTTTTACTATAAGCTGTTTATTGTTTTTTAAACAGCTTATAGTAAAACACGAGAATATGCTACGGCCGTGCCTTTGTTTTTTGCTCGACTTGCGGGGGCATTGTCGTGCCCCCAGATATTTTGAACTCATATAACGTAGTATTTTCGTAGTAAGATTTCATACATATCAACATTGTCTGTGTTGTAGATTTTAATTTCAAAAGAAGCTGCACTTAATGTTATATTTTGTACAAAAAATTAACCGTGAACGTCAGAAAGGTGTTTTTTAACATAAATTGTCATTATTATCTTCATATAAGGATGGTAACCAACTTACATTTTTCTATATAAAACATTACCCAGTAATTTCTAAAAATCTTACTGAGAAACTGAAATCAAATGAAGATATCTAATAAAACAAGCAAAAAGTACAAAGGACGACAGGCACTATATTCATTATGTAGTTATATCTCCAGACACTGAATGAATCTCTTTATTGACCTGCCGCTCCGATGTGAGTCACTCCCGTACGCCCACTCTTCTAGTGCAAGCATGAAATTCACCCTCCTAATCATAGTGGGAATCTTTGCCGATGAAATGTGACAATACTGCCTCATATCAAATTGTTATCATTACACAAAAGGTCCAATCGACTGAAATTATAAAGGCCATACATATAAATAGAACGTGTTGTGTAAACACCAACCTTTGACACTTGAAGGGAGGCTATAAATAAGCAAGGGTAAGGGGTGGCTGACAGAATATTCAACTTATAATATATTCGGCGAATAAGCTCGTAAATAAAAATCACTGCTTAGGGATTGAGAATTTGTTATTGGCGAATATATTTCAGGGATTATTCGGTGTGATATTATGTGATGTAAAGATTGTGGGGTAAGTGTGGTGACGGCAAGCGTCGGCCGTGGGCGGGCGGGCTGCGCGGGCCGAGCCGGTGCGCCGCCTTAGTAGCTGCCTGCCGTCGAGACCGCCGCCCGTGTCGCGCCGTGCGACGCTCGTCCAGCCGCCGCCGGCGAAACTAACTGCAGCCGCGACCCGCTCCTAAGCTGTGCGAGCCGACCCACCAGCTCTGAGCCACTCCACAAGTAAGTTCGCCACTCTACGCTTTCCATTCATTCGGCTCCTCGACCAGCTTCATCATTTGACGTACGATATTTTACTTGCAATATTATTATATGCTTCTTGTATTTTTTATTTAAATTGAATAACTGTTAATCGGAATATTTTCTCACTGAAAAGTTTTCTTTAATTATCAACGATTGGCGATTGAATCAAGAACATGCATAATCTAGTTGATAAGTTATTCAAAATAAAATAGTTCGTTAACCCTCTATAACTATAATCTGATCAAATATTTTGACTAAAATGATGAAATTGATTAATTGTTCAAATATTTTCAGTAGTTAATTCAACAGTAAATTTTTAATCGGTGACTGCCGATAATCATATTTTATTTTACGTTTATAAGCATATTTGATCAACATTAGGGGATATATTCAATGACTCTTTTCCTCATAGTTGCGTTCATATATATATTGCACTTAATTTTTTTTTTTTATATATCATCTAAACTTTGTTACTTATCATAGAGAAATAAGCTTTTAATAACATGCTTTTCTTTATTTTTTGTTTTCTGGCGGTCAATTATAGTCATTTCAATTAAAAAGTATTTAGCATACGAGTGAGTGTAATATTTGACATAAAGTTATAAGTTACTTATCTATATTTAGAAGTAGTACCTAAATATTACGCAATTGTAAAAAATGGTAGAATTTTGAGAACAACATGGTTATTATTACAGTCGGTGGCTTTGGGCACAAAATATCAAAAAACAGTAATCATCTGGTATATAGAAATTTAAACAAATATGTTTTTTATTAACTTCGTTTGTTTCACTGCTGGGATATGGTTTTTCCTATCGCCTTCCGATCGGATGGTAGCAAACTTCGATCGTCGCTCCATCTTCGTCTTCCTCTCTTGCTCTCTACCTTGCGGACTATGTTGAATTTATAGCTTATGGACAAAAGCAGCATTATTCTGAGTTTCCCATTATGACAATGGAAAAATCTTATCAAACTATCCGTGAAATTGGAATAAAAGTTTTTTCTTGCGGCAGAGCACATACATAAGGAGGGTAAATCAGAAAGGCTCGATAACCACTTGTATTCGATGGTAATTGAGGATCTTTGTATTGAGTTAATAGGCTTTAGTCACCACTCGACCATCCTTGCCCCGAGAAAGTATTTCATATGCCAGTGAGTATTCCCACAATAGAAGTAAATAGAATTATGTTTTTACATAATACATATGCGAGATTCTGTAAAGACTAATTGGAATTCACGATGCAGATCAAAAACAAAAAAAAAATTGATACTTACTTTTTTTTGTATCTGCATCGTGAATTCCATTTAGACTTAAGTCTCTAATTAGAACTAAACCTTAAATGCTTAGTTATTTCAATATGTTCAAAAATGAATATATTAAAATGAATATTTTCGGAAATGTTTTCCGTAAAAAAATATTTTAAAACATCCAAATTTTTTACTGAGTAAATATTCAGAATATTTTGCCTATTGTACTATGCTAAGTATTTATATTGTACTATGCTAAGTATATATTTATATAAACTTTGATTACCGCTTCAATAGATAGATATTTTGTTTTATTAAAATAATGGTGCGTTTCTTACTAATGTTATGCCCAGCCTAAACCATAGAAGCTATAAACGCGAAATGGGCAGTAGCTTTAGGTTATTACATAGTGCTCAGATAAGAAATGAATTTTCAAAATTCGACCCCTAAGGGGTAAAAATTAAGGGGAAAATTTGGATGAAAAAAAAACGAAAATCCTTACTGATCCACTTGAAACTTGGCATAAATGCTATGCAACAAAAATAATGAAAAACGTATTTCAGGATTTTTTAAAATTTGACCTTTAGGGTAGTTAATGAAAAGGGTGGTTGGTGAAAAGAAATAATGAATAAACCCAATCAAAATTTCATCAACTGAAGATATTTCTTAAGATTAAGTAGACAGCTCAGCGGTAAATACCATTCACGTTGTTACTGTTGAGTGTTCGAATCCTGAACTTCAATTATTTTGAATGAAATTTCATTCAAAATAATTGAAGTTCAGGTATATATATATATATATATATAGAAGAAGTATATATATAGGTATATATAGAAGGATTATTTGACTAGAAGTTCTTTATAATCCTTCTAATGTAAATCACGTTCACGTGATTTACAGTGTTTCAACAACAGTCAGTCAGTCCATAGGGAGGTTAGTTAGTAATAGAATTGCTTAAACGATTGTGAATGAGGCTCGATCTCTGAACGGATAACCTACAATGCTCGATACAAAGTAAGATGTTTGTTTAGGTAGGATAGAACCCATGTAAGTAGAGATCTAATTAAACATGCATTTGATTACTTTGGTCAGGATAAGGTAACTAGTATTAGTTACCTTATCCTTATTTAGCGAGTGGAAAACAAATAGCCACGATGGTATCATCGTGGCTATTTGTTTTCCACTCGCTAAACAGAGTGTTTTTTAAGAACCAGCCTAATTTCTGAGCTGCAGATATGAATGGTGATAAATAGATAAATTCAATTGTTCATATATATGAACAAATCATAAATATTAAGTTAGCCCTAAAGTAAGTAGGACTTGTGTTAAGGGATACTAACTCAAGGATACTATATTTTATAACATATGAAGCTGTGTAGTATTTGTATGCAAATTGTAATTTAGATGAAGGTTAAAAAAAAGGTCGTATAGTCTGAGTAACTGATTAAAATGTAGATAATAATAAATGGACAACACTCAATGGCCCACACTATGCACTAAGCTTGTATCGCGAGTCCGATAAATCATTTGACAGTTTTTATGAAGTTCTTCGTTTCCGACAGGTACTAAGTGCACGTGGATTGGTTGAATAACTAACACGCAACTAAAAGTTTAATGTATGTTAATTTAAGAAACTTTTAAGTTTTCAATTTCAATGTAAGTTATTTTGGTTGTTTTTCTCACTTTATAAACGACAGCACCGTTTTCCATTTATCGATATTACTAAAATGACTTCTAGAAAATATCCTGTGGAAACATGCCCACTAGTTGATTTATCACCAGTTCGAGAAATGGCAATTCCATTTCCAAGCTATCTTATTTATATTTCTTTTACAATCATGTGACTTTCTCGGCATGTTATTTATCAAAACTACTTTAAACATGTAATAAATACAATATACATGTTCGAGAAAAACATACCTACTTACTTATTTTATTTTTTAAGGGTCACAATTTGCACTCTAAAAATATCTTTCCTAACTCCCTAACCAACCAACTTCAAACCTTCAATTAAGCCTTTTCCCGGTGGCCTGCTTAGCTGTTAAGCATCAGCTCACCGCCTACCTTATCAATTTTTCTTCTCCATTTGGCCCGGTCTTCGGCATCCCTAGTTGTCAGACCCACGCATATCAAGCCAGTTCTTGGGTTTGCTCCTAGTGCCAAGGTCAGATGGGAACGGCTCTTGTAGTCTTTCAAGGTATTCAGTAATTTTTTATAAATTTCCTACTTCAGTCGTATCCCTCATGGCGGTCGGTCGTGGTCATTAAATGTAATGAAGCACACATAACGACTTTCTTGGCATTATTAATAGAGTGGTTTGCAATTGTCTTCTCATTTTTTTTTACTATGAGCTTATTTTTTGTTTCAAGTAAAATTTTCAAAATTCCTATTGTACGAGAATTGCTGCTGATTTAAATTGCCAATTTATTTCAAATTTGTAAGACAAAGGGGACGTGCCACATTCCATTAGCTTAAGTAGTATAAAGATTTCGTTCATGTTGAGAAATGGGCGGCTCGTCGTTATCCGAAAAGTTTCCTACTTAATTTGGGTAGATTCGAAGGAAAAAAAGTTTGAAATAATTAGTTTCTTATGTAGGTACAGCTTTCTTATTTTGTGTTTCAATTTGTTTGTACTTATAAATCAATGAGAAAAATACATCATGTACATTGTACATACATATATAAGTAGAGGTAGTTGTAAAATACACATTTTAGAACTACATCAACAAGCTCCTCTCCATGTAGCAGTAATCAATTAGCGACAAAAGCACAGCTGTGATATTGTAATTCACTGTTTCATGACTAACTTTTTATAAAGATCACAAACTGCTAAAGTAGTCAGTAATGAGAGTATAAATTGAAACGTGACTTGTCAGGATATAATTGCGCTACGTGTTGAAATCCGATTAGCATCTGCGTAACTTTGACCGGGCATAAAATTCTGTGCTGGTTCTACGTTACCATTTTATTTTTTATGAAATAACTCGCAATAACACAGAAGATGTGTGTACTGAGAACTTCAGCCCCAAATTAACCTAGTCTCGCAGAATATTCAAAGGCCTCTGTTCATCTTTTCCATTCATTCCGGTCCTGTGCTAAGACATGTTCCACGAAAACTTAGGATATTTTTGTGGACCACCTTGGGACCATTCTTGGGACCCATGTGGTTGTGGCTATCTTTGTCCAGGAGTTGTTTTTATCGTTTAATGCACTTCCCATTTCAACAAATTCCCCATTCATACCCAGTCCATTTTCACACTTCACATACATAACACATCGCTGAATACCAAGTATAAAATATTCATCAACACTTGAATAAACCCATCCTCGCATTTCTCTGCTTCATTCATTGTGCCTGATGAATGAACACTAACGAACCCATTTAATTATAGTAGGCAGATGAAGGATTTCACTCAATGGTGTTGAAAAGGCTCATTGTTGCATTATAAGTAGGAAATAAAATCAGTATTATCAGTATTTTTTAAATTTTATATTAATTTGTGTGCGACGACTATTTACTAAAGATAGACGCAAGCACTTGAAAATTTGATAGTGTAGCTATACAATACAATAACAGGACTCGAGAATAAATAATAAACATATAAAGATCACAAATTAAAGTATAGGAGTGCATCCAAGAACAGGAGTTCTTGGATGCACACTTGGTTTTCCTCATAAGTTTTAAATATAAACGATTTCATTACTAATTTTATTTTACTTATCAAAATTAAATCGATTCTTATATTAAAAAAAAAAACATTATATTTCGCAGATATTTTCATACATACGTCACACATTTTGCACTAAAACTTGCAATTAGCGTTGTCGCCGTAGTCAATTACAAGACTAGCTAAGTTGTTAGTTAAAGGAGGGGAAAGCGCTTTGTATAATGTTTGTTAAATTGTTAATCAAAATGGTCTAGGAGCAATGTTAGCTGGCATGGTCGCTGTGGCTTTCCAGCGTTCTTCCCAAAACTACCTAACTTGGGCTGCGTACTTCGACCAACCAATTTCATCGAGTTTATGCTGACCCTTGGCATTTACTGAGAAACAGGATGCTTTGGATATAAATTATCGGTTCTATGTTAATTTAATTTTGGTATTTCAGTTCGGAGAAGAGAACCTGATAAAGATAATTTTTATAAAGAAAATAGCTTGTCAAGCCTGCTTCCGAATTTTAAGATTTCCGTTGTTTGTGTTAGTTACTTTCTCTTGATTCTCTTTGATGACAATCCCTTGAGTCAATAAACATTTTGGCTTTGTTTAGAAGCAAGTTATGTACACTTTTGTATTTTGGAGATAGGTACATAAGTACATTCTATGGTAATTCAACATTTATGCATTTCGACGCCTTCCTATCGTACTTAAAGACGTAGCATGCAGTCTGTCACCGTAAGCAGAACACAAATTCCATATAGGTATAGCGTTTTCAATAAGACCTTGTTTGTTTACAAGCTTACAACTGATTTCCCGTGCGATGACTTCACCTCTCGAGTTCTACAAATATCCTTTAGCTTTCGATGTGGAAAGCTTGTCTACTTAACGAATGACGTCAATGATTCAATTTTTAGATATTAGTATTTCTTTACGTCACGCCACTGAAATTATGTTTCATAACAGTGTTGTAATCAATCTGTGTCTGGTATTGCTTTGGGAAATATACAAAAATATAGAACCTATGTTGTATGTTTATTAAGAGAATTGTATTTTGAGATTGAAACGTTCATCAATATAAAAGAACCTTTGATTATGATAATTTGTTATTTACTTATTATTCAGTGTTTCCAAAACAACCGTTTATTCGATAAAAGTAAATCTCTTCGGTACTGCTGCTTGCAACGTGAGTTGCAACGTAAAGTTACACGTTGATTTTAGCCGGCGCCGCTGACGTTTGGACAAAATGGCGTACTTTACATTTTTTTGTACACGTCAAAGTTGACTCCTATAAATTATGTGTCACCTTTTTCGAAACAAGGAAATCAAATCAAACTATACTTATCGTGGGAACATGAAGTAATTTCAAGACAAAATTTTATTTGTTGGAAAGTTGATTCCAAAGTATATAGATTTTCTTCCTAAAATGAAGTAGCCTGCTTCAAAGAAAATTTGAACTAAAAATGGAATTTTCGGGGAAAACTAAATTCTGTCGCCAAATTCTTTTTACAAAGGAAATTCCATTATTGCAAAAAGGGCACTCCCTTTAAAAGCGCGGACGTAAAAATACCTAGTGTATTTCTATTGCTATTGTAATTTAAATAGATCACATTTTGGTTGAAAATATTTTTTACGTATATAAATGGACGGTCTTGGGCCATCACCACTTCAGTATTGAGTCTGAGAAGAATTGGCTTATGTGGGCTAGGTGTTTGTGGCTTTTAAGAATTTGGACTCACACTACTTTAAGTTTCCTAAACATGATACCCATGAAATAATTATGTATTTAAATTTAACTTCCTCCTTGAGGTCCTAGGTATCATGTGTTCTGTGTGGCTCTAAAGGAAGTAGAAAGGATACCGAACTTCAATTCAATATTATTAGTTTTAATACCAAGCTGTATAAAATGCAATTTCACTAAAGACCCTTGTGAGTTGTGTATCGTTACGTAGTTGTGATGTTGACACACTTCATTAATTAGCTGTATCGAGATCATGTACCTAGCAGCGCCCTTTTAAAAGTGCCTAACAACTATTTACATTACTGATATTACTTATAAGATACTTACTATACTAATTTATATATATACGAGTATGACATATTTCAATGTGAATCTGCTTCCATACTTTCTAATTAGTTTAACATTATTTTTAATGACATAATACCCAATATAAGTTTGTTCATTATAGTTATACGTATTTTGAATTACTTATAACTGAACATTTACATATGAACAAACAATTACTCAATTTAGTAAATTAATGTCATGCATGATCATGAATGTTTGCAATAAACCTACGGCTATCAATTTCGTTAGTGATGTGTAGGTGGGCACAATCTTTATATAGAGCGAACATTATGAGTGCCTTAATTCATAAGGGAATTAAGTGCGCAAAAAGCTTACATTACATTAGAGTATGTAGTCAAGATTAGTCTTCTAGAATTGAAATGCTCCAAGCCAGAATTTCCGAATTTGGGCCGACAATGTCGCCATAACGCTGGAAGGCTAGTTGGGGAACATCCTCTGATACCTCGCATTGACAGCAAACAGAAGTAAGTAAGCTTCACGCTGTTTTAGTGGTAAGGTAGAGCATGTAGTCATATTTCAGCAAACGTGACGTGACATTTCCGACGACGTCATCATAATGAAAAAATAGATTAAATTAAGGAGACTAGTTATATTTGGTTCGTAAAATTAAACAATTAGACAGTTTTGATCGACTATGTTTATACAACTTTTCACGAGGTTTTTATAACCGGTTTATGCCCTTCGTGTGTATTTTAAGTATGACAATAAAAACGCACACATGGAAAATACATTAAATATTTATAATGGACTCACTATGATGAATTATATAGAAAATTACAGCAATTTTCAGCGTTGGAATAGCTCACATTGATACATTGCGTGACACTAACGGAGGTAGATAGCGCAACCAATTATAATCAAGTTCGCAACGCTTAATTGCGCTCAAAATAAGATTTATAATTGGAGAAACAACAAAAAATATTGTAACTATGGTACAGTCAATCAGTTTGATCATACTGTCTCAAGTCATAACAATTTATAACCTTGCATTGTATTTGAATTCAAACATTCGGAATTGCGCCATTTCTCAGAAAACTAAAAATATGTCAGGTTGATATTAATATTTTAAAATACTCTTTTATGAATAACAATAGCTGTAGAAATAAGTTTTTATAAAAATGTAATTTTGACACAAGCTTTTTACTTTTGGATATCTGCTTCAAAATTGTGTTGCAAGATTGCAATCGACCATGCATGTTTACCATCATACGAGTACATACTTGCATATATTCATTTCAAGTTATATTAATCTTGTAAAAAGCAGACTCATGTCTGTATGTCAATGGTATATTTTTGGAATTCTTTCGCTGTGGATACTGTGTGTATAAAAAGTAATTAATAAGTACTAGCCGCTAAACTTCCGCATATATTAGCGGTTTAAAAGAAAATGAAAGAATTGATTCTGATTGTCATTATTTTTTATGGATTCTTTGGTTATTATCTTATTTGTTAATTTTATGTGATTACAATAATATTTTTATTTCACACTATCCAAGTTTCGTTTGATTTAATCCCGGCAATAACCGTTTATACACTGTGTACCGAACTTTTGTCCGCCTTTTCGTTCAATTAGCGTTTCGGTCTATTGAAAATTCGCAAGTCGTAAGTTTTTATTACACAATCAAAAAAGATATGAAAGTAAAATAGAAATGCCTTCGGTTTTTGTGTTGACATCATTATACTTTTCCGGATCACTGATGATGCTTGAAATTCATTCATCCGTTACAGTGTTGATCTTTGCTATTTTCAATAGTTAAGTAAATAAATTAAATAGAACAAAAGATTCGTTTATATTTTTATAACGTTTTCGACGAAACATTATTATTCATTCATAAATAAATAATTTTTATGATTTCATAATTAGATATTGTCCGCCCTCGTTCATACAAATTTTCAACCAAAATTCAAGTCTTTGTGGGTTGGAATTTCAAAAAGTATCCTGTTTTTGAGTTTGGTTAATACCAATTGCATATATGCATACCAAATTTCATCAAAATTGGTTTAGCAGTTTAGACGTGAAAGCGTATCAACGTGATTTTGTTACTAAGCCTTCTTTATCAGACCATCCTCATCTACGTGGATGTAATAAAATAACAAAAATTACCAAAGCGCGTAATTAGTTCATGGTGAAGTCAACAAATGATCAAATTTATAACTTTAGAAAAAGGCTTGAGAATATTAAAATGCGACATGGTCGGTATAGAGGCACGTCCAACGAACAGATCCCGCGGCAGACTGCTCGGTATAATTATGATTACAGATTTCATCCGGCATATTACTACTAGACGACTGCACAAACCGTAATTTTACTAAACTAGCGTAGTTTTCTTTAATAAATATCGCTTCTCAGATATTATTTAGTGAAAAATACTTTAGTATTCCTTACTTTAGTATCTGTTGCATGCGGCAAAAGCACCAAATCATCACCTTTATTCAATTCTCCGTTTTGACGTGAATGAAGGACGACACAAAAATACTTCCACATTTATACCTACTTTACGTATTTTTTGTTATTTCTACATACAAAGTTTTTTGTGATTGTAAAATTATATTACTGTCTAATTATATATACTTTTACTCGCCATACTTTTTTATTTAACTTTTAAAATACCTAGGTATATATTTGTTGGGTTGCAACTTAATTTTGAAACACATAGATCTTAAAACAAATGAGTTGAAAACTTATATACACACGTTTACTTTGGATGTCAATTATTATTGTGATATAATATATGACCAGATGGTGCATCCAGGATCGGCTCCCGACTAAGATAATCTTCAGCGGTTTGTTACACGGACATGATTTTCACGTGTAATATGATCTATCTTAACGACAATAAGGGCTTGTGTCAGATGATGTTTTTGTAAGAAACTCACTACTTATTAAATAATTTTCCATTCGTACCAATTATGTCATAGCATAATGTGGTGTAATTTTGTATTCAGTAGTTCATGTTCAGACAGTGCGTCGCCTATTGTTGGCAGTCACGTATACTTCCAACAGTGGGATCGACGTTTTGCATGTCAATGATCTCACGTCACACGCAGCCTGAATTTCAGGGGAGCGAAATATTTTGTGTTTCCCGTTTTACTATTGTTTGAATCAAATAAGTACCGATTTTACTTTGTAATAATAAACTCTACTACTCTTTTTGATGATTGACGTTGGCCAGGAGCATGGCCTTTCATGACGAACTTACCTTATGTGCCCAAATTTCATGTTACCATACGGAAGTGATTATTCCAGGATAAATATATCAAAAATATAGAGATACACATATCGGATTTCATTTTTAAGGGTTCCTCGTATTACAAACTAGATACCCAATCATCATCATAGACAATATGTCACATTCTATCATAAACATAGGCGAATTGTTACAATCCTGTTGATTACATTGTACATTTCGATATTTCTTCGATTGCTAATTTATTTGATCAGATTTTTATTTGGAAATCTTTATGACAAACTCTTCATAATGAAACGTAGATCGTCTATTAAAAGTTCAAGTTACTGCGTTGATAAGTTTCGAAAGTATATTAATATTCATTTCTCTTTTTAATTCAACTCGAGATTAAGATAACCCCCAAGTCTACATATCAGACGATAAAAACTTTTGTTTAAACAATTTCACTTAGAATATTTCAAATACCCATGTGAAAACAAAAGCGTGGAACGAATCGTTCCTCTTATTTTAAACACATAGTAGATGTGTTCCAATGACTATAAATACGAGAGTGGGTGGGTGTCAAAGGCACTCTGAGAGCGGTTAATCCGACGACAGTTCCGCTTGATTTGTGGTTTTTAACTGTGCGCAAACAGGAGCAGCCAAGCGACCGACGGCTCCCGACGACCCACTGCCTCCGCTCCGCCCAACTCTGTCGGTGTACCTTTTTGTCCTAGCTTACCTAGTGTTTGGCCACTTGCAGTTTATTAACAACTTTTGAACAACACATAGATGTTACTTAGTTTATACCATCTGAACGACGTGAAATGAAAAGGATAAATAATTATTTTTTAAGATATTATTTGGTTTTGTTTTACCTCTTAATATGGTTTAAAAATAAATATTTAAACAAATATTTAACATGTACTAAGATGTTTCAATCACTCATAGTTTTATTTATTAAGATATCATTAAATAAAATAAATAAATATATTAGGACAAATTACACAGATTGAGCTAACCCCAAAGTAAGTTCTAGAATTGTGTTATGAAATACTAACTCAACGATACTATATTTGATAACATATACATAGATAAATATCCAAGACCCGGGCCAATCACAAAAAGATCATTTTACATCATGAGCCGACCAGGATTCAGAGGCAAGCACTTTACCACTGCGCCACCGAAGTCGTCGTCATTTAAACCAAAGGGAAAAAAATGCGGTTCGAAAACTCGTTAAGAAGACGTAAATTGGCGATACAAAATTAAGACTTAATAAATGTGTTCTATCAAGTATCATTTAAGGACTGAGGATTACCACAATTTAGGAAGGGAATTATTCAATATTACTTTTAAGTACCACCCCACGGGGAAGACAATATGGCGATAGTAATAAAATTAACATTTTGCAAAGAAACCCCGCCAATTAGGTTAGCGGCGCAGTGTCTGGCTCTCAGGCGTTGGCGCTTCTCCTCTGTTTAACATATTTATACTTACGTCACGCGTCAGTCTTCTTGGTACTAGAGTGACGCAGTGAATGGCTAATTGCACTTGTAATTGCAATCCACCCCATTCAGCATATTGCATCTGCTGAGCCAGATTAATTGGTTAACAACGGTGAATTAGCAATTCGATTAGGTTAGGTGACGATACACCTAATCGAATATCCTCTAACATTTGTTCTATGCGTTGAACAATGTTAGTCTAAGTCTTGGATATAAGAATAAGTTTTTAGAGTAAAAGTTCCCAATACAATTTTCCGCTTAATAATGTTGCTGGGAACAAAACGAAATCGTGAAAAAATATTTAAATTGACTAACAGACTGCCGAAGAACTGATTCATCTGATAGTATTTTTTGCTACTGGAATGTACCTAACTTGTATTTACAACTGAAATTATTTATTGATCGATGGTTTAGCGTTGGTTGCCGCTTCATGCTGTATATGTCATTTGTATAACATATAATTATTTCCCTTACCCTAGTGTAAGTTAACTAACATCATATGGAATATCTGTCTGAAATAAAATTTTTGAGTTGAATTAAATTAAATTCAACACAAAGATGAAAATGTTATCTAAATAAAATTTAGATGTAATCACTCGAACATTTACCGTATATAAAATGACTCGAAAATTTATCGTATACCGAGTTTCGAATGCTAAAAATAATCGTCGGTATTTGCAGTTACTTATTGTGAATAGAATTAACCCTTACCCTACTGACAATAGCTTGGGCTGAAATAATCAGGCTTTGTTTCAAAGGTCTTGGAAATAAGATCGAACGTTTCTCTCCCCACAGAAAGTTCCGAGGCCGCGAAGTGATATGTTGGAAATTCTTATTTACTGTAGGTACCTAGATATATTCATATATATATATAGGTATATCTTCTGCTTTTGACTCGACAATTTTAAATGGTCTTTTTTTTTAAAGACGGGAAATATCCTGTAGGTTTTGAGTTTCCTGTGAAATTGCACAATTTTCAACATAAATCATATATTTTGATCGCGTTGACTTGTGGAAGTTTCATTTTTTTAACAGCTTTAAGGGACCATCGACCTAGATATTTCATGTATATTTCATCATTATACGTGTACCCATTCTTGACGAAAAGGGCCTTGACAGACACACATCAAATTGTTCCATTTTTACCTTTATGATATAACATTATGCCTGGAATAAAACGTTCCATCCCAACTATCTAAACATGCTTCCCAAGCGAGATTATAAATAATACGTGGTATTGGAGTATCTTCTTCAGAAAACGCTGATCGTCTCGCAAGTCAGTGAGTATGCAGCGAAATGGCGGGACAGGGAAAGCTTAACCTTCCTAATACTGTACAAAAATCCGTCAGGTAGTTTTTGAATTTATCACGTACATAACATACAGACATTTAGGATAAAGTACTTTTATGATATGTAAGAATGAAATGAAATTAACATTGGACCATATTACTAGCATAGTGCATTATATCTCGATGGAAATTAGTAATTAAATCGGATTATTTTTATGGTTTTACCCGAGCGAAACTGGGACGTTATTAATATAGCTTGACATAATTAAACACAATACAAAACAAATAATAGGTAAGAATATTTTTTTGTATTCGTTTAGTGTCTGCCAAAAGGTTGAGCAATGAAATACTACCTATACCATGTACATTTATTCTTAAAATATGGTTAAAAATTTCATCACCGTAATAAGTATTTTAGATTTGGAATAACAAATCGCATGGGATAAGTTGTGTGTTTTGTTGTGTGCAATAAAACTATTCAAAATTAATAAAAAATTGCTATATTTGATCAAAAGAAAAGGAACTCTCAATATCAAATTTAAATAATGTCATTTGTAAAGAACATTAATTTCTGAACTGAATACTGTTTAATTAATTAAGATAAGATGAACAAGCGGCTTACTTAATGACCGGTTGTTTATTCGTTGTGGTGCCAAGTAATTTGAGTCTATAGAAGGTCGCAGATTAATGCTTTGCGTACAACAAATCAATACGAAAATGGAAAGGATTCAAGGAAAAGTTGGTAGCGTGACGTTACATTCGTAGCGTTTTGCATAAAGAAAAGAATCGGAGCCAAGTGGGTTGCGAGTGCAGGCCGAGCGACGACGGCCGAGACACATCATTTACATTATATACATGATGTCTGTCTATTGTGTTCATCCCATAGTATCATAACGTAACGACGTCGTAGCACAGCCTCGGGTTTAACTCTTACGACACTATATTAATAATTCATACCGCGTATGCCGTATATTAACCAAGTTAAGCCAAATGTATCTATCATGAAGGTCGACTACTATAATTTTGGTCTCATATAAATTTGGGATGTGCAGATCCAAAATAAAAATTTCTAATCTAAAAAGAAAATACTTATTTGAGTTAAGACTAGAAAATAAGTTGTCTTATTTATTTTAGGACTACTTAGTCTATTTTTGGAACGAAGTTCTTTGGCTGTTTCCGGTAGGTAGAGAAATCGTAACGGAGAATATTATGTGACTTTGAGTCCGCCCGGCGCAGTTTAAATGTTTTCGTCACGCACAATTCATATTCGGAATAGTTTTTTTTCCGAATAGTCAAAAAAATTGCTCAAATCCCGAGTTGTATATTGTTCTCATCAATTTAGACCTCGATTGAACACGACAAGTGAGCCTTGATAAGAAACTTATGTATAATACTTTGTTAATTTTCATCTTCCACAATTTTTGCATGTACCTAAATAATCATAATACTTACGTGCATAGTGAAGTAGACATTACATGATATTGCAGTAGTTGCTACATAGTCGGTACATCTAACCTCTGGGGACGGTCTAATCCATTACGATAAGCCGACTTACCGGAGCCAATCGGGACCTGCCTACAACTTTCGGATTGCGGCGAGGACTTGAGCTATTATACTAACTACAGCGAGTGATATAGAAATAAACCATGGCACACTTATTCTCCTTCCCTTTGTGTCCATCACCACCTGCACACTGAAGGACCTGTATGATGTCACAGAAAGTGCCGGTTCTCGGAAAAGTTTGTGTAAAATTTCTTACAAATTTAGTCGAGTCGACACGCTTTTTGAATTTCTGGAAACGAAAATTTAATTTCAATGATAAATGAAATTATCTGAACGTTTTCCCGGTTTCTTTTTCAGCCGTTGAGCGTCGAAGCCCGGGTTCCACATTCCTACTTTTTCATCGCCACTTCGCACAGTCCTCGGTATCCATAGTGTCTGACCATAGACCATAGAAATTATTTTTAGATATAGCTATCCTTAATTTAAATTAGATCTAGATTCAACACGACAAGTGAGCCTTGTAAAAAAATGAAATACTCATTGGAACATATTTCTAAAATTAAATTAAGAATAATTAATAAATCAATAACTTAATTTATGATTAAATTAAAATTTTTGAAGATATCCAATTAATATTTATTATTATATAATAAATAATAGTTTCGGTCTTCATCACAGCTGATAATGAACCTACAAACTGGCTCAGGAGGAGTAGTACAGAGTAGGAGAGTACAGATAAGAGAACAACATCATACATCATATTGAGTTACAGCCCCCGTCTTCTTTGCGCGGAGTTTTAACTGAAAATTGACTTACTTGTTATTTAAAAACTATGCTCTTAATGAGGTAGATCTTAGATAGTCCCTGATAATTATATAGGTCATTTTTTTGCGCTCATATAAATACACTACCAAAAATAGAGGTTTAACATATAATTCGGCAGGTAATATGATATTTTCTTATAGTGGCGGATTGTAAGCAGCGCTTTGCGTGATAGGTGTAATTGAATCGAAACCCACATCAAGTGGAATTATGCTGGTGACACGGAACGGACCGATTATGGGAGCCACACGCACCTCGCGGCCATCGGGGGTTGGTTGACGCTAAATGTGCACCTCGCAAAATGAGCACTTGACACATAATTATGCACTTCGCAAAATTACTACCTAGGTCACGTGTAATTGTGCACTTCTCGACTCACGATCTCACGAAATAACTTTGACAACCACGTATCATTGTGTTGTGATAGTGACACTAATCCTCAGTTTCAAAAAGATTTACACAAGTAGGAGATATTCCAAAGAGGTTATTTACAAAGTGCACATATACAATTATCATCCGGTCTTAGAATACTATTTTCATAGCTAGGATTTGAAATGAATAACTATAAGCTGCGGATTAGCGATTTTTCATGAACATAAAATTATAAAACGGACTAGATTTTTACGGATTAATTATGTAATAGTATACCTAGATATCTTTATCACAAACTTCTTTTTAAACGTTCGTTATTCCATTATTTAAAGTTAACTCTACCATTTTTTCTGCACCAGTACATATCATCTATTCTTGGTTTTATCAAATATATTTAGTATTTTAACGAAAACTGTGGGTCAAAATCCGAATCGCCGACGTGGGCGTCCAGACATTAAGTGGGACTGAGTCGGACACGTGTATCGAATAAAACCGGAACTATATCACATTGTAATGAGAAAAGATTTGATTGTATTTTTACATGACTGCCCAAAATATTATATTTTCAGGTATATTTATGTATATATGATTGAGAATTGTTTTATTCCTTAGGATAGCCTAATATGGGATATAATTTAGTAAGATTAAATCTTGTTGTAGTGGATAAATTTAAAAAGCAGTTTGTGAGGCTACTACGGAAAGTTAGTAAAGTCAAAAAAAGTTTTGCAACCTCTGTGTGCTTTAATTGAAATGGACAATTTCGATTACAAGTCTTCAACTTGCGGTATATTCGTTTTATGATTTTACTCAACTTTGTCGGGTGTCTATTAGTCCTACTGTCTAGTCATATTGAGATGTAGTCCTAAACTTTTAACTCAGCTTGCTTCTCTATATATGTACGGTTGTACGGAGGACGAGCTAATAGTCTCAGCCGTTTTTCGTTAAAAGCTCCGTCTGCACCCTTTTAGTATCGATTTCTTAAAAGGTTTACCTTCAAACTTAATTAAACATGTTTAAAATAGGTAGCTCTTGCCTGCAGTGACGCTGCTGCAAGATGCGTGAATTTTTCGTAATGATTTTTTAAGCCAACGAAATCTTCGTTTATTTTTGAAAAATAAGTTAAAACCAAGGTCAAAAGCGCAACCATACAGACGATTTAACAATGAACCTAATGATATACAGGCATACAAAATCACAACTAGAAGATTGACAAATTGTAGCAAACGGAATAAGTATGGTGGAGGCTTTCAAATTAGAAACACGACATGCCATTAACCTAAAATGACACCTACGTAGGTTAACAAAAGTAAAAATCGGCCAAATTTAATTTCAACAAGAAAGACATCAAATTAGCGGCTGTATGTAACATCATGAACCGTTTTGCACTCTCTAGGGTGTAAGTATCGACAGAATGTATAAGAAAATGCCTCTCTGAGCTCAGGTCTCGTATAAATTCAGTACTCGGCTGAGGATAATTTAATTCGTCCATTCATGGAGGTGCGAATTTGCAAGTGCGTATCGAAGGGCGCGCCGCCCGCCGCGCTCCGGCCCTGTGATGACGTCAACCGCCCATCGCCACCACGCCACCCGATTAAATATAGCCGTGCCGTGCCGATAGCACGCCACAGGTTTCGGCCCTTGTAGTTCATAGTTTTTTTTTGTATGAGGAACACTAAAATGCTTATTGGAATGATGTAGGAAAACAAATGTATTGAATTATTTCTTTTATAGTTGTTATTTTTATAGGCGGAGAAAAAACAAATACATTCAAAAAACGACAGAAAGCTATTGAAATTTGTCGGTTGTTCGCAAAATTTGCGATATTCCGCGATAATTTCATAACGACTACGGAACTCTCATTCTCAAAGCATGACATTCTTGTTGACATTTATCAACATATATTGTTCAAAAAAGGTAACATGTATTAATAATATACATGCCAGCGTAATTCTATATTTGTTTGTTTTCATTACTGTGTGTTGTTTGTGTGTTAACCTGTAATTTGCCGTTATTTTCGCCATATTGTTTTTAAAATGCTACAATATTTGAAGGACTACGAATTAAAAATTGTTTGTCCTAAATGCGTATATAATTGTAAAGGCACAAAGGATTTTCATATTTATCGATGTAACGACTTTTACAATAAAAGCAGGCGAGGTCGAGGACGCGAAACATGCAATGAATTTTAAGCTAGAACGTGTAACATTCTGCTTTCACGAATAAGCAATAATAAAAAGAATAACATATAAAATTCTTTTTTATAATTATTACATGTTTCGAAGGTTTGGAATATTTGCCGACCTTGTAGAAATGTGAGGCATGTGTGAGGTACATAAATAAGACGGAGTTACGTTGAAACCCAGAACCTTACTTTCATTGATGTTTCGAAACGAGGCAGGCTGTGTCCCTAGAGACGAGACAAGATCCCGAACGTCATTCAGAGAGCAAACGGCCACAACTGGCCGGGCTTAATGGACAACTTTGCGACACGTTAACTTACCCACCTATTGCCACAAAATAAAAAGAGCACGGATGACCACATATATAAATACAACTATATACTAATACACAATAGAGATACGAATCCCGATCTTGTGAACCATTTATTACAAATATTCGTAAATAGATTCATAGTCAGCATTACCACTTGGTTGACTAGTAGAAAAAAAACCTCATATTTTAACCGCCTTTTACATGATTTCTTGTAATAAATAAATGGCAATCTCTCACCAGCCGCAAAGAAGTGCACACACTAGTGAGCGCGCAAACGAATGACAGCTTGTTTTTCCTAAGAGATTCGCTCTTAAAGTGATTATCCCTCTGTAATTCCATTATTTCATTACTTTGCATACCCTCGTAAATATCTATGATCTCGACACGTTTATATTAAAAACTCCTTCACTTTTATTTACAGTGTTATTCCAATTTGTCGTAACGCTTTGATAGCTAAGATATTGGCATCTTTAAGTACCGGGTATTCATTTTCTTTTTGTTGATCTATTTCTAGTACAGTTTAAATTTCCGTGAAACCTAAATTACCTAATAAAATATTTAAATAATATTAAATTTAAATAAATATTTAAACTAAAATATACTTGAACACTATGAATAATATGTTGGAGATAGCAATCTCTATTATTTATCACGATGATTTGATTGACCAATTCGCTTTACTTACTTGACACAAAGCTTCTTGATTATTATAAAGCTCATCAAGTCTGCTTACCAAAATATTTACTTCCTTTTTATGTTACATGTAAGAATATTTTTACATCGTCTTAGTTCAGTGGATTTATCAACAAATAAGGAAAACTTTGGTTCGGTATAAACCACTGCAGAAAGAAGCTGGCACGAGCACTTAGACCACAGTTAATTTGTTTTTATTGTTAAAGTTTCCACATTTCAGTTGCCTCCATCGTAATGTTAACCGTCTGCCCTGAAGTTATTTTTATCTGGAAATATTTATATTTCACTACAGGTTGCTTTAAATATATTGATGTCGTTATTTTTCACGTCACGTGTTACACATATGATATTTACAGACTTTATTTATAATACTCGACTACTCGCGGTCCTTCTACGTCATAACTCGGGTGAAAGTGATTTTGTCAACGCTTGTTTAGAAGTTAAACGTTTTATGAATTGTCATTATTTATTGTTTCAGGTTATATTGCAGTCTTCTTGGCGTACTTTCATTTAGCTAAGGAAAACTGATCTGAAGAAAAAAAGGAAAAATAGCTTTTCCGAACTAGTGGAAGAGGTCGAATAATGTGGTCGGGCATGCGCCCGGTGGGAGTGCGCATAGGGTTGTGTACTTAGTAGCAGGGGATGCGCGTGAGGTGGGGGGCGCGGGCGGGGACAAGCATGCGCGTGTGCTGCGTGACGACCGTGCTGGCGGCGCTCGCGCTGCGCTCGGCGGCCGAGCCGGGCCCGCGGCGTTACCCAGCGGAGTGGCGCGGCGGCCGCGACCTCGCCCGCCGCCCGCTGAACGACTTGTTCGAGCCCGAAGCTGCCGCCGACGAGCGCGCGTACGCGCCGCGCCAGCCGCCGTCGCTGCCGCCCGGGGCACTGCACAAGGAGCGCCGTCGCTCGCGCAACAACAAGCGCGCACCACATCTGCCTTCTGAGATTGCCAGCCAAATGATGTTGAGGGCTTCTCGATCCAGCCGACCCTACGATGTACCCCAAATAGGTGAGTGCTATTTCTGTTAATTTTTGGTTGAATTAAAAAAAAACCCTGTTTATTTTATTTAATGGCGAAGTAAATAATGACTAATTACATTTTTTGGTAAGTTGCTTTATGCTTCTCTACAAAGTATATTAGAACTCAACGAGCAGGGTGCACATAGGCGTCAGAACTTCACTATCAACATATAAGTAGTTATAATCGAATCCCTGTCATTTGCGTGTACACGTGTGACGGAATGGAGCGATGTGATTTCTGATTCTATTGTTAGCGACAGCACGTCGAATGGCTGCTAATATATATGATAGGATATGATTTCTCTTAATACCATTGTTCGGAGATCGTAAGATTACGTGTTATATTACTCTACATAAAGCCGCAATCTCGCAATGTGGGGATGCGAATAGCCGAAGCAAATGTGATTTGACACGTAAATGCATAACTTTTGTTCGGAACGATGGAGTCTCTGTCTAATATTTTCTTTATGATAATGGAAGGGAAGGAGATAAGAAACAATGTTGTGAGATATTGATAATCACATATGGTTTTTGACCCCATGATAGTACAGACTCACGATCCACAATAAATGCCTTTTAAGCTAAGATTACAATAATAACATAATATAAATGAATAATACTACAAATTAATCTGTCAATTAATTCAAGTGATCAAATATGAATTAAAATAAAAGTTATTTGTTTCGAACTAAATCGTATCTAATAAATCACAAAACAACTAGTAACTGTTGGACAAACATTTGCAAATTTGTTTAAAAGTATAATTAATTTGGTGGGGTTGATTTGACGGCCGCTGTCACGGAAGCTTGCTAATTATGGACACATACTCAAAACCATTTTATGTAATCCTTTATGAAAAACAAAACAAAACCTTATTGAAGATAATAATGTAGGTAATAACAGAAAATTGTTAAAGTAAAAAAAAAAATATGAATTTAAAGTAAACATTTGTGAATGCTACCATTATAAGGTAAATATAACAAAGTACAGCCGTATTTTTTTGTTATTGTTTAAAATAAAATTAATATTACTCCTGTATCACATGCAATGTACGATGTTATCTAAGTGCTTGATGGAAATTTCTCCATCAAGCAAATAGGTCACTCAGTCTCGCTTTCATCCTACATTCAATTCATTAGCAGTACATTTATTATTAACGTCCAATTTGTATTTATCTCTCGAGTAGTTAATTAATTACGACCAGATTTGGTACAAATAGCATCAATTTTGAGGATTTTGTATTGGAAATTCGTTATGTACTATTTAGTTTACAAATTGCAATTTTTCACATTTATGTCTTTTATTTATAGTTTTATTTGTGTTAGACGAAAGCTGTCACTTATTTTAATAATATCGTTTCAATTCTACATACGAACTCTGCAAAATGTTATGTCTAATAAAAATAGTATTTTGTAATAAACTATGTGAGATAGGTTAAGCAAGCATACTAATAAAACGCATGTATATAGAAGAATGTATGTGTATGTATGTGTAATTAGAAGAATAAAAACCTGATGAAAAAGCTACTCAATTATTAAAAATAAATTACACTTTAATGGTATATACAGGTTTTAAGCTGAAAATAACAACCACCATGTTAACTTCGTATTTGTATGTGTAAAGTTTGTAATGCTATTCCATTTCTTTGTGCAATAAGAAACATTGCGGCGACGGCAAATTTTGTAATGAATTCATGTTTTTTTTCATTACTGAATTGGATAAGGAAAAGAACCATTTTTTATAACTAATAAGTATTCAAATTTAGATAAAGTATTTTAAATTGCGATTTGTTCTATTGTTTTATATCTCTTTGTACGTTGTTCCTACCTTATGTAAGGAAAAGGAAATTGGTATTTTGATCTTTTATTACTTTTAAGATTATATTGTTTCTAATAAAGGCAGTAATATTATGAGGTATGATACATACATAAGATATGTAGCACTTGTTTTTCGATTATATAAATCGGATTTGCTTTTTATTTTTATTTTTTTAATGCCTTTATTTATCTTCCAATGTATGTATGTTTGTTCGGGTGGAATCTTGCTACTCAATTTTGAAGCAGATATCTTCAACCGATTGAGCTGTAATTTTGTATACATGTTTAGTTTAGATGACAATATATGATAAGCTGTATGACGTCATTCGAAATCCAATATGACGGACCATCCAAAATGTCGAAATAGTTATTTTTAATGCATTTCTACAATAAGGGTATCAAATGAAAGGGCTTATTGAGAGTAACTCGAAAAATAATGTATGTCAGTATTTAAATTATTTGCTGTTGAGACGATGGGCCCATGGGGTCCTGAGGCAAAATCCTTTTTGTCTGAGATTACAGCGCATCTCCGTGAGGCAACGGGCGATCCAAGGGCGGTTACTTTGCACAGAGGATTGCCATAGCGTTCAGATTGTTCAGAGGGGTAATGCTGCCAGCCTTCTTGGAACCCTTCCAAGCGGCGACGAGCTGGAATTTCTTTATTATTTATAATTATAAATGTTTAAAAAATAAAGTAATTTTTTAATGTTTTATAAAAATAAAATTGTAAAGTACACTGATATGCTCCAACAAATGGTGGTCGCTACTTTGGCTACCTATTTGAGTCCGCAGCATTAGACAGTTTGATAAGAGTCCGACAAAGTATCATAATGGGAAATTACTATTTCCCCCCCTTACTGGGGTGTCGTGTGAACTAGGCTTAATAGAGGGCGTGTTATGAGCGCCTACAGCTATACAAGCGCCGTTGAGAGGCGGCGAGCCACGTACCCGGCTACGTGCTGCTCATACCAAAGCCCAAGCGCGTCTATTCGTTCTGCTGACTTCTAAATATAGAACCTGCGAAGACCTTATTTAACTTTCATGCTGGATTGGTCATTCTCTTTGTCGGTTAAAGACTTTTACATTAAGATTATGTACAAAATACTTTAAGAACATTAAAAAGAAAATTTCCTAAAATATATGTACAATTATACATTCTCTCTCAATTATACATTCAATGCTCTCACGGTATAGCCGGCAGATACATCCGTCATACCGCGGCCACGTCTAATGTTACAGTACACGGGGCTACACTCCCGAGGATAATGTTAATTAATGGACGGACATAAATTAAGCTTCATTGTCTTTGCTCTCGAAAATACTCCTCATAATGCAACATTAACAATTTATTTGGTATTTAATTACCACAATATTACGTTAATACATAAACATTTAATTAAATTATGATACATATAATGAGTATCGTTTTGTTAAAGATCAACGCTTTATACATACTTAATAAATATTACATATTTCATAAAGTCCAGACTAACTACAACTCAGTTTAGACATATTATACTTTGAAGATTGTGTTATAAAAAGATGATAATGTCAGCATAATTAAAGTACAAAATTAGACTTTTTAATAGTATTATTTTTTATACTTATTACATTTGCCAGGCAAATTTACTTTGTGAAAATTAACTAAGTAGGTATACTCAAATAAAAAAATGTAATAGTAAGATTTTTCTTAAAATATCTTTAAATTCGTAGAAATAATTATATTTAAATTATATCTACCTTTGTATTCAACTGAAAATATCAAATTATTGTAATTATACAAATATTTACTGATTTTGTCGGGGCAAACTGGGTAGCTTTTGTCATCAAAAGAAAATTCTGGTGGTCACAAAATAAACAACACCTACACCATTACAATAAAAATGAAATACCAAAAGGATCGCTTTTATAAGAATCCCTTTTGGATTTATTTGACTGTTTATTTAGATATTTGACTTCTCTTTTCAATATTATGAGAGAATTCTGATGAACCAAAAATTGCCCAAAGATTTTTCTATTCCACTGCCAATATTTTAAAAGTAGAATTCCTTTGTAGCAATACTTTTTGTCAGTCGAACTATTTATTTACTAACTTTTTGCTATCAAATACGAGTAGGAACATTCTTTCAATTTTAATAAAAAAATCGTCAGATATAAGACATCGTTTTATGAAGTGTGACATGATTATTAAAACACAAAACAAGATGGAAAGAAAATTGACTATTCATAAATATATTACATATTCTGTCTGCGTATATATAAATATAAACTCCTTGTAAATCAACATGATAGTAATATCATGTTGATTTACAAGGAGTTTATATTGTTGATAGTAATAACAATCGAACATTTGGATGTTTATCAAAAATATTGTTTAAATAACGATATTTCCGTTAGCAGTGTTTTTATAAGAGAATATATTATTTATTTCTCAGAGAATACATTTCACGTATTCAAATTCATAAAAAATATTATTTACAAAAGAGGTCTATGTACTGTAATAAGTGATGTGGCATGAAAATGAACGTAACTTTGTAACGAAAGTTATTTTTTACATTCTAGTTTCATTACCTTACTGTTTGTTCCTTTGCGGTTGACTGGAAGAAATCCCTGTCTGGAATAAGTATTTGATACCTGTCACTTTTTGCTTGATATACTTGTATGTGTTTTTTTTTGTTATATAGATTTTACGACAAACAAGAAAATTAGTTTATGTAGAATACATCGTTTAAATGTTAAGTATATCCAAGACTAGATTATAATATATCAGACCAGATAGTAATATGAACTGGATCCAACTTCCGTACATATCTTTACATGTTATAAAACAATGTCCTCTGCCGCTATCTGTGTGTTTGCAATAAACTTAAAAATTAAACGGATTTTCATGCGGTTTTCACCAATAGATAGTGTGGTTCCTGAGGAAGCCAGGACGGAGACGCTAATTAATAATAATTTACATTTGACTGTGTAATAGAAGAGAAGAGAATTCTTAAAATAAAAGTAAAATTTTATATAAAATTTACTGAAAAATCTTATGTACGGTTTTGGAATTAATTAATTAATATATTGTTACATTTTCAAGAGCACCGTGCGGAGAATTTTTTACTATTTGAATAATTTACACAGTATCACAGTTAAACGAATAAAGCTTGCGACCCACGCGGTATCTAATGTAGACAAATGTGGACATTACGGGTTGCATACGAAAATGTTAATCTCGGAATTACACTTTGAACTAAGATAGTTTGTCAGTGGTGGATAATCGCGTTTTTGTACAAGTTTTCGCAGTGATGCAATACTTCTGCGTGTTATTCTTAGTGCAATAAATACTGGTATCTAGTAATGTGACTGGGTGCTCAGTAGTGAAGTTACTATCTGCAATATATCTATTTATTCTGATGTCATGTATTTTGAAATATTTTAACGTTGAGCTAGGTTGTTTCCATTGCAAAAAATATCGCTCAGCATCTTTTGAAAGTCAACACATGCATGGCCACTTTAAAAAAATACATAAACGCCCTCGCATTAAAGAAATAAAATTTGGTTATGACAACGGTTCTTTAAAACGATTCGGTTGTTCCCTCGTGATGTAGGGGTGTATTTTACTCGTGGTAAATTACATCAGATGGACAAAAAAATAATTCTATATGTTATTGTCGATTTCTCACTAATTTCGATGAATATATCTCTAAACATACCAATATTTAGTACCCATAACTTTACAATAAGACGGACATAAGAATTATTAGCAAAAGGAAGATAATTAAAGTAACCATGGATTCCAAAAGTGAAATCCATGATAATATTCGGCCGTTCCACAACGGTCACGCATTTCCGACAAAATTCCCCGATTATGCTAAACATGATGGGCAGCGGGTTTGCTCAACCACCACAGTGGGGAGTGGCTCCAAGACGTCACCACGTCCATCCGTCACATGCAACAGGTCCATTAGCTGCTTCCGACAGCTGTTCAACAACAACTGTACCTGTTAATGAGGAAAAATTAACTGTTTCATCGTTTTCCAAATTCGCGTTGCGTTTGTAGCGCTGAAGTTAACTGAAAATGAGTAAATTACTTGAAATTGAAGAAAAAGGAAAATTTATTTTTATGAAATTTGCATCAGAAGTATGTATTAGAGTGTAATATTGAGATAATTTATACTGTTAGTAATTATTTATTTATTTATCTCAAGAAGTCAGTCGCCTTTAATTATGAATGACATCGAAACTGTTAAATCTATAAACCAAAAATAATTAAATCTATAACAAAACTATATTTGAGATCCCCATAACGAGCTCTTTTATTTCATATGTGAGAAGTTAGCAAAACTTTTTTATTTCCTAACTACCTATTTATTCACTGAAAAGGGTGATTTTCAGTGGGTAAATTAGGAAATAAAAAAAATTGAAAATAGTATTTATTTACTCTGTTCTACATACTACTGTGTAAGTCTGTAATTATTACAGACATAAGAACATTACATTTTATTTATTATATCTGTGGTTATTATATTCTTGTGATTATATATGATATTCTTTTTAAATGCTTAAAACTATAGCATTCTAAAAGTTTAATTCTAAGTAAAAGTCATATAGACACTAATGAAGTATTAATAATTGCTTGAATAACACAGTGCGAAGCAGATGTCAGTAATTAGTATTTAATATTGCACGCCCACACGACATAAGCCACTCGGCGATAGTCACCAGTTCCCCCAGGAAACCTAAAAAATCCTCTATGATTGTATTGAATCATTTCAGTTAAATTTAAATAATGTATTATACACATCAAACTTTAATTCAAATATAACGTAAATAATTGTAACAAAAAAATATAATTTTGATGTTATTCATATGCCAAAAGGAAAATCGGGGATGTACTGATGACTGGATACATGATGTACTTATGACTTATATTACTGAAATTTATATATCTATACATATCTTAAGTAAATATTTTGCGGTTCGACGTGCATATGAAAAAATATCAATCTAAATTGCGTCAAAATTATAGTACCTATAAGTATTACAGTACCTAATAAAAATGTCTATGAATACGTCAGGTACCCCGGTTGATATGTTATAATAATAGCTCGTCGTTTTTCGTCAGTTAATAGCAGCCAACTGTCAGGGCTGATACGAGTAGTTGCGACGGCTGGGGATTGAAGTACGTTGTCATAGTTACATAACGACTTGCTTGTACTCTTTTTTATTATCTTCCCATCGGGATAACGGCTACTTTTTAAATGGGATTGGGAATGTTTTTGCAGTATTTTCATCTAATTTTAAACCACTGTTTAAATAAGATAAATTAATACTTTTGTATTAGTTGTTTGGAATATTTGTCATATGAGTGTAGTCTAAGATATAAGCAAAATTACAAAAAAATATATGACGTTAGTGGTTGATATAATACGTTTTATGCAACATTCATTAATACAGAAATGTCTTTATAAATATCTTAAGTTGCCCAAATAATTAAAATGTAGGCGTTTCCCCAGTAGAAGTAAATTACGTACCTAATTACTCGATATGTAAATAGAATTTTGTAGGAGCCTCGGGGAATATTGCCTTAATTTGATGCCAATTCTGATATGAGTCGAACTTCTTGCTCGTATCGTCCTAATGCCCGGAAAAATAATAGGCACAATACTGACAAAGATTGTATCACTCTTCCCAGACCGCTATGTAAGTAGGTATCTACTTACATAGCGGTCTGGGAAGTAACAGGAAATTGTTAACTCTTAAGTATGTCCCACCCTTATATCTATGATGATATTCTTGTACAATCAAAGCAGGTAGCAACTAAAATCAATAATAATTCATTGATCAAATGGAATAAATAAATATTAACTTGTAGGCGGCTACAAAAACTCGGCACTTAGTTATTTCCCCGGAGTGCTAGAAATGGCGTCCATATGTCAATAAAGAAGTAATGCACTACTGTGTTCAAAACATTTTACAAAAAGATTCGATTCGAGTTCAAGAAATATTTTTGTAAAGTTTTTATTAAAACGGCTTCCACTACACTATTGTAGCAAATTCAGAACTTTTACTATGAAGTATAGAATTGTCATATGCGTTGAATAATTAGTAACAGTCGTATCATAGAGCTAGATAATTGTATTGTAAAGTCAAGATTTTAAAATGATTACATCATATTACCTACCTAATATTTATCTGAAATATGGTTTACCTTAAATGTAGACATACTTAGTGTTTTCACCCCGTTGGCAGTTAGACTACAAACAAAAATATTCCTTTCAAAAAAAAAAAAACTTTTAAACCATTTGGTAATCTTAGATAGATTTTTCAAAACATTTTTGTCTTTGAGTTTTATAGCAATGACGCTTTTATCGTTTAAGCCTCGTTCTGAGCATTTAACCACGGAATAAGTAATAGGGATTTACTTCTAAATATTATTTCTTAAAATATTACCTCAAGAATATCTTGCTTAAAATAGAAACAGTTGAATTTATTTAAGCCGTTGAATTATTATCAGACAACTTAAATAAGAGAAACAAATGGCTATCATGTCAGTTGTACTGAAATATTAGAATCATACTTTGCAAATTTTATATCTCAGTGCGGTGTGTCTTAAAAAAGGGTAGGTTAAACCAGGACACATGTCCTTTGAAATAAAGATGTAGAATCAAGTTCTTACCAGTTCATTTAATCATAAATCATAAAGCAGCAGGTGAAGGTTTCAACACTACAAACGCGATAGTAAATACTTAAACTTCTTTGTCGTCGTCACTGTCTTCGGACATGACCTTCTCCAACTTTCAACTTGACTGCCTGTCTCCAGTCTTCACATCTTTGATGTCCTCTTCCTCAGGTGGTCTCTCTCGTTTAGTCCAATTACTTGGTACCATGATGTACCAGGAAACAATTAATACATCATTGATGGTTAATCGTTATGTTAAACCTTTAATATAAACCAATGCAAGTTATCCTCTAATAAATATAGAGCCGTTAATAGAATTACAAGTAAACTTCGTTTTAGTGGTAATACAAAGGATCAAATGAAACATTTAATCTGTTCCGCGAATACCCTAGAGCTGTCGCCATTCTGAGGTCTTGTTTATGCTTCAAAGATACTGTAACCGCCTACGCCAAGACCGTGACACTATAAAATGCGACACCATTTAAAATTACCCCGCTACTTGCGTGGCTTCTATTTTGACACCAATTTTTATATTTGATCCATTTGCTTATTACCGTCACTGCGTACTTTACGACTTTTTATAAAAGCAAATATATGGGTATGTATGACTTCGTACTTTTACACTTTAACAGACAAAATTATTCATGCAATATTCGTAAAGACAGAAGAACGATATCTAAAACATTTGTATTATAATTTTGTCATTATGCTTATGAAGATGATATTGCAATCTTAGTGCCCTGAAAAAAATAATCCGATTTTCAATGTCATTTAATAAAAAGGAAAGCTCACACAAATAATTTAGCTGAACATGAAGGAATATCTAATCTAAACAAATATGTACATGGCTTCTCATTTCATTTACATTTCAAAATTTCTTTTAGCCTCATTAAGTAAAGTGATATAGGCATATTGTGTGTTTATGACGAACAGTGCAAGACATTCATGCCTTCATGTGAATTTATTGCCCACAAAATGTATCCTTCCAAGCGAAATACAATTTGACTAAGATGAATGCTCCGTAAAGTAGAGGCCGTAAAAAGAACCCGTTTCATCCATTATGAACGCGATCTATATCCATTCATATAATAGAAAAAACTAACAGGATCTTTACATATATTAAGCGACTGTTATATTTCACACGCCTTATCTCGTTTGTGCATATTTTCTCATTTTTATTATCGGTTAGTTGGTTTTTTGTTCATATATTTATTTTTCTTGTCGATTTCGCACTTATTTTTTTATTCAATTAGACTTTGTTTTTATTTAGTTCAAAAATAAATACTGGCAGTTAAGACAGTTGAACAGAAACAAATCAGAACACATTTCACAAAATGTGACTTTAAAGACAGTAAGTGTGACATATGACGATGCAAGTCCATTAAAAATAACACAAATCGATAAGTCTAGTCTAGACTAATGCAAACATATCGCATATTAGTGTTGATGTCGTATGGTCCTAGAATAGGACCTCTATATATCCTCCCGTAGATGTTGTACAAGGCGATTGAAGAAAACACAACCTTGGTAGCTGATAGGCGACAATAGCATTCTTAGACGCTGCCGGGCACCGCGCCGTCATGTCGTAATGTAACCTGGACCACGATAAGATGACAGAAATTATTTTTTGTTTATATAATGCACATTGGAGTGTGCAGTATTTTTTGTTTATATACATGGGTACCTACCCATGTACACAGGATGTATATTACCTACCTATTGAGATTACCTTCAATAAACATAGAAGCTCTTAATAAAAAAAATCAGTGCCTGTTGTTTAATCTCCACATTATTACAATCTTTACTAATTAATCCTCCTCCTTTCACATTTGTGATAAGGAATCCTTTTGTAATTTTCCTTACCGCAAATGTGAAACATATCTTTAATTATATAGTATAAAACAAAGTACCTACTTTCCCGCTGTCTGTCTGTTTCTATGTATGCTTAGATCTTTAAAACTAAGCAACGGATTTTGATGCATGCTTTTTAAATAAGTAGTGTGGTTCTTGAGGATAAACTTTCCTCAAGAACCACACTACTTATTTATGTATATAATTTATTGTGGTTTATAGTTTATATGGGTTATATTCTACCCTCGTAGCAAACATAACGATCGGTCCAGCAGATTTTGCGTGAAAGAGAATGCCTATACATCCTCACAAACTGTCGCAATTATAATATCTTATTTTTATTGTAGCCCTTTCTAAATAGTTAACAAATATTTTTCTTTTCTATGAGAAACCTTGCCAGTTTATGATAAATAATACTTACTATAAACAAAACCTAAACGACTATCTGCGATTCACCTTTACCTGAATGTTTGGTGTAAGTAGTCAAAAATTTATAGGTACTCTCGTTAACAATCCTAAGATTTTCCTAATTGGAAAAAAAAGTGTTATAATCAGTTGTTTTCTACACAATAAACTAAATTTGATTTCTTTGGAAAGTGCGGAATTGAATTCAACAAATATAATATTTATTTAAATAAGTACTTACAAAAAGTAAAAATAAGTAATATAATCTTCTTTTAATGCTCTAAAATGAAAATGGGAATGAACCTTTTGTTATATAAATTAAGAGTATTAATTTCATTGAGAAACGTTGGAGCAGCTTAATTTCGTTGTGTTTTGACTTAAACAGTTTCTCTGTTCTAGTTTTTTTAATTTAAATTTTCTTTGATGTTAGTTCACTAAAGAAGAAGTTTTAATTTTCATTCATGTTGACTCAAGTAAATATATAGAAATTACATATTTTCGTATTTTTTTTCTTGAAATATTCAAAGGTTGACATTCAATTTTTTTGTTAGTGTTGAATATATGGACAATAGGTCTGTTGAGATATAAAGTTGGGATCACAGCACATCGGGAACCTAACAAAAAATGATCATTGTAAGACTGAAAATACGCCTTGTGGCTTTATTTTTACTTTATTTAATTTAGATAATTCATTGTATTTATTTTACATATGTAAATGTACAATTGTATGGGTTTTTACCTAAAATAAATAACTATTATTATTATTATAAAACAAAAATGTAAGTTAAATTAATTTAAAAAAGGTAAATTAGAGTGGCACTGATATCTAGTCAGTGTTATATAACTAGTTATAACCTTCCTCAATAAACCTTCGGCAGTCTATACACAAACCTAACTCAAACAAACCCTTCGGATTTATTCTATTAACAGATCTGAATAATATTAACCAATTGTATAACAAAAGATACTGATTTCTTTAGCAAAAAACAGTTCAAATATTTTGAAAAAGTTTTACTCACACTTCTTAGTAAATTGTCCAGTACAGTAACTGAAAACGCCATAGCATTTGAATTCTGTGTAATTTGAGTTGACGGAATAAGCTTGTAGATACTTGGGTTTGAAAACTTTGCTTTTATTTTAGTATCAGGTGTCCGCCTTAATTTGAAAGAGTATCTTTCCACGGCCTTACGGCAACAGGTGAATGCTGCGGCGCAGGCGCGGCGCGCGCGTCGATACTCCCCGCCTCCCCGCCCCGTCCGCCTTCCTACCCTATGCTGGCCCATTCACACCCGCACACATTCACAAAATACTCACACAACAACTTAACATGATACAATATTTAAACTGTTAACCTTTCTATGGCCGGACTTCTTATCCACGTGTCAAGGATGTGGCCTTACTTAAATAGGGACCTCAAACGTATGAACAATCGACGTACAATTTGGGGTTTATGCCTGTAACTGAATCATTAGATAATACAAGGACTGGCTAATAACTAAATTGTATTCTAAAACGGGGCTTTTTATCAGACTTCTTAGAACTTCAAGTATCATTTCTTTATTATATGCCAAATAGAATAAATTTTCACATTTAACAAAAGCAGTTTTTGGTACCTATTAATATGTAGGACCAAATGTATTACGTGACTTGTTTCGGAATCCTGTCCGAAAAAGTTAAATTAAATACCTTTATTTACGTTAAGAAATGAGTTAAGTGTAAATGTATTTTTGTACAAGCTTAATATTAACGCGAAATAAAACCCATTGTTTCTTAAAGCAACATGTTTAAAATTCATCATGGCTACAATAACAGCGCGCGGGCGGTAAGCACAATATGGAGGGTTTTCATTGAGTTTCACTCGTATTTTGAGAGATTAGCCGACGGTTAACAGGAAATAAGATTTGTTATTTCATCAGCTAGTATTATGACATGATTGTGGTCTGTGTCATTAATCACCGCTAGATCTGTGGTTTCCAATAGATTAGGACAGCTCGATAATTAAACAGTGCAGTGTATTCAATGGATTTTGTTACTTATAACCACGTTAGTTATCTTCGTTCCAAATTCCATAGCATGTTGAGGCATTTGTCTTGATTGCTATTGATAAATATCTATATCGAGCCAAGGTTGTCAAATATGAACCATGACAAGGCCACAGTTAAAATTAAACAGTACCTAACTTAAATTGAATGAAAATAGACTACTAAAATTATTACGTACTGGAACGATCGAAGCCGAGAAGTTCTATAGAATGTAAAATGATTGGGAAGATATACATTCAAGCAAACGTTGGACCGCAAAACATTTACAGTAAAATAAATTACAAAGAAACGCGTGGTAAGTAATAAATAAGGTAGAAATAAGTTTGCAACTCAATTGAACAAATCCTGATTGAGTTTTCACTCAGGTTTTCTTGAAGATTAGTTAAGATTTAGTATAAAGGTATCTACTTAATAACTTATCCTTCATTATTTATTTGCTAGCAAACTTTATCTTGAATATCATCATAATCTTCAGAATCAGGTAAGAATAAATCTCATATCAAACAAATATAGGTAATTAAGTAATATAACTGGTGTCAGATTTTATTTAAGTCGCCTAAAGGCATCTGACATGACTTTTAGGACTATTAACCGTCATCTAGTGGCATGTAGTCGCACACACACTAGTGAACTAAACTGTCCACCAGTGTGCAGGTTTCCTCACGATGTTTTCCTTCACCGGAAGCATGTGGTGGTAGTCACGAGTAGGATACGAACCTGAGACCTTTGAGCGGTAATGGTTAAGTGGATCCGCTTGTGGATCGCCACAGGCGGGCGTCTTAACCATTACCGCTTCCAAAATATTTTGATACCGCTTTTGATGTCTTATGATTTTGAAGCAAAGAAAAAAAGTTATATAATAACATATTTAATATATTTGATATGAATAATTCACTTAAAAATAATTATACAGCAAAATTATGGATTTTTGTATTTATTTTTACATAATTTTTGATATCAAAGTGTGTCTACGACTTTCGGCCAACGAATTGAAAGACCGGCGACGCTCCTGTGATGTCCCTAATGTTGCAATTTTTCCTGGACAGCGGTGATCATTTATCAGTGACTGGTTTGCTCGTTTGCGGCCCTATTCCATACATAATAAATGCCGAAGCCTGTGCAAAGTGGAGGAAAAATATAATAAAAAAGTGGATTCCGACGCTTAACGCTTGAGGACATAATTAGGAACGCTCAGCTGAGATAGGGAAAGGTCACGTTAAAAGAAATATAGGTAGGTATAACATAAAAAACCGAGCATATACAGTGTTGCTGGTATTTAACGCATAACCTTCCAAAGGCGCATAAGATACATAGAGACTAACATATTTTGTTCTACGACATTTGTCTAAACGTAATAAATACTTTTTTTCCTTTTTTAACCTCTATGTTCGATTCCGCTTCATAATGCTACTGTATTGTCTGGTGTTGCTTGGTTATTACATAGAGTTAAGATGTGTAGAATCGCAAATTAGATTGTATTATTTTTATAGGAAAAATAAAACTACGAATCGAAAGTCATAGATTAAAAGCTGCTTGTTGATGTACCCAAGTAGTCTTTAGGAGGTTTTGCGTTTGATACCAGTAATATGTAAAACCACCTCCGCGTTTGGTGAGTTGCATTATGCATTGATTTCAAACGGCCTGATGTCGATGTTTAGACAAAATGGCGTACCTTGCGTTTTTCTGCGCACGTTAAAGTTAACGTCAAAGTTGACGGTGCAACCCACTCTAATATTTAGTCTAGGCATTTAGTTAAACTTCCACAAATCGCGTGTAAACCACATACTTAATTGAAATTGCGGACTGCACCGCCACATCGAATACGTGCAAAGCACATACGTGCTGTACGATCGGAATACGGAATCCTAAATACCACTTTGGTGTATATTTTATATTCGTGCAATGCACGCGGTACGATTCCATTCAATCGTGTAGATAAAGTGCTGCGCACGCTTTCGGAGTGCACGGTCATTTGATTACATACAGTCTTGGAAGTTATGTATCATCTCTGAAGAAATTCAAATACCGACCTCGATCACCCTTAGGCACTTATTCTCAGTACGATAGTATCTATATCAGAATGAAAGGTTTGGATAATGTCTACATAGTTCCTCTGTTCCATTTAATTTACATTTGCTTAAATATTCAACAAGTTGACCTTTCACGAAATATTCTTCTACACGTGCTCTGCATGCTGTTTCCAAGAATTGTATGATGTATGTACGATAATAAGTTCTTAAAAACAATTTTATTTACCGAACGTAATTGGGCTTGTTTTATATTTGGATTCTATTTTTATTTTATGTCTGTATCTAATAATAATGCCTACTATTTTATGACGATAGCTCCATTTATATTACAAGCGTACTGATCTCGATTTAAAACAATTCTCACAAACAAGTTAGAAACATTGCTTGGCGCTGCAAAGTTTTACGTCGGTATTTACTTGTAGGTATCTACCTCGAAGGAGAACAGCGATAAGCGAAAACTCATCCATTCAATCCGCCGCAACTAAGCCGGCTTCCTAACTACGCTTCGGAACTCTACATGACGCGATGTTTTTTTTTTCTCATCTTTGTGCATGAATTCCTATGGTATTCAGGATTTTAAGTAAAGAATAAAACTTAAAATTTCAAAGTTTCGACTTCGATTTTACAATTCGTCGTGTGCCAGACGTCAATCCTTCTTGGGTGATGTTATTGTAACCTATTAGCTGCCAATACTATCCTTATCCTCTCGAAGATATCATACAAGACGACAAAGGTCGGAATTCTAGGGCATGCCACAATAACTATGTGAAGCTACAACACTCGAAACACGTTTGACATTGTCGCATTACGCCGGAATTCCTTGTCGCATTTGTAGCCCAACTAGGACGCCGTAATCCGGATCACAAGCTGGATCACGTCGGAACAAGCGGCGCGCTCGGCCCACAGCTTGTGAACCAATATACTTGTTTAGTTACGTGATTTTATGCTAACGATATTTTATGTTAAGCTACAATATTTCCAGATGGAAATGGAACACCGAAAAGATTTCGGTAGCGTGTGATATCACTATTTAACGACACTGAACTATTTTCATTACACCCGTTTTATTTGAAACTCGCTTTAAGTTTGCAATCTTATATGTAACTTGCCTTAATAAAAAATATTGTAGTAGTAGTAGTAGTAGTTGTGATCTGATCATGCCATGATTAATTTCTCATTACTGATACGTTTTGATGCAACAAATTAGAATAGAATTAAAGCCCTTTACTTACTTGAAGGTGCAAAGTAGATACTAATATTTTGTTGGCTTGAAAATAAAACAATAATTTAGGTACTTATATTTTTACCACCAGAAAGGTTAAAGTTCGCACTAAAGTAGTTTGATATTAAAGGATAATAGTGTAATAAAAAGGTCTATGAATACGTTACGTTTAACAATGAACGTGGGCGACATTTTCCGTAAAATAAATTCCATAGAGAGATCGCTTCACAGCCCTGTCTAGATTTCCGCGAATCATGAAAACGTCAGATATAATAGTAACTGTACGGTGTGTAATTAACTAACTAGATTCGCGGAAAACCATTTCTACTGAGCGGCGGCGGTCTGTAACAAGTGGTCGCGTGTTGCAACGCCGCCGAGACTCGTGATTAAGTGCTTGTTCGCTCCTTTTAAACTAAGCTTAAGAGATAAAAGACAGTGCAAATTCTTCTTTAACTGTCAGCGCAAATTACCGCACCGCTGTTGAAATTCTCAATTCTCATATTACATTGTAAGCTTCTTTCTTAATTTATGAACAGAACAATCTCATTTCAATATTAAGAACTAATTAAGTATCTACTACATTTAATATTCAATCTGAGATATAGTAACTTAATATAGCTAAAATATATATTCGTGGGCAATAAATTTGCTTTAACTCAATTTATTTCACATGTTCTATCCAGAAATAAAATGGGCTTACATAAAAGAAATGGCAGTATTATCTTTTACGAGATTCGCTCTCGCTCACGGACCATTATCTGATTCCCATCGTCCCAAAATTATGTGAACAAAAACATATGTGGCAGCAATTGAAATGGACAAACGGATTCACAAACTTTATCAAGTCTAAGAGTAAATTTTTCTGAACGATATGGTCTATACGTGGGATTGGAATTTATTGGGAGTCATTAGACTCCCAATAAATTCCAATTCATAGATTAAAAACAATAAAGAAGTCAGGGTACCTGTATGCACTATTATCTGCATATAATCGAATTAAGTAAACTCATACAATAATATAAATACATATTATATATGTATGTATATTTTGTTTTATGCGTAATAAAGGATTTTGTATGACTAAACTAGGCATCGGCCGTATAAAGACTGATTAAAACTGATAATTCCTTACAACGCATCTAAAAAAATATTGTGATATGAAGAATGTACTTAGTTACCTACTTATACTTTGATGGTTTTGTTTTGATTTTCTAATCAGGTGTAAATAAGAGGAATATAATCTATGATAAAGGAGCAGAAAGGAACGTGTCTCTAGAATTCGTTTTCAAGAACACTATGTGCACAGAGAAGCAGAGTTACAGTAACTTAATTTGAGCAACATAATCTTACTCAAATTCCATACTTCGAAAATTTAGATTATTATACCTGTTAATCTGTTAATTTCATTCAAAAATAAAATGTTTATGAACTTAGTTATTGATTTCATTTGCATATCGTTCATTTCAAATCCTCTACATATTCTTTTATATTCAATTCTCTTTTTGTATTGAGCCTCGTCGACGTAGCAATAGCGGCAGAGCGAATCCCGTGTGGCCGCCCATCGTCGTCCCAGCGAAATTGCCGTGACCTCCTTGTATTGTTCGAAATAGTGGAATGTAATAATAAACAGGAACGATTTGGTTGATCCCGAAAAAATCTAGCAGCCTTGCGAAACAATAGACTACTGTCTGTGTCCGTCCCGGGAGGCGCTATATTTGTCAGACGGCGTTTCATGTTTTTCCCATTTCAAATGCAGTAATAAATCTTTGCGTATGCTATTAGTTTTTTATGTTAAGGTTAATTTTTGGTAGGTATATGTGCTTAAATGTCGAGATATATTATATATATGTGTGCTTAAATGTATATGTCGTGACAACTTATTTATTATAACTATATCTCGACATTTAAGCACATATTAATCGACCTTTCACACATGTAAGGTTAAGATAAAAGTAAAAATAGTATATATAATATAAATACGATATTTGCCAAGAAAAACTGAGAACCGATTATCACAAATCCCCAAGGAGATAAGTTAGTCTTCTTCTAATATATAATTGAACTATTGCAGATCGCCGATATTTTTTCATTGTAACTAAATTTATGATAGACAAATTGTTTTAAGTAATTGCTTACGCAAAATGTAGTTATAACAATCACTTTTACATGATTAAATACTTTGTACCTAATTGTTAATAACGCCTACATCTATCTTTCCAAAGCGTCACCTTAACGTAATTATTTCATTATGGATCATAGGTTATTATACAATGATGGGGATAATATTTCTAGTCACCCAGTACTTCCCTAACGTAAGAAAAAAGTACCAATATTTATTTTTAACGTTAAGAATATTTTCACGAAGTGAACAACAAATTGGCGTTAGTGCTTTTGACAGAAGCTAATCGGAAGGCTTGTTTGTTACGCTCAAACAATTTCGTTAATGGGTAATCTGACGTTACGTCGCACGAGGCCTCCGCAAAATTGCATCGGTTGTGTTTCGGGAAAATATCTAAAAATATTTTTTAATCTTCGCGTCATATTTGTAGTTAAAAATGTGTATTGTTGTGTGAATGTGAATTTGCGCAGTCAGCCACTGTTTTGTGAATAGATCGATTTTTACGTAAAATAATTATTAAATCAATTATAAAACTTTTGATCGTAACCTACTTCTAATTAATATAAACTTTTGTCTAGATAAAATCTAAACAAAAGAAACAATATTTGAAACGCATGAAAAACATACAATCGTCGGAATGAAACAGAAACCACTTAGATTACATCAGACGTTAAAACTCTTACGCTTTGAATAGCTCGAGAAGATAGTAATCGTTGCAGATGAAACTTGATTTTATCCTATGGTTAACAGCATCATTGTCACCCACGATCATCCACTGTGCTGGAACTTTTGTGAAAATAATAGAATGCTTTATTAAATACAAGACTTTTTCTGCATCAGCTTCATTGTTATAGTAAATGTACCTATAACAGATAGCAGATATAACAAACATATTTATGTCTCGAGCGTTATTTTAATATAACGTAAGTTCGTAAGTAGTAAACAGTCGTGGGTCCGCGAAAGTTTTAAAGAGTAAATTGTCTTAGAATTATAAAATACTTATTTATTATAATCTTCTTTTTTTTTAAATACACCTTAGTATATGTTTTATATTGAAAAAAAAAAATGGAATTTGAACATTTTAAACATTTACTTAAATATTAAATTTTCCCTGATTCCCAAACATTTGATAGAGACGTGGATAAAATATATCTAAGTAATTTTCACCATATTTAAACGTAAAATTATGTGACATTTTGCTTTCGTAAAACTCTGATAATATTTTTCAGTTGTTTAAAAACAAGGTGTATAAAATGTGTGCTCTGTAGTTTTGCAACTTTAATATGCGCATAAATGGCACAGCTGTAGGCACATAACAACTGGAACGTGTGCAGATGTAAAAGTAAAAGAATATTATTTATACTTCTGATACCATATGGCCTCGACCGCACTATACCTATGAAAATTATGAATAATGCATGCCATGGATGTGACGTAGAATTTTTCTGATTTTGAATTTTATATTTCCTCTACAATTTACTGGTAGTAAAGTAAGTAGGTAAGATTTGTGGTTAGTAACACAAAGCAGTCCGATTATGTTTACGAGTTGACAATATTTATACAGTATATTTCTGAACGATCTGATACGAATTCATAATTTCATTTTATTCCGAAATGGTGAATTTTGGAAAAAAACGCAAGATATATAATAGTAGGTGCATAATACAAATAATTTTTCAAGGTCAACACTGAATGAAAACATATACTATGTCGAAGAGTCTTAATGACTTCAAAAATAACTTGGTCGTTTATACTGTTTATAAGTAGTCTGTTCTGTCATTGGCGCAGTAAAAGTTGTCCTATCGCTGAAGCAAAGGTCACGGTTGAACAAAAAGGTTTAAGACAATATACTCTCAACTGGCCTTATTTGATGAAAGGAATGAAGTAAAAAATGCCTTGAATGAATAAATTCAAAGATGGTTTATGTAATTTCTCTCTTTATTTATTCACATTCAAATTTAATATCTGCCCAATGTCCACGTGTGCTTACAAAGACAAACCTAATTACTACTGTGTACTATAGTGATGACATAATTTATACCGGGCCCAGGGCTTCTGCTCCCAGGGGGAATTTCAGGGTTAGTGCATTCATGTAATATATTCCACCCGTGTTCGAAATTTCATCGAAATTCGTCTAATAGATTTCGCGTGACATACATCCAAACTTTCGCGTTTGTAATATAAGATTTTGATTTAAAAAGCTCCCATTGGCTAATAAGACAATCGTAGAGAACTGATCATATTCTCTTAACTGGGGATGGTAGTGATCACACTTCGCCACAACAACGAGCGTTTACTGCGGCCCAGTTTACGGCTACCCTTTTCGTTTTAACCCTCATTTTAATGCTGTGATGGAATGGTTCCGTTGGATCATTATTATTATTACGTACACAATTCCGAGAAAGGCCGACGTAATTCACATCACTAATGAAAATGTGTCTGTTTCTTTATAAATATCATAATTTAACTTGTGGGAGTATTTTGTTAGTGTTACCAAAAGAACGAAGTACAAAGTTTTAAAATATTCTAATTACAATTTTAACTGAAATCTTAAATTACGAATAATATAACTAAATTCAGTTGTAAGGTTTCTTTTTATGACAATTGATTCTATTTAATTTTTCGTAATTAAAATGAAAATAATCTGCATAGGCCTTTTTATTTAATTTTCCGACAAAATTTAAATTTAATGATTTGCTGTGTGTTTATATATACTTACATATTATACAGGATTACTTTCATATTATACTCATGTGTAAATTGACTTTTAATTGCGTTACCACACCATCGTTAATTTATTACGGACACCATAGAAGTTTGTCGGAAACCGCTAACTCTACTGCAAGAACAAAACTAAATATGATTTTGCGAGGTTCTATCCTGAACCTCGCAAAATCATATTTAGTTTTGTTCATTAGATAAACTGATACAAAATGTAGAATGTTGATACACATATAGACAGATTTAAAAGGGAATACGTGTTTGTCTGACAACATATTATATAAATATATTAGAATTCTAGAACACACTAGATATATAGTTACGGCGGGACTCTTCTACTAAATATGTGGTTTCATTTGTAAGAAATATCTACACAAAACTAAGTGACAACTCATTAGAGCGTAAAGAATAATGACATAATAAAATAATAACGAATTTGGTTAATTTTGACTTTTATAAACAGGGATAATGACAGTAGGTACCTAATTTGCATTCCATTTAATCTTAAAATTACTTGGTGCTATTACATCTTTGTACGTAATCTCCAAAAGTTGTTGCCATAATATTTTCATTTGGTTAATTATAATTTTGCCAACAGGTAATAAAGGGCGCGTCATTTTAGCTTCGTAAATATTTAATGCTTTTCTCACCTCCTTTGTGGCCGTGGCGATGACATCCATCCATTATTAATATCACATCAAAATAACTATAGCCAACATTGAGATGAGCGATTAAATTAGATTGAAAGATTAACTTTGCTAAAGGTTAACTTGCACAGTAAATATAGTACTTAATTTCTACTTCTTTATGGTTTGTCTAGTCAATTGTCGGTTGTTCAACTCGTGTTTCTAGATGTCTTTGAAGTTGAAGAAATATTTACTCAACCAAAAAGTTTTAAGTATTTTTGGAGTGTCACAGACTAGTCTTTAATCTACATAATATTTTTGCTTGTTTTCTTAGCAATATTACTAAAACTGTGAGAAGTACGTTGACATGTGATTCCTTTGAACGACATTAACTGTGATCTTGTGCACACATCCAACATGGAGTTAGTTAAGCAAGGTAAAATAGTTTTTAAAATCCGTAATGATATATAAGATTCTTGAGGCAAGTTTGATGCATATTAAGTAGTAACAGATAATATTATCATATATTTTCTAAGTACTCTAAAATGTATAGTTGAAATAAATCGACTGCCGCCTACGTTGGCTCTCGGAGATACCTTGGAGGGCATTCAAGGACTAAATAATGCTCTTTTATTAATATATACCACTTTGTATAAAAAATATTTTCAGCTGTACACATTTTTATTGTTTTAAGATAAACTTTTGTAATTGTTAATTATGATTAAGTAATTAACTTTTGCCAGTAGCATAACCTTTGTCTATCATTGCACGAATATTTTATAATATTTTCTATTAAAAAAACTATTCTTTATATTATTCTTTATACTGTTAACAGAAAAATTTGCATGTACTCGTAAAATACGTTTGTACATGTTTAAGAAAGAAAGAAAATGTAATGTGTAATTTAAATGTTCATGTAGGGGTGATTTTATTCATAAACAACAACACTTTTACTTAATTTTTTTGTATTATAGAGTAACAAAGTTTGAAGTAAGTTCAGAGAAGAATTAATGTAATAAACATATTTTATCCTTACTTCATCTCCCTCATATATATTTTTAGAAGTTACCTTTTGTGATATAAAGTATCGCTATAAATTGACAACAAATTAGGTACACACTGACTGAAATAAAGTGTTAGAACTTATTATGATTTCAATGATATATAGACATATTTAATTGCATTAAAATAAACAGATCAATATTGACTTCGAACAAAATAATTGTGTCAGAAACAGAAAAATAATATGAACCCAACAAGTTTAAATCTGTTACCATATAACTTTATCCAAATTGGAAATCTGCTCAAGAACTAAGTCACGTAGTGTTGCGAGAATTCAATTTAATTTCAACCAAGATTAAACGCCAATCAAACGAGTCCTTGCCCGCAGTATGAGCCAATTCATACTAATTGTGCACAAACGTTATTTGATATTTGCATAAAATAACATAGCAGAAAGACCAACCTAATATTCGAAGCCACTTTTGCTCTGTTTACTTTATTAAGAGCATTTTAAGCTACTCCCGATCCCAGTTCGTTTGCTTTATGCCAACATCCGTACTTCTATGCGACCCATTTCAAATAATTATAAACGCTATAATTGTTCTAAATTAATTAAAACTTTTATTAATTAAAAGTAGAATTAGAGTTCAGATTTATATTGATTAGTTTTATTCCCAATTAGCTTTTGCCGGCGATTTCACTCGCATTAATTTTGCGTCAAGTTCATAAGAAATAGATATACATACATATTTCCTTACATATTTCATTCTGTAACTACGTTAAACTTAAAGTTATTGGTACCAATACTGAGTGTAGTAAATAAAGTATAAATCACAACAATCCGTGTTTGTAAATATATAATATATAGTTAGTTATTGCATGAGATGGGAAATTAAAGACGAGAGGAAATAAGTCATATAAACATAAAAATATCATATTTTCCTTGTCAGTAAATTATGTAAATGAACCGACATTTTCGGCTTCAAAAATAAAAAATGGCCTCAATAAATGTTTGGTACAGTTATTGAATGATGATTTAGGAAGGTCATATTTAATTGAAATGTCATTAGTTTTGAGAACATATTTTTTAATTGTAACTGTAATAATTTTAGTGTTTATATGAAATAAATTCGAATAATAACTATAATTACAATTTACCTCTGCCGAAAAACTTCGATTTCAAAATTAATACCAGTTGAAATAAATAATTCCAACTATATAATAGATAACGATTCTTAAAACTGAGATGTATTTGAGTAAATTCATAGCAAGCATGCACACTGAACTTCACAGTCAGATTAATAGTCAATTTATTTCTTGGTCGGCTCTCACCACACTCAAGGGAAGGCGGTTCTATTAGTTAACTAGATAACTAGAAAACACACTATTAGTAACCTGCGCTAAAATGGTGGTGTATACTGAAACAACAACATTATTACAACAACGTCTGGGCAAATAGTTTTCTAGATAAAATCAAAGACTGAAAACTAATAGGCGGCGCGCTTAGACGACCATCAAACGAGGATCGGCGTAACGACCGATACTTTGCTCACAGCCGGAATATAAACCAACGATGTTACAGACAATGCATACGTGAGCATTGTAAAGTAACTATATGATATATGTTATATCACATAGTTACTTGAACGAGGTCAGCGTCAGAGCGATCAGCGTGACCACATACTGGTCTAATGTCGTCTGAACATCAATTCAGTCTCGACAAAACCTTGCATTCGGAACAAACAAGATCAGCCACTCACTCTATCCTACTGGAGAAACGTTTTGGAATACCATTTATTTGTTTTTTTTTTTGTTTTCTAACATTTTTTGACGTTCATCTTTTAAACTTTGGTTGTTTAATACGCTCGACTATGTTATAACAAACTATACATGGCAAAGCATATCGGTATATATGTAGTAATACAATGTTTGTAGAACTCTCCAGTTGCTTTTCTATCTCTTTCATTCAAACGAATTTCCAGTTGTATTTCTGTAACAGAAATATTTTGCACCGGAACTCCCAAACAGCACTAATATCTCCACCGCACCTACGCAGCGCTGAAATATTGCTCGCAGACAAATGAGAATCGTTACAAAGGATTTGATTCTTTTGTTTATACCTATCTTTAGTATCATTTTTATTTTCTTGTGTTCACTAGTAGTGCTTGTTTTGTTAGTTACTGTTTTGTAAAATCCTTTGAGAGGAAGATTTTATTCCATTTAAGCGAACTTCGAAGTAGTCAAATAGGCAGAAATCCTAAAAACGAATTCCTAACCATATTATCTTTTAAATTGAAAACTACAGCTTGCAGACAGCGGCTTTTGTTCTTTATATACTTATAATATTCTGTTTTAAGTTTCACATAAGCTTGTTGTCCATGTCCTTATCATAGCGTGACTGATTTCTAAAACTCAGTGCATTTCGCTTTACATCTAAAATTGAAATATGCAACATATGTATATGAAAATGTATTTTTACAAGTTTATTAGAAATTTAGCAATAATATAGGTAGATATTTATTTGAGGTTTGCTGAGTAAGCAAACAAAAATATTATTTAAAATTTATGAATTAGATGAGAACGTTGGATGAGAAGATAAAGGGTAAAAAAAAACAGTTGTTAAAATATTGAATACTATAATTTAGATGTGATAACAGCTCACCTCTGTAATGTTCAATAGCCTGATTATAATGGATTTTAGAATCTACTATAATCAGGATATTGTACGTTTGGAAGATGAGCGGATTCTCAGTTGAAGAAACAAATTTTAAAACTTTCTGTTATTTTTTTCTTTACGTTTGTTTTAAAATACAGATAGTAGTAGGTCGTTATTTATATATTTTAAAACAAATTCAATACGATAACAATCTGGCCTCAACAATTTAATTACTCAACAATTATCAGTTCAATATATTGCAATGTTTTTGAAACGGGATACGCACTCCAATAACAAATTATCAATCAAAGTTGAAAACAAACGCGGGCGTGGGAGATGTGCGGGGAGGTGTGGTGGAGTGGTGGTGGTGAGGGGGGGTGACAGGCGCCAGACTGACTGGCGGCGCGGCGACTGCACGCGGGTGCATCCTGCGCAGGTGCTCTCTCTGCCGTCTCAGATATAAAATAAATAGAATCTAGAGTATTCACTATGCCTTGTTTGTACTACATATTTTCTTAATAACCTTCGCGCTGGGTGGCCGTCGTCGTTGCCGTTGAATTTTCAATTCAATTCCAATGATCACTGGTTCAAGTTTGTGTACTTCTCATTCAGTACATAACAAGTTAGCCATAACTCCCTCTCTGCCGGACTCAGTTTTCATTATCACAGATTTGTCTAAATTTCTGGCTCTGTTGTATTTGTTATTCCAGTTTATATCCCACAAACCTTTCTCACATGCTTCGAAAGCTGACTATCGAGTATATATCACACAAAAACGCTTACTCTTCTAAATAACAAACAGGCTATATCGTTTGTATTAAATATACTTAGGCAGACAAGGTCATGATCGTGTAAATATAAATACTTACAAAAAACTTACTCGTTTTCAGTAATGATAAGCTAAACTTCAACGAAGTCATATTATTAGTTCTGCCACTCAAAATAAATTCTTTCAAACTTTTTGATAAACACAATGTTTATTACATACATTTTATTTAATTATTCTATCGAGTCCGTTTAATTTTACAGTTTGTAATGTCTCTTTTGCTTAATAACATTATGATGGATATAACATTGAAAACATTTGTTGTCGTAGGTTATTTTAAACTTTACACACTTGTACTACTAGTACTTACCTATGTAAATGTGTACCTAACTAAATAAGAAATGTCGCATCTTACCCTCTTTATTTTACGAGTAAAGTCTCGACCTCATCTCCACTCTCGCCTAGTTTCGACATACGATCTCAATCCGTGACGCACAACTCTATGTTCTGTTGTGGCATGCCTGATTCGCAAACGCTCCCACGCATTGTATAAATTATCTGTAACATAAATAACGGTGATGTAACTTCTGATTTGAATCTTACGAAAACGAGAGCTGAGAAATGAACCGTAACAAATAAATATTGACCTAAAGTACTTCGTTAATTCTCTTCAACGGAAAATTATTTGGTTTGTTACCGAGAATAAAAGCGGAACAAAATGGATAAGTTTTCTGCAACTTCGTACTATCAGTTTTATAGAAGTAATTTGTTTATATACTTATAAACAAATTATTTATATAAAAGTATTGGCAAATCAAACGTTTTTTCTTCATTGTGTAAGAACTCTGATATGACACACTGTGAGACTGAAAATGTTTTTGAGACCACATTTTCAGTCTACAATTATGAACCTTACAAAAATTTGTCTTTGCTTAAATTTCCTTATCTTTTTGATAAAACATTTAAATAATTGCCTGATAAAAATGTTTTTGTCGATAACTTAAAAAGACGCAATGGAAAGCAAATCTAGTAACATAGGACCACTTTTCGTGCGTGTAACGTAAGGAATAACTAGGAACAAGTTTATTTTCGACGCGTCGTTTGACTTTGTGGACACTGAGACAGAGATCAAGTAAACAACATTACAAAGATGCCGAACGGCAGTATTTCAAGATATTTTCGTACAGTTTTGTTTGTTGTAAGAACTGTTGTCTAACGAATTGGGGTACCTATACTACAAAAGGAATTGTGGAACAGTTCTAAAATAATACATATTACTCTTTATATCTTGTAACGTTCTTTCCTTTTTGTAATGTACAGATAGAATGTAGATATCTTTATTTTCTATAGGTATTTGAATTAAAACTGCAAACAAATTTGGGAAGAAAATTAAAGCAATAATATATTTTTTACAGGAATATTCTCTGTGGTTTTGTATTCAGGGCAGTGAGTACATCACACCCTTTTCAAGGAACTGTATGTTGTCTCTCGGGAGACCTCAAGTACCAGGAAACGTTGTTAACGTTCACGCCCTGTAATAGTGGTGTTTTTTCAAATCAGTTGCGATAAACTTTCGCTACAAATGGAAAATTAAATTTTCAGTTTTCCGTTTTATTATTTTTAATACAAAATGAAAATAAATTTTTTTTATTCATTATTATTATTATTTTGTAGATTTTTGAGAAAAGGTGTTCAATATATTTGATATAAATATATTGAACACCTTTTCTCAAAAAACGTTTTTATTTCATTTTAAATTGCCTAATATAAGTTATATGTGCTAATCAAACATTTGTCCCCATCACGTTTAAGTTCACGTGAATAACAATCCAGAGCGTCTTGGCTTCGTTGCGGATGTAAATAAATAACGGCCTTCGGTTAACCGTGTTTGGGTTTAAAATATTCGACCTACAGAAGGAGCTAAAATAAAATTGTTCAAGAATAGCGACGAAAGGGAAATGACCTCATTCGGCGCCATTCTAGTTGGAAACCTTCTCACGCAGGCATCCATAAAGTTTATTTTTAGTAGAGCTTGGACGTATCTGGCGATCGCAGATTAGATCCAAAACCCCAATTAAGGGTTAACAGAATGGGCTGAACTCGGTGCGATCTGGGCCACAAAATATAACGACTCTAGAGGTGTATGTAATTCAAATTAGATCTGTATATATAGGTATTTCATCTGAGTATCTAGTTTTCCGGTTCGTTCCTCAGTTTAACAAAGACTTTTGGGTTTGCCCCTCCTGCCCGCCGGCCCGGGCGGAATGGCATGGCCAGGCTTTTTTTCTTAAGTAATTTATCGGTTTACGTGACGTAACCATACCAACATAGGCGTCACTCCTGGGGTGCCGTGTTCCCGGTTATTTTTATGCAACGATCATGCTGCTTGTTATTTGCTATAGTTCCAACGGTTTATGGTTATGTCAACTTATACTTTTAGTTTTTCAGAATTACAAGGTTTTCCTTTAGATTTTGAATAATTATCTTCAAATGATTTCTTGAGTCAACGTCCATTAAAATCACCTCATAATTATGGCAAGCCTGTATGCATGAATTTTAGATTCTGTCTTTTCTTTACATTACACAAATGCACTAATTGTGCGGTAGTTGCCGGACGCGGACGCCGGCGTCCGGAAAGGGCGCCTCTACCGTCACTAATTGGGGCACCAATAGCTCGCTTTAATACTTATAATCTAACTTCAATAGTTATAAAAATACAAACAAATCGTTTAATATTCAGTAATGCTTCGAAATAGTTGCAATCGGATTAAACGATTAGGTTTTAAAAAAGGAACCATTAATTTTAATTCTTTAGAAGATTTGTTTTTCTTTTTATTTAAATTTATACGTACAATACCAATATAATAAGTCAAGAAAATTACATATATTAGGACTTTAGTTAAACATCGCACATAAGCTACGAGAAAGCTATGCCTAATGAAGCTCGTAGCAGTGCATAACTCCTCGTAGCTCGTAGCGTCTCATATACTCGTAGCTATGATTCCTGTAGCTTGTAGCGTCTTGTAGCGATTGCTCTACGTATTTGCTACAAACACGAATAACATGTGCAGATTTTGTAAAGTACCGAGGATTTATTGTTTTGATAATTTTAATTTACGTATTTACTGCTTTTTCAATTACAATATTAGCGTATTATTTTGAGTGTATGTGGTTGTCGACGTACCGGTTCATTTCTTTGACCATCCAACGGGGCAATGGTTATCTTTGAATCGAACATGAAATAAGATTGCAGTTTTGACAATTTCTTGTATTTCTATAATGTTTAATGTGTCAACGAAGTGTATACTTATGTTTCTTGAATTTTACTTTACCTAGAAACCCACAACTATTAAATATTACATTCACGCGAACCGATAAATTTTATTAAAACGGCACATGTTCAATATTCCCTTGCACAAAACAAACAATGTTCTGGGACGACAAAACTATTAGATGAGCGGTGGTTTAGAGGCAGCTAACGAGTGTGGCGGAGCACTGGCGGCGCGCCAGTCGTGGACGGCATACATTTGTGGCTCTCGCCATTCTCCGGCCACGTCGGTGGGTTCCGTGACGCGAGGCACTGGGGCACAGGGTCGGCATTGGAACAGAGTGGCGAAACGAATGGAGTGCTTACATATGTTTATGTTATAAACTATGTTCACCGAGACTTTTGAACTAATCAATCCAAAATACCGTTGACTTTTGAACTAATCAATCCAAAATAAGAAAACAGCGAGCGTCTTTGTCACATCTTCGCTTCACAAACATTTCGTACTATGCTTAGAATTTAACTTCCCCACGCAACTAATATATTACCCAAAAAAGCTATGAAAATTAAACTAAACCATTTTTTTTCTGAAAGCAAACCGGCCGAGTTTAACTTGAGTGAAAGGAGACGATCAACGGTCATATGGTGGTCAGCATTTCATACCGAATTCAAGTAATTTAGAAAAAGTATATATAACGGGCGGACTTTTAAAATGATATTTTTGACGAAATCTGTTGTGGATATTTCAAATGTTATTTATTGATATATTGACGAAGCACGTGGCGGATATTTTCCTGTCTTTTGATTGACGAAGCCTATTACGGATCTTTTTTATTATTATCATTTTTTTAACGATAGCATGATAGCAGGTGTAATATTTGTTTCATCGGCTATCATGAGAATTTTTCTTTTTAACACCACTTTAAAAATACTGTTTTTAAAAATAAATATCATTGTCTTTGTAAAAAATATAACTTGATCAGATTCAAACCTATGTATGTATGTGCAAATTTAAGTCTGCTCTAAAATTATTTTTATATAGAGTTTCGTATCGATAGGATTAGTCAATTACTCAACGCAATAAAAGGTTTTCAACTCGTCGCTTCTATTATAGCTGCACGTATGTCGTAGATTACAGGTAACCGCGATCTAGCACGTGTTTTATCACATTTATGTTCCCTACGTGGACGATAGCTAGTTAAACAGGAATTTCTTCATTGTAGATTTTCTAACATATTTTTTATTAATTTGTTGTTTATTCCGAATTTTCAATACTTATGTTACTTGATTCTGGAGGGGGGTTTCTAGTGTGGACTCAGCTAGGACGATTCTCGTGACACATGCAAATACGGAAAGAGAAAACAAACTCCTTACTTTTTCCATCTGAATACAATCGGAATAAATGTTTTACATTACACGGATAAAAACGAAAGCAAAAGCGTTTTATTCAGACTTCTCAGTATCAGCGATTTTCATAACTTATCCGAACTCCGTTTGTCTTCATTGTTTCAGCACGATAATAGGCCCACCGGCTATTTCAACTTTTCTTGTAACAGCTCAGCGAATTATGTCAACGACTTTATTTGGCTGGAGTATAGTCGCCCGCTCAAGTTCCAAATCCCTGTCGACATGAACGATGGTGGGAGTAATACGTTTTTATTGGATATCGACAGTGAAGAATGGTAAATGATCTTACTAAATGCGAGGCCAATTTTCCGATGGCAATAAAGCACAATGAAGTACAAAATAGATGGTGAATTATTTCGGTAACGCGGAGACGTAGAAAGCGTACATTTGAATACAAAATATAGAGAATATAGAAATGAAGTTTACGTCCATAGCCGTGAGTTACACACTTGTTAAACATTTACTTCGAAAAAATATCAAATGTGGTCGCATAAAAGTCGTATTTTGGTAGCATAAAAGTTTTTTACACATGGAAAATATTCCCGGCGGTTACACACAGCTTTGCAGGCCACTTTTAATTTAGTATTACCGCCACACAAAGAGTTACATAAGTTATATGCTGGCCACATGGCGGATGGTATAGCGCGCAACGACTTCCGGCTGAGAGTTCGACAGCGCAATAGGCGGAACTTATAATACTACGGCAGAGCCACAACGGCATATTGCCTATTGTTTGGCATCTTCAACTTTTGGCATCGAACTCTGACACGACGCCGACCGACTGCACTGTCAGCTTAAGTACTTCACTCCTATAATGTATGAATATTAACGCAAAAGTTCCCAGTATTCCACTGTTGTCTGCGCCTGCTAAATCATATCAAAACTTAATTAAGCACTCATGTTTATGTTAAGAGAATGCTCCAAGGAAATATTCACAATTTAGTTTAAGTTTAGTAGCGTTGCGGTCCATTATTTAGCAACATAGTATTATCAAGGGGCACAAGTTTAATATAAGTCAGACGTCGTAAAGTGTATGCCACTATCCGTTATTGAAATTATATACCACTTAAACGTAAATTGATAACAAGTTGTTTTTGTCTTTAATTATAACTTGCATACTCACAGCATAAGTAAATCAATTACAATTTGTAATAAATTGTTGTGACATGTATCAATATTGAGCTATCAAAAAAAATTATACAGGTGACTTTTGAAACGCTAGTCAAATTATAACCGTTTGTTCAATACATTGTATACAACAACTTCTTAATTAAAATAAATTTTAGACTTTCCATACTACATCCGATTAGCAAAACGAACGATTATGAGGGGGGCTCTCTAAACACAACGTGATTGATATTTCGTGGTGTTTAGAAAGCCACCCTATATATTTGATCGTCCAAATGGAAAGACAAATTACTTTTATTTTTATAAATTGATCGTTTAGATCGTTGGTATAAATATCCCCGAGTAGTGAGGAGGTAAATGAGGAGGTTACATAATTTAGTCCACGTTTGCGATCGATCGAGTCGGACACTAACATATCGTGACGTGATTATTATTATTACTGTATTTTAAGTGTATAGCATCATGAATCAATACATAACATAAATAGATTTTTGCTTGTTGTACCTACTTAAATTAAACATCCACTTTTACATACAGAATGATAGTGTACATTCGTGTTGTTACATTAAATGCTATGTAATAATTTACTTAGAGGCGAATAAAACAAGTCATAAATATTATCACCACATGAAGAGAAAATCCAAAAGAATTCTTAAGTTTATAAATTCTAAATATATCTCAAAAATAATATTCCCCGTATAAGTATGTACTTATATTATGTGGGATTTTAAATGAAAGTATTACCTACTCCAATTATCCATCTATTATCCAACTCTTTGCAGAATAACGAAAGCTCTCTAAAATACCTTCAAACTCCATAAAAAATTTATGTTTAAAATGACTAGGGTTGCAGCTTGAAATATCAACATCCATTAATTACGAGTAAAGTTAATGAAATTGAAAGCCGTCTTTGATGTCTCGAATATCGACTTGTTGACCCTTGAGGCTGGTTACAAAATAGCTCATGGAAAGGTTGAGTTACGATTATTATCCACAGTAATTATTTTAATTGTAGGTTCGCATGAATATCGACCTTTACCTTTAAATTATATAATGTTTTGTAACACTAAATAAATTATTACTACTATTACTATGGTATTAGATTTGTCATCATCATTATAATCTTTTATTGATTTTAATATTTGTAACAGAAATATCAACTGCTCAGTAACATGCATGCCTAACAATTGTATAGGACATTGTGCTAGGACATGTTTTAAATTAGGTACTCATAAACTGACCTAACCGTAACAGATGGATGTGTTTGTGATTCTTAAGTTACACACTCATCTGTCATTAAAAAGTCTTATTAATAGATTTATTTTATTATTAGTTTAGTAAAATTTATACAAGAAAGATACATGTTCAGTACAACGGCGGACTTACCTTATCGTTTTAATAGTATTGCATTTGACATGAGTAATATTGTAAGTGAAATACAATATATCCTCCTCGGATGTATTTTTGTTAGTCCTATAAAAAGAGAAAAAGCAAACCCGATAATAAAATTTATATATTTGTTCAAAGAAAACGCTTTAACGCTCAAGCATTCTACCCCTTCGATTAACCAATTTGTCTGAAATTCCGGTCTCACCCTAGGGTAACAATGGGTCACAGTCGTCCTAAACAAATAAATCCAAAGCAAACTCCTTCGACGAGACTGAAATGTATTTCTGGACTACTATTCATTAAATTGCGCCATTTGATAGTTTAACCACAATTAAGGCTAAACTATCAAATTATCATAAATACAGAAATAAGTAATAAACACAGAAATAACTCTGTAGGGTAGGGAAATGGGTTCATTGCTTTTCAGTTCTTTGGTAATTAGTAAAAAGGTAATAATAGAATTAATATTGTCTGACAATGGAAGAATTGGTTTTGCATACAAGTCATCGTTAACTTTTATTAAATCAATATATAAATAATATTGGTATATATCTAATATAGTATAACATTAAGTGCGTGCCGTTTGGTTTCACCAATATAGGGATGTATTATAGCCGTGGCAGGCAACAATAAAATTTCCAAGCAAGGTTTGACGTCCAGCGAGCGGCTGGTTGTAAAATTCACAGCAAAATCTAAAAAAAAAATAAGTATTATTTTTTTACGCAAACCGTGGGCTTTGCGATGTCACAGCCCCCTATGTAACTCTCATCATATAAAGGGTATTTAACGTACGTAAGTGGCATTCAATATTGCAGTATTAGTATCATTCATATTGCAGTCAATAAATATGTAATTAGTACTCTTATACTTATATATCTATCTGATTTGAACATACAATTTAATTGAAAATTTGTAAATTGTAATTTAATATTTTTATTATTCTTTGCTGAAACTAATTTTGCTTGTGATAACAGAACCTAAATAAAAAGGTAACTCTGTTATTTTTTACCCCTATTTATTGCGTTTTAATTACCATTACACGTCTTGATAATTCAGGCGACATTTTAGGTATTTATAAAAATGACGGTTGTATATTTTAAATTATAAAAAAAAATGTATATATTATATAAAAAAAATAAAACACCATGATGATTGTTGTCGTTGTCTAGAATTACTGGCATTACGCTACGAGCGACTCTAGTACTAATCCTTCGCACATAAGTTGCTCCAAACAAAATGGCGACCGTCAGCGCAGGTTTAATTAGAGATAAAAGTGTTATTTATGGGATTTAACGTGATACCCGCGAAATTCAAAATACTCGTTTATTTTTTCATAAATTATATAACGACTAAAAATCCTTTCTAATAATTTCATCTCTAAATTAATCCTGCGCTGACGGTCACCATTTTCATTCAACTTTTGTGCCGAGGATTGTATCTATTGGCTCATTCATTTGTAATTTTTTTTCATTCGTCTATTATTGGAGATAAACTACCTACTTGCTTAGCCAAGATTACGACCTCAGTTATATAATTATTCTTAAAATAATTTACATTAAAGTAACCGCCTGCCTGACGTCAACACTCTTTGGGAAGAAAAAATAAATGACCAATATATTCATTTAATCGAACTTATCACTAATGTATGTACCGTAAATACTACACAAGTTTGGTGGTTCAATTTACGTTACTTGACATGTGGCGAGCACAATTTGTGTGATCCGAGCTTTAAACTTGTGAACTGACTAGATAAAGTGGTTTATGCTCGGACTAATAGAGAATATTGCTTTGTTTCTATGTTGCATTTCGCAGATCGTTCTGTACAGCTGCATTACTCGTATACCCCATTGAGCGTTTCGTGTATCGGCGCCCCATTGAAGCAATAAAGCGCTACCTACTATGATTAATGGCTTACAACCTCCGACCGACGCCCACTCACTAAGACTTGGGGCCCAATGCTCATGCAATCAAACTTCATATTTTTCTGAAGCACGCTTTTCTAGCACTGTTTCTACTAGTATAATCGAACGCATCGATCGATCGAGATAAACCTTCGAAAGAAATTGGAGAAAATTGTTGAAATGTACTTCGACTGTATGATAGTCGGGCCACTGGCTGTAACTCGCTAGCATACATATATATCCAGATTCATATTCTCAAATTACTATCTCACAAAGTTGAGATAGGCGTGGAAAACTCCGCATAATGTGTTATATTTTATAACGTAAATCATGATGCGTCAGTCACAGAATCAATAAAATACGTTACGTCAAGTCAATGGGACGAAGACAACCGTAGATCAAACAGCTGGCTCGATTTATCAATAAAGTACACAATACATTCAATCCTAGTCAAAGTCATGGCTTTAAAGGCATTTACAAAGTGTTAGTGAAATTTGAGTCGAGTGGGCTAATTCCAGTAACTAGGTCTTCATACACGTCGTTACTGTTTGACGATATGTGACCATGAATCTCTGCTGTTGATCCATGTCATTTAGTGAGAAACCACATTCAAATCGAATGTGGTCGCGGCTTTACTTTGTCCCAGAAGCTAGCTCCGCCTCTACATAAACGAGCCCTAACAAAATTTCGTAGCACTATATTTTCGCGATAAAGATGCCAGCTTGTAAGATTGTCTATTTTATTAGAGCGGCATTATCTTAGAAATAAAAATGAAATGAAACGTTTTCTCCTTGTAAACAGTCTGAGAGACCAGTTAGTGGACTATTGCTATAAATATCTTAGCTTGAAAATAACAAATACATAACTTACACATAAATAAAGACACAGTTATTGAGTTCAGAATTAAAATAAAGTTTATTTAGCCGAACCAATTATAAAAGATACATTTCAGGTGAAGATTTGCGGTCACTCACATCATACACAGCAATCCAATGAATGTGACAATAAATCTCTTAGTTGCTAGAGAATGTGAAACAAAAAATTCTAGAAGATAAAAAAATATGAACTTTTACAGCAACGACTTTCAAGATCGAAAGCACAATTTGTCCCGAGGATAACAATGAGCTCTTTCAGCTCGGTAGGTATACGTTTTTACAATCGTCAATACATCCTGATAAGAACAACCATAACCAACGATAACGACCAACAATGATCTTTTTACATAGCTTAGAATTATTAAAAAGACAATATATGTTGGTACATTGACTTACAGAACACTGTCTTTCATACTTGTGCACACACATATAAACTAAGTTTTAAACGGTTTTCAATTTTCTGCCCGAAAAAAGCCATTGCTATAGAGGTACTCTCAAGATTCGCGAGAGTCTGTTGCAAGCATACAATTTAAATATATATATTGTATACGTCTCAAAGGAAACTCAGTTTTCTATAAAATTGAAAGGTCGCCTAGTCTTTTTAGATTGCTTGACTGACAGCAGTTCAGGTTCAAACAGATTCAATACTCCGGCAATCCTATTCTTGTATGAGGTGGCCAATCAATCATTCGTAACGAGCCTTCAACCATTTCAATAGCGCCTTCGCTTACATTGTGGTCTTATTTTTTACGCCTACCCTTCAAAAATAGTTTGTATGATGACAAATTATGCATTTCTTTTGGTATACAAAATCACTGTTCAATGGAGTTTAGGTAGTATATGGTCATAGTGTTTTCAACATTTATCTTCAATTTTAATAATTTACTGAATATCAAACATTAGGCAACTTTGGAGAAAGACAGAACTTTATTCAGCAAAAAATGCTTGTACATGTCAATACATGTACAAGCATACAATTAGTAGAATACAATTATTCTACTTGTATCTATTGTATGTATTTATTTACCTACTTAAACATGTATTAAGATTGAACGCAAAAGCATCAAGTACATCAAACAGACAATATTAAAATCTATTCAAATAAATAAGGTATTCAACATTTAACAACACCTATTAAAATGAAGCGAAAGAAACGAGAGTCGTGAATGTTTCCCAATTTTGCATTCTTATTCAAGCAAACCCATACCTGCAAAACATTTTAAAACGCAGAAAAAGTTCCAACTTTCCGCAAGTTATGAGTGTTTCTAATCCGGATTACTTGTCTTCACGCGTCTGCCGACTTAAAACTTGAATCTCCTAAACGATGAAGAACAAGAGTCCCAAGTCAGTATTGCACCAAAATCGTGCTTGGAAATAAAAGCATGTCTCACGACGCTTTGTAAATATTTATCGGGTTGGAGCCAAAGTCACTCGCCCCTCGACCAGAAAAACAGTGCTTGAGGTGCATTTTAACTCTGCTTAATTCCTGCGAAGAACTTATTTCCATTAGACGGTTTCCATGGAAATCTAATTTGTTTAGTATCAGAGTGGTTTGGTAATTGTTCCTCTGTCCTTGCCAATACCAGCCATATTGTTAGGGACATCGTTGTTTTACTGAATGTTCGTTTATTATTAAGAATCAAAATATTTTTCAAAAATCTTATGATGATAACAGTTAGGTAATTAAATCAAGTTCCACAATTAATATACAATCTTCACATAAAGATAAACGATTGATGTGTATTTAATAATATCGTCGTTAATAATCGTCTTCAAGTTCTTAATTCATTTTAAGTATGTTATTTTGCTATAATAATGATGGCAAGTGACGTATTAGTCGCCGGCGAGTCTGCGGGGCCGGCCTTGATCACCGACAGACGGCCGGCTCAGGATAATGCCTACGAAGTTATTTATTTACAAACTCTAAGCAGCTCTAACTTTCCATTCCACTCGCAATACTACAAATAATTGTTTGAGTTTTGGTATATCAAATAGAAACCGTAACAAGTGACTCCTTGAATAGGATCTTGAAACTTTTGTTGTGAAAGTATTTGTTTTGTAGATTCTCGCAATGTTTGCTAGGATTTTAATTTAGGCAGCCATAGAACGAAAAAATGAGACGGAACATTTTTTAAAACAAAGCCAGTTTGCTATCGTAGCATTAGGCATGACGCGGTGATACAACTAGAACTGACTGATACATATAATGGATATATTAAATAGTTGACGATACAAAGTAAGTTTACTTTTATTTTAACGTTTACGTACTTAAGTAATTTACAAACCGAACTGAAATACCAATTTTTTTTTACTAATGTCATGTCATATTCAATTCGACATTCAATACGTAGACAGCGTATATATTAATTACTAGCGGCCTGCCCCGGTTGAAGGTTTCCTTTAACCTCATTGCCCAATTTAATCAAAATCGGCCTAAACAAAAATACAAATCTTTTCTATTATGTATGTATGAATTCGGCAACGTCAGCCGTTCAAGGAAACAACATATTAGCACAGCATATTACATAATCCGTAGTATCGGATAGCTCCCTCGATTTATCAAAATACAATTTAGAATACCAATCTTTATAGCATATTTTACATAAATTGATCGGTAGGAAAATCTCAAGGGAAAACTACCTCGGACTCAAGGCCAAGTAAGTAGATACAGAAAATTGGTTCCACATAATTCAATTCTCTCGGTAATATTAACTAACCGTCTCTCGGGAAACGTTAAAAACACTTAACGATGGATTAAACTACGCATTAGAGTGCCGATCGATGCTAGTACAAAAATAGATGTCAGCAGGTAGTTATTGTATATATGTGTATAGACAATAACTAATATAATATATACGAATTACAGGCAGCTGTGAGGTGTATGACCGCTAGATGGTCTGTCTCAAATATTGAGTACTTCGCACACTTCAAATGTAGAATGTGAACATTTTGGAAATTCAGTAATGATAATAAATATTTATATATGTCTTAATAAATATAAAATCGGTTATAATTATAAATTACTAAAATATATTAATCATGGGAAAGCAAAGTAATATCAAATGCTTAAAAAATAACGCAATCACAATTAAAAATGTAAATACTAACTGTGATCTTGTTTCTTTTAACATCTTTGCAGTTGTTGACTTAAAATAATGAATGTCATAATCATTACTCGAAATTCAAAATAACGTTCATTCAAAATAACATCACAAGATATTTTTAGAATTTCGTTATTAGGTAAGTTCAGGTCAAAAGCATTCAAGTCATTGGCCTCAAATTCGTTACAAAGTCAATGCACTTAACTAGAAAATGTAGATATACAATGTATCAAATATTCAAACTTGTTTCCATAAAAGCGATTACAAAAAAGCTAATCGATTGTAGATTCGATCGAGAATCGATTTGACAGGTATACGAACAATGGCTATTTAAATGTTCTGTGTTTGAACGAGAAAAGAAATGCTTTTTCTTTTTAATGCTTCCGAATATATCAATGATTTGACAATCTCGTTTGAACTTGGACAATTTACCTGACCAATTCTATCCATGGCCTTCTTAGGAATGCACAAGACGTCGCGGTCTCCCCACAAAGTGAATAGGGGTTGTGTATTGAGGGCGCGCGCAACCGACCCGCCGCGGTCCGCACTTTCCCTGGCGACGCTAAAAATAGACGCTCGCGGCAGAGTGGCTTATCGTCACATTGTAACTTTAAGAGAAACGGGATGCCTCTGAAATACACGTACTCGTATGTGTAGTGCCTAGGCTGTTCGAGACTATTGTCTTGACTTGGGTGATCAAATAGCATAACGACAAATAATAACAGATCATGCCCTAAGCATAGTTTTAAATAAAAAATGAAACTTGTAAAAATAATAGCATAATACTATACTATACTAGACTTGAAATAAAAAATATTATTAAACTTGCTTGCCTATGGTTTTGAAGTCAGTATTTCCATTTTGACCTTACATCATGAATTTGCAAAGTCATACTTTTGACTAAGGGCCAAATCCAGGGCCAAATTGGGCACATATCGCTACTGTTGACAGCTTGTGATAGATTAGATTACTATTATTACTGGCAGCAACATCCGATCGAGTAATTTTGGGTATGTCACTCACAAAACAATTTTAACGCTAGAAAATATTTCATTGCTAATTTTCCATGGAGATTTCCAATTAGCTTGTTTGAATTATTCAGAACTCCTGATGATACGCGCGAAAGTATATGAATATTAATGACTATTTGTTTACTTAATATTGGCTTTGTAGATCTGAATGCCCTTATTAATTAAAGTTCCTTTATATTAAATCATTTTATTTCTCTCTATTTCTATCTGCTACATTTTAACGTCTTGATTGGAAAACGTAATATAAACTGACTTGATTGGAAAACGAGCCTTTTTTTAGTTAACTATTTCATTGTAATTTCAGTTGATTGCATTTGTATTCGTTATGTAAATTATGTAGTTATCAAATTCACTTGTGCAAATAGTGTCAATTTTATGAGGGAAATACTACCTTCGTGATGTAGATCATAGACGAATTCATATACCATGTTCGTACTAAAACTTCGACCAGTTATTTATTTAGATTCATTTATAACCACAGAAATGTATTAGCTCATCCGGTAAAGTTTTGTACCAACTAAACTAACCATTTGTTCCACGGGGCTCATTAATCATTATTACGACTAACCGAAAAGGTTGGTGGAAATAATCATTCGTCAACATTTTCGTGGGTACTTACGCGCCTTGGAAAACAACTGTGATAAAATCATTAGAACGTGTCTGAGCTTCGTCACGAGGTGTGGTTTTGCCGTTTTATATTACCCTTATATTTATAAATTTATGTCAATTATATCAGCATTTTTAAAATAAAATATATTTTCTTTAAAAACTAGTAAAATTTAATGTCAAAAGACGATTTACAAAATAATTTTTCTAGTTTTTCTTCGGATTGAAATAAATGTAATGATACCCTGATTTTATTTGAACTTTAGTAGTCTCTTTTTCCTTTAGATCTCCAGTGAGATAAAAAATAAACCGGGCGTGGGTAATGTTTGTTAGCATAGCAGCACAGTTCATTTAACCCAAAAACATGTAGGTAGGTGACCCTATTCATACGTAGTAGTCATAACACCTAAAGTCAAAAGTGACTGACATGACCCTGTGTAAATACATAAATATATCTTTGTGGTAAGGGGATGGAAAACGGACAGCTTTCAGCTTTGATGAAAAGGTATTATTTAGATAGGAATGCTTTAAATTACTCGTACGGTTCGTATTTATATGAAACGCACCTTTAAGCAAATCTGTGGCTTCAAAAGACTAACCTTTTGTAACTATATACTAACAGTTGTAAGATACATTAATAATTAATTATTTCCTTTTAGACGGCTGACTCGATAGAACACTTATAACACCTCCTCACTCTTACAACGAAACGTCAATTATTCGCACTAAATATTGTGACTGCAGCAATTAACTAAGGAGCAGATTGCCTAATTGGCATCAGTATTTTATAGCACCGTGGACAAAAAGTAATTAAATAGCAGTTATGGAAGCAGAAAGGGGAGGCCTTTGCCCAGTGCGTGAGACATAAAATAGGCTTTAAAAAGTGGGCAAAAGATCATGCGGTATGAAAGTAATCATTTTGCCAAAATATATATTTTTTTCAGAATGTCCGCCAGCAGCGGACGGCATGGAGCGGTTCGCCTGTCCGACGCCGGACCGGCAAGGGCGCTATCGCTGCATCGACGACCACGTGCTTTGCGACGGCTTCATAGACTGTCCCAGCGGCGAGGACGAAGACCGACAAGCCTGCATGTTCTATAAAACGGTTAGTGTTTTCTTAGTAGTTTTTTTATCGGTGTTTGAAATTATCAATATTGTGATCAAATATTTAAGCAGAGTTTTTAACGATAATTATCAATTAATAACACTTTTCAAACAGTGTAATTTCACAATCCCAATGATCCGCCTTCACATATTATATTTATATTATTCCTCTTGAATTGAGACTGATACCTTACAAAATACTAGCAAGAAGCCAGCTAATCATCCTAAAAACGGTTATTTAACTAAATTTTACCTGAGCAAGACATGACATTAGCCGGTAGAACTTATAAGATTTCCTCACAAAGGATATCGTAGCGATTGCTACGGTGTAGCCCATCTACAAAACGTACCGTTATTGATCTGGACGCATACAGTTGTTTTAGCCCATTAGCTAGTAATTTCTTGTCGATCACATAGTCTTTGTATTTGCTTTAGATTTACTATTTTTTATTATTATTGCGTACGTCTAGAACGTCGCTTTTAATTTCAGATTTTTATAATGTATAATATAGGACTAAATCTAAATCCACACATAAGATATTTTCGCGTCGCGTCTCATCGCGCTTCTTTGTCTCAATGACGACAAGCCATAATCGTCTACACCCGAATTAATAGACTACAGAAACGCACTACATAAACGTGCAGTTTATTTCATCAAATGAATAATGATGTGATCTGTTTGCAGACGAAAGCCCACCTCGACGTCCTGGCCGACGCGCTGCTGCGGTGGGCGCGCGGACGCTAAGCCCCGGACCCCGACCACTGCGCACCTCCCGGCACCGCGGGCGCCAGTGCAGCTGCCATTCGGACGCAACCAGTCAACATTACTAAAAGGGTTGAACGTAATAAAACATATCAAGTAGTGGTGCAGCATACGCCAAAAACATGACCACTTAAAGTGTAGTGTAAGGTTCTCGGCAGCGAACAGTTTGACATGTGCTGGTGCGTGCAGCGTATGCGACGAACGAAAGTGACGCGATCTGGTTTCGTCCCAATTACTCCTCCCGCAGCTGATTTATTTTCCAAGTATTTCGTACCTTCTAGCACTTATTAAACTAAAATGTGAGACTGGTAGTCGACATTGTTAGTCGTAGAACATATACATAATATTTTAGAGTAATATAGTTCTTCATTTGACGAAACATAAATGTTTATGTCGATTTGTTGATATATTTATTCACTTTATGTATGTATTTACTCTATATTGAGTTATAAAACATTCCTTATTATAATGAGGGTTGTAAAATAAAATAAGAGAACTCTATGAATGTGTACATAGGTATAATAATTTAATTAAATTGGTTTAAATTCGGCCTATATGTGGCGAACGGCGCCTGTATACCAGTCGAGAGTGCTGAGAACAGTTGCCGACAGATTTAGTTCGTTCTACAAATAGGTTATCATTTAGTTTGGTATATCGTGTTCTATACTGATTCAGTTTCTTTAGGACGGTAAGAATGATATAAGTTAACATAGGATCTCAACTATGGGCAGCTACTATTGTTAAATTAAAATATAAACCCAAATACTTGGTTAACAAAAGTTTTATTTAATTCTCAAGAGACTTTATCTCTTTTAATACTCAAACATATTTGTTGGAATATTGTTTTTGAATAAATTAGCACAAAATTAGAGATTTGACTGAAAGTGATTGTTGTAGTCATTTGCCGAAAAGTCTGAGCTGAGTTAGTAACGAGTCTAGTCATTAATCAGTTCCTATTTATTTTACTTATTAAATTATGCGATATCGTTGTATAAATATTTTGAATTATATTTCTTGGAAGGTTTTGTTATATTAAATGCGTCTTTTAAGAGAATTCATTGGTTTACAAGATTGTAACAATAAAAACATTAAAAAACAAAGGCCGGACATCGGAAGACGCCATGTGAGCTTCCCAAAATATTACAAATAAACAGAATTATTTTATAAAATCAATACTTGAAATATTTATTCGTTGTTTAATCATTTAAAACACATCAAAGCTCACATTGTTCACATCCAATTCTAAATTCTAATAGATATTATACTTAGTTTTAAGATATAGAGATTCTCGGAATTAACTCTATGATACAAATAAAATACACGTGGTGTTTACACTACATTATAATCTATCTAATATTATTACGTACGATAGCAATTAGAATATTGTTGTAGCAGTTATTAATATATATATTACTAAATTATGGTAATTTTAATAAAAAATATATCGAATATATCTAGTTAAATTAAGTGTATGATAAAACTCCAAATTTTCTATAAATTAAATATAGTGGGATTGCACCAAATTAAGCCATTATTAATTATATTTAATTATTAAAGTAGTTATAATTTTAAAAGGCACCAGATTAGTGTGTAGCATTTAGATGATATCAGATTTATTTCAAACAAAATATTATGCTAATCAAACTTAAATTGTAATTAATATTGATGTAGATTATATGGTTATTAGACTCGGTAGGGCATAGCCTTAAAAATGGATGTGAACATTTGTAAAAGCCGTAAAACGATAAGTTTTTGTGAGATTCAGGAGGCACATCGAAGCTAATTTTTTTAAACATCGAATAACTATAAAATTCATAGTCTACGAAAATATATCGAACACTAAATAAATACCGTTGTAGTCTGTTAGAACCTAGTTCTTGAGCCATCAGACTCTGCGGTATTTATATAAAATTCATCAGATACCCTATGAACAAAACAATGCATATATTTTTACACAGCTTTGATGTATCTCACGAAAATTTTATCGATTATGAAATTCATTTAGAAAATTTAAAGTAACATTCGCACACGAATCTTGATCATAAAAGATCGAATTTAGTTTTAGGTAAATACTCTTTTGTTATATATTTCTTTGTTATATATTTATATCTAATGCATTTACCTGAAATAACACAATATTAGTGCCAATGAATTCTCATAAGACTTAATGTTGTTAGCCAAAGTAACAAGTAGCCAACATGAGGGATATCTTGTATTGAATAATATTTCCACCGATATGATCTACCGTTATACCTGAGTTTTGCTGCCTCACTTTTATAAAGTATTTCTCCTAAGAAAGAGATTTATTTTGTACTTATACTTTTGTAGTAATTTCTTCCCCTTTGACTTTCGGCGACTAGTCATTATTGTATTTATCTACTCATTTCATAATGTATGAAGTATATAATTTTCTAAGTGTAAATGTTTTATTAGGATGAAAAGTAATGCTATTATAAAACATTAATGTAATTGCACTCAAAATTTGCCTGTTTCGTATGTGCACAGCAATTTATTGTGATATTTTAAATACTCTAGGTTAAGACGCAAATCACGATCTCGAGAATAGACTATGTACCTATCAATGTGATTACTATTGATTTATATATCTATATATTGTGTACCTAACATGTTACAAATATTTGAGTCTGTATTTAATACAGATTACAGTGTTATCTGTTTGTGCTTGCGAACCGTCGAAAGCTAAAGCTATATAAGACGATTTGGTACACCCCAAGTTTTGTTCACATTCCAATTATTTTGTAAACATTTTTTAGCAATTTAGCAATTTTGGTCAATTTTATTGGTATGTACTAATATATTGATTGTACCTATGTGTACGTAGAATACGAAGATGCTTATTGGTGTCCCCTGTCTGTACACTTATGACTTCGAGTGGAGCGTGAACGACGCTGTCGCTTGTAAAATACGCCTGGGGCGCTGTCGATTTTCACATAGAGGTAGTTTATGACACTTTTTCTACTTCTAGAGGAATCGCCGCCGCTGTGCGGTGCGCAATACACCAAGTGGCCGTGCAGTACGCACACCTCCAACGCACCCCTCACTATATATTTATCTAGTTATTACTATATATATGTAAGCACAGACTATGGTCACAATTCTCTACATGTATCTAAACGAAAGTAACATTTATATATAAATTGTTTCTAAGCACTTTTATAACTCGCAAATATTGCGGTTGAATGCAGTTACGACAATCTTTTTAGTAAGACGAGAAAGACGGCTCAGTAGATCTTCCGAACTCAGTTCAAATTACATATTGTAATATCTATTTCTCATAGCTACTATATATGAACAATATCTAATCTCGTTCAAGTGGAAGAGAAGTGCTTCAACGCTCTTTAATGTTGAAGATGCATATTTTTAGATGACACGATTGTAGTGATTATAACACGAAATCTTTTTATTTGGTCAATTACCTATATGAAAAACATTTTCGTAAGAATTTTTTCCGCATTTGATAGTACCTTAATAGATATTGCCCATTCCTTACAACAATGGAAATGTAATTTCGTCAGCTGTTTTCCTTGATATTATTTAAAAATGCAAACTATTTTTGTAGATACATATATTTAATTGATTACCACTAGATAGATATTAAATAGGTATATTTTCTCAAGTGTTATGTTTGGCAAAAGACAAACAAATTAACTATTTCTTATCGCACAAACCATGAAACCATTGAAACTGAACACGCGACCTTGCCATAACCTTCACAAGTCTCCGTCGCCGGCGCTTGCTGGTCGGCCCGGCCGACCGAGTCGCTGACGTTGCATAGCTTACTGGGAAATGGATTAACCTCAGAGAGGATCTGTCGCTTGCCACAGATTGCAATCCTCGCCACTCCAGCTGGTCAACATCGTGCAACACGCATTCTCTCAGAGAGTGATCCCATTTTTTCAACTATGTCATGAATGAGTTGCACTGCCGTTTTGCGAAAAGTGCAAGCAACTCATATGGCGATAATCTTATAACGACTACGCTATTTTGTAGGCGTAATATACTTTTGGACTATTTATTATGTATTGTTAATTACTATGTATGTTGTATTAAGATAAAAAATTGAAAAACAAAAATAAATGTTAATAAATGCCTCAGCCAGATGAAAGAAGTGTTTTATTATCATCAACCAATAAACGTAACTTTAATTGATATAACTGTATAGCAGTTTTTTATGAAGAACTATATAGCTGCTATATAGTATAGTATAAAGTAATACACCATTTGCGGGGCGAGTCGCTGCCGACATTCGGACTCAAGTCTTGACAATCAACTGTATAACTAACTATACTGTGGTTATGAAGAGAAAAAGAAATTAACGACTTTTACTTATCGAAAGTAATTTCTACAACTTAAATTCCTTTACAGTTGGAACCTGTCACATGATGGTAACTAACTACATTAACTAACTCAGTTAGTTGCTTAGACTTATCAAAATATTTTCATTACGAACTACCCTGTATGTTTACGGTCTAAATTCAAAATTAATTTCACCTAATACCCAATAAGTAAGCTTAAAGATTTAGTAAAAATGAAAATATAACTTCAAAATGTATGCTTGTACCTGTGTCACCTTTATTTTAGAATATTCATTTTCAAATATACATAAATTCCTTAGAAGTATTACTTATTTTTCTTAATTTCGTTGACCATATTTTTAAGCCCTGGCATTTCATCCTGAAGTCTATCTTCAACATTTGCCTTCTCATCTTCAGCAGCCGTTAAATATTTTGCAACTAATTCTGCAAAGAAAAAATTGTTGGAGTGATTGAATAATATACATCGAGATATTTTTTTCTCAACTGTTTAGCAGTTTACCCGCCGAAGTGGTACATTTTGGAGTTATGTTAGTTTTTATTGAAGGATCTTCACAGTTTCTAAATTTCTCACTCTCATCTTCGCGTATTCCCAGTTGCATTCACAGCTGTATAGCCCAAAGCCCGGGGTGTAATGTATTAATAAATTGAGGCCCTGATTTGCGTTAACCCTCTTTGGGAAAGCGATTGTAGCCTACCAGCTGTCAAGGCTATGTGGAGTGGTCCTATCTAAAACTAAGTACTAGTAAAAAGCCCAGTTTTCATAGTAAAATATTATTTTTAAATCTGTCCACGTTGAGTAATTAAATGACTATGATTAACACTGGATGTCACATAAATGAATAAGATGCTCACCATGGCACAGCTGAAGTTTTTGAAAATCTTGTTCCTTCAAATAAGCTTTAAGAAAAGCAATGATAACAGGGACCTGCCTGCCGGAAGCATGAAGCATGTTTTGTGTAATGATGGTAAACGTCGCTAGTGCAGCCAAATGCAAGCCCAAGGCAGGGTCTTCACAAACTTCTAATTCAGATATCAATTTCTCTCTGTGATTTTGAATTAATAATCTGAAAAAAAATTGTTAAATTTTAGTGATGCGCTGACACACTAAGATTAACGGGCAGGTAGTTGAGGATGACATCCCTGACCAAAATATATATTTTGGTTGCTATAAAGCACCAGTATAGTTGAAAAAAAAAAACTAAGTCCTTGTATCAACAAATTACAGTGTATACTAACAACTCATAGATATATAATAAAATGAAACTCTTAATCTAAATATCTTCATGTTTGCAACCCAAAAAAAATTGAATACAAAAATATTTCAATGAATTGAATCATTAGATACACTTACTTGTCCTTCTTTTTGTCAATTTTCTTTAAAATCATACCACACTCTGACAAACACACATCTACAGCCTGATAAAATAGCTCCATATTTTGTTCAGTAATGGTTCCATTAAGAGCCAACAGCGGTTTTTTGTATTCCTCTGTCAAATCATTCATAATTTTATTCCTCTGTTCAACAGATAAAGTATCTACTTGCACTGAAAGATTGCATTGATTTGCAGCATACTTGCAGAATTCTGCAAGGACATCCGCTCCAAGAGATTTTAACAAGTACTTGATGAATTGTGGTTGTTGATCTGATGGCAAAGTTTTCAAACCCTTCTCATACAATTTAATGTCATTTACCAAAATGTTGATCTTGTCCTGAGTGGAAGCGTGTGTTTGCTTCCTATTTTGACTAGTATCTTGCAGCAATTTGTCAGCAGTGTCCTTTGCTAATGCTAAGCCAGCCAAATTGAGAGTTCTGCAAAAGTAACCAAAATTATTGTCTTATTTCTGTTACATATTAGAATTTTTTTAATGTAAGCTAAAGTAAATATAGGGTTCATATTTATTTTTTTATTCTAATAGTACTTCTAGTTAATTGCACTTAATTTCATTTTTAATTAATAAATATGTTAATAACAAAACGCCATTACCCTTGCAGATGTTCAGCAATTTGAGACAAAAGATCATCAAGGCCTTCATTTTCGAGAGCTTCTTTTATGATATTTTCTACATCCTCTACACTAATAATCTCCAGATCAGTTTTGATCTGTTTCGTCACATTGGAATTATCATCTGAATCGGAATCATGGACAGCTTGTTTGGACCTTGGGTGTTTTTTAACAGCTTTTGTTTTAGTCTCACGACCTTGTGTACCCCCACCACCTTTTCCAGAAGCAGCCTTTCTTCTCCGTTCCTCTCGCCTCTCAGCTTTGTGGTCCACATGTCCATGCTGCCCCATATCTGATACTTTACTTAGCTGCTTTTCTAAATAGAACTGCTGATATTTGCCAGATTTCACAACTGCTTCAGCTTTTTTATGCATAACAGGCATACAACTTTGTTTAAGATTATCAATGAAATGAGTACTGAAAACTGAAAAATATTTTTAATTTTAAACAAGACTGTCAGTGACTGTGAACATACTGTGTTATACACTCTTGTGTTAAAAGTACCCAATAACACTTAGGAATAATGTAGCTTCCTGGTGGTAAAGAGTTAATTGAATATTTCTGAAAATTAGGGTAATCTTCTTCATCTTACAAACACTTCCTCTATATTGTATACCTTCTCATAAATTATACATAAATATGTTAAACAATAGAAACTCACCTGTATTATCAAATAGAATAGTGCCTTTTGAGTTGTTTATCAATAGTGCCTCTAGGACATTCGCAATGTCAGTGTCAGACAAAACAGATGGAAGCAGTTGTACAATATCTAAGTAACTTTTTGAAGAAATACATTCTTCCAATGCTGTCTCTAATTGCTGTTTAATTTGTGAACCAATTACACAGCTGCTAAGAAAGGTTAAATCTTCATTAGTCAGAATTCTCTTCACATAACCTTTTGGATCAGAGATACCCAAGCGGGACAACGCATCATATTCTAGGTAATTGTTTTGTTTAAAAAAACTAATTACCCAGTCATTTTGGGACTTTGTATAACAAGAAGGTACATACAGGGCACCTGCTTGTCGCCCAGTTAGTACACCAGGCGCATTAACTTGATCAAATAAATTCATAAATAAACGATCAGCAAGATTACAGTGGTTTATTATTACTGTGACTGGTGTTGGCTTCAAGAGACCTATTAAGGCTCCACGAATCTTGGCTTTTGTTCGTGTAATATATTCTTCAGTATAAAATACTCTTGAGTCTGAAGCATCTTGCTTCCCCAATATAATTTTGCCCAAATATTTTTCGATGACATTATGCTGTAATAACTCAGCAGGAAGGTCATATTGCAGAGTAAGCTCACCCACAGATATTTGGCCTTGCAATTGAAGTTTTTCATTGATTTCCCTTGCAATTTTTTCTAAATAGTAGTATGCTATTAAATACCCAGACACAAGTTGAACTTCTTTACCTCTCACTATCTCAGAAACACAAGTATTAATCTGATTTAAATCGACATTTAGTTCTTTAGCAAGGTCCACAGTATTGATGCGGCCTCCCTGGACATACAACTCATCTTTTATTTCTTTAATCAACTGCTGTGACGTCAAATACTCCTTACCATCTGTGGTAAATATAACATCTATAAGTTTAAGCTCTATGAGTTTCGTCACTATTTCAATACAATTTCTTTCCGACAATCTGAAAGTAAATAATGAAAAAAAAATAAATTTGGTTAGATTTACACAGATAAATTTTAATAACGAATAAAAAAGGAAGTAGACCTTTGAGAAGTAGAGCTTAACTGAGCTTTTTGGAAATCGGCTGCTAGCCTTTTAATTTCATCCCAGTCTGTAGGTGCCATAATTTGAGATGTCGTTACTAGAAAATTCAAGTTTATGAGAAAAATATTTTCTGAAAATGAAAACTACGAAAACCTTGGCAACAAACGATGTCCACCACACACACTGTGCCAAGCCAATGCGTTTGACATTGACATTTCGACGGCACGTCACCCATACGTCATCTCAGGCTAGTGATGCCCCCTCCAATAAATCTCGTTTCTCGGAATAATCAAATAATAATAATAATCTGCCACTTTGTATGTGATTAGCCGGGAGTCCGGGAAGTTTTATGACAATCAATTTGGTTGCACTCGTTGCCGTTTTTACAGCATTCTTGTTTTTTAGCCCCGCGCGCGGGACACTTTTCTAATTATATGGCAATACCATGGAATTAGTAGGTAGTCCGCTAGGTACGGTACGAAGTACCAATAGGTACTTTTGTATTGTGTAGTATTTTTTATTGTGTAGGTAGTACCACGGAGTACTTACTAATAGGGTTTGGATTTTATGTGTTTGCCGAATAAATGATTTCTTTCTTTCTATTAGTAGATACTCCGACCAAGTACTTACCTATTATTGGCTTTATAGATCTGAATGCCCTTATTAATTAAAGTTCCTTTATATTAAATCATTTTATTTCTCTTCTATTTCTATCTGCTACATTTTAACGTCTTACAAATTCAAACCTTTTTTCACAACAACAATGTCACTCTATGAGATAACCATAAACAATATATTATAATAGAATATAACCTTTAAATGTGGTGGCTGTCCACTAACTTACTTATACTCAACACCTGCTAAATCCATGAAAGATACATAGTCAGCTGGCTGGCCCGGTTTCTTTGACGAACACCGATCGGTCGGTGTTTGTCAATTAAACCGTCAACGTCAAACATACATCTAATGTCATTGAATATTCAATTCATTCATTCACCCATTGAACTTCTTACGGAGCAGTAGGTTAGTTTTTCGCAATTCGCAGTTCGCAATTTTTATAAATAAAGAATACAGTGAAGAACAGAAAGTTAGCAAGATAATAAAAAATTTAAATATTCGTTATCAAGATATTTATCCAAAAGCTCATATAATTTATATAAATGAATGAACAAATAATATCAGAGAAACTTGAAACTCCACGTGTAATTGACCCGTAGATAAGCTTTTAATGATACAGAAAAATATCCTAAAATTCAAAAATGGTGAAGAGAGAAAATTCTGACTTGTTAACAGGAAGACAATTATACTCTGATCAAAAGTTGGCTACTTATGATGGCGATGCCCGCGAACCAGCGACATCCAATCCCTGCCCTCCTGATGGAGGGTATAGAGCATATATGGTTATGGTAGCATCATTTCTTACCAATGGAATTATTTTTGGAGTAATAAATTCATTTAGTGTGATATTCACAGAATTAGAATATCAACTGAAACAAGATGGATTGTCTCATCATGTAAGTCGAGCATGTAAGTACATTATTTTATATTTTTAAAAACTTTGTCAAGTATGAGGAGAATGATTGATATGACGTTTATTGTGAGACTTTTCTTATTTCAATTTGTACAATAAATATCTTACATTTACCTTATTGCTACATACTACACTACATCATTAATCAATTATAAATAGTGTGAGGATTAACTGTATGCCTAGTAAAACTTCAGATTTATTTGCTACTCTATTTTGTGTATACTCTAGTGTGTGTGTTACGTTATGTGTGTTTTCCCAGCAGTAAGACAATAAATAAAAAGAAAAGCACTTCGGCTCAGACAATCAGTAGCTGGGAAAGTAGCAACTGGAAGTAGTGGGAAGTATTATAATATATTTATCTGAATGTATTATATCTAAATATTAATCAAATAATAGTATGTACAATTTAACTGTATTGTCTGAAAACAATTTACTAATAGGTAGGAATAGAATCACTAGATTGTTTTACATTACATTGCAAAAGTATATATTTCCATAGTTGGTACCTATTTAACTACTCACTTCTTGTGTGGCTGCATATGTTGTTGTTCAATTGTTTTTTATGTTACTATTCTTATACATATAATAATGTATCTATACATGTAATATAGAGAAACACAATCCAAATTTTCTTGTTAATTCAGCAGCATTCCCTATACATTTCAATTGTATGATGCAATATCATGAAGCTTCAAATCATAGCTTCAAATCATTAACAAGTTATATATGTATGTACCTATCAAATGTATAAAATTATCATGATTATTTTATTGAAAGTAACTATACACAACTTACTAAAAGAATATGGTAAACATATTGAAATGAAATGTTTGGTAATTTGTACTTACATAAAGATTTTCTTTGCAAAGCTTGTTTTGTTATGAAAAGCATCCTTTTTTTCTTTATTAATTTTGTACACTTAGTTTTATATATCATTCATTTTATAGTTAGCCATTACCTGCTATTTCGTTTGCATGGGCTCTATGACGGCATATCATAAATGCTGGACCCTAAGAGCTTCACATCAGATATTTCAGTTCTCCGATTTTTATACAGAAAATGCTTATCAAGTTGAATTGAAGGCCTACTTGATGATAGTTCAAGTCTGTTGAATAAAGGTATTAATGATATACCATCATAATAATAATTGTGTAAAACAGAGTGTAAATACTTGGCCCCCTGACACATAAGAGTTTTTATTTTATGAAATCCAGACCCAATCGATTTTTTTTATAAAGCTCGCAGTCATCTAGGTACTTTAAATGATAAGACAGATTGAATTTATGAGAGCCTATATCCAATAGAATATTGACGATATGATAAGATAGTATGACTGCTATCGTGTCTATAGGCATAACAGTCAAATATATGGGTTCAAAAGTTTATAGGAGGTTTAACTACAAAATATTAAGTAAGGTCTATTACAACTTGGCGACATAGTTGATATTCCCACTACAATAGTCAATATGGCTAACCATCTAAAACAATACCAGTATTTACTGAGCGTTTCCCTTCTACGTTTCTAGCCACTCACAATGAGAAGTCTGCTGTAATTTGAGCTTAGCCCTAAATAAAACGTCAGTACTCAGTATGATAACTTTTACTGAGTTCTGATGTTTTACTTACAAACTATTCTCCAATAGTGTTCTTAAATCAGATATTGTCGCGCAGTTCCTCTAGCCAGTGTACTTTTCGCCCCTTCTATTTTAAAATATTTAATTGTGTTTAACTCGTGGAATTAGTAGGTAGGTACTATGACAAGTGACGTACAAGTATCTACTAATTCCATGGTTTAACTATTTATGACGGAAAGAACATAACTGCCTTATTGAATACTCAATAAATCGACCTTAGCATAAAATCTATTATCACGAGTTCACATTATTATCACTTTGTGGGGCAAATAGTTATCTCAGTTAGCTCTGAGTGCTTTGTTTTGAATAATGTCCTACATTATGTTCTGTTAGTTTTGTAATTCTCATTAATTTCACTAAATTGTTGAAAAGAATGTAAAATAATAAAAAATAAAATAGTAAATGCCAATTGAGTTATTGTTGAGTATGTTCTAAAATATTAATGTTTTTGAATGACTACCTACCAAATGTTCATTATTCTGTTCCATATAAGATATTGGCTAGCACCTGTTGTTTTTAATTATAAATCTATACTTTCTCGTTAGTCTAGGCTAATTGTGGATAACCACTTTACACGCCACGTGCGAATTAAATTAATTTGTACACACTTGTGTGACTATAGCGTATAGTCACACAAGTGTGTACAAATTAATTGCAAGTGACTACATTGCGTACCTAGGTATACGATATTCACAATTATTCAATCAAACAGAATCAAACCAATTACGAGTCTCGAAATAAAAATACTTAATATAGACAGCTATGTCTCATTGGCAGACTGGAGCCACATCGTTGTTGCGTACATAGCTTTCCATACCTAGTACCCATCTCTTATAGAGATCTCATATAGATTTCTTTAAAAATAAATATCAAATTAAAATTACAATTAGACATTGTTTATTTTTTATGTTACGAATCGTATAATTTAACAGAAGATGTGAACTAATTTAAAACTGTTTTATTAAGTGGCTACGAACGCTACGCACACTAGCGCCACCATCACATTTAGGTATATCACTTTCGTTTTGTTTAGAGGATTAGCGAAACGTAAAACTAATCTTAACAAATTATGTTAAATTAGAAGATTTTTATCAGAAACAGACACACTGGCAATAGTCCACTGGATTTCGATTTGAAATCGTAGATTGTAGGTAATTGTGATTAATGTGAACATATTCCTACTGGAACCACTGTTAAAAATGCAATACGACTAAATAAAATAAATATCTAAGTGGACACAGTTTACTAGATTGAAAAAGTCGTGGGACAAAGGGTATTGATGATGATAAGCCGCTGGCACAAACTATGTTTTTATTTCGCAGCATGAAAGGCTCAAGTTCAATGTTTAGAACAAATAAACATTTTATTTAAACAAAATATCAAATGCAGTTAGCCAGAGATAAAGCCATACATATATTAGAAATATGCGAGTCACTTGCAATCTGTTTTACTCTTATCGCTGTGGGCTATTTTGATTTATACAACATAGAGCAATTGATACATACCTATATAATCTGCCGTTATATACGATAAAAGACGCGTTTATTTGATATTAAAAGAAAAATAATGACGTAATACCTATAGCATATTTCATCCGGCGTAATACATACATTAAACCCAAAAACATAGAAAACATTTTTTGTGCAGATACTCATAAAAAGCTCTATATAAATGAATAGCTTAATTTTTATCCTTTATAGGACCTTAAGTAAAACTCAAATTGTTCATTTGTATAAATTGTAGGTGAGATTTTACATTATAATTCTTATGTAAAAAGGGGTAAATGAGTGTGCAAGATCGAGGTTTTTGCATGGAGAAAGAAACAAGGGACGATCTGGAAACTACCAAAAATAAAGTAAATTGAACGCATCATACCTATCTACCCCTATTTCGTTTTCTCAATATCTTTAATCAATACTCTCAATTTTCTGCGAAGACTACGTTTACTGATACCGAATTCATATGAAAAATATTTTATCGGGAAATTGAGCCATTGATGCGTGCCATGTATCCAGATCGTGATGTGCTGGAATAATGCCGCTCAACTGGCGCCACTACCGGTGATCGCAGACGGCGCCCGCGCCGAAGGTCGACTTATTGCGTTCTTTTGCTGATGTCGCGTATTGAATTTGATCCATTTTCACCGAAATCAAGGCCTGCTATTCACTGCTAGCTATCACTTTTTTCTATAGTCAGACAGCGACTAGCTCATTAATTTATAATTGTATAGGCAAATGGAAAAATGTTTTTCTTCAGCCAAATGTAATGAAAATTTCACTTTTGTTTTGTATAGTTCAAAAACAATTTGGCCCGGCTCAGAAAGTGGAACAACTTTACAAAAGATTATTGAATTAGATGTAATCAAAAGGAACACCTTCGGTAATTACATTTTTGGAATTGGTTTTTTTTTTAATTTCTTTGATGTTCATATAGGCATTAAAAATGTATTTGGTGTTAGCGAAAAACGTATATATGATATTTTATCTATGATACGTATTTGAAATATTGAATCTTTGTTATATAAACAACAGCTTACAATAACATCTTTTATCAGGTATTGACGCATAATATTATGACATTAACGAGTAAGGTACATAAATAAAGTATTGTTCTACTTTACTAGTTCGAAGATAAACATAGTTATTGTTGTAGAATTCTGTGCCAACATTATAATTTTCGTTTATTTTATCTCACTAATGCCACTAAACGATGGTACTAAAAAACGAAATTTAAAATTCCCAATCGCGCTGATAACATGTGCTGGTCGCAGTTGAACCTCGTCGTTCTAATATTTTCTTTATCATTTCGATATCGCGAAAACAGTTTGACTGATTCTTGGTTAAAACTGATCCGTAAATGAACATTACCGTTGTCAAAACAACAAGTTTCTTAGAAAAACGGTAAATAAATGTCCGAACGATCACGGTTGTTCTTAGCGCGAACAAAGGATTAATCCATGGCTAAATTCAAAACCAGCTTATAAAGTCTCAAAGTTCCCGAATACCATTTACGGATAGTGTTTTGAAAACTGCCTTGTAGAAATATATTTCCGACGTGATAACAAGAGTTGAGATACATTTGAACACCAAGTTTCCTTTGCCTCCGTAATTTTGCTTCCATTATTGAATTAGCAAGTCACGAAATTACTAAGAAACACTGTGTTCTAGGCAGAAAATGTGCGTGTATGTAGTTGCCGATGGAGTGATGACCCGATTAGATTAAGAGACATTGTGTGTCACTTGTCAACTTCAGCGGCTGGTAGTATATATTTAGACTTTTAGGGTTTCTTATAGAATAGAATATCTTTTTAAAAAAATATTTTATGGAAGTACATTTGGACAAGATTTGGACTGTGGCAGTAAATCTAATTGAATATATAAGTTATTTTTGAAAACCTCTTTCTAAACATTTGTAATTTTAAGATTCTCGAAATTTCTCATACAAATAAATATTAAGGAGTAGGTACTGAGGAGGATATAGGCTATCTTTTATTCCAGAAAAAGGTACTGCTGTTCCCGTGGGAAGTTCAAGCAAGTAAAGCCGCGGGCAAGAAATAGTAGTTTTGTAGCGAGTAGTAGTTGATATTTTCAATAGTTATAATATTTTTTAGTACAAAAATTATACATTTTAGTAAATGACGGCAGAGCCTGACGTGATTACTATTAACGGTGGAATTATGACTCTGATTTAACTTCCTAATTTGTGAATATTTTGTTAACACCTAAAACTATCATTACGTTAGTTTACTTTACGAACTATGATAAGATTAATATGATTTTGACCCATATTCGATCACCTAGTTGCTATGGAAATTTTTATTTAAACTGAGTGAACCGAGGTTTAATGAATTTTCTTTTAATAATAGATCTCCGGCTCAACTTATGTTTGACTCAAAATTACGGCCGTCAGTATAACAGTTTTATATAAAGGATATTTCTTGGTTACCCACGAAATTATTTTTTTTTAATAAATAAATAACCACGAAAATTCTTTATAACATTTTTATCTCTAATTAAACCTGCGACGTCGGCCGCCATTTTGATTCAACTATTTGCCTTGGTTTGGTAAATGAATGCCTTTCTAACAAAGAAAAATCGTCTATTTATGAAATGTTAGAAAGACACTAGATTAACCTCATTTTTGTTTATTATTTCAGCTCTCGTGGGCGCGCTAACAATGGGCACAACGTTCTTCCTGTCTCCACTTTCGGGTGTTCTGACTGGATTTATGGGACTTCGGCTCACTGCAGTGTGTGGTGGATTAATAGCTACTTCTGGCTTAGTCATCTCGTCATTTGTCACAAAAGACATGAATGCTCTTTGCTTTACATATGGAATTATGTATGGTTTAGGAGCATCATTCGCTTATACTCCATCCCTTGCTATTTTAGGCCATTATTTCAAAAAGAAATTAGGTTTAGTCAATGGAATCGTTACAATTGGAAGTTCGATCTTCACCGTTTTTATGGCTCCCCTTATGGAACATGTTATCCGAAATCATGGTTTACATTCACTTTTTAGAGTATTGGCAGTACTTACCTTTGGTATAGCACTATGTGGTATTTTATTTAAGCCCATTGTCTTAGTTCCAACAGAACCGTCCAAAAAACATGACAATTTCTTATCTTTACTGAAAACAATTCTTAGTGTCGAAATGTGGAAAAACAAAACATACAAACTATGGGCATTGTCTATGCCTGTGGCATTATTTGGTTATTTTGTTCCTTATACTTACATAAAATCTTATATCAAACAAAATTTTGGAACATCATATGAAAATTTGCCTCTTCAATGTATAGCTGCTGCATCAGGCGTTGGCAGGTTAATGTTTGGTTATCTAGCTGATAAAAATGGTGTCGATAGAATTTTGTTACAACAAATTTCATTTTACGTTATCGGTACACTGACTATTATATTACCTTTTGTTAAAAGTTTTGAACTTTTAGTGGCAGTTTCTTTAGGCATGGGAATCTTCGATGGTGCGTTTATAGCATTAATTGGTCCGATTGCATTTGAACTCTGTGGTAATGCATTTGCTGCTCAAGCTATAGGATGTATGTTAGGTCTAGCAGCTTTTCCCCTGACCATAGGGCCGCCGGTTGCGGGTCACCTCTATAGCATTTATAATTCTTACACTTTGCCTTTCATACTTGCGGGTGTTTCTCCAATTTTAGGGGCAACTTTGATGTTTAGTATTCGAATTTACAAACGCAGTAACAACATTGCTGAGACAAATACGAATGGCCACTTGCCCTTAAATGACAGGGATATTGGTAAGTAGTCATATTTATTCATATTTTCTAAGCAGGATAATACCGCAATGTGAATTTTTAGTTTTATAGAATACTAGCTTTTGCCCGCGGCTTTGTCCGCGGCTTTGCCCGCGTGAATTTCCCACGGGAACAGTAATTTTTCCGGGACGAAAGGAACTCACTGTGCCCTTCTCCATACTTCAAACTACATGTATGCAAAATTTCAAGAAGATTGGTTGAGTAGATAGAGCCTAACGAGGTAACAAATAAACTTACTTTCGCATTTATAATATTAGTTTCTCAATATTAAAACTCAGTATTAAAAATTAAATTAATAACTCAATATTAAAAATTCTATTTTTAATATTGAGTTTTGAGAAATATTTATAAGTCATATTTAATAAGCGTAAAATTAAATTACGGCTACAATTTTTTTTTCAAATGTTGACACTATCGTACTTTTACTCTAGTTCATAATGTCATGTTTTAAAATCTGTATTTTATTCCTAATAATAGTTTGTTTTTATTATAGAAAAGGACCGCATTACGAAGTTGACACAGAACGGGGAGGCTCATGAGCAAGTCATTTTATAATTTATAATCGATTGAGTAAGGATATAAAAAAAAACAATTGAAAGTGGTGCTTAAAATCTGTGAATGTGCCTTTATCATAATATTGATTATAGAATGTGCCAAGAGGTTGAAAACCGAAATTGTATTGTAAAAATGTGATAGGACTTTTTGCGAGTATTTCATTGATTCCTATTGTAATGTTTTTGTCAATTAGCAGGATGGCTTTAACAATTACTTCCGCACTGTACCTATGAGGCTGTAAGAAACTACACTAAGAATATAAAGAGTTTAATAACAAATATCTTAACAAATATATCTATTGTACATAGTACAGATATAAATTAACAAAATATCTTTAGTATAAATATATTAAAATATCTAGCATGTGGCAGATATTTGATTGAAGACCAAAATGGTACAGATTAATTCAATATGATTGAATTGTGATAATATTTTGATAACAATGATCGCAAACAGAATGTAGAACAATTTCCCGTAAATAAAATTAGAATATTGCGTAATCGATTAGGTCCTCCGATTGAAGTTATATAATAAGGAGTATTTAGAGTTGTAAGAATGACTTGACGACTAGAGTTAAAACCTTTCTCTTAATCGATTAATATGTGCATTTAATCGTGCTAAATTTAGCAATTTTGTTTTATCAGATCGAAATAATATTTCTGAGTCTAAAAAAAATAGGCTAGCGCAAATAAAATGTAATAGGAGATGAACATGACGTTCTATATAAAGTCAAATTATTTTTTTTAAATATAGCCTTTGTGTACAGTTTTATCAACTAGCATCACTCTCATAAATGTTTCGCTATTCTGTAATCCTGTACTTATATATTTGTGTTTGAATATTGAGTTGTTGAGTTGATTGTTTTAAGGTTTACTGCATTCACGAAAGTGAACGTTTTTGCAAGGCAGTCGAAATGTATTTTAGTACCGAAATTTATCTTAGTACCGGCATTTAGACCAAACTATTTTGAATTAACAAAAATTCATGGTCGAAACATAGGAAAGTTGTCTCCAGCTATTGTATGTCTTGCTTGAAATAGTTATAAATATTTTACTTAAGTTATGATTTGAATAATGTTATTTGTTAAGTACATATAGGTAATTACGCAAAATGTAAAAAAGCATTTATAATGAAAGACATTTCTATTTCTTGGCAATACTATATCACGTCTCTCTGTAATTTGTTTTTTCAATATTTTTATTTCTCATTGGTTACCGACTAAAGTTCCTAATATTTTATGTTATTAAAATTATGATTTTATTTTTATACTTAGAATGTAATGTAATGTTGACATCGATTATGTCGAAGTATAGCTAATTATTATCTTGGATATGTGTATGTGATATACAATACATGCGAATATATTTTACACGATAGACAATAAATAAATGTTTAAAAAAAATATGAGAAAATGTAATATTAAATTGTATTTTGAATATGACAGAATCTCGTTGGAATCATAAATATTGTAAAAAATCATCCATATTAAATACATCATATTATAACAATGACGACTGTGTGCAATCAGGTACCAACTGGTGTAATTCTACATTAAAAGAACATCGATTATCATATCAAAAATGTATTGAACTCGTTGATTTTTAAATTTACATGAGAATCTTTTCAATAATAACTGTGATAGCAATGCCCAAACATAATCATTATAAAATCGAATATATTTGAAATTTTATGAAATTGTTAAGGATTTATTATATATTCGCAAATATTTATTGTTGAGAAATGAGTTATTGTGTTATGTAAATAAGTTCATTTCAAAACGAGTACGAATAAAACTGTTACTATAATAATATACTTAACTAGATATTTACTTGATTTTGAAATGTTCTCATACGAGACACTCAACGGAGAGAATAGCCAAAGTTGGTCAAAGTACTTATTGTCATCACCATTTTGACTTAATGTCACACCTAGTACTTAACTGATAAGCCTATCTGTAATAATGAATCGGAAGCCTGGTTTGGGATATTTGCCTATAATGTTCATTAGTCTTGATTTCTCGGACTATCGTTAAATTGGAGTTATTTATTTTGGATGTATGTATTCTAAATGCCTCTTCGTCTAATACTATAGTTTTGACTGCCGCCGATTTACATAAATGTTAATGTACCAAAACAATAAAATTTGTTTAAGAAAAATTGGACACATAAATGTCATGTCGTCGTTTTGGCATTAATTATATCTTATTTTCCAGGGGATTTTCCTGGTCTACAAATTTGATCACATAATCAATTTTTTTTATCAGGTTTTAGGAAGAAGAGGCTTTAAATACAAATTCCCTTTCACGACTATTGTTTAAACTGATGATAAGTGTGTACTTTGACCCATCGTTTTGGTGATTTGAAGAATATAAAATAAATAAGTTAAACAGGTTTATAATAGTTTTTTTTATAAAATATGTATAGTATTATTGGTTGCATGCCTTGTTTTGTGAATTTTATGGCTGGTTTTTCATTTTCCCTTTTAAGGAATATGTCGCGAAAAGTACATCATAGATTGTAAATGTACAATTATATTATATCTAAAGTAAAATAAGGTGAACATTAGTTCTTTGGTAGTCTCTTTTATATTTTTATTTAAATGATTATTGTTGGCTGCACGATTTTAGCGTCTACCTCAAATCATTTATTTTATACGTATACTTATGCATTAATCCTAAACTTTAAATACCAAATACTTTTAGTAGAATGAGTTCATATTTATATACTTTTAATCTATTTACGAAATACTATCGTTTGCACTAAATTTGTTTTTTTTTTTTTAATTCTGTCTTTTTAATTTTAATATTATGCCAATGTATTAAAGTTTTAATAATGACTGAAGACTTTTAATTTAAATCTCCACTACTTAGATACTAAGCAATCACCTTATCATTTATTCCCAATTATTATATTCTAATAAATGAATGTTGTAGGTAGTTTGGTAGGTACCTAGTGAATTTATTTGGATCGTCTTACAAAGTTGACCATACATTCTCTAATATTACTCCAAGTTCTCCAAAAACCAATGCGTCTTGCGGGAGAGGTTCTCTCTGGAGAATTGCTCGATACTGTGTTGAATGAATAAATTCTCATTTCCACTTCTTCGTGTGACGGGGAATTCGTTTTCTGTGTAGCCCAGCGTAATGGTTTTGATAATCTGTGATATTTACAATTTTGTTATAACTTTGCAGCTACTCCATATTTCGAAGGGGTGCTCCATATATCCAAATTACACTTAAATAGGTATTATTAAATTTTATTATACTCACTCTGAAAAATAATCCATATCTTCCATAATATCGGGCAACTCCCTGCCATCAACATCTAGAAACATCAAGCATAGCGCAGACAAAGTGAGGGTTATTCCTATAGTCACTCCCATCGTAGTCAGACTTCCCATGGGATCGAAGAGAAAGATAATGTATCCGAGAATCGCACCGATCTCTCCTACAGCTTGGCAGGCGCCTACCAGTGTGCCCCGGACTTTAATGGCGAAAAGACGCGGCGTGATGTTGAGGAGTAATGCATGGCCAACTATACTCGAAGCAAGAGCAATGGATGACAGCAGGTTGCGAGATTTTTCCTAGGAAAAATAATTGTGAGATAAATCTACTGTTGTAAATGGTAAAATTTTTAACTTTTCAAATCGTGTCGAGAGTAAAAAAAATCGGAAAATCAATTTAGCTAATGTTTAGCGCCTATAGAAAGATTTGAAGCAAAAGATGGGTTTTCACCCACAATTTGTCCGGTTTCTTCCCAAAAAGTCGGACGCAAACCCAATAAATAAATAAAAGTAATTAGGGACCCTTCAAATGCTGGGCGTACCTAAACCCGTCTATGAATTGGGATCTAAAAGTAACTTTACCTTGTTAAGAAAGGCATCACCAGTCATAAAAATACCCGTAATGAAGACACTGATCAGCAACAAATGCCTCAGAATCATTTTCCTCGCCAGCAACACCGTGAGACCACCAAACAAAATTGCAAAGCAGAAAATTTTTAGCAGTAAATGTTCCTCTGATTTATCACTGTATAATCTTATGTATAAGTAGCTCCACTGGAAATAGTATAGAGCCCAGAACAAAAGAGATATAAACGTCATTATTCTGATATTGTATGTAGTTAAAACCCCCAAACATGTTCGTGGTTCTTCAATGCAAGAGTAAGCCTGCAAGGAAATTGATGCTGTGTGAGCTTTGGATGACACGCACATTCCGTATCTTATAGTTTGTATTAACTATACCTACCTACTACGGCTTGCTTTGTTTACCTGGTATAGTACTGTTTACTGTACTTAAATTGATTTAAGTTTAATCGAACTACCTCCCAGAAACTATTTACAATTAGGTCATATTCATAATTGTGTTTTCCCATATCTTCCCTTGATTATAAAACTAGTTGATTATAAAGTAACCAGTGCTATTTATATAATGTATTTACATAATTAAGCCACTTTTAAACGTACTCTTTGATTTACAGGTCTAATTTTGAAATCGCTACAAAGGTAGATTCCGTTCTTCACCGCAGCAGTCAGAAGTAATCTTTCCGCTTTTATTATTTTTCTACTGTAAAGAAGCCATTGAGGAGATTCAGGTGTCCATCTGTAAATCATAATAACTTGACTAGGTATTAGTGAAATTTAAATATTTTTAAAATTCTAGTGGGATGGTGAATCTCTTAGAGGTTTATTTTTGAGACTTAAGTAAGTACCAAGAACAATTATCGACAATTTTGTTTGGAAATAAAATTAGGCGACAGGTATATTAGCGGTTTCTATTGTATGTGGTACTTATTTTCGTAAGTAAATTTTATGCCTGCCGTTGCGTTTTTTACTCTCACGACCAATATTCCGGCGCCACACAATACAGCAATGATGTCGAATTGAATGTCTACGAATATTCCTTGCCCAAACGGATACATCCCGTTTAGAACCACATAAACCGCTACCGGAACCCCACAAGATAGCAATTAACTTAAAGTCTGCAATTTGCACTGGAAACCATGCGTGCGAATGCAATGATCTCTATTATGTAACTGATAAGATATAATAAAGTAAACTGTATAAAGTACAAAGGGTGTAGTAGTAGGTACCTTAACACAACAACGAGACCAGCACCATACAAGACAGCAATGAAGTTGTATGTTTGCTGATTGCCGGTGCAGTTCGCCAGCGGGACCATGCACACGAATGCAAGCAATCGAGGTAACATCACAATCGTATTCAACCATGAACGCCATTCATTACTTGCGATTTCGCATGCTATAAAAGACCTTGTATTCGATTAAACCGTAGAAGCTATAGTATAGTGCATTTTATTTTATACAATGGATACCTACCTAGATATCTAGAATGCCACCATGAATACCTATCAAATATACATACATACGATGTCGTAATACGGTACCTTGGGTAAATCCTTATAAGCAAAGTTTCAAATTAATATTAACACTTCCACTTCTAAAAATTTGTCATCAGAATATGAAAACTTTAAATTATTTAGTACCGTAACTTACCACTTCGTATATATGTAATATATATAATTATTTAATATAGAAATAAAGACTCTTTTTAACATTTGTTTAGGTAGAGATACATTTTTGAAGTTTCGGATATGGGATTAGATTGGGTCGTAAGTTGCAACAATCGTCTTTCGTTATAAAAAGCATTCAAAATTTACCCGGGAGGTAGGTATATCACCCTCGTATTTACAAGTTTTTGCGCGTGATGAAACTGATAATAAAGCAAAAGTCAATTGCCTCAGAAATATTATTTTGTTGCGTCAGAAGTAACATAATATTATGATAGTGAAGGTTTAATATAAATATGATATTTCGCCTTATCTGTTACATTGACTTGTCAGTTAGCAAACATTGTATTGTAAATCATAATTTTTATGCCAATATATGGGCGTAGCGCAACACGAGGGCCCAATGCAGATTGTTGTCTAACAAGATAATATATTTTAAGTCACCCATCCAACAACCGATACCTGCGAAAGTGCGCCATCGAGCTACTCCGGAATTTAATACTTATTTACTACACAGGAATATATTTCAACTAAAGAGCACTAGTAACTGAAATAAATGAATGATGTTACTATTGAGTGGGTCCCATACTCACTGAGTATAAGGCCGAGGTATTTGGTGGCACTGCAGCACAAGGAGTCCAGAAAGACAATCAGTTGGTACCAACCCTCGGAATCGCAGAACGTCAACAGAAGACCCAAGCTGGTTTCGGCTAGCACGTTTATGACTATCGAAACTTTTCTTCCAAAACTAAAAATTATAATCTTATTTAACAATTGCGTTTTAGTATTAAAAGCTTTTAAATGTGCTACCTAATTATGTACCTAGGGTTTGAATTAATTAAAAATCGGATACTAAACTAGCCACGTAAATCGTTTCTTCAGGTGCTGTTTGGTAGTTACCAAATACATCATTAATTATTGTCTAAATCCGTTATGTGGTTCAAATAAATATCAATTATGCTCATGATTATTTACAGTTTTACTTATTATGGATCTTTCACCTGTCAGAAATCAAACCAAAAATGAAAAATCCGAACATCTGACCGACACGGCTCACCATTGCTGTTGACACTAACTTCATTTTATCATCACAGAATAACATCCACTGCAAACATCATTAATTAGGTAATTATTAAGTACTATCTAAGTAGTTAAAACTAGTATTACACATATGAAGATATTAACTTTCGAACTTTTGTTATCTACCTACTTATCACAGTCTGGTTTTACTCTGAAATTCTTACTTACATGTAAAAAAACTGAATTTTTAACCGATAAATTAAAATATTTTCCATAAATTAAATCTTACACACTCCAAAGTATGAACTCTATTAAAATGTTTGGAACTTTTCTTAAGCAGTTGAATGAAATCGAAAAGAAAATAACTAAATTTTCTTTTTAGTGATTATTACCAATCAGGTATTTTTTGTGCTCTAAGCCTTCACGAACACATCCATGAATTTTAACGCTGCGTATACTTTTTATCCCATCCGTATACCTACAGATCGATATGGAAAGATAAGACATACTAAGTAGGTACTTACAGATTTTTGTATCCAAACCATCCACATCAATTTAACATACCACCTCTCACACTTGGCAGCCGTTTCGTTGTCTGTCAGCTGCACGAAGCAGAGGCTGGCGTTGACCACTTGGTTGTTGGACGGCGGGATGCACAGCATATTCTCAACCTGGTTCAAGAGGAACATATCCTCAAACTGTAGGAAGATGGATGGAATCATCAGGGCCGTGCACACACACACCACCAGCCATTGCCACGTGCCAATGCTCCCTATCACGTCTGTAGTCACATCCTCAAAAACTGTTCCGATTCTAAAATTATAATTTTTGATTAACTTTTAAATATAACCCAGTTACCTACTCTACTAGTAGCTAATTACAGCAAAACGTACATGGACATGGCACTTTGTGTACTTAGATTACGTATGAGAGTTTTATCGTGGCCATGTAGATTTAAACTGAAAATAACTGGTTTTATACTGAAATATAATATACACAATAACTGATGATGGGAAGAAAATATATGTGCAACAAGAAAAAAGAGATAAAAAAGTAAGTCCAATCTAAGTCAAGTATAATCTAGATCCTCGTCGATACCTACAATTTTCATATAGACTAATTGTACATCAAATATATTTTTTCAGAATATCTTTTCTTGGATGTAATACTTAGGTAATTAATGACAGCATAAGAGGTCACCAAACCCTTCTGAATTGATAAATGATTGACGGTTTCTAGGTACATAAGATTATTCCACGAGACTTTCCTTGAACAATGGAGGTAAGAAAACATTTTGATCGATTCTGGCATAATGTTTTATACTTGATGTAACCGTGACCTAAATTAACATTGATAAAGAAAATATGTACCTAAAATATATATTGCTAGCCTTGCAATTTAAATTTTGAGCGTTATATTAATGAATTATTCAAATATCTTATATGTGAAACTTCATAAGTAGTTATAGTATAGTATCAAAATAAACATTTATTTATATGTATATAGTAGTATAAATAACATTTTATAGTATAGTAATAATAATATCAGTTAAAAAAATACCTACCTATTTACATAGTGAAATGACAAAAGTTACATTTTTTCAACTGTAAGTAGGTAGGTATAGTTACTCCAAAACGTAGTTTTTCTTGTAGAAGAATAAGTAGGTTCTAAGTAGGTACCTACCTAGTTCTGATTTCAATTCTTAACACATTTAATACCTGGAAGGAAACCTGGTTGAATAGAATAAGATTTTATAGCTGCTTAGTTTGGTTATAGCTACAACACTACAGAAATAATGTCTTCGCCTGGTTTGCATAATACTTACGAAGCCTTTGTGAATCACGGCCGTATTTGTTGAGTTCAAGGGCTTTAGTTGGTTTCGTCAACGGAAACATTAAAAATATCTATAAAATTATCTAATAAGGCGTTACCTGAAGCATCGTGCGTGGAATGCTCTTATTAGAATGTAGGTAGTAGATAACTAAATATTTATAAATCTCTCGGATTAATAAGACAGGTACTAACTAGCACCAAGTTACGACAGCCCAAGCTTGGTAGGATAGTAATTCTCCATTATACACACACATAAATTATATGTATTTTAAAGTCCAGATTGAGAACATTAGGACTGAAAACATAAGCGCTGCGTATCAATTTTTTTCTAACATTGAGGCCTATCCTAGTGGTCCTTCTATAGGCACTATATGCCTTGAATGAAATAGAAAGGTAAATTGGAACTTATAGCATTGCCTGAAATGTTTTTCCTCTTCAGGAAAAACAATTTTCAGACAGTTCTTTGTTGGAATGATGACAGGCCAGGACCCGCGGTTGTCCTGCGCGCCATAAAAGATAAGAGGTTGCATGTTTTTTGCACGCTTACGAGCACCGAAGCATTGGCGCCACGCCGTCAGCCGATAGCCGTCCATTCGCCCGTCAGTTGGCACCGGCACGCACGCTTCCTCGGCCACTTGTGCGCGCGCACAATTCCCCATCAATGGTGTTTGTGAATTACGTTAATTACATTCCAGAACCTCGGAAACAGACAAACAAATACACAAAGGAAACAACACGTATCCATCATGGACAAGGACGTCGCACTTGAGGAGATGATGGGGAAACTCGGTAAGTACCGGAACATATGGAACTTAACGTGTGCTTTAACATTTTGACACATGTTTCTGCCGTATCTCCAAACCAGTAGTTTATACGACGGCACCGTTTATTAACCTGGTTCGTTGCAACCGGTCAGTCTCGTCTGAGAAATGCGATGACATGTAATCCCGTATTGTATTTGTATTACCTTCAATATCTTAAACACAACCTCTGACTTATCTACCGACTGATTTTTGCGCACACGCACTTTCTAAAAGTTTAGAAGTTTTTTACGGTATCTCTCTATCGTTCTTCGTTTTTTTAATATTCTTCTATTTCATCTGAAAATTTATTGAATGATTATCCGTAAGTAGGTATTTATAATGATGTTACAATATTTAAGTATCGTTGTGTTCTTAAAAGTAAAATATCGAAGGTTCAGATAATATTCATAACATCCCTCAAAACAGAGCAATGAATCAATGTGATTTTTTATGTAGAGATATTAGGAATCTAGTATTTTTTGCTGCGCCCGTAGAGCCACCCGATACAGCTAGTAATACATTGTATGTAGGATAAACTGTTTAATAATACGATAATTTTTCTGTATTTTTCCGAGGAAAAGGTGAACTATAGATGGCAAGATGGCAATCTTGCCATCTATAGTTCACCTTTTGGTAACATCCACATGGATCGACACAATGGGTAATTAAATAGTGCAATCAGCCAATAAATAATGAGTTAATGAACCAAGTAAGCTCTATTTTTTAATGTCTTAATTTTAACTGAATGGTAACCTAATTTTAGTAAAGCATCACGACATGACGCAATATTCAGCTCTATCTAGCCGTAACGTAATTATATCCAAACATAAAGGTCGTATCCATATCAATTCCGTTAAGTAACAGTTTGGTGACACTAGATAACCGTAGGCCCAGGGATCGACGAAGCTCCGATCCGGTCAATATTTTCCGCTATGTTAATTTTATTAATTGACCCGTATTTAATAATCATTCGAATATTATATTTCCATATGTCACTAACGATTGAGCTATTGAGCTCATTTGGACATTAAGTACAATGTTTCACTATAAATAAAAAGTTGTCTAGTTTAATAGTGTTTAAAGGTAAAGATATTAAAAATATATAGAGTAATTTATACTGAAAAACGTATTTTTTTTCATCGCAAAGAAATGAATGTACCTACTTGCTTAACTGTTGATCGAAAGGAGAAAATGAGCCTATATAGTAGGTCTTGTGTTGTGCGTGCTCATTTCAACACCATGTAGATCTTGCATAGAATTTATTAAATAATGTATCGTTTATGGTTCACTTGTTGCTGGTTCTTGATATTTTATTTACATACTTAGTTATTTAAAATTTTACTGAAAACAAAATGGTACGAAAGGCGGACATGACGATATTGTACCTCTACTAGTCAACCTTTGGGATTAAAAAATAACAAACTAAGTGATATCCTTCAGTTAATAATATACTCGACTGAACTTAACGAGTAACCTAAGCAATTATGCAACAATACTTAATTGATACTGTTGGATAGGTCTGCCAGGGTGCTAGGCATTACATAAGTATGTAACCAAGTATGTAATAAGTATGTAAATGTAGTAACTAAGTAGTTACAGCAATCACACCGATCTTCAATTACGTAATCAATCAATAAGTGCGACGGACGATTAAGCATTGAATAAAAATTTGCTTAAGTGTTAAAGGTAAGTTTTCTTCTTTAGCTTAAGTCCTTACTTTTTAAAATAGTTGGTCTGTGGCGCTCAGTTTCACACATAAGAATTTCTGGACTTATTTTTGAAAAACCTATCCATCCAACAACAACCCAAACTATAGAACAAGATGAAGAAAATGAAAAAAATAATTACTACGTCACGTGTAGAGGAGGTACCCTAAACATTTATTTTTCTTAATTTTATTTGATCTGTTCGTCAGCGTGATTAATTTCCTTGTCTGTACTAGGACTACGGCACCCCCAAAACACACAATATCTACATCAACGTTACTATTAGACAAGGTCATCTGTCGTCATTTTTTGACTTATGTAAATCAGTAAAGCTAAATTAGGTAACTAAACTTAGTGTATGTATCTACCTGCAGCTCATCGCATTTTACAAACCATTACACCTGGAATACACGGGGAGAGTAACTATTCTCTACTACTAACTAGTTCTATGCTGTTAATTACTGTTGATAGAGTACTAAATTATATTATAAATTGATTGATTAAATATGAGAAAAAATAAAGTAATTATGCAGTATTTTTTTTATGTAAATGGGTAATATTTATGTACGATGGGAAAATATTTTTTTGATCTGCCGTACTCATGTAACTTGGCCTTAGAGCAAGATAAAAACCTTCTGGAGGTAATATGATACGATAATTTATATGCCGTCGCTGATTTTAATTATATTATAGATAATACTGTGATAACTTCGGAAATTTTCAATAACATTTCCAAACAAACTGATAAACGCTGGAAGCGTCGTCTCTCCTTGATCACGTTTGTTTTTGTAATAACAACTACGGTGCTAATTGTTGTGTCATTGACTTTATTCAAGAATATTTACTCGGACATTTTGGATTGTCTTATTAGTACTGGATGGTACATAATTAGGTATTGTAATATAGGTTTATCATGTGCTCAATCGTCATGTCATTAAAGTTTAGTCATATTTTCACAGCATATTTTGTTTTACTCTATTTAATGGCTAACATTACAATTTTTTTTTTTCACTAAGTTTAAACTAGAAATTCAGAAAACCCTTCGAATAGTTTTACAAATCAGATGGTTACAATGTAAATTTATGCGTGATTATTGCTATATATTAGTACTTAATTGTGTAATTTATTTAGACATTTCGATGGATGGATCGAAAAATTTTATTTCTTGACAAATGTTATACGTATTATTTTTTGGCAAAAAGAAGTAGCGTTAATTCTCACGCTAAAACGATATCTAGTGTCAACAGTTCCCTTACGTACTGATTATGTGTATAGGTAAATGTTGACATGGGTAGGTAAGCACAATGTAAGTATGAGGTAGGTTTCAAAAATTTTCCAAAAAACTCGAAGCCGGCAAATTATTAATGAATATTTTTTGTGAAAATCTTGAATGAGTTGAGTTGATAGCTCGAACTGAATGCAAATCGGAATAGTACCTCCTAAGAGGCTTTCAGTACATGGTAGCGTCCATGCAGAGCTATTAGAAATGGTGGGAAACACATGAACAATCTCTCTCAAAAATGTAATGAATGGTCAACTCGTTTGACTATATCTTTCAAAGTTAGACTTTAGTCGCCCAATATTTAGTCGCACTATTATTTTTATATTAATAATTTGGAACTATGTATTTTTATAAAGAGAAAGTTACTTCGGTATATGTAGGTACTCATGCCATTAATGAAGTATCTTATTAGCATACTTCTTTACTTATTAGTTTAATTAACATTACAATGGAAAAACAAATTTTATTTTTATATGAATAAGGCTTTTATCTTTATCTTTATTTACGGTAAAATGTATCGACTTTATTTTTATAATTATTTATAAAATACCTGGAAATATTTAATGATATTTACATCAAAGAAAAAATACTGCAGTTGCTTCATTTGGTTAAATAAAATAAATTAGTCTTTGATATATACATATAACCAAAATTACTTACTTAGGGATAACAAACAGATAGGAAGAAAGATTGATGTGAAAAGCTATTATATTTTTATATTAATGTAGATGAGATGCATTTGGTGATAAAACGGAATATTTGGTGATAATACCACATAACTAATATTAGTTTAGCATTTATTCATAGATACTTCAGTGAATATTCTTTATCGTAGTCGTAGGATAAATTAGGCACACCGGTGATTTGACTTGGAACACACTGATTTTTGAATTAATCGTAGGCAGCTCATTATAATATCTGATGAGTTGTCACCAAATATCTCGTTATTTTGTGAAATATCTGAACAATAATAAAATAACATAATTAGCATACCTAAAGATAAATTAACCGCAGACCGTAGCGGAGCGCGTGTGGGCTTTATTATTATTTCTTTGTTTTAAATTAATTTATATTTTTAAATCTCTATAGTTAAGTAGAATCAGTGCTTATGTGAAACATACAGAATATATTAATAGTTTAACAACAGTCCGAGGCAATCGGGTAAATAATGGAACTAGTCGAAAAAGGCGAGACAGTGGGCCGTGGCGGGTTACGCGTTAGATTCAGTTTTTAATCAAAAAGTTGCTTGAAGGATTACATATCGGCTTTGTAACCGACCTTGCCTTCATTGGCACGCCGTTACTTTCACGGCTGGTGTAGCCATAATTTAATTGATCAAATCGTGTGGCCAACGCTCTCGTTGATTTTTACATTTAGTATCACATTCTATAGGTTACGGTTAGTGAATATGAGCGAAATGACATTATCCAAGAACATTATGGGGGAAATAAAAAAACACGTCATTTTAAAAGACTTTTTAAATTGTTTTCTTATCGCATTGTATTATTATTTTATAACCTATTCATGATACAAATTAATTAATAAACATATTTATTTTGTATCAATACCTATAGGAAAATATTACTTACAATGTGCAACGACTATAAACTGAAAATGAAAATCATAATTTATAATTCAAACAATATCGGCATTGAAATACATTTTACTTATCTAAAAATGACAAAAGGTTTCATAATTTAATAGATAATTGATGAGTTAGATAATAATGATAAAGAAAACATTTAAAATATTTTATTTATTCTAATCTTATCAGTAATTGTATTGTTATTTTATTTAATTTTATTATCTCCTCGTTGTTAAATACATGCCTTATATTATATGCTCTGAACCTCTGAAATATTATGAACATTTAAAGTAATTATGTGTGCATCCACTCTGTTCCAGAGAGTTGTTAAAATATTAGACATTTGGTGCTCTACAATTAGTTTCAACTGCAAATCACAATTGCAACAACAATCCTTCAAACAATATTTGAAAATATATTTAGAGCAAACAGAAGTCAGCTGACCACCTAGTCGTGACTAAAAATTATTACGTCTTTATGTAAAGGTACCTAGGTAAGAACATTTTTACACTGCTATGAGTAACAAACGGAGAAATTGACAATAGTCTAGGTTGGAGTTTGACAATAGTATGAAACTTCATAGACTGTAACAATGCGGCTAGATCATTATACGAAGATTACCTACTTGGAAAGTCCATTTTCAAAAAGTATAAAAACAAACTCGACCATCATAAAAAAAAACTAAAAATTTGTAACAACTTTTATCACCATAAACGTAATATTTAATGTGGGTACTTAGCTGTCGAACAAACTAATCTTTCTTCTCGCACATTTTAGCAAGTTGTGACGTCACTTAATGTTCGTTTCATTTAGTATGAAGCGTTTGGACGAGTCCAAAAATGTATGATTTTATCTTTCAGTAATTTCAGTATTTTTTCACTGGTGTTTCTAATAATATAAGGGCCTTTGAATAGTTATCAAACCAAAAAATTGTCAACTAGCCTATTAGTAGGTGCTCCGTACAGTACGACAATGTCGAAATTGTATGAAGTTTCGACGTACGTCGACGCACGTCAGTGTTCAAACCTATAGAAAACAACGGAACTACAATGTGCATTCCAAGAACTTGGAGATTCTGAAATGCCATTTCTAGTTGAAATAACTACTAATTCCTAGTAAGGCAAACATCACGCGTGCCATTGGAGGTGTGTCCATTGACGTCAGTACTACGCGATTGCCTACATGGATTTCATGTTACTATCTTCAGGTTATTAGGTAATCCGATAAAAAGTTGGAAGTCCACGAAACGATCGATGGCATAATCGTGTACAATTAAATATAGTAATAGGTAGGTACTTTATACCCAGTTACCTACTAACATACTATAATTACTTTTGCTTGCACACTTGTATGTGCTGTATAATATAATAATCTGGGTCAGATAAGATAGGTAAAGGTCTACCCGAAATCATGTCCTGTATTATAAAATACCTTGTGGGAGAAACGACACCACGTAATACCAATCACCGATAGTTAGATTTTCGATATATTCTTTGCATTATTTATAATATGACAACACAAGTTAAGACTAGCTGTCCCCCTAAAATCGTATTCTAATATCCAAAAATCGTACACCAGACATGTTCCTTATACAAGAATATGCATCTTTACCACATCTTACATTACAAAGATCTGTGACTGTTACCTGAGTTATTTAGTTCATTGAATAATCCTGTGGCGATTTGCAAAGAATTGTCATGTAAATATATTGTTGCATATAGATGTCTCAACTAATGAAGTGGACGACCTAACATTTCAAGGCACATAATATATAAAAGAAGGTTAAAATCTTATTATGTAAGTATAGTAAACTATTTTTTATAAATGGATCCAAAAAACAATCACAATCTCAGGACTATAAGAATGTATCTTGTTAGTTTATATATTTTTTGCAAATATTTTTGAAATTAAAACTAGTAAGTACTTACTAAATAATTTTATTACACTGTTTTACTTTATTAATATAAACATTAGTAGATAATATGATAATATATAAATCTGTGGTTAGGTTACTTACGTATAGGCACGTAAGTAACCTAACCACAGATTTATATATTATAAAAACATGTGTAAGGAAATACATCTGATATTTTATGATTGTTAGAATTATTGTTATGTAAGTAGAAGTACTGATTATAAAAGTATATCTATAGACTTTAGTCTTCACTTATTTATTTACTAGACTCTAACGCTATATGACTGCGGAAGTAATCGAGAAATCGTTTAGATTTGACGAGAATTTATAATCAGAAACAGTTTCCAAGTTTCAGTTTATTTCTATTTTGGAGACTTTAGCTGTTGTGTTTAGACTTTACGTGTGATGACACGTTCTATAAATATCTTGACCGAGGATAAACTTACACTAAACTAACAATATGTTGGATTGCAGATTCTTACCTACTTTTTGTTAGATTAACACATAATTAATCGAATCGCAAGTCCAAATTAAATAATGGTAGTTATATCATTTTATTTATTAGTTGTTCGCCGCAAACGTAGACCTCGCGAATACATTTTTTTTTTACATATAAGATATAATATAAAATATCTCAAAATACCTTTTTCAAAGTTACAGTCTTTTGGCTTCACACTGCAGCACGTGCCGTGTTTAACAATATATAGGTACCTACCTACATAAAATAATTTGGCGTGCGTATTTTTTAATTCCACGATATTTCAGAATCTATTCATCCAATGTATATGCTGTAAAGGACAAAATTTATTTTCATGAAATTATCTTGATGATGAAATAACTTTTAATCATAAGGATTAATATGCTTGTGTAGTAATAATTGTCAAAATGCACCTTTTAATTTACATTATTTTTTTACATATAAAATGCCTTATAGTTAATTATATAAGATAGATGTTTTTATGATTTTTTTTATGGATCTACTAAAAACCTATATTTTTGTAGTACATTATATGTATGTACAATGTACAATCAACAGTACGGCCAGCGCATGCACGTTAATATTTTCGGTATCGCTTTTTTTTTCGGATTACTTTACAAGTGTTCATTGATATTGCTGAAAACTAATTTATTTCAAAACAAATATATGCCTATAGTAATCTCGGATAATGTAGCTTTCTAATGGTGAAAGAATTTTTGAAATCAGTTTGGTAGCTTCGGAGATTACCCGCCACAAACATACAAACTCACCTCGCGAATATATTTTATACAAAATTGAGAATATTTCAAAAACGACTTAGCCGATTTTGTTGCCCCACGAACTTAAAAATTCCATTGACAGATCCTACATACCGTTGGTCCGATTTTGATGAAATTTAAAAAAAATTCATCAAAATCGGACCAACGGTTCGAAAGTTATCGCGTTACAAACATACGAATATACATACAAAAAATGTATTTTTGCCCCAAGTAGAATGTCAACTACCAGTAGTATATTTTTTACAAAACCCGGGAGAAGTAATACAAGAAATAATGTGTAAAATAAAGATAATAAAAAATATTTTCTCTTATGACTAAAGGCACAGCATAATAAAGTACCTAAGGTTAGGTACACGCAAAAATCTTGCAGCGCAAGAGTTGCCAAACTTGGCAGTTTTGCCTGTTTATGCATAAATACTGAATAAGTAATTCGTATAGGTTTCGAGTTTTAATTTATTTTATTACTCATTGTTGTATAAATTAGCAGAAGTTATTATAAGTATGATGGATATTTAGGTCGCGGAGTTGGGCTCCTGCCAGCGACACATGTCCCTCCAAGAGAAATTACGAAAGTATTTAGGAATCCTCACTCGCAGTACATTCGGTTTTAAACACCGCTTAAAACGTTTAGCCGCCGTTAAAGTATATTTATGTTCTCATGTTAAAGCATGTATACATTTAAGTCGTGTTATGACGATATCCCGGTAGCTGCAAACTTTGCTATAAAGTTCGAGAAAAAAAGCTTTATTTTGAGCATCTGAGCAACTCGAAACCCCACCCTCCACACTTGTAATAGGTACATAAATATCAACAATAAATTGTATGATTCCTTTCTTCTGCATATCTCAATTCAGCGGCCATAGGTGGTCGGTTATCCTTATCGCCTTAACCGAATGCAATTAAAATACAGAGTTACATGTCGTGTCAAGTGAGCATACGCATAGCAACATAAATGTGCATCAGCTAATTGTGTAAAGTGGATGATTGATGTTAACGATGATGTCTGCGTCCGTCATTGGCCTGCCTGCAAATTGCCAAGTTTTGTAAAACACGTCTAACAACTGTACTAGACATCGTACCTGTCTTATTCATAGGGAGTTACAAGTCCTCGATATATATCCTAATCCTCCGTATCGAATGTAAAGTATGATTGTATGAAACTTATTGTAATTTGATAATTTGACTAACATAACCAAGTGATTATGCTATCTTACATGTTCCTTAGGTATACAAACGCATTCGAAACGGTAAATTATAGTATAATTCGGTCGTAATATTTGTAATAACTCAGAACAGATCAGTGTTAAATGGGACACTTATCGTCTGTGGCCGTTATCACTCGTGGTATAAATAGTATATTGGGGCTACATCTGTATCAACAGTACTGTATGACGGCTTGGGACTTGTTTGTCAAGCCTTCCGAGGGGCTTGGCTTTAATACGATGGATAGTTTTGTTTTTTTTTTCTAAATAATATATTTATAGCTTATTGATGTTTTGACTACATAAAATAAAAATTCTTGTTTAAATACAGTGTTACTTGTGCTTGTAAATACAGTGCGTGCTTCCCACGCAGATTAAAATTAAAAAATAATAATTTGAATAATAATAAAATTATATTATTCAAATTATTACAATTTTATTGTTAAGTTATAGATGACGATGGTCAAACGGACGAAAATTCATGTTTGAGTCATAAATGAAAATTATGAAAGGTTTCCCAAGTATCCAGTAGTTCACTAGACTCTAGTGACTAGAGTAGCTACCAGCGGATAAAGCGGGGTTAGAGGGCACCATTGTATCAGCTCGAAGCATTGTATGCAACGAATGCTTCATTATGTGGGTAAATTATTCAACAGTAGTAATTATTTTCACGCATTTCGTGACGAAACTGGCATTCTTTGTACACGATGGCCACGAATATGACCTAAATTTGAAGTACTTACTTATTGGTACAGTATTTAATAGAAATAGTATTTCTCAAAACAATGTTGAGAAAAACTATGAAATTTAAATACAATATTACTTTGTACTAACAAAAGTAGGCTTGTCAACCAATATTCTGAGAGACTGTTAAATTATTTTACATTAAATTTATACGTTATGTATCTTGCTTTATTAAATTTAATGTATGTACTTATTTCCGTGTAATTAAGTGATTACAAATAAAAGTTTTCCAGCTTATATTATCTGTAACATAATTTACAAAAAATGTGTAAAGGACTAATATGTCAGATAAGAATTTTGAGGTTGAGAATTAATTAATATATTTCCTAATTTAACCCGAAAATTATTATTGAATTATTTGAAAAAAAAAATTATTTACTTCAAAAATATTTATTTACGTCTGTTCCGTTTTGTCATTTTTTGTACGGAATCATACAAATATTTATTAACAAAGAAATTTTTACAAATTCCAGGAGACTTCGGGAGGTACCAATGTTTCCAGTTCATCCTGCACATCCTGAGTGCCTTGACTGCTGGCATGCACATGCTGTCCTTGGTCACGGTGGCTGCGGTGCCTGACCACAGGTATGGTCGTCTTTATCTTTATAGTAACACAATAGGGATAAATAAGGGTTACTAACTCAGACATAACAATTTAATAAAAAATAATATGTAATATTATCATATTACAAAATGTAAAATAGTAAATTTTCTTTTCGTTTGATTAATTTTACAAAAAAAAAGGAATAACTATGAAAGGAACTAAAAAAAATGCTAAAGATGTTTAGTAGGTAATTTTCTGGTTAGCATGAAACTAAGGTGAAGGAAAATAATATTTCAGTTAAGTACTTACCTATTTATTTTTAATTGTTTATTTGCAAGAAATAAGAGCCTTAAGGCCATTAAAAATATACAAATAAATTATACTTAAAATATTTCTTGCCGATAAAGTACCACATAAATAATTTATGAAAACATAACTAGATAAGTTTAAAAAATAGCATGTGCATGACTTGGTTGGGAAGTCCGGAGATATTAAAATGTATCATTTTTAATTGGGTTATCGGGGATTTTTTTTTAATCTATTATTCTGCGATATACAGTATCAGTTATCGTCATATTACTTATATTACAACTTAATTGTATTGATTTAAAATAAAAAATATAAGGTGTGTGAAGGGGGTGGTAAAGTTTAGTATATAGAAAACTATATTATTAGAATGCTAATTGGTTATAGTGAGTGTACATTTTTGCTTGATCGGGTTCAAAGGTACTTCATTATAATATCGGTTGCGCCTTGGTGAGGTGCGACGTCGATATCAACTGTGGTGGTCCCTGGTCGAACGTGAGTACCACTTACACTTTTTATTATTTGCACTGCTTTCATTTCTACTAACACAGATTATTATTTTTTCTGCATATATTGAAAATGTATTCTTAGTATACTTTAACATTTCATACTTGTATTATACGTAACTAACCACAGGAAAATGCCTAAGAACGTTTAGTCATAACATACACTATGTCGTATCTGTAAAAACAGTAATGATCTTAGCGAAATATTTATTAATTCTTTTGATAAATATCCTGCAGTTGAGTGTAAGCTTAATGACGTTATGTCGCATTTGTGGACATTTCCCACGAAGACGAACTCTAGCTAGAGGCGTCATGGCTCACCTGGGCTACATAACACGGGAATGTAATCAAATGCATGCGACTCGCATTAAATGGATAACCACGGATTTGGTTTTTTAAATCGCTAAGGGATATCTCTGACACAATAGAACGTTTAAATAAATTCACAAAATCTGATAGTAGATGTGCACAAGGCGCTTTCTTGCACTTGTTATACGCTTTCTTATGCACACGAATTATTTGTCCACAACATTTTAGTATGTATTATAAATATTTAACCACCCATATTTTGCATTTCAGATGTGCCGTCCCGGGAGTAGACACCGCCAATTATACAGAACTGTGGAATTCTTCGTTTATATTAAACGCTATCCCTCTGAACGAGCATGGGAAACTCGATGAATGCAAGATTTATGGAGATAACCAAACGGTCGAGGAATGCATTTCTTGGATCTATGATACTCAGTACTACACATCATCCCGCGGCATCGAATGGGATTTCGTGTGCAGCAGACGTTGGATGGGTGCTGCAACGCAAACCGCTTACATGTTTGGTGTCGTGGTCGGCTCTCTCGTCATCGGAAGACTTTCTGACAAATTTGGAAGGAAAACTGCTTTTGTCTGGGCCGGACTCTTGCAATTATTGTTTGGCGTTTCGGTCGCTTTTATAACAGAATATTACACATTAATCATCTTCAGATTCATGTATGGCATATTTGGCTCTGGTTCATATATTGCTGGATATGTATTGGCCATGGAAATTGTTGGCCCAAGCAAACGCACAATTTGTGGAGTCATATTTCAAATTATGTATGCCGTGGGAATAATGTTACTGGCCGCATGGGGATATCTCATAGACAACAGATTCTACTTACAAATCGTGTATGCATTACACGCAGTGATCTTACTTCCGCATTGGTTGATAATGGACGAGTCCCCTAGGTGGCTCTGGGCTCAGGGGCGAGCTCGAGAATCTGTAGCAATAATAGAGAAGGCTTTAAAAATGAACGGGTCCCATGAGATAATAGACACCCCTGCTCTGGTGTCTCACTGCAAGGCTACCTGTGCAAAGTATACCGATGAATACGCCGCAGGAACCGCGGATCTATTTAAGACTCCAAATATGTTGAAAAAAACTTTAATTATATGCGGTTGCTGGTTTGCCAATTCTGTGGTATATTTCGGTCTATCCCTTAATACGGGGAAACTTAACGGAAACCCTTACTTTATCATGTTTTTGATGGGTGTGGTGGAACTCCCGAGTTACGTTATTATTATGTATCTTTTAGATAGGGTCGGGCATAGAGCTCTCATTAGTACAATGATGTTGTTAGGTGGAATATCATGTGTGGTTGTAGTGGCTCTGCCTCATGGACACTCGTCGGTGACAGGTGTTGTAATGATCGGGAAACTTTTTATATCCGGTTCTTACTCGATCGTTTATAAATATTCTGCAGAACTGTTCCCTACTGTAGTCCGTAGTTCAGGGGTAGGTCTCGGGAGTATGAGTGCCAGTATATCTGGTGCTCTCACTCCTCTCATTAGTTTGCTCGATTCTCTGAATCCTAAAGTCCCTACTATTATATTTGGCTTTTTAGCACTCCTGTCTGGATTTTCTACGTTCTTCTTACCGGAAACAAATGGACGTAATCTGCCACAGTCTCTGGAAGATGGTGAAAGGTTCGGGATTGGCGATACTTGTTTTACAAACTGTACCGGTCGGAGAATGAGTGAAGGATCAATTGATTTACCAGAGACGATGGTACCTCTAGAAATTATGGAGAAAAAACCATGATATTAGCCTTAATAATATTCTATTATAATGTTATTTACAGTACAGAACTATGGAAGATACTAGAACGTACTGTATAGAATCATCAAACACTAGAAAAAGCTAAATACTTGCCATATTGTCGCTAAGATCTGATAAAACCAGTGATTTGTTTTACATAAATATGATTAGTGATATAATAAAAATAGATAAGTATGCGACAAATACACGTAGGTACGTACGTACGTACTACCTACACCTGTAAAGTACAACCTCAATTTTTTAAAATTATTTTTAACTAGGTACCTATATACATTTATTGTGTCTAGATGTCTTACAGGTTGTAGATGTAGTACTTACACAATCTAGCAGGAAAACTTATCAAAATTATATAACTAAGCAAACATGTTCCAGAATGATGATAATAATAAGTAATATACAGGTCTAATTTATATGTATCAGTCGAGATCTGTTAGGTGTAAGTATAAATAATTTTACTTATGTTTTTCCAGTATGTGCAGTGCCGAGATAGTCAACTTACTTCATGTTAGCAATCTGTGTCGACATGGAGTAGGTATTTAATATTAAGTATAACTAGACTAAAAGAAGAATACATTTGTACTTTTAAAATAATTTATTATCTATTGCATTTCGAAATCGGTTTGCGTAATTTTTATATTAGAGTATATTATGGGATTTTATATCTGTGCTAACGATCTAGTCAAGTTTAGCATTAATTATATCTCAATGATTGAGAATTTTTATGGACTAGATATAAACGTTGGAATTACTTTTCTATAAAATGTAAAAAAGAATTTAAATTAATACTTATAACTGAGTAATGCGGCAGGAAAAGCAGTATATAGTTAACTTCTACCTATTTCAGTCACTGCCTAATTCATTGCATAACATAACCATTATGGTATACCTTGGATACCTACTTAAGTACTCTATACCCTAGGGTAAATATGTAGGAATTACATACATAGGATTTTATTATACCTATGTAGAAATTATACAGGGTAAGTTTTTGAACACTGCTCAATTTTTTACAACATGTAAAAAAATTTCATGCTAAGCTCGAGCTGGTTAGGTAATTTGTTTGAGAATCTGTGTTGTAAATCAACTATAATAATAACTTTAATCACCAAAAAAGTACAATAGTTTGACAGAATAATTTTAGAAGGTAGATTTACAATGTATAAGTTAGTTGGACTATGGACTCTGCACTAAGCGAAGCTTGTATCGCAGCTACATCATTTAAATTTTCTCATAAAATAGTCTGTAAAGTACATAATAGAGAGAAGGAATGCTAGTCGAGTTTCAAAATGAGGTCATAATAAATAGTGACACTGAATTATTTATATCTACTTGTACATAATTTGGGTTCACAATCACCTTGTACCTATGTCTAGTTGAAAGATAATTTATTTTGTTTACACGAGAAATTCATTATTATCATGTTGTTTTTGTGAACTAGTATAAAAAATATGCAATGGAATGTAGTGCTTGTATGATTTCGAATCAAAACATTTTGTTTTCACGTAATACTTCCTTTAAAGGCACCTAATTGGACATTATTATTACATACGATTTAATCGATAGAAATGTAGAATAAAACGGTAAGGGCAATGGACGATTTCGAATCCAGAATTACCTATTTAGTCATTATCACTTATCTGTAAGAGATATACTTATGTTGAGTCATTTTATAGTATATGTATATCTGTATTGTTTACAAACCGTTTACTATAATTTTGTTAAAAATATGTTCATTTAAGTTTTTCTTAGTCTTTTGTGTTATTAAAACACGTAGAACTTTACACAATGGTCATAGAGACGAATTTGCAATGATTTTAAATAGCTTGATGCTATTGACTGTACTTTCAATTTAAAATTACATTGTATTATTCCACAAAATTGCCATGTTATCATAAATTACTTTTTCAACAACAAAAATACATGCATTTAATTAGAATTGAGGCCTTTTGTTATTTTTATTAAGCTTATATTCAACTTTCCTAATTTTCAAGCTTACCTAAATGATTATTTTTTATTTTGAAATAAAAAAAATACTTACAGTTCTGTATTTTATTTTTGGAAGTCTGTTATATAGATGATAGAATGCAAGCTTCAGGATTTACAGAAAATATAATAAGTAGAGGGTAGGTACTTTTATAACTGAACCCAGGAACTTAGAAGAATAAGTATACTTAAAATATTTTTATGCACTGACAGACTTATTTTTTTTACCGTACCGCGATAATAGTTTAACCATGGACTTTATATTAATTTAACAGATTCTTGAATTAAAACTGAATAATTCTTATTCGGCACTTAGACGGCAACGTTGGCTACGTTGCCGTTATCAAAACGAGATGTTTCAAAGAGGAAACGTGTAATTATAACCCAAATGGTTTAAATAAAAGCCCGCAATCATATACTGCTATCAGATCATATTAAAGTTAGATCGAACTCGGTCAAAATCGGTCCAATAGGTTTTAATAATGCGCGCGGAGCATGGATCTTGGAGTTGATCAATGTATTTGGCTCACAATTCATAAAAATGGAGTAAACAATTTATAAATCTATTCATTTCAGATGTTGGATCGACGGAGTGGATTCCAACGTGACTGGCCCTGCACCTTGGAACTCTTCGGCGATACTAAATGCTATACCACTGGACCCAGATGGTCACTTAGAGAACTGTGTCATGTACGCGAATAATGAAACAGTGGCCTGTTCAAAATATGTATACGACACTACATACAGAACGTCTTCACGGAGCATAGAGTGGGACTTGGTTTGCGATAGAAGGTGGATGGGTGCATTGGCTCAGACCTTCTATATGATGGGAGTCTTCACAGGCGCAGTGGTTTTGGGGGGCATGGCCGATAAATATGGCAGAAAAGTGATATTTTGCATATCTGGTGTATTGCAATTAGTTTTTGGAGTTGGAGTAGCTTTTATACCGGAATACTATTCATTTTTAGTAATTCGATTTTTATATGGAATTTTTGGATCCGCCGGCTCCTATATTACTGGATTTGTTCTAACTATGGAAATTGTTGGACCAAGCAAGAGAACAGCATGTGGAGTAGCTTTCCAAGCTACTTTTGCCTTGGGTATAGTGACGGTAGCCGCATGGGCTGCGATAATAGATGATAGACAAATTTTACAAATTTTATATGGATTACATAGCGCGCTATTGATCCCACATATTTGGATAATGGATGAGTCACCACGTTGGTTGTGGGCCCAAGGACGAGTAAAAGAATCTGTGAGTATTGTAGAGAAAGCTTTGAAATGTAACAAATCTGACGAGTCTTTGGACAGAGCTGTTTTTGTGTCTCGAGGAAAAGCAGAGGCATCAAAAGGATCAGACGAGCCCGCATCTGGCACTACATTAGATTTATTCAGGACACCTTATCTGAGAAACAAAACTCTAAATGTTTGTTTATGTTGGTTTGCTAATTCTATTGCATATTATGGACTCACTTTGAGTACCGGTACTCTGGAAGGAAACCCGTACTTAATAATAGCCATTCTTGGTCTAGTGGAACTTCCTAGTTACGCAGTCGTCATATATTTCTTAGATGTTTGGGGACGACGACCTTTGATAAGTTCAATGATGATATTTGGCGGTTTGGCATGTATCGCAGTTACCTTCTTGACAATCGGAAGCACGGTTGCCACTGCAATTGTGATAATAGGAAAATTATTTATTGCTGGATCATTTGCTATAGTTTTTAATTACTCGGCAGAGTTGTTCCCAACCGTTGTCCGGAATTCTGCATTAGGGCTAGGAGCCATGTGCGCTAGGTTGGCTGGTGCTTTAACACCATTGATAACTTTATTAGACTCGTTCAATCCTAAAATCCCAGCCGTTACGTTTGGATTAGTTGCACTTATTTCTGGATTACTTTGCCTTATGTTGCCTGAAACAATGAATCAGCCGATGCCGCAGAGCCTTGAGGATGGAGAAACTTTCGGCAAAGGAGATACTTGTTTTGCAAGTTGCTTAGGAAGAAAAGGAAACAGAACGTACGCAGAAGATGATAAAAATACTGAAGCTATGGTTCCGTTAGAAGATATGAATAGAAAAGCATGATTCTTTTAAATAATAATAAAAGAGCAAAAGTGTTTATTAAAAATATCGATTTACCTATCAAAGTGTCCGGCCAGAAAATGTTAGACAAAGTTAAAGGAAATTAAACGAAATACTATTTTAATTATCCGGCATCAGATGATACTTTACACAGCTGGGATGTATGGATGTATGCAAAAATATTCTGCCACTGCTGTGATGTATTAGTAGGTGGTTTATGAAAAAGATGTGACAATTATATTGTGATAAATTTTAATTAGTAACCTAGAACCAAAATTGATATTTTTATACAAATCATGTTTTCCTAGATTATAATATATTAATGTAAACAAGAGATAGCATAAAGATTATATATCTATATGTTCCTACGATAAACCAATTTGTATTCAGATTAGCTAGGAAAATATTACCTACTACTATTATGTTTTTATAATTAAACAAAAATTATTAAAAATTTCGAATGCATCTATAAAGGATTTAAAATCTAGAAACAATATTTCTGAATCATAGCTAGTTACTGTGACCAATAAATCAAATAAAAATTTTAACGTTTTTGTGAATTTCATATTTTGATAGTTGTTTTTGATGGTTGGTCGTGCTTGGTCCTAATGGAATTATTATTTCAATCTCTTGTTCAAAATATAAAAAGTAGCTATAATATTAATCTGATTTAGAGCGTGTGGATTTTAAGTTCCTAAACTTAGATTGAAATGTAAGTACTCCCACCTGCTCTTACTTATTTATAAAATATTGGAAGTTATCAAAACATTATCCAATTAGATAAAATAATAGTCTGTACAAATAGAAATAATTTAATAATAAAGTTGTTAATAAAGATTGAGATTATTGTTTTGTGGTAATTACATTATTATACCTAGGTACATCAGCATTGCCCAATACAGAAAAGAACTTTCATAAAATGCATAAAACGATATCTAATTTAATTTTGTCGTACCTACATGGTTGAGTTGAAAAAGCAAACAGCATCTTTCTTATGTCCACATCAGCTTAAAAATAACCTGAAAATTTTGAAGAATGAATAATGAATTTTACAATCGGCTGTTGCCTAAGCTGTGTCCTATCCCTTAGTTGACTCGTACGTAGGTACGACATCCTCGAAAGAATAAGCAGTGGTCCTATTCTAGGGCGGAGCCACACGCTAGAGAAAATATAATACCTAAGTATTCTGCCAACTATCAATAATAAATATAAATCAATATCGTGTCGCAATAGCAAGTTATTATATAACGCAACTTCTATGGAGACCCGACGTAAACATTATCTACATATACCTTTTAGGTCCATGCTGGGTATAAAACGGGCATACCGCACAATGCCTGACTTCATACAGATTTTTATTAATTTATTTTATTTCTTAGCCAAAAAGAAGAAATATTTTAACTAGAAAATTATTTTTAGTAGAAGAAAGAGAAAGAAGAAAGTTTCATAGTTTTCCACTGCATAATGTAGTCACAGTTGACTAAATCGTAAACGTTGACCACTATATTCCTTTTAGTCTACTGTGACCACCTGACCACATTGTATTATATAAGAAACCATATAAGATTATAATATTTTCTACAAAAAATATTAAATGTCGTGTGGCAATCTGTTAAAATATTGTTTTGTCTTAGTTGAAATAAAATAAATTAATAAAAATGTGAGGTGGCGCAAGTATGCAGGGAGTAATCGTTAATATGTCTATGGAGTAATCGCCTTAAATATGTGATATGGAGTCTAATACTATTTTACCTACTACCTACGTCATTAGGTTCAACTGAAAGACAACAATGAAACTCAATATAATTTATATTTACACCAAACAATAATAATTCAAAATCACAGTGAGATTGAAACATCAATAGAAGAGACATACATGCAAATAGATACCTATAAGTCTATCCATAAATTACGTCATATAAATTTATTTTTTTACCAGAATATATTTAAATAAACCGAAGCAGAGGTAACATTTTGAAAGATTGTTCGGAAAATATAAACTCAGAATATCTACCAATTTATTAAGTCAGATAACACATAGTATGGTTTGTAAGCATACAACACAGAGAAAATACCATTTTTGAGTATTAGACGTAGACTAGTAACAGTAAGCATTAGCGTCAACACTATGTCCATAATACCGATACCGAGTTAATGCCATGACAGGCAACAAGCCAGGACTGCATAATTAAAGGGGGTAATTCGATTAATAAAATAACGTTATGAAGTCGATAAATAAAAAAGAAGGCAAGGCAAATAAAAAGCTTGTTGCTTCTATCTAAAATAATAACAAACAACAATTAATATACGAGAGACAAATGGTTATTTTTCGAACAAGTGGATAGGTGGATGTCGAAGATAAATTCTATCCAAGGATTTGTTTTTCCTTAATACTGAGAACTTAAGGTACTTTGCACCAGCACACCGCCACCTCACATTTAGCGAAAACTAAAAAAAATATTACTTAATGTAGTCGCACTTGACTAACGAAAACGGTGGCCACTAAAATCCGTTTAATCAAATGTGACTAAAATATATTATACAAAATACATTCTACTAAAATTATTTATCCAGTGTGGCATAATACGTTAAAATGTTTTTTTTACTTTTCACCAAGAAATAAAGCCAATTGGTAAAAATGTGATGGTGGCGCTAGTGTGCGGGCACAAAGCGGCTTAAAATTATGGCAAGATGAGACACACAATATTAGATTATAATATCTCGCCTCATCCATAATTAGGAAAGCACCCTCGTAGGTACAGCAGGCTATTAACTTGCGTAATCAATATTGAAAAAATGTGTTCCTAACTGTTATGAGAAATAATTTAAAAGTTAACAGCGCTCATAGCTTAATACATTTCTTCCGATCCAAGCTATCTTGTCCCGAATGTTACTATATCTGTTAATATATCTCCTAAACTAAAATGATTATACATAGTGTGAATGCATGAAAAAATATAGTTCTAAGAACTGAAAATGTGTACCTACAAAAAAAATGTAAAATACGATACTGCTAAATAATTTGTTCGTCTTCCAATTGAGCATAATATTGAAGGGGTGTATTAGTATAACTGCCAATAGTTTGGACACTCTTTAGGCAAGATCTTCAAAATAGGAACTGAAATTTAAAGAAAATCAATTATTTGGTTCTTACTATACTATACTCTGATATGCCCAATTGTGACCGAAATATGGCGCAGACTAGAAGAGAATAATGACAAACTACAAGTCCTCTCTGCTTCTAATCTCCAAAACAATCTCAATTTACACTAATTTTGCTTATTGCAAAAATAATTTATTATTTACATTTTTTAACAATTCTAGGTGACAAATTTAATTAGGTTCAATATCACAAAACTCTAGGTATGGTAGCAATTACCTTTAGAAATTCAATGTTTGTCATAAAAAAATATACTTACTTAAATAATTTTGGACAAATAAGATATATAAATAAAAAGGAATATTTATGTATAAAAGGCCCTGTTTCACAATCGCTGGTTAAATGCTATTGATACAAAACAATCTTCAACTACATTACCTTAAACCTGAATTAGTATTTTAACTACAAATTTAAGTATCTAGATTTATTTTTCGAAAATATAAATAACAAGGAGTTACATCAATATCCAATTTGTTTCATAAAGAAACAAGAGTGATCAGGCCAGAACAGAATAGGCAGAGTAACTATTTCTTAAACACCTATCAAAGTCTTTATGACAAAATTAGTTAGCAATTATTATATACATATATATTAATGTTTGCCACAAGTTATCATTTTATCCTTGTTTTATATATATATATATATACGTATTTTAAATTATCTTGACAAATTTCTAATACACAAATAGTAAAAGGTATTGTCTCACAGATTTGTGTGATATACTTTGAGGAAAATAGTCACGGAGTAAATAGTACCCTCATATATCACTCTTTTATATTAAGTTTTTTAAGAAAACTTCTAAAAGTTATACAAATACTTGATACTCTGCCTAAACTAATTGCCCACAGATTGATAAAACATTTGTAAGTTAGTACCTGGTTTGAAATAGACTCTTAAAATCAGCAAAATGAAGCAATGCCTAAGAGTAAAGAATATTTCCAGTTCCCCATTATACAATGTGGATTAGGTAATATTACATGTTTTAATAGCTTGGGATGGCATTATTTTTTATTATTTTAGGTTTTGGCAGAAAGGGAAGATACTGTAATCTATTAGTTATGTCATGGAACAACTGCTCAAAATATGAAAAGTATATCTGAAATATGAAGCTATCTTGCTTGATATGTTACTGTAATTTATTAAACTTAAGTTTAAATATCAGATCCATAATCCCCAAACTGGCATATGCAACTACTGTTTCTTTTTCTATTGATGATAATGCAAGAATTTCCTTTTGAGATTTAAATAACTATATTTTTGCTAGCAATCTGAAATTTTCTTTAAACCCATTTTGTGTAAGCTTCATCCTTCAACATAAATTATAATTGAAATCAGGATTTTTGAGAAATCATATTTACTTACCTGATTTCTAATCATTATGATGACATCATTTTTTTTATTGAGCTGCTCAAATTAAGATGCCATGAATTTCAAAACAATAAATGTGTATATGCAATGTGAAAATGCCAAAACACAAGCATTTCCTATTTTAATATTTTTTATGATAAAATATAGCACCAATTTAAATACTAAATAAATCAAGTAAACTAAATGCATACCTAATCTAATCAACAACAAAAAGCCTACATATTATAATGATATTGTTCCATGAAAGGAAATATTTGGTTTATCAGCATTCTACTGGATGTCTTTGGCATCATAGCTTACCAAATTGACATGTTAAAAAAAAGCTTACATACCTACTCCTTTTCTTCATAATATAAATAAAAAATGCATATCAATAATCCGGACAACGAGTATGTGCAATGGAGCAACCATGAGTGGAGGGGCCATTTTCAGTAGATAAGGCAGTATGGACAATGATGGCTGGCTGAGTTGGTGTTGGTGCATGAAGTTCGTGGCTCTCCCCTGGGGACAAACTAGCCAATGCCGCCAACAGGTCATGGTTCACTAATGGTTCACCTTCTTCTCTTGGCTCCCATCCCACTGGTGGACTTGAGGGTGGAGAAATAAGAAACTGTTTTACTGGCGCTGGAGGTCGTAGATTCTTTATAGACACAGGTGTTACTGGTTGAGTGAAGTAACAATTTATGCACGAGTTATGAAACTGATACTGGTGCAGCTGGACTCTAGCGTTAGCCGCGGCTAATGGACTGTCGTAATTCACTCGCAGACGCCGAAAACTGCGTAACCACTGAAAAGTAGTATTTTCGGAAAATGTACGGAAAAGATCTTCCAAGTCTTTCTTCAGTTTTTCGTCAGCGAAAACATCACTGTGGATGTTGGTAACAATAACAGACTTAGGCAAGTCATCGAAGTCATCCACTTCATCGGGGCCATCGCTTTCTTGTTCTAAATTAGCAATGTTAGGATGTACGTTCGGCATACCATCTTCAGGATTTATGTAAACCTCGTCTTCTTGGAAAGGTTCATCCTCTTTATGAGCCATTATGCAATGTTATAGTAATTGGTTCGTTAAGTAACATAAAATTTTTAGTTGCAATAATAACTTTTAGCTAATATACCCAAAAACAAAACACATAGCATATCAAAATAATATCACAATTTCACGAAAATAATCGATTTTGGTCGAGGTTTTAACAAACAACAAACTTTTCCGTCAGGCAGTCAATAAGGGTTGACGTCACAAACTGAGCTGTCAATTTTTTTTTCCAAAACAAAAAGCAAATTACAACCATTGTACCTTTTGCTGGTCGATTGAACTACCGTACCAGGCATATTGATTAGACAATAAAATTTATTATTTAAGGCTGTTCAATCAAGCTGACGCGAATCCTGGTATCGCGGGCGGGACGCGCGTTTCGAAATCGCGTGATTCGCTTCGCTCGCATCATTATTTTTGGTTTTTCAATAGGAAAAGATAAACCTTTTGTTAGCGAATACAAAACCCATGGAATTAGTAGGTACTCCGAAGTACTTACAAAATCCATGACAAAACCTCCACGGTTTTATTGTGTAGTATGTGAGGAATAAAATGAATTCATGAGTTATTTAACGCATACATTTTGGAGAGTTTCTCCTTTCATAAGAACAAACAAACAATAACCACAGATTTGAAATTTCAATGTAATGTTCTTATATCTGTGACAAAAACAAAAAGTCATTTTCGCATTTATACTTAATATTTGGGAATATTATTTGGGTTGGGATGAAATAACGTTGCTATGAGTAGGTAGGTACTCCGTTGTACGAAGTAGAACTACTTCTAAATCCATGACAATGATAGAATGATTGCCATATTATAAAAATTGACAAGTTAAACGTCATTGTCAGTGTCAAACAAAGTTGATCGATGCCGATTTTGAAGCGTTTTTGTTTGCTCGGTTTTTGTGTGTGGACTTTTGCGGCTTTGCTACTTGGTTATAATATAACAAAAAATATAATATAGATAAACGTAGTTATATAGATTATAAATTCTCCGGATAGAGAGATATTATTTTAAGTTTCAAACTAAATCAATATACCTAATAGATTATGGCTGGTTTGGAATCCATGGTCGTCGAAGAAGTGAAACCAATAGAGAAACCTGTAGACAGGGAAAAGGTGTTTATTTTTATATCATAAAAATTTGTCAATTACTAGTTTTAACTAAATTATAATATCTTTATATTTATCTTGTTTTAGACTTGTCCACTGTTACTTCGTGTATTCTGCTCAACTGGTCGCCATAATTCTCTCGCTGATTACGCTAGAGGCAATGTTCCACAAAATGAACTTCAAATATACACGTGGATGGATGCATCCCTACGTGAACTTACTGGTCTTGTCAAAGAAGTAAATCCTGAAACTCGACGCAAAGGAACATACTTTGATTTTGCTATTGTTTATCCTGATGTAAGATCACCAACATATAGAATGAGAGAAATTGGTGTTACCTGTTCAGGACAACGAGGTGGTGATGATAACAAGACTTTGTCTCAAGCTAAGTTCCAGATTGGCTATTACCTAGATATATCTATTACTCCACCAAATAGAATGCCCCCACCTATGCGACGGCCACAACCATATATGAATAACCGTCCATACTAAACTTGACTTTGCTGTACCATTATGTAAGTTTCTTCTAGTTATTATTAATAAAATATCATGTCGTCAAGATATATTGTGTTTTATTTATAACCTCTTATTAAGCTAGCTATCAAAAAATTGTCAACCAACTCACATTGTTTACATTCTATTATCAGGTTTCATGTAAAGTTTGTGCATTCATCTATTTGACACTATTTACAAACAAATTAATGAAAATAGATTTGTGTCAAGTCTCTCTCAAAAAGAGAAAGTAATTGTACAGAAAGTGTACATATTTTCGTAGTGTTAACACATAATGTTTGATATTTGTCAACTAAGATATACAGACAGCTTTTATAAGTTTGCATGGCCTGTTCTGATGTGATCCTATTGTTGTTCAATTGTTTTATTATCTCCAGGATTGAGATAGATCTTAAATTCTATTCTATAACCAATCTGGTTTTTCTTCCAACTTATATCCTATATTATAAATCCAATATTTTTCCATGCCATCTTACTACCAATTGGTTGACATACACTAGATATGGCATAGGTCTACGGTCTAAGGTCTACTTAGATGTTGATTTGATTTAGTTAATTCCAGCAGTACTTGAAAATGTAATAATCACTTTAGTAAAAAAGACACAGGATTGTTTATTTAAATGTTTATTTGACACTTCAGGCTGATCAAAACATTTGAACAACCAGGGTGATGGCTGTGTTAAAATCTAACACTATCATGACAAGATAACGAAAACTTTCTTAGAACTAGATTTTCCTAAAATAAATACATAGTCCTTAATACTAATGATTTACAGGTGACCGGAATGGCCTTTTGGATTTTTTACCCATTGCGGCGAGATCAATCGTGATACCATTAGGCAGCACTGCTTTATTTTCTTGGTAATCTATAAAACCTTTTTCCTCTTGTGTTTCTTTATTTTTGTCACATTGGATGCCAGTTTCATAGTTGTATTCGCGTTTTAGACCATCTGGGTCGACGTAGCCGTATTTGCCACGAGTGATGCAATCTACACCAATAGTCTCTTCTTTGAAGGATCCATCGTCGTTCTCGAAGCCCCATGTGATGCTACCATCTTCATTTTCTTCGCGATATTTGCGAATAATTTGTGCTACTGGCTTCTTCTCTCTGGGATTGTTAGCATTGTATCTTTGAGGAGCACTTTTCACAGGCGCGCGGTTAATCGGTTCCTGCGTCGGCCTCGAGTATTGTCTGACCGGTTGGATCGGCTCTTCGTCATCGTCAATAAAAGGTTTAGGCTCTGGTCGGAATACCGGGCGCTGAGGTCTGCTTGACAATGGTTGAAGCCTCACCGGTTGAGGTTTAGGTGGCTCGCTTCTTACGGGATTGAATGCTTGTGGAAGCAACAAAGGTCGGTATTGCGTTGGTCGGATGGGCTCCGGCCTCGGCGCTGGTGGCGTTGATTGCTGGAATAGCGATGGATTGAAAACAATAGGTGGTTTCGGTTGAGATGTTGTGGTTATGTCGTAAAAGTCATTTTGTGGTTCTGGCGTGGAGAATCCGCTTGGAGAGAAAGCAGTAGGGGTGTTGATTTCTATTTCGTCTTCCGGCTCTTCGGTCACAGGCTTCGCCAGGTCATCCAGCGATTGGAGACTAGGTCGAGGCGAGGCGTCAACCGATTTGAACGAGGGTCTGCCGAGGCCCGGCCTGCGGATCCTGTTCGCCACTCCCGGCACGGGCGCTTGTATCCTACCCTGCCGGAAGCCGCCTTGTCGTGGATTGCCTAATGGTATTGCTCCAGGTATGGCCAGTCTTTGGGGTGTAGGTGAGTCATATTGTGCGTAAGCTGTGACTGCGCACAGCATACATATCTGAAATAGAACAAGTAGCATATAAATAAACTGAGCTACCTTGAATGTAATGTGGTACATGTAATTCATACTTGTTTTTAAGGACACATTTAACACTGCTAACAATTAAGCATTTCCTTGTTTATTGACTGTGCCCTGGGGTCTCAGCCGACGTTTATTTACCTGCATACTTACTGGTACATTTCTACAACAGACATAGTATAAAACAAAGTCACTTCCCGCTGTCTGTCTGATCTTAAAAACTACTTACTGGATTTTAATGCGGGTTTTTAGATAGAGTGTTTCAAAAGGAAGGTTTAGGTGTACCTATAATTTATTATGATTTTACTCGAGAGAAGCCGGGGTGGGCCGCTATTATGTTATAAAAGTTTATTCTTATCTCGCACAAGTTCCTAATTTTAATGACCCCTTTAGTTATTTTATTTCAACGCAGTTAACACTCGAATCCACTTAGTCATACTTAATAGAGATACAATCTACCGCGCCCCGCCTTGCCTGGCTCTATTATATTCAATGCAATGATCGAATTAAATTCTTGCGGCAAGAGCTAACGTATTATTTACGCAATGAATAACTTAATCTGTAATACCCCTTGTTTCAAAATTTTAAAGGTTTCATTCATTGTTATGTTATCGTATAACTAATTTAGCAGTATCATTGATAAAATCATACCTATACTACTTATATACGATAATCTTTTTATTTATTACCGAAAATTAAATATCATCGACACGAAACTAACACTTGTATTAAATTTATATCCTATCAAATATATAGGTATTCTTTTATACATATAAATATATGATGAAACCTTTTCTATTATAGCGCTAATTAAATTATATAGGTACTCGTACCCATTACTAATATGCAATGTCCTGTATTTCGGAGTAATTCGTCAGAGGAAGTAGTTATTTCACCTCGATTGACTCGAAGTGTGATAATTGCCGCGTGATGTAACTAAATTTATTCTTTCGGATGTTTTTATCCGTTTTCATAAATCTTTCCTAAGGTTGTGAACCACTGATTAACTAGTTACCGTTATTACTTTATTAAAATCACGCAATATGTGCTTTACGAAAGTATTTTTTATATTTAACGCAAATTTTAATGAATTTGTCAAATCTATTTCAGTATTCATTTTATATTTTCCTTAGTTGTCTCTCCTATTCTAGGGCGGAACCACGTCACAATTTTGTATCTAGGTATATCTACACTGATAGTGATATTATAAAAAGGAAGTGTTTGTAAGAGTAGTAATGAGTTTGTGTGTAGAGGGTAAACTTCGCAACTACTAAACCGATTTAAAAAATCTTTCACCAGTATTTAACATGGAATATCAGGATTGACATATATTAAGTATTCCATGAAATAATAAGGGTTTTCCATCGTAACTGAGCTAATTACATTATGTTTTATCATATTAATTATTATCAGTTAGTTCATACGACACGATTTTAATTATATAGTGTTGCAAATAACATTAACGGTGGATACATATTGAGTAATGTCAGATGTCGACCCGTTCAGACCACTGGTGACTTGTGGATATTGTCGCAACCACAATCCATGCAAATGGATCGTACTTACTCCACTTTCGGAAATCGATGTGGTGTTGTAACCGCAGACCCTTGGTGCTTATGGGCATTCATCACGTCATTTTGCCTATACCTACTTTTCTACTTCACATGTGCATGGGCGTATCCAGCCGTGGGCTCAGGGTGGGGCAGTAGCATAAAATAATATGTAACTAGCAAACCGCAAACCATAACCGCGGACTTACTAAATTTTTCATACAAGACGTAACTCTTAACTACTTTCTACTCATTTCTTTCGTTTATGTAGGCAACATATTAGCATTATAAGACAATTACCTCCTAGTATCTACGTCGTAAATATTTTTTCGTAATTAGCTTTGAATGTAATAAGGACGTAGGGTGTCTATACACTTCCGTAATCCAAGGCGACATTGGAACGTAGTGAATGAAGTAATAACCGGGTTTTGCGTGAATTGGAGCATTCCTACCTGACATAATGACTACTGGTCAAAAGTTGCCGTGCACTACTAACCTGTTGTGTGTATAAAATGTTACTATATAACTGGAGTAGAATAGAGGCCTGACGAATATTCCTCGGACAAGAGCATGGGGCTTAATAATTGACAAGAAAATGCCCCCCCACTAATGCTACTTTACTTTCAAGTGGCCTGTGTATGGTATGTGGTTTCCGACTAAGAATTGAATCAGTCCATTTTCTTGATGAATGTCGTAATAGGTGAATAAGGTACAAAAAACCTTAACATTTAATTGCCAACAAATAATCTCTACAGAAGACGGGCCGCCGCGCGCCGGTTGTAAAATTACTCCCGAATCTTCAAAAATTCGGCAGTAATTATGAGCCCGAAGCCCGAGATCATTAAAATTTTGAAATTTTAATGATCTCGTTCTTCAGGGTGTCAACAACCGCAAATGAAACATGATGAAAGAATTCAAATAGAAAAACAAAACCTTTGTTTTTTAAAAAGTCTTAGTTACATAGGATATCACAAATTTCAAAGTTTTTACTTACTGTTTTATTTTTCAAAAGTTTTATTATAGGTATTTTTTTTTTTATTATAAATTTGTATTTTACTTTCGGTTCGTCTTAAATATTTTACGGGTTAAAAATAAAATGCGCACAGCACGCCGTGGTGCATATTTTCATTTTTATTAAACCTTCAAGGCCAAAGATGATTGCAAATTTAATAGCTTCATACGCACAAAATTTTATAACTATATCAGGTATTGCATTTTTTTGTTAACTACCTATATCATGCCATTACTTTAGGTGTAAATCTTTACAGCTAATGTACTTATTGTCATCACAATTTGTTTTTGCTGTAAATGGCAATTTCTTGTGTTCATTTGAAATATGGAATGTCTTCGGGTGATTATAGCTACCGTTGAGTACACAAGTTGGCAATATGTCTATCGGGCTAGGGAATATTATGCAAATATTAACCACGGACCAAATATAACGTTTTATTGGTTATAGTTATAGTATTTCTTTGAGTAAATATTAACGTTTGTTAATTTTCTCATCTATTTCTCTGTCTCGCAAACGATTTTTCAAGTTTCTACCTATTGTACCTATATTCTACTTATTATTAATTATATTATTCTGTTATAAACTAAATAAATAAATAAGGACTAAATACCGCAAATAGTCTATACGATGTAAGTAAGAAGTGTTAGTCTGCAATTTGGAGTCCTTATTATCTTCATAACTGAACATCATTTTTATGATTATCGTGGCCCTTAGTAGTTGCAGACACTAAGTGAAGTCACTGGTTGACCCTTCATTGAGCAGGTTTTCTTACGATGTTTTCTTTCACCTAAACAAGTGGTGGTCTACAAAAGCTATGGTATAGATGAGTCAGCAGTAACTCATGTTGTACGAGTATAATTCGACCTTATCAACAGACTTGTACACCTTGTACCACCAATTCAATTTTGTATATATATTTTTTTAATTAGCAAAATTATAGGCTTCATAACAATAACATTGATCTCAATCAAATATTTCTCCATTATGTTCCTGTAGGCAGATGGAACAAAACGCAGGCGTGGCGTACGTAGGCTCGTTGAAGTCTTTTGCAAGGCGCTACTATTACTATTGAATAATAGCTATGTGTGGGTTGATGTAGTAAAAAAGGGTCGATTAGCCTATTGACGAGTTAATGTATTAGCGCATCATCATATAACCTCACGCATCACTTAATTGGCGAGACGTTATGTAGATACGTAATTCGTTAAATACTTTTTAATAGGTCATTATCTACTTCAGTCTTTTCTTAGGAAATGTATTAACATCTATCCTTGATTAAATTTTTCTTCTTTTTGTTAATGCAAGGAAACCCTTCTTCCCTTTATTTGGGGTCGGGTCTCGTTCAATTTGATCAGAGGCATCTACTCCAAGTTGTCTGGAGATCGAGTTTTTGTATTTCTGGATAGGTTTCCTTGCGTTATTCTAATTTTATGAATGGGATGTTACACATTTACATAGTAAATAAATGACCCATATAGTCCAAATCTGAAATGCAATCGACAAGGTGAGGTAGATACTAAAGTTCCGTTCTCACAGATTAATTATACATTAGACAAGGAATTTAGTACTCAATGCGACCGGTCTGGTCTTTGCAAAACTTTTTGCAATGAACAGTCGCTTTATACGAGTACTGTTGAAATGTGACGTCAATGAAGTTGAAACTTTTTGTTGGAAAAAAAATTAATGAAGAAATTGGAAATGGCTAATATTTTGCAAGTATAATGGGTACCTTTGCACCTGGCACGATACGAGGTGGACTTACGGATGTGCGATGAGTATGTGTTTATTGATTTTATTTATTCATGTTTATTGACCTTTTTAACGAAGCTTGTTGTGGATGTATTGTATAAGTTAAATTAAATTTGTGAACACAGTGATTTAAATATTGGATAAAGTTTGAAATAAATGTTTGTATTTAGACAATAGACTTTTTTATTTAGCTTTCTTCAATATCAAACGAAGTTCCGATATGATGTATTTTTCGAAAACATTACAGTTTTTATCCAAGAATTGATAATTATTGAATTATAATCTAAAATCAAAAAGATAATTTAATATCAATCGACAAGACATTGGGAAAAAAATATGAAGAATACCTACTTACACATGAGAATATTGGAGTGTCAAGTCTACACGGAGTAATTTTACTTTTAGCACAGCATTTTGTACAGACCCAGTCACTATTGCCGAAATATATGTTTAAGCTTATTATAATTATCTAAATATGTTCTAATAAGTTTTGTTAGTACTTCTATAGATCTATAGCCTTAAGCATGTTTATTATCAGGGCGGTGGCGGTAGCGTAACCTACAAAGTATTTAGTTGCGTGTTTACGTAATTGTCTTGTTAATACTACGACAAGTTTGCCAAACGCGTTGTTGCCGCCCATTAGTTCCGCATTATGAATTAAGAAGGGCACATTTTTTTGTATGTCGAAAGGTTATCAAGTTTATATTTGTGGTGCATTGAGAGTTGTCTTGCCCGCCCGGCCAAGGTTGCGTGCGCGTGCGCCGACACCACTATGTGACAGGGCGTATGTCGCTCTGAATTCGATTTATGTAACATTACTAACCCGACACGGTTTCGCTCGAGCGATGCAAAAGTAAAGTAAAGTAAAGTAAAAAAGTATTTATTTCGTCTCCATAGGCACAGAAAAATTACAAAAAACATAGAAAATATTGGTGGAGACTGGCGTCTGTTAAAGACTCAAGCCTGTGTAACAGTGCGCCATGATGCAAAAGAATGTGCTATTAGATGTATATAACTATGGTTATACCAATATGATACTAATTTAAAAAAAGGTTTTAATAAATAGGCCGGTTTGCAAGTCTGTGTAGTATCGAATGCGGATAGTGGCTCGCTGCGGAAGGCGAATTATGTTATCTGCTCGGCTTGTCTAACTTTCACAATCTGGTGTCCTTACTCGGTAATTTGCATATTTTTTCTACAATAACTCTGTTCTGTACTTTAATTTTTATGAAATATTTTTTTAGCAGTAAAATGATCCATAGACATAGAGAATCTGTAGATAAAAAATACAATGCATCGTCTAAATGCAGAGTTATGCTTAATATGAGTTATTATAATTTTAATATTATTATAATAAGTACTAATTTATGTTGATATAAAACCGTCACAATAAAACAAATTATCAACGAACATACTGGCATGTTAACACTGTCTAGATACACCATATAAATAGAAAAAAATAATAAAAACACTTAAATTTTTTTTCTACCTCCACAATCAATCATTATCACAAAAGGGCTGACGAGAAGGCCACATATGTAATCGCCCTTGAAAAGTCACAGATACTCACCAGCAGTATCCGCATGTCGCACGTCCCTGGCACGCCGCGCGCCAACAACAAATAAAGGAAACGCCACCCGCGCCAGCTTTATGAGAGAGCCCACTCTCGGCTGCACCAGACGCGACTGCCATACCGTAGTGCAAGGTGACCGACTACAAACGCACTCCAACCTCTCCCAGCCGACTGCAATTGCACTACCACGCAATTCGGCTGCACAAACCGCGAAAATACCGCTAAATGAACTATAATTAATTGAAATTCGATTGTTTTGTTCTTCGTATTCTGGACGGCTTCTTCCTTTATGGTTTATTGGTTTATTATAGGCATATTTGCATTTCCGATTCGTAGTATGTTGGAACTGTATTACGCTTCCATGTAGGTGTATTAAAATATTCATAATAAGACGTCTTTACTACACAAGATAAATAATCAAATTACAAAATTATATTTTCTTTGCAATTATATATCCAAATTAAGAGATAAAAACACATGAAACTAAATCAAATTTAATAAAAAACTAATCTTAAATGACACTTCAAAATAAACTAAATAAAAAAATACATATTGTAGATGTACAACCCATCAAGGGCGTTGTCGTAGGGCCAAAAGTCTGAAAGCATTGGCAATGATAAACTGCATGCTAAGCTTCTGCCCAAAAAAACTTCCTGCTTTTGGGTCACGGGCTACCTCGACCATTCTTTACAAATATATTTCAATAGCTGATGAACTGATACTTCATGAACCTAGCGTACGTAAGGAATATAAGAAACCTTATATCGTAGACGTTTAGTAATTTTGGTGAAATTAAGGAACTTGCCCACAAACATAACTTTAATGTATAAACTTGAAAAACTGAACACTCCTTGTTTCAGTAATACTGTAAAAATAAAGTTGTTCATTAAGTGTATATGCGATTGTATTATCTCTTTTGAGTTAGAAGTAGCTCAGCCGTGTGCCAATCGCATCTAGTTGACCTGCAACTTCAATATACGTGATCTTAAACAGAAACATAGCTGAATCTACCCATAACTTTAGCTTTTCTTTCATCGACTCTATCGAAAGTATCGATATTTATGTATATATTTTGATCTACTTTTTTCTCAAATGTAAATTTTACTCAAGAATTACATAGCTACTTATTAAGTATTTACAACAGTGTTGTTGAAATACCTATTAGCCTATAAGTTAATAAATTGTATTATGACACTTATAAAAAGATACTAAGATAAGCGGTAATTCTTCGACGGAAGATGCTTAAACAAAAGCTTTAAAAGGAAATTTTAACTTGTTGACTGACCCTCTGTACCAAACCCTTGACCTAGATAAAGCTGATTTTTTCATAATAATGCAGTTAATTTGTAAGTAAATCATAATAATAAGAAATTGTTAAAGAATAATCGTTTTTAACCTCATTAGTGAAAAGAGTAGAAGTGATCATAGAAAATAGAAAAACAATATAGCAATAAATAGGTAAGTACCTACGATACATAAGAATAATTCAATCACATTATGTTTGAAACCAGATCCCGGGTCTCCAATGAATTGACAAGGGCAAGGGGCGTGATGTAACATCCGATCCGTCTGCCTCCCCAAACATTAAATACATCACAGACGTGAAACCCTGTAAATGCATTAAAATGCATACTACATAGAAGAAATAAACAAAATATTTCTACATGAAGTTCCACAAAACTTGTTGAGGGCACAAAAATGTTCTATTTTATTTACCACAAAAACAACATAAATAAATCAATAGAAAACTGACTCAAGATTAGTTATTTATTTTAGTAAAAAATAATACTAAAGTGTCATAATGCAGATCAAAGCGAGCTCCTCCTAGCGAATAGTTTGAGGAATCTAAACTATTTGGATCTGAGATAATCCTGAAAATGCTTACTAATAAAACTGTTTTAATGCATTATTTGTAGTAAAGTAGAAAGAATACAGTTATATTATAAAACGTCATAACTGAAGGAGAAGTACCTACCACCATATTTTGGTACTGAATTAGGTGGAGTTTAAGTTTAACTGTCACCGAGTCGCCGACAAACACATAAACACGAGGACAGGAGTGAGTTCTTCATGTGTAATTACAATGTTTTGTGGCTTCACAGCTTGGGCATTGTGTCTTTCGATTTGTAATTCAATCGAAATGCTCGCAGCATGCTATACGTCGGTGAGGCAACAACCATGTTACAATTCGTTTTTCGTTTAGTGATATAACGTCTGTATTGATTTTCTTTCGTAAATTAACGAGGTATTTAATATATATCTAATACTTCATGGTTAATTAGCCGTGTAAAAAAATATTTGTAGGTGACGTGATTTAGAATATTTATATTGTGTATAAGTTTTTGATATAACGAAATTAGTGTACATGGTACTGATATGATTTTTTTATATATTATATAATATATAAATGTTATATGATTTTTCATCAGCCTCCTGAAATGATTATTTATAAATGAAATTTATTTATATCCATCAGTATTCTTAAGTTTACAACCTGAACATTTGATATTAGTAAATAGAAATTATAATTACTAAATTATTTTAAATAAAAAATTGATACTAAATCGCCATCGTCGTGCGGTAAAGTTCCCAGATAGCTAGCGACGTTTCCTCTTTTTATGGGCAAACTAGTCACCGTTGGCCAAAATAGGCACCAGCCCTTGGGTCCAAGAGAGTTTTGCAATAGTTATTATAAGTATGTAATAATTATTGAGCTAACATTTAAAACATAAAAAGCTGTTAAATATCACATGCACGTAAAATGTACACGCTTTTACTTTATTCAGTAGCTAGTTCTATTAACTTTTTGTACACGATTCATAATAGGTACGATTTCTCTTGATGACGGTTGAAACACGATCTTTTAAAATTCATCCTACCTAAATTAACACTAAGCTCTAACAAAAAAATCTTCAAAATTTTGACGGCTACTTCGTTTTGCATTATTTTGGAGTTCGGAGTGAACAAAACGTTCATTAACATAAATGTTCAGTCTAGTTTGGGTTGCAGGCTTGGAGGATAATGCATTTTGGATGTTACGTCAATGTTTCCAACAACGAAGTCTGGTCACGCGAGCGCAGGAAAGTATAGCACTAGGAGCATCATGAGTGAGAGTGTAACTTTACCTGCCTAAAATGACAAGGGAATAGATTTATAACTCATGTTTACTTTTTACTCATCAATACAATAATAAATCTGTAAGTGGGCTATGTCTGACAGGAGATATTAAAGAAAAATAATTATGGGACTAAAAGTAGTCAAAATGATATATTTTTTAATTTTCGTATGTCTGTCTATCAGTCCATCTGTATGTTTGTATGCGCATCACGCAAACAATAACTGAATACTGGAGGGGCTTAATATACATTCATAGGACTATTTTAAGATACACGTTAAGTTTTCCGTTTTGATCTTGTACTTACTTGCAAAAAGCAAAATGATTACTTTCAAGCCTGAAATCTTCGAGATCCTCTCACGTACCGAGTACCTAGTTGAGTTATTCTGTATTTTATTTAATCTGAAATATACGAGTATATAATAGTTCATTCCCCGCATTGGCCGTCGCTGGAAAATTGGAAACAGTAAATCGATGGTAACTTTCTAACTTAGGGTAGGTTGCACCAGTCAACTTTGACGTTAACTTTAGATTATAAGATATATCGAGAACTATAAGATATATCGCGATTCATTGCATTAGCTGCGAACCGTGCAATTTGTGTTCCAGGAGGGACATAATAAAAAAAGTTTTTTCGTTTTGTCTCAGAACTAGGTATCTAAGCCAATTAATTATATATCAAATCTCAGTACTGGTGCCTCAGTTACCACGTTCACAAGGACTGATAGAATATTCTCCGTTACGCGCCCTATATCGCCTTTTACATGGCTCGTGTCTGATTCGACACGTACTATCTGTGACAATAGAAATGCTTCGGGGTCATATTCATACATATCTACTACTTAAAAATGTATTGATGTCAGCATTGGAGGTCAATGACCACAAAGTTATCATTAAAGAACTTACAGCTATCAAACCTTGGAACATACCGTATTTCCGAGTCACGAGGGAATTCTTAGTCCCGGAATAGAAATCGAAAATAACTTCTTGTTATTAGCATTTTTGTGACCTAGACCTATTTGCGTATCATCGGATTTTCTATAGAGTGGTCATACGTAGGTACAATAAGTAATAAGTAAATTATGGTACTTAGTACTAGTACATATATACTTATATCGAATTTCACAAACTGACTTATTTCTTCTGATTTATTATCCTTCCCACAAATAAAATCGTGTAATCTAAACTAGGTATTAAACCTAGTGTTATATTATTTGTACGAAAACTTGTAATTTGTCGATATTGAGTTTGAGTTGAATTAGCCAACGTGGTCTTAAACATCGCACCCGTCCGTCCTAAACCCTGAAAAATGGAAAACCTAAACAATAAATATTTCATAAATATTTTATTCATAATAGATAATAAAGTACTCGTGATATTCTTTCTTTCTGAAAAAAATGTTTTATATAATTCTACAGTTTATATAATATACAAGATTCCATAAAAGTGGACATTAAAATTGTTGTTAAATAAAGAGCTATGATGTAGTATAAGTAGGCCGTCGAAATCGTTGTTTCTTTTGATGTGACGAAGTGCTGAGTGTCAGGTGGATATATGTATGCTGGTCACGTAGTGGCGTCGTCACCGTTACCGACATTTTGTAATGACGGTCGAGGGAATGCACTGTCCTAGCCATGACTGCCAGGAGTCATTGTCCTATTCCATTTCGAATTGATTCGGCTTCCCAGAGAGTAATGTGACGAACACAACATTCGAAGAGACGACGGTTGATCTGAAATTTACTTAATGATATTCTGTAACTTTTTCAAAGAGAAACTAGTGCACTATCTTTTAATAATTAATAATTAATAATATGTAAAATGCACAGGTAGTTGTTTTTTTTTTAATACAGGTTCAATTCATTATGTCTATAGTTTGAGGTAGGTATAATCTATAGATATCAGACAAGAACATAAAAATTGTTAGTTGACAGGAATAGTTAGTAGTAGTTTAATATACATAATATCAACAGAGATCAGGATTGAGATCAGGATTTTGTAGTATCCTACTACATAAAAAATGATTTTCTTGCAAAATACCGTAGGATCAGAGACTAGGTTGTTTAGCATTATTCTTAATTGAATAATGTTAAACAACCTTATTCAATTAATAATGATATGAAAATATTTGCTACTCAATAAAATAGCAGGTAATTAAAAAAACATTTATTATTAACCATTTCATGAACTTGCATAATACAAATTAAATTAACACAGACATCATGTTCGTACAAACACTGGGTTTCTGTCATTGTATTAAAATAAAACTTGATTGCTCGTAGGAAAACATTTAATTATGTTTTAAGTACAAGCCTAAGTTGCAGCATTGAGTGTTTCAAATCTCACACATTTTTACCTTAATTATTCATTAGAAAAATAATGTTATTTATAATGTTGCTGCGAATATTATCAAGAAATGAAATCGAAAGATTAAAATAATAAAATATCTACGAATGCCATAAGTATTTTAAGGTAGATGTACTTAGTAGCATGAATTGAACATATATGTACTATATACGTTTGAGGGGTTACTCCATATCTAATCATCTGATATCATATATATATATATATATATATATATATATATATATATATATATATATATATTTATATATATATATTTATATATATATATATATATTATTGGCGCCGGATGGGTAAAGAATGTAAATATTAGAGTTAGAGTTAATTGGATCATCATCGTCGACATCGCATTGATAAGCAACAACTCTGTTACCTAATGCTAAGTATTTTTAATTAGTTTTTGCATAGGTTATAAATTACCTAATTATGATAATTTTTTTTTTCAAGTATAAGAGCATGACTATTTAAGTTCGCTTTTAGCATACCCTAAAGAACTTCTAACCTAATACAAAATGTTGTATTTTATTTACCTTTTGTAAATTTCATTTTTCCACGTTTCCATCATTAATCAACGTAACTCTTCTAAGTCACAGTTACTTTGATTGGTAGTATTTTCTCAACCACAGTTTAATTGTTATTAATAAAATTACGAACCCAATCTTAGTAGGTACCTATGCTTATTGTTATTTTTTATAAAATATATGATAACAGGTACGAATAGACAATATTATCGAATGCTTAAATATTGTAATTTCTACATAACTTATTATACTATTTAAGTTACTGCTCTTAAAAATATACTTACTATGCTAAGACAAATGCAACATAACATGCACCCATACTATATAATATACGTATGAACTCGATAGACTACTCAATAATTTAATTATCGTTAAAGCACATAAATATAAAATATTAATCACAGTTTGTCTTATCTTTTGAATGATGTTAATCTCAAAGAACAAAAATGTATATGATAAATACTTCGGTAATTTGATCCTATACAAGATATATATACTGTATATCTATATAATGTCTATCTAATACAGGGTATTAAAAAACCTTTAAAAAAGTAACATACCTATATTCTGTTTGCTTTGAAGAGATTTCCACTAAATGCATCTATACTTATAGGTGTTTTTTAGACGCGTACAAGTAATAATCTCTTCAAAATAAATAACTTTAAACCAATTTAGTCACCCGCAATATATTTTGTCGTTTTCTAATATATTATATAGATAATACAATTTTTCAAAATGTGTTTTATAGATACTGTCATGGTTGACTGGCAAAAATACCTTTATCTTGTATTTTTTTAATTCGGTGCAAAAAAGTGTTTAAATAAATGACTAATTTATCCAAGTTTAGTCGGTGACCATGTTTTATAAAAGATGCCACTTTGGCAAATTTAGGCAACATATTAATTTCTGATGACCATTTTCTCATTCATTTTCACTTTACTGATTAAATAGTTAAAACGAGTCTTAAGCATATCTATTACTTAATTATCTAGTAACATGAAATAATTATTTCTTACTTTACTACTATGCTTATTGTTATTTTTTATAAAATATATGATAACAGGTACGAATAGACAATATTATCGAATGCTTAAATATTGTAATTTCTACATAACTTATTATACTATTTAAGTTACTGCTCTTAAAAATATACTTACTATGCTAAGACAAATGCAACATAACATGCACCCATACTATATAATATACGTATGAACTCGATAGACTACTCAATAATTTAATTATCGTTAAAGCACATAAATATAAAATATTAATCACAGTTTGTCTTATCTTTTGAATGATGTTAATCTCAAAGAACAAAAATGTATATGATAAATACTTCGGTAATTTGATCCTATACAAGATATATATACTGTATATCTATATAATGTCTATCTAATACAGGGTATTAAAAAACCTTTAAAAAAGTAACATACCTATATTCTGTTTGCTTTGAAGAGATTTCCACTAAATGCATCTATACTTATAGGTGTTTTTTAGACGCGTACAAGTAATAATCTCTTCAAAATAAATAACTTTAAACCAATTTAGTCACCCGCAATATATTTTGTCGTTTTCTAATATATTATATAGATAATACAATTTTTCAAAATGTGTTTTATAGATACTGTCATGGTTGACTGGCAAAAATACCTTTATCTTGTATTTTTTTAATTCGGTGCAAAAAAGTGTTTAAATAAATGACTAATTTATCCAAGTTTAGTCGGTGACCATGTTTTATAAAAGATGCCACTTTGGCAAATTTAGGCAACATATTAATTTCTGATGACCATTTTCTCATTCATTTTCACTTTACTGATTAAATAGTTAAAACGAGTCTTAAGCATATCTATTACTTAATTATCTAGTAACATGAAATAATTATTTCTTACTTTACATTGTTCATGGTACATTTTTAGGTAGGTAACAAACATACCAACACAAAGGCACACTAACATCTATTTTGTGTGAAAGTTCGGAAAATCTTTGCATTATTTCAAAAGCTAACTAATAATACAGTCTAAAAGATAAGTGGTAACATTAACATACATTCAGAATGTATCTAAATTATTAAATTCGTATTAATTTCTCACTTTTCATTCATTCATTATTTACACCACTGACTTTTTCAGTATATTTGGACTGTCACTATTGCACTACTAATGCCCTCTGTCGTCGGAGACTGTGAACGTTCCGTTGCACGGTAAAGTGTTGTCGAATGTAGGCCTGTAAAGAAAAGTTTAAATGTTACGTGACTTACATAGATGGCACCTCTAGTCAACAGTCAGTGTGCAAACAGTTCGCCAAAATTTGGTGGTATCGACGTACATAGCTGGTTTTTCATTGCGAAGCTCTCATTCGAAATACGGAATTTATGTTCATTATCATAGGCATCTGTCTGAGTTCGCGATAGTGTCAGATAGACAAGGATACCTGGCCCAGTGGTGATGGAGTCGCTGTTGTCTAATTAATTTGACAAGAAACCGATAGGTTGTGGGAGATACCGGCCCAATTGCGCTGTTATGCTCTCGTCAACACAGCGGAGGACTACGGAGCGCAATGTACCAATTGGGGCCAGGATAGAATTCAACAAAACCCGGTAGAGAGTGGTTTGTTATCGAGGAATTATTTCCTATAATTTTATTAGTAAGTAATATGTATTTATTGTACTTACGTGCTCCCTGAGCCGGCTGGTGCGGGCTTGTTGTTGGCTGTGTCAGGCAGCAGCAGCACGATACCGCCGCCCACCGCGCTCAACACGGCTATCGTCATCATTGGCAGGTGGACACTGAATGCCGTCTGCAAATAGATCATCGTTCTCAATCAAACCGCTTGGAAACTACAATCGGTTGAACCATGGAAACTACAATGCTGGAAACAACTACAAATACACGTCACTCGCTTTTTCTGCTGAATATATATATAATACAGAATATAAATAAAAAAATATATACCTAAGTAAATAAAAGTACTTTACTAGCAAGACATTATATATTGAATAACTAATTTTTGAATTGAAATGAGTCTACATTTCTGATTTTAAAACAATTCATGAGATTTGTTGAAAATCTTACCAGCCTCCATAAGTACGGTATTCCAATGAGTGCGAGACCCGCTGCTATTTGGCTTGCACCAACTCCGAGATTCCTTATGACAGTCGGGTAAAGTTCAGCAGTGAATATTGGCAGCATCATATTTGTCGAACCAATAGCAAACTTTCCAATCGTCAGACAAACTATCACAACCCAATCTTCTTTCAAAGACATCGTGAAGAGTTCGCTGGCAACGCAAGCCAATCCACAAACAACCATCGAGATAAAGGTTGGAATGCGTCTTCCAGCTTTCAAGAGTATTGGGATGCTAATAGCTATTGCTGGAATTTCTACTACAGCCAGAATTATAGACGTGACGTGCAAGTTTCCGAGATTGAAGTTCCCAATATTAAGCAAGAGTCCATAATAAGCGATCGTCATCGCAAACCAGGCGATGAAGAGGCAGACGGTCCTTTTTCTGAGGTTTCCTTTAAAAAGGAACAACACACTTATATCCGAGTTGCCCGGTTCAGGCTTTTGAGCCATAAGCATTTTGTCCAAATCAACTGGTACATCTCGCTTGTTAAATTTCGCAGCTTTCACTAAAATGGCTTTTGCCTCTTGTGTTCTTCCCATACTGAGCAACCATCTTGGAGATTCGGGCAACACAAACCTGAAAAATTAAAAATCTTCAAGACAACTAGTCTAGTACAATATTATTAATGATGAAGTGAAAAATTAAAAGCTTTACTTATCAATATCTTAGAAATTGCCATTTTAAATCAAAGAATCTATTAAATCGACTTTAAAATTCAATTCAAAGTACTTAAACAATTTGCATTTATAGGCATTCGCCTATTAATTAATTATTAATTATAATTGTGACAATTTTACTTTAGTAACACTGAGTAAAATGAAGATGCTAAGCAAAATACTCACCACAAACCAAGAAGCAAACATCCAGGAATAGACAAAGCCAGTGTCAAGTCCCGCCAGTTGGGGAGAACTAATGACAGAAGAGATACGATGATATACGCTAGAGGCAGAGGGAAGAAGTTGCACACTCCAGCGATAGTGACCCACTTGCCTCCCACCAGCTCCACAGACAACACAAATGCTGCATATACCACAGATACGGAAACCAGGCCCATGATCAGTCTCACTATGACGTATTGAATGAAGGAACGCACGAGCAAAGCCAGGATGGCCAGTGCGCTCTGAGCTATTGCCATGCCCATCAAAATGCGTTTGCGACCAAATCTGAAAAAAAGAATATTGAGATTTTTACACAGCAGTCTTCAGTCTTTTTTCATTCGAGAAAAAAGAAATAATAATAATAATAAGAAATAATAATGATAACATCCCCTTGTGAGATCCCATCCCCCTCTCTAGATAACTACAATACCTCATAATATAATTTTGAGACTTGTATTTAGTTTTTTTATGTCAAAATCTTTTTTTTTTTCATTTTTGTTGATCTAAAACAAATTTTCGATAAAAACTTATAATGATTTACTTTGTTGCAAATTATGATCATAAGTCATATAAAGTCATATCCCATTTTTGGAACTCTCATATCATACTATTTTAAAAGGAAAACTACATAACATTAACCACAAATCATATCTGAGAACATGTAATGACATCACACGATTCCTTTGATAATATTATGTACAAATATTTAGTTAGATAATTTTGGTCTAAATGCTCGTACAAATGTAACAGAATAATATTATGATCTTACTTGTCTGAAATCCATCCACCCACGACGCCCCCTATGCCAACACCAACTAAAAACACCACTTCAGCCAAGCTCGTGAGATGGGCTCTATCGCAAACGAGGCTCCATTCTGATATAATGGTATCTCCCACTTCTGACCGATCATAGTCCCAGGCGTCACACCTCACCAAGTCTGTGAATGGTGCTGTTCCATTTAAAATGCTGTCAGCGGTGACGTTGGGCAGAAGAATTCGAACGCTGCAGGCGTCCACAGGTTGACTATAGTTGATCCAGCTCTCGAGAGGTAGACTTGATAAATTTTCTGGTCTTCGACACCAGAAGTTTGTTGTTTTTGCCTGTAATCACATTATTATAAAAATAAGTAACACATATAGCTATTACCTGCGAATCCTCATCTGTAGGATTCCCCCTTGTTTTTTGTAGAACTTTTTTTTTTCTATTGCTTACCTTCACACATTTTATACCTATTTTTTGTCACAATTATTGTGCTCAGCAAGGCCGTTTTTCGAGATTTTGAACTGTGATGTTAGTAGCATAAATAAATGATACTCCGGTAAACCAGCTTTAATCGTGTTACGTACAAGTATGCAGTGTTATAGGAAACGACAGGATTTGATAATGTTAGCTATATAAATTGTAGCATCAACAATACACAAGAACTTATTCGTTTGTATTATTAATATTTATATTGTAACAAAAATGTTTGTAATAAGTATAATGTTAGAAATATAAGTACGTAACTAAAATTAATAACGTAATAAAACCTCACCGTAAACGTAGGCAGATAAATGTGGAAGGTGCAGGGGAAGGAGAACATGGCCAGCAAGAAGGTGATAAGCAATTGCCAGGACCCATAGTGGCCGATTACTGAGGAGACCACGTCCTCACTCTCCTCCACATCCAACGGCGGTACTTTCGACTTGTCTCGGTTCGAAACTTGGCTGGGGATTACTGAAAAAGAAAGCATTAATCAGTGGACTGCTATTAGCATTAACAATAACACTATCTATTGGTATTGTCATGTCTGTTTCCTATAGGGATAGGCAGGATTTCTACCTGTTATAATCCTGACAACTATAGTCATCGCTCGGCTTTATTTCATCAATTTTATTATTTTGTCTCAATTCTCGACTCTATTTTTGTATTTGGAATGAATTGAAGTTGAACTTTCATAATTTTTTTACTGCTGGGGTCCATTACCAAGTCTGTGCTTGCACGTATCAACATACGTGCAAGCACAGACTTGGTATATGTATATTCGTGCAAGGCCTTAGTTACCTATACACTTTGTCAGAGCGCTTCGAATTATTTTAATCTTCTTCTTCTTCTTGACCTTATCCCACTCATGTGGGGTCGGCACAATATGTAATTATTTTAATAAAACCCCATTATTCAGTTTTCGGATAAAGATCTATATTTAGGAAATAATTAATTCAAAATTATAATACTTCATTCTATTAATATTATAATGTTAAATTAGATCATTATTCTTAGACCGACCGGAAAGTTTCCAATGTTGTGTGTATCCATAATAATATTACGTAATTAATAAAAAATACCTGGCTACACTTTGTTTACTTCTTACTTGAATTATTTTCGGTATTTTCCACCATTTGCATATTATTACAATTACGATATGAAATATAATGGCCTGAATCACATAAGCAAAAACCTAAGTTATGAGTAGAGACTATACGAATCGAGAAATCTAGTAGCGTACGATTGGCCTACGGAAATTATAATAGCTTCTGAAGAGGACAATAATGACCCATCATTTCTAAAAACATCGGATATGGGCTTAAAATTCTTGGTAAAATTATAATTGTGGAATAATAAAAATAGGGACGAACTTGTGCAGAACGAAACGTGTCATTTTTCTTTAAGAAAAATAACAAAGGCGGTCTTTCGTGGGTCAAAGTGTAAAATTGTTCAATAAACTCTCTGTAGAGGCTATTAATTTGCCAATGCCAAAATTTAAATTATATATTAAAAATGCTTTAATGGCTAATGCTTATTACACAATTAGCGACTGATTTAAATGATAAAAAACCTTGGACCCTTCCTAAAACTTCTACCTCTCACACTTGATCTTACTTTTTTATTATTGTTTATATATTTTCTTGACATGTTCATTACATATATTTTGACATTTACTTGTAAAACATATACGTGATTTGTGATCTTCAAGTGTCTGAAAGTAACATTGGTATCTATTATGTTAGATTATGGAGATCGAGTATGTCATGCACACTCAAATGGTCAAACCGGTAGTGGCGTCGTGGATCGGGTCGGGAGGTTCCCTCTATTGTGGTTGAGCTTCGCGATGGCTGACTCACGCGTCAACTCGTGAACGGGTGCTGCCGGGGGAACTGGTCAGCTCGATCTTTTATTAAAAGTTTTTTTTGTTTGGTTAATTATACATATATATATATATATAGGTAAGGATATTTTCCTTTCATCAGCACTTGATCACAATCATAATATGTTTCAGTATACCTTTATACCTTTTGACTATGTACTTTATTGTGTACTTACATTGTTATATTACTGATAAAAAAATATACATAAATTTATATTTAAAAAATGGTAAGCCCTTCTGGCATAATAGGGACCAACACTGTTTGAATGAGTTTCTTTCGGCATTTCTTCTCAGCAGTGGTCGTTCCGAAATGCTAGTAGTTTGTAGCTTTGGTAAACATCATTTAATTTAGAATATGACGTGAAAAAGTGCCTGTGAAGGCCTAATTTCTGAATAAATGATTTGATTTTGATTTTGTTTCAAATTTTATTGTACCTGTGTTTCCTTATCTCTTTGCCTGAAGTGTGTACTCGTAAATGAGTTTTTTGAAATTAAACAACTTAACATTTATGGTTATGAGAACATAAAATGGGTAACTTAGTTTAAGATTATGATTTTACAACATGAATACAGTGTATACGTAGTAAGTACCTATATAGTAGTAGTAGTACGTAATACTATACTATACCCTCAAACGGGATGCATTACATACCTAAGTTAATTTGACATAAACAATTTTCACCTTCAAGCTGCATTAACAGCTAATTCACAAGTATACCTGTTATATGTTGCCTCTTTTCTATATCCCGGAAATATGGTATATTGGCCGTAAAACGTTTAAAGTACCATGTAGAATCATCAATTTCCACTCAATTAATGCGTACCAACGTCCGTATAGCGTATGCAGTGATCATTTCATTTCCACCACATTTTGTGGACCTGCGCCACTTGTCCAGTTAACTTGGCTGAATACTTTAATTTTCATATGATTGTAGCAGCTACTGTCCAAGCCAAGTAGATGTGTTTAATTTTAATTACATGTCTGCAATACATGTGTATCGCGTGCCACGTGGCGTTAATTTATTTATCAATAAAAGCGCAAGAGCATGATTTATCGTAAAATAAATTTTAAAATATACGCAACTAGCGATTGGGCTCGGCTTCTCACGGGTCATTTATGTATGTATAAACCTACAGGAATAAAATGTCTAAATTACAGCTGAAAACTATATCAAAACCCGTTGCGTGGTTTATAAGAAGAAATCTTGGAAACAGACAGAGGCGTATGTAGTTAAATTCCAAACAAAATGCCTGCCTACATAAGTTTTACAGAAGTATTAGTACGTACCCATTTATGTTCTACTATATTTAAAAAAAATATCTTACTTTAATATAAAAAAATATTCCTTGTACCTAATTTTATTGTCAGTTAAATTATACAATGATTTTATTTTATTTTTTTGTGAAAGGTAAGTGTTTTTTGATGAAAAAAGTAATGCATAATTTGATCGGTCCATATCATGTCGATATGCTTTCTAAAATTACGCTTGCATGCGCGGACGCCTTGACAATGATCTTCATTGGAACGGTAATGACCCACACAGAATCACTGTCAATACTATATGATGCACTGCGCATTCATGTGCTAATTAGTCTGTGACCTTCTGTTTACTGTGCAGTGTTGCTGTATTTCAAATATCAAATAGTTACTTTTTAATTTAGGTGGTATGAAATACGAAAAATATACATTACACAACATTATACGTTTTACACATTACATATTCACACATTTCAGATTCGATAGATCCGAAAAAAAAATTCTCATTTTATGTTCGATTATCATCCATGGAGGAGTTTTCTGATATCGAAATATCTATAAATAAGATACCTATTGAAAAATACAGATTCTCGAACTCTCTGAAAGAATATTTAATATAGGGATCAGTTTTTTATTTTAGCGTTGTTGCTTCGCGGAATTTCCGCAAGCGGCAAACGCGTTTCGCATACGTGGTTGTTCTTATATAAAATACGACTGAAGCCATTTTTATACGGTTTTTACTAATAGTGCTTAATGTTAATGGTTTCTAGTAGTAAAACTATGTCGATATATATTTAAAATTTGCTTATTTTGTTTATATAGGTACGCCTCGCATCTCAAAACTACACCCGAATAGTGTGTATGCTGTATCAAAATCGATACTGTCGAAAAGTTAGACAATATATATGATAAATGATAAATATATATGATAAACATTTTCAAAGAAAAATTTCTCACTGTTTGTAACTTGACGAAATTTACAGAAAAAAGGCTTGGTAAATAAATAGACTCAAAGTGATTAATTTACATCAGTAAGTTACCAATAAGCAATAAAATAAATATTGCAATATAGCTTTTATGATTTTTATGTTCAAAGTTCAGACAACATACCAAAGCATCCAAATTTGTCACACGACCTAGTGAAACGGCAAATATATTTATACATCGTGCTCCTACGGATATGACAATTGCAGGGCTCGTACTTACGTAGATTATGCGTAGTTTTACTAGCAAATAGAGAGCATAGGCGTCATGCGTCAAGACATTATTCTTCATCTCGTGGACAAGGCTCGTTTGGGGCCAAGGTTGGGAATATCGATTACAGAATCGCGATTTGCACGGCTGGATTAACGCTAACTAGAGAAACAATAACGGTAATGCGTGATTTGTATAGTTCAAGCGTCATTAATTAATTTAGATCTATATGAAAGGCAGAAATTCAGGTTTCTATTAATTATTGCTTTTCATTGCGTCTTTCAGTAATTTATCAATGTTGTTTTCTTTCAGAAACACGTTAGGCTGCCGCATTGTTTGCTGCAAATGGTTCTGTTAGTCTCGCAGATTCCGAAAATTGTGTTTTTGGACTGGTTACGTCAATATTTAGATAAATACTGAATTTGTTGTTGAAGTTATTGCTTGCATGCAAGTACACAACTGAGCACATTGTTTTAACTGTAACCCCTTTCACCTTTTTTTTAGTATAAAAATACAAGCAAATGAATACAAATCATCAATAAAATATCAGGAAATATATTAATGTTTGAACACACTAGATGGGAAGATTTTATTGTAGCTTATAACTTGATCTTTTTACCTTTATCTGCATTTGTGAACAGAGTGGGCAAGGCAGGCTGTTCATAGAGTATTTTTAAACGGAATGTCGCAATAAGATCAATTAAAACTGCATTCAAATTGAAACGTGAGAATTATGCGTGTTAAGAAACGTTTTGCATCGGGCTTTATTAGACCGACAATTAGATTTATTAAACTATTTAAACTTGTGCAATATATTTATGCGTTTTGGTATATTGCACAACTTTAAATACTCAAGTTCAAGTTCACATAACAATAAACCTAATGAAAATTAAAACAAAATTACATACACGTATATTGTTACTGTGAAAATTATCCACATTGCGAATTTAAAAACTACTTTGAGATCACTGGTATTTTTAATTACAATTCATGTAAAATTGTTGCTTAAAAGTAACTTTGGCATATTATAAACATGATTCAATAACTTGTTATAATTTTCCTACCTGTCAATACATTCACACGCTGTATGTAAAACATACTATCAAAACAATTCTGAATAGGTACGACTTGTGACTCTTATTCTTCAAATCTTATCCATATCTAAGTATATTAATTTGCCCCTATTTAACTAATCTATGGACAATGACCTACTTTCTATATTCTTGCAATAAGTTACAAAACAGCTATCAATAAAAACTACATAATAATTGGGTTTTCGTTTTTATCATAATGGTTAGCATGTAACCTTAGACTAACTTAGACTAAACCTTAGACTAAATTCATTCCCTGTTATTCATGACAAGTTAAAACTTACACTAAGCATTTTTTTTTTGATCTTTTTTTGTCAATTTCAAATTATTTAAAGTGAGATAGTGACATTTTTTAGCTTAGTATGTGTTATAACTTTTTTATGTTCAAAATAAAACATCTTTATTTAGGTAAAATTTGATATAAATCATATATAGTTATCAAATAGAAAAAGGTATTAGGATATGATGTCAGTTGGATGTCATAATATCAAATTTCCATGACTTCGTCTCCAAAACGCGGAAAAGAAATTGTAAACAAGTTGTACACTTCATAAAAACCTAATCAATTAGGCACAAATCACTTTGATGAGTTGTGTTCAGTTTCCTGATAAAATGTTAAGAAAAAAAACGATTGCAATCTAACGTTCCACTCCAGTCCATTCGTTGGTTCAACAGAAGTGTCCTAACATCTAGTGACCTGTTAAATTGAGTTTCACTTAGTAAACAGCCAGGGCCACATGTTTACAAAATTATTGTCTTCATTGAATTCACATCTGCATAAGAACAATATACCTATAAGGATTTGTTTCTATAGTCATTTTTTTATGCAATCAACTCGTTGTTTTCTTCTGTAATATATCTATCTGTCTCTAATTCATAGAAGATAAAGGTTCAATTTTATAAAATTATTGAGTTCTCAAAATAATATTATTTCTTGGGCTAATTAATCTCACGCAAGGACTTGGACAAGGACAAGACAAGACAAGGATTGTCACGATTGTATGATTGGCTAACATCCTCGTCTTCAACACATTGGTTCATTCCAGCCCTGGTATTACTAACTCAGATCTCTGAGTCAACTTGCAGTGGGACCCTACACTACGCGGCCTAAAAGCCGGATGCAAGAATGCATTTATTGTTGTAACAATTGTCTCTGACCTGTCTGAGGTAATTTTATAATCAGCGTGTTCTATATTGTACCACATGAAATAGACAAGTTAAATACTCGCGAGGATGTTGATAAAATCATTGCGTGCCACAGAAATCTTGAACTGAGATTGATTTCCCTTTTAACGAATATTACGTGTCGACCATGTATAGTGTCGGACTATTCGTATTAAATTATCAGTTTTCTTATTAATTAAGATCGCAGCTAAGTATATTGATATTGATTGAATTTCTTCAATGTCCAATATCTCAATTTCAAATTTCCACCATTTCTCATTTGGCTTTACTTTATGTAAAGTTGTTATTTTCTCTCTCAATATAATCATCAATATCATTTTATTTCAAGGTTACATTTAAAGAATACATGTTATAATGGTTAACAAACCTCAACAAACTCTAACTTCTAAATTCTATACACAAACCACACATGACCACAAGAGGACATTGATTTTCCCTTTTAGAATTATTTTCCTTAACCACAATAACGACGAAATGACCACATAATTAGATTATACCGAATCGTGAATATTAATAATATTGTTTTCGAGAATTTATATCCTGATCACATTTCTAGGTAAATATATTAAGATACTCGTATAAATTATAGCATCCTCTGATTAGTAACTATTACCTAAGTAATATTATAATTATAATTAATATGTCTTACATTTAATATGAAATTATGCATTATGGTTTTATAAATTATATTCGTTGCTTCAAATTAGAAATCTATGCAAACTTTCTTGCTTTCTTGCGACAAAATGAGTGATGATAACTAATAATTGCAAACTTGAATGTTATTAGAGCCACTACTACGGTCTTAAAAGTGGGCACGGTTTTGTTAATGAAAAAACACGGTCACTCCCGTATGATTGATTATCGACGAGATACTCAACTATAGTTTCCATCTTCCAGAAGACCCTTTTCAAGCCCGTGCCGCGGTCATATCAGTGTGGTATTATAATAAAACTAAACCGGGAATTAATAACTGTTAATATTCATGATCCCTGATAAGGGCAATAAGGTAGCCAGATTTCTCTTCATTTCCATAAGCCAGAATGTTTACCAAGCCGCTCGTTGTATCCACACATTCAGTAATAGCCCGCGGGGTGATGTGAGAATGTGAGGCGACACTATACGAGTCTGCGTTAGGGTCGACTCCGGAAGCAAACGTGCTCAATGAGACTGATTTGATGCGATGTACATACAACACACAACAAGTCCTTCAGATTCATTGAATATTCGCCACTATTACCTACGCATAGAGGTCCATGCAGGTTAAAATAAAGTGAAGTTGACTGTACGTCGGTCACTGTTCTGGTTACTCATAACATGCAGCGGTGCAACTTATAACATATCAGTGAACGTGACTTCGCTTTTATTTGACTATCCAAAACAGAGTATGATCAATGTTTTCAGGGTTCATGTAGTACGTATTATTACATTAAAGCATTTCAGTACCTTCATAGCTCTCTTGACGGAACTACTGGAACAAAAAAGGGAGAACAAAGCTTATTTCCTGATTTTTAATGTACTTATTTGTTATAATTTTGAATTTACCTTACAAAAAGCAAGGCACAGCGTAGTGGTTACATATAAGTATGTTTATGTTTTATGTACACAAATAATAAATAATGCGATATCTGTAGGAGAAATGGGAGCATTTAATTATAGCGATAGCGATATAACTTACATTGTTATCGCAGTAAAAATTATAACTGATCATATTGATTCATTACTGCATGCTAGTTTTTATTTATTCCCATCAATATTTCTTTTTGTTATCAAGCCATTATTATAGTGTTGTTGTTTATTTGTCCTTAAATATACTGTCCTCGCTGAGAACTTTCCTTTTATATTTTCCTCAAAATAAAAAAATATATATGTATAATATTTATATTATTATTAGTTATTAGAGATCGGGCGACATGAATCTTTGACCCAGCAGACAGTTAACATTGAACTGTCAAATTAAATTCTTCCCACGAAGCGACTATATTTTGTGTTTTGCATAATTTTAGTGCAGTAAAATATTCTTATAATTTCAACTTAGTAACCTATATATATATATAATAAAAACATACGTGGGCTATGTCTGTACATGAAGATATTAAAGAAAAATAATTATGGCGGGTCTTTACCGGACTAATAGAAGCCAAAACATTTTTTTTAGAATTTTTATCTGTCTGTATGTTTATTCACGCATCTCGCAAAAACTAAACTGAATCGAATTTGATGCGATTTTCAAAGTTGTATAGCAGATGGTCTAACTTAAAATCTGGTATAGTATATGCCTAGAACTCGAGCTATTGACATAATAAGTTTGAGCGTATGCACGAAATAAATGCAGGCAAAGTCGCGGGCAAAAACTAGTGTTGTTATAAAAATACATTATATTTACATAATCATGTACATGAAGCGAACTGGTTTCAATTAACATCTTTAGTTCAATCAAAAGACAGAATTCCTGATGTTGAAGACCGTGGTTCAAAAAATGACAGTGTGAAGGTGGGTAAGTCATAAGTATTATGAGTGTAGTTTTAGTAATAAAGTAATAATATATGTGATTACTCTGCCGTTGGTCGTTGTAAAGATAATTCTGAATTGTTGTTGTTTCTCCATGGCAATACTAAAATATAACATTTTTGTTTATCACACCTAAGCATAACGAATGTTTGCTGTCAGTATGTTTATCTGCAACAACCGTGCGATCCACTCAGCCATAAGTAGTCTACTAATCCGAGCATGCGGGCCTAAAGAGATGAAGGTTGGGATCCATGTCTTTTACAGTCAATCGAGTTAACGAATGGAGATGAGCTAATACAATAAAATCGCATTTGCTTCCGTCCACCAATTTAGTTCGAGGGTCCGAGTTCAGCGTCGCGCGGTAACGGTCCGAGCACCGTTTGGTACAGAGGTAAAATTGCTAAGTACTGTTTAGCAACATATCATTTTCTTCCTACAATTTTATATGCCTTAACGAAAGAAAAAACGAATTACAAAGGTAAATCTTAGGTCAAAGTTCCCAGGATAAAGAAAACTTTTAGTGATCTGATGAGATATGCCAAATTAACCATATGTATCTACTGTATGAATGTGGCTGAGGAAGAAACCAGGATAAGGCTCAGATGAGAAAGATAAAACTATGTAACTAAAATGTACTCACTACACGCCTACACGTTAACAAATAACTGTATATAAACTGTTTAGCTACGCTGTGATGTGGAACAAGACAGCATCACAAAAGCCTTTGTATAGTTGTAATAAGGCAACAAAAATTGTAATTTACATAGATAGGTATTAGGCTGAGGATAGATGACGTAGTTACTACTTAGGTGATAGGTTTAAAAAACATCTGTGTTGTTATCTGTGTTGGTATCTTGTTTATGTATAACGATTATTTTAAATTTGCATACCCGTGGACGGTGAAACACGTAGTTTTTCTTTTAAGTTTTTCTTTTAACACCACATAAATGTAAAGTCATATTTTTGCACATAAATAATCTTTGTCTGTGTCTTTGTATTCTATGACTATCAACGAGCTCATTTAGGTATAGGTAGGAACCTGAAATCATTTTTACTGTTATTAAATGCCAAATAAACCATAACTACATATAAATAATCTACTTAATTGTAATATTTACTGAATTGAATTAATTTAGTTGGATCGTACCCACGCGTCTACATATAAAAGATGTTTTATGACGCCATACGTTAACATGAAGGGTTCCTGGCCTCTCTGAATACCTGAGTAGACTGTGAAAGAGTCCCCTGAACGACAGCGTTATTTATTCAGCAAGCCTAGAGACTGCCGAGTCTAAACATCACGTAGACGGAATTATTACATTCCGCAAGCGAACCATGTCTGGAGACCATATATAAACATTGTATTTTATCGTGCATTTTGTGTTGATAATTGTATTTCGTGTAGGAAAAAGTTGAAAATAAATTTTCATCTCTTAGGCAGACTTGTTAGATTAAATTGAAGACCTGAAAAATGTTCTGTATCTGAGCGATTGGCCAAACGTAGTTGAACAATAGGCAAAAGATAATGAAGACATTTTACAGTATAGCGTGTCGTCAAGAAGCATCATTTGTAGAAAACTACAGAGATAAAGACTAGATTATATTTGCCTGTATGTCTCTGTAATGTTTACAGACAATTGTAGTGTCCTCGGAACGACAATCGTGTAGATAACTATTTGCTTTTATTGTGAATTAACCATTTAAGCATGTGTGATTACAAAATTATCTTACTCTTTGTACAATTATTATCTTACTTTTTTATATTATACCTACTGTAGATGTCGCCATAAGTTTTTAGATAAATCAAAACAGTAATAAAAAATAGGCAATACTTTTTATTTCTTCAACAAAACTGTACATTAAAGATTTACATAATCTCTCAAGCTGTAAAACGGTTTGTCGGCAGTTATTCTCGTGAAACTACTTGTTCACTTAACATAATGCAAAAATCTTGAATATACAAATATAGGGTAGATATAAGCAGTACTTATCGGTTATGTACGTTCTATTAGGTTCTCTGCAACTGTCTGACTGAATTATTAAAGCTAGTAGATACTGGTACGTTATTATTGTATTCTAAACCGTGACAAGTATCTTATGTACTATTCCTATAGATGGACATTTGTATGTTCCTTTCACAAACTTTGCAATTTTATCTCGAGGCCTAACTATAATAATTATAAGTGCTATTATTATCCAATGTTTGCAACATCTTTTAGGTGAAGGGCGACATCTAGAAATTGCATATTGCACATTGCACCGGACAAAGGTGAGCGGATCTTGCCTCATGATAGAAACCTATGATCAGAAGACACGGCTGCTTGAACCGAATAATATGAATCGATCATATTTAACTTGTCAGGCGACTGTGTCTGAAGGTCTTCTGTTATATCCATTATCCATATATGAGACTGAATTAGTATAGATTACATAACCAGTCTACAGATGCGTGTAAAAGCGCCTGTTATGAGAGCTTTAGGAAAAGAATTTCAAAGAAAATCGATGTACCTAAGTGTAAGACAAAATTACCTATTAAATTAAAGTAAAAAGTTTTTTCTTACATTGATCAATCAAGGCGTTGATTCAAATCATTAGCTTACGGAAGGTTAGATATCCTAATAGAAAATGATAATCTACGTCTTACTCTGTTATGCAGATAAAATAAAAAAAAGAATAATAAAATCAAGACACTTACGTACACCTAAACAGACCAAATATTATTGTTAATTTTTTTGGACTTGTTTACAGTGGGAGTGATTAATTAAGCCAAAATGTTATTTAAATAGATTGGGAAAGATTAATGTTAACCTATATAACGATTGTTTGTCAACATAAATATATTATGACCTTGACTTTTGAAATCTCCAGGAAGTGCGGAAGCGCGGAAGTGACTTCCGTAGTCCGCGTGTCCTGAAGTAGTTTGGCCCAGATACCGACCGGTCGGCGCACTGGGCGTCATTGACTTTTCCTCTCGCGAAATGATAATGATAATCTCTGTGAACTACAGTGAACTTTGTGTTTATTTACTTTTGTAATAAAATTCATAGTGCCTGTTACTTTTTCATTTATAAAGAAAATAGTGTTTGTTTGATTCGAAAATAAAGTCGCTTCCCGCTGTCTGTTTGCTTAGATCTTTAAAACTAACGAACGAATTTTGATGCAGGTTCTCGTAGATAGTGTGATTCTTGAGGAAGGTTTAGGTGTATAATTTATTATGATTTTACGTGATCGAAGCCGAGAAGGGCCGCTAGTTACAATTAAAAAAAAAAAAAAACAGTCGTACATAATAATCTCCTATTTTGGAAGTCCATAAAAATACTATTTGGGTATTTTCTTGGGTTTCTTTACATTTATTTTTTTAAATAAATACAATATTATACGGGCAATAAAAATATTAGATAACCTTCTGTACCAATAGCTACCGAATTATGAAACGAATTAATTTTTACTTCTTTATTGAAATCAAAACTTATTTATTACCTTACTTACTGTATTTACGACCGACTATGAAATACTGAACGTAAATTGATGTCATATAAGATTATACGATTCATAAAATTTTACTATTTCCAAGTTGCCTAATGTTTTCATAACTACGGCGACCCTATTCGTAATTGGTACTGAAAAACTGAATTACTGCAAGGGAGGTGACATAAATAGCAGCAGGTGACAATATAATAAAGGTTTGTAATGTAATGTTGTGAATAAATAAAGTGAAGCGTACTTTAGCAAAACCAGGATATAAAGGTTTATGTTACATATTTTTATCAGCGTATATTATTTCAAGATTGTTTAAAGTTACCACTTAAACTACATATTCGTGTAAACTTATACCTACACAATATAATCTAACCTGACAAGGAAAACTTCCTTATTGTCAATTATTGTATGACGTCAAGTAATATTATGTATGAATAAATTAATTAATAGAAATCACATTAAAAATTTAAGAAATACCGACTCCAAAGTTCGTGGCACCTATCGTCGGACAGAAAAAAACTGACGGTTACCAAACGGCTGAACATATATTAAGCAAACTAAGCTAAGAACAATTACTGTCTAAATTCTCTTTAAAATAAATTCTCTTAAATTCTCTTTAAAATAAAAAATAAAACCCAGATAAAAATCTGTTCAGCCGTTTGGCTGCTACCGTATGCCACGGACAGACATATATACACAGACACGAGACAAAATAATGGAACGATTGAGCTAAGCACGGGCGCATAAAATAGTAATAACTTCGTAATTGTAGATATAACTTTATTCGATTATATCATTGCGGAAAAAAGTGCATTGTCGCATTTCATTGCCCTTACACTTGAGGGTGGTTGAGGCCTTGACTTTTGCCGCTATTTCCTAAATTGAAACAATTAAGCTAAAGACACGGATTCTGTAATTAAAATATACCTAATAAGGTCATTGTTACTCTTAAAATTTTGGTATAACATGATTACGGTACGGTACAGATACGGTGATTTCCTATTTATTAGTGTTATTCGTCAAATAGTTTGGAAAAGGTAATAATTTCTTAGGTATTAAATTTAAAAATTATAATATGTCTTTAAATATTTAGATAAAAGTAGAACATTTAAAATATATGTTTTTCCGAAACCACAATATACACCTGTGCCATTAAATGCCATGCGCCATGCGTTTTTTTCGGGCGGGCTTGAATCAATTTTAATAGAGAAACAATATAAATAAACAAATTATAGAAATTGCAATAAATATATACAGCCGAAACTAACACAATAATAATAACACTGTCTGTGTTATTATTATAATAACATATTGCTTGGTTACAAACTACTTCCCTCCAAATTTATGAAGATAAGCAATTAATTTTAAAGAGCTTGTAATAATTTACCTTAAATTTATTTTATCTTTTGATCCTTATTTATTTGATCTTATATTGGCAAGTCTGCTGAGCTACTTACTATACGTCAGAACATGATTAGCACTAATAAATCTTTTAGATCCACATAATTTCAATTAAATTTTCGTGTACATGTAGAGATGGTTTTACACCTTGTTTATGTCCAGGCTTAAATCCACCTTTATATTAGGTATCGAATACATAATAATAAATAATGATATATATTCTGTATTTTTATTTAACCAATAGAAAAAGCATCCAAATAATCGGCGATGTCGACTGCACATCCGATTTAATCCTAAAGTTACACTTTTTCGTGAAATGTAATTTGGAAAGTTACATTTCACGAAGAAGTGTAACTTTCCAAATGTGGGATAGAGAGCAATTCAACCTTAAATTTCTTAAGGAATAGACCAGCACTTTACTACTTTATAATATCTCCAACGGCCTTATAATTTTTGCTGCAAATTAAAGTTACTTTAAAACAGTACAGGCTTAAACTAAAATTAGTTCTGTACTCTTCTACCTACGCATTTATATAGTGAAATACCTACGTTTTAATTTATCCACTGATTTCGTTAATTATAAGGTTAACAATATTTTAATTGTGTAACAATAATGTTCAAGAGTTATGTTAGTAAAATTTTCGCCAGGAAGGTTTTACTATAAGTAGATTTAAATCAAACAATAACAGTCCATTGAATAAGATCTCAATAGTCACAGATAATATTTGACTATCCCCAATATGGAGTGCGGTACTAAAGATTAACGTCACATTAAGTTGTGTTATGAATAGATTATGTAGAAGGAACAAAGCCTGTAGGTTCCGCAGAGATCTCATACATCACTGTTTGCGGAATTATCTCGACCTTTTTATCTTTTTCCTCGTGTAGATAATAACCCTGAGAGTCAAGTATAACTGCATATGCATGCATAGACTAATTTCTTCGATTAGCTGCCCCTCTCGGCCCGGAAGTAACGTACACATTGGCATAATCTTATTGGGTTTATGATTTATCAGTGATTACAAGAATTACTTGCTTCACCTATTGATCAAAGGGTAACTTAAACAGAAAGTGAACGATTTGAGTATAAACTTATTTAATATATTGTAATCTGTCCTACAAAAAAAAAGAATGAATGTCAGCCGGTGAGATTTATTAGGTACGTCGTATTTTTTCGAATAAAGCGGCGAGCAATTGCATCTATATAATATTTCCAAAAGACAGATTAATTAAACAGCTTACAGTCCCATTCATACAATAAATAAGATTAGATACAAGTAATAATGTTACTAATTTTAACACGCACTTATCTCATACTTTGAGTGTACCACGTAACACAGTTTGTTTTGTTAATCTCTACCTATATATTCTCCTATTTCTGCCAATCGCGGAAAAGAAAAAGATTTTGTTTTTTCAGATTACATTTTCCGGAAAGATTCATCAAATAGTTAACAATATTAAAAATAGTAAATAGTTCTATTTCATGAATAATATTATAGTACGAGTATAATAAAATCAGTTCTTATGGGCCATTGTTTTATATTATTTTTACGTAATAATTTTGATCACAGACTTTTTTATTTATTTTAATGCCTTGTCATCTAATGAACTGGGTTATATTTTTTTTTATAAGTCAGTCAGTTTTCCGCGTTTATTTTGTAAGAGCCGAAGTTATTTTCAAAAAGGAATTATACAAACTTCTAACAAATATGCTACATTTACGAAACATCACGATTTCCGGCTAAATGCAATTTTTTATTTAGAAAACAGATAATAAAAGAAAGAACAGGTTTGGTATGGGCTCGTCTCCACATTATTGAACTGCAGTGATGCACGGCCGCCGCTGATTGCAATACGTAGCTACTGCGCCGACCTCTTGATTGAAACTATTACTTGTAATATTTCTATATCAGTCCATACAATTATATCTTACGTTTGTATTAATATTATCAATATTAATATAAACGTAGAAGCTTTTGAGTATGTATGTTACTGTTTCACGAAAAATCTACGTGGCAGATTTTGATACTTTCGATATTTTTTATCCCAATACTCCCATGGGAGCGAAGCACTGGTATTGTAATATTGTAACTTTACTTCTTCCTATGTCTAGAAGCGAAAAATAAAACATAAGCAGAACGCAAAAGACAATCAAGGGCAACAATCGATTTTTATTGATGAAGGTTTGCTGTCGGCACGTACTGAATATACGACAATGTTTCCGTAGTTTGTAAAAAAGAATCAATAAACAGGATATGATATCTTTTTTGCTATTCAGTTCATGTAGATAAGAGGAAGAGGAAGAAATATGAGAAATAATGACACAAATAGAAAATTGCGAATTTAAATATATAACCGTCAACTCGGTAAAACTAGAAAAGGACCCCCGCAAAACTCGAAACACCTGAGTATTTGGCGATTGTAAAAGTAATGTTACAGGTACTAGAAAGATTTTAGTTTTTATTCCTTGAAAAATTCAAAAAAAAAAATGGGAAAATTCATAGCTTGTTTAGAGAGCACAAAATACTTAGATAATAGTCGAATATTTACTATAATTATGTAGTGAATCTAAAGAATTCATACTTTATAATTCAATTAGTATACATTAACAAACAATACATATATTTTATGTATACATATAGGTATATTAAAACCTAGGGCAGTTTTTTTACCAACACAATTTAATTTGCTTAAAAATGACGATACTTATTTATATTGTAGATACCTTTCTTTATTCATATTTTAAAAAATGACGTTAAGTATTTTCAATGCATATTGTAAATATACTTACTTTTCAAAAGTCCCATTTTGAAACACTTTCTCATACTGCTGACTAATAAAATAATTACTATCTCAATTGTATTAACTTATCACTTAACACTCATTGGTCATAAGTAAATTTCTCATTAATTGGGTTATTAAATCGTAATGATTTAAATTCGGGTTTAATAATTAGTAATATGAGTAATATTCAGCGTATCGGCGAGCCGGCTCGCTTGGAACTGATACATTATCACTGCGCGGGCGCACCAAAGGCGGCGCGCGCGCCCGCCCTTCGTTCAGAGAGCGCTCATTTTCATTGCCACACGAGTCTGAAATCCGCACTTTGTTGCGTACTTCATCTATATTAACAATCATTCTAAAATCATGATTATACCTATGTTAATTAATATAGTTAAAAGCTGAATATGAATAGACGTATTGACCTATATAAATGTGTACATATTAAAAAAAATCAATAAAAAATACTAACAAGCTATCAAATATCTACAAATGGCTCGATTTAGTCAAAAAATAAGTACCGATAACATCACCCCTTCATGACAACGCGAAGCCTACACACAACACGACTATACACTACATAAGTTTGACATAGCTAAATCAAATTTGCTTAATATCCCTTACCTTGTCATCTGCTAAGCACTAATATGTACTTAATATATGTACTTAATATATTTATTTTATGTTTAGTATAAAAAATAAAATAAATATATAATTATGTGTATAATGCACACAAATTGAAATAGCCCCAAGGACACTAGCTCAAATGTAAATATAGCTTTGTATGTCATGTCTTGTTTAATTAAAATTTAGAACTATTTAAAATTTATTATTATTGTTAAATCAAAAACAAATCATTTATTCAAAAATTAGGCCTTCACAGGCACTTTTTCACGTCATATTCTAAATTAAATGATGTTTACCAAAGCTACAAACTACTAGCATTTCGGAACGACCACTGTTGAGAAGAAATGCCGAAAGAAACTCATTCAAACAGTGTTGGTCCCTATTATGCCAGAAGGGCTTACCATTTTTTAAATATTAATTTATGTATAATTTTTTATCAGTAATATAACAATGTAAGTACACAATAAAGTACATGGTCAAAAGGTATACTAAAACATATTATGATTGTGATCAAATGCTGATCACAATAATAATATGATATAGAAATTAATTAATTTTAATTTTATATAATTTATATATAATAGATTTTCTAAGCTGAACAATATTTAGTAACTAGTAGTTAACTTATTCTTCTTCTAAATGTTCAAATGATAAATCATCGATTTTGTGGATACTTACGCTAATTGACAGTGCAATAATTTGACTCATATATTTTAACCAAATTAATGAGCTGTTGATCCGTACTAATACGAGTACTTTGGATGCCATAATGTAGATAGACAATTTAAAGAATTGTGTAAATTACGTATATTCTTAACTCATTTACTAATATGATGGGGAAAATTATTAGATATTAAGTAATGACCTGCCTAAACCCATTTATTAATAACTTTTAAGACATATAAAAAGGCTATTCCTGATTATTTTACCATATTCAACACACCATCAGTTGAAGTGCAACATAAAGAAACATTAATACCTAACAAGAACAAACAAAAATTCAAGGTAAGCTATTTCCATATATATATAATTCCTTATGAAATCTTAGTTTTACGCTCAAAATTAACTTGTTCTTACAAATAATAACCAAGTGATGATGCATATTCAGAAGTACGTGTATTAAAAATAATGAGGCTTTAAAATTTACACTTTTTTACAATTTACCTACAAACCAAGAGCTAATTTAATGTTTTATATACCTCACTAATATATATTAAGGGCATAATCTACATATCCTTCTTCACGATCGCTCACGCTAATATTATTTGTTGTTTTACTATAATCTGCACGTGGATAATCTACACGTTTTAAGCATCAAGTGAAAAAGCCGATAAAGCAGTGTTCTAATAGGTGTTTTAGAGGTAGTATGTAAATTCATTTCAGTGAAAATCGTGAAATTATTTATTGAGTATTTTTAGGTTTCTCACATAAGCGTTACATGACAGACAGTTATTTAATTATTAATATTATTTCCTTAATTTCAGATGTTCCAGTTTTACCTGACAAGCTTAGTGGCCATTACGCTGATAGTAGGAAGCTTGGCTTCACCGACATCTTCCCCTATTGGCAAAGACCTGAACATCGTCGGTTTAGAAAACGCTGAATACGAAATGGCTGATTTGAAGCCTTCTCATCACACCAAAAGGACGGGTGAATTCGGAACTGTGCTTCTTGCTATTAAGGATCAGTTCAGGGAGATCATTGAAGACCTACTTTTTCAAGGATTTGCGTATTGCAAAATTCATTTGCAGCAGTTTAAAGTGAATCTGTTGAGGAAACTTGGGATGTACACACTCTCTGATGTGTTCCACATTATCTTTGATGGTGTGAATGATTTCGTGGGCATTGCAGCGTCGCCGGCGCCCGCGTCTGCAGATGAAGAATATTCCGATGACAAAGTTATGGTCACCCCAGATTTTGGCTACAGCGATCCATACTCTCTAGCGGCACTATTAGCAGCCAAAAGAGACCAGTAGTTTAATTATAAAATTATTTTAATTTATAAATTATGACTCTATTATATCACTATATGCGTAAACACGACTGTGTAAATATTCTTATAATGTGTAATTAACTAGTTTTTACTGTCATTAATTTTAAGCACCTATGTTAAAAATAAATTTATTTATTACCTAACACACGCGGTTTATTTTTACCATATCATATTGTTTATTGTCATGGCACAAAGTTTCAATTTTTAGGGTTCCGTACAAAAAATCTAAAAACGTAACCCTTATAGGATCACTCATGCGTCTGTCCGTCCGTTTATCACAGCCAATTTGCTCCGAATCTACTGGACCAAATCAGGTGAAATTTAGTAAGATGGTGTAATCCTATGACCCAAGTACAAACGTGCAGAGTAAATATTTTTTAAATAACGGGGCGTAAATTAGGAAATGAAAGCCCTATTTAGTGTAATATATAACATAAAAGGGCAAATGACATATAACATATAAGGGCTTGTAATGGGGACCTCCAATATAGTTTTGTTATTATTGTAAAATAAACAGTTTCGATGTGATTTATAAAAAAAGACGACTGACTCCTTTAGATTCAGAAAATATTCTTAATTCAAGAAAAAAATATGCGCGCTGTTGATTTTATGAAAAAATATTGTTTAAATTTTATTTTCGAAGTAAAAATTATAATTATTATCATTGGTTGTAGATTACAGGAAAGCCTACTAGAATTATATAAACTGTAGGTACGTAACACTCTTCACGCGAGTTCAACTCACACTTTACTGTATTTTTTTAATTGACATGTGTAGTTCCTTATCACCAAGCATGGGAATTAGATAATAATTTATTTTACAATGATACTGTTAGGCATTCTTAAGATTTTCTTTATACAAATTCTCACGATAACATACCTATTATTAAAATAAAACCAAGTGTTCGCCAAATGTTTACGGAATTAAAATTTTGATGTCAAGGAATCATTAATTTAGTTTAAAATATGAACATAAGTATGAAAAGAATAAAATGTGAATATAACTCGCATTTTGCGGATTCAGATCTTTGCATTAAATTAATTATGTTTTTCAAACAATATAACCGTCTAGTAAAAAAAATGTCATAAGAATTTCTTCTTCTTATTTCTAAGATTTAGTATCCGAATGTAATAAGTTCACACGAATGCAACCTACGAAAACAAGTGTCGACCATGTGGCGCAAAAACGATGTCTTATTAAACAAACTCATTTATCAACATAAGAAAGAACATGTAATCCAAATTGTACACTTTAACGTATTTCTGTAATAACATAAAGAATTCTGGAAATACGCACAATATGCTCGAAAAATGTATTGAAACGGTAACTCAACTGCAACTAACCAATTGACATCGCACATGACTCATATGTGTTTTTATTTGTTTACTTACATTATTACAAAATCATGTAAAAAGCGGATTTAAAGCTGGAGGATTTTTCTATCACTCAACCAATAGGTTGTCTGGTAGAAAAAGCCAACCTATTTGTTGACTGGTAGAAAATCATTATCAATATTATTTCATTAATATTATTTTCTAATATAGAATATTTTTATATATTTGTCTAATAGACCTATTCTTCCTCCCTATGCTCAGCAGAGGGCGGTAAGGGGCTGATATGATGACAATGATGATTCAACTCATGTGTGTTCTCTAAGGAGTCGTAGGGCATTCATTCAAATGAAATTCAACAGTAAACAAAAGTTGGTATCACTGGTAACTAGGAATAGTAAGGGAATGTAATATCGGGAATGGTCCGAAGTTTTTTAATGCTACGAATTTATTTTCCTTTTCTAAACACCACACAGAAGTACACATTTGTGAACTTGCTATACATAAACTTGAAGGCTTAGACGGAACTACGTAGAGCAACTATGTATTAATGCGACATTGCTATTCGTAAACTTTTATAAGAAGCAAAATTTTATAAAAGGGAAATTGCTATTCGTAAACTAAACTAAGTGCTTATAGGCTGTATAAACAATTTAACATTCATAAAAATATATTCCATAGATTTAGAATATAACTTGGATTGCGATTGGACTTGGATTACCCATGGGTTGCGTAACCTTTCGTTTAAAGGTTACGCAACCCATGGGTAAATCCCATGGATTATGTAACCTTTAAAACCGAAAATTAGATAGGTAGACTATATTTTTCGATCTCATACTTGATTGATTATACAATTAAATCAATAATTTGATTTATCTAAGATTATGTATTTTCTTATTTAGGCTCCAAATTGTTTGTCCTCACATTGTTACTATGTAAGTACTTACCTACCTCCTATTTGTTTATATATTGTTTACTTGTCGACACTTAAGTTAATCATGCTGAGTACACTTGTTTTTGGTTTTACAACTGGCCATGTTCCTATTGTTTATTTTTATATTAACTTTTGTTGTAAAATTGTTTTGTGTACCAAATAAATAAATTAATTAATTAAATGGGCTCTTCAAAGCCCAGATAGAAGATACTGCTTCCAGTGTGGGCGGTATCGCGATATCGCCCTCAGGCTCAATCTATGGAGGGAGAGATATCCCGCGCCATCCGGTAACCCGTTGTCAGAGCACCTTGCCCCTGGATCCATTTCCCTTGGCCGATATTGAAGTAGTTTAAACAGGCTCCGGACACAGGGATACAACACGGGAACTTTTTACCTGTGTGGTACCTCTCCCCAAATCATGGCACCCACATGCCGTCTTGCCTTGAAGGATATGTATGACGCCACAGATACTGCAGCATCGGTGGCGTCTTATGGCTCTTCATAAATGTGATTCGACGAGTCGACACGCTAAGAAGAAGAACTCCATCTCCTATGAGAAGAATTCTCAGAGTTTTACCCCTTTCCCTTGATTTAATTTTACAATCTACGTGGGAGGAGAAGTAGCTAGCAGATCTATGGTTTTCTTTAATATGGAAGAGGCTACCAAACAAGATTTATTTAGAAGAGTCTAAACATAAGCATTTGGGAATGTCGTAAAAAACATAATAGAATATATGGTGTCACAAATAAGTTTATGTTTATACCTATACATATACACTAAATGGGCAAAATTGAAACTGGATCGAGAAACCGGACGCAAATTCGATTTTTACGATTATCTACAAAATGCCATAGGTAACTGTAACCATAGCTAACCGCACCCGCTTAGCAACCAAAGTTGTTGTTCACGCAAAGTTATAGGCTTACTAGACAAGGAATTTATAATATCTCAAGTTTAGAGAACTCTCTCTCTTTCCCTCTTCTTTGCATGCTCTTGGCGTTATTGTTGCCTATCAGCTGCCAAGACTATAAGTATATGTATAGCCTCGTACAACATGTATGAAAGGATATTGATTCATTTCTCTTAAAACTAGAAAGAAAATAACGGCGTATATATTTACAAACACACACAGTAATGTGCTTTATATATATAAATATATAGGTATCTACAAACACAATCATTATTTTATTCACTCCGTGCATCGGAATTACTTAAAATAAGTGCAAAAGATCGCTGATAGTTATATTTACCTTTGCAGAGGTATGCAATAAATGGTGCTCAGCTAAAAATAAACTGATGATTTAATAGAGAAGTCATATAGATAAATGTTAATTTCTTATATCTGCTCCCCCGTGGGAATGTCAGGATGTCCTCATTTTCGCATCCATAGGCGTCTTTCCCTATAGTGTAGGAGGTCCGGTGCACACGGGCGCCGATTGTTAAGGGGTGCCGAAAAGCCGCTTGCAACCATTGTTCAAGCGATCTTCACATTATGGCGAAAGAACACACGGGTGCTACGCGTGAGTATGAGCCAACCCCTACAAAAAGCTGCCAGGGAGTACTGAGAGTATTGTATAAAGTAGCACATATTATAGGTATTACTAGAATTACTTAGATACTCTAAAAACTAAAAGTCCTTTTTTATTTTAGCCAATAACTTCACATTATATAACATATTTTATCGCGAATTTTGATCTTACAACGCCAGGTAAATTACCGTAATATATTACATACCGGGCGCTACATGTTGTAGAGCCGCCCCTGTTCGCACCCCAATAACACATTTATAATAATGTAGTAGAAATTATGCTAACTTTGAATATTGATTTCATATCGTGTTATGAAAAAAATCATGTACTACGTTCTTATAGGATATAAAAAAAGTCAGGTACGCTCGCTCATGCACGACGCCTAATTTCCACAGAGACCAGGGATTTCTAGTATTATATTATATTATGGGATAGATAATCAAGAGATAGTTAGATAAAGGGTGAGAGTAAACTTTCTCCACCCTCTTTATACACATCTTTAAAATTATTCGTTTAGTAACTAATACCTAGATAATGTATTGTGATCACAAAAAATATTAGAATTAGATGGTACTAAGATATCTGTTAGGAGTATTGGATGATATATAAAATTATTTCTGATAGTAGACTATACTGTATCAAGTACGAGACCTTATAATTACAGGTAGTACACAGCAATTAACATTGACAAGAAGTTTTCAAATTGATCCATTGCGCGTAATAGTTATGCGGCAATGTTGTGGATTAATAACGCGAGACACCTACTGCGGAAAATATCATATGTTTGTCTACTACCTACCATTGAATAAGACCTGGGTCTAGGTCTAAAACTAATTAGCATTCAAAAAGATCTTAGAAATAAAAATATTTTTTTTATATGCCTTGAAATAAGCATTTACTCATTTACTATATTTCTTGTTTCTGCGCCTATGTCAAAAGTCTTAGAGACATCACTAAAATAAGGTATGATTTATTCTAAATGCTATATCCATGAAGAAGGTGAAAAATAACGTAAAAGTAAAAACATACATACATAACAACTCAGAAATCCTGAAAAATCAAGAGCGTAATAGGTCACTTACCTTTCACCTAGGTAATCCTCACGGTAAGGATTACCTTACCTATCTAATCACAACAGGGAAATGTTGCTTTGAATTACATTGAGATCGCAAATCACGTAAAAGAGGCAATATGCACTTCCTCATTCCTCACTACGATGGAATTATAAAAATCTTAATCTAATGTCACTAACCACCCGCTAAAAGACGAAAGTTGGTCGTGATCGTGACAAATAAAATAAATCAATGCCATCTAGTGACCGTTTATAATTTAAAATAACCTTCAATTATTTTCGATAAATGGTTCGTGAAATTGATAATCATTAATTGAATACAGAAATAATGCAAATAAAATACTTAGTTGTTAAGTTCTAATATTGATTTTAATTATAAGGCAGAAACAAGGAGCAACCTTTTGCTATTTATGAATAATGTAAATAAATAAATAAAATGCGTTTATTTAACAAAAATGTACACAGTATAAACATCGGCTCCCAAACTTGAAACCCTGTATCTTGGAAACCTGGAGCACCGTTACTGTAAAGGATTTATTGTGGCATTGTGCCACAATAACAATGTGATCATACTAGAACATAATTTAAACATAATTTATTTACAAAACTACTTTTTAATTTACATGTACGAGTCATAATTTTTTTAACGTAATAAGGTTACCCCAATGGAAATAATTTTTCGTTAATTTTGGACTAGGCACGGTATTTAGATCAGGTAAGTACCTTCCAAATTCCAAATCACACCTGCTCAAATGTTCGCTGAGCAATGAGTCAATTAATCACGGTGCTTAACATTCATTGAACATCATGACAATGACCTTTCTGTGCATTTACAATTGCAATAATTTCAGATTTATATTCATGTATCTAAATATCAAGAATGATAAATATCTATTCATATTATTATACAATAGAATAAATAAATAATAATAAGAACCTACTTAAAAAAATAACCTTAATATTTAGGAATATTTTCATGAGAATCATAAATAGTAATAATAGTTACTAAACGACTTACTTTAGTAATAATAATTATTGTAGTATTTTTTCTCTGGTTATAACAATTTTGACGATATTTTTTATATAATTACACAGCTACGTCAGCTCGTACGTACGTACACATAGTGAGTGCCATAAAAGCACAACTCAGGGGTACAGTCGGAAGCAGATAAACCTGACCCGCTTGTGGTAGTTAGTCAGGTGGTGAGTCAGTTTTATCTGCCCCTGGCTGTACCTAATTAATTTAAATGCTCTGTTTTTATTAACCTTGTTTGCGAAAAATCATTGAAATTAGTAATCGCAATGACAGATAATCGCGACACAAAGTCGTTACCGTACACAATTAGAAAAACTTTATTACTTTACGTAAAGAATTGAGGTCATTGTTACTATTACAAACTACCAACTGAATACTCTATTGTTCTTGTAACTTGCTAACTATTATTCATTCTATCATTAATTAATTACAAAAGAAAATTCATAAATGCTGAAGTAAAATAACTCTAAATTAGTTTTGTAACAACAAATACACACAAAAATTTACTAAGTTGTAATGATGCCAAAAGTATATGGATGTCTAAAAAAAATTGAAAAATTCAATTAGTATTATGTGAAAATTCGGAACAACATAATAAGTAGTTTTTTCTAAATGTGATTGCTATACTAATAAACAATACTGGGACTGGCATTTTTTGTAAATATTTAATTTGTAAGTTTTTACTACCTATAAGTTTAATTTTGTTAGTTTTAAATTTGTTTATTTAATTTTATTATTTTTATAAATAAAATATAAATTCAATTCATTAATATTAATTCATTCATATACATCGAATGAATCAGGATTATTCATATTACTTATGTGCAGTGTAAACACCTCATGATTTGAATAACAACGGAAACTGGTCCTATTAGACAAGAAACGTCATGTTATTTACTATTAGAGTATTTACGCATGATAAAGCATATAGCTTTATCAAGGCAAGATCATACTTGTATTGAATATTTAAACGGATTGTTGCAATTTCGCACTATAAACAAAACATCCATTGTACAGAAATATAACCAACTCCTGCTGCAAGTGGTCAACGCGGGGTTCACGAGTTTAATTCCCAGTGCAAGCAGCTTATAGATATGTATACACATTCCACAGTGAAAATTTTTAACTAATGAGACGCCACGGAACACTGCTGGTATTATATACTAATTTCTTTTCTTTACAGTGCTTGGAAACTTTTGTTTTATTTCATTTTAACGACTCACGATTCAATCTATTGAATATGGCAAGATAAGCTGCAGGTTCAGCCACAGATGCGGTCGGGAGTCCAACAAATGGCACAAATAGAGATGTGCTAATAAAAATGATTTTATTTGATTTGCCGATGTTTCTGGGAGCGGGTATGGTACAATATAACTTATGCTTTCGTTAAAAGTTTCGTAATATTTCGTATATAAATAATTATTGTATATCCCAATGCTAAAGAAAAACTTAATTTAAGTTAATATAGTTCTGTCAGTTTTGCAATTATAATATTAGGATAATAAATACAATTAGTATCTGGTATCATTCAATGTATGCTCTAATCTGAAGTCCAGATTGCGCAACTGCGACACAGTATACCGGGCACGCGTGACATTGAATTTACGCAAATACGCCATATTCTAATGGTCAATTTAAACTATACATAAACATAAAAGTTATTTGCCAAATAACATTTTTGTCTAGGTACTTGTCGAGTTTAATGACGATTTTGTCTTTTTATGGACATTTTATAGCTATTTTATTACGAAAAATCTCAGCAGTCGCAATAGTAGGTATATGTTCCTATTTTATTCGTAAATTAAACTAACACTAAAGTATGTTTGTGTTGGTGATTTATTTTAATCTTAAATATTTGAAATAAATAAGTCTGAATAGTGATCCATGACTTGGATTTTGACTATTTTCCATGTAAGTGACGGAGTTATTTATTACGGCACTGATGACCTGTCTAGGCTCATAATATAAATTAACTACCTCAGTACCTAAATCAGGGCATGATGAATGAAAATGATCAACATAAATTTTACCGAGACGTTTTTCACGATTGTTTCAATTCTCAGATAATTATAGCTTACCTACTTACTACACGCTAGGTTGGAAAACTCCAAGAAGTTTATCTTAACAATTATGTCGACTCCAAAATTAACTTACTCAATAAAATTTTCTCAAAAAAACTTCATGAGCGGAAAGATGAGTCTGAAAATGATACCATTATTATATCATAAAATCTGTCAAAAGAAAAATAAGTTTTTTTTTTTAATATCTAAATACAAATTTGCTCTCGTGCTCATGCTCAGGTTAAGAGATAAATATTAACTATTCAAACTTTTGCAACTTTAAACTGTAGGTATATATAAATATTTGTAATGTATTTAGTGATAAGTACAATTTTTCTTGCACGGTTAATTAGCAGTCTGATTTTCGATCAATCAACTTACACAATGTCTGAAAAGGCCGTGGTAATCATGATTTGCTATAGTAAATAGGTATGTCAAACCTATTTCTCGTGCACTTCCTAAGGTTAGATTGTTCCTATCGCACGGAAGTGCGCTTGCATATTGCATACTAGTAGATTGATCAGTCACCCCATTTCCGTTCAGAAATTTTATGATTTTAATTATTAATATTACACTTCCGTGAATTTTCAAGTGCACGCTTCCGTTTGTTATCTACAATCTTCAAAATATAATAATATAATCTAACAGTGACATAATATAGTATACAATCAATCAACACATTATAATAATGTAATCGTGACATTGGCATTTAAATAAATCCTGTTCACTATCCAATTCATGTGACATGATTGAAATTTGTTTAAACAAGACACTAAGCAATACATTGACGACAATAAATATAGTAAAAAGCTGAGTTTTTAAAATATTTTCTTAAAAATAAATATAATCTATGAATGGTCAGACCGTGCACCGCACCCAGTAGTGGGGATAATGATGTTTATCTACTTCTTCTGGCGTTATCTTTTAATTTTAATAAACTGGTAATTTCTGGTCTGGGTTTAGGGCCAAGCCCAGAACTTCACGGTCACCTCGGAGCGTATACCCACGCTCGATTTATGTTCGGTACGGTATTGCAATTAATCGGTACCTATCTAAATTAACAAAATGTAAATTGGTGCGCTAGTCGGATTCATTTAGCAAAGTATTCATTAAGCAAGGTCTTGGAAAGGGCAACGAACAATTACTGAGTATAAATATATTCAATGTTAAAAATTTGTTCTTAATTGCACAAAACCCCTTGGCCAATTATTTTTTTTTTTTCATATGTCAAGCTACAGAACCAATACCACCGGATCCAGTAATTAGATCAATGTAAATTAGCCTTAAGAATAATTCCGATTTAACTCTATGTTTATCTGGCTTATCCCGGTCCCGGCAAAAGGATGCTTGATGTCAACAACGACAAGGATGCATGCCAATAGTCCAACAATTAATGATCAGCATACCTATTATCTAGATTACAAAAAAATATATATTTATGATGTACTTATAAACACAATTTACACTGTTTTGTAACAACATGAAATATGTACTTACCGTAACCAACTTCTTGGTGAACTTAGGATACTAAACCCTAAATAGGTACCGAAGTCACGCTTAGGTCATTGCTATTTAGAAGTCCAATGACTCGATCAGGTTGAAACAACTCAACGCTTACACTAAAAGGTAAAAGACATAAAATGCTTCGTATACCGATGTATGTACACTACATACTCAAGTGCACACTACCTCTTATGTGCAGGACTATTGCCCTTTGCATATAGGTAGTACATACCTACTTGTATTGTACCGATGTAGAGTGGATATTTATAATTTTTTTAGCATTTATTAAAAAGTTGTTCTCTTGCACTTTACAACATGTGAATTGCTAAATACGTTTCCTTATGTTTATTCGTAGCTAACTAGTAAGATTATATTTTGATGCAATGTACAATCTTATTAATGACAAATAAATAAATATATTAGGACAATCGCACAGATTGAGCTAGCCCCAAAGTAAGTTCGAGACTTGTGTTATGGGATACTGACTCAACGATACTATATTTTACAAACAACGGGCCAATCAGAAAAATATCATTTTCCATCATGACCCGACCGGGGTTCGAACCCGGGACCTCTCGGTTCGGAGGCAAGCACTTTACCACAGCGCCACCGAGGTCGTCAATATGATATACTAGCACCCTACCCAGCTTTGTGTGTTTTGTGTGTGCATTCATTAAACCTACAAACCGCGATATGACCATTAAAATCATGTGACCATTTAAAGTATTCTTACCCACAAAACAAATATACCACCCCGATAATTCCCAATTTCCAATTGTTTTCAAAAACCTTTAGATTAAAAAAAATATTTGAGGAAATACCATCCCTGGGAAAGGAACTTCTACATGCATGAAGTTCAGGGACAAGATAGATTTACATTTTTACAATATTAACAACAACAAAAACACGCACAAATCATGTAGGCAATGTTAAAATTTAGACGACTCCCTCGGAAATCTGGAAATAGGAAAAATGATTACGAAATGTCAACTATCCCGTAACAGATGTTTAATTTTCCATTAAAAATGTTAGAAGCGCGTTACATTGCGAAACCACATGTTGTCTAGTGTCACCGGCGTACACGCTAAACATTTAAAATACACTACAAATTGAGAACCGTGACCGCTATTTACATAACTCGCTCAGTGGTCACATCGCAGCCATTTCATGTGCCTCACATAAATTCCGACTAGGTAACTAGTAACTAAGGAAAAAAAAACTTAATAGATCGCGTCAGGATTAAGTCAGTTCTTTAGAGAAAAGAAACTGTACTGTGAATCATGTCAAGCAATTTTTTTAAAACCCCGACACGCAAACTAAGTGATATATATACTATAATGAATTTTGTACGATTTAAAAAATCTAGCATTATCAAATGTAAAGTAAAATAACAGCACAGTCAGAAGTGAAATTCTAATACACATCCATACTAATATTATAAATGCGAAAGTCTCTCTGTCTGTTTAGTCCTCACGGCTAAACCGATTTTGATGAAATTTGGAATGCATGTAGTTGAAGACTCCCATTCAAACATAGGATACTTTTTGGACCCCAATTTGGGGGTTGAAAATACACGCGGGAAAAAGCTTATTAATGTGTCTATTTAATTTTCTATGAGATTAAATAAATTAGACATAGAAATAGGTAGGTACCTATTCATCTATGCTATTCATAATTTATTATATTAGTACCTACATACGTACATGCCATAATGTTGGCATTCTACTAATTCTACTCCAAATGTTCATCGTTTGTATTTATTGTCTTGTATAAACAATCTCAAAATTCATACAAAGATAATTTTGAATCTCAAGAGATAGAAAAGCTCTTAGATTCATGAATGTATAACATAAAAGCTTTGCGTCTGAAAGCACTTTCATTAAAACACATTTAGCAGTCTGCGAAAGGCGCCTTTGTATCGTACTACAGCCTTTGTAAAACAAATATCCCACCAACATAATTTATACTAGGGAAAAGGTTAACTTCACAGAAATGGATATTACTTTTCACCAGAAATTTTCTTTAGACATGGCATGGATTATAAACCCTTGTTATAAAATTAATTGTAAATTGTAAATCTTACTGAAAACCCCTCATAACATGATACAACATAGGTAATAGATTTCGAACTATGAGGTGAATAAAACAAAAAGCTTGTGAATAATGAGAAATGCCAGTTTCTATTTTTCAAGTTTTATTTTTTATTTCAGGACTAGCTTTTGCCCGCGGCTTCGTCCGCGTATTTTGTCTTTATCATCATATCGGGTTCTAAGCAATGCTTCAACCCGGGATGATGAAGAATAATATCAACATTTAAATTAGACCATCCGCACAACTCGACACAACTGTGAAAAGCGCATAAAAATTCCATCCAGTAGTTTTTGCATAATGCGCGAACAAACTTACAGACAGGCCAAATTAAAAAAATGGTTTGACTTCTATAACTCCCATAAAGTGCTCAACTACTCACTTTAGTATATGTATAGATTTGGCACCTAGGTATGATAGTTGAGAGACCTTTCACAAAGTCCGAGGTCTCTCAAAAACTCACGCTGTAAGAAGTCACGCAGAATAGGAAGTGTGGGCAATTCATACACCGTCCGGAAGATATACTAGCCAATGAAATAAGTACATAGATGAGTAAAATCCGTAATTTAGATATTAGTGGTACACTTAGGTACACCCATAAAGTGCAAAATAAACTAGAATGTGTAATAAAAATATGTATTTATTTGCAAATAAAGTGGAAGGTTACTTAATTTTCGACATGTTTGATGTCCACTTGCAGTACTTATTTTTAAGTAGGTAGTTAAAGCGTAAGATGGGCTTTTGTTAAATTTTGTGAATGAACTTCAGAAATACGACGAAATATTAATAAAATCATGGAACGTAATAACGTCTTATCAAAACTGGTTATACACAATATGGGTGCCGCTTCCACCGTCACGTTTCCAAAACTGGGCTACAAATCACTGGTACGGTGGACCACAACTGCTACAACCACGCAAGCCTTGCTATTTCAAGGTAGCAAGGCTGATATATTAACCTAATCCGCGACATTACCTGTACAGGTGTAGCTGGCTGCATTCCTTCAATATAATTTACATTTTTTTTATTTTTTATTTCTGAATACAAATACATATAAGTAGTCGATGGTATAATACCTACCATATACTTATAATAATTATGATAAGACTGTTCACTTTAATCTACGATTTAATACTCACTGAAACTATGGGAAAACATTGTAAGTGGCGGTTACATCATTAAAGATCATTGTCATTGCAAAATTTAATGATATGGAATTTAATTGCGTGTCATTCAAATTGAAATATTTTTTTGTGTTGAAATTAGATCGTATCGGATAGGCAATAAAATAATTAGTACCAATGTACTTGATAATAAATCAGATAAATTAGGTACAAGTGAATAATAATAATAAAACTATTTCAAAGTATACTAGTTAATTAAAAGGTTATTGAGTCACTTAAGTAAGTAGTCTTAAATAAAAGCTTAGAAAACCGATAAAAAATAAATGATATCATCTTATGTCTGCTTATTTATGTGAACTCCAAACATTGTTTGGTTATCGATGATAATATTAATGATTCTGGTGCAAATTCATACAACAAATAAATACTAAAATTTGGACGTAAACATACAATAAATGCTGGTTGAGCAATAGCCCCGAGTTGGTACAAAGGATTTGCTTTACATTATATCAAATTAGTGTGACCAAATCGCACCGCGCCGTACATGTCGCCAAACAAAAACACGTTACCTAGTTATTTTTGTGCCTTTTTTCGGTATTTTATTTCGTTAGTCAAAACTACCTACTTATTTCTTTTTAGACATGACTAATGTTTATTTATTTTGATGTTAGATTCGTTTTTCTAAAGTGTTTCAAATAATTGTTAAACTTACTTGTCGGCTTTATTCTATCAGGTAATAAAGCCAGATTACTAGGCTTCTGGAGTAGCTCCTGGAGCTCCGGCTGCACGTCCAAATCGTCGTTCCTTGGCTTCATTTTGATGTTTTTATCACAATCGTCCACTAATACATCACTCACAAATTCACCAAGTTTTCACCGATCAAGTTAACGTGCACTAAAACAGCGAAAATCAGGGTGGATTCGCGTCTCGGCGCGGCTAATGCAACCCCAGCTACAGCGCATGGCTTTGAACTGTGCTGAAAGTGGGGTTGGTCTTGTTTATATTTCGCCGCTTTGTTTCTCTAACCCGTTGACGGCATAACGCGATGCTGTAGGCAGAGTCGCGCGGCGACTGAGCGTGATCGCTACGGTCAAGGGTACAGCCGGCGCCGCAGCCTCCGACCACTATCCGCACTGACTTCTGGCTGCGACCATACTGTGGTTGTTGAATGTCGCACTGGCTCATACATTTTGAACTTTTAAAAATACCTAATTCCTTACCCCCGTCCCCTGTATATGGTTGAATACAGAGCTGCACTAAGCACACGTACCTATTAACATCTACCTGCCTTAGTAGTGACTTGCTATCAATTTATAATTATAACACACTCGGAGCCAAAACCAGAGTTAATATGAAGAGGCGTTTTTGTTCTTTTATAAAGGTTTTTCCAAAAAACAAAGTACCTACCATATTTTAAATTTCATCCACTGTACCTCTAGACTATGAGAAATATCTACATTCAATTATACTTGATTATTTTTGCACTACCTAAGTTAGGAAATGTCATTAGTTTTATTAATGTTTACTTTTATTTTCTGTAATAACGTGTCGTATCGCCAGATACCACAGCTACGATCCCAAGTATTTAAGTGGTATCTAATTAGAGCAATAAGTAATACATATTATTAGTCCGAACGTCAATTAATCATATACTTACTTAAACGTCATTTTAATAAATTACCTACGAGGAAAATAAAAACTCATAAAAATACAATGCAAGAGTTTAAAAAATAGACTAGGTAGGTATTTTACTACTCTTATAATTCATTGTGATAAACTACTTACCTTATTGTGGTTTCGATGTCAAATACCACCAGTAAAATACATATTATTATACTTATACATAGATATACTACTAACTAACTTTCCCTCTAAACAAAATGATTCACCTAGTGGCGGATTAACACAAGAGCCGTCAGTAGGCAATTCAAATTTAACCGCCCCTTAAAAAAGTATTACAACTGACAAACGCCAAATTCCTCAATTGGATAGGTTATGTGATCTTACATGTCTGTATAACAACAATTTTAGGCCAAATTTGCCGCTCCCTACATTCTGCCGCCCAGAGCTCCAGCCTACACAGCCTACAGGTAAATCCGCCACTGGATTCACTCACCAAACCAGAGTAAAATAAACGAGAAAAACAGCTATTTCCCGCTTCGAATCGTTTTCTTTATCATCAAACAGGTTCACTCCTAGGTAGGCGGTTAATAAGTTTAATTGTATGTTGTAAGATAAAGTAATAATCAATCACGTTTATCCAATAACTATACCTATGATAAATTAACTATATATCTGCAATATACAAAGGCCAATCTACATATTTTGTTCGATGGTTTGATATTGCCTTGCGTACCTCCCAGCGTGACATCGTTTTATTTATAACACCTGCTTAAGCTGTTTTATTTGGGACTATATGTAACAAATCACTTATATTTTTAGGAAATTTTTGCAAGAACTTAGTTACATTTTCAATATTTTTATACATCAGATACACTTTCAATCAAATGAAATTTGAATACTGAAATTAGGTATTTACTTACATATTTTTTTCTATCTGCTGCGGTCGCTGTGGAGCAAAATATTATAAGTTATACCTGTATTAGTAAAGTTGTATAAGTATCAAAGACTAGTGTTCATTTTCTTCGCTTTATAATGTAATATATAATGTACTTAGTAATACTTTACTAAGTACATTATATTCTAAAGTGGAGTTACTACTCCAACTGATAAGTTCATAAATTTCTTGTTTTTATGAAAAACAAACATCTTTGTTATATCACATTCGTTAAAAAAGTTGGGGCCAGGGGCTTCACCATCTATATCGAGACACACGTAAACGTATTTTGTGTAAATAAACAGTGATGTTTACATAAAATATGAATTTTGACGTATGTACCTACTTAGAGTTGCCACGTATTTCATATATATGTAATGATGCCTACCATTATCCAGTCCGGGATGTCCAACTGCTTCGTCCAACTAATAGGACCATGGGTCTTTACTAAGAGGATGTAAAAATAACATAATTTTAATTTTATGTCAAGTAGGTATATGATGAAACACTTTTCTGTGTATTTTATAGATTTGTGTGTTAAGCCAGCATATGCATACTTATAATACTTAGTTAAAGTATAAATAGGTTAATATCAAAACATTATCAAAAAAAATAAAGGTGCCTACTTACTAAACTCAACTTTAGTATGTTCTACGTTCATTAGCTATTTCTTCGACCTCAATCTCTCTCATATATTTAAACAAAGAAAGAATCGTCGCAGTAAGTAAAAGTAGTAGGTACATGAGGAATACTTGGGTCTTTTAGAATAAAAATCTGCATAGGTCGTACATTACATTTGGCTCGGTAAAAACTAGAACATTTTAAAAATATAAGAAACCGTAACAAATAGTCTTAAAAGTCGAATATGACATTTTCCAAAATTTATTTATTTATTTCTCTGGCAGGTCAAACCGTGGTAACCCAACTCGCAGACATTTTTACCGCAGATACACTTGTGGGGCTCATTCACTTTCTACCCCAGCCTAAGTCCAATCACTAGGGACAAAGTACAGTTGTCCAAAAGTGTTCCCAGATAAGCTGAAGGAAACTGATTACTAAATACTTATTATATCTAAGTATGTATGTTGTATTTTTAACCTTTTTTATTTAAATTTTCGTATACGAAGAAATAGACCTCACTAAAGGTTTTACCTTTAATATTTAACATAAGTACATTAATATTTTTTGAAAGATCATTATTTGAGTAGATGTTATTAGATACAATATTATAATGTATCTAATGATGCATAAAATTAATGGCATAAATGTTCCATCGTGATACAAAAACCTTGGCAAAAAAACAATGTTTTGTGAATTCAGTGACGAAAACATGAGCATGACCAATAAACATAGTAAATGGGACTATTATTCTGAAATACAACCTGCCTTCCTTGATGATTTTGCAAAAGTTTATATTTTTAGCGTAGGTACTAAAATTAGACTACTTTTAAATTTTATAGGCGCTAAACTTTGTTAAGCCTAATTCTGTTAATTGATACCCATAATTTAATCCAGAGTATTAAACTTATACATAGTACCTAATAAATATAATTTAAAAAATAACCATAAGATATTCTAACGTAACCTTTGCCGTCGATCAACTAAACGAAAAAAATACGTACCTAAATAATCATAGATGAAGGGCGGCGCACGTACTTAATGGCCAGGAACACAAGACCATAAAGTAAAATCAATAAGAAGGTTTAAGCCAATATATTTTGTGCAACTTGATCTTCGTCAATCGCTGCACTGTACGTATTAATTTCGAAGAGTTCCCTCGATTTATTCAAGGTCCCATCATTAAATCCTGGAAGTACTTAGTGACCATGGGATGGAAATTGAACCAACTTAAAAAATACCCTTTAAAATTGAAGTCGTTTAAAAATTATAAGTACCAAAAATTACAAATAGATAGCAGATAGTTATCTGTATTTTTTAACTGGCCCGCAAATCGATATCGCGCAGAAGCGTACCCAGAGGGCTGGAAGCATTACCAAGTTGTGCGAAGAATTTAACAGTCACCTGGTCATTCGACAACTTTCCAGCTTTTTGCACAAAAAACTTTGAAAACTAACTGCACAGCTTTGTGGTCAGAGTTTCAGGACTACCGTAAAAATATCGACAAGCGTAATTTTGTCAATTGATGTCCTTGATAATATGTATATCATAGCATAAAACAAAGTAGCTTACCGCATCTGTCTGTTTATAAGCTTTCTTCTTTTAAACCACGTAGGTTTAAAAGAAACAGATTTTAATACTTAACGGATTTTGATAAAGGTGTAGGTTCACATACATACAAAACAGCCAATTAGATCGTGCAAAGCTGGCTTCCTAAATTTTTTTCGATGCCTTGGTTTTGGATGGCTTCTTATAGGTACTAGAAGTATTAAATAATCTGTGTTATAAGGTAAGGTTAAATGTGCAGAACTCTGAGATCCTCAGTTTACTGTCCTATAGTGAGTTTTACAATCTAAGCGCGAAGAGAGACAAATTACACATTTAATATTTTATAGATTTTATATCAAAGGACTCAATAGTGGTTTTATTCTACTAGGATACTAAAATAATGATTATTCATTATGCATATTAGTAGTCGTTTAAAAATTCTAAAAAAACAATCCTAATATCTACAGACAAAATACCCAATATATTAACCTCACTAATATCAAATACGTGGATAGTATTATTATAAATTCTCTGATCTGTAAGGGTCTATAGCAAGTCTCTCAGAAACCTATGTAGTGGACGATAATTAATTATTATAGGTGTAAAGTTCTTAATTACTTAGCGGTCGGGTGTGGTTAACCTAAGTCTTTGGTACCTACATAGTACCCACACCTAAGTAGATAGGTCTATCTATGTTTTTAGGGTTCTGTATAGAAAGAATAAAACGGGACCATATCAGTAAGACTCCGCCGTCTGTCCGTCTGATAATAGGCCGTATCTCAGGGAACCGTGATATAGTATTTCTGTTGCTGCTATAACAACAAATAATACTAAAAAATAGAATGACACACATACAACAAACGTCATTTTATTGCCGTTTTTTACTTAGACTAGCTGTCCGTCCCGGCCTTTCCTCAGGATTCACACTATCTATTGGTGAAAACCGTACAAAAATTCGTCTCGTAGTTTTGTTTTTCTCGTATTGTTCTCGTAGTTTGCGCTTATACAAACAGACGCGAGAGGGAAACCCCATTTTGAAATATATAAGGATAATGATACTCGCTTCAGACTCGCACTTTTTACTACCACAACTAACACCTCGTTGTCCGATGGCTGGATGGGAAATAAATAATTTACGTAGTACCAATTTACAATTTAACGGATATTCTAATTTTAATCGATAAATATTTTATACTTTGTGATATCATAGCAACGATAAATATGCAAATGCGATGGAGGCAGTGATTTGTTACCCAGTTGTACGGGATTTCCCAATAGCCGGAATGTCACATTTAGTTGGATATGGTAGAAGGAAAACGAATCTTTCGTAAAACGAGTTTCCTTAAAAAGTGGAAAACAGAAAAGGGTTATCACGTCAATGCACTGATATTATTTCTATTAGATGCGGTAAATCGGTTTTGTTGACAACCAAAACCCGTATTTGTGACATAACATAGATAGTACCTATTTATTTCAATAGCTGTATTCTATACATATAAATCAACGCCTAGTAAAAACAAAAAGCAAAACAATAGGATGAAAAAAATTGGAATATACCTCAACTTGTAATTCTTGTTAGTTAAATTTAGTAGCATACAAATTTTTCGATTTGAATATCTACCTAGGTCAAATTAAGATTTTACACTCTCACCTCCCGGTTTCATTCTTCGGCTGCGAAGCTACAATGCCTACAGTCTATAATTTTTTTTTTCATCTTGAAGATTCGGGTCAAGGTTACTGAATAAATAATATAAATATTTTTTTATTTAACTGGCCCTGTTCTAGCGTGAGAACCACACACCCGGTCGAAATCAATCCTTTCCTATTTTCCACTACACTATTTTCGAAAGAAATGAAAACATGATGAAGAATGAAAGGACATATAATATTATATATTATTTTACAGCTTGTGGTGACTTTGCTGCTCTCTTTGCTATCTTCTTTTTCAGAAGCATCTGTTTCCTTTCTTCTGGTGTTTTCTTCAATCCCTTCATCTTCCGAGTCTGCAATTTGTTGATGTCCTGCTTGCCCATATGAATACGACCCATTTTCGAACCAAAAGCGTCTCGCGATATGTTTTTCTTGACGCCAGATTTTGTTTCTTTGGGAATTCTGCAAGCCTCTTTGAAAAGATCGTCTGCCGCCAACTTTGTTCTTCTCAGTTTGAAATCAATTGAGGGTCCTGTAACAGATACATATCATAGTGTAAAAACATCCATAATGTAAATGATAAAAAAAGAAAACAATAGACGATTACTGTCTTCAATACTATGGTATTTTCCAGCTGCTGCAAAAAGATACATGAATTACCTAGTCTTTTCAGAAGGGGCCAAGCCTAAAAACGCTGGCTTGACGGTGTCCAGGAGGATATGTGCAACTAAAGACACCAAAAACCATATGAAGTGGAGAAGAAAAGTATGCAAGCATATCTTGCGCTCTGCTACATTATGGCTGAGGAAGAAACAGGGAGAACTCAGATGGGAGAGAGAGAAAGAGAGAGAGATATGATAATGAATGATCTTACCAATCTCTTCAAGTTCAACTCTTGGTGTGCGTTGTCCACTTTTCTTGAGGGATATTCTGTATGAACGCAAATAGATCATGCCATCATCTGTAGCTGTGAAACTAAGCACATGCTCTAAACCTTGCAGTCTTATTGTTTCAACCTAGAAAATATATATTTATTTTATTGTGTATGTTATATGTGTAATTATATGACATGTGGAATTAACAATATATTTGCTATAATTACCCAAGTTACAAACAAAAACAAGTTCATCAAAAAAAATTAAGAGACCATATATTACACCTAACAATATTTCTCTTAATTGCTTTAAAATCAGTGTTATTAAAATTTATATGCTTCTTTATTTTCAGTGCCAATAAATAAAAAACAAATCCAAATATACCTTTTCTCTATAGAAGAAGTCAGTAAACAAAGATTTAAGTCTTTTCAAGTCTTGATTTAAATCCCAAGCTGGACCATTGAATAAAAGACATGGCTTCAAACCGGCCAAGACCTTCATGTTGTGGAACTCTTCCATAGACTTGTAGTTCTCAGCTCCAAGCTCTATCATGTCTAAGATGTTGTAGTTAAAGGTCCTCCCTAATACAATGTTGTGGGGCCGTTTTTTACTGTGTGAACCAACTCCAAATAAAGCTGCTTCTTTTTTGTCACATAATCTGAAAAAAAAGTAACAATTATACCGACAGAAAATGCTTCATGTTTGATGGTTTTAAATAATTTTAGAGTTGAGAATACTTGGTAGATTAGTCTGTGTGTAGCTGCAGCCTCACAAAATTTTGCAGTTAAATTATACTTATATCATTTATTACCAAAATGTTGCAACAATGTAAGAAAAAATGCAATAAAAATTCTAGCTAGGTTGGAAAATAATTGAGTAACTATTTAATCCTGGTGTTGTAATAAGAGGTGGTAATTTAAAGTGTACTTACTTTTCTATAAGAGATGCATCTTCAAAAGGAACGAAGTCATTTTTACGGTTAAGATAAACCGCATCGGGCTTTTTAAAATCATAGATATCCTTTAACAAGCTCCTAGTGCGTTCTGATGGATTGCGTCCTTGCATAAACATGCATTGTTTTGGGCCTTCAACTGGCTTCGGTTCCTTAGCTTGCAAAACTTTCTTGCCCTTTCGAGTAGTCGGTTTCCTGAAAATGTTAAGAAACAACCATGAAATAAAAATATTTAAGACTTAACCTCATAATACTAAATGAAAAGGTATAAAACCTAAAAAACCCTTACTTTATTCTTTGCATGACAGGCATTTTATTCTCATGTGTTTCTTTATCAAATTAGATATTTCAATAAATTAAATTGAAATTCTATCGACGGAGCTAATATCCTAAACAAAACAAACACGTGGGGCAACCAGGGAAAGAAACTTATGGTTGAAAACTTGACACCTTGACTTGACACTGATGACAATGACAGTGACGTTGACCACCATCGACGGTGACCATACCGTGACGTAGTTAAAGTGCTGTGAGATACAGCAATAGTTAGACTATGGAAGCATAGTTACTACTACTACGAGATCGCTGATATACTGAAAAAGCGTAACGTGTTGATGCCCGAATTTTGACAGGGGGTGAACGTATTTCCAGGCATCCTAGTGTGTAATAATGTAAATTTAGTCAGTCTATAATCAATCATATTCTGAATTTTGTATATAATAAGGCAAAAGATATATGTTTATATTTTCATTAGACATATGAACTTTATTTTGTCAAGAATTTACTTCGACGACTTATTCAAATAAGGTTTGGCAACGACCCATTTTTCAATATTATTTTAATAAAAATTGAAATTGACCTCCGTAATCAAATGGTTATGATTATTTATATCACTAGTACATACATCTGTCTTGTTTATTCATACATCTATAGTTTATGGGAAATGTTAAAAAAAGTGCTCATTTGCTCAGTCAAGTGATAAAATCCTCTTTGTGCTCAGTGCCCACATCAAGGATAGGAGCGCTCTAGGTATAAGCTCTATATTCAGTAGCGTTGAAATAGGCAGAAAGAATTCACGATTCTTCTTTCAAATTACGTCGTTTAGTAGGTATGAACATCATAGATTTGGGTCCGCGCGCGGGCCCGATGTACATTAAGAAAAAAACACGTTTTTTTTTAGGTTTATAAAATCCACAGAGTGAAGTATTTGTCTTGTAAATTTAATGTCTGTGATAAAATCACTTTTTATTACATACTAGTGATTATGGTAATTTCACAAAGAAAAATTATATTTTTTTTGTACTACTTACCTACCTATTTGTAATTTTTTACAGACATTATGATTATTCTATCTCATTAGGTTCATAACTAATGTTATATAGAAAATAACATACCTAAATAAACATGAAACTTAAGTAAATAAATAAAAATTGTGGACAATTTTTTTTGGTAAAAATAATTAAATTAATAGTTACAGTCTCACTAAATGGTTGCAACTTGCCTACCTGTCTGACCTTCTAAGCTGGTTTACATGATCACTGATAATTGTTTTGATAAAATAAGTAATAATATATTTTGTAGGTACCTAAGTTATAAAACTTTTTTAAAATTTATCTTTCATTTATATGTATCAATCAACGCAACGTAGGTACCAGTTAGGACCCTATTGGGTTTTAGAACCCTAAAAATTTACTAAATTATTAGGATTCTAAAAATTCAATACATTTAGTGCTAAAGTTTTTGAAGCTGATACTGGGATTCTGGAAACGTCCGAGAAAGTGCTGATGCTGAAGTTTTAAATTTAAAATGTACCTAAACTTATTACTTATGCTTATCCTTAATGTTCACTTTTAAACTAATACAATGACACGTTGTTCGTTTTGATATAATATTTACCATGTAGGTTTTTTTTAATATGGCCAGGACCGAACCACAAAACAAACTTATATAAAAAATAATTACAAAACACGCGAAGTAGGTACCTACACCGATTTATTTTTGAATAATCTCTTAAAGTTATGCACATTGTTAAATGTCTATATATATTGTGATAATTCTATCTATAATCATATCATCGACGATTATTGTTACAAGCATTCTTGTGAACTCGAAGTGGTGGCTGAAGATTTCATGTTCTTTGCTTTTTATTCTTGTTTTGTTTTTTATTCTGTGTGGGAATAGGTAGAAATGTATGTGTGTGTTTTTTAATAAATGTAATTACTATTTGATTTATAAAATTACGATGCCATTGAAACCCACAGTTTACAAAGAAACCCATGCAGCGAATGCATGGGTTTCTTTGTGAAAAATGTTGCGGAATCTAAATAAATGCCATATAATATATGCACAAGGTCAGCCGAATTTTGAATAATAATTAACCAAATTAAATTAATTTACGTCATAAGACTAGAGACAATAGATTAAATATATTTTTGTCACAAATATAAATATACCTATTAGGATAAATTACACAGATTCAGCTAGCCCCAAAGTATGTTCTAGACTTGTGTGATGGGATACTAACTCAACGATACTATATTTTATAACATATACATATATAGATAAACATCCAAGACCCGGGCCAATCAGAAATTTTTTCCATCATGACCCGACCGAGGATCGAACCCGGGACCTCTCGGTTTAGAGCACTTACCAGTGCGCCAACGAGGTCGTCATTACTTTAATTACTTACAAAACCATTACATAAAAAATAATTACTTAATTGTATCAAAATATTTATTCGGAAGATTTTGTTAGATTCGGGGAAACCCTCTACCTAATAGTAACGTATCAACAAACAAAAAAATAATTTTAGCGTCTTCGGAACCGGTTCGTATAATTAGACGATTCAAATCCCCGTTTTATAGAGACCGATAGGAGCCGTATTTCTATAGACTTAAAGCAGAATTTCGTCAAGATGTGTAAGGATTGATTAGGTTTTCTTCAAGACGCAAGATATTTAGTGACGACGACAGAGGGTTGGTGGAACTCGGTTTGATGATCATCTATATACAATGGTCGTTCCCGAGGACGGCCAATCCGTGTTCGAGCGTGGCGGGGACCGCTGCGGTGCACGATTGCGGAGTGCTCTCGCCATTTGTGTCATTTTGATCTCTATTTTTGAAAACTTTTGTTAAGTTACCAGAGAAAAAATATACAAAAGTAAGTACTCCTAATTTTGATTTTTTACAACGGAACGCTTTTCTTTTATATATGTGTACGCTTATGTGTTGGGGTTGGTTTACTGACTCTACAGTTGAATCTATCATACATTTATTTAAGGAAGGAAGTATACTTAGTTTATACCTAATAAACTTAAAAAAAAAGTAAATAAATATTACGTAAAAGTAGGTAAGTACTCGTGAAATTTTTCACCAATTACATTTAATTATAACGAATTTTTATCTCACGTCAAAATTATTATTATATATATATTTTTTACTAGATATTGAATTTTGAAATAAAATATAGCTTATAGCAATTCTAGACAATGTACCTTTCTAATGGTGAAAGAGTTTTTGAAACCGGTTCGGTAGTTTCGGAGGGGTGTTCTCCGAAACTCAAACATATAAACTCACAAACGAATAAAGATGTAAGCCTATTAATAATAATAGTATAGATAAACTTATTATTTTTAAGAAGACGGTATAATAAAATGCATCTATTAACTTAATAGAAACATAGGTATATCGTTACAATACGTATCTTTAGATTTTAGTATAATTGAAATCACATAGAAAAGATACCACTCTTAATTTTTCTAATTACTTAATATAGTACGTAATATATTTCAAGTTTTAAGTGTAATATAGAAATATAGCCTGTAAATCATGGAGATGGGACTAAGAACATCGTAATAGCTTCCCTAGTGTCATCACCATCATGATTCAGTCATTAAAGCAAAATTTTAAACAAAGTTTTTTTGTATTGGACACTCGTAAGGCAAAAGATTTTACACTTAGTTAATGTTATGGGTAATTGTGCTCATGTTTTGGTACAGCCGTTCCCCATTGTTTTCGCAGACGATTGATTCAATACGGGGAAGGTTCGTCACAATGGTATTCATCAAGAATGGCCAGTTTGATATTTAGAAATAACTGATTAAGTAGATTATGTGGCTTGTCCTTGATCTCTATCTTCAAGGAAGTCCTGTTTACAGATAAACTTACGATAATTTGCAAATGATGTTATTGTTTACCAAACAGTCATTTCTGAGCACTAGTTTAGTATTTTAGTTTGTAAACACACAACGATTGTAAAACTGTTTAAATTTCATTTTTAAGCAACAAAATTGTATTGTTCCTAAAATAGCAGATTGGTGCTGTACTTAGTACAAGACGACACGACAAAGTAAAGTTAAGTATAAGTAAGTACTTAACTGTTATTGCCGCGGTTGAACTAATCTTAATTTTGTTCTGTGCGGTACATGGGTCTATGCGTGTATTTTTCAGTTTTTTGTATTATTATGAGCCATGTAGTTGTATCAGAATGATTACCAACAGGAATGAGTATGTTTATTTGTGTGTATCTCAAAAACGGGGTCTTTCTCACACGACCTTTGAACTTTACTTATCAGATCAACTGTCTCTAGTAGGTACCTAACGTAAATTTTAATAAAGTTTCATCATTATTTATCGCGTCTATCTTATTTATTGGGTTATCTATTTATACGAATTATGCCTAAATTTCGATATCCGGAAATAGGTACATAACCTAAATGTATAAGCATGTCACATAAAGACATTGCCTTACGTTCCAAATAAATGGCTTGGTCGATAATGCTCTCATATTTATCATGTAACTAATTAACTTAAAGTATAGTTTAATATATAAATTATTGTAAATGCTAACCTTAGATTAATAAAAAGTATTACTAACATGAATTACTGAAATGTACCTACCTATAGTGCACATAGGTCTTCATTTTTAGAAAATAACTAATTTACTTGCTAACTCTTATAAGCTCTCCAATTTCGAAAATGGGACATTATCGAAAACAGCAATTCCGCGAGTAATTGCAGTTAATAACAGAAATGGGGTGAATGCCCGGTCAATGTAGTTTTCCATCATTACAAATAAAGGAGGTTGCGAGAAGGAAAAAACCCCTCCAGCCACATTGGCAACTAAGCGTGAAATACATAACTTGATAAGTCAGAAAGCAAAAATAAAAAAGTACCTAAATACAAAATTTTAAATTTAAGATATCCCCTTCCGGAGTTTCTGACATCATCTCATCTGTTAGAAAAGAACACACATTTTCCAAACATAGTAGCTAAGAACAATCTCGGTTAAATTCTCTTTCAAATAAAAATAAATCGATGAAAATCTGTTTAGCCGTATGACAGTGGACAGACATATAGATACAGAACACGTTAAACTTATTACTAACTTCTGTTGTCGGGGGTTAAAAAGGATTTCGGAGCCCTGTCGGAGCGGTGTGCTATAAAAGATCAAAACAATTGGGTACTTACGATCCACTTTCATATAGTAAATTAAAGATATTAATTATTTGAATACCAATGTCAAAAAAGTTCTGAATGCCCACTAAATAAGTATAGTTATTAATTAACTGACATTTTATTAATTATTGAAGAAAACTAAAATAAGTACAATCTTGATTTTTCTTTACCTAGGTAGGTACTTAACTAATAAGCAAATCTTTGTTTATTTTTTGTAAGCATTTATCAATAACATTTTTTTTATAGCAACAAATATTAATCGAGCGTGTTATCACTTAATTAACTTACATTATTTGTTATCTAAAAACCAGATTACATATGTTTGAACGAGTTAAATCTAATTTATATACTTAATAACTAGACATTTTATGATCAATCAAAAAAACATGATTCAAGTACCAATAAAATAAAATAAGTAGTTACTTGAGGTGAGGGATGAGGCAGACATGAACAGAAAAATCATTTGAAATCAGAGCTTCTGAAAGAACCATGACTAAAAAGTATCTAACAATATTAGGACAAATAGGTATACCTGTGTAGGTACCTATTCTCTCTGTGTTTTGACTCCACCCATAAAGCTAACTTTAGTTTCTTTTTCTCGGAAGCGGTCCATGTTGCTTTGTTACTTTCCGTAACAACATAATTTTTCGGGGTCAGTAAAAGATATCTTAAACCCAAGGTCTCAGGGAACAGAGTGCAATCGTATAAATTAAATGTACCTACCTACTCGTAGTTCTCCGATATCGAGTGCAACTACAAGGAGGCTTGGCCGTCTCATATAAGACAAGAATGATAAGGCGGATATATATATAACTGTATATCAAGTTATAATATATGCTGGGGCCTCGAATCTGCGACAGGCAGACTCTGCCGCCCGCTATCATCTCCTCAGCTATCGCGGGTGAATCAGGGGTCAAGTTTTGTTGGAACCTGACTTGTTCATAACTGTTCGGATTTCGTGTCGACTTTATTTAGTCGGAATAAAGCTTTAATTTTTTTTAATTGGTGCCCAGAGTACATTTATAATTTTTATTAAATAATTGGCCTTTGGCGATAATTTAGTAGGTATTATTATACGTATATAAATACGTAGAAAACCTACTAAATGATTGCTTATTGCTATAAGTACCTATTTGAACGAGATAAAAAGAAAAAGAAATATAGAAACAACTGCAAGAATTTGGAGTAGGTTTTACCCAGTAGCAGGACATTAATAGCTAAGAAAAAATAATGTAACTTTGAATTTTTTTATGTTTTATTATAGTTATTTAAATATTCATAATATCAATAACTTAAAGGTGCCCAGTGCTAGATCACTGGTGACTTCTGGATGGATAAGGAATACTTAGGTATGCTTTACTGCTTACTCAATGCGGATTGGTAACACAGTTGAGCAACGGCATAACATGCCTTCCGAAGCACGATACGTATGTAGGTACCATTAAAGACATATTTATTGCAAAAAATATGAGAACATACTATGTTTTACCGTGACTATTTAGTCTATTACTATATACGTAGGTAGGTATATAATCTTCTAATAACACAAGAAAACCAATTAATTTCCTAAGTAGGTAATTCACCGAAATCGTCGCTCAGGAATCATCTAATGGCATAAACAGGAAGACTTGTGAAATGTATCAAAGTAGGTATATAAACTACCACTGACGCGATACTCTGACGAGGGAAAACTATCAGCACGTGCGTGGTTCACGCCCGACACATGCACTTAGGAACATGATATTATCTACTGCGTATCGAGTACATCGTGCAAGGAATGTGACTGACGTGTTAGGTGGACCACGGCTCACACATTTTACACACTTCGCCATAATATAATAAAAACAACAGTAATTTTTATAGCGGCATGAATAATATCATTTTTATCTGATCCGAACTATTAGAGATTTACAAACTGAGAGGGAAGAAATGCTGCATGCATTCCAAGCTCTCAAGGATTTAATAAATAAATAAAAATGGACACATCACACAGATAGAGTAAGCCCCAAATTAAGTTCGAGACTTGTGTTATACATATATACATACTTATTTGATAAGCAGCCAAGACCCAGGTCCGGGCTTGGGATCCTAGACCTCCAAGTAGCAGTCAGGCACAATGACCTTTAAGCTACAGAGATCATCAATTAAATAGTTACCTATATAAATTGTGTAAATGTATTAACATCACACAACAAATACACAAACAAAGCTAGTGATGACACAAACGCAGCTTGATCTCGTATGTTGACCTGCACATGCGTTACTTTCCAGTTAAACTTTGTCCTATTCTACTGCGAATTTTCATTATCAGCGGCTACGCTATCGTTAAAGTTATCTCTTACATGAGCTATGGAAATTCTTAGAAATTTATAATTGTTAAGTAATAACTATAACTGTAACTAATGGTAAATTACGTAACAATTAATTAATGAGAGAAGGCATCCTGGATAAGAGTCTAACGAACGAGTCCAGAAGAAGCTAACTAAGCTTTGTAACTCAGGTTACATTACTAAAAACCTACAAAATACTTTTGACTTGTAGTTCTGTCAAATCCGAAATTTGTATATACTATTCTTCTTTTCAGTGTTGGAGAACCAAACTAAGGACGCTGAGAGTCAAAAAGCGAACGAAGATCCTCTGACGAGGGCCATTGGCGCTATCGGCAAATGGCAGATATGGATATGCTTCGTTGTGTTTCTGGTGAAATTCCCGGTAGCCTGGCACCAAATGAGCATCATCTTCCTAGCGCCGCCGATGAACTTCACCTGCGCTGCAGAGCAATCCAACCACTCCATCTTCGACAATGTCTGCCATGCCAACTGCACAGACTATAAATATGATCGAAGCATTTTCCAAGAAACCATAATTTCTCAATGGGACCTAGTATGTGATAAAGAGTGGTTGAAGAACCTGACACAAACATTTTTCATGTTGGGCATCCTTGTCGGAAATATGGTCTTCGGTCACCTATCTGACAGGTCAGTAATTCTAATAAAAAAACTCACGTGGGCAAGCCAGCGGTGCTTCAACATTTATTGATATTCCGAATAAATTGGCACATCCTGCGGCCGATTCAACAAGATAAATCATTCAGGGGATCCGGACGTATGACTTTAAAAGGCTATTGTCCCATTTATACTTCTTGAACTACGACATACTATTGTGGTTATTCTGTGCCCAAAATTAGGCGCTTATCTTCTTTTCTCATGATGACACTTATATTAGTACCCAAATAGGTACTTTGGTTACATTGTTAGATTTTATTATTATAGAAGGAAGCACTACTGCGGCATTTTATTACCTGTTCCATTTCTAATATTGGAAATGTGACTGGGAACCATAACTATATAACCTACTTTAATTTACATTATATTTATAGATAGTTTAGTGTTGTTTTGTTTAATTACAGTTGTACATAGAACCTTATTCAATTTACAGATATGGACGACGAATGCCTTTCCTGGCTGCTGTATTCCTGCAGCTAATATCTGGTGTGACCACATCATATTCGGTCAACTGGTATATGTTCACGACACTGCGATTCCTATTGGCCGTTGCCACTGGCGGCACTATGGTAACCAGCTTTGTCCTGACCATGGAACTAATCGGAGCTAAATACAGGGAAAGCGTTGGGATCATTTATCAAATACCATTCAACTTGGGACATCTAACGTTGCCTCTGTTCGGTTACTACATCCGTGACTGGCATCACTTCCAGCTGGCTATATCTGTACCATCAATTTTATTCCTGAGCTACTACTTCTTGTTGCCGGAATCGCCAAGATGGCTATTGACTGCGGGTAGAACTGACGAAGCTGTGAAAATCATGGAAACAGCTGCCAAAAGGTTCATATTTATTAATTAATGTACACCAACATTATTTACATACAACATTCGACACAAAGCACATAAAATTAAGTTCTAATGTAAACACCAATGACAGGTATACACAATGTTCACCATAGATTTCTTATTAACTATTCAAATTTTATTAAAATATAAATATGATTATCAATCCTTGATGAGGTTGAGCAACTTATGTTTAAATACTTTCAGGCTATTGTCAAATATATCCAAAACACCCGAGATAAGATTTAACTGACAAAACACCGAGATGAGAATTGATAATTGATATTTATGGATAATTGATAATTTTAGATTATATTTTTTAAATAATATTAACACATTAATAAAGTCGATGTTCAATTTTTATTTTCCTGGGGGTCTGATTAGTACTGAGGTGGCTTTGCAATTCATTATGAGTAGGACTTACCTACTCGTCTAAACGCGGGAGACGGGTGTCAAATATTTATTGTTATTTAACATTGTTAACAATGTCGGCTATTGACTTCAAGCATGTAAAACACTTCGTTTTATATTCATACATACAGTGTTAAACTTTATGTACTTACTTACAAATAAAAAACGCGTGGCTATGTTGAACCTCATACTTAACTCATTGAATTGGATTCGGGTAAACTTATGTAATTAATGAATCAATGTTGGTTTACAGGAACGGGCTTCCGGCAGAGAACATCTCATCGTCGACGCAGAAGATGGTTGATGTCAGCAGCAAGCCGGAGCAGCATTTGTCGTTCCTGGCACTGTTCCGGACGCCGCGACTGCGCGCGCGCACCCTCGCCATCTGCTTCAACTGGTTCGTCTGCGGCCTCTGCTTCTTCGGCGTCTCGCAGTACATCGGTCATGTTTCCGGCAACATCTTCACTAACGTTGCCATTTCCGCTGCTATACAGGTAAATATCATGTTTGAAGAGGTTGCTTAGATTAGAATTAGATAAATATGGTTGCATTGTATGGTTGCATGCAGACAAAGTCTCCTTATCCCTCCATATCACCAATGCCCAAGTAATAAACATTAAAATGACTTATTATAATTATTTTGATATAGGGGGACAATTACCAACGCTGATTTAAATATGTATGTGTTGTTAAGAAATATATATTATTTGAACTAAATAAAATACCTATTTTTCGAATTCCCAATATTTGCAGTAATTATTTTTTTTTTACTTTCAGGTTCCTGGAACACTGGTCTCAATTTACGCCAATAGAGCTCTTGGTCGCAAGATCACATTGATTAGCTCCAACTGCATCACCGGCATCAGCTGCCTCCTTATAATCGTCATTCCTCACTCGGGAGCGAGCCACTTGACGCTCGGCTGCGTAGGACTATGGGGAATGAGCATATCTTTTGCCACTGTATACTTATACGCTGGAGAACTGTTCCCAACAGTTGTAAGGAACTCCGGAGTAGGCTTGTCATCAACAATAGCTAGAATAGGATCCATGGTTGCTCCTTTCGTAGCAACTTTGTCTCATGCAAGTCCGTGGCTACCACCTTTGACTTTCGGGATAGTGCCTCTTATTGGTGCAGGACTTTGTGTCATATTACCTGACACACGCGGTAAGAAGCTGCCTGATACATTAGAAGAAGGAGAAGAGAAAATATGAAATATTAAAATTACGATTTGGAGGCTAGTTTATTTGTAATTTAAATGTATATTATTTAAAGTATTCATTGTGTTCCTGTATACGCTAAAATACAAAATAAATGATATTAATTAGGCAGAGCTAGATAGAAGTGAATGTTTTAACTCGAATTTACCAGTGACATAGCATTGAAAGGGCAGCTCGTTCCGGCCCCGCGGCCAGGCTGTTGTGAGATTCAGAGAGACCATTGTTATACCTACTATTTTTACGTGCCTACTTTATTATTAGATACGTATCAAATGTATATAAGTGTATGAATGTGTATAGGCTGTGATAAATTATAATTAAATATAACTTTTATATATACCTACTTAACAGTTTTTCATTACCTACCTCACATTTATTCAATAGGATGTAGTTTATTAAAATAAAGTGGCTATGTTTCATCCCACGGGTGTAAGCATCATCAAGGACATCGCTATTAATCCCCAAAATCCCTATTCATGACCTCCTTTATGAATCTGTCATTACTCGTATTGTTTAATAGAAATATGTATTGAGTGTTAAAAAAATGTGTTGTAATTATTTTATCAACGTTAAGATTATCGAATACATCCATAAAGATAAATAACCCGATGATTATACGCACGCGACGACGCGTCGCGACAGCTTGTCTAAACAATCATTTAGTCTTCTGGAACAAGACAAGACTAACAATACCATATTTCAGTGAATAGCTTATCTGTAAAGTACGTTACTTTTACTATAAAAAAATTAAAACTTGATTATTGAATGAGCATTAATAGTGTAAAGGCATAAGGGAGTATCAAGTATAACCAAGTGAAGTGGAAATGTCAACTGAAGATGGTATAGAAAAAATTGTTGGTCGATTTGGAAAGTACCAGACGTGGATATTATTCTTGATTTCGATTGGACGGCTACCAACAGAATTTCAGCTGAATATCGTCGTATTCCTCTTGCCGGGAGTTGAATACCAATGCTTGGATAGTGATGTGAATGCAACCAATCATTGTCCGTGTGAAAACCCAAAGTATGACCAAAGCTCAATAGCTAGTTCCGTTGTGACAGAATGGAATCTGATTTGTGATAGAGTATCTCTTGCCAGCTTGGCGCAGTCCATAATGCAGATCGGAATTCTAACTGGAAGCCTCATATTTGGTTATGTTTCAGACAGGTTAGTATAATTTTTAGGGTTCCGTACGTCAAAAAAATAAAAATCGGAACCCATATTAGATCACTCGTGTGTTCGTCCATCTTTTCACAGCCAATTTGCTTCGAATCTATTACACCAAATCAGGTGAAATTTGGTAAGATGTGAGTAAATAAATATTTTTTTGACAAGGGAAATTATGAAATATATTAATCACTTTAAAAGAGAAAATTTGGATAGATGGCGCTAATGTTATTAAATTTAAATAATTCTACAAAAATTAGATAGATGTCGCTTTCAATGTTGTATTTATTTTAAAAAATGTTTACATATCAATAAGTAGTACTGTAATACAGAAACTCATATGGAGTACACGAGCGTGACACACATAGCGTTGCTAGCAACAATCCTTAATCTCCGGACACTACTAAGCCTGAAATTTTGAATAACACAAAATATAGTTCATTGCTTGTAGATTACAGAAAAACTTATAATAATTCAATAAATTATACGTAAACCCTCTTCGCTCGAGTTCAATTCGCACTTGACCGGATTTTTGTTTTCACGCACCAGCAATTTCTTCAGCCAGCAACTTTGACTTTTAGATTTTCAATGGATTAAATAATATAGAGTGAGATCTTTTTGATTGCATAAAATATTTTTATAATTGTGTATGTATCTGTTGTTAATATATTTATAAATGCTTATCTAAGTATTTCACATTTGTATTATGTTCTTACAGATATGGACGTAAACTTGCCGTACTCCTCTCTTTATTTCTCGAGGCTGCCTTCGTCGCAATGTCCGGCTTGGTCCCAGAATTTTGGATGTTTTTGGTCTGTCGCTTCTTGATTGGAGCTGCAGTGGGAGGAACAATGTTGTGCGGTTACGTCTTATTTATAGAACTTTGTGGAAAATCATTTAGGCCATACGTTATTGGACTTCATGAAATATCATTTATTTTGGGATATCTTCTACTGCCGATCATTGCTTACTTTGTTAGGGATTGGAGAAATCTTCAATTGGTGACTTCGGTGCCGTGGCTAATGGTTATAGTTTATTATTGGTTAATTCCTGAGTCTCCCCGTTGGATGATTACTGTGGGCAAAAGGAAGGAAGCAATTACTCTTCTTGAATTTATTGCCAAAAAGTAAGTTTCACTTTGTTTTAACAATACTTATATGCTTGTACAATATAGTAAATATATAATATAAGTATAATTCCCTAACAGTTTTTCCTCTTATTTACTAGGAATAACCGACCGACGGAAAACATCGAGCACATTGTCGATGAAATGGAAAAGGAAACTATGAGAGAAAACCAGAAACCTGCCTCATATGCAGATCTGTACAAGACCCCAAACATCAGATTTTATACAATTGTGACTGCGTTCATATGGATGTTCTGTTCACACACATTTTTCGGAGTCAACCAATATATCGGACGTTTACAAGGAAATATATATTTGAACGTAATACTTTCAGCAGTTAGCTTGACTCCTGGGTTAATCCTTGTAGTTTTTGCGACATTGTATTTAAAACGAAAAGTTAGTGTAGTAACTAGTTTTAGTGTTGCCGCTGTATCTTTGCTTGTTTTCATATTCATCCCAAGTAATATGGAATCACTCACGTTAACTTTTGCCATTATAGGCCTGATAGGCGCTTACACATCCTTTGTTCAAGTATATTTGTTCACGTCTGAAGTATTTCCAACTGTGATCAGAAACACTGCATTAGGATTTGCCTCCATGTTTGGTAGATTCGGAGGTTTCATTGCGCCTTTTGTGGTTAACCTGGGTATAGAGTGGGTGTCTATTTTAATATTTAGTGGAGTAGCTTTTGCAGCTGCCTCTTTGTGTTACTTGCTCCCAGAAACAAAAGATATAATACTTTTGAATTCAATTGAACAAACTGAAAGTCAAAATGAGAATATTAAAGCTCCCACCAATAGCACAAATGATAATAAGTAGTTTATGTTTTGATTAAATCTATTTTTTTCGTCTGTTTAATACCTTATGTAGCTCTCTGTACTTATTTATGCTTCATGAAAGTTCTCTTAAATAATTATTTTCACTGCGAATAAATACCTACATTTACGAATGAAACAATTCACGTAAGTCATTGTTATTTAAAACTAACTAAATGAATCGTGTATAAAACATAATACTGATCGATAACAAAGATATCTAAAATAGAAAATAAGACAGTAGAAGCGAAACTTTAGAACGTAGCAATTTTATTTTATAATGTTCAAGATATAAATTTCGTTAAAAGCCATCGACATCTACTTTCTTACGAAACGAAGCTTATAAAAGGTAGACATACAAGAAGACATATCTGTTATATATATGTCTGTCAGGAAATGTATATATTGATAAAAAAATGTATATATTAATTATATATTATATGCTTATTCTACATTTATGTTTTTTTTTTCTTTTATCAAATCACAAATAATTTAGATGATACGAATAAAACCTGAACTCCTGAACCACTTTCACTTCCTCTTTTGAAGCAGACCAGCAAACCATTATTTTATGGGATATCAATTATATTTGCCTAGTATTGATATTTTCTTAGTAAGTAAATAAAAGATAAACACAAATTTAGCTAAGTCGACACTCTAAGAAGAAGAATGTTCACTAAGCATCTTGATGTTCTCGGACCAACAAGTAGGTATAGCTATTAATGCTCCTTAATATTTCAGGAACAACCGTTCTTCAGAAGACATCGTCACTATTGTGGATAAAATAGAAAAGGAATCTTTGCGTGAAAATCAGCCCCACGGTACATATTTCGACCTGTTCCAGGCTTCCAAAGTCAGAATGTATACTATCATCACAGCATTTATTTGGACGTTCTGCACTCATACATTTTACGGCGTAAACCAGTATATCGGCCAGCTGCAAGGGAATCTATATTTGAATGTATTGATCTCAGCATTAAGTTTTGTACCTGCATTGATTCTAGTTGTAATAGCTACATTATATCTGAAAAGAAGAGCCAGCGTAGTGGGCAGCTTTAGTATCGCGGGCATATCTTTGCTCGTGTTCATATTTACACCTGAAACTATGAAATGGTTAACATTGATTTTTGCTATCATAGGTCAAACAGCGGCGTATGCTGCTTTTGTACAAATTTATCTTTTTACATCAGAATTATTCCCAACCATTGTTAGAAATTCAGCTATGGGTTTCTCTTCAGTATTCGGTAGGTTTGGGGGATTTATAGCGCCTTTTGTAGTAAATATAGGTGTCGAATGGGGCTCTATAATAATATTTAGTTTAGTGGCTTTCGCTGCAGCACTTCTGTGTTATTTTCTTCCAGAAACAAAAGACAGAGTGCTTCTGGATTCTATTGAACAAACTGAGAAAATACCTAACAAAGATTAACTTAAGTATTAATAAGCATCAAAGTAATTAGACACTTGTGGTAATAGAATCAACTTTATTAAGTACACTATTTTTCTTGGCATTATGGAGAATTCACAGAAGGTGACATGTAATCTGTATTATACTAAACAATTTATTTACTTACTTATATACATTAGAGAACTTAAATTTTAAATTTTTGTAACAACTTGTATTGAATATTTTGAAATCCACCAAACTTCCATGTTATAAATACTAAGGCGAGACTATGGTACGTAACCCAGAATATAAATATTGTACTGTTTAGCATGCCATATATGAAAACAACGTCTATTGCGGACCAAAATATAAAAGCTAATTTCGCATTCTGCAAGGATCTTGGCGTCCTTTCATCTGGTGGCTTGTTGGTTGCACCATCAATAAATTTACCTGGTGAACACATAATATTCAATATAATTCATGATGCTGTAGATCTAATTACTAATACTGATGGATAGTGTGTCAAGGATGGTATGATTTGGAAAGAAATAGCGAATGAAATGGCAAGGAACAGTTGAAATAAAAGAAACTTAGTTACATATTGTGTCGCATAAGTGGCAAAATAAAGATCTAAATAATAAAGATTATTTTTACATTAGTAATTAAGTAAAAACATAATTTATACCTAACCTAAATGTATTTAATAATATAAATATACTTTTTAGTAAAAAGGGCATTTCTAAAGCAGATCGACGTTACTAAGGCAGATGGCAAGATCACAGCCGAATTTTTAAACGTTACATTATCACGCTGATCGTGTGCTTCGCGGCGTCACAAATCCGAATACAAACACGCGAGGATGAGAAAGAGATACTCGTAAGTAACTCGTAAGTAATGTAACTTTAACTAAATTAGTTCGTACTTTCTAGAATTAGTTGGCTAGTATAAGAAAAGACTATTCATATTTACTCACCATTTATATGGAAGTGTCTTAGGCTTATTTCCTTCTCACTCCACCGGTTTTTGAGCCAACCCCTTAAGGCTAGGTCATCTTCTGGTAGTTGCTCAATGGAGTGCCTGTTTCGAAAATAAATTCATAAATAGAATTAACAACCATGTATCAACAGTATCTATAGACATGCATTTATTGACAATATCTAACGTTTTAAATATTCTTATCAAAGAACGCTAAATGATATCTTTTCTTATGGAGTTTAAGCTACTTTTGATATTTTTGATATATTTCATATCTTTAGAGCTTTATCTTAGGTATGTTTATCGCGTGTTAGAGCTATTTCAAACTCCAAATAACCCAGCATTATCATATATGTCAAGCGAAGACTTAGTTTTTCTGCGATAAAAGGTAGTCTCATGTTATTTCTAAAAGACTGGTGTATCTCTATGTGAAATTCGGTTTTTGAGATTATTCGTTCAATAAAAATGGCTATGAAATCTGAAATCGTTGTAGAACATCTACACCCTAAGGAAATATACACTTGGTTCTTTGGTACCAAACTACGAAACGGTAATTTCAGTTAATGTACTAACCACGATCCACAAAAAAGGCGTAAGAAGACGAAAGGAAGAATAGAAATCCTCGGCAAAATTGAGGAAAATTGTGCTGACCAAATGTGACTACAAAAAAGCTAATATTCTCACTTTTTAACATGGAAGTAGACATGTTTTGGGATTCGCCCATACAGTACATCAGCCTCAGTTTGTGCCGGCTTGTCATAAGCAACTGTGACGTCATAAACTGACTTCAGGCCAGACCCTCTGAGCGCTGAGCACAGGGCCACCCAACCAGTAGTGCGAGGGTGAAGCAAGAACTGGAATTTCTGAAAATACATTTAGAATTAGCATCATCTCCTCTACAAGAAGTCCACTGCGAATAATATAATTTTTTTACAAAAAATATTTTTCTTATGCCTCTCAAAGGAGAAAAGGCATTAGAACTGCAAATGCTTCCAATTTTTGTACTGCTGCAATCATTTAATAAATATTTTTTTGTAATAATTATTGGTTAAACCAAGAAGAACGGTATATATCAAAATATCGAAAACATCAAAAAGTTAAATGATAAGGACATCTACCACTATACATATACTTAACTTACTGGTAAATTATTTGCATCCGCAAATTTATCACTGCGGCGTTTATTGTCCTCACTGAGATCTGTTCCCTCGGGGAACAGCACCAGCCTACACCGGTACTGCAACTTTTTGTAGTATTCAACGAATTGCGATAAACTCAATTGGTCCGCGCGCCAATCTCGCTTCACGTACAAGAAGAAATTCAGTTGCATGATCCAACCTGCAATGAAAAATGACATTAATAACAGAGCAATTAACGTTTTTACAACGTAATGCAACTTTCTCATTATGGTTATGATCAATGTCCTACATAGACGTTTCTCTGAAATTACCAATGGTTATCGCAATCAACAATGAGCGTGGACGAATCACGAAGTAACGAGGGAGAAAATTATTTCTTTTTATTAAGGTTATTAAAACTTACCCATTCCAGGTATCATTTTCAGCTCGTCTTTCAACACGAATTTGATTTTTGATTTTCCTCCTGAAATTCTGTCAAAAACATCTCGGCTGTGTTTTTTATCAAGAGATTCTTTACAAGTACAAACGTGTCGAGCGGTGTCTTGCGTGGCGTGGTACAGGGCAATCCAAACGTAATTCCAGTCGACCCTGGTTCGATGATTCATCACTATGATCGTATTTTCATCTGGATCCACATAATCTCCATAATGGTGCAATTGGGTGTTGATACAGCATTGAAACAGCGCCTATAAAAATAACGGAAGATATTATAGTACCTGTTCACAAAACATCTCTGTCTGTGTATTATTCTAGGAGTATTTATCTACGTATGTTATTATGCGACTTGCTTTATTAGCTCAATTACAATTACAAATTTTCTTACCACTGGATATAATTCCCATAGAGCAAATAGTACATCGACAATTTTTCTGTACAGTTTATGATTGACAAACATTATATACATAACAGGGCAGTAAAGAATATAAAATCCTGAAATGATAATAGTTTTAAAACAAACATGAACCATACCATAACATAATCATATCTTTTTAATAATATTATTTCCGTTGACATTTTAGATACACTTACAAACATTATGTATTTATATAGTTATTAAATCAGATTAGTTTGGTTGTCTGTCATTCTTGTTAGTTATTTAAATACTTACCAGCTATGATTGTATAGTACCAGGCAATACAGAGCAAAAGCCCCGCCGCCATGGCGCCTCGGGCTGGGACTGACGCGGGCGGTAAGGAAGCCCTACTGAGTCTCCGACTTAGAACCCATAAAGTGTATTACCTAACATTACACTTTTTAATTAATAATGAAATAAAAATATATTGACATTGATTTAAACTACTATTAATTAGGAAATTATTTTGTAATAGTTGCCATCAAACTAAGTTATTCCAATAGATGCATTGTTTTCTGTTCTCCGTGACGATTGATTTCTACCAAATGCTTCACCTTCTTCTATTGTCAACATTAATTGACAGTCTTTTGTTTCCGGTAACAATAAACCTAGCGCTGCAGCTATTATGGGCATGATTCCAAATGCAACAGGAGGACACCATTCCCCAAATTCTCCGAAATCCGCAACAAAAGGCGCCAACATTGATCCCAAACGCGCCATCATAGAGCATATACCAACAGCGGCGTTATGAACTACTGTAGGAAACATCTCCGAGCAATACAAATAACTAATTATGAAGACCATTTGTGTGAATAAAAGGCCAAGGCAGCCAAAGCCAACTGATATGCGGCCAACAGGCATTACAGCTATAGTTAACAAGCAAAAACCGCTTAAGACGTGTGACATCACGAGCAAAGTCCTTCTTTTCATAAATTTTATCAAAGGCATTGCAATGAAACAGCTCATGAATATGACAGTTCCACTTGCAATAACGTTGACATAAACATCCCCGGCTAAATGACTGATGTAGTAAGTGACGCCGTAGAAGCAGTAACTACACACGAGCCACGTAAACGACATGACCAAAATATTCTTCCTTAAGTTTGGTGTTCTGAATAAATCAATGAATGATCCACGTTTTTGTCTAATATGCTCAAGCTGATATAACTCAACTTTTAAAGCAATCTCGTCTACAGGTTTATTATTTCTGAAAAGGAATAATGTTATGTTGTTAGAATAACAGTCAAATTACGATATAAATATAATAAGATTTTTAAAGAAGTTAACTACTTTAGGTACTCAACATATTTTTACATACATTTTTGCAACGTGCTCCAATAACTGTATAGCTGCAGTTGTCTTCTGTTTTGCTAATAACCACCTAGGAGATTCCGGTAATATACAAATGTATACTAATAAAACGATATTTACTAGAGATATACTCAATTGAAGGATGACGTAATCTCTAATGTAATATCCGAATAAAGCTAGAAGCATGTAACCGACAGTGAAGGGTACATGGTAAGCTGCGGCCACCATATCCCGGCATTTGCCGACGTACTCCATCACTATGACAAATCCTACCACCATGACGCCGCCAACAGATGCGCCCAAGAACATTCTCACGATGGTGAAACTCCAAAAATCAGGGAGAAAACTTGTTACAATCCCACTAAATACTTCCAAAACAATGGATACTATTAATGCAGGGCGCCTCCCATACCTGAAAATTATGAAATGGTCATGCTTAAACAAAATTTGTAAGTCTACGTATGTTATTACTACATCTTAAATTCTCATATTTATGTACCTTCAGATTCAGACATGATATAAAATATCACTTTTTGATGTCACTACAGTGATAAAAATATTCAAGGCTCTTCTCATATCGCACGCTACCGCACGTGACTTGAGTTTATTTAGAATTCTGTGCTTGAGAAGAGATGCTGACTACACAATCTCAGCAAATAAACTGCTATTAATGGTTACATTTTTACAAATACGCGGAGCACGCGTTGAGATTAAATATTTCAAATCAAATTTACTTTTAACATTTATTACGTCAGGCTTTTATATATTATCCTTACATGTTATAAAAATATGGCTGCGTGTCTGATAAATTCAAAAACTGCCGGACGGATTTTTGTACAGTTTTCATAATACCTAGATAGCGTAAATCGTAATCCGTAGCGTATCCGTAGTGTACCTAATCCTTATGAAGGTTTAGGTTCATAATTCATTACTCGAGCGAAGTCGGGACAGGTCGCTAGTCTATAATAATAAATCTAAGTAAAAATATAATTAGACAAATATCTTTGAATATAATTATAAATAAAGAATATATAACTTATTATTTCATTTTACGTACAAACAACCATCTTTGAAAACTGAACATGTTATGATTTTTTTTTTCAAAAGATTTTTCTGGTTGTTAACTAAAGGTACCTACGTTAAATCGATCGTCCCTAAACGTGCATACAAAACTTTCAATTCTAAACCTAAAAATGTCACATAAATTTACAGTATACCTACAATATACTTTGATGATCTACAGGAAAAACAGATAATTCACTAGAATAGAAAATTACCCACTTATCAGATGCAATTCCAAACAACAAACTTCCACTTAATACACCGAACTGGAAGGCCATTTGAGTCAGATCTTTCAGCCAAGCGTTCCCACAAATGAGGTTCCACTCCATCACAATAGTCCTTTTGTATTGACTTTTGTCATATACTGGTTCATCACAACATGACTTATTATTTGGACAGTAATACACGGGCGGCGGAGCCAGGAAAATAATGGACATTTGATGGAATGCTGCTCCAAGCTTATTTGGAAATATAATGAAACACAGCCACAAATGATACTTTCCGAAGTCTCCTATCAGACCATTTATGATCGCCATCTCATCGGTCCCATTTAAATTTGATAATAATAATTATTGTAAAATAGTGCATAAAAATATCAGTATAGAAAATAAATTGACTTATGAAATCTAGTAGGCCCGTAAAAATATTCTTGTAATCTTTTTAAATTTCATATTTACTTATCAAATACTAGCTGATGCCCGCAACTTCGTTAGCGTGGCCGAACAACTATTGGTAAGGAGTTAAAATTATTAGAGAGATAAAAAAAATCTTTATATACTAGCACCCGGCACCCGAAGGAAAGACCTTTGAGCCTTTCGAAGGAAAGGCTCAAAGGTCTTTCCTGTGCCATCTTTCCTGGGTGCCAATATATAAGACCTGAAGAGTTACTCACCACGGAGAAAGCCACAAAAAGTCGCCATGGGCGGTATACGCTGAATAAGTACAGTTTCACCGGCACCACTCCCAGTGAAAATCTCGGCTTCAATTACATTTTTATACTTCAACAGGAAATGCTAATCAGCCTGAACAACTTTTATTATGGTATCATTTCTATATTTCTATAGTTTAGCTCGACCATCACTGTTCTTCATCAGGTGTTCCAGTTTTCAAAATCATTTATACCCTACCTATATGTTGCCCAGGCGTCATAGCTATATGACAAAAAGTTTCATTCGAATCCGTTCAGTACTTTCGGAGATTAGCGAGATCATACATACAGACAGACAAAAAATAAAAAAATAAATTGCTTTCTATTATTCTTGTTAAGTATCCCTCTAACCATTTCAGTCAAAAGAACTAAATGTACAGACAAAATATTTCTACTGTTTTATTATATGTATCTTCTATACATATAAAAAACAGTAAAAATATTTTGTCAGTACATTTTAAGTATTACAACATAAAATTGATCCACACGTGTAAACTCATCAACACTTATTGTTTCATTGAATAGAGCTTATTATATAGGTGCTGCAGGCAGCATGAAGAATTATATTTTTATATCAAAATAAAATATATTTTTATTAAGCTGTACCGACCTGCTGCTGCAGCACCTAAAAAACAAAAATTTCTATATACTTAATGTATAATTAGGAGTTACATCTGTGAATCAATTTGATGTGTAGGTAATGCTTAAAATGTACTGACAAAATATTTTTATATGCCTTAGTAGTTACATCACATGTTTAGAATACTTTCTTGTCCTTTAAATAATTCGAAAATCACTAAAGGTGTAAATAGGATTTTTGATTTGATGTTTGGTTACAGTAATAAAACTTTCATAAAACAAAATTTATTTCTTGAATAAAATCAGGTGTCACATTACACACAACATTTGAAGGCCGAAAATTAACAGCTACATACCACTGTGACAGCAATTTTACTATTTAACAGTGCCTTCCTTCCAAAACAATGTACAAAATATTGTACATTGTTTCAAACTTTGTAAAATATAATAAATAATAATTATTAATCTTGAAATGACAGATTAAACCAACGTATGTAGTTATACACGTACAAACGTTAGTTTAATATTCGCTTATTATAATTACTTATTTTGCTGTCAACTTAGCCTTTTATATTTACGTCATGAGAGATTGGTTTACCAAAATTTTCACCTTCTTCTAAAGTCGTCATAAGTTCACAGCCCTTTGTTTCTGGCAACCAGAAAGTTATACAACCTGCAATAAATGGTAGGGTAGCGAACAAAACTGGTGGCAACCAACCTGCTTCTATTTCAGTGTCTATGATAAAAGGAGCTATCATAGACCCAACTCGGGCCATCATTGACGAAGTGCCAAGAGCTGCATTGCGCACCACGGTCGGGAATAATTCTGAACAATATAAATAAACTACAACAAATATTATAAAACTGGTTACAACTCCGACGATAGCGCACACTATAGACCAAACACCTTGGGGTACTACCGTTAACATTAAAAGACACACAGCACAAATGAAATTAAATACTATAACAATAGTCCTTCTTCCCATTACCCTTAACAATGGTATGGAAAGCAGAGTACCAAAAAATGAAACACAGGCACTGGCTGCTACGTTAATAAACACGTTACCATCTAACTGTCCGACATATTGAGAGACACCATAAAAACAATAGCTACAGGTCAGCCAATTAAACGACATACAAATTAGATTTTTCCGCAAATTCGGCGTCCGAAGTAAATCCAGTACGTTTCCCTTCCGTATCGGAGTTTGTTTTGCTATTGCTGCTTGATAAGACTCTACTTCGGATTGAATGTTCTCTGTTGGACGACCGTTCCTGTAAATATATATTTTACATTAACTTGGCACTTGCTTCATTTTCCAGTGGTGATGTCCTCAGATTTACTTGTGTATCTATATTTGTTGTAAGTAGTCAATCTATAAACTAAGTACGTGTGGTAAATTAAACAAATATTATTCAGTGCCTAAGTTAACTTTCTTTTTTTAATACTTAAAATGCGTCTTATTTTAAAGGTTAGCTACTGTATTATTGTGTATTATAGTATCACAAAAAATAACTTGTGAGCATAGTATTGACCCAGGTCGTTGTGATTATAAACGATGTGCATGTGTGTCGAGTGAGTAGTATAAAATTCCTTGCTCTGAAAGGAAGGCCTGTGCTCTGAAAGGAAGGCCTGTGCTCCAACAGAGGGCACGTTTAAATAACTGTTAATGATACTCACACTTGTGCGACACGTGTCAATATTTTCACAGCTTTATCTGTTCTTCTTACGGCAAGCAACCATCTTGGTGTATCAGGTATAAAAATAAAATAGGACAGTAATACAACAGTCGGTACAGAAATCGCAAGTTGTAATTCTCTGAAATCTCGGAATAAATAGGAAAAAAGTGGCAATGTCAAATGGCCTAAGTTAAAGGGTAACTGATATAAAGCAGCCGTCATTTCTCTATGTTTAGTGGCAACAAATTCCATACAAATAACAAAGCCTATGACCATGGTTCCTCCGACAGACATGCCGACTAGAAATCGTATAAAAACGAATGGCCAAAATTCATGAACAACCGCGGTTACTATGCCCATCGACACCTGCAACACCACAGCTCCAAGGAGAGGGTTCTTTCTTCCAAACCTGTAAAGCAATACATACAAAAACATAACATACACCTAACTATATATCTACTTAGGTATATATATTATAAAAATCAATAACGTGACCTAATGTATATAAATTATTCACCTGTCTGCAGCCATTCCAAACAATGGACTGCCTATTAAGACTCCCAATTGAAATAATGTTTGAGAAAAACTCGCCATCCACCTCCTCATACATATCAAATCCCATTCCATGATCATGGTGTTTGTGAAAACTGAATCATCGTACATAGGGGAAGAGCAAGGGCATGTATTATATGTGTTCGTATCGAGGCAAAGGTATGATACTTTTGGAGCCAAGAATATAATAGCCATTTGATGATGCGCAATGGGGATCTTGGATAAGAATATAAGCATACAAAGCAACAGCTGATATTTTCCACAGTCTCCTGTTATCTTATGAATAACATCTTGTGGTGGTGTTGGTGCTTGGTTGGTGGTGTTTGATGACTCTGAAACAATTATATGTATCGTTTCTCATTGTTAATAATTTATAAGCATGTGAGTCATCAAATAAAGAAACATAGTTAAGGATGAATTTGCGTATTGTTCAGACCATGAAGCAAATTAGGTTTAGACAATGTGAATTCAATTGTATCAGGTACTAAGTATTTACTTGATGATCAACGTTACGTGGCATGTGGTTAGGAACACTCGATATCCTTCCCTGTATGTCGTCTAAGGTGATTGTGGTACACAGAGTCTTGGCACCTAATAGGCATCTAATGTAAAATCACAGACAAATCTTAAAAATTTTAAGATTATTCTTTACGCTGGCTCCGGGCTTTACCGCCCCGAATATCGCCGGGAAGTTCAATATACTTCTAACTTTTAGAAACTATATAGTGACATACTCTTACTACACAATAAATAGATGGACCTCATTTCTTGTACACATTAATATTTTATAACAGAAATTAACTAAAATCGTTAGAAATGGATCAAGTAAGTATAGAGTAAGTAGACTAATTTGGACGTGTTTAAATCATTAGCACTAATTATAAAGAACCGGTAGATCTGTGCAATTCGTAACGCTCATTCGAAAAACGACACTCTCCGGCCTCCGGTCATGTTTTGCAACATTTGTTAAGCCGATAAAAATACATTACAGAATTCAAAGGTAACATTTATAATCCCTTATATTTAGCCTACCAATTAGACATAAACAGTGGGTTCCAACCCCACATAATGCTTGTTCGACATTTTAAGGGAAAATCCTACAATGAAAGCTTCCGAGAACAAAGAGAAAAGGTCTTTGTGAAACTAGCAAATCACACTCTGACTCTGACACAAAGTTATGTTTTTGTTAAAGTTACTTTTTCAGAAAGTGTTTCGTATGAAAAAGTTGAGTTGAAAGACTTAAACCTAAGAGATTCCAAAAATTACTCGCGTCGTTCGCCACCAACGAAAATCGCGCGATTCTTTTTCCGAAATTATTTACGCCTAAACATCTCCCAGCATGTGCACTATTTGCATGCAAGATACTTACTCAACATATTTATATGGGCAGAGCCGCTATGCTGTGGGATCTAATAATCTTTGTTACGGCAGTGGTGGATACACCATTACATCACTCGCCCGTGACCCGCAGAACTCCAGGCCTCAGGCCACCAACTGATTTCCACAAAAAAAAGCTATTACGGGAAGTATTCCACAGTGGAGAGTGGTGCAAAAATCGGTCTTATTTAACATTCCTTCATGCGTGATGTAACAACACAGTAATTTAAAAATATATATGAGTAGGTATGTTCAATAGAATATTCTGAAAAGATATATAAACAAGTATAGGGGATCAATGCTGTAAAAGTCATCTGACATTGACATCACTGACTATGAATAACGAAATAAAGAAAAGAATAACGTCATTTATTCTTCTCAAAAGCCGCCGTGAAACTTACCTTGTTAGTAGCATGAAATCCACGAAAAACTCCTGCAATCCACGTTGCTTCATCACTACAGTAAATTGGTAATATAATATACAGTCGCTGTCTGTCCGTCCCTATGTATGCTATGTCCCTATTTATATTTAAAAACTAGCCAACGGGTTTTGATGCGGGTTTTTAATAGATAGAGTAATAAAATAAAAATGTTTATGTTTATAATTTGTTATGATTTTACCCGATAACCGTTATTGTTTAGTAGCTGACGTTTCAATCAGCGGTCGCCCGCCACGGTCGCATCCAATTAAAAATAGTTTAAAACCTTAGGTGCTTATGTAGAAGCAAACGCATGATCATCAAAATAGAAATTTTCCGGTGGAAAGGGAATTACAAAATCATAACTCTTGACTTGACTTAATTTTACAAATTTACACTGTATTTACAAATTTAGCTCGACATTACAATTGATCTTCAATAATGATATGTACAAAATGTGTTACTTAAATAATACCTAACTAACTTATTTGGCTAGGTTTGTAGGTTATTAATATCGTTGATCACTCTTTGTGTCTTGTTTAGCAATATTTTTGCCGAAAGATTCGCCTTCTTCTATAGTTGTCATAAGCTCACATCCCCTTGTTTCTGGCAACATGAAAGTGATACAACCTGCCATAAGTGGTAGTACGGCGAACAATAGAGGCGGCAGCCACGGTGCTACTGCTGCCGTATCTATAACGAAAGGAGCTATCATGGACCCAACTCGGGCCATCATTGACGAAGTGCCAAGAGCTGCATTGCGCACTACAGTCGGGAATAATTCCGAACAATATAAATAAACTACAACGAATACAATAAAACTTGTTACTACTCCGACGATAGCGCACACTACAGACCAAACACCTTCGGGTACCATGGTCAATAGTAAAAGACACGCAGCACAAATGAAATTAAATACTATAACAATAGTCCTTCTTCCCATTACCCTTAACAATGGTATGGACAGCAAAGTACCAAAAAATGAAACACAGGCACTGGCCGCTACGTTAATAAACACGTTACCACTTAATTGTCCGACATATTGTGACACACCATAAAAACAGTAGCTGCATGTCAACCAATTTAACGACATACAAATTGTATTCTTCCGCAAATTAGGCGTCCGAAGTAAATCCAGTATATTTCCCTTCCGTAGGTCCGACTTTATTAATGCTGCTTGGTATGAATCTACTTCAGATTGAATGCTGTCAGTTGGACGACCATTTCTGAAAACATATAATTAACATCATACGAAGTACATACCTACTTCATTAATTTTTATTTTAATCTCTACACATTTTATTATGCTATGTTTACTTGTTCCGATAACGTCCTGAGATTTTACTACACATCTGCCTTGTAAGCATCGTATACTTAATCCATTTTCACTACTAGGTCAATTTACATGAGTTTATGATGTGTCTATTTTCTCTTTCTGTTTAATACGTTTGTGCTTCTCTACTTTTGCCAGAAATCTTTACATGGGACAAGTTATTGTCATCATACCTATTATAGTCAAGACTAACCAACAAATAAATTTTGAAGTAAGTAGTTTAAGACTATGTAAACATGTAGCAGCGCGATTAATGAATTGTAAATGTTACGGTTTATGAAGCCACAATATTTGGGCACATTTGTAGTAGGTAACCCTACCAATGTAGTAACAAAAAGTAGTTAGTACTTTTTGTTAAATGATTTTGGGAAAGAAATCTAAATTGACGAAACATTTTGCATTAGTTACTCACATTTTAGCGACACGTTTCAATATTTTCACAGCATCGTCTGTTCTGTTCACGGCAATCAACCATCTTGGTGTATCGGGTACAAAAATAAAATAGCACAGTAATACAACCGTCGGTATGGAAATCGACAGTTGGAATTCTCTGAAATCCCTGAAGAAATAGGCAAAAAGTGGCAATGTCAAATGGCCTAAGTTGAAGGGTATCTGATATAGAGCAGAAACCACCTCTCGGTACTGCGTTCCAACGAATTCCATAACGATGACAAACCCTGTAACCATGGTGCCTCCCACAGACATGCCAACTAGGAATCGTACAAATGCGAAAAGCCAATAGTCTGGAATAAACCCGGCTATTATGCCCATCGACACCTGCAGCACCACAGCTGCAAGCAACGGCATCTTTCTTCCAAACCTTAAAATTATCAATACAATAATGTATTAACTGAAATAAAATAAATTGAAACGAATTTGTAAAGGCAATTAATCGATACTAACATTTTAAAGAGAAAAGATTTGTTTTTTATTTTTAATGAATAATTTCAAAAACTACTGGTCAGAATTTGATGAAATTTGGCACAGAGGGAGACGAAAGCTTCAGGAGTAACATAGGATATTTTTTCGTTATGGTTTCACTCGAGCGAAAGTAATTGTAATATATTTACCTATCGGATGCCATTCCGAAGAACACACTTCCCAATAAAGTTCCCAGCTGAAATAAAGTTTGAGAAAAACTTGCCAACCACTTCCTCCCACATATCAAATGCCATTCCGAAATAATAGTAGATATAAAAATTGACGTATCATACTCGGGCTCCATGCAAGGACAAGTATTATTTGTGCCCGTTTCATTACAGGAATATGATACTTTTGGTGACAAGAAAATTATAGCCATTTGATGGTAAGCCACGGGAAATTTAGACAGGAATATCAGTGCACAGAGCCACAGCTGGTATTTGCCGAAAGATCCAGTTATCCTTTGAATAACATCTTTATCTGGTGCTTTTATTCCTGAAACAACAATAGGAATCGGTGCATATTTATCTTTTTCATTAATACGGGAACACTCGCTTATTATAAAATCCATCGCACGTAGGAACGAACTATAAACTACCAACTTTGCGGCAAGTGAGTGCTCCTGTATTTATTGTTAACATGTAAGTATATTTCACACATAAGTTTTAATTAAAATCCAATATGGACAATGTAAGTAAATGGTCCAATCATTGTAGTTGGTCTACATAACTTATCTATTCTAACGAGATAACAGAGTGGTCTGTGACATTTCCCTTGTGCAGCTGGATAAATTCATCACATGAATGTTGATATTTAGACTTGTTTTAATTACTTAGTGACAAATACTTACATGACAATACCACATAGCACTAAGTGTACCTAGGTATGTGTAGTGTTATAGAAATTTTTATTCAGTAGGAATAATCTGCTATTTATTTAGCCACAATTTACTAAAGTAGGTAATTGAAGAAAATAACTATCATTCAGTGCTCACTGTGGTTGAGTTTGTAGAAGAAATAATGTCAAACCTATTATATTGAATGTCAACATAATTCAATACGGAACCACACGTGCGTGACGGTTATGGTCACCACCAAAAGCTAACAAATACGTCAAAACTAATCAGAATAAATTAGTTGAACATCCTTGTAAATAAGAGGGGACCCGTTATGCATTTTATAGTATCATTACTTTACTAAAAGGCCAATTGACGGACTTACTTGACTGTAGTATCTAATACATACCCAGGAAAAGTGTCAAGTTTAGATACCTACCTACCGTAGTAGTTTCACACTTTTTAACAAATACAGCACTTTCAGAAGTTACCTATTCTAACTTCTAAAAATAACCAACTCGGACATTTTTTCTAATATTTACAAATATATGTAACTTGTATGACCTGTCAAAAACATTCCTAATTAATAAAACTAATTCAGAAAAAAATAGCAAATTTTACACATACATGTCCTCGTGGTTAAGTTTGTAGGTGGAAGACCATTGAGAAGAAGACACCACGTATTGGTAGCCAATATAGAAGTTTAGTTACTAAAGGAACCTACACAAGCAACATAGGTAGGTAGTATTGTGATTGTTAATACTTGTCTCTCTCTCATCTGAGCGTATTCCCGGTTTTTTTTAGCCGTTGGACGTCGAAGCCCTGGGTCCGTTAATATTTAATTAAGTAAATTATGTATTTAATTAAGTAAATTTTATTAAGTAAATTAAAAGTTATGTTTTAATGATATAAATATGAAACTACAAGAACTTTTGAGCAACGTTGATGTATGAGTGGTTAAGTTATTAATACTTAGATAAGTACTGCTATTATCAATAGGTAAGCGTGCACTGGCCAAGAGTAAAGTCCATTTTATAAGGCAAAATCGTTTATTATTTAGACAACAAAGACAAAAGATGAAATACAAATAACCAGAGTTTTATCAAACTTTCCATTACCCCAATTATTATTTGATAAGTAATTACTACTATTTATATTTCAACAAACTGATTTGCTAAAAATAATCATTCTTTTTTATTTAAAATAGTAAAATAAATTCTAGTCTATAGTAAAATATATTGAAACTACTAAATATTTTGAACTTTGTGTCTACAATTTTTTTGACACAAAATAATTTTGTCTAATTATAACAAAAAAATCTTTCGATTTCTATGTTTTCATATATTAATGAAAAAAAAAATTGTAAGAAACAATAATGGTAAGCTCTTCTGGCATGACAGGGACCAACACTGTTCAAATGAGTTTCTTTCGGCATTTCTTCTCAGCAGTGGTCGTTCCGAAATGCCAGTAGTTTGTAGCTTGTGAAAAATAACTATTTAATATTAAAATTGACGTGAAAAAGTGCCTGTGAAGGTCTAATTTCTAAATAAATGATTTGAATTCAAATGTAATTAAAATACAACTTTTGTAGGAGGTATTTAAATACTTACTAGTTTAAGAATATGGAATGCGGCAATATCTATATTTGCAATGACCTTAAAAATAGCAGCCTCTCATAGTGACCTAAAACTTTAATTGAAACGTAGACGCAGGTTTATTTATTTACTACTTAGCTTTCTACCAACAACAACAAATAAGTATCAAGTACATAATAAGATAGGTAAATACTAACAAGAACGAATTGATGCATGCGACTCTCCCGCATTAGTGTCAAGACAAGGTAACAACAGGTTTATGTAAAGGTCAGTTTATTCTTTCCGCGGTTCGAGGTTTAAGTTTAAAAATGATACTTTTTCCATAAAAACTATTTACAACTAGGCCTATAGGTAAAGTGTAAAGTCGACATTACATCGACCTATTTAAAACATTAAATAGTTAATACTTAAATTTAAATTCTTCAATTAAAGTTAGTTCAAATCTATAAGGCGTTTGATTTTAATAATTCATTTAGGTTTCTTTTCATTAGCTGGAAAAAATTACCTAGGTACCTCTTTGTCTATTAAAAATAGGAACAAGGATTATAACGAAAGTTTCCCACGACACAAGGAATATAATGTCAGTTCCCAATTTTTTTCTCAAATCAATGAAGAGTGAAGGACCTAAATTTGCAAAATCGGGGTCGACTGTGTTCGCACTACTTTCACATTCTTACCTTTCTGTTTGGTATTCTCCATTTCCATCGTTTTTGTTATCGCCCAGTTCAGGACACTGTTTATCACACACAGTTAAATCTCCCAGGGTTTAAATGCAACACGTTATTTCACCAAGGCTTGCAGAGGCAAACTGTCCTAACTTCTGCGAATCACTTGCGCTTACGCCGCTCTCTTTTAGTCAAGTGCACGCGATTTGCACATCAATTTATACTCAGCAAAAATGTCAAAATTGTCTGTAGATATATGTATAACTTGTGAGTTATCTACCGCATTAGTTAACAGTATTGTTGGTTGTTTATCTTGTCTTGTTTTCTCCATGTTATTTGATATAGACTATTATCGTTGCTCATCTGTTGACTTGACTTTGGGTTAAGCTGAAGCTTAGATTTCAGTATTGAAGTTGGGTACGTAATCTACCTAAATTGAGTAGGTTTATTAATGCTGCCGGGCATAAATTTATGACAAACAATGAATTAGCTTTATTAGCACATGAGGCTGCACCACAATGGGATAACAACACCTATCTACACACGCAGTCACATTTGTTTACACACAGCTGGAATGTGAAGAGGCTTCCCGTTCCTGGTTCACCTCAGTTAGTTACCATGCAATTTATGGATTTTGTGTAAAAAGTTTAAAACATGCAATAATGAAATAGTCTTATCAATTAGATAACTTATGATTATATTCGATAATATTTATCTCGTGGCAACCTCTCTAAGATAAATAGGAATTCCTTAACCATCAATAATCCACACCTATTCTATTGACAAAACCTAGGCTGAATAATATTCTATCTATGCGGCGAAATTGCAATTAATTTGGTTGTTGTGCTATACCTACAGATTACCGCATTCTATTGTTAATTTTTAAACGCACCATTTACATTTTTAAATCTTGTATAAATTTTAATTTTCGTAGGTACTTAAGTTATCTTATTAGAAACAAACAATATGTACCCATGTAACTAAGTGCAGTGTGGCTGCTCCCAATGAAAATAAACAGATAAGCTTCCTCATGCGCTTTAGCATATATCGTTAAAGTAGGGGAAACAACTTCGCGTATTGAGGTCTAGAACTAGAACAGCCACGCACCATCAACTAGCTACTTTCAAAGGTAGTCTTCGGAAAACCCGTCGCCATATTCCTTTAACCTTTAATAATATACACTATACATAAATACTTGATATTCCTATACATAAATAAATAAATATATTAGGACAAATTTCACAGATTGAGCTAGCCTTGAATTAGTATCGCATAACAAAAGTCTCGAACTTACTAGACTTTTGTTATGTGATACTAACTCAACGATACTATATTTTATAACCTATACATATAAACATCCAAGACCCGGGCCAATCAGAAAAAGATCATTTTCCATCATGACCCGACCGGGGCTCCAACCCGGGACCTCTCGGTTCAGAGGCAAGCACTTTACCACTGCGCCACCTAGGTCGTCAAAAGTAGGTAGGTATTATAACTAAGTATGTATAGGTCTGTTAGATGAAGTTTTGCTGTTTGGTTGGATGGCCTCCAAGTTTCAGAAAAAAATACCTACACACAGTATACAAGGCACTATTTTTTTTTCACACACAGACACTTTTCTACTGCACAAATTCAATGAGCAAGATGATGAAACTGCAACTCAGTTTTGTTTTCTAAATTAATGATGACAAGACGTAACACAAAAAATTGTTTCCTTCTTCAAATTGGATGGAACGTCATCGTTTGTTCTCTCGTGGTAAATTGATTTTGGAAGTTATTGTATTCCATGTACACTCAAGCGCATATCAAGTTAACTTGCATGGACATCATCGCGCGGTATGTAATAAGGATGAATTTGCAATATATTTGGATAGGTAGTGGTTTTAACTGTAGGTACTTCACGAACTGCACGAACTTCTAAAACAATAATTAAAATACTTTTAACGTAGTTCAATCAAGATAGAATAATTCAAATAGGTATGTTCAAATACCTAACAAATCGACCTCTACAATTTCTTATCTTGTTCGTAGAGAAATAAAATATCTGGTCAATAAAATCGTAATCACAACTTGACCTATAAGTAGTCCAACACAAAAACTAATAGGTGCCATTGATAAATAATCTTGGTGCACTACCTACCATGATCATGATAAATTAAGACTATTATTATTATTTACATACGTATATACGAAAATGTCTGTACGTATCGCTACGGAGCGCCGTGTCAGCCGCCTACGAGTCGCTACAAAAGACGCGAGGATATTGATTAACGTACGTATGGATTGAGATTCGAGATTTAAAAGGAAACTTACAATAAAAATTATATTTTCTTTCCACTCTATGAACATTTAGTACGTATTATATTATACGCGTTGGGTAAAATGTATACCACAGAAACAAGATACCTAATGAAACTAAGTAAAACTTGGATAATAAAATCATTTTATATTTCTCTTCAATCCATACGCACATGGAAATATTGGGATTTACAATAATACTGATGATTATTCATTTTTGCTTTTTATTTAATTTATACACATCTGTTTCCAATTTATGTATTCACCTATGTACATAAAATTATTAAATTTTACAGTAATAAAATAATATTTTTATATCAATCATTAACACGTGTTTTCACATAATATTATATCTATTGTTTTTATTTTTATATACACTCACAAATAAAATTATGTACTTATGGGACCAAGTTTTACACTATAATAGGTTTTAGTCGACAAGAGTGTCATATTCAGGAAATGTCAGACTTGCCAAAAACGCTTTAAAAAGATTTTTTATAATAATTATGTAACGCTAATAAAAAATTTCAGTACTATAGAAAGGGAAGCTTTCATATTACAACTATTACTGGATAAAATGTATTGCTTTATTTGAAGAAAATAATTTCTAACATTTTCAAAATATTATTATTTGCCGACCAAATCATAAATAATAACGCTGTAGTAATTATAATAAATCGTTGTCCGTGTGGCTATTAAGCCACACGGACAACGATTTATAACGGGTAATGCGACAGAAGCTCTCAATTAATTAAAATAAAATAAATCAATACATCTATATTCAATACAGTATAACACTGTAAAATTAAATCCGTATTCCTACCTAACTAGTGTTCCAGGGAGAGCTTCTTGCCCATGAATCATTTAAAATATTTACACCAATACTTTATATAAACAAATTAGGCAATACTCCATAAACTTAGCTTATTCATGTCATGATAAACTTAAATTACTTCACGTAATAAATTCAACATAATATTTTAGAATTCTTATTATTACTATTTATTAATCATTTATCACGATAACAGATAACATTGACAATATCACATCATGAAATGTTTTAACATTATAACATTGATAATGGCAAACTAAAACTAATCGCAACTTTAAGATATAAAATACTTTTGTAGTGCAAACGCCACACATGACATCAAAGGAACATTAAAATTGTAATAAAACGAAGTGGCAATATAAGGGAAAAGTACAAGTTGTCACAATAATATTTAGGAATCTGCATACACATAAAAATCACAGCTACTATATTGGTGTCCTTGCGGCCATTTTGTATTTGAAGACAGACAAAGTAGGGACATTAAGTACTCCTAATTTCTGAAAGGCACTAGACCTAAACTACTATAGAATATCTGTACACTGCCATGGTTTTTGGAAGTTAGCAAAGATTACTTACAGTTAACAGGCAATAAGCACGACTAGCCAATGTATATCTTATGTAAATAGATAAAATTAATTTTGAAAGTTCTAATAGTACAGTTCAGTTAGATAAAACATGTTAAAATTCAGTGATAATGAGCACTTTCTACATTAAATGCAATAAAACTCATATAATACTTATTTACATGACTAAGTTCACAATGATAGTAGAACGATGCGAATGTATTTTGGAATTTAGAGCACAGTTAATACTAAACTTCACGTCAATCTAATATTCATTTTAACAGCGACTTAAATTACACTATAAGTCAAACAGTTATGGATAGTATTTATTTTTCAAGATTAATAAATATTTATAATTTTAATTTTTGCTGTAAGTGCTATGTAAGATCATGACAAAATGTGTATTTCGAAGAATTCAGTGATAAAAAAAATACTACCTGCACGACTCGATTTAATAATAATAATAGTATCTCAACAACAATATTACAGTTTTCTTTCAAGCGTCATTCATATTTTTTCAATTTAAAACTTAAAATGCTGTGGAGGTGTGTGTTAATAGCAAATCATGCAGTAGGTAATATATGCCACAACAAAATATGATGCAAAAATATCGTTCGAGATTCAGATACAAAATAGGAAAAATATAATAAAACATTTCTTTCTAGACTACAAAAATTAAGAAACTTAAAGTTTCGAACTCTAAGAGCAAATTATTAAATATAACTAAATTATGTGCTGTAATGTCGACGATTTTTAATTTTTGACACTAAATTACAAATTTTTAATGCTGGGCCTAATTTTAGTCCCATATATTTCATCATCATATCCGAATTCAGGAGCAGCAGGGCCTTTCCATCGATTTCCTGAAACAAAAAAATATATTTAATGTTTTTGAATAATCAAATCCAAGGTAACTTAAAAAACCAAGATAATACAAATCGAAAATTAGTTTACAAATCATATCTATCTACCAAATTTCAACTGTGAAGTTTTAACAGTTTCAAAGGTCGGTGTTCCCTCAGGAACAGAGCCTTAGTGGCACTAGCTAATTGTCTGTATAAATATAATATGCCAATAAACGTGCAATAAAAAAGATACACAATATTTCATAATTCAATAAACATGTTTATGCAAGTTTCGGTTATGGTTTCGGCTGAAAACCTGTTTTGGTCGGACACTACTAATAAGCAATTAATTTTGCAATAAAATAAATATATAAGTATAGTTACACAAATGAAATTAATCCAAGTTTAATACTTACTAGAGGCCCGTACCGACTTCACTCGGGTAAAAACACAATAAATTATACACCAAACATTCCTTAGGAATCACCATCTATTGGTGAAAACCGCATGAAAATCAGTGCAGTATTTTTTGTGTTTATTGAAACAAATATTGAAACAAACAGACAGACAGACGCGGCAGGGGACTTTGTTTTATAATATAAGGATACTCACTAGGATAGTTCTACAACAAGAAGGTATTTTGGAATTTAGAGCACTAATAACCGAAGTTCGACACCAGTATCAGCAAAACGACACAGAAGAAGTAATTCGCAGCAGGCACTCACATGCTTCCTGAAGAGGTCGGCGTGTGCGGCGAGCGCGTGGTCGGCGGCGGCGATAAAGCCGATGACGTCCTCCACCGACCAGTCGGCGGGCGGCGCGCCGGCCAGCGGCGGGCCCGGCGCGCCCGTGGTGGACGACGCCGGCTCCGCGCGCTCCGGCGACAGCCGCGCCATCTTGTTGCTCTCCGCGCCCGACCCCGCCGACTCCTGACGGTTAGGTGTTGGTTACCATGGTCTCAAAGATATTGGAGACAATGTATTGTGACTTTACTAATCGGAGCAAATCCATGAAATGGTCCCAGTGTGAGTTTACTGGTCACCAGTCTGGTCGCCCGATATTGAGCGAGGCAACAAAGGAATAAAAAGCCTATAAGAGCCAGGAAGGTATTATCAGCATTCCCAAAGACTTACCAAAGAGAAGAATCTTCAAAATTTAAATCTTCATTTTGACATGGAACACATGTTTCAATGTGTTATGACAGTGAATTTCCAATCACTGTCATGAACCCACCCGGAACACGTGAAATCATCAGTATGGGAAAGTGTGGATGGTATGGAAGTATAGAAGTTTTCTTTTTGCACCCATGAAAATGTGATTGATGACAACACTAGCTCTTTGTCATGGACAGTGGTGAATCCAATTATCGTAATACTGATCCACTTAAACAATATTTTTCAAAGAGAACATTATATTAAATCCAACACTCATAAGTTAGCATACTTACAATTTCTACTTTAGGCCTCTTTACAGCAGAGGAAACACTGTTTGAGGTAGATTCTCCACACAGGGTGCAAGGCCGGCCAGCAGCCTCCCCGCTGTCCACCTCGATCATGCCAACACAACAACCCACACTGCCACACACAGCTTTTAGCCAATTTTTCAATTCATCAATTGTCAACTCTGTGGGTACTTTCACTGTATAGTTCTTTGAGCCTGTTGTCACCTGTAAATTAAATAAAAAATTTATAAGATATATTTCAAAATAATAACAAGAAGAATCTAGAAAACTAGGTCTTGAATTGCAAATTTCAAATGACAATTGTAGGGAAAGCAGAGGGGACTAGATCAAACAGACAATCACCTATGTGCTGGACTGATCTGTACTAACTGAACTGACTGTGAAAATTGCCAGACAATCTGTAAACAGGGAAATCATGAAGAAAGCTGTATCAGCCTCTAACACCAATATGGACACCTCAATGTGACTAGACCGCTCTGCCAAGAATGAAATAATAAAGAAAAATAATAATATAGATTTATTGACCAGTCAGTAGGATTAGTATTATTATACTTTTTGGGGACGCCTGTGTGAGCAGCAGACATGACCGCCCTACTATATTGGGACCATTTCACCCAGTTCCCCATAACCCTGAGGGTGTGCAGGTTAGCTGAAAAGCCTAGGTTGGCAGCAGTCCACTAAAGCTACCTGTACCTTCAGTCAGTAGGATAGAACAAATGATTATAAAAGTAATACATAAATAAATGCCAACCTGTACATTTGTTATATTAGAGTAACTACTAGATGCTGTAAGAATCGCCCTGGTCAGCCTCTGTGGGTCAGGATGGACATTGAGCAAATCTTTCACTAAAGCTTCAGCTGCTCCAGATGGTCCTGACCCAGAGACAGCACTGGGAAGGGAACTGCTGCCTCCAGAACAGCTACTGCGTATCAGCAACCGCACAGTTGCTATGGGCGTTGATGTAGGTGAAGTACTTGTATTATTTGCACCTGTGGAACCTCCTTCAGGCAGAGCTGGATTTGGAATGCCACTGGGACGTTTAAACCTGAAATCATAATCATTTATGAGTAAATTCTTTGTGAACTATTTAACATACTGTCTAGCTGGAAGGTAAAAAAAAACTGTTTTGTAAACTACCATTACAATCCAAAAAAATCTAAGATTTTTTATAGAATATTAATTCTTCAGTAAAACATGCATGTCAAAAAATAAAAGTGATGCACTTATTTGTTTGAACATAACAATAATTTGCTGTTCTGAATTCCTGGAGAAGTTAGGGAGTTTTCCTTTGATGTTATTCCAGATGTATCTCTATAGATACTGCAACAATTTATCTGAATCTGTCCAGTTTTATTTCTTGAATATATTTCTTGAATAGACAGCCAGTCTATTATTAACAAACAATAAATGTCAACTTAGTTAATTGACAAAGATTATAAAAAAACTAAAATTAAATAAAACATACCATTTTGATGGTGCTATTGCACTTTTCTGGCCTGGAGGTTGAAGCAAATGTCCAGCCCTGGCACACCAACCCACTGGGAAAATATCCCGAGAGTCATACCGGCACCAATAGTCAAAAGCCCCTCTCCAGCCATCAAATGTGACATGAATCTGATCATTTTTGACAGCCCCCACTGTTGCACAACATATTAGCTGTGGATTCTTCTTATCAACAGCTTCCAGTTTTTGACCAACCATGAATAAATTTGTCTTTGGAGTGGGAGGCTCAGGCTGAAATACTTGAGGAGGTGCCATTTCGGCCCCATTTAACGTCTTGAGCAAGAACATAGGCCAACTGCTAGCATTCATACGGAAACCTAGTGGTGGTTGCAACATACCATCATTTTTTTCACAATGTCCGATAGGATGAATGTCCCCTGCATCTACTAGCCTCCAAAAATCATTCTTATTATCACTGCCATCAAGCCTCAGTCTAAGTCGGGGTCCTAGAACACCTACTACAGTAGCTATACAAGTAGAAGTAAGATTTCGGGGATCCAATGCTTCTAATTTCATATTTACTTTAAAGTCATTCACAGGAGGTGCCGGAGCTTGCTTAAAGCATTCTTGAGGAGCTGCTACACTGTTAGTTTCTTTCATATATTCATTCCAATCAAACGCTTGATAAATGTCATAAAACGAACTAGTAGAATTATTATTTGAGTGGCTGTCTGATCCATTTACTCCATTTCCAGATTGTGGGGACGATGTCCGTTTCTCGTTCTTTTTTTGATATTTATTTAAACAATAGGTAGAACAAAAGTTCTTGCTACTCGACGGTGCGTTACCTCGAATAACATTATCGCAATGCAGACAAGCGCCTTTGCTGTATGCCTGTCTAAATTCAGACAGGCATGTCTCGGAACAAAATTCTTTTTTGCCGTTTTCGGTCGGCAGGACATACTTCAAAGGAGTTTTACTTTCACCGCACCAAGTACAAGTGCGCTTCGGAGGTCTTCCAGGACCACGTATTTTGCCGGGAGCAGGCCCTGATGAGCCGACAGTGTTGTTTGACATCTTTCTGCTGTAATTTTTAGTACATTATCATACACAGTCTAGGAATGCATAAGGTCTCACATTATATATATGATTAATATTACTATTTGATTTCACAAAGAAAAGAACGAGTATTTTCGCACAAATACATATAAACAACGTCAGAATCTATGACGCCGTTGCAACGGCCATGTTAGTTTTTTTTTTCTTTATATGCTGATTCTTGCCAGTATCATTAAACAGATTTTTGAGTTAGGAATCCCAACATCACACAATCCGAATCTGAAATCCGAATTCGGAAACCTTCTTCCCTACAAAATGTTCACATAGCCGCACACGTATTAGATAGGGTATATTTTTCAAAACGGAAAACAACCTAACGATGACAGACGAAGACAAAAATAAAATGTTCTAAAATAAAAACTAAAGGTTGGCAAAAAAGTCACCAAAATGGTTTTAACGATTCCTGTTTTTCTTAAAAAACTCGAAATATGAAAGGTATAAACATAGGTTTAGCCGGTCTCAGATGGTAACACCTAGCCGGAATTAAAAAATCCTAAATCTAGATCTAGCCTAAGATAAATACAAAAACCTACACCTAGGTCTAACCAACCGTGACTGGCTGCACCTATGTCTACCGGCTGGTATAGCCGAACTTCGGGGTTTATCCGTAACATAATTAATTACTAATAATACGGAATTGCCATTTTTTTATTATCAAATTGATTCGGATTGTAGTTATCGTGAGCTCAAACCGTCGACGATAAAATAGTCGCGCAGAACTGTCAAATGAGGATAAAAATAGATAAAAAAGTCGTCTCATGTTAGGGTTTGTCGGAGTTTGTCTACAATTTAATCGATTTATCGAATTTTTGATAGGAAGACACGAATTATATTAGGTCAGTCAGTAACAACGACGAAAAGACTATTTGTCGTTCAGAGTAGATAAAATGCCTCGATAAAATTGTGTCGTTGGTCGCATGTTAGCCCTGCAGGAGACTTCCATTAAAATGGCTCGTGAACTATTTGACAAATAAGCGTCAAATCGTAAGATGATATTAAACCACTCTTGTTTGTTTCTGGTGTTCCCCAAGGCAGTGTCCTGGGTCCGACGCTTTTCATTATTTTTTTATGAATAATATACATAGTTTACTACCTCAAATTGCTACGATTGTTTGGTTCAAATGGCTATTCAGATGATACAGCAATATTTTTTTACGAACATTGAACATAATAGAATTGAACATGCTAATAGGAATTTACTCACTCCCAATATTTGTTTTTACAAAACCGCAGCATCAATACCAATCACCCATTCAGCTCTTTGTCCACCAATCCTGCTATAAATGTGATAATGCACGGCAGAAAATTGATTGATTGATTGAGACCTGAGCATCATAATGGACAGTGAACTCTCTTTTCAGATTCATATCTCTTTACTTGCCAAGCATATTATAAAATTAATCTATGCACTGAAATTTTGCTGCGTAACGGAAAACCGAGCTAAAAATAAAATCTTAAGAATGGTCTATTTAGCAAGATTTTGCAATATTTGAGTCTGTCATCAGCTAGACAATACATTGAAGGTGAAGAATGCTCTTATATCTGTGATCAGCAGCAGCATGGAATCGGAGTACCTACTAATACCATGATGATTAGCCTCGCACGCGGGGCCCTCTCTAAATCTATGACTGCAGCAGCAATCAGCTATAGAAATCAAACTTTTACCGACAACGTCAAGTCATAAAGCTGCGACTTTGCTGCCCGTGGATCAGAACATTTTCTTAAAATAAAAAATGTCAAATTTGACAAATTCCAACAAGTCACCACATTGAGCCACCAACGTAAACGTATTTTGAGGTTATATAACTAAAAATAATTAGGACTAAAGCAAGCAAAATTTTGATTCGATGGTATTTAATGTATTAAAGAGAACGATGTCTCAAAGTGTTGTTATACGATTGATGAACAATGCTGAAGTAGCTGAGAAAAAAATATTAGAATTAAAGAATAAGGTAAACAGAAAAAACACCGGTTCACGTTCTCCAAGTATACTCAAATATATTTATTGCAATATCTGTGTAGTACAAGGTATAGATGTCACATACAATACAATAGTTTCAACAGTTTACCTTTACAGGCATGCAATATTACTGTATACATACACATGACTTACATACTTCCGTATTTTTTGGAAAGTTAGATAACATACTGACGTATTTTTTTAGGAAATACATTATTTTTACTTACAAATTGAATGATCGTATCCTATGGAAATGTTACCATACGAAACGACTAAATAAGTACTAATATAGTAAAAAATAAAAATCATTACATCATACATATAATGTTCTGATAACAGTACTAAAGTACATACTGGACGACCTCGGTGGCGCAGTGGTAAAGTGCTTGTCTCTGAACCGAGAGGTCCCAGATCCGATCTCAGTCGGGTCATGATGGAAAACGATCTTTTTCTGATTGGCCTGGGTCTTTGTGGCTAGCTCAATCTGTGTGATATATTTATTTATTCGTACTATCCAAACTCATAGTCCAGCCAGCACTCAGATTTTACTAACTTGTTTTAATTAAATATATAATTTTTAGTTAGAAGAAGTAAAGAAAATAAAAATTGAAAATAAAATTAAGGAACTTACAAAAGAAAATGCTGATCTGGAGGCCAAGGTAGAAAAGGTCAAGAATGAACTTATAAGACTTGAAATATTGAATGGTAAAAAGCAATATCCAATTCCTGGCAAAACATCTATAGCTGCTGCAGATCAATCGGCAACAAAAAGAGAAGTAATTGAAGAAACAACGTCTCAGCATATCAAACAGACAATTCAGCAACCAAAAAAAGAGCCAGCTAAGAAAAACAAGGAGAAATCAAATGATGCTCCTACTGATGTGGTGGATGTGAGAAAATTAGACTTTAGGATTGGAAAAATTATAGAAGTTAATAAACACCCAGATGCAGATTCTCTTTATGTTGAGAAGATTGACTGTGGAGAAGAGAAGCCACGCACCGTTGTATCAGGTCTTGTGAATCATGTACCCATTGATGAGATGCAAAATAGAATTGTCATGGTGCTATGTAATTTAAAACCAGCTAAGGTGATATAGTTTTTTCAAAACTAATAATTTTAATTTGTAATGGTTATTGGAAGTAATTTAAGATTTTTTTCTGATTTGCAAAGTATTTTATGATAACAATTTGTCTTTATATTCCAGATGAGGGGCATTACTTCTGAGGCCATGGTTATGTGTGCATCTTCACCTGAAAAAGTTGAAATACTATTGCCGCCTACAAGTGCTGTTCCTGGTGATCTAGTATCCTGTGAAGGATTCCCACGAGAGCCTGAGGCCCAATTGAACCCTAAAAAGAAGATATTTGAAACATGTGCTCCAGACCTAAAGACTAATGATGAGAAAATAGCCTGTTATAAAGGCAATCCACTTGTAATTCCTGGAAAGGGTGCAGTTGTTGCACCTACATTGAAAGGTGTGAGTGTGAAATAAATGTTATTGAAATTAATGCCAGTGTTTTGAAAAAACCTTTGTTATGTAAAATTCTTAAAATGATTTTTGGATTGACATTTATGAGTAAAATTCATCATAATATTAGGATTGATTTTATAGATCAGTCTATTCTAGTTATCCATCTATTTTGGGTATGAAGAAAATGCAAACTTTTAATTCTACATTTACTAGGTATAAATAAAACAAAATTATAAGCAATGTCAACAATATATTATATCTCTAATTTAATATGAGTTCTTTACTAATAGAAATTGTTTCTATGTCAGATATAGAAAAATAGAAGAATGTGACGTTGCAACATTATCTAAGAGACCACACAAAGCATTGTAGTATCTCTCAGTTGGTGGTCCTGTTCACAGCTCGCATAAGTTAACATCACTAAAGTCAACATGGGTTTATGACTTGCTTAGGTTACATGAGCTTCACATTCAATTCCTAGGTCAATTGAGGCGTAATTGACAGCTTACTGTGTTGCAAACCTTAAAGAGCTTGAAAACGAATGCTCATGTAAACTAGAGCGCATGCCTGCTACTAATACACAGTAGTGTATAATAGAAAGCTATCTATATTAAATTTAACTGCCTGCTCCAGTAAGAAAATATTTATTTATAATTAAATAACAATAGGGTGCAAGCTCTGTTCAGTGAACAAGTAGATCTCATTCATTACAATCATCTATATTTTCACATCAGTAACATATGTAAAACTAACATTATTATGTCGTTATATTATTGGGGCAACACATTGAAGTCATGCTTATACTAATGAAAGAGACAGGCTATGGCTTTCGCTTCTACTTTGCTTTCGCTCATAAATTATGCTACGTATAACCATAATAAAAGAAGTAATACACCATTGTCGTTCTTTTTGGTAATAATATAAAATTGATTACAATTGCAGAAATTCCAGGATGATTTGGCATTTTTCTTATAAACTCATCTACAAAATAAGTATCAAGAAATAGTACTATAAATCTTACTGCGTAATTCTTAGTCTACCACCATCAAAGATACCATCATTTAATCTAATATGATCAAATTTTTTCAAACCATTTGTACTCTTACAATGAATTTATAGGATTTTTACGTAACGAATATCATCTACTTCATTACCTACTCCAAAATGAATTATTAAAAATGACTGATAAAAAGATACAATTTGTGATGTGACAGACAAAATGTTTGCACATATAAAAAAATTAAACACCACTACCACCGCATTGAATATATTACACGATTGAAGCATTTAATTAAATAACTTAGATACTACCTTTGTATAATCATTAAGTTTCAACTAAACATATCAAGACATGTTTAGATGTTGACTAACACTGCACTTAATGGTCATGTGATATAAAAACCTGATTACGTCTGAATCTAAATAATGAACGCAGGTGTCATATTTTGTCCTGGATATAAAATTTAACAATTTTATGAGTTTTTACCATAAAGCCAATAAATTCTATTATGTGCGTAACTCTTAGCATTATAGTTCTCAATACTCTTTACTCGTAATATGTGCATTTCGTGCATGTGTTGGACAGATATGTAAATATTACTCTACTATATGTGTATTTACACTAATTTGTAGAGTAGAAAAAGTTGGATTTCATTTTCATGTGTGGAAAAATTTATCCCTTGATCTAATCAATAATCTCGTATAATTAGATAACTATACACTATTTAACTTCAAGATCAATTCCTTCAGTTGATAAAATATTATTAATAGAATATCTTTTTACATACATATGAATTAAGTAAAAATAACGAGGGAGACAGGTTTAACCCAGATAGGTACATAGAAAATATATTACAAAGTTGTTGATTGACTAAATAAATGTCTTTGGTAAAATACGAATTAGATGTGAAGGCTTTTATTCAATACTATTTAACAACAAAAAAAAAATAGACGACTACAAAAATACAGTTATTTTAATTCTTATTTACTTAATTACTATGGTTAATATACGAGGGGAGGTCAATAAGTTCGCGGAATGGAGGGGTTGGTGGGGGTAGGTTTACTCGTCCAGGTAGTTATTAGTTGAGCACCTCATTAAGAGTATATATATTAAGTTTGAACGTAATCGGGTCATTAACTTTTGTGTTATCGACCTGTAAACAACTGAATCGGGAAGAAATCAGCCAGTATGGAGAAAATTGAACACTGCGCCGTTATAAAGTTCCTTACCAAGCAAGGAAAATCCGCTCAGATTATTTTTCAAGAGCTGTTGGCTGTTTACGGGGACTCTGCCCCTGGAAAAACCATGGTTTACAAGTGGCATGGTCTTTTCAAACAAGGAAGAGAGTCCATTGAAGATGACCCACGCTCCGGACGGCCAATTGAGGCCACCACTTCGGAAATCGTCGAAAAAGTAGAAAAACTTGTATTGGAAGATGCCCGGTTGAAGAAGAAGCAGCTTGCAGCAATGATTGGAGTATCCGAAACCAGTATTTTGAATATTTTACATGATCATCTTGGCATGACTAAGGTCAGTGCAAGATGGGTTCCGAGAATGCTCACGCCACTTCAAAAACGTGAACGTGACGAGTGTTCTCGTCAGTTTTTGGAGCTCTGTGGAGAGCGAAAGGAAGAAATTATGGCCCGGATTGTTACTGGTGATGAAACCTTAGTTCACCACTATGAACCTGAGTCGAAGCAAGAGTCGATGCAGTGGCATAAAAAAGGCACACCTCCTCCAAAGAAGTACAAAGTAACACAATCGGCTGTCAAGATCATGGCGACTGTCTTTTGGGATACAGAAGGCATTTTATTGATCGATTACAAAGAACGTGGTGTGACTATAACGGGACAGTACTACGCTTCTTTACTGGAAATATTAAAAGAAGCTATTAAGGAAAAAAGAAGAGGAAAGTTGTCAAAAGGTGTGTTCCTTCTGCACGACAACGCACCCGTTCACACGTGCCATGTTGCGACGGCTGCCATTCACCTATGCGGCTTCGAACAATTGAACCACCCACCCTACAGTCCAGATCTGTCACCCAGTGACTATTATCTATTTCCAAAAATGAAAAAAGAGCTGCGTGGAAAAAAATTTGGCGACGATGAAGAAGTGAAGTCAGCAATTTCGACCTATTTTGACACCAAAAATAAATCATTCTTTTTCGATGGTATAAATAAGTTATTTGAGAGATCTGAAAAATGTATTAGAGTTAAGGGAGAATATATTGAAAAGGAAAAATAGTTTGGTGTTTAATTTCAACCCGCTTCCCCCTTATTCCGCGAACTTTTTGACCTCCCCTCGTAAGTATAAACATTGAACAACATTACACATATTTTATTTACTGTTATTCTCGCGACATCAAAATCTAATTCTTCTAAATAAAGGACCAGGCATGGTCCAAATCATACAGCAATTTACAGCATGTATTTTTATTCAAATTGTTTTTGTAAAATACCGAAAAAAATATTAAATACAAATAGACAAAACGAAAGTTTTCGCTTTTTATAAAAATATTTGTAGTCCTAATAAAAGACACTTTTTTTTTCATAAACAAAAAAGTAAGACTCCGATTCGTGCCGCTTTTGTCTAAAATATGGAGTAATGGAGTGTAAAATTAATATAATACTAGTAATTTAAAAAAAAATTAAAGGATAACGTTAGTTATAATATCATAAAAAATATTTTTTGTTATTATGAAGACAAAGATAATATTTTATTCAATTATATCTTAGGCCTCATGATATGAAATAATTGAACTAGAAAAAAGTATATTGACCAAGATGAGAAAAAAGGTAAGAATATTATGTTGTCCCTATAGACGTACAGTAATTTATATTGTAATTCATTGATTTTTTACTCATTTTGAAAAACTTTTTCCTTACTTAATGCATTATGCAACATTTCAAATATAATATTATGCAAGATCCTTACTATGTATTTTTCTTATTATTTATAAAGTTACATGACTAACAGACACTGCTTTATAAAAATATAAATATCTCGCAGTAAATTCAATGATAAAGAAATCACACCCTATTACAGATTTACAAATATTCTTTTCTGCGCAAAATATAATACTGTATAAAAATAAATCTATATAACAAAAATATAACTTCCTACTCACAATTTTGTGACATTTTGAAATAAAAATTAAATTTAATAAGATTAAATAATAATAAATGTTAAAGGTATCTGAGACTTTTAATGGCACAGATAGATAGACTAAAAAAATGTAAGTAAGTAGGTGGGTAAGCAACAAAAACTAAAAATAATAATATTTTCGCTTAGTGTTAATATTCGCAAGGAAGACAGCTTTCACGTACTTATATTACGTTGTATACATTTTACTAACGATACGTATATCGACGTTTGGAATGTATCGATCGCGGCGGGGTCGCATCGCTCCAGCGAATCCTCACCGTTGGGTCGCATATATCATTTAACTGAGGGCTTACCATCATCTCTTAACGAGATCCACTTTACGACCTAAACTGAACGATGCAGTTCAGTTTAGGTCGTAAAGCAAATTCGTACGATCGACTTAATTTTTAGTATGAATGCGATTCATTTTAGGTGCTTAAATTGAACTGAGTTGCTTTGGAATCGTTCTGTAAAAGTAATGGTAGGCCTGCTGAACATGATTTACACCCATCTATGATTAATACGCTAACCATTTTTATATAGACGCCACGCGTTACTTAGATCTACAAGTTTTATGCAATTTTGTTCGGCTTGGTATAGGTCTATGTTTAATGCTTACTGTTATAATTTTGAAATTCTCCATTTTAATCCTTCAATTAGAACATAAATACCTAATAATTGTGACTGAATATGGCGACAATCTAGAATGTGGAACGATTTGTCTTCAAGTCAATTAATTTTTCAATTCTTTAATGCACAGCAACTGCAAAATGCCTGCGCGTTTTTTTAATGAAATGGGGGCTAGTGAGGGCAGCCATTGTCTGACTGCGTAAATGCGTGTTTTACAATCCCACAAAAAACCGCTTGTAGTGGTACTTGACCCAACATTTTATGATGTAATATAAATAGAGTGGTCAAGACCCATGTCGAGCGTGAAGTCCCAATACCCGATATTTACCGATATTGCATTTAAAATGAAATGAGAAAAAATAGTGAAAACATGTTTTAGGTAATCTTAGAGAATGTATTGAAAAACAAGAGTATGTATTGAAAAATTGTAATAAGAAGCAACAAGCATCTGGATTATATAATACAACTAAATTGTAGCACTTTATAATGCCAATGCAAGTCGCTCTCTCGCATAATTAATTGTACATATTCTCTCTCTTGCTCTCTCAATTGAGCGTTGTCCCAGGTTGTGTTGAAACCCAGGGTCATCATTAGTACTAAGTATACGTTGAAAATTAAATTTCGAACGGCAATCGGCATCGACACTTCGCCTTCGATATTTGAAATTTTTAAACTCACATTTGTCATCTCCATGCGGATTTCCATTGAGTCAATTCTCGAACATCTTATACAAAGGTGAGAAGGTGTAATCGTATAAATGTGGCGCGGCCTAAAGCTGAGTGGGCGGGAAGCGGCGCTGCGGTTTGGAGCGGCGCTGGGCCAACGTCGACTGCGACACAGGGCCCAGCGTCTGCGGTGTCAGCGGCGACGACGACATTGCCTGAAAAGTCATATTTCATTCTCAAACATTTTGTACAAATTTTCTTATTATTACTCTAAGTTTTATTGTGTGTAATATACAAACAAACAAATTGTACTAGCGGTACGGTAAGACTACCGCTGAAAATGGTTCTGCAACAGTCTGATACAGTCTAGTAGCTTTTTCCCGCGGCCTTTTGAATTTCATAGTAAAAGCTCATTCCTTAAGAAAAACGATGTATAGTATGTTTACCAATTTTCAGCTTCTTATGTTGAAAATTGTATTAAGTCCGATATAATTTTTCACCCCCTTTTCCCCTTCAAAAGGGGGTGATGAGGGTTAATTTTCAGAGAAACTTGAAAAACGTGTTCTTTAATTTGTTGTAAAGAACTAAAATCAAAATTTTCAGGTCACTAACTACAACAGTATAGAATTTTCATATAAAAGTTTTCCATATCTTTCAACCCCTTTGGGGTGGAATTTCCAAAAATCCTCTCTTAGTGTTCATCTACACTTCCCATGGGAACCTTCATGCCAAATTTCAGCTTCCTTCTCTTAGTAGATTCGGCTGTACAGTCAACGGCAAATCAACCTACCCAAATTCATTGCAAACTCTCCGCTATTACCGCGCCATAAATAAATATATTAGGTAATAAATATATATATACAAACCACACAGATTGAGCTAGTCCCAAAGTAAGTTCAAGATTTGTGTTATGAGATACTAACTCAACGATAATATATTTTATAACAAATACATATATAGATATACATCCAAGACCTAGGCCAATCAGTGGCAAGAACTTTACCACTACGCCACCGAGGTTGTCGTCATGCAGGGTAACTTGATGTGACTGTACGTTGTCTGTCAATCAGTAACGCAAGAGTTTTATATGTAATAGATAATAAACATAAGAAAGAGCGACCTGGTAGGTGAGGTCGAGCGCGCGGCGGAGCGCGGCGGCGGAGGGCGTGTCGTCGTGGTCGGCGAGCGGCGCGGGGCGCGCGCTGTCGCGGCAGAGCCAGCCCGCGCGCAGCAGCTCGTCCGCGCCCGGCCGTCGCGCCGGCTCCAGCTGCAGCAGGCGCCGCACCCAGCCGCGGCCTTCGCTCGACACTGCGCGCCACACGCCGTGCGACACCTCCACCTTTACGTCGACATTATTACATGTTAGCTTTGGACGGTTCGCAGAAAGATTCGACCGTTGCGTTCGTTACATTTTTTTAATTTTTTAACAATGACGATAATGAGTTTTACTATATGATGTTACCTCAATTACTCTGTACTGTAGTCATGTCAATTTTATGAATGATCGATTTTGGAAATGATTCCTTCCTCAAGAAAATTGACGGATTGTAATGACCGCGCAGCCGCAGCGACCGAAACGCTCTGCGTACTACCCCTTTACGCTACGAATGCACTAGGCAACATTTGACACGCAACATATCACTCCATCTCACGCATCACCACTGACTCGAGTAAAATAGCACGTAGTCGATCTCACTCATGCAAATTGTAATAAAAAGAGAAGAACTATTTGTTGCACGTCAAATGTTCCCTAGTGTATGTGTAGCTTTAATACGTCGTTAGTTTTTTCGGATTCCCGAAGATCTAGTACGTTATTGATACTAAACGCAAATACTACAATTAAAAACCGGCAATGTATCGGTATACATTACGGTATTTGCGGATTGTATCTATAAAGTACTAGCTGCGCCTCGGGGCTTCACTCCCGTGGGAATTTCGAGATGAAAGTACCATATGTGTTATTTCAGGTTATATTACACGGTTGCTCGTGTACCAAATTACAAACAATCTATCCAATAGAATTTGCGTGAAAGATTAACACACACATCCTCACAAACTTTCGCATTTATTAGTCTATAACATATATTGGCCTTCCGAAGATAATAAAACTAAATAAAAGTCTCATACATACTAGGCATGCTCATTCATTCGCGTCAGCGTCTGTCTGCGGTCGGCAATAGTGTGTGCCGGCATAACATGTTAGTATAGTTTAATGATATACATTCAATTGTTCAATGATCTTATAGAACTAAACGGACAGAATATTGCTATAATGCAATCAGGGTTGTTACGAAATATTTATTTATTAAAACTTTATAACATCGTAGTAAGTGATGTTCCACGGGTATTGTTGACTTTTAATTACGTATATATTTTTTAACTGATACTCATAAGCTATACAGGTTTATTATAAGGTCGTCGTATTAATGACTCATAACGAAATGATAATATATTGAATGATTCACCTTTCCGGATTCGATCCTCGCCAATATGGCTTCCGGCGTGTCGTCACCAGTGGACGCGAACGGCGTCCTGCCTGACAACATTATGTAAGCCAATACACCTGAAATCATATTTTTTTCATATTTAGTGGGTGTTTTACTGCTAGCTGCAGTATCTGATAGCCTATATGTAAAATAGCGTTAAAAATTGTATTTCAATAAGTGTTGGATAGGCCTAACTGGCCAATCACATCAAGCAGATTTATCTAACATTTAGATTTTTATCTGTCAGTTTACAATATAATATGTTATCAGAAAGTGGTGAAACAGGCCCTTATGCTAGAATGATATCAGTACTCATTTTTGTGTTTTAAAACAAAATTTAAACAATTAGATGAACAAAATATCAGAACTTTATTCAAATCTAAACAAATAAAAGAATTCATCCTTAAAATCATAAATATCTTATGTCAAAACACATCTTTTTAGAGTTCAAAACATTACTTTTGCAAAGCGTCATGACACTTTGAACTTATTTCTTTTCTCTTATTAAAAATAAATGGTCTATGTGACTGTTTTAGCAAATACATAATATTTGTCTTTGTTTAAACAATAAACTATGGTATTACCCAAGCTCCAGATATCGCAAGCGGCATCGTAGCCAGCCCTCTTCAGCACCTCGGGCGCGACGAAGTTGGCGGTGTAACACGGCGTCATGAGCAGCCCATTCTCCGCACGCAACTGTTTCGCCAGCCCGAAGTCCACCAAGCGAACGTCTTCGGGCCTTCGTTCTGAGGTCGCGAATAATATGTTCGAGGGCTTTATGTCCCTATAATAAAAAAGAAAGCTTTATACAAACATATATACATATTATAACGCCTGTTTCTCATGGAGGTAGGCAGATTAAGGATTTCCACTGTCCATGATCTTGACAAATCTCACACGCTTCCTCGAGACTCATCATCACTCCTCATGTATGCTCTTCGGTTATGCTCGTAATATCTCTCTCAGTCTCCTTCCCTCCATTATCTCAAATGTCTAAACAATCCCAACATTCCTTTTTTTATTTATCTACTATTTTCTTTTCCTATTCTTCTTTCACTCCACACATTTCTCTAATATGAACGTTCGATCTCATTTCAAATGCATTCACTCTATGTTTCTGCCACACCCAACTTTCACTACATGAGAGAAGCCTTACACGTAACTAAATATCGGGACAGGAATCTTTTTACAGTTTTGTTGCAACGCTGTTTCGTGTAACGTTGCAGTCGCCCTGGTCGCTGGCCTATAGCCATAAATAATATAGTATAATCGTTTTTTGTAGTTATATATGGTGTAGTACATTTACATATTATATTATGATATAATAAATTTATTTATTTTTACGTGTTATAATAAATAACAATATAATAAATAACGCGTAAACTACATATGTATCGCAATCTATTACGTAATTTGAAACCTTGCGTGAGACTGTAAACAATTCTTCAAGAAAATAGTCCTAAAATACTTGTCTTAAAATATGAATTCATATTACATAACATCCATCGCTTACAAAATGGACCATTTTATTATTTTATCACCCGAGCTTTAATTCTGTGCCATAATTATTTATTGTAAAGGAATTGAAGTGGCATACAAAATTTCAACTATGTAGGATAAGCATTTAACTAAGCAGAAATTTGACTTTCTAGATTAGATTGCAGATTAGATACCTATGAACAACAGTGTGTCTATGAAGGTAATGTACGGCCTGAACGACATTCCTCAGTATGGGCACGGCCTCGTGTTCAGGCAAGTATCGCCGCTGTGTAATGTATTCTAACAGTTCTCCGCCGCGGCAAAGCTCTGTGACGGCGAGTATACGGCCGCCTTCCTCGTAAACTCCACGGAGGGTTATTATGTGCGGGTGCTGGCTGTATCTGGAAGATAAATTAATACATATAATAAAGATAAAATGTTGATACAATAATAGAATACAAGTCTTTATTGTGAAACACACACACACTACGAACGTACAAGGGGTTTTTTAAATAGATAGTGTTGTATCTGAGAAAGCTCAGAACCACATTATCTATTAAAAAGAAAACCCGCATCAAAATTTGTTCAGTAATTTTAAAGATCTAAGCATACATAGGGACAGCTTGTTGTTATTCAAGACAATACCTTAACAAAATTTCGATCTCTTCCCGTGGGTCATACTGAATTTTCTCCATAATTTTAACAGCGTACTGCACTTTCGACGTCTTATGTTCACATAGTCTGACGACAGAGAATGATCCTGTGCCCAATTCTCCCATTAACCTAAAAAATACAAAATTACATGCTAAAAATACTGGTTGCATTCCAGGAGTGCAGCAAAAGTGAAAACTTGAATAGTACTAGTAGTAAGATCATTTGTTACAAACAAAAACAAATCTTTGCTCTTTAAAATATTAGTATGGACATTAATAATAAAATATTAGTATGGATATATTAAAGTATCTATTTTGCATATTTAAAACTAAGAAATAGAAATAGAAACACAAGGAAAACGTAAAACAAATCATTTCGTGTATAAAAATGTTGACTAAAGAAATATTTTCTTTTTTGTTACTATTATATTCATTTGTAAGTTCAACAACAATTTGTAGTCTTTTGTCAACATATTTTATGTATATGAGGATTTCAACACATCATATTATGTAATATTATAATGGCAAGATGGGAACATAAACTGTTAAATGAATTTCTTTCGGCATTTCCTCTTAGCAGTCGTTACTTCAAAATGCTAGTAGTTTGAAGCTTTGAGAAACACTTTAATTTTTATTTGAATTTGAAGTGAAAAATGCCCCTAAAGTTTTAATTTCTGAATTAATACTTAGACCTTGTTATTAAAAATAAATATTTTATATATTTTCTTTGTCTTCCGTTCCTTCTTCACACGTGTAAAAACATAATAAATTGCTCACCTAATCCTTCCTCAGGAATCACACTATTCATTGGTGAAAACCGTACAAAAACTCCGCCCGGTAATTTTGAGTTTATCACGTTCATACAGACAGATATATAGACGCGATAGAGGGATATGCTTTTATAATATGGATCAGGATTGTACCTATACTCATCAAAGAAATTGTTCTTGTTGACGAAGCCAGCCCAAAATTCTTCCGACGATGACTTAACATTGTTTTGTGACACATGGTTTTGATTCTGATTGTTAGTTTCTGTTTTGGTCTCGTCGTCCAATAAACATGGCGCCACGAAGCTGAAGCCTCTAAAATTATAATGTTTATTTATTTATAGACACACGTGCATTAAGGAAAACACGTGACAAAATACTTGTATTTATAAAAGATTTTTTTTTCTCCAGTTCAATTGAAGATTTACCACAATCTGTTTATACTTTGATACATAATAAGCATTTAGTAGGTACAAATTCGTAAATCACAACCTTGCAATTATCGTGCTTGTGAATTATAACTATTTAACTCTTTATCGTTACATGTAGCTTAACATCACAGAATTTATAGTTAATAAGACAGTGTGAGTATGTTATTTGTTGACTTAGAAAGTGCGTTGAAGTGTTATTAAAGTGGTGTTATAAAACGAAAACAATTTCCTTTGTTTGAATGGATATTAACTCGTAAAATATTTTAAAGTACGTAATTTTGCAAAGGTTAATTAAACGTTAAATACCAGCTTATCTAGCATACTATCTTATCAAATCTGTATATAGATAGTCTTAGTTATCTAATTACGATACATTATGCTTACATAACGGTACAGGAAGAAAGTAATTTGCAAGAATGACTAATATAAATTTTTAGATAACCAAAACCCATCTATATGAAGATATAAACTTGTCATTTTTGTTCTTTTAAGAACTAAAAAGATAATAATAGATACACCCAGGGCCCAAATAGAAATTATGCCCATCGACCATCTGCACTATAATAAAAAACTACTACCACTACTGGTGGTACTCGTCTCTGTACCTCGCAGGAGTAGGCGCTTTGTCTGTAGATGGTTTAAACGGTGGTCGATGAAAATAATGCAAAGCGATGATAGTCTAGACCAGCGGTCGGTTAAGACGCCCGCATGTGAACCGAATGGTCGCGGGTTCGGATCCTACTCGATCTACATGATTTTATATAACAATCTGACTCATGTATTAATAATAGTTCAACGTTTTCACGTTCGTCACCAACCGAGTCATGTCAGATATCTTATACGACTTGAATAAAATCTGACACCAAAGTTAACATCAACACACTCAATAAGAAAGAAAAATATAATAATAATAATAGAATAATATTCCATTATAAATGATTAATTACCTGAATAACTCATGTGCGTTCGCGGAAGCGGGCACGCCGGGTGAGTCGCGGGGGGTGCGGCACGTGAACTCAGAATCGAAATAAAACGCGTCGTCTGCGCGAGACACCGCGGGACGGAACGGCGGGATCACCTGTTACGAAATATAATGTTTTAAGTTATTTTCTTATAACACATTAAGACTTTAGCACATTTATTCATTATTATCAACATTTCAGCTTCCTTCAACTCACTGCTGAGCATAAGTAGAATCTGCAATCGTATGTTCGTATGCACTATTGATTTAACAACATTGTACACAATAAAAATAATTGTAATAAAGACAATGTACCTAATTGTAAATTGGTACGTCCACTTGGATCAACATGTTGGTGCTTTGCAACAGTCATTTTCCTTCATAGACCTTCTGTTACACACGCCACGCATACATTCCCGAAATACAAAGGAAACCTAATGGTTTTACATCTAAATACAAGACTTTTTTCTGTGTTATCTACGCGTTTTAATTACACAACGTGAACATTAGCTATGTTTGTCTTTTAAAAAATTTTTTTGAAGATAATACCTCCTAATACAAGTCATGTAACTGACATATATACTCTAAAATAACATTGACAATCCACTGTAAAACATATCTATTCTTAGTAATAATTATTGTATTGACTTATAAAAATTAGTACATATATAGTACTAGATGTTGCCCGCGGCTTCGCCCGCGTTAATTTTCCACGGGAACTGTTATTTTCCGGGAAGAAAATCTTTCCTTCTCCATACTTCAATTTACATGTATACAAAATTTCAAGATGATGGGTTGAGTTGATAGAGCGTGAAAAGGTAACAAACTAACATACTTTCGCATTTATAATATTAGTAAGGATTAGGGTTTGAATATCACACAAGCTATTAGCCGCGTCAATAAAGAAACGAATCAAATGGCGTCGCTCATCATTCTCTCTCACTCGCACGCTATTGCTGTCTTTACTCACACACGGGCGTACCGTATACAAAAAAAATAATCAGTCTGGTTTTGCTCTTACGCTGCTACGACGTGCTCTGTTTGTTTCCAAATTCCTAACCCAACTTTTAAGTGCCGGCCGTGTTGATACGTGGTTATTATAATGACTTCTCGAAAACGAGGCAAGGTTCTTCGAAGCGATGCACGTGAAATTGTTTATAACGTCAACAAATACTTCCAAGAAAAAAATTTGGAGCGATATCTACCTTTTTTGATACTTCGGCTGAAAAAAGGGACAGTGATATGTCTGGGATCGAAGAGATTGACTACGATGACCCAGGTGAAGGGCCATCAACGTCTCAAAACTAATTGTACTATTTTGATAAATAATAATGTATCGCTCAAAGAATTGTTTTCTTTTTACACCTATGTACCTATTCTACACACTTATGTATCTCTTAACAAACTTGAAACTAATAGGTTTTCCATGCTAGAATATTAATTTTGCTTAAAAAATATATTTTTCATAAAATGGAAAAATATCGAAGTTTCCGAAAAAAATTCCACAAAAATAGAAAAAAATTAGAATTTTTTTCATCAGTATTGCTAACCCTACCATTATAATTAGTCGCCATTTTCGATTTGATTCTTTATTGGCGCGGCTTATAATATCAATTACACGTCGTTGAATAAAAATAATATAACATACCTCTTTTCGTAAAAGTGCATCCCAATCTATATTTGCAAAAAATTCGTGCTTTTTTATGTCTTCAATGCCATCTGGGCCAGCTCCTAACCTGTGATAATAAATTAGTACTTATACATTTTGTATACTTTATGAATAAAATGAATGTATGTTGCTTTTTATTCATAACTAGCTGTTGTAAAAATCAACTTTATAGACGAAAATAGTCAACGAAAATAATCAGCATTCTATGGCCATAAGGAGGAAGCTCCAAGAATGTTACTTTCATATTCTTAGTTAGAATTTTAATTAGACTAGTAAGTTAGTATAGTAGTAGTCATATTATCAGAGAAAAGCTGCTCACAGCTATTTCCGTGTATGCATTGTATCTATCCATATCATAGCATAATTAGATTAGACCTACCACATTTGTTTTAAAATATATGATTGCATTTAGATATATTGCAAAAGCCGTTTGGAATATTGTTTCTATAAATACGCGATAAATGTAATGCGATTACGTCCATCAATCTGTCATAGTTATTGGTCCATATCATCTTGCAATTACAATTAATTGTCGTAAATCAAAAGCAATCTCACAACTTTCCATCTAGCTAGTCCACAGTAAATATCAAGGCCTTATTAATTTAGCGCGAACTTTACGATTTATGCGCCATTTTTATACATTTTTTAAATAGCAATATCTGTCTTTACATTTTCTTAGAATAGAACATAAATAAAATGAATAAATTATCACAAACAGATGTTCCACTTGGTTTGTAGTGAGTTAAATCTAACCTGTTTTGTGGATTTCGTTTAAACAATGCTCGGAGTAACGACTGTGCTTCTTCGCTGAGATTTGCAGGCATGCCAAGTTTAGCCTTCAATATCTGAGTCATTGTTTCGTGTCTTGTAGATCCGTGGAAGGGGAGGTTACCGGTCAGCATTTCAAACTGCGAAAAAAAGGTTATCAAACCTCTCTGAAGCACCCTTACTAACCATTGCCCATATACAATTACAATGATATCAAACAAATGATATATATTATTTACTACACTATTAAACCAAGAGCTGTTTGCAAAGTTATGGAAATATGATTAAAACTTACCATTAAAACCCCAAAGGACCACCAATCAGCAGCAAATGTGTGTCCTCTTCTATTCACAACTTCAGGGGCCATGTATTCTACAGTCCCGCAAAAGCTGTACGCTTTGTCACTGCTTGGAGGCAGTTTGGACAAACCAAAGTCTGTGAGAGCAATATGACCATCGGCATCTAATAATATATTCTCTGGTTTGAGATCCCTGTATATTATGCCCAACTTGTGTACATGTTCTAATGCTAGTGCTAATTCAGCTAAATAGAATTTGACATCTTCCTCTGTAAACATTACCTAAAAACAAATACATTTACAGAAAAACTTCACATTGGTAAGGTAACACCAAATTAAAGCAGAAACTATACAATAAAAAAAATTAAGTGCATTACAGAATATTGTATAATAGATATTTTTAAACTCAAGGAAATAAAAACAATTCATACTCAAATTTTTTACTTTACCTCTTTACTTAGACGAGAAAATAAGTCACCACCTCGTAAAAAGTCTAATATTAAATACAATTTGCCAGCTGTTTGAAATGCATAGTGTAATTTAACAATAAATGGATGGCCCATTTCAACTAATATATTTCTCTCCATTTTTGTACGTTCCCTGTCTCTAACTTTTAATGTAGCTTTTTTAAGTACCTAAAATGCAAATAAGATAGCTTTAGTTTACAAACATTGTTATTTACTGAAAAATGTATTGTAAAAATTCACAAAATCATCTGAAATTAACATTAGCTTTTTGAATTAGAAAATAATTATTCAGAGCTTTCTTGACATAAATACATCTTCTTAGTAACTAATTATTTTATTCCTATTCCATTATTATGGTAAAATTAAATACTGATAATACCCACTGAATTGACATTAGAAATAAAAGTTGTTACCTACCTTCATAGCATAAAGAGTTCCGGCATCAGGACCCATTACTTTTCTTACTAAGAATACTTTTCCAAAGGAACCTTCACCAAGTACTTTGAGCAATTCAAACTGTGACGGATCTGCTTTTTCATGACCTTCTTTAACAACATCTTGGAGCACCACTTCTGTCTCATAATTGATCTCATTGATATCATGGCTCTCTGTTGTGGAAGCCTGCCGTGACTCAGCTGAGTTTTCAACAACCATTGGAAGACTGTTTGCTGACTGTGCAGAATTACCACGCTAAAAAATATTTTATCTTTTTAAGGACAAGTACAACAAATCTGTGAACAGGGACAAGACTAATTAAGGAAAAACTGGAACATTTTAGCATGGAAAATCATAATTAAACTATGTTAGGGTAAATTATGTATTACATTTTAATAGGGGCAGGCTTTTGATTCACATGAGTATAAGTCATATTTAAATTAAATGTAAAATTGAGCATAAGAAAAAAGTAGCGGGACTGAGTAACGTGCCGCATTTTTCAAGGTGGGGCTAATTACTAAGTACAAGGCCAGATAGTGTATATACCTATGTACTTAAAAAATGCATTCGACTTCAGTGCCACTAAACTTTTAAAATAAAAAAGTTAAAGAAGATAACTGTACTATTCTACGTTCATTAGAGCAATAATGTTTTTACTATAGCTAGTCATATTCTCAGATTTATGTTTGAATATAAAACAAGTTGTATGTGGGCGTAGCTATAAAAAAAGCATAAGAAAAAAATGACAACAAATGTTACCTGTTGGCTACGCAAATGTTAAAGCGTTAAATGAGTAATCGTAGTGGGAAAAACCTTTACTAAAATACTATTTAATTACTACGCAAACAAATTCACAAATATACCATGTTATCGCCGACATTCTGCATACGCCAGGGATCCGAGGAATTAGCCAAAGGCATTTTTATACACTTCAAAATATCAACATTCAATGGATTATAATAAACTAGTGTTAACTTAATTTTAATTTTCCTTATTTCTTCATTTCTCTCGAATGTAAAGGAATTCCATGCAACGCCAGTACACTAAAAAGCAGCTGTTTGACAATAATTGAATGATGTTGCCATAGTGAGAAAAGTCAAATCCTACTCTAATCAAAGTGTTGCCCATACTCAATTTGGCTGCACGTAGCGGCAATTTCAAAACAATTTTAAATATACTTCGCTGCGTCTCACAAAGATATAAGCATACTGTGGCTACGTTTATTGATTTTAAAATGTTTCTTTTGTGGTTGCATGGTTTTTTGTAACATAACAATTACATATTACTTGTGTTTGTTTTTTCTATCTAAATGCAAAAAATTGGTTTCATTGTTTAAAACTTAAAATTAGTTTCACCTTCATGTCAAAATTTCTAATTGGTATTTTGTTGTTACTTGCTTACTATTTTACGTAATGTAATTTTTGCATTTGACCTAAAATAAGAAAATAAAGAAATATAAAATTAAAATTACTATTTTCTTCGATGGTCAAATCTCCATTTCTTAAATGCCTTCTTTGTTCCCCTATTAGATGAAATTAAAATGTTCTTACATATTATAAGTCAGTATTTAGATTGATCATATCATATAAAATGAAAATAGCCTCTGGCTTTCAATTAAGAGCGATGATTAAATCGAATAAAATAGCTTTTGCGTTCCGAAGCTCTTTCCTCAACTATAATCGTGCAGTGAAAGTTCAGGAAATTACGAAGCATCCAACAGACCTGTTCAGAAAACTAGGCAAGCACCTACCCAAGAAGGCAGTTATGTGGTAGGAATCATTTCGTCAACAGTCCGCGATAAAGTTTGCATCGGTGTGTGCTTGGTTGCACGGGTGGTTGTCACGTGGTGGTTCTCTTTAATATATCTAACTTCTAAGTGCTTCAAATAGAGTGATCAATGCTGAGTTTTAATTTTAACCGGCTTCAAAAGAAGGGGATTCTTATTCGATCTGTAACCCATATTTAATTACATACGAGGGGAGGTCAATAAGTTCGCGGAATGGAGGGGTTGGTGGGGGTAGGTTTACTCGTCCAGGTAGTTATTAGTTGAGCACCTCATTAAGAGTATATATATTAAGTTTGAACGTAATCGGGTCATTAACTTTTGTGTTATCGACCTGTAAACAACTGAATCGGGAAGAAATCAGCCAGTATGGAGAAAATTGAACACTGCGCCGTTATAAAGTTCCTTACCAAGCAAGGAAAATCCGCTCAGATTATTTTTCAAGAGCTGTTGGCTGTTTACGGGGACTCTGCCCCTGGAAAAACCATGGTTTACAAGTGGCATGGTCTTTTCAAACAAGGAAGAGAGTCCATTGAAGATGACCCACGCTCCGGACGGCCAATTGAGGCCACCACTTCGGAAATCGTCGAAAAAGTAGAAAAACTTGTATTGGAAGATGCCCGGTTGAAGAAGAAGCAGCTTGCAGCAATGATTGGAGTATCCGAAACCAGTATTTTGAATATTTTACATGATCATCTTGGCATGACTAAGGTCAGTGCAAGATGGGTTCCGAGAATGCTCACGCCACTTCAAAAACGTGAACGTGACGAGTGTTCTCGTCAGTTTTTGGAGCTCTGTGGAGAGCGAAAGGAAGAAATTATGGCCCGGATTGTTACTGGTGATGAAACCTTAGTTCACCACTATGAACCTGAGTCGAAGCAAGAGTCGATGCAGTGGCATAAAAAAGGCACACCTCCTCCAAAGAAGTACAAAGTAACACAATCGGCTGTCAAGATCATGGCGACTGTCTTTTGGGATACAGAAGGCATTTTATTGATCGATTACAAAGAACGTGGTGTGACTATAACGGGACAGTACTACGCTTCTTTACTGGAAATATTAAAAGAAGCTATTAAGGAAAAAAGAAGAGGAAAGTTGTCAAAAGGTGTGTTCCTTCTGCACGACAACGCACCCGTTCACACGTGCCATGTTGCGACGGCTGCCATTCACCTATGCGGCTTCGAACAATTGAACCACCCACCCTACAGTCCAGATCTGTCACCCAGTGACTATTATCTATTTCCAAAAATGAAAAAAGAGCTGCGTGGAAAAAAATTTGGCGACGATGAAGAAGTGAAGTCAGCAATTTCGACCTATTTTGACACCAAAAATAAATCATTCTTTTTCGATGGTATAAATAAGTTATTTGAGAGATCTGAAAAATGTATTAGAGTTAAGGGAGAATATATTGAAAAGGAAAAATAGTTTGGTGTTTAATTTCAACCCGCTTCCCCCTTATTCCGCGAACTTTTTGACCTCCCCTCGTAGTTAATTGTATGCGCCGCGCACCGTTCTTATTATTTTTTATACTTAATTACTAGTAGGTACTGTTTCATCTCCGACGTCTAGAGGTAAGTAAACCTGTTTGAAAAAATCATGTTATACCTAATGGTTGTGGAAAGAACCGTAACAATTGGACATATCGATGGTCGGACATAACAATTGGAAATATCTTTTATTTAAATCGGTCAAGCTAATAATAAAGCCGATGGAACTGAGTTGAAAAGTGTCAGAAGAAATATAGTTGTCAATTCGTAAAATGTAAACTAATCCAGACAATTCAAAGGGATTAGAAACATACCCATAGTCCTCTGATCAAGGTAAACCATTACTTGCTCTTATACATTTATCAACAAGAATCCGAGTAAGTACATCTATCTTCAAGTTCAGTATTAGGTACTGTAGTTATTTATCTATACAATTATATTACATTTGATTTGGTTAACATTTACTTTACCTACCTAACTACCTATTTTAATCCTAATATTTGTACGACATCGGAACCGAGGTTCTAGCTAAAATCTGTTACTGTTGCAAAATGTTGTCGATTATCTTCTGTTCATGTTGTAGGTACATAACTATTTTTTATAGAGTTCAGGTATTAGTATGATGTATCATACACACTCTACCATGTACCATACACATTCAGTCTAAAATACTTATATTTGACGACCTCCTTGGTCACGACGTCCGTCCGCTATCTGGAAGTCCTGGATTCGATTCCCACCGCGGGCAAATATTTGTAAATGATCATGAATATTGGTCTGCGGTTCTGGATGTTTTGTGCCCGATTCTATGTTTGTGTCCACCGGATCCGTGATACAAGATTATAGTGCTTAGTGCGGGCCGTGAGTGTTAACATTTATATTTTTACCTAATTATTTTCAGTCACGTCTAGTACAAACATTAACATGGAATTACCTAAAATACCAAAATGTGATATAGACGATCTAACGACCAAAGCCATCGGCGAATTTGGAAGATGGCAATTTAAGGTCAGCTTTCTCATGTCTATAATGAAATTGCCAATAGCATGGTATCAACTCAATATAATATTCATGGCACCACCGCAAGAATTTTGGTGTGTTAAACCGGAATCATTTTCTAAATATTCAGATGAAGAGTGGCGAAAAATGAGCGTTCCGGTAAGGAATTTTTCGCATTTCATTATATCAAGAAAAAAGATTCCTCAACATTTGATTATAGTTTTAAACACAGTTTTTACTAAATAAAAATATAGTCAGACCCGCGCGCAGGGCCTTTCTAAATCTATGGATATAGGTAGGTACATATGTAAATTTATAACACCCCTCTGGTCGGGGGGATGATTACACGTTGATTTTATGGAGGAATAAAAAATAATTTATCTTTGTTCGCAGTTAGTAGAGGAGCAGCCGTGTTTTATTTTTGATCCGGATATGCTGATATTTAATCCCAATATAAATAAAGCCCTCTTGCCTTTGGTGCCTTGCACAAAATTTGTTTATGATACATCTGTTTTTAAACACACTATCACCTCAGAATGGGATTTAGTATGCTCCAAACGCTGGTTACCTTTTGTACGTTCCTGTTTTTTTATATATAATAAGATTTTTTTAAATATTCTTCTTCTTTAATAATTCTTGGATTCTTTGAATTCAGTCTGTATAAGCTAAAAACAGAGGTTAGCCTGAGACTTTCAAAGATGAGAAACACAGACAATCCAAATAACAAGTTCCAAAGGTAGACCTTGGTACAAAGGTCGTCTGCACGGGTACCTCACTCTCATCTATTTCTGTTGCTTAACAGCTGTGCTTGCGTTGTTGTGTTCCAGTTTCAAGGGTGTGAGAGGCAGTGTAATTACAGAGTACTGTGGTAAAAGATCCTAAGTCACAAAGTAGGCAACACCCGGTGTTGCAGGTGTTGATAGGCTGTGGTCACCACCTACCATCAGATGAGCCGCATTCCTGTTTGCCTGCTTGGTAGTAAAAAAAATGTAGGTCTCTTCACATCTTATTGAGGGCCCTCAAAGTAAAATTGTAGTTCAGACAATCCTTTAGGTATCTAATGCCAGCTCCACATTGTCGTCGAACAGTTTGCAAAAGTTTGGATTCGGTATATATTCGTTACTCGGTTTGGTTTTTCGTTTACAGTAAATAAAAGCACTGATACTCGCGTCGGCATCGGCATTTGTCTGAGTTCGGTGTCATTGTGAAGCTGGCATAATATCTCAATGGTCAACTGCAAGAAGCGCCATCTAAACCAGTCGAAATAGCATGGGAATATAAGTTCGACAGTTTCATTTAATCCATTATTAATATTATGCCATCGGTTCCAGATTAGTCAGTGCGTGTTGATGTGGGGTGTGCTTATCGGTGGTATAATGTTTGGCGTAATTGCGGATCAATATGGACGCAGGATACCTTTAATGGCTGCTATTGCAATCCAAAGTATAACTAGTTTTATCGCCAGCGCAATGCCTCATTTTTGGTGGTGGATGGCAGTTCGGTTCATCTTGGCGTTGGCTTCAGGTGGTATTGGAATTATATCATTTGTTATTTGTGTCGAGGTAAGCTTTCTTTTTTATTTTAGCCTATCATTTTCTCGTGGTTCCTATATATATCCAAAATTAAATATGGCCAGTTTAAGATCTGTGCTTGAATAAACACGGAACACATATAAATTAGACCTATGTGCTACTTTGCATCGCAAAAAAACGCTGACCAACCTGCGGGTGGCCTCCAGTTTCTAAATAGGTAAACTATTTTCAGGTTGTCAGTGGAAAATGGCGCACGACCATTCCCATACTATACCAATTGCCATTCGGATTGGGAAGTGCCGTGATGGCTTTACTGGCTTACTGGCTACGAGACTGGCGGAAACTGGAATTCGCTTTAGCGTCAATTTCATCTCTTTTCCTTTTATACTGGTTTTGGATACCAGAATCACCTCGATGGCTATTGGCTACAGGACAAACTCAAAAAGCTATAGGTAAGATCACTCCACTTCGTAGTATATTAATTTCCCTGAAAATAACTCTGAAAAACGTTTAATACCTATTTGTTTTACAGAAGTTTTGCGAATTGCCGCCAAGCAGAACAAGACTGAGCAAAATTTCCAAGCGATGCAAAACTTATTGCCTAAATGTAACATTGTCAAACTAAAAGGATGCGGTTTTATAGCGTTCTTCAAGTCTAAGAATATGCGGACTAAAACATTATTACTATCAATAAATTGGTAAATTACGTTATGAAAATTATAAAATAGGCACTTCTAGAAAAAACTTATATCATTAGAATCCGTTATTTATACCGGAACATGTTGATATTAAATTCTCATAAGTATAATAAAATAAAAGTTTTTAGCCATCCAATAATTCTAATATTTCTTACGACGTTTCAGGTTTTTTACTGGAATAGCATTTTTCGCATTTGCACAGTATCTAGGTACGATTGCCGAGAACATTTTTTTAACTGTTGCGCTAAGCGGCATCATATCTTTACCGGGTGGATTACTGTGTGTTTGTATAATAGCAAACAATGGAAGAAAAAGAACCCTTTGGGTGTTTAAGTTGGCAACTGCTATTTGTTTCATTGGCATAAAAATGGTGCCAAGATATCATTTTGCTAATGACTGGCCAAGGCTATTCTTCGCAGGAGTCGGCTTTGCGGGTCTTGGTGTAAGTACCTGTGTTGACTAAAAATCTTATGGCGGTCCAACACTAACGCGGACCAGTTTATTTTGATTCAGCATACATGCTGATTTTTCATTACGGTAAATAAAAACACTTATACAAACTACGCAATGTTCATGCTTTCTTTCCTGTCGAGTAGGAATATATATTCAAACGGTGTAATATTTATTCCAGGGGACCGTACCGGCTCTGTACCTATATTCCGGGGAGTTATTCCCGACAGTCGGACGGAATGCTGGTGTCGCTGGAGTGACAATCTTTGCCAAAATCGCCGCCATGGTAGCACCGGCAGTGGTGGGATTAAATGTCTTGGTACCAGACCTACCTCTAATAGTTTTAACCATAACGTCGTTATCCCAGATGCTGCTAATTATACCGTTGCCTGAAACTAAAGGTTACCCTCTGCCGGATACACTGGAGCAAGCAGAACAATTTCGTAGGGAAAAATAATTTACTGAAAACCTTAAAATTTGCGCCGAACTATCTAAAATGCGCGGAGACCGTAGCTGTAATAATTGCTAAAAAACTAATCAACCACTGTTGGTTTCCTATCCAGTAGTAGTACTTAGTTACATTGCAATAAGTACTTTAAATACAATCCAATCCAAGTGATAGGCAGACGCGAAAATTACGTATTTTGGTGAATCCAAAAACGAGGTCCAGATCTCAATGTAATAAATCAATATACATATTAGACATATAAAAAGTGTTTAATGTTTAATTCACTAAGTTTAAACAACTGTATGACATGTTTTCTAGGCAATTATTACAATCTTATCTAAACAACATAGTTTCTAATTGGTACAAATGTGCAAGCATATACATATAAGTTGTAGAGCTGTATTATATACTATTTTATAATAGTAATTAGTTCAAGAGAAATAAGAGTACAGTGCAGAACTGGCACTAAACAATTACATAAGTTATCATGTATTTTATAAGACTACATTATGAATGATTTAATAACAATTATAAATGCATTATATGTATATTGTGTTGGTTAAATATGGGAATGTGACATTAGCCTCAATCTTTGAATGTATTTTTTATCTTGTGTTTGTTGACGAACATCAATATCATATAATTTCATGGATTAAAAAAAATGTAAAAAATATTATACTCCAGTCAAGTTATCATCTAAAAAGTTGATGTTCTAAAATAAATTATAAATATAATGACTGGACTAGATTATGTACAATGTTTTAGATTAAAATTTAGTTGTACTGCATACTGTATGTAAATGCATTGTAACAGTTACCCTTTATCAAATAAATATTAAGATACTAATTTTGCTTCTTTTCTGATAATTTTGTTTTTATATTTTCAATTCTATGCAAAAGGGTGGGATGTGAATGGTACCATAATGAATATAGTTTATCATATATAGGATAGTCTAAATTATCTTTGCCTAATTTTATAAGTGCTGACCTTAACTCATTAGGGTAATCTAAAGAAACTGCAAAATTATCTGCTTCAAACTCAAATTTACGAGACATAGCTGTAGCAAAGAAAGACAATATTGAATTGTATGGTGCTAGGATCATTTGTAAAACAACTATCAGGCCAATGATGATTGGTTCTTGACCTGCAGGGAATCCGAGAGCTGTGTACAATAAGGAGTATTTGAACAGAAATCCAAAAGCAGTGAAAAGAAGAAGTAAATTTACTTCAGTTAGCAATATTGACTTGTAAATATGACTGCAATTCCAATGGCCCAGCTCATGAGCTAAAACACCTAAAATTTCTTCCTCAGTACAACCAGTTGTCTTTTTTTTCTCCTCATCATACTTCTCCAAGAGGGTATCAAATAAAACAATTCTCTTTGCTCCAAACAAACCACTGAAGTAGGCATTGCTATGTGCAGACCTTTTGGAACCTTCAACTATAAATATTTGTGAAAGGGGAAACTTTAATTTTGATGCCAAATTCTCAATTCCTTTGCGCAGAGAGCCATCAGACAACGGGACAAATTTATCAAATAAAGGAGCAATCACTGTCGGATAGAGAGTTAGGAGAAGGAGAGTGGCCACTGTGGTGAACAACCATAACCACACAACAAACATGTTTCCACCAAGCATAATAATATAAATAGCTATTGAAATGATTGGGAGAGTTATGACAAGACTTAGCAGAAGAGACTTAAGTTGATCCTTTATGAAAAAACCAACTGTTTGTTTGTTGAATCCATGTCTCTCTTCAAGCACAAATGTTCCATAAATTTTAAAAGGCATGTTTACTACAAAATTGAATAGAGTTACAAATGTCATAAACACACAACTAACTAGTATCTCCCGATCAGGACTGACATTAAAAGTTGCAGCAATATTTTCTGACTTATTCCAAGCAACATAGATCCAACGCTTATGCAAGATCACTGTAGTAAAAATAATACTGTAAAATTCTTTGACACTCTTGAACTTAGACTTATCTATTCCATAGATTCGGGCCTTTTTGAAGGATTCCTCATTCAACATATCTTTCAAGTCATCTGGTATAGTGTTGTTCGTATTATAAATCTTCAGCTGAAATCAAAGAAATGTAAAGTTAGTAACAGAACATATTCTAAAACTTCAGCTATCTAAAAGATTTGACCGTAACGTTGATAGGAAAAGTAAAATGGAAACTTAAATAAAACTTTAATACGTGGTTGTAGTTTACGGGTACCTATATAACATATTCATGATTTATTGATTAAGAAATTATAACCTATCAAAATAAATTGAAACTAATATACCTGACGAATGGAAAGGTATTGCTCCCATAAATATTCACTCCACGAAAAAAGTAAAATTAAAAATACTATCAGTCCTTCGTCGATATCCATTCCAATATTTATAGTAAATCAACAAAGTTCAAACAAAATCACAAATCTAAATCCAAAGCCGACACAAAGATAGGTTGGGATTGGGAACTTGGAACTTGCTTGGGTTGTTGACGGAGTGACAGAGAGCAACCAAGCAATGACGTATGACGTTATGTATTGATTATTGAATTGACTTTGACATATGTCCATTTTTTGATTAATGAAAATTAATTTCATAAAAGTAGGCAGGTACTTAATGAAGCATGGAGCTGCATGGTCTATTTAACTGAAAATATCTAAAACCCACAGACATAAAAACATTACATTTAAAATATTCCGTAAGTTTGTCTCAGTAATATTTGCCATTTCGGCAAGGAATTACCTTTTCTATGGAAAATACTAATTATATAAATCACAGAAGAACAAATACAGAGAAAAAGTATTCATATTGCCGCCCAATGTTCATGCATTCGCGTCGGCATCCGAGAGGTTAGTGCGGGTTTGTATTTCACTTCTCTATACTTGTTAAAAGGTTTCCATCATACTTATAAAAAGTTAAAACAAACTTTATGCTAAAGTAAGTATGTTTGTCATTATAGCACTTTGTAATATTTGAATTAGATTGACAGAACAAATCACACTGTAGCTTTTAACATACAATTATTTATAAATTAAAGGGATGGTAAATAAAACTGCCTCAATCTTCAATTCCTTATCCTCCTTAAGTAATTCTGACAATTGACGATAATATGAATATGGACATGGCATTGGAGAAGCCATAGCTAAGTTTACGGCTTACTCCTCCGCTAAAGCAAAAGCATAATAAAAATACATAATTATGGACTCGACTGAGATTCCTATCCAGATTAAGTCGACGACGCGTGTTATAAATAGCACGGTACTGTCGTGCCGTGTTTTTCAGTCTTTTACCTTAAAAAGGAATCAGGGACTTCCTTTCCCTTATTAACCATAGTTCAAAAAAGATGGTATTATGTACATTTTACAATTATTCATATCATGTGAATTCAGATTATATTATTTCAATATTACAACATTTAAACCCACGCGCATTTGACATATTTTATTAAAAGTCTATTGTTTACAATCGTCTCGCCAGGTTGCTTTAGAAAGTTTAGAAACAAGGATCAGTTGCATGACAAATCTAAGATCCGTCAAATTTTTTTTTGTATTGTCTTTTTATAACCACACACTTTTTATAACCACACATACCTATTTATGTGTGGTGTCATAGGATACAACTGTATTGTACTTGTACTATAATACGCCACGTGTTATACACGTGTTGTACTATAATACGCCACGTGTAATACTTGGCTATTTTATTTCTTTTTGTTGATCTATATGTAACATAAATACATAAATTGAACATTATGTGAGGCTCTTAGCTACCAAGAACGGGGTAGATTATTTAATTTACCTCGAATTTATCAACATATTACGATAAGGGTCTAGGAACAACAAAAATAAAAATACTAAGTGTTATTTGCTAACTTTATTTGTTTCGATAAAATTACATTTTAATATTATTTTCATAAAATTATAGTTTTTACCTTGACCAAAAAAAATTACATATAAAACTGATTGTACCTATACCATGAAATTAGTGGGTACTCCAACGAAGTACTACTAAATCCATGTTATATACATATACATACATAACGTATCGTACATAACGTGACGTTTTCATAGTATTCGATCTCTGAAGTCTCTGACAGTCTTATATTAGGGGTAAGAATGTCAATGTAGTTACAAATTCCAAAATCATTATCGGCTGAATTCTCCACATTTATGACATTTGCAGTTATCTGGTTCCCGTAGTTTGACCTCCATTATAGCATTATCTTCGTCGTCAAGTCTAAGACCATCGGGATCATAGCAGTGAGACAGAGTCACTAATCGCTCACGTAAGTAGTTTTCTCTGCAGCAGTAGCATTCCTGAAATATATATTTTTTAAATACTTGTCGACTGAGCTGGTGAAGCGAGTAGGTATTTTTAGGGTTCCGTAAGTAGTAGTCCTACAAACAAGGAGCTCAAAAACTATTAGTACTACAATGATGTAATTTGGTATACATATTAATAATGCCGATAAAGTGGTTAAATAAAGACTAAAAAAAAAAACCAAATTCTTAGTGTACCTCTCCTGGTGTATATCTGAAGTGGGAATGATTTTTTTTTTTTTTTCATCTTTCCTATTGTGTAAATCGATCTTTCCATACATTTAATGTACAAGTATTAGAAGTGTGGAAAGACCGTTTTTGGATTTAGTAAACCGTTTGTAAATTAATAAGCTTGAATAGAAACAAGTGTATCACCCCTCTACCATCGAAATGGTTGTTATTAGGAATTCAAAGGTTACGGTATCAGTAGTAATAAGAAATCATCATGGCTTTTTGAAGGAACTACACGTTAGTAATTTAAAACTGAATAAATCTCAACAACGTGTTGGAAGTACTTAGGTTTGGTACCTTTAAAAATCCTGTAGCTGTTACTACCGAAGGTTGAACTTGGCTACTGCACATTCCTTCACATTTATTCACATTCACCTCGCCACTGCATGACCTCAATAGTCGACCCATATCGTCGTATTCCTCTGTTTAAAAAACAATAATATAAAACATTTTTTTAAATTAATGCTCTTTTTATCCATCATTATTAGTCCGGTGACCGAGTAGTGGAACTTTCAAGAACGTTGAAGGATTTACTATTTCCACCACAGAATTAACCGTAAAACAAAAAACATGATATTTGCAAACAACAGTCATTGCTAGTCTAGCAAACAATCATTGCTAGTCATGTATTTTCATGCGAAGTATCTCTTCACGTGCCATCTTACCTTTTGTTACATGTATTTCAGTTGGAACAGTTTCACAAGTTTCTTCGCCAGAACAAAGCATAACATTAATTAATAAAAAATGTGTAATACAAAATAACGCACTTTTGATAAACATATTACTTAATGATTTTAGAAAAAAGGAATTTAGTCACTACAATTTATATAATCTTTGCTCCTAGAAACACAGGATGAAACTGTCCATCCATTATTAACAATTTTCTTTATATAAGTATGAATATGAACACTACATACGAGAGGGTGATAGAGCTAAGTAAGTATTATCAGCGGGTCATCAAATGCTTGAGTGAAATCCCTTGTTCAATGTCTTTACTATAACTATGACGAAAATTGATATATGAAGAAAATTTATATAAATATATAATTTATTACACATATATATCAATAAATTATATCCATTTTCTTACAGTCGTAAGTACTTTATGATAGGCTTATTCAACATACGAGAGCAAGGGTTTGAGCAGTGTGATCCCGAACGCAGCCGTAGAAAAGGATATGGTCCTTTTCTACGTACGACATCTACAGGAGGATATCCTCCTGTGTCGAAAGTAATTATTTAGGGATATATATTGCAGCACATAGGGATACATAAACTTGGCAGCTAATAGGCAACAATAATATACCCAAAGAGGGTTGATGTTAGACAGGCTACTAGCCCATAAAACACAGCCAAATCTTTAAAAGTTCGGTTTAACGCCATCCTGGGGCTTCGCAGCCTTATAGCCCTGAATGTAATGATAAGTGATAAGTGACGATGAGAGAGACAAAATAAAATATTTCCAAGATTTGACTGGCAGAGAGTGCCTCTATTGTTAAAGTTGTGCTATAAAAATTAAATAAATAATTGCAATTAAAATAATGTAATATTGGTAGGTATCGTTATTCATCTATCTAAGATTCATGGGGCGCCTGCTGTGACTATCCATTAAAAGGACCGAACGGATCATTACAACGGTTTTCGCTCAGTTTGCCCCTTTTGTAATTCGTTTCATAACATACACTGAAAATGACTTTTCTTGTTCAATTCCCAGTTGGAGGTAAATTCCAGTATAAAAGCTGGAAGATTTACTAGTACTTCATATTCTAATAAATTGCAAAGTCAGACACGGAGCAAGATTGCTTAATTCATATAGCATTTAAAAAATAAGTAGTAATGGTTTCGAAAATAATATCACTGTATTTAATATTCTCTATGTGTCATCTCCAAGATAAACCCGTAAAAGCACAAGAAGTAAATTTACCCCCAGGTATGTTCTTGAACACATCAATTAAGTTTTTTGTCACTCTCACTTTACCCGGGTATATTTTCTTTTTTTGTTGATCTATGCACTTTACTTGAATAGGTAAGTAGTTCTTTTATCTATGGTAAGTAGGTATTATAATCATGAAAAAATAAAACGTTGAGAGTTCTTATGCACTAAAAATAACCATCACCATAACTAATAATAACAAATTATTACAGGCCAAGAATGCCAGATGACTCCGGTAATACACGTACTCCAACATCCAGGATGTGTGCCCAAAGCTATCCCTTCGTTTGCTTGTATTGGGAAATGTTCCAGTTATGTGCAGGTGCTTTGTGTATAGCTTTAGTCAAAATTGGAGAGAAAACAAATTTTTGAACGAAAATACATGTACTTACGATTAAATTACTTATGATGTTAGAAAATAACTAATTTTGTAGTCGTCAGTTGCGTCTCTAACGACTACGAGATTCTCTTGACGAGCACTCTTCTTCAATTATATACTTACTTGAAACTTTGCATGCTTTGCATAGGATCTCCCTGTTTTGTAACACCCTGTACTGTATAGCTATTTATTTTTCCTCTGTCTCCCGACCTTTCATTATTGTATTTTGCGAAAAACTAGGTAATCTAATCCGCGTTGGATCAGCCTATCGCCAGGACCTCCTTAAGTTAAATGGTTGTGGAGAATCAAAGAGTATAAAGAATTTATGTATAATTTGAAGCACAACTTGTTAACTTGTTCTAGGAGTGTTCTCTCCAGTTTTACTGTATATCCTCGGACTTAGCAGTAAGTCCTGGTAATAACAAAAAAACAATAAAATACGTTTTAGGTTTCCGGTAGCAAAATTTGGCAAATGGAACGTACATGTAACTGCTGCCAAGAATCGGGAGAAAGAGAAGCAACAGTGGTTTTGTCTTGTCCAAAAGCTAAAAGCGAAGAAAAGAGATTTAGAAAGGTAGGTGAAAATTATATCTTCAAATAGAGTAATTACCTAGTCATTTTTACGAATAACTAATTAGTAATTTGTATTTTAGGTGACAACAAAGGCTCCTCTGGAATGTATGTGCCGTCCTTGTGGCAGCATAGAAGAGAGTGCAATAGTACCTCAAGAAATAACAGGATATGAAGAGGGTCCATTGCATAATCATTTCAGAAAAACGTTTTAATTTTCATGAAGCGACTTAATAAATGAAACTAGCGTACCTACCTAAATATTTAAATTTTAAGTGAATTTTTGTATGAATAAACGTCGTGTAAAATAGTTTTTGTAGTTATATGTACTGTATGTGTGAATAATAAAAAGAAAATAATTAAATGACCTTGACCAAATCTTTGATTTTATTTAAAGTGTGTCCATGGTAGTCCAGTGTGTCCTCACCCAGTAAATATTTTTTATCCTTCCTCTGAGCAAAAATGAGTACCTATGGTTATAAGGTTCGTTCAAGGAGCTCAGAAACATATTTGAGCTTTATAACTATGTATGAAGACACAACTGAAAGCTTACACAAAGTGCTAACCCGATTTAAGGTAACAATAAAGCTAGTCCAAAACTAAAAGTAGTCTTCTTGAGGAAATCGAGAAATGGAGGCAGGCAAGATAATAAAAAAGAAAGTTCTTTTCTTACTACCTCTTTCTTTGTATTACATCTACATCTGAAATTGAAAATTGTATATAACCAATATTGTAACCAAATGAGATAGAATACTTCCATACAAATTCCCGGTCCATCAAGCTATTCTCACATAAAGTGGTAAATTAGGCCGGGCATGTGACAAGGGCAGAGATGGGTGCGTCCGACTTGTAGGAAAGAAATTGGGAAAATAGTCAGAGGTCTGAGTGCTGACATCTTTTGTCCAGTATTGCTCTAAGGTTTTCTATGTATTTCCAATGCGCACGTCTTGAGCAAAATGGAAGATACAACTGGGTTCTGGGACGGGGTCTTTTACTTCCTCTGTCTACTGTTTTACCGTGAACTGGGTGTGTATGACGGATCCTGGAAAGAGAGCACTGCCGGCCCTTTTTTAAAGTTGGCATTAAACACAGTGATTATATACTCTTTGGTTGGCATGTTTGTCGAAATGTCACTGTCATGTCATCTGTCATAAAATTTCTGACTGAACGTTTTGCTGTACAGTCGGTCGATTTGTTTTGCTCCGGCTTTTCGAATTGTGATTTTAAATTTAGAGATTATCACAAAAATGAGTCGCCGCAAGCGTGCTAAGGTAAATATATACCTTTGCTAAGATAAATATATTTCTTTTTTACTTCTCCATGTAACGGTATTGAAGTCTAGCATTACTAAGATAGGCATATTTTTACCAGGTTGAAAACCGTGAACTGGATGAGAAATTGAAACAGGATGACTCTGAATCAGATCAGTCTGAAAGAAGTAAAGTCACATCTTCGAGCCCCACTTCTTTAGCAGGACGTCGGGAGTCTTCGTCCAGCCGATTTACTGACTCGAAGGAATTCAAGAAAGACGATAAACAGTCTCCAGAAGATGCGAAAAATGATGACATTGAAGAAATAAACTATAAAGAGATGTTGAATAGGTAATACTTGAATTTTCTTACATTTTCGTTAAACAGTCTCAATTCTCTTTCCAAATTTCTTTATTTCATTTCTATCAGAATATCCATTAATTACATACATTAGTTTCAAATTGTTCTCTTAAAAACTGTGACATAGCCTGCCTGGTATCAATTATACCATAAAAAATTGTGCAAAGAGCTGTATTTGTTAAGTCTAGCTAAAAGATAGTATGCAAAGTAGTAGTCTATACTATTATTATAAAGAAGTAAGTGTTTGTGAGTTTGTATGTTTGAGGTAATATCCGAAACTACCAAACTGACTTCAAAAATTCATTCACCATTAGAAAGGTACATTATTCAAGATTGCTATAGGCTATATTTTATCACAAAATTTCCACGGGAGTGAAGCCTTGGGCAATATCTAGTACTAAATATTTTGCATCTAAATTTGAGACATTTACATTAGTGTGAAGAAGAAGAAGTGTTAAATAAATAGATTCTTTATTTCAGTAACTCAAAGTTTTACAATAAATATTAAAAAAGGGTGTATAAATTAAAATTTTTTTCAAATCTTACAGCCTGGAAGGTGCAGCATTTCAATCACGCTTACCTTTTGACAAAATGTCATCTTTAGAAGCTGAGTGTTTCTCTGATCTCCAAGGAGCTTCAGCTCAAACATTCGTCCAAATTAGAAACCGCATCCTCAAACTGTGGTTCGAAGACCCTAAGAAGCAGCTCACACAAGAACTTGCTATGCAGAAGATGGAAGTAAGTTCGAAACTTGTTTATCAACATATCTTTATTTGGAAAACCAACAGTTCACTGTAATTTATCATGTTTAATATGGGGGTAGTTAGAGACCAGGGATTTATGCTTCTTTACATTATGATCTTGATAAATTGCCCTCTTAATCTTTCATCTATATTACCAACTATATTAGAATGTAATATATTCTTACTTATCAAGTAAGAATATATTACATTCTAATCAAACAAAGATAATGATATTATTGTAAGTACTTATGTAGAATTTGTAGGTGTAGTCCATTAATGATCTCTATTACTTAACATATTATTTTTTTATCAATGGTAATAATTGTAAAATAGAATGTCTACCAACAAGTAAAAAGTTACTGGCCGGCATACAGCTCCAGTTGACATATTTAAAATTCCAGATAGTGTTTTATAGCTTACTCATAGTAATATCTCCACTTACTTTTACAGCCACCTTACAATGGAGACCCAGCCCTTGTAATGAGAACCCATGCATTTCTAGAAAGGCATGGGTTCATCAACTATGGCATATATGAGCGAATCACACCAATACCAAATCCTCCTAAGGGAAAGCAAAGGCCAAAAGTTATCATCATTGGTGCAGGTAAATATCTGATAAATATCTCATGAAAGAGTTTTTGTTAAAATTCAGAACAATAAATATAAATCCTCATCTGAAGTAATATTAAAAATGTGAAAGTGAGTTGTTTTGTTTGTTACTGTTTCTTGCTTATCCGCTCAACAAATTCTCTTGAAATTTCATGGAGAAGGATATAGGCTACCTCTCATCCACTAAATCACACAGGGGTGATACCCATTGAAAAAATATATTTTATTATCATAGCTGAAGAAGACAAATAAGTTTAAAAAGTATGAAACTTGTTTTTCAGGTGTATCAGGATTAGCCGCAGCTCGTCAACTACAATCCTTTGGCTGTGAGGTTGTCATACTGGAGGGCAGGGATAGGGTTGGCGGCAGGGTTGTCACATACAGGAAGGGTCCATATGTAGCTGATCTAGGTAAAAGTAGTCCCTAATTTTATTAAGGTAGATAGAGAGGTATGAGAATTGTAAAAATTATTCATAATCAAGATATAATATATTTTGAGAATTTATACAAATAAAAAAATTTAAAGAAGAATTTATATAGAGATAAAAAGTAAGAGACATTAATTATACAATAATATACAAAAGACTTTATTGTACCAAAACATACAAAAATATAATAAAGTAATATTTGTACCTTACAAATGCCTTATGGATTAGTCTTACAAATAGGCAACCAAAATAAAAAAGAAACTAAAGTATTTTTAAGAAACAAGTGGCGCAGTCTATTAAAATGTATCATGATTTTTCCAAGTAAAATATTAAATTTTTTATGTTGACTGATTTTTCTATTTGATTCAAGGGAATTCTTTACTTGAAGAAAATAATAATAATATAATATTTTTACCTGTAAGTAAATTTATTAATATTATGTAGGTACCAGTAGTGATAAAAATGTAATGGATCAATTATTTGGATTTGCAGGTGCAATGGTGGTGACTGGACTGGGTGGAAATCCAGTCACAACATTGTCAGTGCAGATGAATATGGAACTTCATAAAATAAAGCAAAAATGCCCATTGTATGAAGCAACTGGCAATCAGGTTCCTAAACATAAGGATGAAATGGTAAGGGTTGTTGTTGTAAATTAATATGAGAGTAAGAGAGTAAACAAAAAAAATATCTCATAAGAATTGCATGTTGCACTTGCACCTATTGTTAACTTTTTATGTTGTGAAATAAAGTTTAAATAAATAAATAAAATATTTGGGTATTAAATGTCATGTTAAAGGGTGTTGGCATTTTAATGAATATTTTGTCCAGTTGTGAGAGCAGTGAGCTATGGGTCTGCTTGATATGATATTTGAGGCATCAATATCATTCCCAAAGAATGACATCAAGATGGCTATTGCTTGTAAAATCAAAGCCGAATCTTCATAATTTTTCAGTTTATTTTTTATGTTGATCTCGGGCGTCGCAGCATCTCAGATTATGAGAAATATGTTGTTGACTGTGAATTATTAGTTTATATTCGCATGACTTTGATTGGCTCCCATTGTCAGGTGGAGCGCGAATTCAACCGCTTGCTGGATGCTACGTCTTACCTGTCGCACCAAGTCGACTTCAACTACTACAACGACACTCCCGTCTCTCTTGGACAAGCGCTCGAGTGGGTTATAAAGTTGCAGCAGAAAAATGTTAAGCATAAACAGGTACATAGTAAGAGAGGTGCATCCATATGTTTTTCCCAATCAAGTAATTTATATGTAACTCAGTTTATAATAAAGTATATTCGTCATGCGCACGTTTTAATCAGGTACGATCATTAAACTATAGATGATGATATCTTAATTTAGTGTTCTAAAAATAAGAAATATTTGATGAAAAGTACTTTCTCTCTCTCATCTGAGCATTTTCCTTTTTCCTTCCTTTTTTGATGAAATGTATTTGTATTGCTATCTCTTTCATCTCTGGGCCGTGTTGCCAGCCAAGAGCATACTCGTACAGTGGCCTCATTTATTTTCTTATAGACACATTTTCAGAACTTCTTATAGACAGATTTTAAGTACATAAGTTTTCTGTGGATGAGTTAATTTAAAGATATATCTTTTTCAGATTCAACACCTTAAAGCTCTTATAACCCTCCAAGAGAAACTGAAGACAAATATAAATAAGTAAGTAACATTTTATCGCATTTTATAAATATTGTTAGAAATGTGTATGATTTTTTATTTTGATTCTCATTCTGCCACATGTAGTGAAAGAGACGGGCTTAAAATTTCGCAACTAAGTTCTGTACATAGTAAAGGAATCAGTAAAGAAAGTTGACAGCATATATATAATATATATATTTTATACATGGCTGAACACTGCTGGATTACTGTTGGCGATGCTTCTCTAATTACCTAAGGCGTCGCAGTCTTCGAACGGATAAACCAAATGTGTTCGTGCGATTTTGATGGATTTTTTTAAGGGTCACAATCGAGAATGATCTTCACGATGAAATGTTCGGTACTTTGGTTTACAGAATGTCCGACGTCCAAGAACTTCTGAAGTCTATGAAGGCCGAGAAAGACTCGTTGCTTTTGGAAAGAGAGAAAGGCACCGCAGCAGGAGACAGCAGCATTCTGCAGGAGTTCAACCTCCGCCGGCTGAACAGAGAGATGACTCAGTTGTGTAATGAATACGAGTCTTTACTGTCACAGAATAAGACTATTGAAGATAAGTTGGCGCAGCTTGAGACTAATCCGCCGAGGTGGGTTATTTATTTAATAAACTCTAATAGTCGTATTTTTCATGGTTGAAAGTCGTGGCCATTACGTGGAATGTATTTTTTATTATTTATTTCTTACTTGGGGACGCAAGCACAAGCAATTAGACTGTCGATAGTAGGTCCTCTAATTGAGTGACCATTTCACCATATGTAAAGTAATACGCATCCCGACTCGGAAGTAACAACAACATTAGTATGTTTGCCCCGGAGGGCAAACATACTAAAGTATGTTGTATATACATTGATAACAATTTTGTGGACTGATCGCTGTCAGCTCTCATGTTGTCAATGTAAAGTAAGTCTACAGGAAACGTTTTAAAGCTTACTACCCATTGGGCCTCATCTGGGTGGGACTTCTACGATAGCTGACCGACCTATTTACTTCATTTCTTTAGTCGAATTTTTGAGGCTGCTCTCAACGCTCCAATATAACAGTATAAGAGCTAAAGAGAGCTATGTCAGGGGTTGTAAGTTTTGGAAAATAACAATAATTAAAATGGTTCAGATCAATTACCTTTAATTTTTTTTATAATTTGTGACAGCCTGACTTTATTGTCAACGCTTGCGGTTATTTGCTGCTGTCGAACAACTGCATGAATCTCATTAAGTGATTGGCTCTTAATGAAATTCATGCAGTCGATTGCGCTCAGGGTTTTATAAATTAATAGCGAAAACTAAAAAATACGTTACACTAGATAAGGTATTTTATTAGATAGTATTATAATTTTCCGTTATACAAAATTTCGTCATAATTTACGACAAGGATTGCACTGACCAAATGTGTCTTATAGCATTTTACACTTTCGCGGACGCACGACTGCTACTGTAACAATCAAACTTATTTTGTGTATCGATGAGCGTCCACGAAAGTGTTAAAACTGAGTGGACGAGCAGTTTTGCGGTAATGTACAGCATTGTACTGTGCACATGGGATGAGAGGTAAACTCGTTGCAGCTCGGTGTACCTGTCGGTGCGCGACCGGCAGATCCTGGACTGGCACTTCGCCAACCTGGAGTTCGCGAACGCGACCCCGCTCGGCAACCTCTCGCTCAAGCACTGGGACCAGGACGACGACTTCGAGTTCACCGGCAACCATCTCACAGGTAACATGTAATCAAAGACAAAGAACTATTAGTACAGGGTGGCCAACTTGGAGGTATACAACTTTTTTTTGCCGCCATTTTGTTTTGGCGGTAAATATGACAGTTGTTGCATGAAAATTACTTTGGAATAACGTGGTTTAATTAGGAATCATGTGGTTCCAACAAGACGGGGCCACATGTCATACGGCACGAGCCACAGTAGAAACATTAAAAAGAATGTTTCCCGGTCAATTAATTTCGAGAAACGGTGACATTGATTGGCCCCCAAGATCGCCTGATTTAACAGCTTCTGAACTTTTTCTGTGGGGTTATCTAAACGGACGTGTCTATGCTAATACCTTCAGCAATTAAAATAAAATATTCAAGACACAGTCGCTGAGAAAAATATGTAAAAATGTGATGAAAAGCGTTCGCATCTGCGATGCTGCTAGAGGCATTGTCTGACATCATTTTCCTTGTTTAACTGCCGGCTCTAAATACTATATTTAACAAGGAATACTTTATATATTTTGTATTTCATGGAATAAAATTACAAAACTAAAGTGTATACCTGTTAATTGGCCACCCTGTATTACAATAGAAATATTTTTTTGCAATCTCTCAGCTGAGCGATTCCCGGTTCCTTTCGCAGCCGTGGATTTTTTCGCCTCCACTTCGCATCCTGGGCATCTATGTATATGTTATAACTTTATAATACATTTAAAAAATCTGATTTGAACGGACGTCATGACAAAAGTTTTAAATAACAAAACGTAAAATTAAATTTTGCTTGGAACCAGCGTTCTTTAAAGCTTCGTTAAACTAAGAAAGTAATCACGATATATTGGTGAGACGTGGAACAGCGCATTCCTTTCATCATTCAAACTATTGCCATATACGTGTTTATAAAGTCCTGTTATTTTAATTTAGTATTAAATATTGTAGTCGACGTCCAAACGTTCACTACACCGCAGAGTTGTCAATGCCTCGCAATAATTTCAATTAGCCCGCACAGGCATTCGTTAACGGTTCTGAGCTTTGAGTATTAAACCAACCAGGCTGCAAAAAGGTTCTTGTCCCGTTAGTGTAATATGTATGTAGTTATATGTTCAAAGCGCAAACGTTAAAAAATACTAAAAATAATTACAACCTTTGGTTTCCGCCCTAGAATCACCATTTCATATCCTTCAATAGAAATTGTACATGGCAATGAAGTGACAAGAATACTGACGACTAATGGGTAATGACAGCATCTCCAAAGAAAGTTGACGACAGTTAGGTTGATGGTCGTAAAATCGAAGTCGAATCATTAGTTTAACGAAGACCCTGGGTATCGTGGCGCCACAGCCGAATGAAACTGTGTAAACGTGAAGATGAGAAAGTGACAACAATAAGGCCAACTATAGTTTAAAAACGCACAAAATTATAATCTCATTTTAAGTTTAAAATACCTGGTACGTTCGTCGGTCTTGTACTTTTAGCGGAGGGGAACGTCTGTAAATGACCTCACCGGTTGGTTTAATACTTGAAGGTTCTGAGCGTTTCCGCACTTTCCGCTGCGATCGATGCGCCTTTGTACGTACACCAACAAAAGATGCCGTAGGAATACTCGCCTTAAAAGGATTGCTTCGCCTTTGACTCTTATTTGTTCCCGGTTAGCAGATAGAATTATAGCGAGAGCCCAATGGCGGACCCAATAAGGGTTTTGATAGATTTTGGATCGTTTTGGGTTAAGCAATGACGAGATTGCTCACGGTTTGAAGTGTTGTGGTTAATAGTGCCGGAGTCTTGGATGTTTATCTATATAATGTATATGTTATAAAAATATAGTATCATTTGAGTTAATATCCTATAACACAAGTCTCGTACTTATTTACATTAATTTATTTTTATTTTTTATTGAAGAGAAGGAGTTCTTCAGAACTTATACATGACTCGCGTCCGTTTTACCTGACTATTTTATTTGACATGATCTTTATTTTAAAACCTCAATAAGCATACGACTGTGAGATTTGAGACTGATTAAAATACTTAACAAAAATCTCTCCTGAAAGATGAAAGTGTACTCTTATATTGAGTCATATTGTAAATGTTAATAAAAAAGAAAACTCTTTGAGCCCTTAGGTGAAGTTATTACACGAGTAAATAATTCTGTCACAAAAAACAGGAGGATAAATTGTTGAGCTTGTCAGCTGAGCCTCGAGGCAATTATATTACGTGAGAATTACAACCCGTGTGATGTATCCAATATTCGATGTAAACGAATATATATTCTTACTAGCTACTGCACCGCGATTCGGATACTTGGGAATTTGGTATGAAGAGTATGATCAATCCTATTTTGTCCATCAGTGGCACATGTTAGTCCCTTTCTAATCGGGTTCAGTCATTCAAATCAATAAAGTTAATTATATACAAAATAATACATTTTTATAATACATTTTTTTACTGTCCATTTACTAGTTTACCGTTTTCAGTCAGTTCCAATTGGTCCATTCAAGTAACCTCACATTCTAAACAAATATGACGTCACACGATACTTACGATACTTCTTCACAGTGCCTATTAGTAGGCACTGTGAAGAAGTATCGTGTGAAAAAAATTCAGTTCACTCTTTACGTGTTTTATTTTGCTTCCAGTGAGGAAAATGTCTCTTTACATGTTGCCGTTTTATTTCATTAGTGTGTATGTGACTAGTGCCATTAGATGTCGGTAGACGTAAAAGTAATGTAAAAATAAAATGTGCTACTACACACTTGATCAGTCTTTATAGTTTCGCACAAACTGTAAAGCACAGTCTTTCTTATCTTTTACATTTACAACCCAAGTTTAAATACATAAAGAATATCGACAGTCGTCGAATTAACCTTAATTATAAAAACATATTCATGAGAGAAAAATATTTTGTCCACTTCCTACGTACCGATTGCGACTTGCAAAACGGGGGTCCAAAAGCCCCTGTTAGTGCCTTAGGGCTCGATTCGTTATGAAGGTGGAATTTTCGAGTTAGTGGCTGACTGTGATCTTTTGCAGGATGCCCCAAGCGGTGGTTCGTGTCAATAATTACTATCATTTTTCACTGCAACTCCCGACACAAATTAAATAGAGCCATAGATGTTTCGTTGTTTTGTTTGTCATATTTTTTAGCTGTTTCGAACGAGAAAATTACAATTTTTTAATTAGTTACTATATTCGCGCGCGGTAGTCTATTTTTGACCTCGGGGCCCTTAACGGACCTAACTAGACATACTTATCAATATCGTTCCAGCGGTTTAGCCGTGAAAGCGTGATAGACAGACGGACATTCGTATTTATAATTTATTTTGATATGGAAGTATGAAGTTGACAGAAACTACTAGCTATATCACCCAAAATAGTCGATACATTCATTCTAAATACCTATATGTGAATATCACATACCTACACATTGATACGTATAGAAAGTAATTTTTGTGTACACTCATTACGTTGTGCCCCCGTCCTCTACAGCCGATAAATTACTCGCAGACTTCTGTGAATTGATATAATGAGCGATGCAGAAATGAAGGTCTGCATTTAGCTACTTTTTACATGTGTATAGTCTACAATTGGATAAAGTTCTTAACTTTATTTCGTTGTTAACCGTATTTAGAGCTTTAGATTGTTTTACGTTCGAATTGAAATTATTTATTTACTTAATTACTATATTTTTTCCCTTCTTAACCCACGTCTATAAGTAAGCTAATATTATATAATAATCTGGCCTAATAACTAATTACTAAAGGCTAATGAGTAATTTGTTATTGACCTAGATTTATGAAGTCTGTAATGTAGGTACAAAAATGTGCTCATTGGCACTTTTCTTAATTTTTCAATTAAGGCACTTTGTACATGTGTCTTTATGTACACGATTTTTTTTATCACTAGCACTATCGAATTGTTTTGAAGTACCTGACTATAGCTTTTACTATTGAGATTATGTAGTAAATAGTTAAAATTACAAGAGCCTTGCCTTATAGTATTTAGCGAAAAATTAATTATTATCATGCAGTGTAATATTTTATGTAACTTAGCGCCAAGACTCCGTGCCGGCTACATTAGTATCCCATAATTTATTATCAATTACGGTTATAAATATACTACTGATCTCATTTATGACTTCACCGGTTATAAAAAGTGCAAAGGAACTATTGCTTCGGTTATTCAGTCCTAAGATATGTATCGCGACATTTACGGGACGCCTCTTTTGTGCCTCGCGCCAGGCAGTGCGTGCGTTGTCGGCCATATTTCTCACTGTTCGCCGTACGTGGGTAGTTGAAAAATGACATCTTGATTGTTGTACGTTATTCTACTCATGAGAATGTCGGGGAGTCGTTGCTCGCGTGCACCATTGTAACCCCCGAGCCGGACTTACAAATTGAACGATTGTTAACTGCTCCGTGGAAACGCTCTATCGTGACTTGTCACTAGCATTATTATATTCACCGAGATTGTGAATGGATTTTGTATCACAAAAACTCCATATAAATGTTAGTCTCCCTACATAATGTAACTTCTATTTATAAATAACCGGCACATTAGGCATGCAATGTCAAATGTGATAATTATAAAATAACATTGATATTGTCACACAGAGTGGGAAAATATCCCATTAAACATTCTTGTAATAATTATAATCACCTTAAGTTATGGATACCAGGAGATAGTCGTGTATCTAGAGAGTAACAAAAGCTCGAGCAAGATGAAATATAAGCTGTTTTGCTGTTTACCAACGACAAACGACATTTGAAACAAGTTCTCGAGGTGGCATGGCGTCCGGGGTTCGGACTGCGGGCACATGACTCAAAATATTCAAAGTACAGAATAGTATTTTCTTGTGCTGGCATGTTAATTAATGATTGATTACTATTTTAATATCATTTTAATCCTTATTTATTTAACTGACATATCGACATATAATATCTGTCACTAATCAACCCCAGTAAGTTACCTATATACAGACCTTTATCTGAACTACAATTGCACAATGGCAAACATCGACGTTATGTGCTAGTTACTAACAGCGCTAGATATCATTGCAGTTGCAGGATCCCTTGACTGTTTAATCCAATCGAACCGCTTCGACATCAGCTTTTTAGAAGTGCCGTATCTGTTTGTCTTCAATTTGTGTCGATGGTGCTAGGCGGCTCGCGGCAACAAGTTTGATAGAAATGCGTGGCGTGAGGCAATAATGAATGTGATACAGCCACGGCCTTCCTCATTTATCACCAGCGCTATGAATAAAATATCTCGATTCTCGACGCACTGGTTTTTGGATAACGTCTGGTCGTGCCCGACCGCTTCCAGCTCATGGCGATCACAATCGCGAGCTAGTATAGTTTAGCTCTAAAGACATTCACACCTCACCCGCTTTGTTCGCCTCGAAATAGCCGTGGCAGAAATAGTGGGATACATTTTTTACGCTTTCATGGCCTGGTTCAATTTGTCGTTTACTTATACTTTCTAACAAGACGGCGTTGAAATAAATATCTTCCAACTCTCGTCGTGACTTCCACGACTTCTCCGTCTACTGACTGGAAGTGGAATTATATTGTTGTATATCTTCATGGTTAGATATATTTATCTAGAGTATACATTTAAACAATAAACTTTTGAAGTAATAATGTACGTGAAGATGAGTTGAAAGACGACTCATGGAAAAGTGACAACGTATCATGTTTTCCGACGCCCTCTAACCAAATCGGGGGACTAGTTCGGATTTTAAGAATCTAACAGAATTGAGAATCTAATCTAAAAGAGGATTATATCAAATCGTAAATTTAAGCTCACAGCTTATATTGAGCATAATGACAAATTATTGTCATACGGTAAATTGATTAAGTAAGGTTTCTGTAAGCACAGTTTGCCAGGTTGTGATGTAGTGTGTCGACACGGTGCTTGTCGCTTGACTCACGAGGATATCAATCGCGGCAGTGGTGTCGCTAGCGGAGGCGTCGGGGGTGTGGATGAATAAGCAATGAACCGACGAATGGCTCTATTAACCCGCCATTGTTCCTCGAGATCGAGTTGAGACTTGCGCAAGAGACGCGTTGCGATCCCGCGGCTTTCACTCCCAGTGACGTCACAGTGAACTAAATGCTTTTTGTGTTAGCTGTAATCCAATTTGCATTAGAGCCTTAAAGAGCGCGGTATGCACAAATCGCAAATCTTGAGGCATAAATTAACATTACAATGTTGCGTACTCCTACACGATTGCCAGTGGAATGATTCCTGATAAATTGTCCTTATGTTTTCTAGTCGTGTTACGTGAGGTCGATGAGAGTTATCTATGTGTTAATTGTGTAACAAGGTTCGAGGTAATGTCCTTTTTAAGGAATATAATTGTCGAAGGAAGAAGAAAACAAAGGCTTACCGCACGTTGCATGTCACTGTTGAAATTGTCGTCTAAGTTTTGTTCTTGTTGCAATATATATAAGCAGAAGTGGTTCATCGCGATAGGTGTGCGAGTCTAGGTTTCCGCAACGCGTCAGAATCGGGATTTATGTGGTACGATGTTACCGTAGGTCTGCGTCTAATTGACAAGCGCTAGGAAGCGATTGCGCGGCATATAAAAAATACTAACAGTATAGAAGAGTAGAAGCTGTTTGTGTTCCATCTTCATCCATACATTATAAATGCAAAAGTCTGTCTCGCTTTCACAACTCAAACGTTGGGTCGATTTAATGAAATTTGGAATAGCTACGAGTATAGTTGATGCCCCGAGGTCAAAAATAGGCTACCATGCGAGCTACGGGCAATAGATAAATATCAACTTCGACTTCAAGATGCTCCTTTTTGGAACTTGAAGTCTAACTGGAAGACTTGACGTGATGATCAGATAAAGGGAAATAATTGAATTATTAGTGTTTAGTTTTGTTATATCCTGTTCTTACTTTTTTAAATTTTGATTGCATATTGCAAGATGTGCTATTGATTTTTCGTATGCAATGTTTTTTCTGTAATTTTATTATTTTCAATCGTCACCTACTTAACGAGTAGGTGCGCTTCACTTAATCCTGTTTTGAAAACGGCAAATGCAACACTATTGATTTGGTCGATATTCTTGAGCTAATTAATTCGATAAGTGTATTTTCAGTATAATTTCCTTTCAATGAAAAGAATTCGTCACATCAAGAGAACATGATAATATTATTTTGAATTAAATTATTTCTAATTGAAACCTAGTTTGTGCTCTTGTAGATGTGATTAAGTTAATTGATTAAAGTTATTACGTGCAATCAAAAATATGAATTACCTAAAACCGTGCGGAGGCAAGCAGACAGAAGCTTCGTTTAGAGTCCACAGTTCAGCCAAAATAAAAAATCTAAATACTACTTCAATGTAAAAACTATTATTTTTCTTAAAACACTTTGTCTTTGAACGTTTCATATAAAGATTTATTTTATTTGATATTTGTACTGGGATATATTTCGTATACATAAAATCTTTGTTATGTCATTCTACGTACCTATGACATGCTATTGTTGTTTTATCTCGTTGGCATACATAACAGCGTTGCAAGTTAGCACGTAGAGCCACAAGGGAGGTGATATCCACATCCGGTTATATTCGGCTCGTATTCTGTGGATCATAAATCGGTTTGTGTTTCGACAGGACATATTCCTTGTTGACAATAACATCCGAGACGGGAGACACAGGTGATCGCAGCAAACAATGTACTGACATGAGACATAGTCGTAGATATTCTGTTGATTTTGTTGACCTTAGAGACCTCAGATAATATAAGAACAGAAGAATAACACCTACTTCCTTGATATTCAGTGATTAAAAATACGATATGTATTCTTACATACCATCATCGCTTATTCTTCTACTCTTGGACTTAGTTACCATATACTTGATATTTAAGACACGAGATCTTATCTAATCTTAATATTAATAAAGTCTATCATGTCATATGTATAATTGTATAACAATCAAACAGGTATATTACAACCTACCTTTAGCTTATCTAAGTTGTAGGAAGTGTATCTACGTAATCTCAATATTTTGTGTCACAGCTTAATACTCTAGAGCTCTTTGTGTAGATTGGCGCACTTGCAACAGATGTAACCTAACAATACAGCTCGATACAAATTGGAATAATTTTATAACGCAGCTACCGCAAATAGAAATCGGTACGTGTCGTAACGAGATACTCACAGGGATAACTTGTTTTTGATAATTGCTTTAATCTCATTTGTTCAGCATGCGGCGCTCTGGGCAACCCGCTTGCTGTAATATAATTTGCATCGTGTACAGTAGTTTTATTACCAACAATTGACCATTATCGAAGCGCATTTGCACGTTCAGCCGTCGTACTGTTTAATATATTGTTTCTTACCGGTGGTTTTGCGATCATTTTTGTTCAAAGTCTCGTTTATAAAGCAGTCAAATGTCAGATATTGCATGCTTAGCTGATTTATACTGGATTTAAATCTCATTGATATCTAAATTGTGTTTGCCAGCCCATTCGATAAGAATTCTTTATAATTACTGATTTCTAAGCAAATTTTGAAGTAAAATCGATCGAAGTCGAATATAAATTAAACTTAATCATATTCATTCAAACTCTGATTATTCCACGTTAGTTTTGAATCGAGGCCCCGCTTTAACTTTCCTTTCATTGTAAAAGTTGTAATCCTCTTTGTGAATCCTAATTGAATTCACTGTTATGCTAATACTCTGATTTCCCATCTTATTTCGTTAATAGAGGTCTGTGGTAAACCAATTAAAGGGAACGTTTGTGGATTACTCAACTTTCGGTACACGGATAGTTTGTGGGCTTTGCCTATGCCTACACGGGAAATTAAACGTTTATCTAATCCTTTATGGAAATAGTCTGTTGAATTGCCTATTGTCATCAAAATAGGATATAATTAAATGGAGTTTGGAATGTATGATATATTCGGTTTAATATGCGTCGTGTTCGTGTATGTGGTTGAGTGCGGTCGAGGCTTGAAGACGTTTTGGGGTAGTGCATGTGTCCCTTTATTGCGCGTTTGACAGAAATACATAGCGTGCAGATGTATTTCCAGTATATATATTTTCGGTGTGTTAATAATTATGTATTACATATTTTTAATAAACCTAGGCATAACAGTAATATACGATGTATCTTGGCCCTATGGTTCACATTGTGTACAAATTGAATAAGATTTTCGAAGATCCATCTATTATTTTATTGTATGTGGTTGAGATTTCGTGTATGAGTAAATAATTTACTATTTTTCTTTATCTGTTTAGCCTGTTTTCTTCCACTTTTTAAAAAACTTCCCTCCAAGTTTAATCCAAACTTCGTGCTCTTATTAAATTGCTGTTTTTTATTTTGTTGGCTTTGGACTTTTCTCATTTCTTTTTGATAAATTGTCGATTTTTTTTGGAAAACTAGTTGTCAGACCATTGTCAAAGATATCATCCTTGTCGACATCAAGCCAGCACACATGCACCATGTTATCTGTAATTTCTTGAATTTGTGTCGTCTGCGAAGGCTTAGCATTCCTCCGGTGGATTCAGTCGCCCCTAATGGTGGCGTATTGCGGTTTTATTAACGTTGTTGCCTTCTGTACTACATTCCCCAACATCTTGGGTTGCATCTTTGAGAATATTTATTGCTTGAGTTGTAATGTATAGCGGTTGGCTTACATTATGAAATACTGTTCTTATAACTTACTCGTTTAATATTTTTACCACAGCATACAATAACTAACACTGTTATCTTTTTCGTAATAAATAGTGGTAGAAGAAATCTAATAAAAAAATATCTAATTTATATATTAAATTATAATTGCATTAACATCTCTGTTTTGTGGTAGTATTTAATTCAAATGCTATTTGTTTGTTCCAAATAATTTAATAATACCAGATATTGTACTTGTTCTTAGTTGAAAACATAACATGATTGTCTAGCGAACTTTCTGTGATGTTTGTTTGCGGTTATAATATGTTTTAGAAATTGTTGACTATTAATATTTTGACTTTTGTAAAGATCCTATTAGTATTATTTATATATACCTATTAGTATTATTTATATATACCTATTAGTATTATTTATATATTTATTCTTTTACAGATTTTATCTTTAAAACTTAGCTAGATTTGATATTTTGGAACTTCCGTGTAGGATGGGTAGCGTGAATGAGATTTTTCAATTTCCTTTTGAAAAGAATCAGTAAAATAATTACTACATATGAAAAATATTTACTTATATATTTTCGAGTCAAGAGATCGTTTAATGTAAACGTCAGGCTTTAGTTCATGGTCTGCAATGCAGCTGAATTGCAACCATTCCCGTTTCACTGTCGCGTTAAACAAAATAAAAACTTCATTAGACCAATGCCGGCACAGCGCTTGCTATTTGTTTTAGCAATACATACATACACGAATGTGGGGGCTTTTAGGAGATTTCGATGGTTCTATTCGAGTTAGGCTTGTTCAAGGGAGCGTGTCGGGTTGTCTCGCGGCGCCAACCGCAGCTTGAATTTCGGTAGTCTAGACCTGTTTTTTTTTTAGTTTTTCTTTGTCCAATTGTCTTTTACAATATAAATTTATCCGTGAGTTTGTTTATTATTTAATTATTAATTAATATCATTTGGAGAATTGGAGGAGGATGACTTGATGTACCGACCCCACATAAAATAGGTAGGCAGATGATGATGATAATCATGCTTTAATATATATATGTATTTATTTGTGAATTTTGGCAGCATTGTTGTTTGTTTAAAAATTCGCTAAAAACATTAATAGTAAAATCATAGCTGTAACATTTGCAATTGATTCATGTATAATATATAAATACATATTTAGGCACTGTTATAGCAATATTAGCATTAAACTGCATAAGCAATTAGTCGATATTCACAAATCCATTGGTGAATCTGAATGCCGCCGTTTCTATACACACAGCCGGTGGAAACGTTTCAATCCGTCAAACGATTCCGATGTATCGCACACACTGATAGATTTTGAGCCCTGTTCACAGTTCGTCCGCTGAACGGCCCAGATGTCGGCTGTTGCAAAATGAAAACAAGTTAGCGCTTCGCCTGGCGCTCCCTTTTTTGTCGCGCCGCCTGTGGAAAGCCATTTATCAACTTTTTATGGAAACGCTTGTTTTAATTTATGCTTACACTAACTTCAGCTCCACTATCTCGACCTCATTTGCAAGCATAGCTTTGTGGCGGTTTATGTGGGACACGGTGCGAGCTCTTTTCTGTTTATAACATGGCACTTAACGCCGTCGCATTATGTCGCACTAATGTTTATGATTATTTGCATTCTGACAAACGACGATGCGCTTGTTCCGTTTGAATATTTTGCATTTAGATACTGCAGGTTTTATTAACCTTTTATTACCGCGTCTTGAGATGCGAAGCTAATTATAATTTTAAAGCATAAGCTTGTGATGATCTCCTACTGTCATACATGTATTGCTGCGTGTAATGTGCGGGTCAAAGCTGTTATTTTAAGTTTTAACAGCGCCTCAAAGAATTAACAAAGAATGCAGAAATCACCGTTTTTTCTGAGACCTGGCCCGCATTATAAGACATTTGTAAGTCAATGTTATCGCAAATGACTAATTTTAATTTACTTATATACGAGCCAGTTAAGAGTCTGTTTGGCGGCACGTTTTAAAGGTTTGCCCGGTGCAATTACATCAGATACTTGTCTGAATGTACATCTGATAACATCAAAAATAATTCCAAAAGCCACTTTTAATTAAATATACCGTGTTTTTTGCTCGAAACTCGCATGGTTACGATAGTATCACACGTGAACAGCAAAAAGAGTGATTAATTTTATGCACTAATTAGGCGTAATTTCAAATGTTCGGTTAGAAATGCAACGTCTATTAAATGGTCGTTCGATAGCAATAAAAGCAAAATTGGAATTGAGATTAAAGTGGAAAAGCACAGGTGCCGCCGAGACAGGGAGTTAGTTCACAGTTCTCACCGAAGCGAGGCTGCAACTTGATGGGACCCCGCAAACCGCTCGCCACAGGACAAATTTCGCTTATATTAACTTTTGCTCGGAGTAAATTTCTCTTCAACTGCGCGGCCACTGCACTTCAAGTGGCAAAGTTTTAATATCGTCCTCGAGTTGTGGATATCGCGCCGTGTGTCGCCGCGGCCACATTACTTTTAATTATAGTTTCCAAACTTACGGCACATTAGTGAAATTATTTCTACTTTTAACTTGTATGCATACGTAAATAAGTGTAATGTTCCTTTTTAAGCGCATTAAGTTTTGCTTTATTTTCTCTATTTGTTTCAATTAGATTCATTCAGCCTCAACAGAACATTCTTTTCATCGTATCGTATGCAACATCATTCCACCGGTCCTAAAAGCGAGCACTTACCGCGTAATACCGGTAAAAGGTTCAGCGGTTCACCGTCCATTCTCTTCTTAATGTTTATTTAACCGAAAAACTTCGACACTCATTAACCAGATTGCTGCTTAACGAAATGCAAGACTTAGTGTGATACAGTCAGCTGATAATATCGCACATTATTTTCACATCTCATTGGTGCGTTTCGGTACCTGTTTTTCCAGTTGCAATCTCAATATTCGATGCTCTCGCTGATAAACCCAGCTTTTTATTAGTTCGTGAAAATGAAGCAGGCTCCTATTACCATTGAGTCGTCATGGACGGCGCCGCTGGAGTTATTAATATTAACTCGTTATCATTTTAGTGCCTTCATAATCCGATGAATATTTATACGGCTGTCAAAACACCTTTCATTTTTAGTTTGATAACGTGATCATAATGTCACTTTTAAGATAATTTGATTTTTAATTAGCTTTTTTCTCACCTGTTGCTGATAAAAGACAAAAAACTGATTTAGATAATGCGTTTTATCATTGTCTAGATATTTAAAAGAAAATAAGTTTAAGTTTATTTTAAAATGTATGTATTTTTAAAATGTATATATGATTTATATACATTAAAAAATTCCATTATTCCGTTTTAATGATTTATATCGTGATCATAATGTTACTTTTAAGTTAATTTGATTTTTAATTAGATTTATTCTTACCTGTTGCTGATGAAAGGCAAAAAACTGATTTAGATAATGCGTTTTATCATTGTCTAGATATTTAAAAGAAAATAAGTTTAAGTTTATTTTAAAATGTATTTATTTTTTTAAATGTATATATGATTTATAAACATTAAAATGGAATAACGGAATTTTATAAACAATGGAATTAAAAGAAAAGAAATATATTTTGCGTAAGTTAATGAGAATATTGATGCCAGTATAACATTCTATGTGTTACTTCAAAAACAATGAATGATAATATTAGCTACTCATAATATAAATAATGCTAGATGTATTGTATTTTATGAACAAGAGGCGCATGTGACATAAATCATTGCGTGAAATAAGAAAAGATATTATACTGAATCGAGGCTTAAATTCAAAATGCAGTAAAATTCAAATGATGGTGCGTCGTAAAATTGAAGATGTGGTATTTGTTATGATATTATGCATACCGATTTAAGACAACAAATGTCATTTATGCAAGAAATACACTATCGGCAAACTCCACGAATGAGACGCGATTCAAAGTACATTACGTAGTAAGCAACATCAGGAATGTAACATTGAACACACACATTCGTATTTCATTGCATTTATTTTTATATCTTCACAATGATTTTTGATTAGATGAGGTTTTTACCATCATCATGTTTTCCGGGTGCCCAAACACATAGTAGATTTTTAAATTTAGTTTGTACATTACACGCTTTACTACCGCTTTCATCTCGGTGAAGGGGGATTATGTTAGTTTAGCATTGTTAGTAAACGTACACTACACATTGATAGACTGTTTAGTTTACTAGTGCGTAAAAATGACAAATGTATTGACTTGTCTAATCTTAAACAAATAATTAACTGGTAGTTATTATGTATAAGAAATGAAATAATTATTACCAACCACTGGTCCTAAAAATAACTCGACTAAATTCCACTTTTGGACTTATTTAAAATACTGCAAATCTAATGAGGGCTCTCATTAAAAACCTTTTTCATTCTGCTCTATCGCACGTTGCGGTTTCCTGAGCTTTAGAATTGTGCAGCCTTCCGCCAGCGACCGCGCCGCCCTATGCCGCCGGCTACTGCCTTTTTGTGCTTTAACACTTCGCATAATGAGGTATGCATACACTCAATCAGTAGGTCTGGCGCATAATATGCATGTCGCAAAATTAACCCTTCGTAAACCTGCACTTCTCAAAATATGAAGCGACTTCAAAAAGGAAGGTAACAACATGGTAACATCTGAACATCATGCGAGAAGGTACATATCCTTGTGTATTACGCAGTTGTAAAAATGTAGATGTAACTGTACATCTACATTTTCCGGGCTTGAGAACTCTCAAGCCCATGTAGAGTTGATAATGTGCTTTTTGAAGTTTGTTCTCATTTATAGTACACATTTTGTAAAGTGTACATTATGTGTCAAACCCAATAAGTTGTATAAACCCATACTTAATACTAAGGCATGGACGTTCAGTACAATACGTTTTTTTATATCAAATGTCCTTCATCTAAGATACAACCGATCTGCAAATATCGCACCAATTGGAAAACTTAGTGTCGTTAAAATGAAGCCTGCCATTATTGCAGTCTATCGATTCAGCGATCAATAGAATCAGAATCCAAAAGTTCGTCAATAGTTGAGAATCTTATTACAATAATTTTACAAATAAATTAAAGAAAAAGCAACCAAATTCGTCTCGCAATGATTCGTTAAAATAAAAGGAATGGAGATTTGTTCTAGTTTATATACTTTTTTATAATAAAACTAATGAAACTACCATGGTTACGATATAATGATATAAAATGCTCCGACACTTATTTGCAGTTATGTTAATGTGTTAGCGCAATTGTATGAAACGAGTACTTGAATTTTATATGTAAAAACATATGAAAAGCAGTAAACTTTTCAAGCACTCGGCGAGCGTGTGTCATAAATACGCCCAACCGTAACACTTTTATAGTGCTATTATCAATTCAAAGAAAAAAAAAACAAATGTTATTTCCATGTATCGTAAATGTACCATCGTTTCCCCGCACTTCTAAAATATGTAGCAATAAACGGGCTACGGATATGTTAGGATCCCTTTATTGTCCATACCATAGCCCACGAGAAACTATGTTTATACCAAATCTCTGCCGAGCTGTGAACCTTCATAAACATCCAAGGAATGTGTCTTGTCGTCAGCACACGCAATTAGGCGTAATAAAATTCTTTGTGTGTTATTTTACGACTCTAACCGCTGTAAAATATCGTCAAGATTTTCAGTCATTAATCTAAGTTTCAAATCTTGATAAAGTGTCTCGCTTTCATTGGTAACACATTTAGTTAATGAGTTCGGAGGGAACTCTTTGTCTTGCTGATAAAAGTTGTACGGTCTTACTTAAGACATTAAAGGAGAAATAGAGGGGCATAGGGGTTGAAAGTAACGTGTAACCCATTTGTACTTGTTTATCAGGGAGATAAGTGTATATGAGTGTGCGCCGCCGCCGTCCGGCCTTTTCCACTCATTAGTTCGAAGGAAAGATAGCGTGCTCGGATTCCTCCTTTAATTGCTTAACTATCCCTACCGGGAGTGATTTACTGGCGTTATTGTGATACTAATTGATTCATTTCCGCGTATTTTTCAACTCAAACTGAATCTTTTATTGCAAAATTTTATATCGGATTGCATTAAAGTGTTACAATAAGAAAAAGCTTTCCAAAAATACGAATCCATTCATCTATTGTATTATAATAAGGGTGTTAGATGTAGGGTAACACGGGTTTCGACTTTAGATATAAATCAACGAAGAATGGTATAACTAGTGAGTGTAAGCGCATTATTGCAAAGCGTGTTGGGCGGATGGTGGTGAGGAAGCGACGCCACTCGAATGTACAATGCGCCCTAAGCTCTCGGGCGGTCGTATTCACAGTATAAGTGCTTTTCTAGTCGAAATGAGCACCGCTCTTTGAGCCTTATTTGGAAAAAGCGGCCCACTTTTCCTCTAAGGGAATTACCATACGAGGAATGGGTTGCGGCTTGCGGCGCGGGCAAGCGTTATAAAGATGGAGATTTCTAGAATGCTAACGTAAGACGATTTCCTTCAGTCACTTAAGCCGTCAAAGTTATTTCGGCTGTATATTTCGTGTACTTTTAGTTGATTTAATCTTCATAAGTTACGTTACGTTTAACGTGTTGAATATTTACGGATTTTTAGCTTTGAGATAAGTATATACTTATTATGTACATATAATGAATGGATTCGCTGTGATATTTTCTATTTCAAAGTTTACTTCTAATGTATTCGCTTGACTGTGAATGGTGGAATCTTATGGTGGAGCACAAAAAGTTTTTTAGATTGTGTTGATGAACGTTATGATTTCTATTATTTGTTCTTGTTTGCGTTTGAACTGCGATTGCGGTAAAAAGAATTAGCTTATGACACATGTAATATGATAATCAGTTACATCTCCATCCTTAGTATAAACCTTTCATCTTTTTTAACTGCTGACACACATATCGAGTCTCTCTATCTATCTCATTGCCGACTTGAAATTAGCAAGCAGTCAATCAACAGGATTCATAATTTGTATGAATTTCGTGTTCTAATATGTGATTGCTCAACGAATTAATTAAACCCGTCGTTCCGTGCATAATGTGAGTATTTCGCATACATTACACATGTTCGGATTAGTTAATGGGAATGTTCTGGTTGACAGTTAGACCGCCCCTCGATGCAAATCTCATTGTTTCAAATGCGTGCTGCCGCGCCCTGATGCGGCTGCGGCTCCTACGCATGGGCAATCTCAGACTATGAATATTAACACCAGCGGTTCCTACTTACTACACGAGCGACCCAAGTAGATAGGTATCTTTTCCGTAACTATCTCATCATGTGATTGTATAGTTAACCAGATGTTGCCTGCCTATTGACTTTTTGGCAATTCAAGAAATTTTTCACAATACGAGCTATAATAAAATTATAGTCAGTGTTTCTCATTTCCACAGCAGCCTTAAACAAAATATCTTCTTCCGTGTTCATTTATTCCACACGATATTTTTGTAATCATCCTTCACATTATGGTTATTAAGCCAGGGCGTTAGTTCTGTGGCAATATATTATGCGATATCTGAGCAATCTATCTTAAGCACTCTATAAAGTTCACAAGTGATGATGTCTATCTGTATTATATTACCACCTTAAATATTATATAAATAATTTGGTACTGAATTTTTGCACGTTTTTGTCTTTGAAGTCTTCTCAAAAATCATTTTTCAAAAATATATTTTCCTGTTGATGGTTTGACTGGATAAAATGTATTCAGATATATGTTACTTTGGTCCCCTCACATATCATGTATAATTGTTTTAGAAAGCATTTCTGAAATAACGTAGTTGATATTTCTAAAGCTTTAACATCTCGCAACGCAAGATATTTACTGTACCAATGTTACGGCTATTATACTAATATTATAATTGTCGCGTCGCGAGTAACATTTTGCAACTTTCTCTGTTATGCAACTCGTGATTGACGCGCTCGCGCAACTTTGCCCTATCGGCCTATTCAATAGAGCAGAGCTTTTCCGTGATAAAAGATCCGCCAGATTGAGATGTCACGATTGAAGCTTATGTTAGATCGTGTGATGTAATTCTTTCACTATGTTGACATTCTGTATTTGTCATAGTAGATGTAATAGATTTTATTAATCCCATTTATTTCCCTTTTTTCCTATTCCTAGAGATGTACTTGTATCATGATAACAGGCGACAGTGCAAGTCGGCAGTTAGATTTTTAACGTGAGTGATGTGTATCATCCTGAATAGAATAAAAAAAAAATGAATTCGATAATCTCTCTTCCAATCGATGTTTATATTAAAACACGATTTACGTCTCATTTGTCTATTTATCTCTATGATAATAAAGCAATAACAAACAAAGCACGAGGTCCTCAATAAACCCTTTAATTGACTATAAAATATGAAAAAACAACAGATCTTACCTGGACATTCTTTTTTACACTGAGATCTAAGTGGACACAAGTGACCGTCGCCGTAATAAAATCAAGAAAAAACTGTCCTGTTTTAAATTAAGTTGTAAAATGTACCCTTGTCCGAATTGGGTCGATCATAAATCGGGACTCTAGTGGGGTCATAAGCGTCAAGCGATTGTCCGTCCGAGGGACATATCGTTGGTGTATTATACGGTTATTAGCACACAGACTTGTAAATTCCCTCACAAAACTACATCACAGATCTTTATCTTGATAACATTCAACTTGCCGAGCAGTTGCGACATTTTCTAATATCGTTAACGTATTCATTTTAGGGATCCGAAGGCAAATGGTCTATCTAATCCTTAAATCCATTTTTATGAAAATGCGGTTGAATACGATTTTGTATATTATTAAGTTCTCTGGGCCTGCAATAATGCGTGGTTACACATTCTGTAAATAGATATTATAGTTTTATTCATCATTACATCTAAATGCCTTAGCTTAAATATGTCCGGAACCATCCATGGAAATCGTGATTCCGACTAGCACTTGGTCGCTATTTTTATATCCACATTTTCCTTATTTATGAGATATTTAAGAATCTTTGTTTGCATAAAACAAGGCTTGTCGATTTGATTATTAAACTATCACAATTGAATGTTAAACTAGTTTCTCATTCGCTAGAATCGTGACAGCTTACATTGGAGATATTGTAGATTTATATCAAGATCTGTGACAAATTCTACCATTATCTTTTCCTAGTTGAGGCGGCTGAACATAATTGGGGTTATTATTACTATTTATTGTATACCTACAAAATGTTTTGTGTTGATTTATTAGTATTTTAGAACTGTAATTTGCCAGGAATTTTAAGGCGTGTTTAATTTATGAAATTTTTTGCTTTATGTTGCTTTTACGCCTAAGGCTACATGTTTCACACCAAGCATTTTAATCAAGCATATTGAAGTAGATATGCTATATGGTTATTATAGAACTTGTAATGATCCTAGAAAAGTAATATAACCGTATTTGCGACAGATTTGCCCAGAATCGGCGACGATATTGAATACATTAATGTAAGACATTTAATCAATCGATATAATCTTCTTATAAGATTCATTGTAAATATGCACAATGTAATTTCCCCGAATGTTACATTTAGCATTCTAATATTTCAGTGGCATTAGTGAAAACACCTACGCACCGCTAATGGCGGCAATAACTGTAGCGTAATCACATTACACAATTCTATTTATCTCGAGTACGTCGTAATGAGAATTTATTTGTCCACAATTTTCATAAAGCACGCAGCTTACGGTTGCATATTGAAATTTGTATCCATTTCTCCTGTTCTGTGTACCTTTATTATCCTTGTGTTGTATCACTTGTATGTTTGGGAAAAGTGTTTAGATTTTTGCTACTCTTAATTAGCATAAAAGTGCTAAAAAATCTTGATATACCATCATAAAATTCAGCAACAGAATGAAGTAGCTTTCTACCATTACATTTGTCATAACTATTCTTATTTTCGGGCCTATGTGTAAGTTGACTTCCTGTAGCTGTGATGGTAATGACGGTAATGATTATTAATTTCTGGTTAAAATACCTAACCATAAATGTACTTAAAATTTAAATACTGTTTGAATATGCTTTATCCCTACTTTCTTAGTAATATATTTCGTATCCTGCTAATAGGTAGGACCTATTTAGCGTAAAAATAGACAACACATAAATATTTATTACAATCTAAAACTTTATTTTAGACCTAAATTATACGTAGCAAATATAAATCGGAAAATCGAAAATATAACATTTTCCGATCTTCCATTGCAAAGTTGGTAAAGCCCTTTGGAAATATACTAGTAACAAGATGAGTCTTAATACGTGCGTATTTAATGATAACGTACCTGCGTATCCTGTATTTGCATAATGGCAGGTAACACGCACGTGACGTGAAGATTTAGCCAGCGGCGTGTCGGTGACTCCTGTATCTAAAACAACGAGATTTCAGATATTAAGCCTTTACGTCGTCAGCTTTCCATGTCTCAATATGTCCAGTAAGTCTGTCTACGCCAACCTTCTCTACTCTGGAATATCTTCAAATGTTCAATCTTATCGTTTTAATGTAACCTAATAAATCTGAAGATTTCTGTCTTCGTATAACTGTTTAGATCTGTATATAGCTTATGCTTGTAACTTATTTCTGATGATCATCTCATAAATTACAATTAATTTTATTGATAAATTTCATATTTGTGTTCTACTTAATTTATGTCCTAGTTCTTGGATTAACCCCCAGCGGTTTTGTGCATGTTTATAATGGGTTCTACTGAGAATATCTTACGAATTCGAATTAAAGCACACAGGAAATAATTAATAAATTTTACAGTTTTTCAATTTCTATTGAAAAACTAGTAAATGGTGTCATCAGAAACAATAGACTTTGTCAAAGTTATGCAACAGATAATTTATACGAAGCGCTTGTACGAAGTTGCATGCAGTATTACGTTTTTTCTTTTACATTAATATTACAAGGCTATACATGATATTATGTCCTCCTCTCGTTGTCCAAGTGCCGGCGGCGGATCTATAAGTTAAGATTTACAAAGCAATGCATTACAGTCACCTGACTCTGCTCGAGCTATCTCGTGTGTGCAACCTCCGAATATTAATAGCTCTAATATTTCTCTGAGTCTGCCGACCCGACGACACGAAACTTGCTTGACGCCTGGATTAATAATAGCGCGTATGTTTAAAGAACATATACGTGAGGTCTCCGAGCTCTGAAACATCTAGCTCTAATAGATTGCTATCTCTGATGTAACTTTGTCCTCTCTAACTATTGCAATTATCGCTATCTCTCAGATTACGCCGATTAAAATTATTCAATTACATTTCGTAATACAATATCGTTCGGAATGATTGATTGTGGTTTACCAGATATAAAATGTATACTGTCATAACTTATTGGGGTTGCCAACCTTTGGTTATCGCCGATCGAGTGTAAAAAGGTCAGTTTAGTCATGATCTTGAGTATAAATAAAATATTAAGTATATTTGCTTGTATTGAGAGCATTGTTTGTCTTTACGAAATCAGCAAGATGGCCTTCGAATTCTAGTTGCAACTTCTTTGATAAGTAACATTGGAAATCACTTTAAAGAGGAATTGATAATTGAAATATCAAGTATTCCAGTAACGTTGCATCAAAATTTGTAAATTGAAAATATGGAATTAAAATTTATGACATACTGCGCAAATCAAGAAATGTAAGTTTTTTTACTAGATGAGCCTTTTTCACATTGGAATACCACTAGTTTCACTAATACTATAAAAGCGCAAGTTTATATCTGAGTGAGTGTTACTCAATCACGCTAAATCCACTGAATACAAATGAATAGCTCATAGGGACTTTTTATCCCGGAATTCGTACGGTAGTTGAGCCGGGACGCACCTAGTATATTAATACAATCCCAAGAGTATTTTTTTCCGAATATGACATCACGGATTTTTGTTTTTCGAGTTTTTCGGATTCCTTGTTTGGTGGTGGTGGTATGTTTTGGTCTTGCAATGAAGTCTGGTGGTCTGGCACCTGCTCGCGGGATCCCATCGATAAATGAATACGAGTTAATTAACATTAACAGAACATCGGCCACACGACGGCCGATCCCGCGGACGATACGGTACCAGCTCGTTAACAATCTAATTCCTATAGTCTTAAGTTAAAGTAGCTAAGCAATCAAGCAATGGGCGATTTATTTACATAGATACATTGATCATGATAAGGATTACCCTTATTAGATTTTGTCCTACAAGGATACAATTTTTTAAAAATTTTGACAACCTGTTCAAAATTTTGATTTTAAATTCGGTCATTGTGGGCTTTTGAACCTTTTTAAATTAAAGTCCTTAAGCTTAGGTCACGAGGCTCTATCAAAACTGTTTTTCGTTTCTTGGATCTGGGTAGCCTTGTCACTCACTGCTGAAAATAAAGTTGGCTTAATTTCAAGTATCCACTCACCCAGCTGTTACTTTTAACACAAACTAAAGATTTGCAATCATAGTACAATGACATGTGTAACTTTCCGACAGAAACGCGGGCAGAGTTAATAATAACCGTAGTTAAACTTAATGTATGAGTCGATAAACTATCGATGGGGGCTGAAGGCGAATGATTTAATTATATAACTTATGCTGTTGCTCGTTACCGATAGTTCAATGTACGTACGGTACCGGGTACAGGTATTTGCCATAAGGAAAACGTTAAACTTCTAGACTAGACCGTCACTAATTTTAAAACAATTACTGCATACAAAACAATCTGAGGAAAATTCTTAAACTTTCACATGTGAAATACGTCGACTGATGTTGGCTTTACTTATGCATTCTTTAATAACGCATATGACTTTTCTAAGCCGTAGGTGTTGTACCATTAATAAATACATTGCCTCTCCTCTCAGTAAGTGATATTGTAATGATGTATTGTTTCAGGTAAGTGGGCGTGACGCTGCTTTAGCAACCAGCGATGAGACCACCGATACACTTTCGAGACGCGATGGAGCAATCTCACCTTTCGTGAGTTATGCGATTATTAAAACCTTTATAATAAAACCGATTCTCGCACAGCGCATAGCGATGTATGTTTGCCCTTTCAATAAATCGAAAGGTTATTCAACTTCGCTGAAGTGAAAATATTCAATCCCGAATGGTATTTGTGCATGACGATTTTTCAGTATCGTCTATTTACCCAGCCGCTAAATTTTCATCAGCAACAGGGGATCGCTCGCGGCAATATCGTCCGGCGCTGAATTATGTAAGCTCATGCTTTGATATGATAAGGCGAGGGAGCGATCGGAGCAGTGCTCTCATTGTGTTGGCCATAATCTTGCGTATCGCATAGGACTCGTGTCGGAATGCGAGTTTATTTTAATATTTAATAACTCCCGGGCGGGCGCAGATACCGTCTCCTCGGGGGCGATTCGCTGCTCGTTTCTCCTCTGTTATCGCCGTGCTTTTGTGTCACGCTTTCGCTCTTATTCCTTTTGGTTAATCAGGCCACAGATCAGCATGGTGGCCGGTAATGGTTGCAAATCGTCTCGATGCCTCTAGAATTTCGCTCGCGTGCGTTCATGCTAAAGAATAGTCAAGTACGAACTGGAAATATAATGGAACGCGATATTACAAACAATTTTCAAAACAAAATGCTCGCTGTAAATAATTATCGATTGTGTTGCCGCAAATAAATTCTGAACATAATTACGGGGCATTGGGAGTGCGCAAGAGCTTAGGAGAGCGCCATCAGTTTCTTTGAGCTGTTGGGTTTGACGCCTCTCGACATAAATCGCGGGTGAGAGAGAACCGGGCACGTGATGCGCAAATAAAAATACTAATTCAAGTGGGAATTTATCGTCTAATTGTTTGGAATTTATGAGGCCGCAGCACATTGTTGCGAGGCGATGGTAAGCACTGGGCATAAAACAGCGTAACGAACGTTGCTTGGCTCGTTCGGCAAACGTCGTCGTGACTTGCCATATTTACTCTGTAATTTTTATCCACCGCTAGGGTTACACTTTACGCTCCTGCAGGAGCTTTATTGAATTGCCTTTAGTTATTTTATTGTAGCTGTTATATAAATTACTTACCATCATTACATTTCTTGATAAAACATTTGCTTGTTGCAAGCGTTTAGTGCTTACATGTATTTGAACAACCAACCCGTCTATACCGGAAAGCTATGTTCAGATGTAGATTTCTTGCAGTATTCATTGTGGTCTTTTTTGAAAATAGTTATGAGATGAAGTAAATTCACGCCGCTGTCTAACCGGGACAATGCTTAGGGAGGGGATTCGATTCTCGCTCGGTTTCAGAATTTATCATCTCATTATTGGCTTCAAAAATAGTAAAATATAATGTGTGACATTTAAATTCATTGTAGTCTATTTTGAATCGGACGTTTTACATAACGTTCAGGCTACAGAAAATTATACATCACGTTTACATTAACTGTTCCAATAGCGGATTGCGGTAGTTAGATAATAAACCTGAACAGTTTCCTACAAATGTTTAATTAATAGTTTCTGCAATTATTCTTAGGTCGTAAAAGTTCAATATTATGAATACGTTAGTGCAGAAGTCGGCTTCTAAATAAGCGCTAATATTTACGAAGTAACTTGACGCTTCTAGCGAGGAGCCATTATCGGTGCAACCTGACAAACTAGGTACAGTCTGCATGTCATGTTACCTTATATCGACCATTATGCCGCAGTGATAGAGGTAAATTTGCTATAAATTTTGGTTAGATTTATGTGCTATTGACTGTAAGGAACTAAACACAAGTCTGCTTGCAAGTAACTTAATTATAAATTGCTAATATTGTCCATTAGTGTGAACGAAATGGAAGGTTTTCCATTTACATCTGGTTAGATCTTGCTCTTCATGTTTTATAAATATTTAGGTATAGCTCATTATTATGTAGGTAAGCTACAAGCAACATATATTGCTGGAGTTTAACATTTGAAAACCGTTTTTACTAAAGTGAAATAATATATTTCATAACTTATTTCCACTCTACATAACATTTTAGTACTTTCATCAGATAACATGACACAACATTTCTAGTTTATTAATAGTTATTGGCGTCATTCGATCATGAATCGAAAAATCCCAGACGTAGGTTACGGTGATTGATGATTGGCGACAAATTACTCTTGTAATCGTATCCCTAGTACTCGTTTCCACCCACATAGTAATCGTTTTCCGCTGTGACGCAAATCCTGGACGCCCGATAATTTATTAAGAGCTTTTATCGTAATGATGGCCTCGTGGAACTAGGTCAGGCCACTGAACTGAATAGTACTTTTTAATCTAGCACGCCAGCACGCGTCCCTGATTTCTGAAGTTCTTTTAATATTCCTTCCTACTTTTTGCCTTATTCCGTGAAAACGGCGAACGTGAAGCCCTGATAGACGTTACAGATAAAAGGCGTATCCGCTGAGATACCCCCACAATTTAGCCGCTTTTTAAAACTCAACCAACAATTTATTTGCTGTCTGCCTGCTCTCGGCGTCGTCGATACGGAAGGAAACACTTCACTTTGATATTTTTTATAACCACCCTCCAGAATTGATTAAACGTGAAGAATTTAATGTGGCGCTACGCGGATCGACGTTCCCGTAGTCGATTGCGAAACTGGCGTGGGAAAAAGGCCTTTATTGAGTATTTATGGAAGTAAAATATTTCGGGAATCCGCTTTATTGGCTGCCGTCCGTTCGCTTGTCAATTTCATCGACGTTTAATCTATGCAATCAAAGTGTAACGAGTCATGAGATGTTATTTATACGAGTACGTCGCTTGGGTTCGCATAGTTCAGTCGCGATAAGTTAATCCAGTTTCATTAAAAACTGTGATGAAAAATGAATTCGTGACGTTTTCTATAAATCGCTGTCGGATCCGGGACATGTTAGCTTTGTGTGACATGACAGTGCAATTATATGTGCGGGTGCCAATAGGATATACATAAATATACTGTAAATTATGATATACTATAAACCTTACAATACAGACGGACAGATGCGACTTCTTTTTATAATATGTATGATATATCGAGGATTTCCGTTTACAAATCTGGTAACTGAACACTTTGCAATGAAAATATACTACTTATTATTATGTATAATACCATGTACAATCATTTTCTTTTTACAATTTCACCAACGGATCTAGTTGTCACTATTTTCCGTTTAAATGTCTTCATTTATAAAGTGTTTGATAAGTGACAACCAAGGGCTGTCCAGTAAAAATGGCACGCTTGTTAACCACGAAGTCCTGGGTAACATCCGCAGATGAGTGACAAATTGTTCGTCAGTCAGCCCCGGCGGGCGTGGATCCGGCACAACAGCCGCCATTATAATTTCGCAATCTCCGCCAAGGATCAAAGAAACAAATGTGATGCGTTGAATGTTCGAGTATAAATTTTATTTGATTGCGTTTTTACGCACCCAAAGCCATGCTAATAATCTTTGATCCGGTACTGTCGTCTCAGCTTGATTTAACTTGTCGGCTTGGACTTGATGCAGTGGCATGATTGAATTTTGGTTGGTTAGCGTAGCTTGCTCTAGAAAGATGTCTGTGAGTGAGTGGCAAAGTGATAACACACTTACACAATTTCCCTTTTATTACTTTATTGAAACCACACTGGAAAATTAACATTATGGCTATTGACAAACAGTTGACAAAAACTGATTTCGTTTAATGTTAATAATTCAGTGTTCTCAGCAAAATGCTCAGATTTTGGTGTGCACTGAGTCGTCCGAGGAGAAATAAAAGATGCCTTAGCTCCTTTCCATGTAGTAATAGGCTTTATTAGCGGATATAACAACCGTCGTGTTCCTACATCCCACATCTGATGTGTTCTAACTTGGTTCAGCGCGCTGTTGGCGGTCTAACGGCAACTTGGAGCGACAAGCTGCTAATCCGCTACATGTTTAAAGTTAGTCATCTTACCAGCCACGGCCTGGTTTCATGAATATGTATATATACTTTTCCAAATAATGGTTATTAGCTAAATTGAATAAACTAGTTGGTGATTACCCTGTACACTTTGAGTGACAGTTACTGTGGTATTTTTAATATTTTTTTAAATTAATTTACTACTTATTGTTTTATACCGTATTGACACATAATTCATGCTAATTTACGTTTTGTAAAAATGCCGTGATGGAGTTTACGTCGCCTCTTCTCTGCATATTCGAAGAGAATTTGCTAATTAATTTAACGTTGATAGCAAATAACCACATAGTAACTTATTTAGTGCTGTAGCAAGCACACCTGCGATGAAATTGAGATCATTAGAGTTATAAAATGGAACACTTTGCATGTGTCTGCTGCAAATGGTCCAATTTAACATTCACAAAGCGCACCGAATACATCTCAACAAATATCGTTAGATGTAACTTAATCGTTAATTATCTTACACTGCGGGCGGTGTGTTACACCGAAGGCTTACATTAGGCGAGCCGCTCGGCTCTAGTAAAATCTCGGTAAATGTATGGACTATCATGTAATATTGTATATATTACATGATAGTCCATACATTTGTAATATTTTCAGAGTTTGCTTACATTGGCATGGTCTGCACTCATTATGATCTTCAAAAAATTTTACTTTCTTTGTCGTAATCAGGAGCTCTGTTTTGAAACAGGATCGATTCTAATTATTTCTTAAATTCATGTTCTAATTTTATACATATTCCCCATTATTTGTATAATAGATTCGACTAGTGTGAGCATACAAGGCCTGATAGCAGCTTTCTTCCCGATTTGTATGTAAGGAAGGCTGGGATATAAATTAACGACTAAAAAGGAGGTATCTTACGGGGCGTTGAGAATAACTCTGAACTAATACAATAAGTACAGAAGTATATAAAATAAAATTCAACCTATCGCCGTTTGACTGTAAGAGATCCCTACATGGGATAAGTCCGCCGTTGTACAATGTATCTTTCTTGTATTCATTTTGATTAATGTGCTTATTTTCGTGCAATAAAGTTATTACAAGCAAACAAAAATTAGTTTATAATATAAGAAGAAGAACAACAGGGACAAATTCCCACAGTTTCACCTCAATGACAGCTCAATGACACCTTGCTATAATAGATATTTATTTATCATGATATGTATTCCATCTCGACCTGACTTTACAGATTATATATATGCAGATATAGAACACTCTGGTCATCTGAAAAGATTATATTCTAATTTCACCTGGCTGGGGATCTAATCCGGAATTCTGTAGTAAAGAGGCGATGTCTTTACCACTGCGCCACGGGGTCTGATTTTTTTAAACTCCATAAGTTGTTAATAAGGAAGTAAATGCAATGAGTACACATCGAAACGGTTCATCTAACGTAGAGCGGAACAGGGAATGTAAATAAATGATCGTTCTCATAAAGACAATACCTTTAAAAGAAGCGTTTTCGTTTTCAATTTCCTTACGCACCGGCCGTCAGCCGGCCGTGATCTTGGATTCGTTCGATCATGAAAATATATAGCTTCATTCGAGCGATCGCTATCGGAAATCTCCTTAATCGGTTTTCTTTTATATGAAAATGGACTTTCAGATTTATCGCACCATTTTGGTTGCTTTCCAGTTGCGAAAAACGTGATATAGCCTGCTCGGGCTCAAAATTGCACACTAAACAAAAATTCAACGACGCGCCGCTCCATATTTCAGATACCAAACCTCCCTGTTGAGCTTAGGCGCAAAATGCAAAATGCCAGATTGTAAAAAGCGGAAAACGAAAAAATGTTAGTGATATTTCAATGAAATAATGTGTTTACTTGCTGAAATATCAATTACTAGCAACCCGACTTAGCTCGGGTAAAACCATAATAAATTATACACCTAAACCTTTCTCGTTGCGTAGAGTCAAAGATCTAAGCATATATCTATATATATATATATATATATATATAGGGACAGACAACGAGAAGCGACTAATTTTTTACTATGTGTCTGTATATAAAATCTTAGTTATTAGGTTTTTCTGTTATATGTGCATACATGCACTTATGTCTTAAACACTGAATTACTGTCGTTTAACTTTTAATATTGTCGTCGAACATGTGCTAATGATATTACCTCGCAGATTTTTACTAGCCCTTTTGCGAATTGGAAATTCTGCGCCTAAACCATTGCGTCACCGTTCACGGCGCTTAAAAATATTGGCTATGAAAGAAAATAGCTTAGGGAAAGTGCGGTTGCGTTGATTTCTTATTTTGTATTCATCGTGCGTTGAAATGGATCACACGGCGAGCGCAAAGTGTGCGTGGATGTAGTGGCGGAAATTTATGAAGCGACGATGCCGCAGAAAGGGTTGACTATAAAAATGTTTTATACGCATCAAAACTGGCCAAGGATCTCAAAATTATACTAAAGAATCTTTTTTTCTGAAAAAATATATTGTATAGTGTTTCGATTCCAAAGTCGTTAATCTTATTAAAATGTAAGTGCAATATCGTATGTCTTCATGAAGTGTTAATTTGGCGAGTTGTGTCCTGGCCCGGCGATAACATAACACGCACACAGCATGCTAGCGAGTGCGTGTTCGCCGCGAGAAGACCTCGTAAATCTCCCGCGAATCGGCGTGGATGCCATTTCAGAAGTACATGTTTTGCATGCATCCCTCCTCGGTGTCACAATTCCTTGATCATCTACGTCAAATTTATTTTCGCCTCGTCCTTTTATACAAAATAAATAATTCATCACATTCAACAATACGTTATTATAATTATCACTAACATCTTAACGCTTCGTCATTCGATCACTGATTTAATTTATTCAATAAGCAAGCTTGATGCTATTGTACTTTCAATATCACGCCATTGCAATCCACTATAACCAAATCATGGCTACATATGTTAATTCAATTATTCTCGTTAGATTTGGCGTAACAAGGCGGTGTTGAGGAGGGCATCAATATTCGTACTCGCCTACGTACCGTTGCGTGGGCGAATCTCAGTTGCGCTTATGTTTCTCAAATTTTCTCTCACCTCTTCACATGTAATCCGTTCCTTACAGTCACGTTATCTCACTGAACATGCTCGTATTAAGTTTCACCAATTCTTAATGCATGCTCATGACGACGCCATCAGTTGAGAGTATGTTTTCTAGAGCAATGCATCCCAATACAAGTTTTATTACTCTGCCGTAGAGGTCATAATAAATTGTAGTGAAAATTCACGTACAATGTATTCGAGTAGTAAAGCCGAAATTAATTTTGGGCGTAATTTTATATGCCATATAGAGACCGGTGCTTAAATTATTTAGGTTAATTACTTACTGCTCGAGGACTGGGCAATATTTTTTCTTTAATTTTAAATTAACCTCACGGTATTTTTTATTTAACCCTCGGCCGGAATCTTGTTTAGCTTGCAGGGGTAAGGTCGACGTTGCTCAAATAGGGCTAACCCGGCTGTTAATTTAGGCTGGTGCTGGGATATTTTTTTGATAAAACGTCTGAAGTTTATTAAAGCAAATATTAGCACGCGTCCCATCATTTTATGTGAGGGTGTTAGCAACATGTTGATATTTTATTTACTTTATCGTCGTCCGAAGCGGGCGGCCATTGTGTTCGTAATGAAGCTCGACTGCCGGAGATTTGTCGGCTCAGTAATTAAACACATCTGCTACACGTGCAATTGTATCTCTGTGCGAGTTTCCATATTTTCAGTAAAACATTTCGGGCCTTTACTGACGCACGCGGGACCTTTTATTTTGTTACGGACGTAGTTTATTTTACGGGTAAATGATTTTTATCCAGGCAATTATGCAAATAAATTCAACATTTTATCCTTATTATTCTTTTATTACACATATATTTTTTCATGCGGAATGTGTCCTTTTGTTTTGGAACGTTTATTTACATTCTATTTATAAAATTATGATGTTAGTAACCATGATTCGATTACCGATATGCATATATGTAAATAAACAGCCGGAATAGTAACTGATATTATTGGATTCGTATCCTCTTATAAAACTGCCTTTTTTAGGAATAGCTCTGCTGTAAGTATGCTATCTGTTCAGTTTTCTTTATCAACTACCTAGCTCGACTTACGTTTAAGATATAGCGAATATATCAGTTAAGATCATATAACTTATATAAGTGTATTGATAATAATTTGCATATGCTTCCTCGTCGTTTTATTATCCAGAACTTATGAGGATATAAACCTTCTGAAAGTGCTTTCGCATAGGTCATAGTGATCTATGAAAAGGGCAGTTTTATTGAATACACTTGTTACAAGGAATAAAAGATTTGTAGATATGGTGTCCTTTTTGACAATAAATCTGCAAATGACTATTATCATTGATTGTATAAAAAGTTTAATATTAGAGCAGAGACAGAAAACAGTGACAAAATTTACATCGTACAATTACGTATCTGGGTAAAATCTCTCTCCCGTCTGACCGTTTTTCCGGTGTTTTCCTCAGCTGCAGATCGTCGTGATCCGCGAAAATGTTTATTCGTTTCAATTTGAATTTTGAATCGAATAAAGCGCAATAGACATGATTGTAATTCAGTTAGTATACTTTTTCCAATGTAAAAATTTATCACCGACGAGAAACTTTTGTGTTCTCATTATTGTACGATCGCTCCCTGGCGTAGGTGTTATTATATACAGCCTTATCCCTGCAACCATTGTGAATTGTTTCGGAACAATTCGCTCTCAGAAACCCACTTCCTAAGGCACTGCTAAATTATGACACATACACCGTTTGCAATAACTATTGTATGTGTTTGGTTAAAATGCAACAAGCCACTAAATAATGCTTAGCCGTCAGCACTTCATTGTGCTATGATTATTTTGGATTCAGTTCAGGGCATTCTGAATGCATAATGGGTAATTGATAAATGTATACCATAACTAGAACGATGTAAGTTATCTTTATATCATCTTGCATGTTCTCGGTTGCATTTGGGACTGTCATACCCCGAAGCCCGGGGTAAGGTTAAAATATTAACTACAATTTTTGAGATTCGGCTGTGATTCTGCCCGGCGTCAACCTTCTTGGTATGGATGTGGAAATCCCTCAAACAGGTGAAATAACAATCATTTACCGTTTTATATATTTTTTTTTGAATACATTTAGATGATCCAATATGACCTGATTATACATAAAGTTATGTCTAAATGGATTATACAAATGATTAAATTTTATCTCGCTCATCATGACACACATGGTTGTAATTCTTATTTATAGTGTACTTATATGAAAAACTCAACAAGCTGTATCGATTTCAGTAATTGTGAAATATCTTCATTGAAATGAGGCGTGGTCGGCGCGTCATAATATCATAAATTCAAATTCCACCGGTATGGCTACGTAATTCAAACGCGACAAGTGAATGATATACAAACTGGATTTAATTGCTCCCTGGAGTCATTATTTTTACCATGAGATGATATTACTTTAGAGACGACCAGAGTTGCGAATAAAAAGTGTTCAATTATATTCAAATCAAAATATGTCATGCTTGGGAGTTATCATGAATTTGAATTTTTACATTGACAAATTCTAAAGTGAATGAGTACACTTCGTTTTTTCTTACGAGTCTACATGTAAACAATCTGCAAAATTTTAAAAAATAAATATTAGTTTAGAACCCTATATTCTAAAGTAAAACACATTAACGATAAAAGCCAAATGGCTTTATCTATATTTATTTATTTATAAATACACATTTAGGAAATCCTAAATGTGTATTTCAAATATATATCTGCAAAATCATAAAAATATATGGTAAGATTATTTATATAATAAGACTTTAAAACAACTGAGTTTATTTATGTCATTGCTTTTGTAATAGACTGGGCAGATGGTCGGTTTGATGATTCTATTTCGGCCAATAGATCCGACACTTGAGTACGGAATGTCAGTTCTATTATTCCTTTTCAATGTCTAAAGTTGACGTTCATGTAAGTCCATGTTGTGAATGAATAAAACGCGATCGCGTTTTGCGGTGGTCCCTAGATCGGTGACCGTGGTCCATGAGACTGGCAGCTCCTCTAATAACTGTAATTAGCTGCCTACAAGTTGTCTTGTTCTTAGTGATGCTCTCATTTCTATCGACATTGCTTTATATCTGCTTGATTGAAATTAATTGAAGAGCTGTTGTTGTTCTTTACAATATTAATACTGTTCTTGTTTTCTGAGAATCTCTTCTCTCTGGCAAATTAATAAAGAACAAATTCGTTTCAATTGTTCGTCACCAGAACTTTAATTTTTAATTTTTCCATTTCATACGTTCGATCCCGTTTTGAAAAATACTATTATTATCGTTTAATAGAGCGAAATTTTGTAATTTTTGAATTATTATATATCTAATATAGCGAAAAGTAGTCACTATTTGTTTCTCGTACATGTAATAGGTGAATAGTGATTTCTTATCGATGCCATTCATATATTTGACAACACTAGTCCTGAAGGAGATCGTACGAATCGACATGTCGTTGCGGTGCGAACTAGGTGATCGCAATCGGTGCTTGTTAGCCGCCATTATGAATGCAAATTCAATAATTATAATACATGAAGGTGTCGCAAATTATGGACAATACAAAGAAATTACATGCAAGATATTGACGACGACACTAATATATATACACACTTCTCAATTGAATTCACCATTATCTTCGGCCCTCCGTGATCCACTGCTTGGTAAAGGCCTCCTTCAGTCGTTGAAATATTTCAGAGAGTGCTATTGTAATGATGATGTAGACATTTGAAACAAAGTTTCTAGCATTGCTATGCCATCAGCTAGATAATAAGGTAGGTCTAAAATCATGGATAGTTTGTATGAGGAATAATTTAGGTGTTAGAAAAAGTCAGTTTTGACGACGAAATTAAACGAAAAATAAGCTTAAGAAAGATGAAGCTCTTGACCTTCTGTATTCTCCACATTTTGTGATGTCGGCGTTGCATTCTCGCCGACGCATCTGCACTCAGTTGCGTGACTCTCGTTTACTGCTCCGAGAAAATTGCTTTGAGAATAAACGCAATCTATTTAATAATATGCAGTGTGGGTTCATACGAACCTTTCATTAGTTTTATTCCAGTGAAAATTAATTTCTGTGCTTATTTATGGACTTACTCCTTGTGTTATAGTCGTAGGTCGAGTTTGCAGATTCGCTTCTACGTTTGTATACTAATACTATGAAATTACTAATTGAAACAGGATTAGTGTATTCTGATGTCTGAAACAGTTGAAGTTTGTTCAGTCAACGAGTAGTTTCGAACCAGAACAACAAATCCCGTACGATGTACGGGAGATTTTGACGTCCTTAATACATTGTTTGATATTTAGAACTAGGCATTCATCTGAGTTAGTTATAACACTAGGGACACATGCTCACTTTTTAAATGTTTTAATGCGGGTAAGAACATTTTTAAGAGTCAGCACTTTAATATTTTTCAGGATAAAGTAACGGCTTATTCCCTTCATGGTTGTTTAGTGCGTGATGTTGCGGTCTTGTGCGGTTTGTCGCGGAATGTCGCCGCAACACCACTCGACTCCTAATGGAGCTTAATCAACCTCCTCGGCTTTCATCCAATCTCGTTAGCGAACTAAATTGACTTTCTTATTGCGCGCAGTTTCTCCCGCGTACACGATCCAAGTTTATAAACCTCTTAATCCCGCGTTATAGTTGCAGCACTCGCAGCCCTAAGAGCCGTAACAACTGCATTTGCGTCTAAACAAACATGGTTACTAAGTGTATTACCTACCGAGCACTACATCGGAATGAGTGGAACTACTTTAGCAAGTAGGCGCTCAACCGACTAAAGTGGTTTCGGGCCGCGGAGATGGCTCTCTGATGGCTTCCTTCAAAGCTAGTTTGTCTTGTATCCTTCATTAAGTGGTTAATAGTTCGGGATTAAACCTACTACTAACTCTGTAGCTTATACAGTTAAATTAATTAACAGTATATTGTAACGGTGAATAAGTTTTATCCTTGCCAGAATGCGTGCAATTGTTCAATCCTATGAGTGGTTAAGTTACAGTTTCGCTGCTAAAATTTATTAGTCTCAACGGGGTACACGTATATAAACTAGAATGCCTTTTCCTATTAGGGAAATGTGTGCCTGACCGCTGTCTGTCCAAGGGATTTACGCTAAACAACGGGACTTACTAGTTTCGAACATGCATATGTTAAGTAATAGGAATTTTAAGTTAGCCACTAAACCAAATTTTTAATTGCAACTCCCTATGCTCACCACAGAAAATAGGCGTGATTACATACAGACATGTATGTAATTTTCTACATATCTGTATATAAGTATATTTGTATATAAATTATTATATTATTACACTTTTAACTTTAAGCAAATAGCATTTATAATGACATTAGCATTATTATCGATAAATATCCTATTGTTAAATATACTTGAACTATTGAATAAATCATATTATCCATAAAGTAATAAGTTTTGTGTAAGTAATTAACAGGCAAGTGTTAAAGTATATTAGCTGGTAATAGAAAACAGCACGATACCCGTCTGCCGGATGTTTGCGGAGATGTTGCCTATTTTCGATTAAGACAGATCGACCATCGTCCACGGTTTTACTCGATGCTTTTACTGCATGTAGTTTACTCGCCCAGACCACTTCCGCCATACGGAAGGCGTTACTTTATGTGTACACATGGTTTTGACATGTAATAAGCGCACGATCGCCTAACGAGTTATGTCAACCGTTCGCCAACGCCGTTGGTGGTCAGCCTATAAAACGACTTCACATTAACTTGGGAATTAAAGTGATCTCTACTTATCAATCTGTCATGCGATGCGTACCGGTTTGAATGATAACTCATTATCACCGCATCATAATCAGGTGATTTTATTTATTACTTGTATCATAATTATGTGTCATTTTGTTAGCTACTGATCGTAAATAGTTTTATGATTATTTCCTACAAAGTAATGAGCCGCATATTGTAATGAAACCGCAGTTTTATATTTAGTATTTCTTGGGAGTCACGATAACATGACACGGTCCCTTGAACACGCAATATTTTTTTGTGTAGCCTCGCGAAATTTTTAAAATAACTAGCAATTTTGTAACGAGACGCTCATTGACACGAACATTTACAAGACAGGTGTTACCTCAAGTCCTCCACCATCTGTATTAACATACCACACCAACTCGAGATAACAATGCACTAACAAATAAATGTTTTATTATATGTATAATAAATAGCTGTGTCAAGCATTCAAATCATATTTCCACATTTACGACACATAGAGATAAAATTGAGATTGTTTTAGTGCTTCCCCCTGCCAATGAGGTATTGGATGTCGCGTCAGATAAGCGTTGTTAGTTAAAGTTGGCGCGAATCATTGAATTATAGGCATTGTACTGGAGTGGGGCTCCCGCTGGGACCACCCGTGACTACTGACTACTCACTGTAGTGGCACTAGAATAAATATAACCTAGAATGTGCATATTATATATTGAAGGTTAATTTCGTTTAATTATCATTGATTAAATAAATCAAACTTTGTGACAATACAAAGTCTTGTTTATTTTTTGTTTATTCAATGTTTTCCAATTTTTACAGAAATTGTATGTCATAATTATTACAGAAATTTTTACAGAAATTGTATGTATTTTAGTCGAAGGAATGCAAAAATAACACTTTTGCTAGTGCAAAGACTAGTGTAATAATGTGTATATATTTTACTGAAATAAATTATGTAAGTATTAATATGAAATAAAATAAAATAATTTATTAACTTGATAAAAAAATCTATCTAATAATATAGTCGATTTATATTTAGGCAGTTTATTTTGATAGTTTAATGTATCAAAATAAACTGCCCTCAATTTGTAACGCAATCAGTATATTCATTTGCACTCTGAAATGTTTTGTTAATTTGTTATGAAAACAGCTATCTATACCGAATCCATCTAGATTATGTGGTCCATAGAGATTGTCTATGTGTATTTTCCTGTTTGAGTAACAGCGGGTGCCGCACAGGCGTATACTTTTGTTATATCAGCCTCCTCTCTATGTTAGGCTAGTGTATTTGCACTATGAAACAAGATTTAATGCCTATTTATCTATTCTGTTAAACTTTATATGTGACTGCCCTTGGATTTAATAGCAAAAAAATACAGTTTAGCACGTTATGTAATGAAGCTACAAATTCATAAAATATTTTTTTCTTATAGAATACTAGAACGAATACTAGAGGCCCGTCCTGGCTTCGCTCAGGTAAAATCAAAATAATAAAAGATGCGTATGTTAAAGACAGACAAAACCTCCAGGAGAAGATTTCGTCTACCAAATTTCACTAAAATCCGTTTTTGAGTTTATTCATTACAAATAAAATTACAAATCGTATCTCAATAATATTAGTATTGTTGCATATCCGTAGTCTGCTAGTCTGATTAATTTCTCTACTACCTTATGAATCGTACTATTATCACTAGATGCATAACGATTTGACGGATGAATAGGCGCGATCGGGACGTGGATAATATAGATTTACTGCAGGCATCGAGCATACAGCGCTTGAGTGCTTGCGACGAAAGCAAATTGTGGAGATATCATCATGAGTGTATGTTACTTTTCTTTATTGAAATAGGCGAAAATACATGAAATCGGTTTCATTTTTAGCAGCCGCAACATCAGCGGTTATAAATACCCAAAATTTAAATGAACCCAATATATCAGTGCATTTTGACGGTACATAATCTGCGGTGTTTTGTTTACCATCATGAATGATCTCATGTTGTCCAGATTAATATGATGATTCCTTTTGTATAGATACGTAGGAATATGGATTTTCCAGTAAGCATATAGGTTGTTCGCTACATTGATATATTGTATTATAGTGCTACTTGACGGATTAATAGCAGGATAATGAGGATTTACGGCAATGATCATCGGCAGTATCGGCCATAACCGGCGCGGACCTACGGCATGTTTGCCGCAGCGGAGATACGTCACGTAATGTTGGCTTAATCTTGTTAATGTGGAGCGTGCCTCTCCCTGTATCGGCATATGAGCTTTTACGTTATTATGCAAATTGGAATTTGAAACGCTCGCAGAGAGTTTGTGAGTTACACTTAGACGGCGGTGTTGTGTTCTACTAATGTGCTAATGCCAGCATCTACTGGGTTTAACTATGTGTAATAATACATTTATGATATTATATTATTTATGTATTATGTACATACTATTATGTACATCCCTATTATCTAGGAATTCCCTAGGAATAAAGTCCAAAAGACGACTTTTGTAGCCCGGCCTTACATGACATACAAGTGAAATCATTTGTTTGAAATTGAATGGGGTTGATTGTACTTTATTTATAGTTATTATTGCTACCAAAACCGTTGACGATACGCTATAATGTAACTGAAGATATAAATGGAAATAGATACGGCTATTATCGTTAATCCTTTAATTCAATTATTTAAATTGTTTGTCTTGGCGTTTCTACCTCGCTTGGTTTACCTTAATCGGCAAATCGTCTTTAATTAAAAATCAAGAAACTTTAATGGCCTTAAGTTCTTCTGTCCATGTTATATTTTTGCTGTCCGTCGACAAGTCTACACAAATAGCCATTTCAAATCGAGCTTTGCCTTTTGCGTAGTACGCTACTATTTAATCATTCATGACGCCATTCGTTCGCTCTATTAAAGAGCGGCATACGCCAAAGCAATTAAGCTCGAACGCGCCCAGCTTTCATGTTGCACGTCAGAAAAACAACAAAGTGCAATTGCAAGCGATTTGTCATTGAATGCGTAAAAGCAGGTGCGTTGGCGCGTATTTGTTACGTCACAGTGAAAAATGTCCGGCGCGGCCGCGACGGGACAAACGACCGGCCACCAACAAACGCCGCACCGACATATCCCTGCTTAATGAGGGCCGTCGCTACGGTAATGAGAAAGAATATCTGTACTATTTGCCTGTTGCCACACAATTAACTAGCTGGATTCCTCGGATAGGACCGTTTGTTATGAACTAAATAGCCTCTTGTGTCCCGTGCCTAATGTGACGCGTTCGTCCATAGAATTCCAAATTCAATTTTTGTTAGGTCATCAAATATTTTGTTATCTTTTCCCTGTTAGACCAGCACTGCACTGCAGTTATACGGCTTACACGTGTTACTGTTAATTTTCACCGTACAAATTGGGGTGTAAATTGAAAGCGTAACCATAAAAAGTTACGATATTAATTTTTTATGCATTGAAAAACTACGCCCATAAAAACCTGAGGGCGCCCGTGGCACCGTTAAATAAACTGCAAATGTATAAACTACCTACACACATACACAATTCCTCTAGAGGGTGAAGTGCTCAACAAAAAAAGTGAATGGGAAAAGTTAATAGCCTTTTTTTAGACTCAGCCAAATAATTTAATTTCCTTTAAAGACGAACGCTCTTTTCAAAAGCAAATGATGGTTTGAGGCATATGGTGTTTTTTCAATAAACCCGCTGATCGATATAATTATTTTTTTTGTGACGTTGATAATAGAGGCGTGTCGTTCTTGTATGTAAAAGTAGCGCTAGATGAAGGTAAAGAATCGCCAATTTTATGTTCACATGTAAACAACATTTGTTACTGTTCAGTTTAGTTAAGCAGGTGGTCCAAATTTTTTATTTTAATTAGTTAAACTGTATGTTTTCAATCCAATTTTAATAGTTTAATCTTTTTACTTTACGTCAAGAGATTAAACTGTTAAAATTGGTCAAGATTAGATCCTTTTACGGTAACATGGGAGGATTCCCATGTTACCCTGCTTAATCATGATGTAAAAGGATGAAATATGACGGTAGGACACAAAATGACAGATAGAACTAAAATGTTCACGTGCGGGACATTGGAACCATATATTTTTTTAAATAAGTATATATTGTCATTTGTGGACAACAAAACGTTTCAATCTAAAACAGTGTCGTTGACGTTACTAGCGTACGTGTAAACGGTAGGCTATTTTCGTCATTTCATCAGCGTCATCGCATGTTATTTGGGCGTAGCGATTGTGAACCACGGCGTGCCGCATCCGAGCTCGTTAGCGTTTTGATAGATGACACACGCTCGTTTGTTGAATTTGTTCAACATTCGTTGCCGTGTAAAAACACACGGTTCGACAACGCGGTACAAATGGACACACCCCTCGGCGATCTAACTTAACGAGCCGACGTATAAATAAGGAGAGACTAATATTTTATCAGTTAACGCACTTCGTTATGCTAGTTAAAGTCCGCGTTATTGGATACAAATTAAGTGATTTAGTATACGTAGATCGGACACCGCACAAATGCGGAATCGTAAATTTTAATAGATCGTAATGTAACAACCTATGAGGTATTAATCACATTCATAACGCAAGCACGAGAGCCGTTGAAATTGGAGCAAGATAACGTTTAAGGCGATAATTTAATATACCGTTAACGCGAATAAATTTTGTAGTCAATATTCAATAATCGTGACGTTGAGTTAAATTTCATTGCTTTTTTACACTTAGCACTTCGTAGGGCGATGTAAGCGCAGTCCAATAAGACAACGGGGGACTATTTTGACGAAGGCCGGTCACGTTTCGTCGATACTTGCCATGAGAATATTTGTTTTTTTATGTGCCGGTCGAGTAAAAATTTAAGTGTAATTCTACGTTTTAACCGGTGCCTGCCCCCTTTCGTTCCGCTCGCCTTGAGTGATGGTTATCATAATTGGGCAGAGGGTAGGAGAGCATTGCGCCGCCTGTAGGTGCTGGAAGCGAGGAGTGGGCGGGCACGCGACGAATAATTCCAAGTGCACTTGTTTTCGGTCTTGTGTCGCGCTGAAACTGGGTCAGTTCATACCGTAGAGCCTGCCTTCGTGAATATAAATAAACTGCAAACATCCACTTCACATGCTGAGCAAATCAAATCTGAGTATTTTATGAAAATTCAGCTTTATATTGTGTTTGTATTTTTATTCAGGAAAGCTTTTTAGAATAAAATTTCATAAGACGTAATATATACTTCGGATCTGGATTGACTGGTTAGTTGTATACTGTTTACGAAGTTGCTTTTGTTTTATAAATAGCTTTTGCTTGTGTTTTTTTATATTATAAAATTTTGCTATTGTTGAACAAAGATAATGTATTAGTACAGACCTTAATATATTAATAAAAGATACGTAGTATTTATATGAATCAAAGGCAGGAAGATTCATGACGTAGACGTATGAGGCAGTACATTGTCAAATATAAAATATGCAGCGAGCAGGCGATAAGAGGTGTCCGACGGAAATAATTGAAGTTATTGATTGTATAGAAAGAGAAATGCCATTACTGTTATCAATGCGCATACAGGTCTAATACAATAGTAAGATTAATAACACGGACGTATCGCTGCGCTGGACCGTTATGAGGACAAGAGTGATCACCTCAGATCATAGAAAAAGAAGACATATTTGGAAGGTATTATACATTCACTGTATCCAAGGAACGATTATTTAATAGCGTATTGATATTTTCTCTCCCTCTGCCATTTACATCTACTGTCGTGGATCTTATGATACCTGCTCATCAATTCAATCGATTAGCACTACGCATACGGTCACTGAATTAACTACCTTCAAAGCCTTACTATTCCACTTACTTAATATTCCAAAAGCATTAATTTTTAGGAAACAAATCCTACAAGCTATATCTGTTTATTTCTGTGATAGTATACGATCGCGGAGTCGCGGGCGGCGAGCCAACAAGGGCGGAAGAGATGGACCGGATAATAAACCATCACCGCATCGTAACTCAGCATCGCCGACGTGGAAATTGTTGGTTGCACAGCCACGTTAAACCCTTATACACAATGCCTTGAACGGTAATTGGCTAATCGACGCATTTCAATAATAACGCGTGATCATAGTTCGCGCTGACAGATTTAAACATCGCATCATTCACATAATCGTAGACCGAAATTATAATGCTAATGATACGTGTACTTAATCGATTTGTGGTTTGATGGTCGGTAATTCTCAAGCGATAACTATGATCTTAAACTACTAGTATAACATATATGTTCGACGATTTAATCTCAATAAACGCACAATTAATCACTGCAAGCAAGGACATGTTTCTAGTAAGGCTGGTACATGGCCGGAGTTCGATATTGCTGATTCAGCATTATTAATTGTCGTAGGTTTAACTTTTAAATCTGAATGAATTTTTACAATGTGAAAAGAAAAGACATCATATCTGTTTCGTCTGTAGAAGCATGAGACAAAAACATAACACTACTAACCAAAAATAAATTGTCAATTACAGTTTTGTCATATTCTTGATATACTATGGGCTTTATTATCAAGCGCCTTAAAGTTTCACCACAGATATCGAGATTTAAATTAATGTCTTCTCCGTTATTAACTAAAATCATAATTCATTGTTGTAATTTAATTCCGTGGCGGACACGAACATGGTATCAGGACCTGTTACAGTTGTTCCGTGACCAGCACGCACGGCCGTGTCTCAGCTAAGGAAGCGATAGCCAAAGCAATACTCCACAATCGGTTTTTCATGCGCATCGCTCTCACACAATCGTGACAAGTTATAGGTTCTTAGAATGTATTATGTTATGTGTTCAATAACACATTTGAGTTGACGAGTTTTTGGTAAATGCAGAGACTAGAGATTTTGGTCGAATTTTTTTTGGTAAATATCTTTACTCTCCGTCTTCAGACTCGTCTTTCTCTTTTATCAATAAAAGAGATTTCAAAAACGGTATATTTTATCGACTAGTCTAACCAATAATATTGCAAACAATGTGAATAACTTAAGATTTCTTAGCACGTCATGAATTAGAAATAGTGAGCTCGCATCTTGCAAGAATATACGTGCGTATACAGTTATATTTAGCATTATTCAAGTCGGTATAAAATAATGTACTGTAACTTCCTAGTATTGTTTCATGAGAGGTGTTCGCGACTAGTTTATAAACAATAGCAATTGCCTTTAGCGTTAGGTTACGCCTGCCCACTGATATTTACAATGTCTTCAAGGGCCCCATTAGGCATTTGGTGTGGTTGTAATTCATTTTATCCTAATCTTGTCTTGTTTGTTTGTTACACTTTAAGTTAGGGTTGTAAACGCGATGCAATAAATAGGTTTGGTGCAAAATTTGATTTGATTGGTCCAAAACTGAATTAACAGCTAGTTGGCAACGTGCTGTTCTGATTTCATAAAAAAACTATATAGATTTGTATATATGGTTTTTAACGATTATTTGATTTTATAGATTAATGGGTGATAATCTAAGGAAATTGGGTAAAGTGAAAATAATTGTTTGGCTTCATTTATTTCACTTAGTGTTCATCGGGAAGAAGTTAATTTTATCTTAGTAAATCACCCTAGCAAATTGTATAAGTAATGCTCATCATTTGATCCACGAGGCGTGTACTGAAAAGCGCGGCTATTGTGAAAGAAACACGGTGTAACATCCGAGAGGCCAGGAGGCGCGGTAATTAGCGGTACAGGTGGTGAACGCGACCCTCTGCCCTTGGGCCCTCCGGACTCCGGCCAAAGGCCCGTACAATTTACATTTGCATATTTATTACCGACACGCTTCTTTAACTAGGACAAATCGGCCAGATACGTATGTAAATTGTTTCGGATGTTATTTGTTTGGAATCATCGAACGCAACATGGCGCTTCTTTGACATATAGGATCTATATAGTTTGGATTCTTTGGCTATTTTTTAAAGTCAACGCGTGCGGCAGGCATATGGTAAACGGCGACGTGTGACTGGGAGTGATATTCGTCTGATAAAACGAAGCCGTCTGTCATCCGATGATTAACGCGTATCAAATTGGCGGCGACACGTGACACCTGTTTCTGATATGGCTTTCATAGCTGGCCGAAGCCTTATACACGTGCCGAGCATATTCCTGAGAATCTGACATCACTGTATAGCTATATAACTAGAAAGAAATGTTTATTTAAAAAGAAAATTAGTTTGTTGCACCATTGAAAAACATTGCTGGAAAAGTATTCCCAACAAACTCCTTTGTTTTAAGTGAAACTAAAAAACTTTTATACATCCTGCTTGTGCCTCATTGCTTATACAAATATATACAAACAATTCGCAAGCTTCTCTGTTTGGCCAAGTTCTCACATAGCTGCCTAAGAATCCTGAAACTGCGAGTGAGTAGAATGGATGCTTGCTGGCTTGAATTTACATAGGTTACTGCACCTTGCAGTGACAATGTAAGATAGATGTCTAAACAGTGATAAATTACAGAACAATTATTTAACAGGATATGGCAGAGATGTTAATGTTTCCTCCTTATGTTAAATTGACATTGTAACACAGTGCTCAAAATATATGCGACAGCATACATTTACACTCGGCTTGATTTATTGAGCTTTACCTCGTGTATAAATGTTAATCCCGCAGTTAATAACTAGTCTTGTTTTTCCACTGTTTTCTTTCCACTACCGCTGAGTAGGTCTTTTATTATTCATTTTGCGGTGTACGAATGCGACGGCGGAACAGCCACATCGTACTTTATTCCGTTTTTGTGAAAGCATCGGAACTCGTCGCTTATGTTCTCGTTTGTAAGCGAACCGTCTGAGGCAGTGTAAAATCATTTCAGTAGTTTTATCGGATACAAGACCTGGCACACTAAGTTATATACTTATTTCAGGACACGAATCCTGCATATAATCTAATGCAGACGCTATAACGCATTTATCATTTGTAACGTATGCGACTATGAAAGATCACGTAAGCAATCAAATGGAACGATCGCAAGCCTTTATTGATCGTCGATTAAAATAAAAAACTGGTTAAGTAAGTGCTGGTTCTGAAAGCGGTTTAAATACGTAGATGTTTTATGTGTTTACAATAACATTTTTTGCTTTTTTTAACCTAGAATATGCCGAAATAAATCTGTGGTGCAGCATATTTGATTTACTTGTAAACAAATGCATAAAACTCCAAAGGAATCTAACAGAATTTAACTCGAAAGCTTTATCCTTGATTTCAGGATTAAACAAGAGAACCTATAGATATTTAGAGCATTATGCATAATGCATATTTAGAACGGAACGTGAGTTACTGGGAGCACTATGTTAAGGTGGTGGTGTAGCGTTCTGGCCTTAATTTAAATTGGTATGCAAAGTTATTATCGAAATCTTATCATAAACCATTTAATCAAAATGACTAATACGTTAATTTATGCGTTGATTGCCATATGTTCAATTTTTGTCCTGCGGTACAACTTGCATCGATTAAACTTCCACGGTTGCAATAAATTGCTACGTCCATTCGACATTCAACTAATTGGACCAACAGAGACGTTCATAATTTATTTATTTTATGTTTAAGTTCCTCCTTGCTTCTGACATCTGGTTGAAAAATAAGGTGCTATTGTCGGATCGGGCATAAAAGTAAATTTTCTTTTGAATGGTAACGTTGTTCGGTGCTCGGAACATTGTCGCCTCTCGTTTGCCGTCTCTGGGTGCCGGTACATGCCGAGACAGCCCTATTCAAATGTCAGAGTGAGTACCCCCGCTCCCTCCCGTGCAACCTCGCCACGGCGGATACTGAAAATGTCACACGCCACACGACGTAATCAATTTCGTATTTGTATACGCGGCGATAGCAATAGATTTATCGAGGCGATGAGCTGTATCATCTTTACTATTGTCTCTTGTGCTAGTACAACACTTTCTTTTTGTAGTTTACGTCTGGGAATATTATGATTGTCGTTCGAATATATCAAGTGTGGGGTGCATGCTTGCTCTAATGTGACGGAAAATAAAATTAGTGTCATATTAAGGATAATTTTAGGTCTGTCGGTGTTAATGTGATTAGTGATTAAAAATGTAAGAGAACATGTCTGCACATATTGCAATAAAATATGTCTTTCACATTTTAATCGTTATTCTCAAGGTAACAAATTTAAATGACTAGTTGATGGTTATAAGGCCCTTTAAGGTCGATCCCGTCGTCGACACCCGCTCAGAATGTCGAACTAATTGCTTTGCGCAACGTCGCGACGATCACGCCGAGCCATTCTGTTTGTTTAATGTTTATTAGCAGGAAATTGACGCAAGCGACGAGCGATCCGACTAACTTCAGCCATTTGTACACTCTACGCTTCATTAAACGCTGTAATTTCTACTACAGATTCTCCACTGTAGCAAAATCAGCCACATCAGCATTTACGTAACTTTGTGTACTAATAAGAGCACTCAATAATCTAGTGTCTAACATTATTTTTTCTCATCTAACAGAGCCAAGAAACAAAGTCTTTAAATGCTGTGATGTTTTTCACAGTTGCAACCGAGCAATTGTCCGTTTCAACCGTCCGACCTCATTAGCCTAGCTCGATCGCCCTATCTCCGGATTGATACATTAACGCTTGGTCTCTTTACTGGTTCCAACTTCACTCGTAATTAGAGCTGCTCGTATGACGCGACCGCTTGCGTTTGATCGATTGTTTGCTACCAATACATTCTATAGCCGTCCTAGACTAATCACGCGTACATAGTTACGTGGTTTATATAGATGGAGAAACTGGATGTGGCCAATCTCGCCCGCTATCGCAATTTAACGAGGCACGATTGTTTTTCTCAGTTCTGAATAATATTGAGCTTGAGCGTCCCTCGCTATCTGATAGAGATACTTTCGTGCAGTACTGTTAGCTGGGTAACTTACAAATGAACGGTGTGATTATGGGCTTGCGGATCTAAGTTCTTGATAATTTAAATGTTCTCGCAGCCAGCACCGCGCGCCGCGATCGCAACGATTACGCCCGTGACTTCCTCTTATGGCGAGCCTATATCTATACGGATTTTGAATAGAATTATGGAAGCTGCTTGCAAATGAAGGATTAAGAATAATGCTGGCTTGTATCCTGTATAAATTAACTTTATAAATATCATTACAGATAGGGCAGGTTGTGAATAACACTAATATAAAGCATGACTGTGAATGAATGCAGCTAAACTAAATTAAATATTTATTTCCGCTTGGTGTTAGTATATTTAATTTTTTAAAATTTTTATGCAAACGTGACTACAAATTAATTATACTGCGATGGTTATTCTTAAGATATTTTTTACTAACTTCGTTGTCGCATTTACTTAGCAACTATATATATATATATAATATAAACTCGGATGTTGCAAATTATGTGAGGATATAAGGAGAATGTTTAATCAACCAAACAGATCTCGAATAACCACTTTGAAGTTTACTCCTTTGGAGGTTAATGCACTTTGTAAGGTAATTTGTTTGAAACGTTTTGGTAATTAAGTAATTAGCAATAATTTACTATTAATAGAAACAGAGCTCTTCATCTTAATTTGCTTTACAACTTGCAAACAGGTTGAAGAAACATTTCAGGTACGCCAAAAAACATTATTCAGCAGTAAATGTTTTGTTGTTTGCTCTGCTGATTGCTCATGTAAAAAAATTCTGATATTCATATCTCAGCAATACATTAAATTCTGTTAATTATTTGGAAGTAAATTCCATTATCGTACAGGTACTGCCGGCCGCCGGCCGCCCGCCGCGAATTTTAAATCTCGCGCCCACTCACAGCTTGAAACTCATAACTGAAATTTAAAATACCAATGAAGTAGCGACTAGGATATCCTTTCATGGCTTATGTAATGATTATAAATTATTAAGTTAAATTATGATGAACGCCAGCATATTACAATCTGTCTACTTATTTAGAAGATTATGGGAGAAGCTTATGTCCAGATACAGGCTTCTACAAAAAAAATGCAGACATCGCGTGACGCCTAAGATCTACATGTAAGTGTTTCTTTCATTTCATTGTTTTCATGTAGCATCATAGCATGTAGCAAAAATCTGTTTTAAGGCAGTGTAAGATTTAGAAAATACTGAAGTATTTTCAATTAGACATAAATTATATCCACCTATGAGATACAGATTATGAATGGGTGCGAGACTAAATTCGATGCGCGCCTCCCGAGCCAACTTAAACTGCTATGTGCGCGATATGGATCTCACGTTTGCGGCTAAATAGCGGATAAATTAGCCAACTGAGTTAAATTAGTGCCGACCGTTGACTCGAATTCATAATATCAATTGCCCACTGAAATATGTGGCCATTATACATTGCTCCCCGAGCATTTGTTCTTGAAATAGGTATTAATTTCTAGCTTTCGTAATTGTGTAATTTCAGAACAATTATTCTGAAGACTCGTCTCTGTTTATACTAATTGATTTAAAAGACTAAAAAACATGCAGGTAATAAAAATAAATGAATTGGCCCTGAAAGCGGTTTAGTCGAACTGACATTGGATACAAATCTGAAATTTTCAATTGGAGCGTTCAGAACCAACATACGATTTTATCTGACGATTTCATAGATTCACACAAACATATTACGTTCAAATGTCGTACACACTTGAGAGATTTCCTTGAAAAGACTTCCTGTATGTGGTAAATTGCGGGCCAAGTTGTCGCCGTTGTTGTTATTGAATACTTTTGTAGCGTCTATTCCCGTTGTCTGTCAGGCTCCGCCCCAGTTTGGTGCATAGAGGGGACGAAAGTGCCGATGTCTGCCGTAAAAGATAATCGAGATGTTTTAATACTAAGAAAACATCTTTATTATTGTTTTTATAGATATGAGATAGATTGACCTGTATTATCATCAATTTCATTATTGGGCCCTATGTGTAGACATCGGGAATATTCTAATAGTGGTATCTTCCAATGGTGCAATAAGAGCATATAAAGGTAAATGTCTATGGTTGTTCATTATCAGGATTCGAATGCTGATATAAAATACTTTTGCTTTCTCGTTTACACAGATTAACATCAATACTTTTTCCGATATAGATTCCATAGGCATAGAGAGAATATACACTTTTGTAGTGTTTCGGATACTACGGACATTCCTAAAGATTGGGTGCTGTGGTCCCGCGTACAATGAGGCTTCGTCTTATCGGCGCGCTCTATTTATTGAAATACTAGATCACCCTTGTTAACGTTAGCTTAAATGTTTTCGGTTTGTTGTTTAGGTGTTTACTTAAAAGATGAAAATATACATCCTGTTGATACCGACGACAATATGAACATACTGTCGCAGTGTCACCTATGTATAATATATTGTATAATAATAATATATTATCAATTTAAAAATAAATGAAGGGAGGCTTTTTCTCAAATATATCTTTATCTTCCCAACAGTGGAAATATACATAGCTAATAGATATACCATTGACTCTAGACAGTGGTGGTAGTATCTATCAATATATTTTATTCAAAAATATATCGATATTAACTTAGATATTATACTGAAAACTGATGCTATTGACCCGAAAATGTATTTTAATTTAGTCTAGTGAATATGTTAGGACATTTTCAAATTGAGAATACTTAAGACCTCTCGTATTCAATGTTTCACGAGTTTTCTCTCACAGTTCAAGTTTCCTGCTTGCATAAGTGAATCTTAGATTCAGAGTCCTGCGTCCCGACCTCTCCCGGAGTATCGACACCACCTCGAAATGAAGAGGCTGCAGAATAGTCACTTAATTATAAAGACATTTGTCAAATAAAGCAAATATCAAGAGGATTGTCGAACCTTATAATAAAAATAAATGTAATAATAACTTACAAAATTTGCCAAGACTATTCTCCCTCGTAATTACAGAGATAAGCTTAAAAAAATATCAAGTTTTGAACAAATTTGATGTATATAGTTTTTCCATAAAATGAGAGTTTTGTGAAGAGAGAGTTAACGTGTTTGAAAGAACAAATCTCTGGAACTATCGTTTGGATTTTATTAAATCCTGGTATTTCCACGGGAGTGAAGGCCCGGAATATTGCTTTTCTTATTATTATTGCTTATTTCTATAAAAAGTATTGGTCAATGGCAAAAAGAATGTTTAACCGCTTTCCGTCCTGAGCGATTTTGTTGGTTTCTCCTCTTTAATATATCCTGAACGATTTCAAGTTTTAATATTAAGTTATCCCTCTGCATATTCATTATTTTACGGCACCAGCTTGCGCCTACTTAAGGCCACTTTACAATGCCACGTCCCGACGGCCTTTGTGCACTTGTCGTGCGTTTGACTGGTTTGGAATAGTGGCTGCTCTTCGCGGAAGAGATTGAACGATTGGCGGGACACGCGGCCCGCGGCTCAATCTAATGTGAGATCGCCTATTGCTACTGTACAGCCATTGTGGAAAGAAATTCTGCTCTGGGATGAGCATTCTGATATTGTGAATTCTATACCCTCACAGAAGGCAATCTATAGAGATTGCCCACTATGAGGCTACAAGTTTCTTGCTATTCTTAATGCCACGCCGTGGGAATTTCACTATGCGATAATTTAGAATGATCTAAATTACATAAACCAAACAATGAGGTTTGTTTATGTATAATTTTCAATTCATATATTGATATATTTGTTGGAAAAATAGCCCAGTTAATGACTTTGTTCATCTTCAATTACTACTTTAAGGAAACGACTGTTTTTTTATAATTATTATATACTGAAAATATATTGCTCTATCATCTTAAAAGCTCAGAAGACTCCTTCGGCTCTCACTCACGTATCGAATTATTATAACATGATTTTTTTCATTGAAAATTCGTGATGGATCGTCGCAAAATCTATGATTGATTCGTGCTGTATTATTCGTTGCTTTCATGAGAGTGCCTTTGGTTCCGCGGTTGCGGCTTTCCGCGCCCCTTCAGCGTGATGATTGATTGCTCCGTGGAAAACTTCATATGTTTGCGAGATAATTTTGTATTTCAGCCATAAACAGATTACGTGTGAAAAGAATCATCGCTTTCGTCGAGTTCGTTTGGTATATTTTGGTATATCATCGTGACTACGCGATTTTGTCGCTACATCACCCGCTTTCCCCGCGGCAAATATTTGCGCGAACTTATAAGGGTACGTTTAATACTTTCGGAGACATGTTTCTCTCGTGAGAAATTATGTTGCTGTCTTAACGTTTATTTATGTTGCGGTGCGAGAGTATTAGCAAACATTACATTTTCAATTTTGTGCAATTCATAATGATTAAGGCACGACATCGAGCGATTCTGTTCTGTTCACGCGAGAAATGAAAGTGACTGACAGTTTGATTCTAGTACATTCACTATTGAATTGGCAGCGGGACGCGAATTTATGACGTCTGCCAAATTTGTTTATTTATCTATAAGTACAGATCTTACAAGAAGTAATTAGAGTGCTGACCTTTTCATGATTAACTACCGTTAGATTGAGAGAAGACTAATTAATTAATCTACAATTGTCCATGATACTTATATCTGGCTTCGTCGAAATCACGAATAAATTGATTTGCGCGCGCGCACCCCTATCACACAACGGCGACACTGATTGAATGTGATCCAACTTCGCTGATTTGAATGCTGAATGTGAGTAGTTGCACACTAACTGGGTCAGATTAATGTCTGTCCCGGTTATACGAATTTATGCACTTTTAGACCCTTAACCAATTAAATGCATTATAAATTATACGATTTCAAGATAACTTGTATGAAATTATTTCGTTGTTAGATTGTTACGAAATGTCAGGCGTGTTGTTGGTTGTTTTATGTGTTACAATTACAATCTATAGATAGTTCTGTATATTATCAAACAACGTAATAATTTACATAGCCTTACGCCAAGGTATTATCATAAATGCGGCTGCATTCGTTCTTATTTCTTCGTCTACGTCTCAATTTGATTGAACACACATGCGTTGCGTCACGTCTTTGTATCAGCAACATTCGATGTCACAGCAATTACATCGGTAAAGACTTCCCACGGCAACAGTGACGTGTCCGCGAAACTGGAGCGCCCGGTGACACATAGAGCGCTCGGGAACGTAATGCTGGCAATTTAACAATACCCGTGATACGACCACCTTATACAGATCTCCACGCTGTGTCCAACAAATATAACATTACAGCGACAAAGTTAAGACGTATGGCTCGTCGTGCAATGGTTTCGTTGCCTTGCTTCGAGCTAGCGGTTTCATAACGTTGGCATTTGCGTGAGAGGACCGCAGTTGTCGTTCAGCTCCGGGCCACAACCACAATATTCGGCTGTTGTCTATTATACGAAGTCGTTAATTTATTTCCTATATGTATACATCATGGGATTATTTTCTCATGAATTTGACCAGGAAGTTTTCGTATAGAATGAACATTATATTAGTATAATCTTTATATGTGAAATATATATTATCTGTCTGCTACGGTGGATAAATAGTAATAAAAAAATATTTGGTATATTGACTCCAAATTAAGATCAATGAGTAATAGATACCATAATAACTACAAAATTCTTCGTGGAAAATATTTCACACAAATCATGACTTCCGTCGTTTTGCACAACATAAACAGCGATTACTTTGTTATTACTGTACGCATCATCTCTAAATCTATTTATAATAGTGCATTGCCTAAAGTCTGAATCGACACTAATTTTGACATAATTGTAGTGGAATTATATTCTGACGGATGTTATTTGCCACGTAGCGCGTAGTCAGCCTACTGAGTCAGATATAAGTATCTCAGTAGTAATTTAGGGCGCACCGTGACTTGATTTGCATGTAGGGCTACTGGCTCAACCTCACAAACTGACTGTTTTATGTGTCTATTCACTGCTTTTACGTAAACTATCCCAGCTTAACCAACCCGATTTTCCAGTCGTTACACGTCAATAATGTTGCAGATCGATATTCCATCCATTCCATTTAAATGTTTAACTACATGCCGACTATTTTCTAATCACCATCCGCTGCCATTACGATATACCTATAAGGGTATGCTGTCATATTTTAAGTAAAATTCTTGTTGTGATTTGATGCATAAGAAGCAATTTAGATGGCAATGGTGATGTCAGGATGAGGCTTCTATTACTGGTGGTGACTAAGCGAACGTTGCGCCATTGCAGGCTGCGCCCGCTCTCAGATAGTGAGAAGTGATTCCGCACGTCAAAACTTGCGATTGACAGCGATACATTAGGAACTATCGACCGATCGTGCCGCCGACGCCGATTTGGGGCTTGTAATTTTTTACTGTCAGCGCGGAGACTAAACGTCCTCGTCATCGCTTCCACTGGTGACTGTCAAAAAATGTTAATGCAATTTTCTCTGGTATGAGGGCCTCACTAAAATATTGTTGGCAGGCTAACCTTCCGCTAGTGTTCCGGTGTACAGCACCTTGTTTACTTTGATACAGTTTTGCTTGATATCGCGCGCGGGCGCTATCAATCCTTGTCGCTTTGGTTTGTTTATAACCCGCTAAGCCATGCTGCAATGGAATTATGATTTTAGGGTAGCATTTAATAGCTGTTGCGAGATCGCTTTCATTTGGTGTTTCGCAATAGTACAGCAGGAAATCGTGGTTGGTCGTGCACTTAGCTGATTTGGTTTGTTCTGCGTGTCCGTCATGGCGTAGGAATCTGTTCCCGTATTGTTGTGCCGGCGCCGATGATTTGCGATAAAGCTGGATATAATCGGGTTAGGCACGCTGTCGCTCACTGGACTATGTACTAATTGCCGTGGCTATGGGGTATGTGGACCGGTTAATGGTCGCTAAAATATTGCTTGCATTTGCGCAACGATTATAATTACGTGATAGATAGATTGACACAGCGATAACATTGTCCGCTTTGTCTAGCTCTAGCCAACCATTGTGCGTTGCCATTTAATGTGAATGTGTATTCACTGCCCTACATATCGCGATTTTGGCTGTTTCCAAATAGACGTAGCATAATATTATGGGAGCTATTATACTCCGATGGTATTAAACAAATCGCAGTTTGCAGCGTTTAAATACTAAAAAGAATCTTAAGTTTTCCAAAATCGCCGCCCAGTAATCCCTGTTACATTCCTATCTTACAGTTTGATCTATAGCCAATATTAAAGCTTAGCTTAAGCCTTAGAGCTCTACAAAATTTACATATACATTACGTTTGCTCCAGATTCTGTTTTAGAATTGCAACACTGGCTTATAGGTTTCTCTGGCGATTTACGTCTCCATTCGGATTTAACGCTGATCTCGCTTTGCGGCTGGTTACAATATATGACCGTTGTCATTCCATATTAGGTCCAATTTGACCTACAGCTCGTGCCAGACGATAATTTCATATGACTATACCAGCTGGTCTACCAGTGATACCCGTTGTTTAAATGTAAACAAGACAGGCGAAGTATATCTTTATACAGACATTCTACATTTAAATCTGAGTCTACATCTCAGTCTACATTTAAATCTGAAGCAACAGTTCAGCACGAGCAGTACTCACGCGCATAAGTGATGTTTGAAAACGAAATTGAATTCGGTTTTGCATGGCATTTACTTGTGTATATAACCGTCACGTTGTTTCTCGTTCCCTTTCCCTCCACACGTTAAGCAACCGCTGAAAAGAGACATCTTGCATTCTATTCTACCGTGAGACCTTAGCGTCCACTCGTGCTATGTAAATTGGTGACCTTTTATTTTCTCAAACAGAATGTTATTGTGTTTGTATTGGCAAGTTCTGGCGGCACGCGCGCTTCGCAAACTCCACCGATTAATTTCCCAAGTAATGTTTTCCATTTCAAAGTTCGTCGGTTCGCTAGTCACGACATCTGCTAAGATTTCGATAACTAACTTAACGAATGTATTGCATGTATTTCTTGTAGATTTGCCGTGATAAGTTCAGCAATATCTCTTGAATATATGAATGCATTTGTAGGATTGTTGGGAAGTATTAGTAGTCTTGTTTCACTCTATATAAGAGCTAGTTTTTGCTGAGCATAAGTAAGCTCAATAAGTACGATTAAGATATAAACTAATAATTAACTAAATTAGCATAAAAGTAACTGCTGTATGGACAATAATGACTTAAATTTAATTTGAATCAGTAATGTTCCAAATGCATAATGTAGGCAGTGTAGTGCATTTCGAAATGGATTTCAGCGGCTGGCCTGCAAATCCGAGTTTATCCGAGCCTCTGTGCTTTGAAGACGTCTGCTGCGTCGTATGCAGATGGGGTTACCAGGGGTATAAATCGAAAAGCCGATTGCAAGTGTTCAAAAATAAAAATTAAAACTGACTAGATTATAACTAAAAAGTTTTATTATCTTTTATTGATTGTAATATTATTTTCCATACCCTTATATTTCTGAACACTAAGTAGCATTAGCTTTCAAAAAGTATTTTTTGTACATATTTCTCATTTTAGGTGGCTTCTATTATTTATTGGCACTTCAAAAAATCCGGTCTCGAATGATTTCTGAGCGGAATCCGGTCTATACCCGATTTATTCGGTCAAATGGTAACCCAGGCGGATGACAAAAATGTATGCAATTCATAATTATTGTCATTACAATTGTTTGACAAGTTAAATATGCATAAAAGTAATTAGTACATATTCTTTTTTCATCCGCAGTTACATTTCAGTAAAATTTTGGTTCGCTGAGACAATTACGAAGTCTCCAATTTCAAGGCAACCTGGTCACAGAATAAAATATGCTAATGTAGAGAGTTGTCTTGCGATAAAAAAATGCACTTTACTACATTATTATGTTTTCCTATAGTTTGTTTTGAAGATTTACTGGTTTTTAATGCTGGAGGAATAGAGGCAGTTTTCATCTTCGGTATGTTTAATAAGTATACCCTTATTTTTAGCTCTGTTGAAATGTTTAGATGTAAATTGTTTTCGTAAACTTCATGTTTAAAGTTTTCTTTTAGTGTCATTTCTGTTAGTCTCTCTAATTTGTGGTGAGAGTAGGCACCGGCACACAACTGATTAAGCCGCACAATCAGTTCTGTAGTTCGGCGGGGCTTGCTCTTTGAATTTACGATGTGCCTCTCTGACGCTTATCGCATGCGAATGATCTGCCCACGGCGCACCGGCCGCACCGTACACATATTTTATTTTATTCGCGCTACTGTGATGTAATGAGCTGATAAATGGGAGAAAACCACCAATTAGTGTCGATGAATTTATTGTTTCTACTTAAAATGTTGGAGAGCCGCGCACTTAATCTCGAATTGCATTTTAAAATTTGTTACCTTCGTATTTAAATCAACAGTTAGATGAATACAATTACACGGATTGTCAATTAAGGTATATCGAGATATTCCCGATTGAGATTAATGGCCGGGTCCGTGGAACATTTTTGTTATGGTTTTTAATCCGACCAATGTTAATGTATCACCATCAAAATGTCATTAGTTATATTTTTGTATTGACGACCAAAGTTTGGCATATTTGGAAATGTTATCTCATTCGAGAACAATACTTTCATGTTTTGTGAATTGTTTGTGGAATTTTAAAAACAATACGTACAAGAATATAAATAAATTCTCGTTCAAATTATAGAATGAAACGACAGGTTCGAGATAACCGGTATCTATGGGATTGTTAACTTGCATCGTTTGAATGGGAGCCAAGATCGGAGACAATGGTGCTGAGCGCCCTCCGCCGAGCGTCGCATTGCAGAAATGATTTAGGAAACTATAAGATGTTTTATAATTTAATTTTGTCAATTTGTCTTTGCCCTTTGTCAATTTTATAAAAATACGAAATGTATGTTTACATTTTCCAAAAAGAGAATTTTACATAAGATTTAAAATTAAATAAAATTTATTCAGTACACATATTATCAATATTGTAACAGCAGAACCAAAAATTTACGAGCATTGGTGTATATTTTAGCATATTTTCGTTCTTGGACAGTCTTAACATAATAGTATATAGTAGAGAAGTTTTGAACGGTTTTGTGACTATCTTTTCCTCATCGCTCCTTTCCATGATCTGCGGTCAACACAGTGTATATTATACTCGTGCCTCCATGGCAGGCATAATCGGGATCCTCGTCGGCTATGAATTGAATTAGGGCATTGGAGCCTGTCAACTTGAGCACAGTCTATGTAGATAGTGCGTTTTAGTGTTTGCAGACTCATGTTCAAGTATAGAAGCAACTGAACACTTCGAGAATATATTGAAATTGGCTTGTCTATTGAGCTGGATGTAAATTAATTAAGTACGTATCTTGAAATTTAAGCATCATGACAAAAATAGTGAGTAAAATTAAATATGGAGTAAAGCTAAAATTGGAAGCAATCTTATGACAAACTGTGGGAGGATAAGGCGACAGTACAGGATCGGGCGGGGTGCGTGTGCGTCGATTTATCTCGGTTCATTACATGAGCCATTCGAGCGTTTAATCGGTCCGCGGGAGGTGCTCGGCGCGTTGTCTTGTGCGAGCGCTTTAGCTTTATTTGTGAGTGTACAGTTGAAGACAGAATTGTTTTATAAATTTAATTATTTAAATACTGTAAGACATGTATGACGCCACAGATAATGCTGTGTCATGGTCATGGTCTTCTCAAGTTTAGCAGAGTCGACACAAGAAGAAGAAGTATCGAACTATAATAATAATATTCAATAAAATTTGATGTGATTGTACGACATAAGTTTCTCTATGCCATTCATTAAATATTGATCGTAAACACCCCGGGTTTATTTATAACAAAAATATGGACGTGTTACAAATATATATATAAGTTGTCGAACACTTTTGTGCGCACACATATGGTAGTCAACTTCTTTAAAGATTGGCCTTTTGTCCGTGTCACGCGACGCATACCGCATCGATCGGAATCGGCCATAATTAAATATCTCATGCGCCCTTTAACACACCAATTTATTCGCAAAGAGACCTTGTTCTCGAATTAATTAAGATTGATACCAATGCTTAATCTCTCACTTGTTTATTTACATAAATGATTGCTATTAAATGAGTGTGATTGACCCTTGTGCAGAATATATTTGGTTGGTTACTTTTAGGTTTCTTGTTGGTCTTTTTTTTGGTTTATTAAAAGGGCTAGTTAGATTTAAGACTATAAAGTCTTCCTAATTTTATTGTTAGATCATTAGGTCTGAGGCACAAATGTGAAGATATGCAGTCTTTCAGTGTCAGGAAGTTTTAAAAGTTTGCACACACTCCCAAAACAAATATATTAAAAAATGTAAATAATACTTCACTTATCACAAAACGTAGTGTGCTTTGAATCATCATCAGCTGATCCATAAATTTTCATCAAGTGAGGTGTTAGATTATGTATGGAACAGCAAATTTTTTTCACTATTTCAGTATTGCTCCCATAGGTAAAGTTGTTCAGTATTATGGACTGAGCATGTAGGTAGACAAAAGGATGTCAATAATTAAGGCACCCTTGCTTACATACCACTGATTTCTTTGCACCTTACGACCACTATCCATGTCATCCACCATATGTCAAATCACTTTTAGATTAGCTCTAAGGTTCTGACTATTCCTTATGTATTCTTATACACTGTCTTTATACGATTTTGAACCATCTAATATGAATGCTCTTTGGATTCGAGTACTGACTGATTTGACGAGCATAGAAAAGACATCAACGCGTTCGTATGTTTAGTTTGTGTAATAGTGCACACATTTTTATTAAAATAAAAAAATAAAAACTTTTCTCTTTATAATATTAGTATGGAAGTATGGTTCAGTATGGATTTGTGTTATTATACCTCTACAATGTTTTACTATGTCCACTAGAAACCAGAGATCTATCATTAACTCGGCCGTCCGCAAACTCCGCTGTCCCGAGGCGTTCGCGATTGTTACAGTCGTACCGTTCGACAGCCAGCCTCTGTCAGTAACTGGATGCGAAATCGGTTAACTGTAGTTTAAATGTGGGATTCCATGGTGCGGACGTGATTTTAAACCTGAAATATTTGCTATAAAATATTGCCTAATATATTTGATGTAACATCATAAGTAAGGAGTATCAACTTTTTTTATCTATTAAGTATCCCTTATCAGTAAAAATAACGTATGTCCCAGTATGTTTATTTTGATTTTGAACAAAATGTTGGATTGTCCCTTCGAATGGCGATTATTATTTTGTTATTCTTTTTTTATATATTCATTTATTAAAACAACAGCCATTAAACCTTTAACTTTGCCAGCGGTTTCGCCCGCGAGTGTTATTTTCACTCAGCGATGACATTTCCAAAATTTTGGTGTTAATTTATTTATTAAACCAGTCAACTAGCGTTCATTTTATACATTAAATTAATTCATTGCTATTAATTAGGTTTTTGCAGAAGTTAACGTGATTTTGAAACCACACTTATAGCTTCGTTTACGGATGACAGAAAAATTACCACAGGTACATACATATTATACTAAATTAGCTTTGTGGTTTCATCCGCCTTTTAATTTTAACCGACTTTGGAAGAAACCGCGGGGCACAGCTGTGCAACGTATAACATTCCGAAATAATTGAGTTGTCAGTTTTCGGAAAAATAGAATCCTGCTGGTGATTCCACAATCAGACAGGACGTTCTTCAACGTTATTATGTTAGTGTTAGCATATTGGACCTTTTAATGCACTTTGTTTGTACATTATAATAAATTTTACTTTAGGATTATCAATATCAAACAATATTCTTTTGTATATATTGTATGCGTTATTGGAGTTTCGAAGAGAAGTAATACGGGGTACAAATATTTAAGTTATGTACTTAAATGTCAAATTTATTCAACAGTACCGACGGCCTCACCAGGCTCAATTGTATTTTTTTTTCCTCTATGGGTCATATAACCCGAACAAACATGTAATTATGACTCATCATCATAATTTCAGCCAATTTATACCACTGCTGGGCATAGCCTTTCATCGCGTTAGTGTGCCTAAGTAAAAAATATTTCTGCCCTGTTAATGCCACGTATATAAAATATACCTATATTTTTTAAAGAGAACAGTTGCTGCCTCCTTTTGAATTCAGCAACAAACTTAGTTCTCTAAAATGATATGCAATTATGGCGGCACAGCACTTAGTTCATAGTCGGAGAACTTTAATTTCGCCGTGCCATTTAAACAGTAGACGTCAGTGGCGCTTTGCGGCTCTCGCGATTATTCACGCCGTCTTATTTAAGATCACAGGTATTGGTCTGACCAGAATTCATCAATCAACACCATAACATACCATTCAACTTTAATACAACCTCATAAAGACTATTTTCCAATGTACATTAATTCAACTACGTAAAGCAGTCAGGTAGCACGCTTGAAGTTTTAATAAGGGCACGTCATAAGGCAACAAGATAGGGTTTTAAATCTATCCTTTCGCGTATTAATCTCATTGAACCAGCTGCCTTATTTGCTTTATGAGTATACTAGATCAGCGTGAAGTAATTTCCGCGAACGGTGAAATACATTTAATTGGCCAGGAAATATTTTTGTTTCTTCATTTGGTTAATTTGTAACAACTATGTTACAAGTTAACGACACAGTAAACATTACAAAATGAATTATTACAATATTGTTGAAACATACAAACTATTAATGATATTATTTGCTTTCTATAAACGGGATGAACATATATTTTTAGATTCATTACATATCTCAAAAACAACTCAAACTCAAACAATTCATTATCCTAATTAGTACTATACTATACTATATATTATCCTAATTAGTACTAATTAGTACTATAATATAGTATCTTTCTCTGAATCGATCAATCATCATCTCAAGTAAATGAATTTTGAAGTTATAGGGACTCCAACAACAAAGCAGAAATTGAGTTAACATGTAATAGTTGAACAATTATTACAGCGAAGTTCGTTACCAGTAACTTTCGAAGAAATATAATGCAATTGAAACGGCTATTTGATTTATACATAGTAGTTGAGTCCCGATAATATAATTCGCTGTGTTTTCTTTATGATCGTCCTAGTATTGTACCAATATCATAAAAACATGGCTTGTTTTATTTTTTATGAATTACCAGCTGTTGCCTGCAGATACGCCCGCGCTGGCCTTTTAACATTTGACCTTAAGTACATTATTAAGTTACCTATGCATTCCAAATGTCACCAACGAATTAGCCTAAAAGCTATATATAGTAGCAATTCTGACAGAACACGCAATTGCTTTTCGGCGAGTGTATAAATTGCCAAGCGGATTAATTAATTATTATCTTAATACCCATAATTAAGGACCCAGTAGCTGGAAAATTATATCAAAAGGTTCATATCGGCCTCGATATCGGAATAATAAATAGTATAGAGGCGAATGGTATATCTATAAGAATTATCACGCAACTCCTGGGCGCGGGCCGAAGACGATATTAATCTGATATCAACTTACATCATGCGCATTAATTGGATTTGTCTCTTGCTTATAAATGCTGTATGTTCCTGTATAAATTGCTCATTTCCTACAGCATAACTCAGTGTTTTAGCCCTTTTTTATCAAAACCTGCCCACTTGATTTCTTGTTGTTGTTTGAAGTATGTTCTACTATTTATCAGATTATAAAATTGTTTGAAAAATTGAGCAATGTAAGAATTAAACATTCTTACAATAAATATAAGAAATATTACATATATATATGTTTTTCATTTCCCATGTATGTATGAACGGTCAACCGGTCTAAAGCTACTCTGCATGAATCTTTATGCTTCGGCAATATGGGCGAGTTTGCAATGAATTTGGATAGAAGGATGTGATGTTGACTACGTACGTACGATGTGTTTTGCATTTCTCATACATGTAGGGTTTCTGATTGCCTCATATTAAAAATATCTGGGGTGGACTTACATTAAACCCGTCTCTATCCAAGCCAAAATAATTGTGCAAATTCATCATTTACTTTGGCCAGGTCAGATGGGTGATTTCAAAATTTGAATTCCGATATTTATTTGTTCTCACCTACAAATTTAGCTGATTGGAGTTGACATGAAAAGTCGTTATCATCTTTCACTGTAAATTTGTTTTAGTCATTATTGTATTTCATGTATAGAGAATATGTATGTTCACTAAACATGTCACATAATTTTAAATCTATTTTTGTCAGTTTATACTGTAGAAATAGTAAAAACTATATAATCTCTTCTTATATCCCAATGCTTGGCAATAGTCAACCATAATGAATTTATCTCTAGTAGAACCAAAATTATTTTTGCACCACTACAGATGTTGTTTTGTGATTCATTGTTGCTAGCGGCGTGGCTTGTCTTGAACGTTGCATAATAGCAGGCAATGCAGTGTCCATTTTGGTTTTAGCAATTTGACGTGAAAACTAAAGTGCCGACATCCGTGCCTTAGTAAAGAATCGTAATTGTAAAGTAGGCAGCCATTTTGTTGGCGGGTGGGGTCAACACGACCCCGCCTCGCGTTTCCGCTTCGGGATAATTAAATATTACCCCACCGCAAGTCTTCCCCTTAGAAACGCTCTACATCTGTTTTGTTTTTATGTTTCGTATGAGCTCGATGCGAACCCATTTCAATATACTAAGTTGTGCGATATTCCAATGAAAACCATTTACCTATTTCTCTACTTTATATAGTTTCTTTTAAACTTTATTTTAGGGCTAAATGATTTCGACTGATAATTTATGATTATTGGTGTAATAATTCCGGATGGAACAAGTCAATTCCTATCTTTGTCCTCGTTGAGGAACTCCATTCTAAAGGTCATATATATTGTACATTAAAAAAATATCGTCGGTTAGTGGCAAATAAATCCGCTGATGTGAAACGTAGGTAATGAAAGTTCACTTGTGAAACTTCGCAGCCTCTGCCTTGCTCGGCCTAACGACTTAACAGCTTATTGTCTGCACGAACCATTAGCCTGTCCATTTATATATTCCTCGCTTTTCATCTTTATTATCCACTTCATTTTATCTATATGTGAATTCTTTAATTTCACTTTTCATTCACACATAATTCTCTCTGTAGGTCTATTCATATGAATCGGTGCCAAAATCGGTAGTTGCAATTAGCCATATCCTTACGCTTACCAATTAAAAAGCGGATTGGGATGCTATCTAGCAGAACACTGATAAAATTGAAGCTACCATCGTTTATGTACGTTATCCGGTAGCTTAAGGAGTTTTTATCTGCCAGTTTACATATATGGAATTTTATTATATGCCATGAACGAGAAATATGTGTTTTTCATTGCGAAGTATTTATTTTTACATTCTTATAACAAATGATTTGGTCAGAAGGTGGTTACCGCATCATGGCGACTGTTTACAGACGCACTGTCACATTATAAAAAATAATGTGACGACGGTCAGCTATTTTACCTCATCTATCATTAAGTCATCTTGTTCTGGATGCTTGACCTGATCTTGGATGTCTATCTGTTTGTATATGTTATAAAATATAGTAATGTTGAATAAGTCAATGTATTCAGGCTGAATATCATAATACAATTTTCAGAGTATATGGTTTTAATTTATTATTAACCGTTAATTGAACTAACTGGTAGCAGGGTATCTAATCTGCCCGAGGCTAAATTTTGCATCGTTTGTTATCGTGTTCATGATTCTAATTATAACTACACCTGTGTTTGAAGAAGTTGTATCTATTTAATTACTTTATGCAACTTTTAACAATTTATTTCGACTGTTGATTTTAATATAAAGTATACTATTAATAAAAATACAAATTACAAAAAATCTGTCGTGACTAAGATTTTGATGAAACTCCGAACGAATCTTTGATGGCGTGTGTACTTTATTCCCAATTTCCCAAGTATGTAATGTAAGCCAAAGACATGTCTTGTCATTTTAAGGTATCACCTATTTCAATATTTTCTGGTTACCACCATTTTTATAATGATTTATTTTTTTGTAGGAATACTATATATTCAAGGAAGTATTTTATTTCATCAAGACGTAAAAGTCATTTATCTAGAAACACCGTCAAGTATAGAATTGAAATCGTAGCCGTCTGATTTAAAGCTAATTCAACTGGGAGATTGGCTCGCGAACGTCTCATTTGACGGTGCAACGGTTTCCAATTGTCTAAAGACTTTGACACCGTATTGTCTGGAACTATTGCCCTGGCTTTATTAATACCGGAGGGGCTGATTCTATTACTGCTGCTGATTGTGTTTCCATGGCTTGTTTGTTTTGACAGCATCTTAGTAGCTTAGAATACTTGTTTTGTGTAACTATACAATTGCTATTACTGGAAATAGGAATTCTAGTAGATACGAACTTTCGCATTTACGTAACAGTTGTGAGTTGTTACGAATATTTTTTTCTGATTGATCCAAAATAAAATCCCAAAATTTCGACCACTGCTGCTGTCAACAATTGTGGCTTTTGGTAGATATGTACTCATTATTCTGAATTGTTGGTTATTGGCAGTGTTGACTCAGATTATATCCTGCAGCGCTCGGCCGAACCGTTTTAATTGCGGCCCAACGTGTGTTCCCGAGTTGATTTAGAGCAAATTGAATGCTTCGAGCTGCATCCCACTCCCGACGTCTCATTCGTCCGCTGCTCCAACACCTATCAATTAACTAGTTCTCGGATTGAACCGCTCTTGATGTTTTTAAAATACGCTCGCTCTGCAAGTTATTACTCCGACAATCCGCTTATAACCTCATTTTAATTAAATCCAAGCGGAAAATATCGCATGTGTTTGTTACAATACATTCGAACTACTCTGTATGTAATATTCTTGCTTGTGTGTGGTTATGGGTTATGGGTATATACTGTGTATTATATATATGTGAGAAACGCGTGTAATTGAATTGTAAGAAAATAGTTTTAACTGTCTAATGTACCTATTTGTGGTAAGAGTGAATTAAATTAATAATTGTGCCGGTGTTGGATGTGAGAGATGGTCGTATTGTTATCTTGGCAGCATTCGCGGGTAATTGTGTGTATGAATATTTAATGAATGGTAGATTATTTTGGTACTGTCAGTTAATATGATGACAGCACAATGAGAAGTATTCGGTTTGTTGGCGGCAGGCGTCCTCGGCCATTCACTGGGTCTCTTATGAAAGCTGCTGTCAAGATTTCTCGCTTATGATATCTACATGACTACAACCAATAAAAAATAGCTAACCCACAACCTACGGTTTATTAAATTGCTTTGGGTTCTAATGATTTGTTCATTTTTTGCTTGCTTATGAGTTTAATAATCGTCTGACTGCAATGAAAATATACCCACACTAATATTATAAATGCGAAAGTCTATCTGTCTGTTCCGCTTTCACGGCTAAACCGCAGGACTGATTTTGATGAAATTTGATATGGCTGTAATAACATGCATATCAAATTTCTTTAAAGGTCCGCTTCCAAATATAGGTTACTTATTTTTTCCAAAATCAACCCACAAATTACTGTAATGAGGGGTGAAAATACACGCGGGCGAAACCGAGAGAAAACTAGTTTTATGTAAATCATCTTTAAAATATCGCTTATTATATTTGTTACGATTATTTGTTGCTGAGTCATCGTTATGCATTACTTTCCTGTCCAACTTTTTGCAAGTGACACACCCTAATGCAAGGATATGTTATGACATATCCTTGCATTCATCATGTCATGTACCATATGTTGAATAATAGGTACGCGATGTATCAATTACTATAAAACTATATCATTGGCATGCGTGCTCTTGAATATCTTATCATTTTCAATAGGAGCCATATTCAACTTCTTGTGGGCGAAATTTAAAATCACCATTACGCAAGTCTTGTTACAAAGTTCCTTTGTTGAAAGGTGGCATGGCTATTAAGCGTTGTGTTCAAAATAAAATCACGCAAAACACTTCGTGATTTAATTTCATCCGGTTCATGTACCCTGAAATTCCCCAAAACATGACAAACGTGATCGCTGGTGAATTTTTTGTAGTTACAATTTTTTTATTTAACCAATTAACCCGTAGTGCGGTAACTGTAACTAATTGCACAGTATTGACGTTGCCAGTCACTGTTATTTGTCTAATTGAATTCTCGTAAACTGCTGTGTCGAATGAGTGACTCACTAGTTATCGTTGAATTAAAATCCCTGTTGGTATTGTTGTATTTACACGGTTGCCTGTAATTGATTTTTTATATGTTGAATCACTACCTTTTTCGGTTTCGATCTAGTCAACTTTTGTTTTAACTTTACTAGATATTTTTCGTTTCAATTTCCTTCGATTTCAAAGAAACGTATTTGCAGTGTAGCTATTTGAGTTTGGTTCTAAAATCGATTATAACTATAGTCATTACGAAGTTTGTAAAAAATCCTCATCTAACTTAGAACAGAATGAACCGCAAGTGCTTTGTCAGTAAAGTTTCAAGTTTTAAAACGAGATTTTTAACAAAGTTTTTTGATCTCATTAAATCTTCTCTACTGTGTAGTTGCTAAACTGGATAAATTTATCACGAATAAAAAGAAATTAATTGTGCAGTGTTGTAATTAATAAGAAAGAGATTAAAATAAACAATTGCGAGCGAAAGTGAATCGAATGATGAGGATCGAGGATTCTAAAACTATTGTTTCGGTGCAAATTATGTATCTCTTCTTTTAGGAGTACTATATATTTTGCTACTGCAAAATGAAAGGATTCAACAAAATCCAGTAAAGTCCACCAGGTTTTAAAGCAGGCCATAGTCAAGAGAGCCACAATTTTTGGTGGTCAAGACCCGCAATCATTAAGATCCGATTATGATGATGATTACATAAAATCCTACGAGATGGTAAATGTTCATAATAAAATTGATCATGTCTTAATAATTCTTCCTTCTTGAATGATTCGATTTTAGAATTATGTGATGCTCCTAAGTAGAAAACTTAGGAGTTTGAGTCATAAGTTGGAACTAATTCGAAATTCGGTACCTTATAGACTTAACAAGGACACGTTATGTCGACTATCGACAACGTCTCGTCACGGTTTTTATGTTCACACAAATTGCAGTCGGCAAGTTAATTGGTCAGAATTGGACGTCGGATGACTGGTGTTTTCGGTTCTGCGAAGTGCGCCTGCGACCTAATGATAACTTACAGTGGTAATGGCGGCCGATGCGCGGGAGTGCGCCTCTGCTGAGTCAGCGTACTTGAACGATGCCGGCGCCTCCTTCGAGTCCTTGCGAGATATTTTCATATCGATATAATCGGTATGCGGCCACTGGTACTATTGTATCGTTGGCAATGACATCCGTCGGAACTGAATACTTGTGATACAAAAAAATAATACCGATTAGATATGGTCTGCCGTTTGTTGAAGCTGTGTGCTCCGGTATGCGAAGTGTAATGTATGCGCGAAATGCATTGTCATCTTATAGAATCATCTTGTGATTGAATTGTTATGATATATTTTTCTCTTTTTACACTCTTATACAGACAAGATATTATTTTGAAAGAAAAGGGAATATTTTCGTCTTAATCATAAGCTTGCTCTTTTATTCGCTTTTTTATTTTGAATTTTATATTCATAAAAGAAAGGGAAAATCCAGTCTGCCAAGAAAATCAACTAAATTAATTTAACATGCAAATCTCGATGTACAAAAATGAAGACAAACAAATTTGCCCGTACTCTTCGTCGCCCCATCTCTACTTTGAATTCCCGGCACGCACGCCTCCTTGTTTGATTGTATTTCACTTAATCCATCCGTTCCGCTCATTCTCTATGGTAATTCATTGGTAGCATTGTTTTATTTTCGAAAATTCTACCCACAAAGTTACTTTAACTATCATAACCCTGCACGCTACATTCGTCCCTACATCGAAGAGAGAGTGCATAAAATTGCTTAAACTAAATATTTTTAAATGATGTCGAAACTAGCACCATTGAGGATCCTACATATCCGGTAGATCCACTCTCGTTTGCACCTTGTCAGCGCTACCGATTCTATCTTCGGGCCTAATTGCTGATATTCCATTAAAGTAATAAATACGACTCGCCTTCTCACCTCCTTATTAGAGCGAGTTGATTACTGCACTCCACCAATTTTGTTACGTCATGAGTTGTTGATGTTTGACAAGCGTTTGTTCGGCACTTTTCATTAAAAATTGTGAGTGAGATTGTTACTTACTTTCACAGACATATAATTAATTAAGTCTTTCGGCATTTATACATTTCTTAATGCATTAGTTCTGCGTGTGATTTTTTTATTGTTATTGCGATTCTTCTATTTGTGTCAACTTTTCTATCAAAACAATGTTTGTCGTCGACAAAAGAAACTTTCAAAGTTTATTTTTTTAAAGACTGAGCGCAGTTCACACCATATTGAGTCATACACATTTTTTCGTGACTCCGCGCGTAAGTTCTCACGCGCACATCAGATTGTCACGAGAGTGGGCCGACGATATACTGGTATGGTTCAAGTTTTAAACAATTCACTTAGAGATATTAGTGATGAAACTATGCAATTACCGTATTTAACTTTATACACGGTTTAACGAAATTTGTAGATTAAATTCTACATCAGAATCGTCCTAGGTATATTTATTTTTATTTATAATTTATTCAGAAATTGGTCAGTATACACACGTTGTTGTGATAATTATTGATAAATGATGAAATGAAACAATAAATGCTACAAGTTGCAATCTATTTACTGATTATATATTTCTCAAAACAAACACATCAGATTCAAAGATGGCCATGTGCTTAGGTGCCACTTTCAAGTTACAAGATTTTTTTTCTGGGTGGATAAAGTGTTTTGCAATTGTTAACTGTAGACATCGTTTTCTACGACTGTTATATTTTATATTTTTTAATAGACGACACGATACATTTTTTTAGATACATTTTAGAACAAACTCGCTTCCTCTCTTCCTATGCACCACCCTCATTGTACTGTACTGCCTTCATTGTAAGTACATTAAACTGATCTCCAGCATCAAATGCGGCTGTGGGCTGGCTACGTGTTTGATGACACGATCGCTGGCTTCTGATAACAATAGATAATCGCTGAAGCTCAACTCGAATGAAATGTTCACGGCTCGAGTGCTAACACTGCGCTTGTACAGTTGTTATAACGTTGTGTTATTAATAGTCGGCTAATATTTCTATCAAACCATTTACATTTCGGCGATTGGAATTTTATGACATAATTTTCCACAGTTGTAGCTTATTTATTTTATTTCTTTTATTTTGCCATGTTTTTTGTGTTAAAGTATTTGCAAAATTTAAAATTGGAAATTTCACAATGAAAATGCAACCTCCGTATTCAAAATGTAGAATAAATTCGAAATTATTTTTGTTTTAGCAAATATATGGGCGCACGTGAATCGAAAATTCTGCAGTTCCTTTTTTGCCATTGAATATTTTAGCATGTTGTGGTAGTGAGCAATATATATTTAAAGCTGCCGTTGTTATTTAAATACGTGCTCGAACAATTAATCGAAATCGTTCAACGAAATGTAAATTATGTTAGATTTTACGTGATGAGTGTCTATATGTCTCGTCTCACATACCAAACAGTGTTAACGGACGTTTGGAATTTACATTCCGAACTTTTTGAAATTTATAGTCTCCTGTTTGTGTGCAGAGCAGAGTCCAATATGTATATATAGATTAAAATCTTGTATTTAAAAAAAACTAAAATAAAGCTTTCACGAAAGGTTTGACTCATTCTATAAATCAGTGCCGGTTAAGGGTCGGTTCCTCAGTGATTGTTAATCAGTTGGTTGGCAACAAAGGTAGATATAATGTAGTAGCTCACGGCTTGTGGGTAATGCGGACCTCGTTTAAGTAAACAAGGTACACGTACGCGCGTAGGCCCATGTCTTGTTTTTATCCGTCTTAGCCGCTCCACGCTTGTTATCTTGTTATCCTATCTCGAGATTGTGCCTTTTTGCCCATCTGATGCACTCAATATATGCACGTCTCTGTTGCACTCTGAATACTGAACATGCTCAAGTATCCGCTCGCGAGATGTGTGTATGCAAAATGTCGATGAATTTCAACTCAATTTGCAGTAAGTCAATCGGAGACAGAGAAATATTTTCATGAATACATAATAAAGTTACGTTAGGATTTCTAGGTTTCAATTTGAAGAATTCACATATTTCAAATTGGTATGATAATTTCGAACAGGTATTTATTGGTTCAGTGATCAGCAAGATCAACGTGTTAAGAATCTCTGCTTCTCCATACAATCAAATTAGTATCACTACGTATTAACGGCCTTATTTAAAAGTAATATAATTTCATGAATATTATTACCATGGCTTAAACGATTTTTACTTTAATCCGAAGACCAATTTTCAGATTCTTGCTTTGTAATCTCTGGCCGTAGCGCAAATACTCATATATTTTCCGAGGCACGTTTGACCGTGACTATCAATATATATCCGATACATCGTGTCTATCAGCGAGTTTACGGACCAATATTTAACCGTAACCATATAATTGGACAATGAGAGTCACGTTCCCTTGAAATACCATTGGCGGCCACATTACTGTTATCGTTTATGGCGTTCGCAGGGTTAAAGGTCTAGCCGCGGCCTGGAAATGGAGTGCTTAGTATGTCTATATTAAAAATGAAAAGTCCATGTTGGTTTTGTGAATTGGACTGAACTTGTTGTCCGCTGTAATGATCCACGTGTACTCTTTAAGAATGATCTTAAGACTATACATACATTAAGCGCTACTTTATTAAACATTTAAGAATAGTTTTACTTATTAATTGATAAAGAGCTGAACTTTTAGTTACTATAGCGATAATCTTCACATAGTTATGTTTGTGTACAACATGAAATAGTAATAACGATAATCATGGATATCATAGCAAGAATGTTACAAGGTGTAAACAACACGCGACTTCACAGTTTTCATTTTATTCACAAGTATCAGCAATTACTTAAAATTGTTCTTTATATTATTGTAATTGGCGTGACATTTTAAGCTACACGTTAATTAAGGACGCAAGGTATAATTTACTTTGAGCGGTATAAAGTTGCATTAAAGTCGTTGCTATTTCGCATTAAGCTCGTAATAAAGAAGGAGGCAAGAGCGTCGCGGCCGAACCCCTTTGTGGGCCACTACACTGTAAGGGCACAGCGAATAATGTAAAAAATATTTTTCCTCCATCGCTGGTTACGAAACGGCTCCGGGGTAGCCAACCGTTTTCCGCCAAGTTAAATTCTCATTACTTTTCTTTGAAAAGGAGTTAGCTTTTATAACCGAGCAGCGGTCGAGAAAGAAAACTCTATTACAATGATGGCTTTTGACAGGGGCACCCCGTGTTCCGTCGAATCCTTTCAGCGGACCTTCTTTTATTCACAAACAATTACGGCGCATTAAAAACGTTATGAAAACCTGAGCGCGGTGAGGCGATGCGAAGGAATAATCCAATGAATTTTAATTTTTGGATTGTCCAATGAATTTTATCAATCGTTTAATGAATTTATTCAAGCGAGTTCACCCTAAACGGTTGATAAAATTCATCTTTCTGATGCAGTAATTTTTTTTAGTTGCAATCATCTCGAATAACTGTTTCGTTTTTATCCTATTGGATCTGCTGGACCCTACACGAATGATGATGTTCAGCAAGAATACTTTAAGGTATAGTCCATGCCACGTACATTAAATTTTGCCTTAAAATTATGATAAAAGGAAATTAATTGTATATTTGAGCATATTTTTTATCCAGTGGAAATTATTAGGTGGTAGCTCTGACAGTTGCAGGTAGAGCTACCGTCTAATAAAGGTAGCTAATAAAATCACGTTTTAATGATATAGGTACCAGCAATAAGTAAGTATCATAAATTAATATTATTCATTACACTACATAAGTGTAACATAGTTAAGCGTGAAACAGCACTTCTGCGTTGACTAACTGGTTTCGACACATTATTAGTAGGTAATATTAATTTTATTAGCAACTTGACTAGAGAGGAAGTAATACCTGTTTTTAAAATAGGCGGCCTACTGCAGTTCGATAATTTAGCTGTTACCGAGAAGACAAAATGTAAGCCATGCATATGCATGGCTTACATTTTGTTTCCTAAATATAGAGGCAAATTTATTTTGAAAATATAACTTCAAGATTTAACAAACTTAAACAAATCTCCCAATTATCTTAACACCTTTTGAACAAAGGAATTAGCATACTTTGGGAACGTGATCTATCTCCTCGTGCAATTGATTCTCCTATACTTATGAGACTCCTCCATACAGCGAATGATCATTGATTACACGTATGGTCAACTGCAGGTAAAGTTGAACCTCATGTACCACTATGGTGCGGTAATAGCGGCGAATTTGCAATATATTTGGTTTGAACGATGTTCTATTGATCGTACAGCTCCGACACTGGGCTTTGCATCACAAATCTCTCCTTAAGCCGACATGCGAACCCTGGCCCTGATAATAAATTAATTGTGAATCGTCGCTCAGTTTGTTCATAGTTTTCTGCACGATTGTCCTCGCCAACACAAAATTATTTTTCTTGAATAGGTATTTGCAAAATTTATTATTTATGCTAATTTGACGACTCGTCAAAATGAACGTCGGCAGAACTTCTTGACATCTACTTGTTATTTTTTGTATGAAAACGTTTATTGTGATGTGTAAATTTATACCATATGCTTGGTAAACGGAAAATGGAAGAAGATATAGGAATTTTAATGATTGCGTATGAAAAATAAGTAGAAACACCTGCTGCTGCGGCTGTTACCTACTTAATTATGAGATTAATAATCATTGTATTATGTAGATATGTATTTGTCGGTTGTTTATGTGTGTAACATGATTTTGTTTGGATTACTTGCACTTCTAATAGGTTTCTTCTACCCCACGGAAAAACAGTTACTCATCTAATATATTCCATTCAGATGTTGGATGGACTTAAATAAGAAAATGCTTCTCCGTCGCGTTTTACATTCGTGATTTACAAAATGTCGCAGACTTGTGTTTACCGATGGCGGCGCGGACGGGACGTACGAAGGCTGCATATAATGAGCATACTCGTATGTTTGAACTGACCCTTGTGTTTTCGTAATACCAATGCCGATGACTCTTCGTAACGTACGGGTTACGCTGTTTATGTTATGTTCTGGTGACCACTTATAATATGGTGAAACGCATGCCTCTATGCCTGCTCAGTAGTATAAAAAATCCTTTTGGTTTAACATTTTCCATTTTTTTTTTCAAAATTATGATTTCAATTTACGTATTGGTGACAAACGCTAAATTCTGCTTAGTTATGTTCAGATATTGTAATCGGGTAATTTTTATTTTTCACTATGGGCATCCTTCCATTAATTTTGAGAACTAATCAAAACAGTTTTAGGAAAAATAGCTATCAAATCAAATTTATTTTAATATTGATTCTACGTCTATTAGTTCAGTCGGTAGTGCCATATTAAGCTTACACTGTATTGACGAGAGTAGTCGGGGATCATTGATGTATGTCGCAGTGACTGATTGCTTGTCCAATTTGTCTGTTTCATATTGGTCGAGGGCTTGGGTGAGCGCAGTTTCTATACCTTTAGGACCGTTTTTATAAGACTGACTGTAAAGAGAATAATAAGCAGCTTTTATTATTTTTGTATAGATATTTTACTTACCAAGCCATTGATTGGGCTTTGTTCGTGATTGACATAGTTTGTTAAAATTTTCCCTACATTTAATTCGATTCTTAAGAAACCTATCAAAACTTTAGAATTGAAATAGTAATTCATAGGTATAGATGAAAAGAAGGGTCAAGTACAAGTCAACTCGCGCACCGAGATTTCAGTAAAATCAATTTTCTTTGTGATGTATTTACATGTTTACGGCTTTTGATTTGATTTGATATAAAATTCAACAATATTTGAAATAATACTTCCACACTTTCCTGAGAATATAAAAAGGTCTTGACAGACCGAACGAACAGACGGACGGACAACGAAGGATACGAGTAGAAGTTTAGTTTTTACCCTTTAAGATACAGAAGATTCAACAATCCTAAAAATGTGTGTTCTAAATGGTGGCAAATCGGATATTTTGAAGATGACATGTTATCATCTGTGTAACGACAAGTTTTCATTGTAACTTACATGGATATAACACAGACGTTATGCCACTTGTTTGTTTCAGAACAGTATGGGTTGTTATTGCTGATCAATGTGAACCTCGTCATATATCCGCTCCCATTTAATCGTCCTCAAATTGACGCAATTAACTGCCTCTACGGTCTTTGAACTGTAGTTTGATGGAATGTAGGATAATAAAATCAAACCAATTGAACTGATTGCGAGTAATTGTTGATTATAATAACAGAATTGATTGACTAGGACATGAACTACAACTTTAGTAGATAAATTAGAGTATCATCTATATAGATTATCTTATAGATTAAAAAGTTTATTTCATCACCTCTATGCCGTACTTGATCACTCAGACGATTATAAGGGAATTTTGCACACACTTTGATAGATCATACTGTAGGATCTGTCATTTTTGTTGTATACAAGAGATGAAAAAAAATCTGAAATCGAGCGGGAATTGAATAATTTATTATTTTCAAAAATAAGAAGCGTATTTCAATAGATTTGTTTAACATGTCATGTATAACAAATATATTAAAATATGATTTACAAAATGAATGTTTCCTAAAATATAAATTCAAATTGTAATGAAAACACATACGATTTTCTGCTATTGATACTTGCTGCAGCTGCGATTTGCTACTTTATCTGTATCAATCACTCATTTGCATTTATTTTGTTTTAGGTACTACCTACATCTTATGTAACTTGAAATACTTCAACCTTCCTTTTGTATTGAAAAGGTAATAATAATTTCATATTACGATCAGTCTCAATGAGGATCGCTTTGGTTTTGAATTTTCTAACTAGTGTCCTTGTGTCACGTATATGGTGCTTTTCTCTTGTTCGCCGGATCAGATCTTTGGATCGTTTAATGGATTTCATTGTTTAATTAAATTCGCATCGTTTCTTGTACACGTTTTCTGTAGCTAAATATTATGTGCTCGTGTTTCTATGACACGAAACCCCCTTTGCCATAATTTCTTGGAATTTATCTTCCTTTATATGTTAAAGCATAGTAATCAAAAGACACTAAAGCCAGGAAGATATATTTTAATATATTGTATTATTAAATGATCCTATTTTAAAGGCATCCTAAACAAAAGAACTTGTACTAAAATACGAAGAAATACTCTTTGAATACAATAACATTAGCATTAAATGCGCTGTACCAATTTGGAAAATAAAGAATATCATCTGTTTTAAAATAATTTAAAGACCTACTAGTACATTTAACGCATGTTTTGTTATTATGATGTTTTTAATGTTCATTCTGGTGTTTACAAGACAATAGGCTAGAGACTAATTACAACAGCAGAATGAGTGAGGATCTCGATCCTAATGTTATAAACAAAGAACATTATGCCAGCACTCCATTTATATGTGTTTTGCTCTATTAGGCAGTTCTTCATTTCTACAGTTTGTTCTGTGTATCGGCAAATATTTGTATGGTTATGTGTCATTTTTGCTAAAACAACGTTTAAAATTATAACTATGATTTTATACGAGTTTCATAAGTGTTTTACCTATTTTGATCAGTAGGCAATTGTGATGAGGTTATAAAGATTTCTATGATGCTAATTTCAATTTGATTTAAAAAACTCCGCGTTTTGGGATGTAAAAGTATTTCTCTAAATGTTAATTTTATATTTCAAAAAACGTTATAATCAATCAATTTATGAACGAACTCATCTAATAAATTAGTCTTATTCCAAAGCTAAACAAACTTTAAATATTTGGCACATAAATCTCAATAATATATTCATTTAAACAGAATTTCGAATCTCACTTTAATGAGTTTCGCGCTAAGGATCAATAAATTTCATTCGACGTCAGTATGTGTGCTCGTTGAACTCGTTTGAAAAAAAAAGCACTGAATCTGCCGCAGATACTTGACATGGTAAAGTACTATTTTCTTTAAGGCTAAGTCACATATCAGCAATCTTGGCTAAAATATTTGTATTGTTATATATTGTTTTTATTTAAAATGCTACATCAGAAACATGAATTCTTTAAAATAAATGTCACTAAGGATGCTTTCACTTGAAAGTATCTTTTAACCATTACGTGAGTTGACGTCGGCGGTATTCAACTAACGTTAGTGTTCCATCCTAGCGCCACTGGCCGACATTTGCATAACGCATTCGCTAACAAGACACGTTCGAGTACAATTGCGTTCACGAAAGAACCCTACTCAAACAACCCATTTCTATTTTAGCTCGCTGCCGCTTGTTTAATGTTTGGCCCGTACAACCGCGTCGGCTAACACTTAACGCTTTTTGCATACGAAAATCGTCCAACATTTACCTCCTAGTGTCTCTGTTATTATGCTACTCAGTATTCAGGCCGAGCATACTTGAAGGTCGCCCTTCTGCTCAAGATAACGAACTACTAGTTCCCCTTTGTTTATTTGTACACTTATATATGTTTAGGTTTGCTGTCCTCTTCCTATGAAAATGAAATGAAGGCAAAGATTTAAAAAGTCAAAGTCATAGAAAGTTGATTCCATCAGCAGGATGACAAATTGGAAGTCATCAATCTGAGCGATCATTTGTGTAACTAGGAAATTGGTCTCGGATAAACTCTTCTATCACACACGCTGACCGAATGCCCAAATAAAAACGTTTCGGCATGCCTCCACAAAATAGCTCCACAAAATAACTCAGTAAGACGTAAATGCTTAGATAAACGACTACACTTAATCCGGGAGTTAGAATGTTGACAAGGAAAGAAGGCGATCAAATATAAAAGGCCCAGGCATTTTATTCCATTAATCCACGTCATGTTGAATATATTTATAACAAAGCTAGCACTTAATAACTCAAACCGGGCCGCGATCGAGCAGCACACCTAGTGAAACGTCTAATCATTGTGTGGGTTGCCGTAATTGAAGTGGAGAATCGTACCTTTTTCTTTTATCTCAATTTATTCATTTCGAGCGAAGCGATCGCTAATGTTGCTGTGACCGCTTGTCAGTTTCAATAACGAGGAGCACGTAAATGAGAATGCACCTGTTCACTTGGAGGATTATTAGATGCTACTTGATAATCGATGGGAGACGGACTTGGTGCTTGTAGCTAAATTCTTCAATTAAGTGAAAAATTTACGCGACTATAATTCATATAATATAATTAATGCAAATATAATTATCGAAGTTGTTGAACTTAAGCAAACACAGTTTTAGACATTATACTTGGACATCCAAAAGAGTCCGTATTGAAGAAGGTCTTTTAACACGATTTATTCGGCTCATTTAGCGAGATCGCGTATCACACTCACGTCTCTTTATCAGTGATGTTTTACAATTAATGACAAATTGTGCCTGTTAGGGAGAAATAATTAGTGGCTATCACCGTTGCGTGACTAGCGCGGTGATGGATGGCGTGCCGGCGATACCATCGCTGCCGCCGAATTTCATAAGAATCTTATTTACAACCCGAAGGCGCCCGCGCACACCGTTCTCTTGTAAATTATCGAATTATACCGAACTCGGTCCTATGCGTGTTTATTTAATTTCCCAAACAGTTTTGTTCCTATTCCACCTAACTTTATTATGTTCAATGAGTTGTGGGAAAGTGTGAGATCACAGACAATCATGTAATTGTTTATCCACGAATTTTAAAAATGTTTGTGGTCACGAATTTAATTTGTAAGTGTTGAATTGTTAATGTGCTAAATGAATGTGTTCGCGCGACGTTTATCCAGCAGTAAAAGAATTGAAGCGGCAACCTTCCATTGAATTTGGTAATGCTGATGTATTGTTGGCAGTATTTGTTTTTATAGTCTCCACATACGAAGAAATTTTAAAATAATAAAATCAGAGGTTGCGTAGGCAGATAGCCGTTTAAATATCCAAGTCATGAATAACTTGGCCGTAGTCGTTGCGCACGGTAGCGCGCGTCGAACGATCTATACAAATTAAAGATGCACCCATTACTCACTTCTAAAACACTAATTGTCCATGATATATTAATGAACAAAGGCCAAGGAAATTGTACCGGCCCTGTTTATTACAAGCTTTTATTTAGATATTTTATTCACCTGTCCCAATGTTTGCTTGTGTGTCTGCAATCAAATCTTGCAAGTTAGATTTCTCTTGACATCACATCACATCGCATCCGGGATCGGCTCACAACGAGATTACCTCCACGGTGTACTGCACGGACATGGATTTTTTCCATCGTTAAATGCCAAAAGATCTCTCTGACGACAATAAAAGCTTGTGGCAAAAATTACATTCTTGTCAAAATCTTGTTTTTATCTAACTGTCTTAAACATTAATTTAATAGTCTAGTTAGAATTGAATTTTTTAAATAACGCACCCTATCTAAATTAGCTAAGTTGTTATCATCATTAGCCATTTAAACTGCTGGAGCATTGGCCTTTCTTATGTATAGATATGTAGTCATGTACTCGTTTTAAGTATTTTGTTTAGTCCAAATGTCTGAAGATACCTATTTAACTTTGATGCTTTTGATGATTGCTTCATGAATTGGAATAGCGTTAGTAACTCCAGTCTCATCAAATTTGGTTAATTGTCTATTACGTTTAAAATATAAATAGAAATTAATCATAACGTTATTAGTAATTATATGCTTAAACACGTATGTGGGCGTTATGTGTTAACTACTTTTACTTTTAAATGCTCTATAACAATGAAACCCAATAAACGAGATGTTAATGTGTCGGCTGTTAAAAGGGTTCAGTTCAAACTGCTTTTATTCGCTAGAAACAAATTGCTTTAAGCTTTTGTAATTTTCAAAATTAATAGAAAGAAAGTGAGAAAGAAAGAAATAAATAAAGAAAGAAAACATTTATTTGTCAAAAACATGAGTACAAATAGACAAATTGATGTCAAAATGAATTAGACCTACACGTTTTACCGAATATAGGTAGGTATGCAAATATAAATAAATAAAGAGGAGCATGCTATCCACTACAAATCCAAAACAAAAAAAGAATTATAATGTATACTAGCCCTAAATTCTATCCGAGTCTATCATTAAAGAAATCATTTAAAGTATAATAACATTTATCAGTTAATAAAGACTTGAGGTGCTTTTTAAATAGATTTAAATTTAAGCTTTGTTGGAATTTTGTTGTAAATTTTCGGTGCCATACATACTATGCTATTACCGAGTAAAGCAGTTTTTGATGGGTGCATGTATAATCGATAGATATCTCCATGATTCCTCAATACAACATCAGCTAGACGAGGGAATAAATGAGCATTGGTTTTCACAAATGTTGCTACCTCAAGTATGTAAAGTGACGGAAGTGTAAGAATTTTGTGTTCTTTAAAAAACGGCTGACAACTATCAGTGCCTTAGAGTCTAAACATTGCGCGAATACAGCGTTTTTGCACTTTAAAAGCTATATCCTTATCCATCGAATTGCCCCAAAAAATTATTCCATATCTAAGTATTGATTCCACTAAACCATGATAAGCTGTATGAAGCGCTTTTATGTTTAATTCATTTGAGAGTTTAAATAGTACAAACGCCGAACTACTAAGTCTTTTACTAAGACCATCTATGTGGGGTTTCCAGTTTAATTTAGAATCTAATCTTAGTTAGCCCTAGAAATTTTGTTGAATCAACTTCTTTCAACACATGGCCTTGATATTGTATTTTATAATTTTCCTTATCAAGCGGTCTTTGACTAAAATGCATTATATTGGTTTTGTCAAGATTTATCTTTAAATTATTAATATCAAGCCATTCAATTATGGATGTTAAAGTTGCATTAATATCTAATTGATAAATATTTACAAATATAATAATGCGTCTAGTATATCCATCGATATTAGTACTCGTGTACTGTAAACAAAAATCATATTTTTTGTATTAATTTTGATGACTACGTATGTGATATAAATTTTGATCCATCTGGTAGATCTGGAGATCTAACAAGTTTTCGTTTTTTTGTGATTCAGTTCGACTTAAACAAAATAATAGATTTCATTCCAAAATACCTATTGAATCGTAGCCTTAGGTCGCAGCTATATAGATAGACAAGATTACGACTTGCCTTGTCATTAGATTTCTCATGAGTATCTGCGTGTGTGCTACTCCTAATAACACTACTAACACATAATCTCGATGATTTTATAATCTTGGTGTTGTCAAGTCGTAAATTGAACCTCGTTTTTATCGACAACATCATAACATTTCATACTGTTCAATGAGGTAATGATCTACCGATGACTCGTGTCGCCTTTTAAATGTCAACCTTCGTTAATTAACTCGAGGCGTGTTGCACTTTATGTCAATTTAATGCTTTAGTGGAAAACATGTTAATGAGAACTTGACAAAAGCAATAACAGAACAAACTCAAATCGTTGGTAGATACATAAATTCGTCCCAGAGAAGTTGGTACAGCGAATTTCCGATTTGCCAGGTTATTACCGTGAAAAATATTTCACCTTGAAAATTTTCAAAATTATTAGAATAATAATCACCATGAAATCGATTTCAATGCGTTGTTCTTTCTTTAAAGTGATTGCACAGTATTTTAAACTAATCATTTATTTTTTCCTATTTTTAATGATAAATTAGTTCACTTTTAAACAATAATTTAAAACAATGGTAAAACAAGGTCTTTTATATGTCAAGTGGCTTTTACATAGTGACCTCAAGCGAGTCACGAGTACCAGCATATCAGATAATTGCAAAATTTTCTATTGTCAATAAATCTTACTGACCTTGTCTCATTAATGGTGTAGCTAAAGACTAAAGAACAAAATATTTCGTAAGATTTATTAGCTTCGATTTCTCACGAAATTGTGAAAACTAAACGATGAATTCGGCCATTTTGTTGTTATTATCTAGTTCAGCAGTGTTACTAAATTTCATAGCATAACACCAGTAACACACACAGCGCAGCATAGGCACTACATTTCCGGTAGTCTTCGTATCCGTGACAACAACAAACAAATTCCAGGGAAAGAAACAGGGAAAACGTTCGGCTGAGAGAGAGACTAAATTTCATTTGTCCACATATCTTCAAAGCTTTTGCATTCATTATATATGAAATTAGGATAGTGGGAATTATAAATTATGATGTTAACAGAGCGATGGTGCTCTAAGTCTCACAGCATTTCGTTCCCATATAAAGCAATCATATGTAGGTCAAAAATATTAAAACCAAAGTGCGCTTGTAAAGGCTTAATCAGACGAACAAATCACGGGGCCGAACCACGAGTTTTTGCCGTTGGTGAATTATGGCGCGTCATGCAGCCGCGGACGGTCCACGGGCCCCCAAAGAGTTATTGCAGTCTCTGGGTGCATCTCCCGTTTCGCACGCCTCATATTGTTATTAAGATCAGAGGTCGTCTTGTTTATGACTGTACGGCTTTCGAAAGGTAACACGGCGCGAGTGAAAACATCGCTACGAACGATGACATAGAATTGATAGTGTAAATATTGCGCTTAACCTGTGCCCGAACTCTTTTCTCTAAGCTCTCAAATATAACCCACTATACGAACTATTCGTTTTGGATCCAAACGATCTGATAAATTATAATATTTGATGCGTGCTGGTGAAATTTGGGTTGCGTGTGGAATACAATCTTGATACGAACCATATGCGATTTATTTTATGCGAGTTGATTTGTATCATTTCTATAGCAATGTTTGTATTTAAATTGAGTTTGGTTGTAAGTGTACTTCTTGATTCCTCTATTAATTGTAAATGTCAATTGTTGGAATACACGACGTTAACCATACAAGTGATTGTGTAACCTCGACAGTAATGTTACATGGTTTTTAGCTTGTTAGAAAACAATGGTGCATTGCTGTGACCCACTGTTATATCGAACATTCCTGAACCAATAAAGGAAGGCGGGCATGAAATGGCAGACTTAATGTCGATTTCGTCAATAGAACCAGTAAGGTCAGTTATGATTGTCTTAACGTCCGATTGCGTGAAATACTAGTCACGTGCAGTAAATATTAAAACCGGTAGTACACATTATAACTATCTTTTTAATTATGCATACTGCAGATGCAACTGCTTAAATGAGCTGTTCGACTTTTGCTATTCAAACTATCACGACATCCAAATAAAAATCTTCAAAAGCATAATTTCGCAAGTATCTACGACTGGGTTGGCCATGAACTGGCATAATTCACGAGCTACTGTGACGTATCGCCGGCTTAATCCTGAGCGATATTGCACGACAATTCACTTTCGTCTGGTCGTGCGCCTCTCGGCCTACGTACGAAATGCCGTCCATAGCCTATGAGTTATCTGGAGTATGATCAACGGCCCCCTTGGTTACCTATTGCACATTGAACCAGCAGTTTGCTGGTCTTGCGTAACCCGGTGAAGCCGACCGGATGGTAATTTGCCTGATCTTTCATTACCCGGACTACTTCGTGTGTTGTTAATTTAATTTTCTTGCCCGAGTCACTGTTAAGTAACTTAACTATGAATATTAGAAGGCGTCTTGACTAATTTAAAATGTTTTGTTGTAATTTAATTGTTGTTACCAAGTTTGGCATTTGGAGCACGTTTATTTATACCTTGTTATGCTTATTTTATATTAAGTAAGATTTTTTTTGTATGTGTACTTGATACAATGCCGATTCCTAATAACAATAAAAAAATTCGATTTTCAGTGTTGATTCATCCTCACCCATTGGAGTTTATTTTGTCGCGTATAGTGCGCTTTAAAAGGGTCTTCCTCTCGCGTACTTTGAGGTTGTGGAATGAGCTCCCTGGTTTTCCCTACAGACTTACAACATGGAGTTCGTGAGTTCGTCAAAAAGAGCGTGAAAAGATTTATTCAAGGCCGGTCGGCGCGTGTACCCTTAGTGTTGCAGGCGTCCATAGATAGCCTACGGTGACCGATTCCTATCAGGTGGGCCGCAAGCCAGTTTGTTTGCTTAATAGTATAAAAATATATAGGTATTCGATCCCATTTGTGAACTTGAAAATACGAGTAATAAATTCAATGTTGACAATATATTCAGTGAGTTCTGAGAGCTGACAATATATCATCGGAGACTTATAAATTACCCACAATATTGCGATGATTCTTCCCGTTTATTGGTCGTGAAATAATTACACTAATTTGTGATTAAAACTGCTAAAACAAATAGTAGATACACGAATGACTAAGGCATGTTAAAATTTATTAGTTCATTTATGGAATTTATTGACATGTCACGATTTATAAGCTTACGGTAATGTCAATGGCATTATGATCTGCCGGCTTTTTTTGTTCTTGTTTATTAAAATTTTATTTTTGTTCCAAATCCTTGTTTAGTTTATGCAAAATTTCACAGTAGTATATTACATTGCGACTTTAGAACATCTCCTAATTTTGTGTGTGAGGTGAATTAATTAGTAAAGTTCTAATTTGTGACTAAAATCTTAATATATATCAGCACGTTCCGTTAAATATAGACTGTTAACTTACATGAGTAGATTTAAGGAATTTTTGATGTTCTAGATTATTTTTGCCTACAGTAACCGCCTAACCTATCAAGTGGACCTATAATTATCTTACAGTTTAAAATGTAACGAAGTAAACGGAGAACGGTAAACATTCAAAACCTGCTATAATATTTTGCTTCGCCTATTCAGTTCAACTTTTATTGTGGGAACCAAGGGAAATATAGTGAGTTAAAAAACTTTTCACCGAAAAGATTACATTCAAGTTCTTGCTGGTAATAAAATATAAACATTACTTTTACTTTATAGTCCCACATGTTTTTATTTCAAAATATGTTCAAAGTGTGAAATTTGCTGATGCGTCATTAATGATTTTGTCATTATTGACATTTTTGAAAGTTGGTAAAGTAGTAGCAGTTCTATCTAAATTTTTCAAGGAATATGGGGAAAGCCGTAACAAAATATAGGCATAAACGATCGGAAAATAAGATTCAAAATTCATTCGTTTCGTTCACATTGAAATACTGAATTACTTTAGAGAGGCAGAGTTGTAAGTCGAGCCACAGCAAAGGGTGAGTTCCCGTGGTCACGCGAACACCTGACACCGAGTCTTTGTTACGCCGGCCGCGATCGTGAGTTATACAGATTCCAGATTCATTCCGTGTTCGATGCACTTTATGGGCTGATTCGGAATTTTACTCAGTGGAGATGGAGCCTTCTATAGAGTCAGTAATATCACCTACAGAAGGTTCGCTCTTTAAGAACATTTACACAATTTTGAAACTTTGTTCCGCTCTTGAAATTGGCTCACAATGAATTTAAATAACTTCATTTATTTGTCGCCTAATTTAAATGGGACACTATTCTACCCATATAAAATCTAAAAATTTAAAAATTACTGGTAATATGGCCACATACTATAGGTTCAAGAGTAATTTCACAAGCAGTATGCTGTCTAAAGTTACAGTGCTCAATCATAAATAAAAAGACACAAAAGTATTTGTCACATAATTTTGCTTCCATAATAGTTTATTGCTTTTGAATGAACTTGATGTATGAATTTCATCGTGATTTAAGTTGCAGAGGACATATTTATTTATTTATTTATTTATTTCATTTAAGAATAAAATATCAGAAAGACTTCCATATTTTCTACTTTTAGTTAACTAAGATTTAATATCTTTTATTGCTGACAGTGGTTAATAATACATTTTCCTGTCATAAACCAAGTGCCATTTGCTCATTTCAAGGGACACACATGAGACGATGCACACCTTACTCGTAATTGTCAGAAAGTTAATGTTATAATTTTTATTACTCGTATAAGTCTAGCAGGGACTAGCAAGAAATGCGGGACTTCAGCAAACGGTCCAGTATTTATCAAATGGAATTGTGGGTTAAAACAGCAAAAAGTCCAGGTTAGCCGGGCGCAAGCCCACCTGCGCACGAGTAATATAATTTGAACGAGGAACATTGTAAGTCCGCCCCACGCACTCCTCGCGCCAAGCAACGTCTACAACCGTTAACTGAAGTAATTGCCGCTTTTGTCTTTGCTGCCGAAAATGAGACGCTCTTTGTATTCACCTCTCAACTACTGACATCGGTATTATTATCACCCAACTTGTTACGTTTACAGAGATACTTGCCATACAATAGTAAAAGAACTTTACGAATATGGGCCACTCATTATAGCGAGCTTTTTATTTATTCGTTTTATTTACGGGGGTCTTACAGCGAAATAATAGGATAAAGTAAATTTATATAACAATTTAAGATCAATACAAATTTAAAGACATATTTATCTTTTTACAAAATTTATTGAAAGTTTTCGGAGCATTTATTTTCCAGTTGTCTTATTTCCATCACAAATAGTGTCTTATAGGACATTAAAATCTTATCTTGCTCAACAGCTTGCCTTACAGTAAATTCACATTATGATGCAACTCGTTCGTTATAAAATCGATCTCACGTATAGATTAAAACTTCAGAAACTGAACGCAAAAAACATGATTCGAGTAAAGGGCAAGTAAAACTCAGCGCGCTATTTATCTTAAAGTTATCGGATCACCACGAAGTGTTCGTTTTTCCCGTCTGCATATACTTTGAACTGGGTTTCGTTTTATTCTCATTTCAAAAACAATGATTACCGCGTTGTCTGGCGCGCGTCGTGCGAACAGGACGCGCTGATGGTTTTGCTTGGAACGAGGTGAAGTGGTGAAACCATCATTTATGCGAGCCGCGCCAGAGGTAAACGTCGGTCTTAGTTCAAAAAGCTCTCGCGTTCACTTGTGGGACTGTATTGCAGTTTGTGCTCCGCTCCTCGCCGCCATGTTAACTCGTGTTGCATTCGCGGAACAAGCGCACCGAGTTCAACAAAAACAATCTTACAACTTTGCTTAACATCTAATGATATTTACGTTTGTAACTCCGACCTTTCACGTAGTTCATAGGTCATCACAACCATGTCTCTGTTAATACAAGCTTATTTTTAATAGAAATTACTTTCACAAACCTTGTAATAAGCATTAACATAACAATGTTAAGTAGTTTTTATCACGACAAGTGCGACATTAGTGCCTGCTATGATCATCGGAAGCGAAATGTTCCCAGCGGGTGGCAGCTCTAACGTTTCATCTCCATTTTTCCACCTCGCCAGCTTTTTGCATAGCGCTCAAGCCTGTTTCGAACAAGAAGACGTAGAGACAAGAAAATTGCTACTTTTACAAACAAGCTCCACTCGGTACAAAAAGTATGTAGTTGCACCACAAAGTGGTTGTCGATTCAAATAAGCTTATTGTTGAGGAAGGGCCCGTACATGCCGATATCTGAGGTAACTGCCGAGCGTTCTAGCTCCGATGTGAACCTTTATCGGATCAAACGACTGTTGCAAGCAGTTTATGGTCGCTAGCTATGGGCATTCCCGACTTCTTCTTATGTTTGTCTTGTGTTCATTTCCGCATTTCGCCACTTCTATTCTGATACAGTAGGTATAAACGCAATCTTCGGCTGTTCGGCGGAAATGTACGATATTTTACAATTGTCATATTTAGTGTTATTCTAAGTTTGAGAACTTTGTGAGGAATTTTCTCCTACTTACACTTAGATTGTGGGCTATGAGATCAGGACAAAATTGTGTAATCAATACACGACCATGAATAGACATGGGCAAAATACGTGATATAAAAAGCTGGGCAGGATTTAACAAATGTTTAGTCGGAACGGCGACAATTCATAATAATTTGTTGAGTTAACAGGTTTGGTAGTCGCGCCACGGCGGCCGTCGCCTGGTAATGAGCAACATCTGCGAATCAATGAGCTCGGTGCGCGTTTTATTAAGCGCCGCGATAAATTTGCATCGTCAAACAGAGGCCGCGGCGGCGAGGCACGTTCAGCAAATAGAATAAATACGTACCTCTCTCCCACCACCCTCGAACAAACACAATTTGCCCCTATTTATGATCCTCCTTTGAGTCGTCATAACGCTCGCAGCCGATCGGGCCGATTCCCGCCTGAGTCGATGATTATTTGCATGCCAGAAGAGGCCACTTGCGTGCACAAACCGGTAATGGCGGTTGATCTCCATCAATCTTTCAACACTCGATCGATAGTGCTTCTTATTAATTACTTTTACTGAGCGTTTAGCGACTTTACACCACATTTGCCACAGTAATAAATTTATTATTTCCGAAATTGCTTCAATAATTTTGTCAGTGTTTATTAGTTTAATGTGTATTTTAGTTTAATTTAACATACATTAAACCAAAATATAACTGACAAAATTAAGCTTCTTATGTATTAAATGCCGCTTGGCATTGGCCTTCTTCCTTTCATTCCATTGAACTATACGGCAACTCTTGTCCATTGTAGCCTCAGGTTTAGACGGTGTCGTCTGTTACCTTTTTCTAGGTCGTCCCTGTCTTCTGTAACAATCTTAAATTAACGGTTACAAGTTCTCTGTAAAGTTCGGTATTTCTTAGGAGTTACAGAAATACAAAACGATGTAGTACAGTGTAGGCACTTAATTAGTAAGCTATATGAAATTAATTGATACTTACCTAACCGATATGCTATTTAAATACTTAGGCATTAAATGGCTACTAGGTATTTAATGTGTCGACCTTACAGTAATTGCGGACAACTTTTAAAGCAATTGTTACACAATCGGGACGGCAGTTGTCATAAAATTTCACGACCACTTTCCTCCGACAACGCTGAGAGAATCTCTATAGGCTTACGGCAATGCGCAATCAAACCAACTTCAGTATCGCAAGTTTTCGCTTCGATGGTTATTCGATGTCGGACACTCTTGTAATGGAAATATAGTTCCTATCTGCGTACTAGGATCTCGGGCAAAGCGAGGGCGTGCCAGATAGGGCTGTGATAACATAGTGCAGATCACGTGCCGAAACAGCCGTGTTAATAAAACATATTGGTCGCTATCTTATTACGGAACTTTCATACGTGAAAGTCTAATGACCCGAATGCTGTCAGATTTAGAAAAGATAACCGGCTCAAAAGTTAGGTGGGAGGGGGCAACGATGGACTGGCAGCCAGTTGATCCGAATCCGTTGAAGAGTTCAATAAGCCGGGCTTAGCATCGATCTTCGATCCGACTATTACGGCCCGCGTTGACGGATGTCAGCTTAACTTGTCTGTCACCGGACGGCGCAGACACCTCCAGTGTTAATCTCTATTCTCGCAGAGCAACACGTGGATTTACGCCTTGACGAAACTAATTTATATGCAAATCATACCATCACTGAAGATTTCGTGACGTTACGAGTAAATATCCCTGAAGTAACCGTCTTTGAAAACATGTATATCAGCGCAAAGCTCCACATTGTTTTTAAATAAAAACGATAAAGTGAACACAAAATTTTTCACAAAAGTTGTTCATAATATAAAGCTCTTTATACGAGCCAGTTTGATTGCAAAAGCTTTAGTTGCTACCACGGCATATAAGGCATATAAGGTGATTAGAAATGTTTATTAATTGAGCACCATTTTGCAAAATTTTTATATTACGATGAACTTACGAGCCAATTTAAAAATAACTCGTAGATAATAAATTACCACGTAATGATATCTGGCGTCATGTTGTTAATATGGCAAATTATTCAATATCTACTGAGCCTGATTGAGAACTGGTTAACCGTCCACATTATCTTATCTGGAAGCTGAAGAATGTACCCGTCATTTTGTGTTTCTTTAGGGGCCATCACCGGCGCACCTAAAACGGCGCGAACACATATATTGTTGGTATCTGATTATCTCAAATTAATATTTCACTAATACCAGTGTCGCTTGTCACGAGACAAAGGCTTCGGCGTTGTTCGGGCGTCGCCGTCGTCTGCGCAAGCTCTTTGTGTTCACCAGCACAATATTACTGGCGTCTTGATAAATAGGAACAACTGTTGAGGCAACAATGCAGCCTGTAACACGATACGAGCGCGATCGACCGCTGGATTAATGACCGCCTCGCCTAAAAGAATGGAGCGTATTATTTATTATCAGATAAAGGCCCGCTACTGGGCAATTCGTATGTCTCCTACCATTATACAACTCTCGATGCATCGCTAGCGCATTACTCACTTCGTACTACGATATCAATTTATGGTATAAGTTTATAGATCGTGTCGGTTTTCTATGAATTTTTGTCTTGGGCGATACAGTTATTTTTTTTTACTTTTCGTTCTACAGGACGGCGACAGTGTTGTAACACTACTGGGTGATGTAAAGTTTAGTTCATCAAAAAAGTAAACATGCATCAAAATGTTTTATAAATAACGATTAAAGTAAAAGCGCATCAGATGGTTAAGGAACTAATCAGCTCGGCTGCTTTTATATTATAATAGTTAATGAAACGTTCCGCCCACGAGTCTCAAACCATTGATCTTGAGCGCGTTAATGGCCGCGTCGAAAGATGTGTGCATACGAACTCGTACATGAGCTAGTCCCGTCTTCCTTGATTATAAATTTAAATACGGAAATTTTAGATACTTTACTGCTCCAACCAATCAATAGGTATTCAAAGTTCACTTTATGGACACACAGAAATGGCGATATATCTCTGGTCATCAATGGCTTAAGTAGTTCTTCGTATGCAAAGAATTGGAAGTTGCTTTCTCTTTTGAAATAAATTTATTTGTTTTATATGGAAGATGCAATTACTCGTGTCCATTTCTAATCATCAGTATTAATATTAAATAAAATTACTTCGGATAGTTTTTAATGATGGTTTAGTATAAATAGTTAAGCGTGTGGCAGCGTAATGTAAGGCATCTTTTATTGGCAAAATAGTTTTTAACTTTACAAATTCTATGGGATTTGATAAATTCAAGATTTTATTCGCTAATGATAAATCCAAGATTTTATTAGCTATTAATAGTTTTAACATTTTTAGGGGTACGTACTTACCTCAAAAAGAAAAAACGAAATCATTTTAAAATATTTTAACGAAATCATTTTAAAATATTTTGTGCGTCTATCTGTAAGTTTGCGTTACAAAGATGGACAAGTAACTTAAAAACTAATTTCTTATAGTTACTTTGGATCATAGTTGTACTTATGTGTATTAAATTTTAAAATAATTATATCAGTAGCTTCAGAGCAAAGTAGCTTTGAAGGTCCGACATACATATGTACGAAAAAAAACCTGAAGTGACTTATAAAATCAAGGTACGAAACCCTCTCCACGTGATTTTAACTCACATGTTAGCTATTTGTACTCGTATTTTATAGTTTCTTATATAAAAACATTAGAACTATTAATGCGTGCAGCGAATTCAGTATATGTTCAAAAAAAGTCTGTATTTTTACTTTTAGTATACTTATAATATATGTAAGAGTATACTTATAATATATGTATATATGTAAGAGGAAATAACCCCTATAAACTTGTGCTCCAACACTTCGTTAGCTATAAAAATCTACAGGCTAACCCGTTCAATGACATTGCGAGTTCGTCTGACAAGATAAGAAATCTTATTTTATTCATCTTGTTTCCGTATGGTTTTATGACAATCTGATAAATATTTTCACGCGCTACATCTTTCTCGTAACTTATTACAAAGATCGGCCATATAAATTCCGTTTTGAAAACATTGTACATTGAGAAAAGGGAACCCAACAATCCCACATCTACGATGACTATCTTGGAAACCAGGTACTGGTCCGATGTTTGCAAACTCAATAGAGATGACATTATGTGTAATACGCACTCAATACTAAACAATCTGTTACCATTACGCTTTGCTTTCTTATCTATCTATACCCAAGGTAAAATAAGGTTGTGTGCAAGTTTAGACGCCTTATATACAACTTCTGGTCTACTTAGGTTGGTCGTATAAACGTTTATAAAACAGGATAACAACATTCATGTCATCTAAAGACGTGTAATGGTTAAAGAAAAGTTGAATAAATAAATATACAAAATAATCGAATAATTCGTTGTAGTAAAAGTTTTCATTTCATGTTGGAAATTAACTATTTAGTATCTTAAAATATAAATCATCTATACGACGAACAGGGATAATTGGCAACCACTACAAAACGTTTATGCGACTATAGGTCGAATAACCAATTATTTATACGACTCGTTGCTAGTTTGGTAGGGTCGTCTTGAATTTCTTGTTCCTTATGGCAATAACAAAATGTTGAAATGGACTAATTTGTCTGTAAGAAATTACGACATAACCATCAACAGGGACTTGTAACGTATGCATGCACTTGTAACATAGCCGGTAAAATAATATGGCCACAAAGTTTTATGAGAAACATAATCATAACTAGGAACTTCACCACTTCTCAGTTACAGGGATTTATCTTCACTGCACGCTAAAATTTATGATACAGCGATTAGACAAACGACACCTTACTAGCAGTAAATTAGTGGGTATAAATAAGTAACGAGCGTGAGTTATTCTACGATTAGAGATATCGGCGGGCGTCTGAATATTCAAAATCGTTATAAAGACATTGATCATGGAGAAACGGGTTAAGCCGCGGTGTGGTACTCTGGTTTCGCTTTTTGATCGGTGCCCGATAACGCGTAATATTCGTGTTACTTTTTTCTCGTATCTCATAATTACGATTTATATCTTCGGATGCGCCTTGTCGCCCTGTTGACTCTGCGCAAAGTCCCATGTTTCGATGATTTATTGCCTTTTGTTCGGCTTTATTTCAATCTTATTTTATTGCTTGCTACTCGAAAATGATCAGATATGCAACTGTAATATTTTCCTTGTGCGATGTGCCAGTGATTAAGATTATTGTTTTGAACCTGCAAATAAATATTTGAATTTGAATATTTCACTGAAATTTAAAATTCAGTATATGTTAAAAAAAAAGTAATAGACTTACAGAATATACCTTTATTTATTGTGAGACACACTAACATTACAATTATTTCATTAAGAAAAACTGTAAAATATACTCACTACTAAAAGTGTGTGTGTGCGCGCGGCACAATAGGCAACGGTATGTATCACGTCATGTCACTTTATCAATTTAGAAAATTATAAAAGAACGTTCCGAATATGACTTTCTAGAAAGCTTGTTTAGCTTGATAGCTCCATTTATAATGTAAGTAAAATAAAACTGCATTCTATATGAAACATACACGTGTGGAATTTTAGTATCAATGAAAGGAAATAACATTTTGGTTTTGACTGGTGCCTATATAAATAAAGTGTTGAATACAAAGTTTCGCACTTGTAGTTCTATAAAAACTTCACCATAATTCTACGCGCTGGCTGGACGTTTCGCCGGCTAGTCGTCCATTGTATTTGAGTTCTCAATCGTTGGATTAACATGTGAAATATAAACACATAAAACGTCAGTATACAATGGCACTATAAAGGTGATCCGTCGTGTCCTAGACAGTTTGTTCTCAGCAGTGCCGGATTATATCGGCGTGGGGCCCGTAGCTAATATGAACACAGGGCCCTGCCTGAATCATTGCAGACATCTAACTCTTAATAAAATGAGTTGTTTGAAAGTTGCTTTTTTGGGATATGGTAAGCATGATCTTGATTGTGTATCTTCTTTGCGTGTCGATAGCAGACCAACAAACGCTCAATTGGATAATTAATATTTTCTTGTGAGAACCGAGATTGATTTATGTATTGTTTTGTCTTACATGAATTCCTGGGCCCTAGAAATATACCCTGGGATACTGCTCATAAAGCCCCTATAAAGATCCGGCCCTGGTTTCCAGGATTGAATTAGGTATGCGTTGCGCGGACACGATTGATGGCTGAAGCGAATCGATGCGCCCAATTCTGTACCCGCCCATATAAACAACATTACTTGTTTATTTGTTGTACGATCATAGTAGTAAAACTGCCCACAAAGGACCACTCGTGACTGCAAATATAGGGGTTGAAACTAAAGATTTTATTGTCCGCAAACGTGTTTATTTTCGTTCTATGAATACTACATTAAAAATTGATTACTCGATCAACAACGTTTCATCTAGATGTAAGTATTTTACTTATTTAAGTTAGTTAAGTAATAGACATGCGAGTTAAACTTATTTTAAAATCGCGAAATACAATTTGGAATGATTTATTTTCTATTCGCAGTACCGTTAACAAGCCCAGCCAAAATAGACAATGCGGAGTCTCTGACTGTGGTTACAACACAAAATGCAGATAATGATAGAGATCCACTTTACACTTCTCTGTCAATACCGTGGCTGGTCGCTATAAATTTTTAAAACTAACGATCTGTCTAGAACTAGGAGTTTCAACGTTTATTTGAAACTAGAACGGATACATATTTATTCAGGCACCATATTTACGTTCGTACAGTTGTGATTTGATTGATCAGCCATAGTTGAATTAGCTCCATCTGTTATGTAATTATTTTGTGCTGTGGTCGCTATAATTAACCATGATTGCTCTTATTAAAATAGACGGCCACTGCTATTATTTATTCATTATTCTCGTAATATAATGGCTATTTCTATAAAGTGCTCGCCAATCTCTTTGTATTTATTTGCGATGCATCCAGTGTTGTTGCTTTCAATTTGCAGCGCCATTTGATTAGATTGTTTTGTTGAAATCAATGTTTATTTGTATTAGCATCACTTCTATATTTATTTATATTGTTAGTTATTGCATTGCTGATTTCAAAATTATCATAGAATTCCCAACATAAGTTTAACTAATTTAACCGTTGAACGGCTTGTTGTGGGAATGAGGGAGTTCTAAGGTAGGTTTTATTTCGACCTCATAACAGACTCTGTCCTCATCTTATATGGACAAGTCGTAGGAATAAAGAAAATTGGCCAGTTTTCTTTATAAATTAGTCTATAAAATGAGAGACTACTTTCTATGAACCAATTTGTGTGATTTTAATTGTGTGTCTCAGTTTTATATAACTACGGCCAGAAGTGCCGTTAGATAGAGTTTTCTAATCAATTAAAACATCAAGAATAGGCAAAAGAAAGATTCACCTGATCATCGAAAGCAAGTGACTGTAGCACAGAAAAGTCGGTGTCTCCTCACAATTAGTAGCGATTGGTTTCGGAGAGGCGCGGTTGCGCACGGCCGCGCTTCCCATACCCATCTGCACTGTCGCCAACGGATTTAATTAACTTTTTGTCTCTCTCATCGCCAACAATCCGCGATGTTGACATTCCTGACGCTTCTGTACTTAGCCTATTTTCACATCAGATGGAGTCGAGGTTGGGCTAAATAAATCTATATTTGACTCTCGCTGACCGATGATATTAATTTTCATAAATCATTCAATAAATTGATACGAGATAAATTTAGAATATGACTAACAACCCTTTGGTTGCAATGTTATTCATGTCAATTAGAATTTTAAGTTTTGATTATACCTTTCTCTTCGCCCTTTATTGAAAAATTATGAAGCAAAAAAATGACAACATTCAAAGGAATACCAAAATAATTCTTTCAACTATGAGATAAAAGCTGCACTATTACACTATTTACGAACGTATTTCAAAATAACCTATAAGTTTTTAATATATACTCGTAATCAGTTATATCTCGGAAAAGAGTACATGTAATTTTTGACGAATTCATCTTGACCGTGACATTGCACTTGACCTCGCTTCAATAACGGTTCGAATACGACACGAATGATTGAACTCAGTAAGTTTGTAAGCCTTTTGATATTGTAAACAGATTAATTTACGTAGTATCATAGTACCTCTAGTTACTAGCTCATGATCATATGTCATCTAGTGACCTCGGCTGGATGGTATATAAGAAGCAACAATCGCTATGTTCCAAGCCAAATGATGTTAATAATCATGATATGAAGATAATAATTATTCGCTTTGTACAGTTATAAAGTCCAATATACCATTACCTTGCCATACCATTTGCCTTTCTTAATCCCAGGGGATTAAGATTCCCAAGGTTTGACATAATTTTATTGCATAAGAATACACATAGAAACAAAAAAAAGTCTTATCCCATGGTATAGTTTTCCATAAGTATACGCCAGTCATATATTACGCCAAAATACATACAAAATCTGAATATAAACATGGTATTGATGTTAACATTGCGCTTGACCGCATATAGTTAGGTTCAAGTTCGACTTAGCCGACAATTCTCGCAGGCGCAAGTTGCGTAAACTGTACGCACTGCGCATGCGCTGTGGCGAGCCGACGACGTTAACTCGATGCATGACTTGCGTTACCAACACAGACCACTATTGATGTCGACCACGGATATTTAGTTAAAACTTCAGCACCCTGAATTAAGTTACCGTTTTGCTATTTTTAGTTACTTCAGCGAAAATTTATAATTTATTAGTTCACTATTTGCTCGTTTTCATTATAATCTTTTTTGACATAGTGCAAAATGAAATTGAGGTTTAGTTTGATTATACCTGTTGACCAGAAGGAGAGACTTTTTATCATAATCATTATTATTTATATGTAACATAATTTTTTGCCAATATTTTTTCTTCCTTTCTTTTTATTTTCATATCTATTTAACTAATGTCTATGATCAGAAACTTATGACTCATCATCAACGTCTGAATGTCGATGCCTCGTTTATCTAAATACGCTACATTCTCACCAATGTTTATTTATAGACATTACGACTTGACAAGTGACTGGGTCTCAATGAAATCCTCGATTATTGATTAAGTGCATATTTATTCTCCACTTTATATCTTGATGATATGCTCGTCGATGCAATATCGTTTACTTTCAGTAAGAAACTATATATGTGGGTATGTTTGTTTTACTATAAAGTCGAGTAGTATGTAATCGATACCTTTGTTTATTATATAGATAAGCCATTAGGTTGCTAAGAGTACTATGTTTATTTTACGACAAAGAACCTTAGAGATGCCAATTCAGATTTTTTCCATCTTCAATTGAGTTTTTACATTTTATAATATAAATGAAATGCGATTTGTGATAAATAAGACAAATCTTCTGAATCCCACGTTCAACATTCTCATTTTAATAAGCCTAACGTACCGTAACAATTGTTATTTTAGTAAGAAATGAACCATAACAGTAAATTTGAACATCCAATTTTTGAGCCTTCATATAAATAGTTACGAGTGTATTCCTTTTAATACTAACAACACTGACATTCTTATGCAAATGTGAAGATTGGAGTCGAACAAAAAGAACGATTAATCGAAGTCAAAAGTAAATCGAGCGTTCGCGGCGGCTCTTGGTTCGCGTTGCCTCTTTAATTGCTCTTTGATAACCGGTAATAGTGGTATAAATGCACCCATTATTGCTCCACCCATTTATATTGGTCACATTAATTCCGATAGTTTAAAAAAAAATATTGTGCATCGCGTGGTCCTTGCTCGCGGCGACAATATCAGATCGCGTTGAAAAAGTAAAAATCCATAGATGCAAACGAAGCCGCAATCTTTAGGTTTTGTGCTAATAACTTACAAGTATTCAAAATGCAGAAAATAGTATTTCGTTTGCACAATACAAAATGAAACGAATATATTTGTTTTTGGAACCAATAATATCCTATTTCTCTCCATGATTCAGTAATTTCTATATTTATAGAAGTGTCAAGTAAAGTTAACGACTCAACTGACGTTATCTTTGGTATTATTGACTAGTAGATGTTTTTTGTAAGCGCATCAATAAAACCAACATGCGACATTAACTTTTAAATAAAGTGGCGCCAATAATAAAGTCCTAATAAGAATAAAGTTCTTTATTAACGTTTGCAAGGATCGCTATCTGACTTGTAATGTAATATGTAGGCGTCGACGTCGTCGCTCGATCCAATTTTAGTATTATTATACTATTGTGAGATTGACGACGATTAAAATACTCTTTTTAGGGTTTCGTACCTCAAAAGGTAAAAAATCCTGTATAGGATCAGTGTTGTCGTACGTCAAAGAACGCGTAATGATATAAAAAAGAAAATCTCAAATACTCTAATCCACGGTCTGTTTCAGTTGTGACAAATAAACATTTTTGTGCGATTTTACAAGGGATTGAAATCTACTTCGAAAGGGTACTTCTCGTTTATCTAAAAAAATTGGCAAGAAGTAAGGACTTACAATACAGATAAAGGAAAAATCCAAAAGCCTTGAATCTGACTTCTTTCCTTAAGTCCGACTCGCACTTGACCGTTTTTTTCTTCTGTCATGTATATATTCTTTTAACTTCCGAAAAGTGTACATATACGTAAAGATCCCTAGACCATCTTGCGTTCAAAACTTAACATATTTAAGTGGGCTCATTCATTATCCCCAAATTTAGAGAGATGACTCTGGGTGTTGCAATTTCGTAATAACAATTTTTTAAAGTTTGATTTATGTATGTATTTTTAACATTATATAACGTGATCTTTTAGTTTCGCAATATTTTTACTATATTTCTTGCAATTTTACCGTTTATGATAATTTAACTGAATTATTGTAATTGAAATTTTATATTACAATCGTAAGGTTGTGGATTCGTTCGTAACGGTACCAAATATACAATACAACTGAAATCAATTATTTTTCGAAGTAATGCCGTAACATTTACAGCCTCCACTCGAATTGAGGGCGTTTAATTGCTTAAATAAATATTTTAGTGATTTATTGCAGACATTAATTTGAGAACTGGATTCCACTCTTGTAACTTTTAATAGAGTTTGATAATAAAGAGTATTTATGGAAGAGCCTAGTGTTTTTTTTTTCGTGTGGAATTGTGTGATTGTATTCTGTCAAATAAGTGTATTATGAGCTTTTACGCGCTTTTCAAAAAATAATTATTTTTTAGTTTATATGATTACAAAAGTAAATAAAAATACCACTTATTTTACACACGCGGTAAAAGCCCTCCTAAAAGCCAAATTTACGAACACGCTTCGCCTAAATTAGTTCGTGTCGCAACTTTGTGAGGGGTATACTACATTTTTTATTTCATCTGTAAAGTGCGTATATCTGCATTTGTCTGTTTTAATCTGGCCTGACATAGGCTTGAGCGTTTACGAGGCCAGTCGGTGTTTCCCTACGTTTTATGGCAAACTCTTAAATAATGCGTACCTACTCTTTTTGCGTTCGTGATGTTAGAGCAAACCACCTCGTTGTGTACTTTTTACGAGTTTGTGGAACGTGTCTCATTTCAGCCGACTGTGCCTTTTTAAGTTTTTCCATCTTGATCACTTATTTACCTGGCTGGTTTAACATTCAACCTGTTTTTTGTTTGAATTTGTTTCTCTGACACATTTATTTCATGAAAATTATTATAGGTAATGTTCATGTTTTAAAATTACATATCTAATCACTATACCTTTCAAAATTATGCTCATTTCTGTTTATGTTATACTAAAAATATGCTTACTCAAAAGATATTAAGAGCTATTTTATGAATATATTCTAATCCTAAACATTTATTCATGATCGATGCAACCTATTACCTATAGTATTATATAAGCTACTTATCCAGCATGACCCTCACTCAAACTAACATTATCTGTAATGCGTCAGATGTTTTAATCTCAAGTTAGATATTACATTCAACATCAGATTATATAAATTGTGATTGCTTTCTCGGAGCCGTTGTCTATGTATGGCATTCTAATCAAGACAAAACCTTTGTAAACTTGCTCTAGATTACATTCATTTATTTACCATCTACTTTAGATAGTATTTTATAGATCATGTGATAAATTTGAAAAGGGATGTATGTGATTCATTAAGAATATATCTTCGTCAATCTAAGTTTGATAGTGCTGACAATATCGGATGACGCAAATTTTGATTGCTTCCTTGAGCCCGTTGTTTGCGGCATTCCAATCAAGACGAGCGTCTGCAGACGAACTCGCGCCAGATTGTTAGTTGACACCCTATTCTCTGTTTGAAACTACTCTAAATATCTCAGAAACTCCAGTGGAACTTTCAACTTTGCATAGAACAATAGTTTACCTTTACAGAAATTTTATACTATGAGGAACTTTCTGTTTCCACGAATTAAAACTATGAAGTTAAAAACTACTGCTAAGGTTACGAGTACGAAGCAGCAAGTTATAACTTCTATTTTGCCTTAGTATAACTTTAAACTCCACAAAGTTTAATACGCAAATATGTAAACGTAGTACTTGTTTAAAATACGAGTGTAAAATCTTGATATAAACCGTGGATTACTGCCCCGGCCGGGACGTTCTCTGCACTTTTTGGCTTTATATAATACTGCACAGAAAAATCTCATGTCAAAAATATTGTGCTAAAATATACAAACACTTGCGTTTAAAATGCTGAAAATGTATTAAAAGTTTTCCACTAGACAGTTAAATTGTGAACATATGTCAAACAGGGTAGAATATAAACCGAGCGCCGGGGTTCTGCCGTCAGCAGGTAGTGACATGTGCGGTGTCACCCGACCTCGCGGCTTCTGATAACACATTTTCCACACTGGTTAGTGCAACTGCTTGAAGCGACACCTGCCCGCTTTTTACTACAAATCTGCTACAAGTACGCACTTAACCTGGCGCGCGCCTTTGTACTTTTTGTAATAACATGTGCTCCTAAGATATGATGCACGCGCTGCCACTTGAAACTCCCGGCGGTTTATATGCAATTTTCTAAATGTATGAACACCTCCGGAATACAAGACGCATTTTAATATCATGTTATGTGGGGTTGCAAAGCCGCGCTGCGCTATCCTTGTAGATATAAAAGTAGGGTGTGCGGAACTCATGTCTGATAGACATGAGTTTCGCACACCCCGGTGTCGCTGTAACATTTCCCTAGTTGTGTGTTCGCCTAGTTTTCAACTCGGCTTAGCCCGACGGTATAGCTATTCTGAAATTTCAGCAACACATATGCAAATGTCAGCTCTCGACAGTGATTGTACGAGTGGCACGGGAAAATTCATGTATTTACATTAAATTTCACCGAAATTGAATCTCAACTTGGTAGTTTATACGAGCACAGAATGTCACACGCTCGCTCAATATTTACGATTTTCAATCGCATCTGTCGCACTGAAAACTGCATGAATTGTTTAGGGTGCGGTGTTAAACTACAAACCATTTAGCATTTTTACTCGTAACTCAAAATCGTAAATTCATAGAGGTATAAATTTAAAACGGTAAAATTTTCATTTTAAAACCATTAGTAATCGTATATGATCATTGTAGGGATTCATAGTGGAACTTTTAAAATAGGTCTCTATCAATCTCGCACTCTCACTAATTGCGCGTTAGTCGAAACAAAACGAAACATTGTTCGGCGAAAGGCTTTATCGTAAAGTTATCGCAATGGTGCTCTGAGAGCGAGACGTGTGGTACGGAACTCAATCAGTACACGATCGTGCGTGCTTTCCTCCACTTTTTGCTTCTCTTTGGTATCGTTTTTAATCAGAGCTGGCCGGTTATTGCCGCTGTTATTGAAACGTTACGGCTCGCTTTAGCGGATTAACTAATCGAATGATTGTTTACCTCGGCCATTGGTTCGCGTCGCCGCCACCGCCGCTCGCGTATAATGAATGTAGCCTACATTAATTACAGTTTTAGTGCCACTTTTATAGCTTTGCCTTTTATCGCTTTGTGTGAGATTACGTGTACTTATTACTTCTTTTCATTTTGCATGACTCAATACAGCTTCTTTATCGCATTTTGACTTTAAGTGCGCACTTATAAAATAATCATCGTGTGTTGAGATGGGCAATTAATGATGCATCTTAATTGTTTCCGTTTGAATTCCTCGCATTAAACTAATCAATGTTTTGCTTTATTCGAGTGTCATTACTTGTGTTGAGAACAGTTTAGATGATAGCAATATCCCTGAGTTAATTGTATTACCAACAAGTAGGACAAACTCCTCATTTACCATCTACAAGTTGGCTAGGAAAGGCCATAAATTGGCAAACGTAGATCGATCGCTGCGCCCGCGCACAAATCAAGCCGCACGTCAAAACAATGGAGGCCACAGCTGCGGGGGCGATCGTGCAGCCACCCGCCGGTTATCAAAACCTAGTTATTTATATCATCCGACATACTGCCGTGGAAATCTGCTTCAGGATCACTAGTTTATTGGTTGATTACAACAAATGTTTAGAGCAGAATGGTTTGCTTTGGTCCAAATTCAATTGTACTGTTTTTTATTGTATATTAAGTATAAGTAAGTATAAAGTAACATCCGAATTGTAAGTAAGAAGCAGCGAAAAGAAAGAAAATACAAAAATGCCTAAACAAAAAATTCAATCAAATTGAATTTTTAACCACACAAGCCTTTATTAACGTAAACCCTTTTCTAATCAACCAATAAACTATTTATATACTCGATCAGATGACGGATTTTAGGGCTCTAGAATAAAAATCCACTTACTCGTTTCACACTTAAGCTTTTTTCGCTTGTCCCATAAAGTAATAATGACAGCTACTTCCTGCTCCAATTTAGCGATAGATACTTCATAACCACTATAATAATGCATTAGTCGAGATCACGATTGACTTTGAAAAAACTAATACAAGTGCTGAGAGACTGTAATGTTGCCGATTTATTGATGAATGCGCTATTTTATGGTTTAATATTCGGTAGGGATATTTACAACCGAGTAGTTCAACCGTTGAACTGATTTAATTTAGTTCTGGTCGACTACTTGCACGGTCATATTTTTCGAGATGATGAACCACTGACATTCGTATTAGATATCGATGAACCTGTTCCTATAGTGTTAAAAAAACATGAATGAATGTTGTGAGCGTTTTTGTTAACTTGTCACTGCGTTTCCGGCGGTCGCACGGCGCGGCGCGTGGAGAATCGCCGTACGCGTCGGATCGTACCGGCCACCGGCCACCGGCCACCGCACCGCGCCGCCGACACGCTTCAGCGGCCATTACTGATTGAAAAACGAACTCGATGCGATGGCCAGCTCTCCATGGTTCCAATTTAGAATCTAAATTGTGTATTCCTGATTATAAATATAATTCCAAATGTACAGGCCTTACACAGACTGTATAGACGTTACGCCAATTCAGCATTTACGCATTCATGACAACTGAATTTTTGGAATGATGCGCTTTCCATAAATATTGTATAATCAATATAATCTCCCTATTTTAAAAATTAGAAAACTTATAATACCTTATTTAGTTAAAAATAACAACATCTTCAGAAAAAAATCAGGATGGAAACAATGAAACATTTTTTTGTTATGTTTGAAAATTTATTGGATTCAAGTAAGTGGTCAAAGAGGAGGAAACTCACCTCACGTACTTGGTAAGCGGCTGGGTAGTGCCGTTGTCGTCGTGCTGGACTTGTCAAATCATGAGGAATTCGAATTCCACTCCATTCAACAATCTGCTGAATGTAATGTGACGTTTTATATATTTACGTTGTGTAGTAATTGTTCAAATTTTATTTGAATCACATACTTTTTATATTCAAATTTCTCATTATGTGGAATTATAACACACGTTCCGACTTCTTGGGTAGTCGATATCAATAGAGTGGTTACTATTGCCTTCTCCAATTTAGAAACTAGCTCATAAATCACTAACTAGAGTTCGAATTAGTTTCCTCACAATGTTTTCCTTCACCAGAAGCTGGTGAAGTTAAGTTGGTCTGCTAAAACTACAAACTGTATACGTGAGTCAGATTGGTAAGACCCGTTTGTAAACAGAAAAGTATCAGGTTCGAATCCTGAGCCTGGTATATTTCGATTCACAGAAGCCTATCAGCCTGAAACAGTTAGTCTTAACCACTTTACCACCACTGCTTCAATAACAAAATATCTCGTTGAAATCGAACAATTTAAGTTTGGTTTCTATTGAAGTTTCCTACTTCCTCAATCATTTATTTATAACCAATGATTGACAAAGAAGATAAAGCTTTAGTGTATTAGGATTATTCTTGACCATAATATATATACTGTCTATCTTGATAGACCTCTTCCGTATTAGTTCATTACTTAAAGTATTTAGTGTTTCGCTTGTGTTAGCGTTACGACCAATTTGGTTTCTGATCAATCTCTTTATTTCATGGCTATTATGTTTTCGTAGCACACAATTCTGTTATTAATGACTTTTTGCCTTGATGATGCTGTCATTGCTAAGTTTTCCTTCCTTTATGAAAAGTTATTGACTCGTTTTACAAAAAATCGTCTCAATAACTCTTCTTCAGAGTTATTACTGTGGTTATTACTAACACTGTTGTTAGATTATAATTAAGTCTTTCACATTACTTTTAAAACAACCGCCATCTAACGGTAACAGTAATAGTTAATATATTTTAAGCTAAACTATGTTTGTCACTATCGTATATTTTAGCTTAGAGTACCTATGCTTATTTTTTAAATAAATAACAGGGTAAGCATACGTCATCATGTCTACATTCACTATAAGAACGTCAGCACGTGTATGAGTACTAAGTACCTTATGTGAGTCTCTTCTGCGCATAATTTAAAAAAACACTAGCAGAATTTGAATCTTGAATATATAAGTATGATTCACAGGCGAGCATCTTAACAGGTGTATGACCATATTCGTAGTCGTATATCAAAAAGATTCACTAAAATATACAAAAGCAAATGCGGGTTAAACAACGTTCACGTAGAGTACTTATCTCGGAGTTTATTCGCCGGGGAGATGAAATAAGCAGAAGGCGATGCAACAGGTAGAGGTCCAATTAGAGAGGCCGCACTTGAGTGGTCGACGCGGCGCGACATCGAGCTTTGACGGCCTTCCACAAAAACGCGGCCGTTTCTCTGCCGCGGCAACACTAGCATTTTTTGCGGCGCTCACTTGTCGCGCTTCACTTTGACTTTCACGATCCTCAGCATTTACTCCACAAAAATACAACACGTGAAACTGAACATGAACTGAACTGAACATTTTTTGTATGACACAAGTGTCATTTTGCAGCTTCTGGGTTCGGATAATTTTACTAATATATATGACAGGTAAATGCACGAAAAGATTTACTACTCGGAAATTATCGATTATATAACTTTTTTTACTTACCATTCCAATATAATCGGAGGCATTCGAGAGCTATAAATCAGTCGCGTCCTCCGGCTTCTCGCGACAATTTCGGGAAGAGCAAGTTTAATTCTTAATTATGGTCTTGGTCGCCGTATCGTATTTATTTTACTTTGTAAAATTATCCCTGGAGCGGCGCGGCAATAAATTCGCTCACGCGATCAATAATTGAGACATTAATGTGTATGAGGGATGTTCTAAATCCGACCGCTCTTGAGCGATTGTTGTAAGCCCCTTACGATATTAGCGGGTTTGTTCTTCTTACTGTTAAAAGTATTTGAATAAATATGTGAACGTTGTTTGTAATATGTGCGATCACTCAAACTCTTGCGGAAAATACATATATAAATTGCAGCATATACTATGCCACATATCGGTGCATCGATGCAATTACTCACAATTACCATCGGGTTTTGTTGAAAAATACTACCGATTTCCCAAATTAAATAGCTTATTGTTTGCACAGGCGGATGTTTTGGTGGCGTTCCTATCTCGGAATTTTAATTCACAATTTGTTCCTCAATTTTCGGGGAATGCGAGCCGTAATGGGAAGGCATGCGACGGAGCAGTCGCACGCTGTCCTCACCAGCGATCTGCTTATAATCTGGAGTTGTATCTGGATTACGTAAACCAGCGTTTACGTAATCCAGATACAACTCCAGATTTCCTCCAGACATTTCCTATACATTAAAAATCTTAATAATTAACAAATCCAGTCTGCATTGCTGTGCTGCATTTCTTTCATTTCCTGACATATGACGAGGCTCAGTTTGGCCTTTTTATGTTATCATATCACAAATTAGTACATAATTATACCGATTAAAAACAATAACAATTTAGTTACCAGCGTAATAACATGCCATCTTGTGTTTGTCGCTATTTAGCTAGTTATTTGTAGAATGTTTCTATGTTTTATTATGTTGCATTCCACAGGGGCTTGTATTCCCGTTCATAATCCTACCTAGTGTAAATGTTCATTGACTTCAAAGTCCAGTTAACCAGGCGGATGCTCGTATGATGCAGTTTTAATGACATAATCCAGATACCGCTGACTCGATTAACCCGAGCTACTGAGCTCTCACTAAACACCTACCCTGGCTTCATGTACACTCGTTCAACCAAGCACCAATCTACTGCCGTGTTACTTATCATTATCCTTTACCGCTGAAATAACCCTTCTTATTTTTTGCCATATTATCTCTTTGATCATTTCCTTTGATCACTTATTTAATCTCATGCCGCTCAATATCGTTCATTGCCCAATAAATACACTGTACACTGAATCGCTTTTAACATTCAAAATGCTATAAAGGTTAACTACTTGATAATCGCAGTCTGCTAAATCTGAATGATGATTATAACCACGGTCTATTTAACATTTCACATAATTATGAAGAGAAGACGCGGGCGGCGCGCGGCGGCGGCTGTGACTGGGTTTCTGAAGCTCATCAGATAAGTGTGCGTGACTTCACACACTGCCCGCTACGTTTGCGCTATACTTTTTATTACGTGGCTGTGCTGATAACGTACCATTTACAATCTTTCAACTATTCGTTATATTACGCGAGAACGAAGCGTTTTAGTGTACCGTTCTAATAAAATTAGATATTTTCCTTCTTCAGTAGCTGCATAAAGAAACACTATTAATTTAAATAGGACAAGTTTTATATCTATAATAATTTAAGATTTTTATTTTATAGTTGTTAGATTTACTATCCGCTCCGGTGAATTTATATGTTGTTCTAGTGATTTGCATATTATATGATCCGAATAAAACTTATCTTCTTTTTGTACACGAAACTGACGGGTTATTACTTCGCGATATGAATGTCAGTCGGCCGGCAGATATCTCAATTGGTGACGCGGCATTTCGATTAAGTCTCTCATATTTTGTGGACGTGATACTTTAATCTTTAATGCGGTAATTAATAAAACGTCGGATCTGACGTGTGTTTAACTGTCGCCCCGCCCATAGTGGGATGCGATAAACTGGGCTTTAAGCGCGTTTTACTCTAGTGATTATTATCGACATTGCCTTCCACCAGGGGTTTCACTCTATAGTTTAGGTATAATAGGACACCTTGTGCCCTCACAAGGGACAAACGACAACTAGGTACCATTTGTATTTATGTTATCTGTGAGTTGCACCCCAAAGGGCTGATAGTGATACCGAATTCGAACTTCCAACCAGCAGCGAAATTATCACTGGAGTATAGAAACTTTTCATAATACGTGGGACCATATGGATCAAATATGAACGCTTTTATTTGGTAAAAGATTCTATTCGATTATATTTTGTGTAACAGCCTTAAGATATAGATAAAATATACTTGGTTTTTGTTCGAGAGCGTGAACTTTCTGTACTGCAATATTACTTATTCTGTGGATCCAGATATAGTGAATGCCATTGAAATGAGTGTGTTAACGAGGCAGACCGAGTGAGGCGTCGTGCATGACCTCGGGATCAAACGCGTGCCTCGCGCTCGCCTTGACTGACAAATGTAGGCGACAAATCCGATCTGGGCGAGGCTTAATATACTCCGGTATTCTGAAAACGTACTCGCCAATCACCATTCTCATATTTCTTGTCATATAGACGTAGATAAAGTAGCAGTCAAGTTGTGGACTGAATTTAAGTATAATAGTAAAAATAAATATTAATCAATTATTTTCTTAATACAGTGAATTACGAAAATTATTGGTTAATATATTTTTTTACATATTTTTCAAAATTTTTGATTACGACTACAACAATAAGAGTTGTTCTTTGCGGGCTGTAAATTTCTGTTAATTTATGTGTTGATGTTGAATTGTGGACTGTTAATGGTCAGATTTCACGGTGCACACGTAATAGTCGTACTGCCTTACTTCCAATACGGTCGACCGTAATTGCCCTCTCGAACGAATCGTTTATCATATTAGAAGATTGAAATTGCTCCGAGCGATAATTTATTGCATTCTAATTAAGGCTTTTTGTTACATAAATATGTTACAAGTCGAATTTTGCATCTAATTATGCCAATGCTTAAATGTTTACGTTTATGGTATTTTAATTAACTATGATAAACGTGATTGAACAGATGTGATTCACCACGAAATGACGGTAATTACAAAATTAGTGGCCTGAACTTATTTATAGGTTCGCTCGTTGATTAAACGCTATTTATGTAAATAACCATAGGTATTGTTTTGTGTGCGTGTCGTTTAATTATATACATAACTCAAGTGACGGAAACTGTCCGTAGTAGGTTGTAAGTGGGGTATAAAGAATTTCTTTTCATTAAGTTAACATTAACAAGGCATGTTGTGCGGTGTCCGAGCCGGGCGATGAAACCGTAGGCACTACACAATAAATCAACGCGCTAAGACTGTATTTCTTTCGTAATCAGCTCATATCGGTTCTCGCGGTTGTATCAAAATATAAATCATACAGAACAAGAACTTTACTAACATTTGGTAGTCGGCAGTACACTTAGTTTAAAGTAATTTTTTGACGTCAATAAATGATGTAAGTATATCATTCTAAGTTGAATAAAAAATAATAATTAGAATTTGAGCGTTTTCATAAAATGTTTTAACATTTCAATGCCAATTTTTTGTCAATTATTGACATGTAATTGGTGGTGCCAAACGTTTTATATTACTCATAATAGCAATGTCTAATAAGTATTTTTAATCTAGCATACTATTTAAATTGTTACACACTAATTTAATTTCGGTAAATTCGATTTAGGTATACCTAATATGAATTTGTAGAGAAAATTTTAAAACGAAACGAAACTTGTAAAATTTTGAAAATTACAATTCTCGCGCACAAATATGTCCACAATTAAGAATTTTCCAAAAATAAGAAAACTACCTTAGGCCAATTAGGCCGTTGTAGCTTAAGTGGCTTAAGATATTTTTCATCTGCAACGTGCGGGTTTTGCGGGCGTCCATAGGCATTGAAAAGAAAAAGAGTTTTCCTTCTGTATTATCACTATTGTAGATTTGCCGCCTAATTATTGTCGACGTTTATGATCAGCCTAACGAGTTTCCACTTGTAGCCAATCACGATTTTACGGCTTGCATTGGAGTTTATAATTATTAAATATTTTAAAAATTCACTCGATACAATGTGAATTTAACAAAGTTACCGTAAAGTTAACTACCGTTATCGCCGCTTTTAAATCAACTTGGATGCCACGTAGTTTATTTTACAATAATATTACATTTTACTGCCTTTCTTTCGTTTTTATTTGAATTTAAATATGAATTGTGTGGGTGTTTCTAATTGCACTGTATTTATATACCATGATATTTCAAAAAATTACTTGTTAAGATCAGTTTGTTTTAGTAAATCTAAATTTTATTTAATTACTGTTGGTCTGTAATAAATATTTTACCTTATTTGAAATAAAAATGCTACCTATTTGGTTTGTTCTAACAACGGCCATTTTCATCACAGCTGTATTAAACTTGTGGTATTATTTGCGAAATACAATTTGTTGAAATAGATAAATATAAAATCCGGTTCAGTAAGACAGACCAAACTAAAATTATATGAGAACTATTACTGCAATAAATGTACAAGATATTCGTCTTGTCTGATTCTTATCAAACAAAAAATAGAACAAGTCTGCTACTGGGCGCTTTATGACTGAGATAACACAAAATAAACCGTTGTGAATTCCTTTCAAAATGTGACAGTTAACCATTCAATATCTAGTTCTGCTTTTAATCGATAACCTGCATAGATTAATGGATGTATTCATAGAGTTAAGTAAACCTTAAGATTCCGATCAAATTATTTGCATAAAACAAACTTGATAATGAAAAATCCCAATAAGACTGTATTTACCTCAATAGAAATGCTGCTGTATATGCGATCTTATCTAAACGGAATTTGGGTTACTCTTGTTCACGTCGGCGAGTGTATGTTTTATGTTTAGGAATCTGACTCTCTTATCTGAGATATTAACATATTGATTATGCTTCCCATATTGATGTGCGGCGGGACCGAGTTCAAACTGTCACTCTTGGGTTTGTGAGCGTGGACTAGTTTGGGCTAGTTAAAACCGGCCAGTGCTGCGCCCTCGCATGTCCAATAAAAATAAATTATAACACCGTAAATATCCCTTTATAGCACTTCTTACCAACATAGCCCGTAGGCTGTATACAGTCGCATTAACCATCCTCAGATTTTATTGTAAATTATTTGATCGTGAAATTCACGTTTAATTTTATGATATCTTCGAATTAATTTAGTTTTCTAAAATAATGCCCTTTTAAAATATGCTGATAGTTCTATTTTAGTGGTCGTTAACTTAGATGATATAAAACAGTAGTAACTAATAAGTTTTCATGTTGTGATTTACAACTATTAGAATCGACCAAAATGATTATATCTTCGAATTTAATTAATGAAAGTATTAAAGTTAACCGGTGATTCGAAATTAGTTCGGTTGTCCGTCATGACATCACTGATTTAACAGACTATAAATGTACTGGTGTTAGTGTAACGAGTACAACACTAGTGGTGCGGCGACTCGGTTTCTCACATCAAGTCTATCGTATTATCTCTGGATCAGAGCAACTGAGATGCTGTAGATGATAATGGTACAAAATAAGGATGGCACAAATACGAAATCAATGCCTCATAATTTGTACTAAATGTTCATGTCATATTCGGTGTCGGACAAAACGAACCCAGCCACCTAATTTACAAGCACAGGTCGATGGAATTCAAGATCAACACAAGGATCAAGGATCTAATTATTATAATATTCTCCAACTATTTCTGTTACAAGTAGTAGAAAGTGTCCTACAATTTGTTCAGATTCTATCTAATCCATCCATAATTCGTCCAAAATAGATAGCTTGTTATTAGCAGCATTTCTCTCAGCTGGGTTGTATATTTTTTATTAGTTGTATATTTGCAATGAAAATTATCTTTTTTTTACTTTTTGGATAATTGGTTCCAACAGGACAGGTAACAGGAGCTTCCAAGTAATAACAATAGAACAATATGAGTATTCATCTGCATTCTCTTTATTTTGTGCATATATCTTGTTGGTTACCAAGGTGTCTGGATATTAGGAGCGTAAGCAATTTGTCAAGTTCGATGTACGTTTCTTTAACGGTATCTCTGCTTTCGTGATGAATATACTATTTATTGATACACTTCACCATATGATTCTCTATCTAGATAAATTAGTATTATTATTTTGTTACAATACCTTTTATGATAATATATTAATATAAAGATATTTTAGGGCTGTAATGAAAAGTAAGATGTAAAACGAATACCTATGAACATGTAAATTAAACACAAAACAAATTTTCAAATTTTATAATAAACTAGCTATTGCCCGCGACTTCTCACGCGTGTATTTCAGTTCTTAATAGGAATCGAAGTAAAATTTCAGTTATTCTTTTATCGCGTATTCTATGATTGGTACAATGAACATAAAACAAATTTTCAAATTTTATAATAAATTTTACCAATCATCACAGTCCTTTATCATGTTTGTTTTGCTAAATTCTGAAACGTAAGAGTATATTGAGTTACAATGTTCATACCGTTGTTTAATTACATGACAATGACATTAGAATCCAGCGGTAATTAATTGTGCGACCTAGTAGGTTTGTATGTGCATTCACTGTCTTAACTGTAATTGGCAAACCTTATGCGCCCGCCCGCACAATGTCACATTCATCTTAATTAGTATCGAAAAGTAATCTCAGAAATATATTACGGCCGTACATTTTTTATTTATTTGCCAATTTGCCTGGCGTTATTCATTATTTCATTCGAAAACGAACGGCGAGCCGTTGGTGTGCAACGTTTGACAATTTATGAAGCAATCAGTGTTTCTTTTCCCGTGTTTATTTGGAGAGAAATATTTATTTATCTCGAAGATGGCGCTGGAAATTGTTTCGGAGGTTGCTTAATATTCATTGATCTCGTCTCACGATTTGTTTACGTCTGCGAGCGTAGGCGCCGAGTGTGTTCAAATTAAAAGGCACCTTGGACTTGCAGCGGACACAACTATGCCAAAATGTCCAGATTACAGAAATTCTTTAGAGTATGCACAAGTTCTATCATATGTGTTCGCACATTGCCAAGTTTTGACTTTTCGACGATTTAAGATTAAAATATTTATTTGCCAACTAAGTATGAATTACTTCATTTCAAATGGGAGTCTAAAAATAATTGACATTAAACTGTGATTACTTTGACATTTGTCGATGTCTTGCGAACATATAATTGTAATATTAAATTAAATATATCATTCAGTATGCTTTCAGTATCTAAAATTCCGATAGCATTTTCCACTCTTATATTCTAGGCCAATTCATGCCAGCTATTTCCTAGACTTCCAGGCTTTGCTTTCGCAGGATTAGATATGTAATCTTCTTAATTCTGTCAGTAGCCAATATATTTCAAGTTCGTTAGCGCTGGGCCTTTGTAATTATGAGGTATAACTTACGTTCTGTCATTATTCTGTGTGCGACCGGTGCGGTGTGAGCGAGTGACCGGTTTGCTTCCCCGCGGCTTCACGAGGTGTGAACGCGGTTCACTGAGCGTCTCCGGATGAATGCTCTGAGACAATCTTAAACGATTGGTTTACTAATCGGCCAGACTAGGTGATTGTAGATACGGCTTCTTCGAATAAAACAATGATGAACTTACGATTTCCTGTGAAAGTTGCATGCAATGTTGTTTTTCCATATAGTATGTAAATGCCTTCGTAAAGGGTTCCAATACAACAGGTCTACGAAAACTCACAAATGTGCTTGTCGTTTTCTTTATTTTATCGACACAATTGATAATGGAAATCTCCGTCTTCAAAGTCTTAACTTATTACATTGCTTTATGTTAACATCTAAGGCGATAGCTGAAGAACAAGATTAAGCTAAAATACCTTACGGAGTAATATTAATCTGTTATAAAGCAAATTTGAAGACACGGATGTTACTGTTCTTTGAAGTCAAGTTCAAACATAACTTCAGGACGTGTACGTAAACAATGTGTCTGCAGGATGTATACTTAAAGGAAACTCCGAAACACATTTAATTTATTGTATGGTTTGTTCCAGGAGCTTTTGTTATGTTAAATTACTGATAAAAATAATATTAGATACTCAAATGGTTTTTTCACTTCTCGTGCTCGTTAGTTTAACATTATGGTTGGATGTAAGCGTTGTATGTACAGTCAACAACACATCAAGTTACCGTAATGGCGGCGAGTTTGCGATGAATTTGGGTAGGTTGATGTGCGGTTTACTGTACCTAAAGTTAAGCTCTGAGAATAAAATAAAATCGTCGTCTATTAATTTATTTTATTGTTGAAGAGCGTAAAATGAATTTCATATAAAAATAAAATAATAAGCTTCTAGTGGCCACAAATGTAACAGGTCAATTTAATAAGCGCGTGCCTACATCTACGAATATTGGAATGGTTATTTAAAATATTGTTGTCAATTTCCTTACAATCGAAGTGGAAAGCAGAGTATATACCTCGACAGCAAAGCGACATTTCACCCTCAAGTAACTATCGACTTCGCCTATGGCTAGGGTGGATAGTTACACCTCGGATAAAATATTTCGTTTTACTATTTTGGTGTATAATCTACTATTTCATGAGAGCAAAATACCGGATATATTTTTCTCCAATATATGTTTACTATGGTATACCAGAACTTACTATGGAGAGAGATGAGTGGAAAAATAAGGGGGAGGCCTTTGCCCACCACAACACCTACAGGCTAAATAAAATATATCATAGTATTTACGTATGTACATATTTATTGAAAACAGTAAACCAATGAAATGTAACCATTTTGAATTCGGGATACCCTCAGATAATTGTGTTAACGCATGCTTTGTATTTAGGCACGGATGTTTCGGGAAGGCTTTCGTTGGATGCTGTCAAATATTATCACCGATTCATACATGGGTGGCTACCGCCGTGAAATTTATAATTTCGTATCGTATCGCGTTTCACTTGATTATGTCCGGCTTATTGAAGCAAATCGTATCCAAAACACTGTCTGTAGTGTGAATAATATTTTGATTGTTACCAATGTATTATTTTGTATTGACTCTTCACCTTCGATTTATTCTTTTACATCAAGAATTCGAAATCCTATTATATGATTTAATAAAGCCTCTACGGTTTGACCGGAACGGAACAAAAATTACAATTGAACTTTCCTCCTGTTAGGAATCAGATGTGTTCAGAATAAAATTTAATATTTCGATCTTGATTCCGAAAGAATTCAAATTAATTTAAATTACTCGAGACAAGTAAATGCAAAAGTATCGTGGAAGAAGGCGAACTAATTAAAAGTTTGCTTCTGTACTAATAATTCGTTTGACTGTCAAAGTTTTGCGTCGTTAATTTTAATTAAAGAAACGCGGGGCTGAGTTTGTAACAATATTAAAGCATTGAGATTGGTGATCCACTAAACTTCGACATTCTGTTCGCGGATGACCATCCATTCGTTTTAATTAACCCTTCTGTGGGCTGATCTGGCTTGCTATTACGAAAGTTTCCGGTTTTTTCCGCAAGGGTCGCGACTGAGCGATAAATCAATTATGAGTGGAAGTTTCACCGCTTCCACTGTACTGGCTTTGTGCTCGACCCACTTTGAAATTAACTTCTTTATTGTGATATCAAAAATATATAGGAACAATTAACAGAGATTCAGTCGAATTCAAAGTATGTTTCCATTTTTTATGTGATACTGAGCGAAATTTAATTTTACAATACCATTAAACAGACCGATCTGAACAGAAAAATATTCCACTGTACTGGCTTTGTGCTCGACCCACCCATATCCCAGGCCTCACCATTATCATATAGTCAATTTCGGACTACTCATGTGTGCAACAGCCATATACTCCATAGCCATGCCTCTCAGTCACAAATTTGCTTCAATTAAAATAGTTGTAAGTATAGTTAACAATTGATCAATTCAATTCAAGTAAAAAAGAATTATAAGAAAGCTAACTAACTTCACCTATCATATGTTTTCATTAACGTCCTGACAGTACCGGTCAGGAATTCGAAGCAGAATGCCGGGATTAATTCGCAGTGGATCGGGTACATTTTGTCTATACTAAGATAAGAATGGGATTCCGCACGGTTTTCGGCCGGAATGCTCCCAGAAATTTCTTATATTAACCTCCGCGACTAACGTTTTGCAATTTTTTTCTTCGTGTTATATTATAATAGACGTGCCTCTTGTCGCTATTCGATTCTTAAATTGGATTTCAGCTTTTTTTGTTATTTGCCACTCTATTTCGTGGTAAAAAATTTCATTCCGTTTCGTTTTCTCAAAAATATTCTTTGTTCGTCATCCCTCATAGCTATCCATCGTGTGCGATTTATCTAATAAGATGTTGAACTGTTCTATATTCTACACAGTCACAACGTTGATTTGTCCATTTTGCGGGCGTCCTAATTCTGTGCATGCCATCCTCTGTCTACGTATTAATCTTGGCGGTTTCTGTGCGTCTTTGATTAAGGCTCGCCGTGATGTATTTCTTGCGCGCTAACCTAATGGAAAGACATACGTCAAGTGTCCACCTTATTGGCTAGCGGATTGGCTTAATGGTGCCAATGGCTTGCCCACAGTAAATTTCGTCACCCTTCTGCGTCTTATATTTTCTCATCGACACATACCCCGTAACATTCGTTCCACTTAACATATTTCCTTCTTCACAACTTGAATTTACAATAGAAATTAAATGGTTGACTCCGAACCATTTATCAAAATCACAATGCATGCTCTATCTCTATAATATACGGCCATTTGCATGCAAATATTACGATATGAACGTGTAAGGCGACTTCGGCTCGTTTTTCTTAATCTCAGGGTCGATAATAGCTCCGCGGGTTATCTTTAAATAGGCAATGCTAGACAGATCATTTTGGATTATCATAATTATTATCTTAACTCGTCGATGCTCACGGTAATCTTCGTTTAAATTTCACTTACTTATCATTATTTGTTAGCTTAAGTTTTATTCGTATCACTAGTGTAATATTTAATATTTTGTCGGCGTATTTTGTTCGACTAATTTTTAGCTAAATCTATGTTAAGATATAGATATCTATCGTAGTATGATTAATAGCTGTATCGTTTTGTTAACTAGCTAACGGTCTAGAAGGCTTCGTTTTACCCAATACATCAATGAGACGTCACTTTTTGTATGCCGCCCGTTCGAACATGGAGGCAAGGCAAGGTTTGGCATGTTGTTCCAGCGCATGTCAGCGACGGTACTAAGCTAACGTGTGTCATAGTTCACTATTTTAACAACTATTTATCATGTCGCTTAACCGTCTTGTAGTTTTTGTCGACAAATAGTGTTGGCTCATACCAACAACACAACACCGTTAAATTTGATCGCAGTGTGTACAACGTGTAATATTCTTTTTTTTAAGAGAAGGGAAATGTGTTGTTTCTATATTAATTCAGTATACATATTATTCTATGTATTTATATGCCATAAACAGAAATTGTTCATATTAAGTTAAAATGTAAGCTTATTTATTTACTTATAATCGCTAATAAGTAAATATATAAACTAAATTCTTCTTCTGCAGCTTTAATTTCCATATCGGGCCTCCAATCTTGGCGATTTCTTACCAAAATTTTTTCATGTCCTTCAACATTCATGACTGTCAATTTATTTTATAGTTGCTGATGATCCATATTTAGTAAAATTTAAGAGTTTTCTGTTTTTATTGCCGTCTTAATTATCTGTCTAAACGGTCTCCGTTCTGGCTAGATCCTCATTAAGGCTTATTAATATTGGGATTGTTAGATTTACGTTTGTAACTATACCGAATAATTTATTAATTAATTGTAATGCGATAATGTATTCAAATCTCACATGGTGAGAGTTTTTTACCGAAATCAAAATGTGCAATCATTTAATCTAACGTCCATCGATGAGTTCCTCGAAGCTCATCTTTTAGCAACTAAAAATGCGCACCAAGGAATAGTTAAGATGTCAACTATCACAAAGGGATATTGATAAAAGATGTCAACTATCACAAAGGGATATTGATAAGGATGATTAGTTTTTTTAAAGTTGGAATTTGTTTTTAAAAAGAGAGTCGAATTTTCTACACAGTGGTGTTGAGGCCATTACCTCGTTCAATGCTTCGGCAACATAGACTTCTTAAACGTCATGGGGCTTCTGGCAATCTGAATGAAGGTCACAGGGACCTGGCATCTTTCGCAATGCGTTCGTGCGTGCAAACACATCGGATTTCCGTCTCGCGAGTACAACACCCTGGGGCACGAAATGTGTGCTGTACATAGCATGGGAGGCAGATTTAGAACGGCTCTGCCTCGGGTACCGTCTTACTGCGTAGAAACGGACTCCCTGTCTGTAGGGTGGGCGACCCGTTCTATATAGTCAGCGAACGAAAAAACTTCGTAAGCGCGATTTAGAATTTACTACTAGATATATCGTTTGTCTGTTTATGAATCTATCTTTTGAAAAAAAATCTTTTTGTGTATTAATATTATAATTTTGTTATTGGCAAAATATTGGAAAATTTGCTATATAACACTTAAAAAAGCTATAGTTTCTCTCATCATCTCTGGATATCTGCATAGTGGTGCCATCTATTGAGTTAACAGGAAAACTTTTTTAGGTTTAATTTTTATTATTATTTTTATGTAACATTTTGTACTTTCTAGTTTTGAATGATTTTTGAAATAAACTTATAAAATATTATGATTTTTATTCCTATCCCTCGGGAGTAGTGGTTTTGGGATAATAATGTACTTTTTAAAAGTAATGTATTTTGCGGAGAGCGGTGGAAACGATTACATTAAATATATACTCCGGTTTATCTGAAGATAGTTACTACATCTTAGGCCCCTTCGTAATAGTCTCTAAGGAATAGATGCAGCTTTAAAATGAGGATAAATAGAGTAATTTTACATTCACTAGGTCCGGAACTTAGCTTGTCGGTGTGAAAGAATGGCCGGTAGCGACTCCTCATTATATAGAATGAATTGCCGAAGAGCATAATGGCTAGCCGCGGCGTGCATGGCAAATTATATGCCAGCCGATGTCATTGTGATAAATAATTCACCCGGCGTCGCTCGTCTCGGCTTGTTCCACTCTGCTCCAGTCCAAAAACCATTGTCCTTATATGGAGACGAAATCGAAAGGCGGGATGACATGTAAAAACATTATGATAACATTTTAAACATCTTTAGAAAGTCTTTTGAATTGAGTGAACGTTGCGTTTAAATGTACTATAATTAATTTATTCGTTGTATGATACTAGTTATAAATGTGAAATTTAAAATGTTTGCTGTTTAATCCGTAATTTATTAATATTTTGAAGTTATTAATGATCTTTTAAATATTTTTGCATCCAAAGTTTGAAATCTCCTATTGGCATTATCAAGATAGAAATTGTTACGTTAAAATTACTACATTCTGTATTTTTACAAATTTTGAGTGCAAAACTGAGTGGATCATTCTAGTCTAGTCCTAACTGAAAAGGTGAACTTTTTTAACTTGCCTAACTGGCTGTCAGTTATTGCGCCGACTACTTAAGGTAAGTACAACTGAGTTTAATAATACGCTCACTGAATATATTAATTATGTTTTGATTTTTTATACTGATGTATCAACTTTGAAGAGATAAGCGGTGACTGTTTTATGATTAACTTTTTCGATAAAACATTGCATTGTTTAGTAATGAGTATATATTGAGACATGTATAAAAAAATACTATATATGCGTTGAGAATTGTAGGAGTTACGAGTTGGCCAGGGGGAGATGCCGAAGGGCACGCGGCCTTTACTCAGCTGTGGGACACAAAAGCAAATAAAAAATGTACATTGAATTAAGTAAAATATGAGGTTTCGTTGTATTCATATAAAGGCGAAAGTAAGTTTGTATGTTACATCTTCACGCTCTATCCACTCAACTAATCTTCTGGAAATTTTGCATACATGTAGTTTGAAGTATAGAAAATGACATAGGGTAGATTAGATGGGTACCTTAGATCCTGGAAAAATAACCGATTCGTGGGAATATTATATACATAACAATGTTCATCGAAGTTTCAATGAAATTGATTTTTTTTTATTTTAATGTTTTATTGTCCGTTAGCATCTTTTGTCTTTAAGGTTTGTGTTTTCATCGACATCTTATTTTTCACTAAAATCTTGAATTTTCAATTAAGAATATATTGACTTCAATTCTTGGTAATGAAACTAAAAAAAACTACAGATTTTTCGACCTGTACTGCGATACAGTATGGTTTTAGAATAGATTTTAGCCACTCAGATTGTGTTCTCTCAGTGTAAGTAGATGGTAATCTTTACTGTCCTCCCAAAGCTAAACTGCATGCACTTAAATGTTTAAGTATGATATAGACTTCGCGTGCCCATTAGGCGGTTATTTTTAGAGATAACTGTTTTAGTTTTTTTAGAGTGGGTTGTACCAGGTACCTGACGTTTCGACTTTAACTTGCGCAGAAAGATGGAAAGTATGCCATATTGTCTGAAGGTTAAAGTTAACGTCAAAATTGACTGGTACAACTCACCCTTAAAGAAACCCTTAAACTCACCTCGCTCAATATATATATTAATTATATATGAATAAGCAATTAATTATGGTTATTAAATAGTTACAGAAAGACATACAGTTTCTTGGTTACGGAAACAGAAACAGAACAAGAGTCGCGAAACTACTTGGAACTCCGAGTCCTTAGGCTATGTTTACGGCTTTTTGATAGAATTGAGATTCTGAAATAGTGGCAGCTGATAATGAGATGAATGTCCAGTTAATAACCCTATCCCTATCTCATATGAAGTACACCAGTGTGGAAGAAAGTATAAATATAACTTATAGTAATTAATGTTTTCAACTTTTTATGAAATAAATTTATATGAGATAAAGTATTAGAAACATTGATTACTATATCATGATTGTTGTAAAGGAATTAAAAGTATCCTATTCAGCATTTACGAATATGAATTTATACGTGTGGACATTCATTTAATCAAATATTCAACTTCGTTAAGACGTCGACGTTGTCTACAAACGTACTCGTAAAACTTTACAAGAATAAATTAATTTCTAATAGCTTTTCAGTCGTATGCGGCAATAAAACATGTCCAACAGATCACTGGATGAAAAGATAGACAAAAGAAGTGAATAATTATATGTGTTGTATATAAACAGGCGACAAGAATAGTTATTATCTTTAGGATATTACATTAATAATATTAATTCCATTGCTCTTGTCATAAATGTGATGCATGTTCCTTTAAAATAGGAATTTACCTTTTTATGTCTTTAGATCAAAACGATCCATTCTTGGTGTTTTCAGAATTCATAAATAATATAATATTCTATTTTATTGGTTGAGAAGTTGTATATTCTCACTCTTACATCCTATACCTATGTCTCGTAAAGTGAAGAAGTCAGTGTAACAAATAAAATTTCCACTTCTGAATATTTTGCTGTGACTGTATAACCTTCTTTAGGATTGCTATTGATACCAATTGCCAAAACTAATGTGTCTTTGTAATGGGTCTACACAGTTATCGCATGATCGTATATTTACTCTCAGTCGCATTTACAACAGTGGTATGCTTTTAGAGCTAAATAACATACAGCATATATGTGACATGTCATCCCGCCCTAGCATACGACCACTCCATTTACTCCCGTAGATGTCGATGGAATGTGTGTATGTTTGTGAAAAAAATGATAGGTACCATATATCGAGAAAATAATACAAGACTAGAGTTCCGGGCGCAGTTTATCTATTAATAGGATTTGATTACATTAAATTTCCCACCGCAAGTTTAGGCAAATTTAGAAAAATTACATATAAAACTCACAGAATATGTAAAAGTAGTCCAAAAGCATACAAACCTCATGCTCCAGGCCTCACTGTGTGTTGGCATTAAAACTCGTATCTAACACGTTTATATAGACTGAGTATCATGGCGCGCACCGATCGTAAATGTCATCTCAAAATTTATATTCATTACGATTAGATAGCACTTTACAATGGCCGCCATTGTTGGACCTCTGTATTACCTGATCGATGTATGATATTGCGTTTTTATAGATGACATACGCTCCTTAGTCTTCCACGTATTACTGATTTATTACCGGAGACACAGAAACAGTAGGATATGTGTTTCGACCGCTGCCACATATTAACCTTTTATGACAAGTTAATTTATACGCCGCCCACCAACAGCTACCACAAAGGTGTAACGTTACACGCCCGTCAAACATTATATATGTCTAGCTTTCAAAGTATTCATAATTCTCATTTTTGATTATACGACTTTATTTTAAAACAATAAAATTGTAAACTCAATTATTTAGTGTTATTTGCCTTCATTTGGAAATTGATATTTGACATTTATCGTCTTAGATCTGAATTGGAAATCAATGTCAACTATAAATTACAATATAAAAGTAGTATTAAGAACTTAAAATCTGTATTGGAGCTATTGCATTCACAATGTCTAACAGAGAATGTTGGCTCGAAATGGGAATTTGCTGTGATTCTTTAATCATAACATTAACATTGCTGATTGATTTAACATTGCTGACATTTATTATGATTTTATGAGTCTAATGACGACAACTCACAAAAGACGGATGATTTCATTTCACCCTTCTATTCTTTAGCATGTTGCAACATGAACATATGGACTTTGGTATAATTTTCAAATGTCGTTCATGTATCGATTCTAAGACTGGCGCCGGCAGTTTGCTCTCCATTTGTTTCGTTCTTATTCCTTGTTATATACTATTACTAAGTCTGACGTCCAGTTAAATTTATATGAACTAAGAAAGAGCCTCAAAGCCTCAGGGCCCGTATTACACTAGCGAAGCTTACGCATACCATTTGCGTTAAAATTAATTTCTGTTTCTAGTAAATAGAAATCCCGAGAAGGAAACATGAAATCTTATAATGCTATTACGTCGGCTCGTATATGAATGTTTTAGCAGACAAAGCTTAGTAGGATACTTTGGTTATTTTATGTTAATAAATGTAGAAGCACATGGAGTGCTATGGCATAGTGCACAGCCGCGTTTTCGCGGAAAGCTAGCCCTGCTGCGGTTCGCGATGAATAATCGCATACAAAACCGACTCACAATGGCCAATGCGAGTGTTTAAATGCCCTATTAAATCTTACGGTCTGCGTAGGATTCTGTGGGATTCAATTACGCTTTGTGCGCGATGAAAGGCGCCGGAGTTGAACGTGTAAACCGAGCCGCCAGCGAACACATCCCGACACCTCTTGCTCAATGAGCCTGTCATAAAAGGTGCAAACGAAATAAGAGCAGAGAACATATCACGCCAGGGGCAGATTGAATAAATACTAAATTAAATAAGAGCAAATAAAACGGTCCATTAACGAGTAAAGCGCTGAATGCGAGCGGAGTGACATGCGACAAAAGGCGTTTGTCTTCAGCTCTCTCCCAGGGGTGAAATTTCGACGCCAGATTGCGAAGACATAATCGGTTGCATTAGAAATGAGTTTAATCTCGCGTGTATTGTGTTACACCTGACAATGTGCGACGCGGGGCGGCTCGAGCTTCAATTTATGTCAGTATCACCTGTTTAAGTTAATGTTCTGTTAATGTTCAAGTTTCTACGAATTTCAGAATTTGCATTAAATGCTAATTTTTAACGCAATAATTATTTACTTTGACAATAATCCTAGCGTGTAAACTATTAACATTGTCGTCAACCGCCTACTCATAAAATAGATAATTCATTAATAATTCATATCCAATCGTTAAATCTTTGACACTACCAAATATTTATTTTTCAACGTGATGAAGTATGATCTTTTACTCCGCGTGAATTATTAGTTTGTAATTCATATATCATTATAATTTTCTCACGTCGGGTGTCGTAAAATAATAATATAAACACATTCTTATCACGTAATTAGATAGAGTGGACTGTATGGGCGTATTAAAAAGATTATCGGCATTTGCCCCCCGAACTAGAAACATAAACAGAACGTTTTCCATTCGGAAACCAATTATCATTTACATATCATAGACGGGGCACCGACACTCCGGCACGCAGTCGGGGTCAATATATTTACCGAAATCCCAATGTATCTTGACCTTCACCTTCCTAACAAGCTATGTAAGTATTAGAGGTCTAGTTCATCTGGTTTGGCCATCACTAGATTGGTATACAGCCGCATACGTGGAGGCTGTAAGTACCAAAACAAGACGGCTAACCAAATCGCCTTTGTTAAGATTTTATCTCTCCGTTAAATACTTCCAACCATTATAGAGTACCGAGCCTCGTTTGTACCCGCGGCAACCAATTACGGTTGTTACTGTTAAAGGATGTTTTCATTTGGGGAAGCACTTCTTTATTTGATTTAAGTTAATTTAAAATATTTTTCATTGGACTGGGTGGTTTAAGTTATTACTAGCCTGTATTTTCTTTAGTTTTGTGATCAACAAGAAATTCAAACTCAATGTTTGTCTTTACTAATATATTTAAATTAAATTTTATAAAGTTAAACTTCTTTGTAGGAAACGATCGGCGTATTCCTTATGGTCTCGAGATCGTTACGTGGAAAGGAATAAACACAACTTTCTTGGCACTGTCAAAGATGGAAACTCATGGAAAACAAAAAGGGAGCCTTTGCCCAGCTGTGGTACAGGTAACAGGGTATTTAAAAATATAAAGTTACCATACATATAAGAAACTTCAATTGGTACCATTCGATGATCGAATCTGTTCATAGCCACTTATAGGCGAAGTGCGTATCGATATGTAATTAAACGATCCACGCGGACCACTTACGAACAAACAAACCGACGCATCGCTCAATATATCGATTTTTTACTATCAAATTAATTTGTTTAATTGAGGAATTTCCATGGAAACGAGCTGTGACCAATTTATGATTGTGTTGGGTTCGATTGGAAGTCGGGAAAGTAAAAGTTTATTGATGTGCGATGTACTTCGCTCTTTTTAGTTTGGTTTGGGATTGTAACTGTTATTGCAATGTTTTATTTAGTCATTCTACGAACGATACATTGTAAATTTTAAAATTTTGATGTGTATTATATTGCAAATACGGCAGAATGGATTTTACCGATAGCAAGTTTACCTTAATTACAATACCCCGAAGCCATAAAATATAGATCGAAAATTGATTTACAACTAATAATTACTGTGTGCTTAAAAGCTTGTCGTTAACGAGGTTGATAAATTTAAGCAAGTAGAGTTATTTAGCTGTAAAGAGACATGGTTATCCAAGTTTTTTCCCGTAGTTACGAAGGCAAAGGTGAATTACTAAGTTGTGTACTTAACGTCCAGTTTTTAGTCCCATCATGTCTTTATATGCACTAAGTAAGTGATTATATCTTTTTAATTACACAGTTACCAACGAAAGGGGGTAATTCTAATTATAACTTATGAAATAGATTTTATCAAATAATTCTAAAACATAAAGTAGATACAAATAGCTGCGTTGAAATAATAACGGCTTGTAAACATAATTGAAATAAGAATTTTGATAATCAAATTAATCTCTTTTGCGGCAACTTAATTATTGTTGTTGCTCGCAAGAGCATGTAATTTGCGTCAAAATTGTTTCGCGGCCAATGAAGATCGTTAGTACCATGAGTCACTGTTGAATGTATTATGCCTAATTTAGACGAGATTAGTGATCACGATTTCATATTGTTAAGTACAAATCCGGCTCTCACTTAGTAACTGTTTTAGTACTTGTGAGTATTAATACGACTATATTTTCGTCAATTAATCATACATCACTTAAAATATTCGTTTCTCCAGTTTTGTTAGTGATTTTGATTTTTCAATCAACAATTAAAGTCGCTAGTATTTCATCTGTGTTTGTCTATGATTATTTCTTCAAGCAATCAACACATATTAGTTTATATGTGTATTTTTACGGTGTAAATATCTTTTGGCCTTTATAGAATATATAAGTATATCTGTATGTAAATACCTTAGTATTAAGTTGTTGATTTATCAATAAAATATCTGTATATAATTCGAAATCACATTATTTTTAACGTTTGTCAGCACTTCATGAACTACCTAATTTCACTAGGGATCGCCTGTGGGATTATTGTGGACTAATTCAATTTCTCATATGTAAAAGTGAATATATGTGTTATACTATAAAAATAAATTTCTAAGTTCAGATTTCACTAAAACATCGTATCCCAAATTGAGAAATAAGCTCGTAACTACACTTCAGTAAACTGCTAATCCCTTGTTAGATAGACATAACCGCGGAACACATAAAAGAGAGCACGTGATATTGTTTGGTTTCGTAATAGCAGTACAAAATAACAGGTTGAGTCTCTCGTTAACGAGGAAGATTAACGCTCGCATTCTCTGAAGAACCAGTGCTCGGCCGCAAGTGGACTTTTTGAGACGTCCACTCGGTGTAAATGGGGCTCGAACTGGTCCATTTGAAATAAACTATTTCTGCCCGTTTTCGACCATTTCTTGCTTTTATGGTCGAGCTCTGACCGGTCCGCGAATTGATTTGGTGAGGTCATGAACCAAATGTTATTAATTGTTACCCGTTTTTGCTATTTGAATATTTATGCGATGGCAATTCTATCGAATGGTAGTTAGAGTTGTTAGAAATCATTTGATATGTCAGGTTGTTAACCGATGATGTGTGGTACACTGAATCTTGTAATGATGCTGTCTAATGAACTTGAAATAAGTTTGTGTATGTGTATGCCTTATATTTTTATCTTTAACACTGCTTTGTGTTACTAGCTTCATATATAAATACATTTTTGTCAGTCTTGTGAGGTCTGTTATAAAGGAAGCAAACATCGCTAGAATTGAACGAAAAGAAACGACTGAGTATTGAATTATTTGGTTCAAGTATTTAATTTGAGTATTTAATTTTGTATTGGTTTCGAAACTCTATATAACTATATTTATAGAACTATTTTTTAGAGTCCGTTCTATTGTACGGACTCTATAAGAAAGACGCGTTGAACTCTTTTATACGTAGAGATGGTGTCGCCAACCGTTGCACACATTTTTCCGCTATCTGATGAGATTTAGGTGTCCAAACACCCAGAACTATTATGGCAGAACATTACACGCTCTAGGATATTAAAATATGACAAATTTATTGCCGTTCTCCGATTATACTTTCGATAAACGCGCAGACCGGTGATTATGATATCTCTTAGTTTAATCGTACGATCGATACGGAGTCGCGTTCCGTTCTACACTAAACCAGTACCAATAAAAAAGAAACTAGTTACGGCCGCGTTAGACAGTTTACGTAGGAAAATCAACACGGTGCTAGGGTTGAGCCCGTGGTGCGGTATCGCTCCGATCAGCTCGGGAACAATGCGTCGAATGTTTCAATATAATTCCGACAGCATTTTTAACGTTTCATCAGCTGTAACAATCGTAAAATAAATTCTCTACGCCTTCTCAGAGCCTGATTAATGTTGAACAGGGCGCTGCGTCGCGTTTTTGATTTTTTTTTCGTGTTATTCTAGTTTAATTTATGGCGCTGCAGTCGCTCGTTGTGTCGCGGCCGTTTCTCATTGTTTGAACAGTGTTGCAGTCCGACGGCTCTGAAATAATGCTGGAACACTTACCTTATCTGATGACTCATGATACTAGAATTTTGCGTGTATATTGCAAGCAAAATGTGATATTTCTATCCTCAAACAAGAGGTGTCTATATTTTGACAAGATAATATCTGGAACTACTAGTCAGATTTTTAGTTCGTCAGTAATCTATGCTTGTTGGGTAATCAAATTAATAGGGAAGGCTATTTAGAACATCACGGGAGCGAAGCCTATAGTATAAAAAGCAAATAGTATAAAATTGAAAAACGTACTTTCAACTATTGTTTTTTTATATGTCCACTTTGTGACGTGGGATGTTCTGTAGATAGTATGCCATTTTTAGAAACCAAAGTAGAATACATTTTTTAATTGTTTCATTATAAGGTTCTTGTACTTACGAATTTATCAGTTCATGCTGGTATCCCTTTCTCAAATTGAGTGATTCTAATGCTTAATTTAATGTCATATTATCACAGCTTCATTTCAAACATAATTCGATTTTCTATTTAATATTATACTCGGTCTTTCCCTTTATCAGCATTGCAAAACGTGTATTATTATTTTCGAAAAGCTGTAGGTGAATGCCAACAGTACTTGATAATTCCTATAATTTTTATATCAGTTCATCGTTGTGAATTTTTCTATAAAATGTCATGGCGTTTATTTGTAGACTGATATATGATAATGATACCATATGTTTTGCAATAGACTAGCAAATCATCACTTAAACCGTCAAAGAAAAATGTGTATTTGATTTTCAAGTATTATTACTTTCTTTTCATTTCATTTTACACATTTACAGTACATTTTTCTTGAAATGATATCTTATATTTTGTTAATACTTTAATATGACACTTAAACTGTATTATAATATAATTGTATTGTAATTATAATTGTATTATGACGTACAAAGTAATGGTACAATGACTCAGCCGATAACAAAATATAACCAAATATATACATCAAAAATAGTGGAAATAAAAAACGATTTCTCACGTTAATGAGAAATACCACCGTCATAGTCAAACGCTCATTACGGCAAAATAAACCAAGTTCTATGTAATATAGTATGTATGTTATGCTAGTAAGTTTACGAGGTGCTAACAACGTTAATGATATCCGAGTCGCGAATCATATGATTTATTGCTGTTTTATCATAGTGTTGCGAGGCCGGTGATTAGTGCGGTGGTGGCACCGTGGAGATCTTGCGACCTAATGGAAATTTGTGATGGAAATGGGTAACAGTCATAACACAGACTCCGTCGCGATCCATGACTTCAAGTGAATACTAATAACTACTTGAAACTTCGGTTCGTGTCTAGTTGAGTCTTAAACGAACTTGACGGAATTGTGTAGTTATATATACACATAAATGTGTTATTTAATGTTGTTATTTATTGTTTGATGTACATTGTTTGTACATTAAATATTGTATGAAATAGAATTTAGTCTTGTAGCCTCACTCACTGTTATGTAAATCAATTTGTAATAATCTTTATTCCTATTACTATTTTATCATACAACAAATTGCTCTATTTAATACGGGAAATATTGTCTTCCATTTGAAGTAGAGTTTTGCAAGATTGACTAAGTTTAATTTCAATTTTTCACTACAAAGATAATAGAAATATACGCAAGCAATGTGCTTATACCAGTTTATTTTGTAATTTACATAGCTATGTCGCTTGAAAGCTCGGATCTGCTGGTTACTGACAACATATTGCTCTTTGATTTTCCGACTATTGTCTCAGAATTGCTTCCACTCGTTCGCATTGCCGCGCCAGCATTAACCACAACGGTCTATAAAGCTCGTTTTACATTGCGCATCACAAGGCCAGCAGTTCGAGGGGTTATTAGTTTGGTTTGAAAGCTGGCCGTTGTAGGGTTACTATTTGTATGCTGACTATTTTGGATCCTTTATACTCTAGCCAATTGGATTAATATTTAGATTTCGTTGTTTTAATTTTAATTAACTGTACAGACTTTATTTCTACTTTACACAAACTTTAAATTATTTTTAATGTCTAACTTTTAGGTTGTTCTAGATTATAATTATTATGTACTTTTGATTTAAATACAATTTGGACATTTTAACTCTTAGTTAGAAAATGTTCAGACCTTTCTCTTCCCATCTTGTTAATAATTATGTACAGGAATCCATAGTTATATAATATTGTGAAAGTGTTTGTCTTTCTTTCACGTCAAAAAAGAGCATTGGATTGAGGAGATTTTTGGTGTGTTATGTGTGATTTTTACATAGTTGGAGAGCTGGAGTGATATACAGTGTCGGCAAAAATTCGCCAAAACGGAATCGTCAGTCATTGTTAGTTTTTCCTTTTAAATAAATTAAAACCCTGATACAAAGTACGTTCATTCTTGTCGGCATCTTAGTTTGGCGATTGTGTGTAGCTAGCATAAGGTATATATGTTATTTTTTTAATTTGACGCTGGCAACCCTGCCCCAGACCGCAGCATGCACTGTGGCTCGTACGTTACCCCCGTCGAGATGGATTGACGCAGAGCTACGAAAATGATCTCAAATAGCCGAGATTTACTTTTTTTATTCTCGGCCCATATTTCAAATTGGACTCGTAAACGCTAATATAACAAGTGAAACTCCAATTGGAATGTCTTGTTAAATTATTTTTGTAATGATTTTCGATAATTATCTTAGTGTGTTTTCTGCACCGCATTGTGCCTAGCATAGCGTAACTATCATATAAAATTGACGCATTAGGTACAGTTTGTCTCAATATGACTCTCAACACAGACAGGACACACAATTTAGAAATGTTTAATGAAATAAATTAATCTTGTACCCTATCCCCTCATTTTCAATGAAGTTCCGTGCAAAAGATAGTTAATTATGTAAATTAGAGCATCAGCCTTCATAACTGATTAACAGCTACACTAAAAAATGTCCATCCGAATGGAAACTATAAATTAATGGCAAAATGTAGTAATATACCTAATTAAGTAATCGTAAACAGCTCTATTTGGCCTGTAAAATGTCCTTTTAGTATTTAACCGTAACTACTTTAAAATACAGCCTCGGTCTGGCATTAATCAGGATAAAACGTTCCGAGAACTTATCCGAAAGGTAATGAAGTGAGGCTATAGTTAAATTTTATTAGCGATTAAAGGTACCGTAACATATATGGCATTTTCATGATAAAGAAGCGGCGTCCGTCCATACAGACGGACATCGTGCGAACCATAAATGGAATCTCGGTGCATAAACTGCGTTATCCTTTTGTTCAGTATTGTAGTTGTTTCACACCTAGTTAAAGGTGCGGGTAGGATCTCGTTACCTCAGATTGAAGGTTTGCGGTCGATGCCCCACCAGCCCTGATCCTGGGTGAAAAAACTTGGAATGCTATATATAACTCCAGACGCGGGTATAGTACGTATCGCAGTTTTGATTAGTTTTTTCATCTTTGTAATCATGCGAAGTTGATTTTCTAGCGAAACAATCGCTTCTCTAAATTATTACAACGTTTGATATGTATGTACTTTTCCAAATACATCTTGTTTAACAAATATAATATTATAAATGTTTGATTAGGAAATCAAATCTGTAATCAACTTTTAGGCCTACTTATTTTTTGGGTTTATTAGTTCTATTTAAGAAAATTGAAACTTAACATTTTTGTGAATTATGTTTTGTTTTGTGTTGTGTATATAATAACTTTGGCCGAGTATGTTGGTGTTTCTAATAAAATAACCTATAATTTAGCTTTATAGTTAGGCAGCAACAAAGCCTAAGTATTTCAATAAAATGTTGTTTCTAAGTATATATTTCAAGGTGAGCCATTATAATTCAATTGTAGCTTATTATATAGCCTATGAAATCAAGACAACAAGCTATAGCCGGCGGCGAATGCCAGTAAAATTGTAATCTGGCGCCTTAATAGTCCAGGATGTTGAGCTATGGTTCCTCAAGCGGTAAGTACCGTATTCTGAAGTATCTGGAACTAACCAAAGACTGAAAAGAACTGACGGCATAGCATAAGATTTTTATACTATATGTTGATTGTCGGTACCTAGAGTATATTTACTGTGCTTACTATGTACTTATGCACGGTCGTCTGACCATGTGGTCAGTTAATTTTAGTATGTTTTTTCTATCCACCATTTGACCACAACATGTTTCTAAGTACAGTGACCAACATGTACAAAATAAATCTCTCATAAAAATAAATATTATGAATCTATATTTTATGTACTATGCGTATATTTTATGTAAATATTATGAATCTATATTTTATGTAAAATACTTGTAAACGATGTCGCTCAAAGTAAAGCAAAAAAATAATTTTTTTTTAGTTTGAATATTTGACAATATGCATGGATACAGATCCAGTGGTCTCATAATGTTGTTGTTACTCGTATGTACTATTCATTTAGAACAAACTAATAAAAAACATGCTGTGATAAAAAGAAATGTTTATCGAAGGAATTACTGGGAAAATAGACAGACTATTATGCAGTTTTCTTCAAAACCGTTCATTTTTCTCTAACTAAAAATAATAATAAAAATAGAACAGTCATAAGTACAAGTTTCACCTACTATAGTAAAATTACTTCTGCTCAAATTATCTTGTAAACTTTCCAAAGTAGGATATATTCTAAAAACCATCGATTGCCCGTCGTGTTTGGACGTTAATTATCACAAACATGTCAAAAATAAAGTAGTACAAGCTCACAATGTAGCTCTACATTCTTTCTTAAATAATATTGTGCCTGATACTAAAGTTGAATGACTAGTTGTGTGTTTCTCTCTAAGAACAGAAAAAGACATTCTAAACAATGTGTCAATGTCTCTACCGTCTATTGTATTTGGATATGATTTATTTTGTGTCGTTGCTATACGTTCAAATCATTTATTAAATACTATATGAAAATATTGTTTTTATGTTTTTAAATAAAAATAAAAAAAGGTAATGTGATTTGTATTTATATTTTTGCTGTGTTTGTCATATATCTTATGTAAAAAATGTTGTAGGTTGTTAATAAAAAAATGTGTATATTCATTTGATATTTTATTTCTCGTTTATCACTTCTTGACAGCGTCAATTTTCGAGAAGATTTACAATAAATATTTCTTTCGTGTATGACTAATTGTAAGTTACATAATATTTACATTAATTGGATAATAAAAGTACTAGATCTACATCTAATTTTATCACAGATATCGGCACCAATGCCTTATTAAGTCACTTTAATAGTAATTGGCAAGACTTGCCCATCAAACACAGCCTAAATAGGCCTAACACAATAGTTACATTTACTGCAATATAAAAATCGATCAATCACTAAATTTATACTTCTATTTTAAAATGACGTTTAATTGTGGTAAAACATTTATATAAACGTCTTTTTAAATTAAAAATACACCTTAAAACTAGGCATTTGTATATATACAGCTGATAATAAAATGTTTATTTACAATACATACGTTAACAGACTAGCCATCACAATTTTCTGAAAGTCACATTCACTGTTACGCAGTTTTTGTCACTACACTGATATCAGTCACATTTCACATCACTAATACTTTCATACATGGACGGACATCGTACGTGGTGACGCACGAGGAGGCATTTGATGTGGATTATGCGAGGGGTGTGGGGGGAGCACAGGGTGAGCTCCATGCACTGGCGGAGGCGGTAATGCGCCCAAATGATTCCTAGCATGATGGTGTCTGTGCATAGCTACACTTGAATTCACTACGGGGCTTGGCACATCACGAATTCTCGGACCACCTTGCACATCCGGCAACGCGAACCTCAACTTCTCCCAAAACAACTTATCACTCGTGTGTAGATATGTATTTGTCTTCAAATACAATTTAATGTCCTGATCGAGATCTTTCTGAGGCACATCACCTAACAAAATAACTATCAGTCTTCTTCGTCTGTCTCTCAATACTTGATGGTGGGCCGATTTAAAGTCATAACGACACCATTCTGATTTTATAAAATTCTCGCTCAGAACCATTATGGTACGGCGCGAAGATTCAACAGCTTGCATAATATTCTCTGCGGCATAGCTGCCCATGGGTATATCGCGGTAATGTAAGCATAATTTGTAGGAGGGGTCACCGCGCTCTAACATTGGTACGAGTTCCTCAGCAACCCACGCTTCGTCTTTAGAACTATAGCTTACAAATGCATCGAACATTTTCTCCCTGCTTTCCCGGTCTATGTCACTTGATCTATAAAATAATCTCACTCCATACTTGGAATGGAACCACACTCTCATTTCCTGTCTGAATACGAAAACAATTGTGCTCACAAATAGCACTAACAATAATAAACCTAGGCTTATAATTAACAACATATAATCTTGAACTACTTCATTTGTGATTATAGTTTTTGTTGCAGTAAGATTTCCGTTAATACTGTTATTTATACTCGGTAATCCAGTGCAAATTGATCCATTTTCATTAATTACGCTGAATCCTGAATCTGGTTCACTAAATATGCTATCACTGTATGGCACGATTTCTGTCCTATTGCCTTTAGAATAAATGCATCTTATATTTGATAGATCAGTAATGGAATTCACTCGTTTCGCCCATTCCCGGAACATTTCTGTATAATCACAGTCACACGACCACGGGTTGTATGATAAGGTTATTTCTGTTATGGCAGCATTTATTTGCCAAACTGATAATGTGATAAGTCTATTATGGTGCAAATGTAATATTTTTAAACGTGCCATATGATCAAACATTTCTTTTCCGATGTGTTTAATGTTATTATTGTTTAAATACAGTTCACGTAGATTATCCAACCCTCCAAACTCTTGTCCTTCTATTTGAATAAGGTTATTGTAGTCCAAATGCAATACTTCTAGTTCTTTTAATCCGTTAAATGTTCTGTTGTGAATAGTTTCAATATTTGAAGCGTTCAAATACAGTATCTTTAGCCTTTTTCTTCCGATAAATGCGTGACTTGGGAGCATTTTAATGTCATTACCATCAAGATACAGTTGTGTGGCCTCCATCGGTATTCTTTCGGGTAGCGTATTCACATAGCCGGCACTTGAACACTCGACAACATTAGCTGACCATGATTGATCGTGGTAACACGTGCAATTGTTTGGGCAAGTCATTTCACAGTCGCAGGCATCGAAATCACAGCAATGGCACAATGCAAAACAATGAAATTCATATTTACACAAAAACTGATGGGATGCGGCCTCAACCAACGGAACATATGCGTTGCCACGATTGTAAAGTAATTTGCAATTTATGCTGTCCAAATCCATTAATTTTGGCTGAGTTCTGGCTCTGTTTCCAGTATTAATTTTTTGCAACCACTCCATCGTGCAATCACATTCTAATGGGTTTCCACCTATGAAAAACTCTGGTACTGATTTGTCTTGAGGCACGGCTGATATTCTCAATGAGTTAGGGTCCAAGTTTGTTATTTTGTTTCCGTACAAATCGACTCGAGTTAAATTAGGTTTCTTGAAAAACGTGTATGATTGTACCTTAGATATCAAATTGTCATTTAAATATAACATTTCCACAGAATTTGGAATAGCACTTCCTGTAATTTCTGTCAACTTATTAGAACTGGCGTCAAAGGTACTTAGTGATAATTGTGATTCTATTTCAAAATAGTTTCCAAGTTCCGCTATCCTATTAGCATGAATATCCAGCCACTGCAATCCAGTTGGGATCATAGCATAGTCGAACCAGCCGAGGCGATTGTCAGAAATGTTTAGCCACACCAAATTAGGTAATTTTGCAAATAATCCTCCGATGTCAGTTAGATAATTTCCATCTAATCTAATTGCCTGTAAATTTATGTTGTTGTCAAATGCACCGGCTTCAATTTTATGAATTTTATTCCTCGATAAATTTAGGATTTTTAGCGATGTCATCTTGTCAAACACACCTTTGCTTATGTTTCCGATATTATTTTCAGTCAGCCTCAATCCGTACATTTGTTGCATGGCAATAAATGATGCATTTTCTATGCTCACAATTAAATTCTCACCCAAATCAAGAGTTTTCAATTGTGGGATTTCTTTCAAGGCTAAGGGTACTTCGTCCAACCTGTTTCCATTCAAGTGAAGATCTTGTAAAGATGAGCAATTGCGTAGTGATTGAGGATTGATTTTGGAGATTCGGTTGCTATCTATAGAGAGTACTGTTAAGACTTGTAATCCGGTAAATGCATAGCTTTCTATTGTTGTCAATCTATTATTTGATAAAATTAAAGTATGCAAGTTACTTAAAGTACTAAATACATTTTCAGGAATGTGTTCAATGAAGTTTTCTTGCATTTTCAATATTTGTAAATTATGAAGATCTCGGAATAATGCTATTTCCATCTTTGAGACTCTGTTATGCGAAAAATCCAAATACACGAGTCTTTTCAATCCAGAGAATGTTGAGGTATTTATCCAATCCGAAGTAAGTTCATTCCACGACAAGTCCAATACTAAAAGTTGCACTAAATCACTAAATAATCCTGGTGCTAATACGGTTATTGTATTATTGTTCAAGTAGATTTCCTTCAACTCTTTTGTGTCGCTAAATAGTTCGGGAGGAAGGCTTGTTAGTATGTTGTCAGAAAATCGAATAGTTGTCAGAGATATAAGACCTTCTAGAGCTCTATCTGCTATTGAATTCAGTCCATTTCCTTGAAGGTTTAATTTTTGTAATCTTCGTAATCCTGATAATAAGTTTGGTGGTAAAGTATCGATGATGTTCCGAGATAGATCGAGCACAAGTAAATTATCTCCACATTTTTCTGTAGGGTGTCGATGCGCGGTAGAAAATTGAAAATGACTTATGTCTCTCATTCTATTGCCTGTCATGTTCAAATATTCTAAGTTTCTCAAGGAACACAGCGCTCCTTCCGGAAATACAAACATGTTATTTTCACTAAGATCTAATCTCTCTAGGTTTTGCACATCTCTAGAAAATGCTGTGGAAGTTATTTCAAGTGACATACTAGACCAATCGGTATTGTGCGTTCGTATGGTTAAATTTCTTAATTCACGTAAACCGGTGAACGCGCCGTCGGAAAGATTCCCAATTTTGCAGTATTCAATGGTGAGTTCCCGCAGTTCAATTAGCTGACGGAAGCTGCCGGGAGCTAGCGAGCTTTGAAAGAAAAGTGCGTCACTGCACTCGAGCCGCAATCTCACGGTAAGATGCGGTTGAATTGCACTAAAGTTTGTGTTTTCTAGTTCACTATTTATAGTCCTCAATCTGCACTGCAAGGCGACCCCCGCGTCGCTGTCATCGGTGGTCCACCGGCACTCGTCAGGCGCCTGGTAGCGCGCCCCTGTGGTCGCCGACAGCGAGGCGCTCAGTGCTGACACAGCAGCACTTAGCACAACCAAGGCGCTCGTATACCACGCCGAACACATTGTTTTGCTTTCACTAAATACACTTTTTACATAGTTTTTATTATTTTTCCATCAACTAGCACTAAAGTCGCACGTATACATCGTCTCAGGGGCCAACATTAGTCCGTATGATGCCGCCGCAAAACTGAGTACTTCACAAACCGAACCGGCCACTTAACCCGTTTTCTCGCGAGAACACTAATTGGACAGGATCGTGCGTTCACCAAAGTCGGTCGTCGAGAACGCAACACGCGCATTCACTAAGAGGTCTGGGGTGGAACTAACTCCGATTCAAACCTGCGCTGCGCTCGCGCACAAGGCCGCGCTGGTTCACGCGTTCCAACAGGTAAATTCACGCCCGAGTTTAAAACGAATTAAGCGCCGCATAAAGCGCCCCAAGTTCTACTTTATCTGTTTCATGCTAAAGCTCGTCAGAAAATACACTACACGCACACTAAAGCAAAAAACCGTCGATGCTAGTGAGCGAAACCGCTTTTTGTGACGCTCAGACAGGCTTCGGTGTGATATGAGTGAAAGAGATAGCTTGATAATTGAGGGGCAAGAAGAGGAGAGCTTAGTGGGGGTTTGAGGCAGCTGGCCAGGTAGTGCGCTGGCGTATTGCCGCGGTCGCTGCTTGTTAACACTCCCGTTGATAGAATTCAATTGAAGAACTTTGACGATTGTTGACATTTTGTTTACTCACTATCCTTAATTAAATTAATCAAATTGAGACTTTCTTGGATGCCCTTTATTTCATGACACACTTTGAATAAGTTAAAGACTAATATAATTTTTATAATGTTAATGGCGAGTCTTAAATCGTTCATTAATATCGTAATTGAAAATTACGTAGTAACATAGGACTTATTTTAATGACATGTGAACATTTTATAGGATATGTTGAAACTAGCATGAGATGAATTCCCACACGAAAAAGTTCTTATGCTTACTTAAAATTTAAAGTAATTATCAAATTATAATGCTAAATTATAAGGTACGTGAAACCACTAAATAAAAAATATCTTGCCTTAGACACGCAAAACTCCCGTTTCGAAACTATTTATTCACTAAATTGCACCCGGGGAATCTACAACCACCATTTTAGTTAAACGAATTTGGTATAAGTCCATAATATTCGATGGAACCTCTAATCAAATTAAACGTCTACGTATTATGCATTTGGTGCAGCTGCCAATTTGACCCAAAGCCGTTTGGTTTAATATATCCTCTGATCTCTTTGATTATATATTTCTTAATTTGTGTAAAATTATGTTAAATGTTCATCTTATATTTGGAATATCCGAAGCGATTCAAAGTGTTTGCACTTTGCAAATCAAAACGCCTTGATTCATGGCAGTATAACTTTGCGCTGTAATAAAATGTATTACAACGTTAACGAAATTGTGATGCGCAGATATTTACTATGTTAGTTTTAAAGGTTCGACGTTCGTTTCGTGCGTGTTTGTATACTTGCAAGCTTATAATGGGGATGTTAATGATGGAAATATCAGAGCTATTTCCATGTCACAATCTATACGTGAAGTGATTATCAGTTCGTTTTTATTAAAGTATTTGACCTAATAAAACGGTAATATTGACTAATATCATCAATACATGATAGATTACACGATCGATCGAAATCGAACAATGCTATCAGAATTTTTAAAACTGTCTCTATATATGTTTTTATTTATATGCAATCATTTTCCTGTTCGACTGCATGGTGCAAAAATATTTTATGTAATGCGTACAATTATGTTTAATTTGAAATATGTAATTACTGCAGATATCTTTCATCGGATACTTTATCTAGAAACCTCATGGTGAAGGATGGTTCTGGGAAACAATATACTCTTACAGTACATTCTTTACTCTTACATTATAATCATAAGACTAGAAATCGAATCCTATGTAACATTTGAAAAATTTAACAGTTCACATAATATAAAAGCTTTGTATCTGCGCTCATTGTGTCCAGTTTTCGTCTAAACAATTGGGCGTGTTCCCTTAGGATTCGGGTTTCACACCTGCTATTGTGCAAAAAATTGGAGTACGTGCCCAAAACGAAATTCTAGTGGGTAAATTGCCTTACCTGCGCAATGTTAACTTTTATTAAAAAATGTGTATATGTGGTGTATAGAGAAAAGAAAATATGTATTGTTTTTATTTTTATTTTATTTTATTTTCACAAAAAAATATATAAATAAATGCACGTGACTGGCAAAACCTTGATGTACCTACAAGATTGCTTTAGTTTCGTGTTAAATAATAAAAAAACATTGAATGTTTAATCATAGTACGTTCTACATCAAGCACATTCTAATATAGAAATATTCGCGATCATAATTTTATTTGGTGTCGAGATGATAGGGCGGGCCGCGTCCCGGCGTCCGTCGTGCAACTATTTATGCGAGGTGTTGTGCCCGGACCCGAGGCGCCTGCTGTATCTCAATTGCAATAAATTATCTCCTTTGACACGCGAGAAGCGGAAAATTTGCAATCGCACAACTAGGGTCCATACCATTCGCGTCCCTCCTCCTTTATGTAAACAGCGCAAATGGCTTTGTAATGGGAATCGCGTCCGTCCCGCTATGACACGGGCTCAATATTTCACACCGGCTCCCACGGGCTGGTTTGTCCAGAAACATCCAGGACAAAAGGCCAGCGGGTGATCTCTCCTTCGACTTTTTGTCGTGAGTGGCGAGGCGTTTCTTGTCCTGCATATAAAAGAATAGATTGCCGGTAAATTGTAGCTTATTGTGGCGCTATTTAATATATATTTGGAGGCAATCCGACGGCCGTTATAACAATATGTTGGTATTCAATTTGCTGTTGTTCGCATCGACACGCAACTGTTTGGGGGTTCGCGTGGGTACATGTGTCTGATGTGGGTCACTCGCCTTTGTGATTCACGAAGAACACTCCGATCCAAATTAAATAGAAACGTTATTGTTTGGTACAATCACGTGAAAATTAACGTAAAACATGCGTGTGTCATTCTTCCCCGATTCAAATACCGTTCCAACTGTATCATAATTTACATACATTGTTGAAGCCAGGTCAACTTGTCATGTCAAAACTTTAGACCAGTTTAAATTAAAATGGTGGACAGTTTTCAATTTATTGTATTATTGAATTATCATTTGATACAGCTATAACTTCTTGTGTTGTTAAAAGATGTTTTTGTTTAATTTATCGACACTTCATTGTGATTGGAAACATTGGCATTCAAAATAATGGCCAAGTTGTCGTTATTTGGTTGTAGCAATTTTCCACGTGACCCGTTCGAAGCTTAAAAGCAAAAAAAAATCAGGATGTTGAAAATTAGCGCCCATTAATCAAACACAAATAAGGTGATCATTTTTCGAAAATAAGAAATGTCCGACATCATTTCGAGTGGCGTGCGTAAGATCGATTTTAATGCGTTTTATCGGGCGGGCGCATCGTTGTGTGAAACCGTTCCGTTCGTTTCCATTACAATATTAATTTTTGTAATTTGGTTGCCTAATCTCCGGCGACAGGCCCGATACGGGTGCGACACTTATCTCGGTGTCGGCGGACACATATAATCCATTAAGTCGTCATTTCCACTCGGCTGATCATTCCTCAACCACGCGTCACTCGCCCCCGTCCAACCAACCAACCACGTATTGTTCGCTACTACTCTATCTCCGCGCCACTGCTCCAAGGTCCTTTTCAATCAACACCATCAAAACCAATTTAAACCTTAAAACAATACCTGCAACGCCCATAACCCTTCATCACCTCAACCCCGAAGGTTTATCCTTGTCGACTAATGGACTAGTTTGTTATCTAATCGGGTACACGGCGGACCTATTAATAATTTCCCACATAATTTTCTAATTAACGTCCTGTCCGGCGGGCGAGACCTCTGCGCACACGAAAACGGAAATGACGCAGAATTAGGGTTATATGGAGGTGTAATAAATTAATAACGTAACTTCTTATATCTTGTATCGCTGACGACATTAATATTGTCTGTTTTTGTTTCAGGTAATTATCGATTCCAATTTGCTCAGAGTATATTCACGTCGCCAACAAAGAAGCACGGTAAGACAATTTCGTAAATAATAATTAGCTTCAAGAGATTTGTGCAACAATGCGTTATTACTTAATCTATTCGAGATTAGGAGAATAAAACTAAATGTTGGCTCTAAACATTCTAAAGCAGGTTACCCTTTGCCAAGGGCAATTGTGGCGTGTAAATTGAAGAGATTTCACACGTGAGCAGATGCCTTAGTAGTGCGTCTGATCACGACACGGGCAATTTGGCGCGAGAGAGCTAACTCGGGTTGTTTGTTCTCCGCGGCACCTGGCGACTCAGGACGCACTGGGTGCAGGTTAGAGAAGGAATGGAGTAGTATTTTGATCTATCTAAAAAAATATGTATCTTCTCTACATATTTTTTTTCTGAAATTCAGATGATATTAAAAGCAATAAACCGCGATATCATCAGGCATACAATTAGAGAATGAGCACAGATGTCATTTAAATTATTATATAATACGTATTCAGATACTAAACGCTATTTATTATTCGTTTTTCCTTTTTCTCGGGATCTTCTGGGAAAGTACCTTGTTTCCTCTAGCAACATACGAATGACTTTGACGGTTTTCTAAGTTACTACTCTAATATCTACTATACCATGTTCTTCAACATATTTGATTAATCATATCTTTACAACTACTACAAATATTTGGTATAGTGGATATTAATCATATCTTTTGACAGGCTCTTTTGTGGGCAGATTTTCATCTTTTAAACACGATGTTTTGAGTACGTACAAAATTTGACTAGAGTGCCTAAAGAATATTAAAATAAATCAATCTTGTTTACGTTTGTGTTTTTAAAATCCCGAATATTATTATACAATTCTACTCTACACATTTTCATATTCCAACTTGGGGACATGCGACGTGCCAGCGAATAGGGCCGGTTAGATTACGCATTGTCGTGGAACAATTAGAAACTGTTGCGGAGCCCTGCCTCCATTTTGTTATTTGCAAACAATCGCCGTGACATCTGCGCCCCTCCTGCCGTGTTCTTCACCGGCCAGTAAATGGAGCATCTGCTAATTGCGATCACTCTTCACCATTTCGGCCCACATCTTTAACTTTTATGTTGGCGTGATATATTGACACTTCACCTCAAGCGAGATACGTGTTTTGTGGCATTCATTCATCTTTGTCATACTGAAATATTGTTTCTTGATTGCTCTTACTGCCAATACAGTTTTTGCTGGTCTTACTGCTGTAACAATGTTGGAAAGTTATAACGTAATTGGCAATCGCGTAGAATCGTGCAAATAAACATCGAGTTAATTTGTAGTTTCCGAAGACAAGACGGATTTTGCAAAGAAATTCTTCAATTAAATGTTACAAATATAGCGATGCCACGATTACGTGCCGACGACGACGTGGCGATAGTATCTGTTAGAAATTTACTTTATAATACGTGCATTATACTTAGAAATTGAAACTAGAAACTTGATGGTTTTCGTTTATGGAAGCCGGTTCTTATTCTTGAAATGCATATTTATGAAGTCACCGCGTCCAAGTATTGACATCCCATATGAGGAGACACTTGTTTTACTTTAGATTCCTTTGCGGTACCTTCGCTATGGAATTTATTTTTACCTTAGCATTACTGTACTTACTTATTAGCATAAGGTCATTTAAGTTTAAGTACGTATCTTGTACGTAGTACGTCATTTTAATGTGCAGCTCGCTAAAAAATGAAGGTATAATGCGCTGACAGACAGACACAACAATGAAACTTAGTGTTTTCTGACAGTACTGTTAGCTGTCAACTAGTCAGTATTTCCACAAAATCACCTATACAATAGGCAATGTCTTGTAATGTAATGTATTAACATAATATTTCTTTGTTACTAGAGACTTTGTTTTTCTGATGGGATATCGTTCACGTAGATCGTTTCACCACGCTCCTGATAAAAAAAACTTATAAAATCCGTTATTATTAGTTAATATTAGTTAGTAATTAGTTCTTGCGATTATTTCAAAGAAATAATTGCCAACATTTGAATAAATACTTACCTTACATACTGCTTTAATTGTTCGTTATCTGCTGTATTTCTTTTTGCTGGTGTCAGTAGTCGCCTAAAGTTATCGGATATTACATTTATGACTACCTACTGCTACTTAGCATTAAGTCAACGCATTTATACACATTTCTTAAACAGTCAACCAGTGCCATCTACTGCCATTTGGTCATAATGTTTGCTTTGATAAAATAATAATATTTATTCCTAGCTGGCTTAGGACAAGATGGTCAGATGAACTTACAGATTTTGTCAAGTCGTGAATGGAAAATACCAGAGACAGCTCTCTGTTTTTGCCCAGCAGTGGGACATATTATAGCTATTAAAAATCCTAGCTAGTTCCTAAGAAAACACTAATAAAAAAACTCTACTGTACAATAAATATATGTTAATAAAATGTACACTCTATATAATCTTCAGACCATACCATATTACCAATGAAATTCCACCATGTCCATTAATTTCCATGTCGTGCTAGCCCTTGTAAACAACATTCAATGTTCTATTAGCGTTTACATACATCAATTGTGCTCGATTCTCATGCCTTCAATAAATCGAATGACCGGAACACACCAGTGATTTAACAAATTTGTTTCGCCTTATTTCTATAACAAGTTGCTTATTCAATATTGTCTACACTACATCGTCCGTCCATAGCCGTAGTCGCTGACTAACGATGATGAATGACTCACTGACTCATTGATAAACGAACATACAATAGTTATCGGGACGTGATATGAATTCCAGGCCCTCTATTGTTTTCGTGAAATTCCAGCATCAAAAATGTCAAATATTATCGCTCAAACGTGAAATGCTGCTTTATAAAAAATGTCGCGTGACTGATGTTTTTACATTTCTTTATAAAAAATAACTGATATATTTCGAGCTGTGATAAGTATCGCAAACGCTTTTGACTAACACTTACTTAAATATTTATAAGAATTGACAATATTTCATCTTTTAATAAAAATTCAAGTGAGTTGACTGTAAACAAAATATATGTAACCATAAACTTTTATACAAGTTCAAAGTTAGGATAAAAGTATAACAATTAAACGGTCGTCGTCAAAGTCGTCATGGTGCAATCATAATAAATAGCATGCACAATTTCGCCGAATTGTTAGTCACGTACTCACATTTGTGATACAATTATAATGGAGACTTGCCGACGAACAGTTTTTGTGTGGTAAGGATGCGAGGGTCTCCTGCCGAGAAATACGTGCTTCCACTAAGAAAAATGTTAGCATCTTGGAAATTTCAATTGTAACCTTTGTTGCTACCTCAGCGATTTATTCGACTTGCTGCCAGTAGATATCATCGAAATATCGAGTTATACTGCCTGATTAAATTCTTGTTGTGATATAGTTAAGATGCCCGCCTGTAGATCCAAAGGTCCCTGGTTCGTGTATGTAATGTACCAATCTGGCTCATGTAGTTTTCGTGGTCGATGAAAACTACACTGGCTTACGGTGAAGGAAAACATCGTAAGGAAACCTCCACTTAGGTTGTTTATCCATTTATGAAATTGAGAAGGCAATGGCATACATCAATAGTGCAAAGAAAGTCGTGTGTGTTTCATTTGACGACTCTCAGTCATGAGGAATACGACTATGAAGAATTCTGATAGTTCTAAGAAGAACTCATCTAAAACTTGAAACATTTGGTATACTTACTGAAATAGTCAATGGCCTGCTACGTGTCAAAATGTATCTCCTATGTCAATTTGGTAAATATATTATATATTAATAAATTATTATGAGTACTGTTGTAAGTTAATCAAAATGACTGTTTCTCGAGCTATTACCTAACAATGTAACTGACATTTGAATGCTTAGTTACTGAAGCATTATAATAAATACCACAATCATGGTGGTTTGGTTATTAAGTGAATTCATAAACTGAATGTTGAAATCCTTGTGTATTAAACATTTTAAAGAGTATATTAGCTGCAAAAAAAACCGTGTCGACAATATCTTATTAAGAACACTAATGACAAAAATAATTGGAATTTTAATGTGTAAAATGCAAACGGTACAGTAATGGAATTCCATAAAAATAAACTGGTTAATATTTGTCGGCACTTATTACTGGTTATCATAAGTTTGCAAGATGTAATTGGCAGATTATGCTGTGTCACACAGCGTTAAATTTTCTCGCATCCTAAGTGCTCACATTCATGTACTGTCCATTAAAATTCACACGCATTGCAATCTCTTTTTGACGATTATCGAAGAATAAAATTGCCTTAGGGTCGCGTAATTTAATGTGGTTTCTTTAATCACATGTTGTAGTACAAAATCAGTGAATCATTACTTGAGTCACAATAAATTTTTGTCCTACAACAACGGTCTAAAGACGAGTCGTAACTTGTGAGATTAATATGATATTTTTACGCCCAAACACACAGAACGTTGGCTAATGAAATATGGCAACATGGCCGTTCCCTGATAAACCTGCGCTGGGAGTTTATGGCAGTCGAGTGCGATAACTCAAGATGTTCGGCCAGTGAAATAATTTACATGGTGGTGGTCTGACTCCTTTGCGTTTTTCGGTGCTACCGTCTCTCTTTACCATATAACTTCTTATTTTGGTATGTTTTTGACTGTACTGATGCTTCACTTCGTAGCCATTCCCATTACAATACTGGGATTACCACAACCAGAAAGTGTTTATTAGTTGGAGAATGCTCGGCCGTGCATTTCCAAGTTTGTTTCTGTAAGTCTGCTAACTTTCATCGAAAATATGAGTAAAATTGAGTTTTTTCTCATATTTCATTGGAGTTTTTAACAACCATAACTTGCAAGCAATAATTTAATATTTCACGAAACTAAATCCCGATCAAATAATAACTAACCTCATAAAAAATTAAAAAACGCAACCCTTCATCAAAATCTATTAAAAAACCTAACAATAAAGAACATCTCTTGCTCCCAGTAAAAAGTGCAATTTGCTCCCCAAATCCAGCATTGTGATATTAACTCCCTATTAAATATTTTCCGCATTGCTGCGGGCTAATCTACTATCCACAATGGGGTAATAAAAATACCTGCATAAAAAATCTGTATGGTTCATTCACCATTGAGATCGCTCCTGGATCACGTGTCAATCAAGCCCTATTTTTGCCGCATTGAAACGTGTTATTCCGTTTGTGTTATGGTATTCATTGGCCGGATCGCAGTCCCCACTTTTGGGCGATAATGTCGGATTGGTATTGTATTTTAAATCTCTACTACATATTACAATATTACATGTCTGTATGTACGTACGCACTCTATAAAGTGTAACAATTCCGAGAGATTTACATTACATTTTACAAATAAATATTTTTGAAATCGGATGAAACTAAAAGTAATTTCGTTGAATTAATCTGCCACTAAAATCGATGTGTGCGGACAAAAGTTTTAATTTCACAATGGAATTAATTTCAAGGCACGGAATTGTAAACTAGCCAGCAAAAATATTAAGCTTCTTTTGATGAAATTGTTACCAATTTATTTTTTACTGTTAGTGAAATCATGTCGCTGTTAAACCCTCTTTATCTCTCCAACTGCTGTCAGCGACTTTCTCCGCGTTGACTTCAGAATAGTTGTATAACGGAATAAGAATTATAATTCCAGTCTGATTGTTAAGTCCGTATACATTATCTTTGTCGTTCAGTGTAATGTGAACAAGTAGAGTCAACTTGTAAATACTGAATTTATCGGGCTTGTGAGCAATAAAAATTAAAGCAAGCAAAGTAGGGTTGATTTAGTACTATCTTGTTTCACCAATTTACGTTCGCTAGCTCCCAGCAGAGCGGCGCAGAGCGCGTATTGTGTTACCATGCTACACATTCTTCGAAACCCGAACTGGGATGGGATTCTTTTGTGTGACACGATTTGAATATTACTTTAATATGATGGGTTCTAGCTTTTAATAATAAAGGGTGAACTCAATGACCTGCGGTATGATTACTATATTTTATTTGTCAATTGTCTATGTCTACCCACTTTACGGCATAAAAATAACATTGCGTTAAGGGTGCGTGACATAAATCCGCACTTCAAAGTTACATCTGCATGAAATAGGTTTTTTGTGTATGTGTTTTTGAAGTTGCATTATAAACACAGTTAAAATAAACTATTTTTTTACTGTTATGCACGAACGAGCCTCTAAAAATGCAAATTCCGCTTCATGTTTTCGATACAAAACGAATGTTCTGTATATTTTTCGACATATGCACATGTTTCAGTATATTGTCCGTTTCACGTGAAAATGTTGTAAGACGATTGTAAAACAACGATCATAAAGTATCTCCATCTTCACAAAAATCCACGACTGCGGGCGTGATACGAAAGAGTTTACAGGATTCATAAATTTTGGACAACAAAGGAATCGAAAAACCGTTTAAGGCGCATATTCGAATGCGACCGCATTACATTAGTGATATGGTAATGTGATTGTTCGCGATAAATTAAATGGCGGAGCCCCGAGGCGCGTCCGCGCACAGCGGGGTCCGTGATGCAGCGACGCCCGCGCGCTGCTTCATGCACCAGGTTATACACCTCACACTTTTGACAATATTGCTCACACTTTGGAAGATTATTAACGCCAACTTCCCATCATATCCTTAGCGTGGGACGAGTCTCTCGAAATATAATTGAAAATTATATCCTCTGAAGTAAACTGTCAAACCCTGTACACTACGAACTGCAGACACGAATTTCGTGTTCCGTCGTCTCGTTTAATTGGCACATGGTTCTAGTCGCCATTTATGAAGCGAAGCGGTATTCGTCGCTCACGTCGGCATTCTTCACAGTGACTCACAGTCTCCAGTTTGTAAACTGTCACCAGTGTGTCGAACAAATTACCAGACATTAGCTATTCGGCGGCGACGACAAACTTTTTATTGGATAGTTCCCGGGGAAAGGACCGCGGATGCTCCCGACCTTCTCTAAATTGGGTGAGAAATGCTCAGTTTGACGCCCGCTTTGCATATCGCAGCAATAAATCTGCTTGAGCTGTGGAGTACCTACGCCTTGAAAATGTTTCATAGATTAGATTTTTCTATAACTAGGATATAATATAATTGTGTTGAATGTCATAATATATAATATAATTTTGTTCAGTATCAGTTTTATTGCGTCTCAAATTGACGTCAATATCCGTTAAGTTATGTCTTCAGATATCCTATCGCAGATAATTTGTTGTCCGAATTATTCTGGCGACTATTTATATGAATTACCGGTTAATTAGCTGCTTAATATCTTAGAGGAGTGACTTGGTACAAAACGTTGTTTTGTTACTTGTTCAGTCGTTTCTTGTTGCCATTTATTTATTTGCTGTTCAAACCACTTTATAACAAAACTAGTGTACCTAATTTACAAATTGACAATAGTGAGTTTTTACATTGTTCTTCTCTTTTTTTGGTGGATTCGCTTTATATTTTATACGACGTAGCCAGAATAGGTACGCATCGTAAAAATTCAAATTAGCTTACAGTATCACAATCACATCACAATTCTTGTATTTATTTAAATTTACAGACAATTATGACATCTTTACCGTTTTCCAAATCGACGCTATAACCTATAATAAACTCTTAACTAATAAATGGCTTTTAATAGAATTGCATCGGTCTAATCACCATTATTTTCTATACATCTGTCTTCTGTGAAATTGCTATTTCTGCCATCACCAGAGGTAGAGGTAGATAAATATTAATCAATTGTGACTGTGGTCTGTTGACTATATGGTATATTACTCGGTAAGTATTTTAAGGGTTGCCTGACTGTAGCAAATTGTTTTGTTTTGAAATCGATATGCAGGGAACTAGCAATGTAGCATTGGCATGTTAAGCAGTACTACAGGCAAAGTATTGAAAGCAGGCCGCGGCACTGCGAAGGCACTTAACTCTATTGTTTTATAGCACGATAATAATATTGGCGCAGGAAAGTCCGATTGTTTTCTCACATAGATCGATTTACAGTTACCTATCGATTGTTGAGGCCGGGACGTGCTTGCGCCAGGAATATACAACCGCTTCCCATTATTATCTGAAGGATTTTACTGCCTCGTCTGATCCGCGAGATAAAGCACTCCCATTCAGCGTGTAACAATCTTATTTCGGGAGATGCAAATAAACGTAAAGGGAAACAAAAATTTTATGTCGCTCTCGCTTTGGTTATCGCCAATTTGTGTCAACTGAAGCGTTCGTTTAATATTAATAAAACTGCTAGCCCCTCAACCCTCCGCGTGCTTTTACGGTTGGGTTGATGGCGACTTATTTGAATAAATATTTCCGAGAGAAACCGAGCCTCTACTCCTTTAAATGTATTTATTTTGTAATTTTTTCCTTAGGTCATCGTAATACGTGTAACCGCCGGGCGGTTTACTGTGACGCCCCGCCAGGGCGCATTACTAATGTGGATGACGCGACACTATTATAACCCATCCTTTATCTAATACAATGTTTCCTTTATTATAAAACCAGAATTAAATGTTCGATCTCTTTCTAAGTTATGTATATGGACGCCGCGGGAGTTCGTCAGGTTTTTTACACATAGCAGCAAATAAGTGTTTATTGATTTAGAGATTATTTTTTGCTCGTAATATGAATTTGAATAGGATTGACATGCTTATTTAAATTGGTTTCGGTTTAAGTTAATTACAAAAAAGTAATTCACGTTTTAAGTTATACAAATTCAAATCGTGTATTGTTGTATAACAATGCAGACAACAATATGTAACTGGACTATTTGTTGTTTATAAAGGACTTTTCTGAACTCTTTGTGATAGTTATTCGATACTTCTTTTGTTAATTTGAATGCAATGTAAGATTAAGTTTTTCGTCTTATCTCTTATCGGTATAACCCAAAACAATTTAGCACGTAAAACGTGAAACACATTGCTCCCTTTTTACATTAGGATCAGGTAAAAACAACGAGCCAGCGCCGCGTAATGTAAAGCGATAAAGATCTCGATTCAATCTACATTGCGTTTGAGAGTAGCCCAGCTGTATCTGCCTAATGAGTAGAATTTAAATGTCAAGTATCAGGGATTCAGAGTCGTTTAGGAGATGACGAGTTCTATTTGTAATTACGTACTGCCGGGCTGACACCCATGTCATCGCGCGGAAGTTAATCTAGCCGGACGACCGGCATATGATGCGTGCCTCCCGAACCTACTTATGTCGTCGACGATTAGCGCTCACTGACTGATCACTTACCTGCCGATGAAAAAGAAATTAAGATCGTATCGAGGCTTTTTTACGGTCAGCGATCTAAGCTCACAATTCCTTTATTGTCCCGATCGCACGTTGAGCCTGTATCCAATAAATGAATGCAATATCGTGTTCTACAAACGAATTCATATTCCACGCTGGGCAAAGGAGTCGTCATACTGTAAATATTTTATGTTAATACGTTCCGTTCGTACACGTATTTCGATCATGAGATCCGATCGTGAGGCTCCATTCGTGCCTGAATAACTCGAGAAACTGCCGCGGACATGAGTTAATTCTCTGATGAGACGTTATCGCGGATACGAACAGATGCTACCCTTGTTTCTGGAAAAGGAACTTACACATTAAAGAAACTAGGGTTCGATGAAACTAGGGCTCATCATCTTCCTTCTTTTTCGAAAATCGCTAATGTTTGATTTTACGAGCTAAGGCGTGCTGTTGTTATTGTGTGCGATAGTTACTTAACATTTCACTAAGAAGAGAATATTATAACTACTATGGTCTTAAAAATTTTCAGGTTCGGTTTAGTTTAGAATAACATTTAAAGACAATGATTATTTATTTGCAAAAACATGAGTTTACATTTTTTACAATGTGGTGTTAAAAGAAAAACTTAATTCTACATGTTTCACCGTCCACGGGTATGCAAATTTAAATGGAGAGCATGCTATCATCCCACAAAACAATTATCTGAGTCTATCATAAAAAAAATCGTTCAAATTATAATAACATTTATCAATCAGTAAGGACCTGTAAAATGTAAAAAATAATATTCCTCTATCACGATGTGACTGTATTCAAAAAAGAATGTTTGAAGTTTTCGAATCTTGACGTTTAACTAAATACCATCAATCTACATCTACATCTGGAATTTTTTTCTCAATATTAGAAGCAGGACAGCGAACAGCCGAAAGAGATTGAAAAAGGGGTAATAATAGACTCCACTGAATTATCTCGCAGAACCCGTCTCTTGTTTGATAAATAGATTTTTTCTCAACAGTTTTCGAATCAACCTTCGTATGGCGCGCTCCTATTGTGATATGAAATGGTTCTTATTTATTTGTGAAACATGACAGATAATTCGGGCTACCGATTGAGATGTCTTTGTTGGGAAAGAATGCTTGTTTGATTTGTGTATAACACAAATAGGCCAGGTTATTGTTCGCCGCGTTTTGGTTATGAAAATTATTACATTGACAAATTGGGAGGTCGCGGTTAATCCTTTCGTTTGTTCGACATCTGCCTTGCTTATTCAATGCCACTTTAGAGCATTTCCCTTTAAGTTACAAAAATCTGAGCAAATATATTTTGCGAAATAAACATTCGAAATAAATTTAAACATGTGTCTTGTATAAATCGAAAGTTTTGATAGCTGTATGCAAGTTTCATTGACCCGCGGCGCTTTTCCTTATTTGAAAATATACTTTGCAATTCGCAATAGAATGTCAGTCGCAGGGGACGGTCGCGGGCAAGTGCAGAGCATTTTATAAATGTGTTTTCAGTAGACGTAGCCGGTCTGTGGAACGCGAGCCCATGCACAAGTTTAATGGAAAAGAATTGAAAAGTAGCGCGTCTATATGGTAATAGAAATTGCCCGGAAGAATAGAGCAAAGACGACAGAGTGCAGAGCTTTGAATTATGGTTGTTTTCTTGAGAATTGAGCGTTATTGCGTACGTTTTCAGGATCGTCTGGGAGACTCCGCGCTGTCTGTATTTGTTGAACGAAATTCAGGATATCTTTTACCTTTGTTTATTGTCATAACTTTAAGAGTATATATTGTTTTCTTGTAGTACTTGTAGTTGTATGTTGTAGAAAACAATATATAATAATGTTGTTATGACGTTTCAAATTACAATTAAAATACAAATAAAATTTGCAAATCTTGGGATAGCTAATATAAAGTAAATTGTTCTAACCAAGTATATACAGGACATTAAAGTCCATTCAGTGTGTAATTTCACACACTCGTTATATCTATAAATCAATAAAGTGAGTAATGAATGAGTTCTAATGAATGGTTATCGATTCAAGTGTGTTGCAAGTATGTGAGTTAAGTCTCGGGGAATCTGTCGCGTTCCCACTGATTATATTACATAATTGTAAACAAAACGTGTGTGCCGCGCCGTACAAATATTTGGGAAGAGCATAAGAGAGCACTTAGCGAGATGTCATTGTTATGTTCGCGGTGTTAATATATTTAAATATCTTGAAACTCAACACTTGCTCACATTGTGTTGCACTTAGTATACCACAAATTTTTGGGTATTTGAATACATATTTGACTAAAATCCTTAAATACTTGTTACGTTTTAAGTCTTTAGCTTTATATTAATTATATTTTAAAGCTGATTTATCATTATCGAGAAAAGCTTAATCAGATAATCTAAACATTGATCTTTGTATAAACAAGTCGTCTAATATGGAAATTTGAAGAATCCGAATATAGTGCTAAAATAATTATGCGCCTCCATTTTATTGACTTGAATAAATTTAAAATTGTCATAAAATAGCGAATAACCCGTTCGGAAACTGCTTCAAAACAAATTGTGATACGGTTATAAAGAGCCCATAATCAGATGATTGAAACTTGCCCGAGCGGCTATAGTTGTTATACAAGGTTTTTATTCGCCGTTATTACCCGGCCAAGTCTAATTGTAGGCTGTTTATAAGTGTCTCGTTTCTGTTCAATATTCATGTCCGGATTATGCCATCTAATTGCCACTTATAAATCTAAACCCAACTGTGACATCTTAATTGGTGAGGTAACAAATCACCATAATAAGAAAATATTTAGCAGTGCTTTCGTATTTATCAACACATTAGGGGTTAGATTGATGAGGATGTTGGAGAGTTATTTAAGGTGATTAATTTGATATTATGTTTTTAAAATAAGCATCACGTACATAATGTTACTCATTTTGCGATTTGACTTGCAATTTATCGCTACACCTTGTTAAACAATGTGATGTACGTTACAGACGTACAAAGATGTATATACTATTTCTCTCGTTATTGTATAACTACATACCTTGCTGTTGCCGCGACAAATCACAATGTGAGCAGAGATTCCATATTGTATTAGGTCTTAAATTTCTTCAAGGAAACGCCACAATGAAAGTACCACACACAGTTTCAGTAGTAAACTCTAGTCCTTAGCTAGTTCTATTGGGGTATCGCAATCTACAATTTTAAACACAAACTAAACTAATATATTTGGAGGAGACACATGAAAGATTTTAACAATACTCCATGCTGTAGGTACTAATGTTTATTCACACACATAATACATCGTTTAAATACGAATTGCCCTCAATATCTCTAAAGATTATGTCTAACCAAATTTATTTCCTCCAGAACCCAATCAATTTTTATTGAACCAACACCAAGCATTAACTGTTACTACCTTGGCTGGAAGGAAATAGCCGTATCAAATATTACTACCGCTTTATCTACTTTCCTCAATATGGTCCGGTGATACGGAACTCGAAATTCATGATGTCCACATAAAATTTTATTGATAATACATTTTCGCTGGAGTACCTTAAATTTTTTATAAACGATGGAATAAAACGTGCTCCACTTGTAAATATTGCCTACAAATCAAAGTTTAACTAGTGTTAAATAGTAACAGAAAAGCCAGAACCCACTTGCAATACATACAATAAACAGTGCGTATGCATCATATATCATCATCAATATTTATGTTATATCACACAACCATATCAACATTATATACATTTCATCACCAACATACATTACATCTCCTTCCTTGCGCGCCTCTCCGCGCGTGTGGTGGCGCTAGTCTCAATGTTGCCAGCGCGCAATTACTAGATATTTTCTAGGTTACCCAACCAATGTATGAGCCTCCATTATTTACCCCCAAAACAAACCGAGGGGGTTATAAATTTGAGGTGACTGTGTATCTGTATTTAGGTATGTCCAAGGATTATTTTAGATTCCTAAATAATATTTTTGCTGATAAAAAGTTCTTACTCGTGTATGTATAATGTCGATAATACTATACATATACTTCTCTACAGACTTTTGAGTAACGACAAAGAGTATTAAAATTAAGTAAATATGCAAGTGATATAAATAAAGTAGTCAAGTTTAGATTTATAATGCCACATTTGTTTACGTAAACATGTAAACCGCGTTCGTTCCGGCCATACGTTGATCACAAATTGACGAAAGTATAGATGTTTCAATTTATGTTCACAGTGTTTTTAAAAATATATACCTATACAATACATGTTAACAAACCTCATAAATTCATAGAAGCGGGTACGTTCTTTTATATGTTGTATCTTAATATTATGTACATACAATGAACAGAAACTCCATATATAGTTTTCCCTTTTTATTTATTTTTTATCACAGAAATAGTTTCTTCTTTAAATGCTTGATAAAATTTCTGAAAAAAAAAAAAAAATTAAAAATCACTACAATTTTTAATATATATTTTTTTGCTTTCATTCTGTGCTTGAATTATTTTTGTTCAGGTCGTAAATCGGACAGTTTGTCGTAGTCGATCGTAATTATGAATAATTTTGTTATTTTACGGTGCTTGGCGACCGCGACGTGTCTCAATACTTCGGAATATAGGTACCATTAAATTTAGCTGTCAATCAATCAATCAGACGTCACAAGACATGTAGTCCTGTCTTACGAATTTGAACAATCTCGAAATACCGTGGTATCTATCCTTTTTGTATTATCGTTTTCGAAAACGACTAACTATTTCGGTGAAATTGAAAATATGGGTGCTCACAGGGCCAAAAATTCGATCAAGCTACGTTTTCCATGTATGGAAAAATTTGTATTCAAATTTACTGGGAATTAACGAAATGTCGGAGTAAATTGTTCTTAATATTCTTAATATGTGTATCTTAATATTCTGTCATCTATGATCACATTTGCTAGGTCTAGAGAAGTATATGACTTCCCTAGACCACCTAGTTATTATTGCAATGACAATAAAGTCGCGTTGTACAATATTACTGTAAACATACATAAAACGTAACGTGTGAGACGAACTGCATATGAAAACAAACTTCGATTATTTAGGATTTATATTTTCGAAATAATTTTTCGTATTTAATTCTGTCTATTAATATTTGACTTTGTATGAACTTATTACCAGTTGGCTATTTAGAAAACTGCAACCTAACATTCCAATGGAGTCCTCTGTCATACGTGACCGTTTTCCCTGTTTTATCCTCAGCCACAAAGCTTCGGAGTCCAGGATCTGCTTCCACTGTAGCCGTAGGTCATAATATTATAAATAATATCATAATAATTTAAGGTCAGGGACCCAGGTTGCTGCCTCAATGTGTATACTTTATGGCCCATTCACAGCATACATTCCACCGGCACCGTTTAATCATAAATTAACACCTGTTATAGTCCGTTATGTTCGTCATATGTATGCGTCGTAACTTATTTGTGATTGTAAAATCATCACCCCATTATCGGGCTAAAGTTATTTCGTCTATCTATTACAAAATAAGTATAGTATTTTTTAAATGTCAGTAAGTGATGTACATCATCCTAAATTGAATAAAGAATTTGGCCTTCGAGTCTTGGCTCTGTCTGTCCAGTAAGGGATAACGACGTGATACTGTATATATTAAAAATACCTTTTTTATTCTTTTGTTAAAAAGTAAATTGATCCTACATGTACAGAAATGTTTTGTGAGTAGCTAATGAATATTTTTATATTAAATTTGATTCATTTTACCGGAAAGGTCATGTAATTGGTTGAATGTAAAGTAGTATATATTTATAGCATTTTATAAACATTATATACACGTTCATAACTTTTTAAAGAGCTCAATGCTACGGAACCCTATTCTGGGCATTTGCCGACTCTTAATTCCCCGAATCAAATTTATCGCATATTTGAGGAATTTAATAGCCAATATTTCAATTTCAGAAATGCCATCGACATATTTACAAGTTTTAACAAATTAATTTGGCAATTATAATGTTTGAATTTCTAATTTGATTATTATACAGTTGGAAGTGATGTATAACAATGTTATATGTTCGATTTTATGATATTGGAGACAATTTGCAAACATCAATATTTGATATTTTAAATATGATTTTATAAATGTGGATTTAGGTATTGATATTTAAACTAATTTTATTTGGAAATTATGCAAATTTAACTGCCAAAGGTTCCCGAACATATAACCAATAGCCCGAACAACGGTAAATAAGATTTTTCCAACGAGTTGACCGTTAACGAAATGATTCATTGCCGGCCCTAGAATAAACTAAGGAGAAATTTGTTCAAATATTCTCACGCGCATAAGACCATGTCAATGGTTGAGTCGAGTTTGACACGTCTTGGCTCTTGGGGTCAACAACGCTCGTTTTGCGCTCGACTGTACCAATATTTGTACAATTGCCAACTCCTCGCTTTGATTCTACTCGACCTAAACATAATTTATCATTATTTTTCTGTTCATTTTGTTCTACTTCATAATGCGGTTAAATATAATATTAAATTTGGACCGAATCCAAATTTCAATTATTATATAAAGTATATGTTGATTTTTTGCCTTCTGAGCTTGTACCACGCCTTTCCCCACGTTTCAAAATGTCATACATTTCTTCTTATTACCTTAGGTATTAAAGAACTAGTAGGCTTTTAAAGAACTAGAAAGCTGTAATATGAATTACACTCCCAGTTCTTAATATAAGTAAGGATATGAAAAATATGGCAAAGAATATGACGATTATTAGAGGCCATGGGGCAAAAAGCGCCCAGCAGCAAGAACGACATCAAAAAGAAAGCGAGCAGCAACTGGATCGTAACTGCCCAGAATAGGGAAAAATGGCGGGAACTGAAGGACCTACACCAAATATTTAGTTAAGCAAGCCTGAAAAAAAGAAGAAGGGAAGACGATGAAAAATTGTTTATTATTAGATTATATATTATACCTTAGTGCAAATTAAACTTATATAAATTTCTGGTACTACTGGCTCTAATTTATATAAAAACCTATAAAAAGTGGAAGGAGACAAATAACGATCGATTATTTGTAAAATATATGGAATAAAGTCAAAAGTCAGCAATATATCTTTATAGATGTATATGACACAGAAGCCGCGGGCGGGCGGGCCTCCTATTTGCATGTCACGACATCAAATGATGTATGACACAAAAAATCGAATAGATGTAAGACTATATTGCTTTTTGTATTTCTAGTTTTCTACTTGTACATTGACATTAGTTTTTATATTGTTTATTTATTATCAAATGTATTTTTAGTTGTTTACTTTGGAAGAATCACAGGTTATAAAAGCAACCCTTTGATTTTTAACACAGATATAAACGCGTCTAATAGTTCTCACACTAGTCTCATTAAAAGGTGTCGTTTTCGAGGGTTCCAGTTCAGCTGCCGTGTTATCGCTACTATAAAACGACCCCGATCTTCGGCGTTATGATAATTGTAATCCAATACTATCGTTTCATCTGCCTTTCTGAGTTTAAGTGTCGGTAGAAAATTTCGATCCCATATTTCTCTGCCGAATATTAGGTCTTTTAGTACGGGGCACTACACTACGCTACCTAATCTATAAAATTAATTTAAGATATAAACTGGTCGTGGTCTTCAACAAACTCATTGCTTAAATTTAAACAAGTAAAACTAACCACAAAGAAACATCAGAATGCCTGTGGGTAATTATAATTACATCTCATTCTTCATTCGTAACATGAATAATTTTTCACGCGTAGGTTTTGCAAATCTGCGATCCATCCCACACGAGGCAATCTGCCCACGTTGCGTTGTCACGTTTTGCGATGCGAGTGAAAATTTCGCCTGTCTCGAGGAAGTCTCACTCGTTAGCGCTGATCGACTGCCTAACCCCGTTAAAACACCTCGGGCCGTCACTACATAGATTTTAAAGAAATGGATACGGCAAATGCTACTTGCCAGGATTTGATGTTATTTAGGAGTTCATATGAAAACAATGACTGCTTACGCGTACACTAGCATATCTTTTATTTATTAGCGAAAAATAAAAATCATGCCACACTAGATAAAGATTTTATTGAAAAATCCATCATACAATTGAAAATGGACGTCTAAATGCTGCCGCCAGTGATCCTCTTACATACATACATTAAGAAAAACAGTATTCAACAGTATCCAAAGCTATTGATTCACACTGATGAAATTGGAATTGTTTACTTCGTATCTCTTGTTTGTAAGTTTGTCTGAGGCGCGCGAGTCGATTAACTTTGACAGAATCGAGACGAAATGGCGAGTGAAAGGTTCAGTGATAATTACTTCAGAATTCAGACGGATAATGTTTCACGCGTTGCTTGACGCGTCATTAATGAATTCTGTCCGAACCGTCGTAACCTCGTAACACAAACACTGCGCAGGATTAGCCGAATATGATTTTTAATATATTAGGTTCCATAGAATAGCTGTTGTGTTTATAGAAGCTGGTATGTTATGCTCTACTAATGTGTGTAAATAAATTGAATATTGTCAGAATAAGAATTAAATTTTTCGAAGTTACTAATTCCAACTGAGAAAAATAATTTACGCAACAAAAGTCCGAGAAGTGGATTAAGATTTTGACTTAATTTGCTACACTAGCAGAAGAAATAGTTTTTACAAATAATTATTATTCTATGCTACTAATACGATGTTTGTTAAGCAAAATGTACTTAATAGTAATAAAGGACAGTTCTGTATTTTTAAGTCAATTTTGTATTTCTGACTTATCGAGAGTGTTATTCCTCATACAAATTCTAAATCTATAAGTGCTAAAACAGGCATCATAAAGGTATTCTTTAGTATTGACCAAGTTAAATGGAAGTGAACAGGCCACATGTAGGAGTAGGCTGGACAAGTGAAGCAAATTTGTAACACATTGGTACCCCTGAGATGGCAAACAAAGTCAAGGTAGGCGGCACAAGAGATGATTTTGAAAATGAAATTGACAGCAAGTCCAAATTGGAGAAGAGTCGTGAACTGCAGCAGCACTATACTGACAGCAGAGAGTTGAAATAGGCCTTGGCCAAGAACACTGAAGTTGGAGACATTTTGTAAATGCATCAACAACTGAGATAAGACTTCAGGAAAAGGACTAAAAGTAAAAATAAGTGTTATTCTTAACACTTTTCACATTTTACGGATTTTATCGTACTCATGTTATATACTCTTACTTGAGCGCGCTCTCTAATACAAATAAAATAATTAACTCTATGTTAGGGTCTGATTCATCTTCCTTCTCAGGTGATAATGTGGACGTTCTTGATTTTAACAGATGGCTTTCATAATAAGACGTCATGGTTTATTTTTAACGTTGGAAGAGAAATGGCAGTAAGTAACCTTGTCGACTCGTATTGCCATCGATCGCTAGAAGGCACCAAATTTTTCCAAGTCTGTCCATAACGAAGCAATTTCGACGAAGCTTTAGTGGTGTTACTACATTCATAGTGCCAAGAAAGTCGTTGTGTGTATTTCATTCCACGTTACGATTACGACGTTCAGCTATGAGGAATACGACTATGAACAAGAAATAATTGATAGTAATTTTTATGCATAAAAATATCTGAAAAAAGACTACCATAATTGTTATTTGATGAGGCAAATTTCATGAAAATCTCTTAATTTCCAATTTTAAATAGCCTGTCGAGAAGTATAAGTAGCCTACGTACAGCGTGAGGGATACATATGTTCTGTATATAGGTAGTAATTACTATCAAATGATGATACATATAACATTTCGCCGTATAATTTTTAATCATAATAAAGTTCGTGACAAATTGCATTTATATATATATTGACGGTTGAAATTTGAGAACGCATTAAAACGGATCGTCACGTAAAATGAAATCCAAATGTGGAGGTGTCAACACAGTTTAAGTGTATATACGTGTCAGCCATTTACAAACTGAGCAAGCGAAAGGAACGGCGCATATTGTTTCCAATTTATGACTCGTGTTCGTCGGAAAACGATGTCAAGCTGATACGATTCTTACTATTTTTCGTCATAAAATTCTTCTATTATCAGATCTTGGTAGTCTCATCATTTGCATAAGACGCCCATCTAGGAGCGACCCGTAAAATTTACATTCGTTCGTTCAAATATAATTTGATAAATTCCATCTGTTCTTTATTCATTGACGGTCATTAACAATGACAATTATCTTAACAGCCGGAATTGCAAGGTGTTTGCGTCTTAATCAGTGTAAGGTTATTCCAATCTAGTTGCCTCGGCGTATTATCGATTGTCGCCCAGCGGGGAGTACGACAAAAGAATTTCATTTTGAATAAATCGCGCGAGACTGCGTCGCGGCGAGAAATTAGGCGCGGTATCCCCCGCCGCGAAATCTCGTCGTAAATAAGTGTCGTGGTCGGTCGGATCTCGCTGCGCCGACGACGATGCTTAAAAACACATTCTTGTTATACACTCGTTTACGGATTTAATTACTTGCATCGCTGATGGGCCCTTATTCTTCCCCCTTCCAAACCACACAGCCCCCTCTGCTGATCCTCTCGCGTGATCGTAAATCCTCACTTCGTTAATGATCCGTACCTTGTTTCGCGATGAATTACCGCTTAGTCTTGTTGACTTTTTGCGCAAAATATTTTTCCGATTTTAGTGAGCGTGGGCTTAGTATAATGGACTGTAACTCTTTAAGTGGTTTTTCGAGTTCATCGCGATTTATGTTTCAATAAGGTGAAACATTGTATTTAATAACGCTGCTTATCTTCCCGCGCATCATATAAAATGCATCAACTGATGCTGCTATCAATTTTTACAGACAGATGACATCGTTTCTTATACTAGAAGCATTTTAGATCGACGTTTTATCTGATTTTTTTTTTGAGTTACCGGATATTCTGTATTTTTTGTTAGATGTTAAAGTAATGTATATGATGACAGAGTTAAAAGCTTCTTCTGGTCTGGTAGTAATTGTAACCTGTCATATTATTAAGCAGTTGGGTGTTATCCGTCACACCTCCTCTTTTGGCAGTTTCTCGCCTATCGTGTCAAATTACATTTCAGATTAGCTTCTCGCCTTTTTAGCTCCAAAATAAAAGTTCCGGTGTTGCCGTTTTCAATTGCCGCGTGTGGTGTCTAGTGAACAAGTAGTGAAAATCGGGTATCCGGCCCCGATTGCCTTCAACTACGAATCTTCTTCCAGCAAGGTTCGCGTCTTCTTACAATGCAGTCGGCGCTCCGTTTGTAAATGCGATACTTCCGTCTTCGAGCAAAATCTCGTATGTGATTGCGGCCCCTTTACTTTAATCAAATAGCTGCGACAAAGGATTGAAAAGACCGCTCTTCGATTTCGTACAAGCGATCGGTATTGGCTGCAGAATTCCCTTTACGGATCGTCGGCGTTTTTTACCGATGCCTCTGTGAAATAGGTGAATTTTTTTACATACTTTGCTAACTTATTGTACCTTCATTTCGAATCAAGTGCTCTAAACGTCTAACCAGTTTAAAATAATGGAGGTTATTTTGTAGAATGTTATTATCCTTCTTCAATATCTGTAAATAGGTAGATAATAATGTTAAAGTATTTATAGAACACTTGTTGTCATTAAGTCCTGGACTGTCGGACAGTAATTTCGTATTCTTTGATTTTAATCACTCTCTTCGTGTTTACCCTTTGGGCAAATTATGATCTTTAAAACATTGTTTGTATTTCTATCGTGACGTCTGAATGATTAATATCAAAGTCGTTTTTGATTACATAATAACGAGTCCAGACGAATTGTTATTATTTTGTTCCATTAAGTGATTCCGTTTAAATAACTAAACGTTTATAGTAATCACTAGATCATTAGAAAAACTATGCAATCTTGTGATTTGTACTAACGGCTTCGAAATAATAGAAATGGGTATTATGTAAACAATGAACTAATTGTAGCAATTTCATAGTTTTTATTTGCATGTTTCACTTACGTGCTTGATACTGATTTGATAATAATGATAACGGTGATAACATATCAGATATTGAATAAACCATTCGATACGTTTTTGATATAACAATAAGTCATTAGTAGTTGAATAGTAATCGAACATTTGTTTATTTAACTATTTCAACATGACATTCATAAATAAAGTGGTGTTAGTGACTGGTGCAGGTTCCGGTATAGGTGAAGCTATAGCAAAACATTTTGCCAAATTATCAGCTAGATTATCTCTGGTTGACGTAAATAGTGGAAACTTGAAAAAAACTGCAGAAGCGTGCGAAAAATTATCTCGCTCTAAAGTTTTCACAACAGTAACTGATTTAACGAATGACGAAGATATAAGAAGTCTAATAGCAAAAACGGCTAAAGAATATGGAAGAATTGATATTGTTATTAACTGTGCAGCTACAATAGGAACAAAGACAATTACTGATCCTGATATGATTCAAGAATTTGATCAAATATTGGCATTAAATTTGAGGTCTGTTGTATCGCTTACATGTGCTGTCGCACCTGAGTTGATCAAAAGTAAAGGATCCATGATTAATATATCCAGTGTTACTTCATCATTACCATCTATAAGTTTGGGATATAGCGTTTCAAAAGCAGCTTTGTGTCATTTCACTAGATGTATGGCATCGGACCTAGCCAATCATGGTGTAAGAGTTAACCTTATTACACCAAGTTTAGTCAAGACTAATATTTTTTGTAATGCTGGAGTAAATGAGTATGATATTGAGCATATCTGGAATAAAGCGCCTTCATTTTCTCTACTGAACCGTATGGTGAAAGCAGAAGAAGTGGCTGAAGTAGCTGCATTTTTGGCTAGTGATAAGGCTATTGGTATAACTGGTGCAGACTATAAAATAGATTGTGGAATGTCTCTTAAAAGAACACCTGATATTCTTATAGCGTAGTTGCGCGATCTTTTTGGTTGAATTTAATTTGACATTTTGAGTTGAGAGACACACATTTTTGAGTTGAGATTTTTATACGCACACATTGTTGGATACATTTTCAATCAATTTAAAAATAACAAAGGATTGTGTAAAACGATTCGTCCTTATAGTGGTTATTGAACAAAAAAGCACGTCGTTACATCTGGCATGCCCCTGCTGGTTATGGGATTTTTATGGCGCGTGAAATCCTGCTTTAGAAATCATAGAATTTAAATATATGTTTTTCTTGGGATCATTGTTTAATTTATACCATCTTTCACGTTTATCATACATATTTAAATTATTTTTCAAAATAAATAGCCACGTAGTATTAGTAAGTAATTTTTTATTTCGTATATATTATTTTAAAGAACAATTTTTTTTAATAATCTAAATATACATAGCAATTTGCTTTTCATCAGTCAAGATTCAGGTCAAACGCTCATAATTTAAAAAAGTTTGAGCTCAATTTATGTCATTTGTCATTATGCCTTTTTAACTATTCTAAAGCTTTTATTGTATAAATTTATCATTTCCTCAATTTTTACAGTAAACAAGTATTCAATAATTTTAGTTGTTTGATATACTAAATTACATTTAATTTCTGTAATGAATAATATGGGAGCTTTCTGCGTCACAGAATAAAGTACGGTAATATTGTATGCAATATGGAAGCCGTCTTTACCATAGACAATTTCACGCACACTTAGCTAATATTTGCCGAACGATTTGCCGCCGACTTTGAGCTGTATAGACTTTTTCTTAGACTGTTAGAATATTCAAATATCTCCCGTATTATCCTCAATCTCTATGCTCTTATTTATGTGGAAACTTGCTCAAACACAGCTAAAATATTTCTAAGAATTATTTTCTTTTTTTCACCTCCTTATCTACTTTATTTCTAATGTACACGTAATTTGAACTAAATTCTTTTAACACCTTTTACCAAACATTTTAAATTTAAATAAGGCTTTACTATTAACGTTACGAAATAATTCTATTTATTCAAATTTACAAATTGTCTCATATAAATCTTATTCCTTCGTTAAGATATTTAGCCGCGATACAGGGTGATATAAAAGTTTCTCCCATTGTTTACATTAAGACAAGCTTGTAACAATTACACCGGTAACCCATCTGACGTCTAATTTAAATGGGAAACAGATTAATCAAACGATACTTACTTTCTCTCCCCAGCAATAAAATATGTAACAATAGGGCTATGTTTACAATGTCCTCTTTTTTTGGGTTGGGCATATGAAATTAAACTAGTTTGTATTTCCCCAGCGTCAGCGGTATCTTATCTACGATCAGATTCTAACCCTTTAATGTATGCGTCACCAGACCAATTCCGAATGTTATCGACGCAGGACGCAACAAGCGCTCTCTAGACATTTTTGAATTGAACACATGTTATTACAAATTAAACAAAATGCAGATATGTATGTCACATACATAGTGTGTGCTAAAGAAGATAATTGTTGACGCGTGTGGCACTACAACAAAAGGGCGCTTTGTTTGTTATCTTGTTATGTAAGTTAAGTATTACTTAATATATATTAATATATTTCACGAATAAAATATACCTACGCTTGTTGGCTTAATAAAAAACATATTAATTTACCAAGTTTTTGACGACGACAATAACATTTTCTATCTGTAACATTTGATTTCTCGAATTCGTTGCTTTCAACATATGACAAATAAAATGTCTGTACAGTAAACGATGGAGAACTTACCTCGTTGGAAGCCGATGCTAGGGTGCTCCTAGCATCGGCCACGAGGTAACTTCTCAATCAAGTCATGCTTATCTTAATAATGCATCGTCGTGGAAATTGAGGCGATTTGGATAATTTCAACTCTGTAGAATAAGTAGAAGTAGGTGAAATTAAATACATATAAGCTTTTAAAATTAAGAAAGAATCTGGACTAAAGAGAACTTCTTGGACAAAAGTTTCGTTTCGGCGTAAATTAAACTTAACTCATCTTGTTTTGCTAGGTTGGTAACCTAGCCAACTACAGTGAACTTCGTTTCAACCATAGATTTGCATTTAAGTTAGATAGCGTATATACCGCAAGAGCTAAAAGGAAATGAGTGTCGGCATCACCTACTTAATGTTTAGAGCTATTCCATACTGCGCCTGAATACATTGTATCGAAATTACAAATTAAGCTGTAATCAATAGTATTTTTTAGACTTGTATTGATATTAATTGGTGTGGAAAATGTAACTAACACGCTAGATTCTACAGTAGTTTGTGAATAAGCAGTATCTAGCTTATATAAATCTGTGGTTTCAACTGCGAGCACCGGCGCAATAAAGTAAGCAGTTTTACAAGTGAGTGGTCCCAGAACGAATGCACGGTTAGCCGCCCAATATTCTTATTTTATGACTGAAAATCTTGCATGAGAGCATTTTTATGTTATTATTCTGTTCTACGATAATATAATGCTTCCATATTGCTTCTAAACAGAAACAATTTTCATGAGATCTTTGTCTTTGTGATCGATTTTTTTCTGATCTGACTGAAACGTAAACCTTTGCTTTATTTATTAGTCTTTTATTCAGTTATAAATGTGCTGACACAGTTATAACTGACCTGGTGCTTTAAGTTTATTTATTTGGAGAATTCAACCATTCCTTATTAGGATACATTCTTACATAGTTACATTGAATCGTTGATCGCGTCTGTCTGGCTGTCAAAAGTTCTCATGACCATTAGTCTACTAGATTAGTTGTATTCAGTCCGACGAAGAATGCCTAGCCAGCAACAAAGCCCACATTATGTTGTCGCACGGCGTGGAGTGTTCCAATTAAGAGAGATTTATTCATCCCCTTCCCATCATGCGACTTCTCCGCAGACATTATCAAAGATTTAACTCGGCAGGACAATTGTTCCCCAATTTTCTAAACACCTCGACAATGCTCGTAATTTGTTCCATCCTCTTGGCTGTTTGATTGTTTGCTTTGGGAAAACACGGAGCGTCATCTCACAGGGCTGTCGCTTTGTGTACCTATTCGCATTCGATATTCATTTACTCGGCTGCTTCGTAATCATTTGCTATTCGAGTAGCGAATTTAAATCGTGTTCCCATTAATATTTACGCGGATCCTAAGTGTTTCGCTAAGACGAAATGAATTGTTCTATTTCGTTGCTACTAATTCCCCTACTGTTGTTAAGTTTTGAGAATTAATATTACTCTTTTTAATTTAAACTAATAATTAAAGACAAGATCTTATCTAATTGTCAACTTATTTGCCCGAACGTCCCTTTACATAAAGCCTCATTCCTCATTCCATTAATAACTGGTTAGTTAATTGGACTACCGAGCCCCGCTTCCTTTGTTATACATGAACCACACCCCGCATTTATCTAAGCAGTAGCTTATTTTAAATGATAAACGAGCTCCCAATCGATTTGAATAACAAGTAGGCAGATGCTCTTAATCCTTTTGATTTCATTAAACGCATGCGCCCCTCGGTCCCTGTCGGAAATATCACTCGAGTGCAAGCCTCGATGCAACGTGGTTTGTACATAATAGGATTCTTTATATTATTATAATAATCCAATATCAAAGCCCCTTAACCTTTCAAATTTTGTGCGCAGGTATGTTTTTGTCAGTAATAACAATAATTCATTAAAGCTTATTACGTGACGGAACAATATTCACTTGGATTTGGTGATTGACTGCGAACGCCTTTGATGCTCGTTTCTTCTTCTTTAATAACTAAAAAAAATCAGTTTATTCGAAACAGGGGAAGGCTATTTGTCAACTGAACAATGTTGTGAAATCATGGGCGTATTCTCTTTTCTTCGATGAAGAATCTAATGAATTCTCAGAGGACGTTCTTTGACGTCTTATCAATTGCTGCGTCGTTTGTTTGGTCGTTACGTTAAAAAGAGGCCAAGTGAAAAAACCGTCAACATTAATCACTTCGATGCTGAAACACAATTTGGACGAGCGACTCGAAAAAATTTACATAAATAATTTATACCCGAGAGGCTGCGCGGTCGGCGTTCTTAATCCGATCGAAACGTCAGGTTTATATTATTCCAGTCATTTGGTGCAATGTTATTGTTTCTACTGTCATTCATCCTATCGATCATATTAGTTACCCTTATATGGTTCAAATGAAATACTATTTACTTTATTTGTTTGCGATATTCAATATGTATAAGTAATTTGTTTTATATTATCCGATGTCCGATTTGGAAGTTCTCAGCGGGTTATCTAAAGGTGCCTCAAGGGTGTTTCGTTGGGCCGCTCATCTCCATAAGATATGATTAAGTGATGTGTTCGCAGTTCACCTCGCCTGATGGAGCATTATTTTAGGCATGTGACTGTGATCGATTCGATCGAATCTCTCATCGGACAGCGCGAGTTTTTACCGGTGCCAGACTGTGCCTTCCGAAAAATACTTGCATGAAGATGATGTAGCGTTGCGGTTTACATGAGTGTTGTTATGATGAATAGTCAGTATTTTGACCTCTTTTTGGTGAGTTTTATTTATCATCGCACTCGCCGTTATCACATCTGTTACGGGTACGATTGTTATCTCAATAAAAATATAAAATTTATCTTAATTAAAACTATATTTGCTAAATGTATTATTTATTACCAGATTAGCAGCAGCATAATATTAATTTCTAGTCACATTCAACAACCTTTTATTTCCTCCTGTGAGGAGAGTTCAGTATTTATTTTAGAAATGGTTACTATTGAACTTATCGGCCTATAATGATATTGGTGTCGTTAACGCCCAAGACTTTATACAATTAACCTTCGTTAGCCACCAATAAATAGCGTGCATGCCCACCAACTTTACGACTAGATGTAATTACTAACCCGTGACAGTAGCCCAGTATATATGTACTTGTATCTTCTGTTCAACCTACAGCCATTCAGACCTCACGGCACTTAATAAATCATCACCAGGAATCTATTTACTTGTGTTCTCGAAATAAATGAAGCTCCGCTCCCGAGGTTTTCATCTCATCCGCAATTCTTTTAAATACCTAGTCTAGTTACTATAATTTTATCAACGTTTAAGCTTTAAAACCAAAGCAATCGGTTCTGTTTGAAGGGAAGCGAATTATATTCAGCTTTTTTGGTTTGATGTTTAAATTCTTTATATTATTTTGTTGATGTACAGTTCTTTTTATCTCTTTTTTCTAATATTTTAATGTGGACAGTTCGCACCAATAAACTGCCGTTAATAGTGGGAATAATGTAACATGATAGCCCTCTCATGCAAAACTACCGTTTGATAGTTTAATGGCCACTATCCATCGTGGATTTTAATAATTCCACACGAATTAATAAGGCATAGCCACGCCCCGTAGGCGTCAACTCTATGATTAATACAACCGGCAAACTCGACTACCGGCGCGCGTCTTTGCCCCACTACACGCCTTCCAACTACAACAATATAATGAATGAGCAGAAAAATAGCTCATATTTCATGTACGTTTCACTGCTTAACGCCTATCATAAAGTAGTGCTTGAAGGGTTTCATTTCTAGAGCTAAGTAGCGCTCTATATATTATGTTACTTCTGTCATTTCTTTATTATTTGTACGGTGCAACTTATGTCGATTGTGGCAAATACCAGTGTATAAATTACTAAGAAGAATGTGAAATTTGTTAAAATAATATATTTAGATAAAATGAGTTTAATCGTATCGACTGTTTAATTACAACAAATTCTCGTTATGGTAGTAAAACAGCTTGATTATTTTTTGTGTTATAGTTAATCAGAAAAAAATCGAAACGTTTTTTGCAGTATCTTTATTTTGTGTCTTAGGTGAATTCACACGTTCGGATTATTTATATAGATGGCGTATGCCAATACTCGTATATCAATCCAAGTGTTAATATTTAAATAATAGTGTCAGATTATAAGTTGTTTTGTCCTCACATATTTAGTTTGGATTTGGTTAACCATCAGGTCATTCAACTTTTGCAAGATTGTTGATCATCATGTTCATGAATTTGTATCTGCTGGTGTGCGATTTTATTTTTTGTACTTTTGTGATTGTCTAATTTTTTGATTTCTTTTCGAGCAAGAAACCATCACTAAGCTTCCATTACGTGGTGTGGAGTGACACACTACATCGATATACTCCTTCACTTCACAATCCACAATGTCATATTATAATATACTCTGTTAATATTAGTCGTTTCTTATAATTAGTCCTCATTTGTGTGTTTTTTCGTTTTTTTGTCAGTGGTTAGTAATTTGTTAAATATAAATAAACGTAAAATATAATCTTAAATGTATTTTAATTTCTCATAACGACTGAGCTGAAGCAACCGAAGCTTGGCTTAAACAGATCTTTCCATATTTCTTAAAAACCGCCACCGCAGTACATAAAAAATGGATGAAAACAATTATTGCTCATTGTTTCCTTTTGTTGCTATTATCTCACTGCCATTAGTAAGAGAATTCTACAAACCACAAAGGTATTGGTAGCAAAACCCTTTATTCACAGAGACAGGGATTAGCAAAGATTACGCGACAATATACTTTGAACAAAGATGTTTTTAAACGCGATACAATGGCGCTGAAACGGTAAAAAGTATTTTAAACATTTTAACAACGAAAGAGTTTTCGGCGCCATCTTATTTTTTAATCCAGAGATTTTTGTTTTTAATCTCTGTCTCTATGATGATTGTTTTCGTTATATTTTAATTTCTGAGAATAATATACCTGTTTGTAGCATAGCATATAGGTAATATAATGTTTAACAAAATTAACATTCGTGTTTTACTTTAGAGTGTATTCAGTCATAAGTTTCATTTGAAACAAAATTAACAAGCACAGTGTTTTATTCTGCTGTTTTATTATACTTTAAACGAATTTAGTTTCATAAACTGCATCTTTACGGTATTGTTAAATTGCATAACACCACATTCTCATCCGTACACGTAGTTCTCACTACAATACTAGACCCTCTTTAAATAATGATACCTCTTTACGTTGTTGTTAGCTGCGGCCAATTCTAATATCGTAACACAAAAACAAGAAAGTGTGCAGCTGCAAGGAGAAAATTATACGTTTCCGACCAATATGCTAATTTGAGTAGTTCTCTTAATGGAACAAATGGTTTTCTATCGGGTAATAGTTTCAATTTAACGGGTTATACCAAAAGATTCGCCGTCACCGCACGTGACTGAGGACACCTGCCACTATCCGGTTCGTGCTAACATGCCGCATTAATCACCATGTACTATTTGTAAACCACTCGAAATATTGAAGCTCAATTTTGACTATTCAGGAAGAAAAGCCAATGCTATTAATAGATTTAAAATTTGAAATATTATTGCCGGGTGATGATTGGTACAAAGAAATAGATCTTTGAATATACATCTGCATATCTACATACCTACCAATCGTTGGAGAAATTAACTCCTACCTTTTCCATCCCTTTTTTAGACATTACTCCAATTTTTTACCTTGTTATGGCTACGAAACATTCTTTAATAAGGTTTAAAGTACTTTGATTTCGTGAAAGTTTTCTCATTTTCAAATTGAAATAATAATTTAAATCAGTTTATTTTTCCTGATGTAAGAATAATAAATAAATAATTTATTCATAAGATTTTGCAAGTGGATAATATAATAATACCAATTTATTCGGTTGTAAACTAAATGTAGTAGTAACTTAATTTTTGTAATAAACGCGTATAAAAATATCGATAAATGGCTGAAGGAAATGCTTCTTTTGGTCCTGCAACTAACCAGAATTATGTTGGTATAGACATATGAAATAATGTCCTGTCTTGCATATAGTTTTGTAATCCAAGAATAAAAATGAAAATAGTTCAGAAATAATTCGTATAATTTGATTCAATATTTGTATAAGAAATCCCAGGAACTATTGTCGGGGTAGAAAAACAGGTTGGATGAATTGATTTTATGAAAAAACTGTTTATGTATGGATGGTGCGATGTCACTGTGTTCTGTGGGCGACGTACACGCAGTGGGCTGGACGGAGCTTGGAGGTTTTGATGTTGAACTAAAAGTCTTGTAAATTCTGTCACATATAAACATTCAACTTAAAGTGACGTCGAATTTATCAGATGAGACTATTGCTATATTGTTTTGAACTTATGCGGTTTAACACCGTCGCGGACGCTTGACGAGACACAAAAATTGTACTAACCTTCTACTGCATACATGTCTCAACCTTTCGCCGTTTGACTGTGAGAGATCTCTACATGGGATAAGTCCATTGTTGTATATCGTCGTTGTCTTTCTTGTATGAATTTATATACTCATTTTTCAGTACAATAAAGTTATTACAAATAAATTGCTGTAGCAGTTATGCGCCCGCGAAAGCGTTAACTGCTAATACAGTCATTCGACAATCATTATTGCACGACTGTATATTTTTGTCATCTATTTACCTTCGCATACCATCGTAGTGCATAGAGTTCTTTAATTCTATGCACTATGATGGTATTTGAATTGAACATTTATAGCACATACTTTCACCCCTGTAGCAGTTGTGTATAAATATATATTTATACTAGCAACACCCCGGGGCTTCGCTCCGGTGAGAATTTGGAGATAAAAGTTCCCTATGTGTTATTCTGGGTTATACTCCACCCATGTATTGCTTGTCTATCGCATTGGTGAGACTGTAAAGATAGATTTAAGCTTATGAATAAATAAATATATGTACCAAATTTCATAACAATCCGTCCAATAGAGTTTGCGTGAAGAGTAATAAACATACACACATAAACACATTCATACACCCTCAAACTTTAGCATTTATAATATTAGTCGGATAATCAGTATATTTTTTTGAATACCTAACTAAGAGAATTAGCGACAGTGAGTATGTGAGTATATGTTGAATTGCATTAATAAATATAAGTGTATAATTTATTTGTGTTTATTTTCACACAATATGAATCCAGTTAAGTATTCATTACTTACCAGTTATTTTTATGCATATGGAAAGTTCCTTACCGAAACTCCAAAATTAATTTCGATTAACTCATTAAGAGACTGCATTAAAAATGAGTGTCATTAATTTTGTTTTATTTTTTGCCACTAAAACCGTTACCTTCACATTGATGGCGAAGTGAGTTGAGACAGAGTTAAATATCAGCCAACATACATGGTAGTTATAGGTGGTTGCCCTATTCCTATTTTGGTCACTACCATAATAGGTATAAAGTTTGCAAGAAAAAGTTGTTGTAATTGTCCAGCGACATAGTTGACTTAATTGTATTGGACATACTATTTTTAAAGTCATCTGTACCTTCGATGATATGCAAAACTTTTTATGCTTCTTCGAACTTAATGGGAATGCAAGATTCTTCTGTCGAATTAACTAAAGCTTTAATGACTTTAATTATTGTAATGAAATCTACTTGCTATATTAACATGGGAATAAATGTATCTTACACATATATAAACGCTATGTATAATATCGACATAATCTGTATTATGAAAGCGAAAGATCGTAAACGTAGCATCAATATATACTTACCCTTCGACGTTCTTACCGTTTCAATCCTCAAGTTTTGATAGTAACGAATATACCTAGTCCTAAGCAAACTCGGAATTGCATAACACATTATTCGCATAGAAATATAATCTCGCACCTTTTGTCAATATTGACTCTTGATGATACCTCCTGGATCTCGGCACCTGAACTAACAACGGATCAATTCCTTACGAAGATGTCTTTATATTGTGTACTCATCTTTTCATCTTTATGATGTTTCCGAAATTGTATTCGCGCTCCGATTCGTTTTGCTTTTTAATAAATTTTATGAAGATGAAGAAGACAATTAAGTTTTGCTATATATTAAAAATGTGTGTGGTCCCTACATTAAACGATTCTTTGGTTCAAAGCAGTTTGCCGACAGTAACGGAGCTGCTAAACCCGTAAACTTTCCTTTATTTCCATCCGAAAAATACGAAGTAAGTTATGGGTATTACTCGGGCCAACATCCATTGCTACATAGCATTGCATACGGTATTGAGGTAAATTCAGGTAAATTTTGTTTTGTGATCTGTATTAGGTCACAAGGATTCTTAGTCATAGTTGGTACTAATATACGAGTATTTATTTTTTGCCCGATTGAGATTTTTTTTGTGATTATTATCATTAAACGTTTTTTTTTACATATAACTTAGTTAATATAAATTATTTCTGATATTATAGGAAAGCTAGTTACCTATATTCTACTGCTGTAGACCTGCTGGGCAAGTATAAATGCTTACTTCGATAAAGTAGCATGCTTATCCCTATGCATCTATGGAATCACACCCTTACTTTCGATGTCGGATCGAACGCATAGCATTCTTACGGAATGTTTTCATAGCACACCGTTCCTTATTCTCGAAACTGGCCAGGATTGTCACTGTTTACATTTGTAAAACCTACCATTGTGCTCCTGGTATAATTGTACTCGGACATATTTTTATATTATTTTTTGTCTCTTCCACATCGATCCATTAAAATGCTGTTGATAGATAAATTAAAGGGAAGCGGGCGGGATGGATGATATCATATTTCTAGTGTACTATTTTATAAATGTATTTTTCTGTTAATGACTACAGATATTCAACGCTTTTTTAATCCATGTTTTCATAACTAGGTAACATTGGAATACATAAATGTTTCCGAATTTGCAATCAACATAAAGTAAGTAAAGCATCGTCCCACTATTAGGGAAACATCTCAACTTTATTACAAAATTTTATAAAAAAATCATCGTGTTAAAAATATATTCTTTACCTAAGAAAAAACCGTTGAGATATTTAAACATATCGAGAACAAACCCAATAGCGCCAAACGGAATGTATCAACTCTTCTATGATTCTCCGTCAGCATTACATGGGAGCTGATGATTTTTTAAATGTTTGTGTTTCTGCTCAATGTGATGGGCACTGACGTGTAGGGCCGCCATTGTGTCCAGATCGGGCGGGCCGCACTGTTTGCTCTGATGCCTCCTCGCTTGCCTTTGTGAGATTCAGATATAATGCACGAGATTTACAACCTACTTCATAAATCTTGATACTTTAACAAAATTCTATAAAAAATGAAAACTATGCTTATTATCTGGTCCTTGGCATTCCTCGCTTTTATCTTCTTTATTGACAGCACATTTATAAATTATCTGTATTCATTATACTAGATTATACTAGTAAGTAATAAGTTCTAAAATTCCTCGGATAAATGAATAAAACTAATTTAGAAAATGGCTGTAATGTATAGGTATATGTTTAGATTACTATAATTATTATTGTAAAGTAAATGCATATTGGGACATTTTTAGGTAATATAATCAATTGTCTTTAAAAAATCACTGATGTTTAAGTAAGTACCTGCTTACGACATGTACTTTTGACTATGTATCTTTTTAAGGATTTATCTTTGTAAGGACAGCCACACACGACATAATTAAAAGTAAAACCAAGTATCAAAAACATTTAATTCCCTCGCTAGATCTAAGGCTCCTACGCATAATATTGTAAAGGTAAACGTAAGAATTCGTTCTTTTTGTCCGTTACCAACAATCGGGTGCTCTTTTTCTATGAAATTATGGCATGTGTATAGTGCTGCGTATTACAATGTCATGCATTTGGTACAAATACGCCCGTCATTGTCCGTCGGCGGCTATCTTTTATGGACCGTTTAATAACTTTCGGAAAATTGGGCATTATTCATGTTTTGTGGCATACGATGAATAGAAAGATTGTATTATGATGTACAATTATACATGTCAGCAAAGGAGCTTTGTATAAAGAAAGGAAGAAGGCGGTTTGAATATTACAAATAAAACATTAATTTGGTAAAATTACAGAATGGTATTACATGTATGATGAATTTGTAGAAACGTAAGATCTTTAAGGGTATAAAGTTTAATTATTTTTGCGAGGAAAGTTATTTACTTATTATATTCACATATACGAGGACCAATAATATGCCGTATGAATTTCGAATTAGAAACAATTTGCATTAATGTCCGCAGTTATCGTGTCCCATTAAACTATTAATATTTTTACTCGTTCCGTTGGTGTTTAAATACTGATTACAAGACGTATAAAATTCACTATAAATTCTTTATTTATGTGACAAAAAAAGTAAAAACAGTGAGGACGCTCTTAGAATTAAATATATGCTTGTGATCATAAAATAAAGAATTTATAGTCGTCCTTTGGTATTGCCGTGGCTCGGTTTTATGACTTCACGGGGCGTTTATTCAGCTTTGCGTGGTCGTATCACGCGCATTCCAGATAACACGCTCCCGTTGTCGTCGTGAAGCCAATTTCCGTCATTTGCATTAAGATCTTCCTATTATAAAATTCACATTTTACGATCAGTTTAATTAAATGACATCTTTAAATCTTTATTGTCGCACTTGAGATAAGCGAAATTCAACTCACAAGCGCTGTTAAAAAAGGTGCATTTTATTCTTATTAATACAGGCTCGCCTTGCCTACTTTGTATTTTATTTGATCAGCTATGCTGTACTACCAACTATTTAGCACCTGTCAGAATGGTGCAAGTGAAAAAAAAATCAGTAAACATCAGTATAATGGGCAGGACACCTTTATTGTCACAAGAAGATTACAAGTAACATTTTAGCATCCGACTCTTCTTAAAACGTATGAATGGACAATGTACACAGAACAGACAGCGTGACCGACTATTTAGTATGATCGTTCTTTCTATAAAGATGCGTGAAATTCTGATTATGAACACAAACATACGAGTGTTTTATTCGACTCGGCGGCAGCACATACGGTGTACATACACTCATAGTTTTTTTTCTTCACGTTTCAAGTTAGTCGCCAGTACGTTGTTGAGGTTATGAGGAATACTTGACCTAATTTCTTATTGTTATTATATTTTGGACCTTGCTGTTTTGATTGTAGTATTTTTGTGACTACGAGAAGGTAGGCCACTGATGTTTAAACTCAGTAATTACTTTAGAAACAGCATGGTATTGTTTAAAATAGATGTCTGATTTTCAATTGGTTTTGGTTTTAGTTTTTGCTACATTTCACTATTTGTATTCCAGATGATGAGTATCAAAATAACTGTATCAATAATTGAGACTACGATCGTTTTTAAAGAATTACGTAACTACAAAAAGTTTGACGCTGTAGCGAGTCTGGATCTCAATGGTCGTTTCGTTCCGCTTTTTGTGTTGAGCCCGCATGATCGTGGGTTAAGTTAGGTCAGGGCACAGCTATGTAACTGTAAAAGTAGACTACTTTTAACTACATCCCACTAATAAATAGTTAAGAATTATTTGATATTGACATTTTACTGCTTTTGATATGTAGTGCTTTTGATATACAGTATGCTGCTCAGAAAGCCAACTGTATAACCGGAGAACCTGAAAATAAAATGATGTAATTTTTAGTAATTAAACGGAAAAATAGTTCTACCTAACCTAATTTACATAATACGTGTTTTTCGTATATTTTTACAGTACTAAAATTTTATTTAATTACCGGCTGATTTTCGATTCCTCCGTATATTAAAGAAATAAATATTAAAATGAAAAGTGTATATCCTGCGCCAGAACCATCAGTTACTCAAGTGATCCACAAATTATCCGATTTAGATGTCACAATCTTCTAATCGGTATTGTGAACAGCGCTGCCAATGTTATATTAGATTCGTTTTGCTTTTTGTGGTGCCTTCCGCACCATGGGTTAGGACAGGTCATGTTCAGTACATACTATTAATACAGCTATCTCAATTTAATATGTTCCTCTAACTAAAGTGTAAACCAACCCGGAATCTTCTTCATGATTTCAAGTGTTCTATTGGATAGTTGAAGTAATATTTTTGAAATAAACACTAATGTCGTTACGTCTGTCAGACGATAAATGAGAAATTTATTTAAATAAATAAGGACGATGTCTCCTGTTATCTGACAACACTGGATGTTTATCAAACAAACTTCACTTTCTTTTTGGTATTGCAATGGCAAAAGATGTAGTTGTTTTAAAATCTGTTTCCTTCATTTTCTTGCCAGACAGTACATTAATATGTTTCTTAAGAATACCTACCTAAAGTCTTTCTAAGTGACCTTGAAAGAATACTACAATAGAAATATGCAAAATCATACATTTACCTAGATCAGGGTAAACTGCTAATAAAAGCACATTTAATGTGTTAATCACTTGAAATAAACCTGGAAACCGAATCACGACGGGCTGATTACGAGGAACTGTATTTTAACACCGGCATATTAGTCTATTCCGAAGGAACGCTAATGGCATAATGCTGACGCAATCATACACAATTCACCGTTACCGTAAAATAAAGGTGAAACAGAATAATACGTTAAAATAATATTGGACTGCCTTCATCTTTAGCTATCAATTTCATACATGAGAGAGATTTTACAGCTCATTGTTTTTTTAAGTAAAGCATTATTAAAAGGCCCTTATTATGATATCGTATATCTTCTAAAAGATAAGACTTCTTTACTAATGTAGTCTTTACTAATGATAATAAACTCATTAATGCGTACAGACTTCGTCATAAACCTAAATACGAATTTACTTACATTGAGTTAGACATTGAGAAGCTGGATAGAAATGACGGTGAAAATTCCAGGCAAGAACTGGTGAAATAATTTGTCAGTAAGGACAGCTTATGAATGAAAAGCTGCCGAGGGCGATTCTTACTTCTGTACCTTAATTAATTTTAGATTAAAGGGAATAGCAGTCAGAACTAGCGCTGTGGCACCGCCTCTTTGCAAATGGGAGCTATATCGACATGACCGACCCCTGATACACTCGTCACTAGTCGATACGCAGAAAGTCAAAATGATTGAATAGATTAATATTAAAAAAAACTAAACATAGAACAATATAAAAGATGAAGAATTCAGAGTGATAACGTGAGTTCGATTTAATAGAATCGCCGTAGTTATTTCATCAAAATCGAAAGCTTTGAACATTATTTTATTTAAAATTACGTGCATCTAATCAATTGTGTTATTATAAGAACTGAAGCGTAATACAAGACATCTAATTAAACTACGAAACCGTTCATCATATTCTGAATCAAGTCTAGACGTGATTTCACAAAAGTTTAATAGCAATATTACGACAGACTCACCTTTAGAAGCCGCCCTTTACTGCGAACGTGTCATGTCTATATTAATAAAAGCATCACTGCCTGAACCAGGCTTTTACATTGTCGAACGTGACTTCATCTTATTTTAATTACAGATCATCGATTGTGTTCACAAAAATGCAAATATATAAAAAATACGCAATCGAATCTTCTTGTTTGTTCATAATATGTTTATTGTTCAAAATTGTATCTGGTAAAGTACATCGGAAAACGCGAGCTTTTATACTCCTTCATAGACAAATAGAATAAATTAATTCAATATTTCTTGTAACGGCATAGCAAGTGTAACATTTGGTGGTTGGATATTGGATCATAACCCGTTTTCATTTCTGCTTGTATGTCTATAAAAAGTAACGCCAACGACTTTCTGCCATCTGGAAGTATCGTAACATTTGAGCGTGTAATTTTTAGTGCTTATTTTGAAACATAAGTGATTCCCAAGTATTCATACCAGGCATTGGAAGTTGATATAACTGCAAAGTAACATAAATTACCATTACCCTCCATATTTTCAATTTTTAACGTCTTTATGTAACCAAACGTCTTATATAAATTCAATATAAATTCCGTTTTAAGCTATATTGTACCAATAAAAATGGTGTATTTGTTTTAACAGTTATATGATAAGTATAAAAACATCACTTCGCAAATATCTGTTATTCTAGGTTTACGATTGATTTTTTCTAACTTACATCAAATAAATGAACAAACATCGGTAATTCTTTCATAGCAGAGCAATACGCGCTATATCTAGAATAACTAGATCATTTATCAAGTCGTATCGATACATTATAATGAGTTGTTAATTAAAATCATAACATGTTGGTCCTCTTATTTTAAATTCTATATTAGTTTTTATCTTTTTTTTGTGAAAATTTTAACCTCAAAAGATTTTCATCTCGTGTGCCAGCTATATCGAATGAGGGTCCAACGTGTGACATCGCCTGTTGTGGTTTTATTACCATAATAAACCGGCCATTACCATTCACACCGTTCTAATACGATTTTTATGCCCAATGTATATTAATTGTAGTAGTTCGACCGGATAGTAAAAAGTAAAGGTTTATTGCTAATAAATTAAAAATAGCTAGTTCCTTATTTACAACGTTTCAAGTTAACAGACATAAAAAAAACAAGATTTCACTCCAGATAGTTCCCATCATTCGATCGAGGAACGGATCGTAACTCTTGTCTAATGTCTATCCCGAAAAAAAGTTTACCTGTATTGACCGTTCTCGGATATGAGAAATACGAGTTGCAATTTAGCGTCTATTGTGTTGGAACAAAGGCGTGTGATGCGTTAATAATACAGGTGCATCGAATCCAAAGTTTTGTTTAGTACATCAGGCATAACGCATTTTGATCAGAATGTAAACTATCATGGGCTTACTGGTATGCCTATAACTATTTAGTTCTTTTGCGGTCACTGTTTGGTGCAATGTCAATTTATATGCGGTTGTATTTTAACTGGTTAAAATGTTGCAATTTTGAATTTTTTAATTCATAATCAGGAATTTTTATTTACGACTTAGCATAGCAGAGAGTTAATTACAATGACGAAGTTTCGTATGTATCTCTTACACATCATCACACTAGTCCCTGAGGATAACCGCTCACTTGCGAATTCTTCAAGTGATTGCCTTTTTACCGGCTGCAATCAGTTCCGTACGTGCCTTATTGCATCAAGATAACCTTCTGTTCGTTTGTTATACGTACTCTGCACCAAATGCGACGTGACTGGTTCCATTTTATACCATTTTGGAGTCTGATAGCTCGGCGTAATTGCCGTTAAACTCGGCAACTATTTTTCAGTGTTTAGCCCTTTGTGTTATTGTGGAGGATCGCCCCTGAGTCCGGACCGCGCCCACGATTCATTAATGCGAGTCTAATTTATATTGCGGAACGGCTGTTCGGCCTTTGACGAAACTTTTGTTGCTCCAATGATTAGCGAATTGTAGGCAGATGTCGGCATAATTATAATGTTTTTTGTTTTTATTAATCACTGAGTTAGATCCTCCCCATTTGGTAGAAAAATTATAACTTTTCAGCTGGCAATCACAAAGTTAGTCATTTGTTTGTTTCATGTTATTTGATTTATTGCATTTAGCGGTTTCCCCGGGGATTTACCTAAGTAAAATTACCAACCAACCAATGGTAAAATAAAACTTCCAATCAGTTTCCAACCTTTTCTCCATTCCTCGTTATAAATTACACGCGAGCATAATAATAAATACTACCAATTTTCTAGATACAGAGTAAAAAAAGAAATAATTCGCTCTCCACAAACAAAGGATGCAACTACATACCTCATCAGTTCAATTTGCACTTACTTTGCTGATTGGCGGGGGATAACCGCAGAACCGAATGCAATATCTTACAATGATCTTACACAGGAAGTTTCCACAACTACCCATAAACTAGTAGTTTCTACATTTACATATAATATTTAATATAAATATTAGTTATCAGATTATCGGAAAGGTCATCTTTTATACGGCCATGATAATCGAATTAGGCAGATATATGTTTGCTTATTTTTAAAATTAATATTAAATTTTTCTCATTGGTTTTCGTTTTGTATTTTTTTTTTTGCTAAATCTCTCTGATAGTATGCAGCCAGCAATACATAAATAAGACTAAATATCTATTACTTCAGCAGACAAGATTAATTGCATATAGGTCAAACAAACCGAAATTTACTTAATTTCAAATAGATCTATTATCCTAAAAGCAAAATGATTCCAAGCATTCTGTGAAAAAAGGTACAGAATTGGCATTCAAATGTGTAATATATGCATTAGATATATCAGAAACAATAACGTACGCCGCGGCAATATGAATTTACAGTACAGTATCCAACACACATTGTCGTTGATAACTAGCGAACAACACAATAAACCAAGCTCAGATGGTTTATCTGCTCAATAGAGACGTAGATATTGCTATCGCAGCTGGGAGACTTTATCGTATAGATAACGCATACGACAAAAAGCGTCCAGACTGGATTCTTGCAGAAATATATTGTAGAAATCTGATAAATATTAAAAAATCGCACCTTGCAAATTTACTGGTTTTATTATTGAAAGCATGCTTAATTTACATGTGTCTATGATCGCATGGTAGTCCAAATGGAGCTATTGATAAATTACATTTAGAATCATGTCTGCTAAGGATTTATATACATAATGTCACATGCACACTTGCATTAGTACATTATACTAGGCCTCAGTTGCCTGCCCACCGCCGACGGTTTTATAAAATGGTGAACTTTGCGTTTTTGTGCGCAGGTCAAAGTTGTTTGCCGCGTCTGCCTGTCTGTCCGCTCGCGATAAACTCAAAAATTGCACGGATTTTCATGCGGTTTTCACCAATAGATAGTGTTATCCGAGCTAAGCCTGGTCAGGCCGTTTCATTTAGAATCTGATCTCAGCTTGTTAGTTAGATCGAGTAAAGTGCGTCTAAGATAACAAAATAGTCCGGCAGATCGTCTCCACAGATAAGTTGTTTTTGTCATTCTCTCAAATTCCAACAAACAATGCATGCAATTTACTGCTAAACTGTTGCTCTAAATCTAAGGATTTATGGCCGCTTGCCCCTGAGTTATTTCGTTGACTCATAGCTTTATCTATGGTAATATTTTGGGCAAATTGCTAAACAAATAAAAAAGACTGTGTTTATTGATATCTTTATTTGTTTGTTCAAACGGAAGGGACTGTCTTATGACGATGTTGTATTTTACTTTTGTAATGTAAAAAAATATTGGCTTCCTATAACTGCACAATACAATTATTCCAAGTAGTCTAATTTAACAATAGCAACGGCATTACTTCTGCAGAAGCTATATTTTTTATTGGTGTAATTTGTTAATCTCTTATAGAAATGCTGACTCTACAAATAAAAAGTCATTCAAGTTATTATTTTAAATTAAGTGTTGAACAACAAAAAACTAATTATATGTTGGTATTAAATAAACAATAAAATAATTACATTTAAGAGTAAATGCAGAGTTAATCGTTTTACAATTTACTTTTTTAATTGCAGCGTTTATAAATTTATTGAAGAGTTCAGTTGGTAGTTTTTGTTGAACATTATGGCATTTTACCATTCTGTTGACAAATGGTAGTGTGACATTAAGGAGCAATCACGTTTATTTTAAACGAAACTTTTGCATTTATTATTTACTTTTTTTGACAAAGCGTATTGTTGATAATCGTATGTACACATTATATCGTTTATATTTAAATCTTGATCTTTATCTACCATCTAAAAATGTTATCGGTTGCTTCCCTAGCGTTATTCCATTGTCCATATTCCTATTTATTGTTTTCCAATTCCACTAGTAGTCAGATCATTGACATGCATATCTTTCTTGACAACATCAAGCAATACTTTTAGGATTTGCATCTTCTACCAGGCCCACTACAATATTGGGTTAAATTACTCGTCTATTTTCAATAACATAGACAGTCTTCTGTCTTTTGTGAAATACTATTTATCGTTATAGTGTTTAAATCACGTGACTGAAATAATATATCAAAACCTGTACCAAAAACAGTGTCATGTGTGGTATATGTAAACAGCTTAACACAAACGAGACTGCACACTCAAAGCTAATAAAGGAACACGTACGGCAATTCGTTCTAATAGTCGATGCCGACAATGGCACAGTCCGACGTTGTTTTGTTGGGGCTGCATGCAAAAGCCGCACCACCATAGCCATCCCCGAACACTAGGTGGCGTATTTTTTTCTCACCTAAACGTGGGAGGCACACTCAAGTGCTGCAGCTATAATTAATAGCCGATTGACTGTTTCACGTCAATATATTTTGGTGACTGTTATTAATCGCTCGACGGGACCCCACACTATGAATGTCAACTGTATTCTTGGATTACGTCATCGAACTTGCTCATTATAGCCTTCAAGTGAGTTTGAGTAATTTTATGAGCTCGGAGGTCTGACTTTATAGATTTTTCGGTGTGCTCGTAAAATTTAATAATTTGCATGTTTAACCTAATTTCAAAACGTTAAAATTATTTGTAAATGTATTTTCCTATTTAAAATACTCGTATATACGCTTTGTGCTCACATTATCAATGTCTAGGACTGCGCGGTTCCTTTGTTGATCTATGCTTGAAAATATCTATCTAGTCTGTTTTGATGTAACCTTTTTGGAAATTTAAAGGATTATTGATTTGAAAGAAACTTAATTTTAGTAAACTCTTTTAGCACTTTTTACAATACATTTAAAATTATACTTGATCGAAACGATAAGCAGAGGCATGAAGACATTTCCTGTCCGAATGTTCTATGAAAATTGATGTGAAGCACTGACGGATAGCCGCAAAAACAATTTGTTACTATCACTTTTTAATGGAGCCATTAAAATAGTTTGCGGTCGAGACCAGTCATAACATTTTGGCGCCTGATACACACGAATACCAAATAAGTTGCGCTAGCTATGGAAACCTTTAGTCCCCTAGGTGCCACTGTTTGAACCCAATGAATGTCATTATCAACGTTTTCTAGCGTTAGATTAATCTTCTACAATCGTATTACAATACGTTTTATATTTATAATTAATAAGAATACGTATCATTGCAAACTTTCTAGAATAATTGCCTGTAGATATGCAGCTACTTTAGTTCAAACAAATATTACTCTACAAGCTTTCTGGTTCTTTTATATCATTTTCGTATAATTATAATTATTATTAATAATTTGTCCAAAGTGAATTGAATATGCCAGTATCGAAGAGAGCACAATTTTAATGACCATAAGCGGTCATTTTGATGTAGATGTTGATAAATAGCTCAGCATTATTTCTTATAGCTCAGTGTCGGTTTTGAAGGTGTATATCATTCCTATAGGCCCATACGTACGGAATTTCCAAGTAAATGTGAATCACGAAAATATCTGTGTAAGTGAAATACTAAATCAATGTCTGAATGCGGTAAGTTTTGATGCTATTGAAAAATGCGTTATGTTCCCTAGAAATTGAGTCATTAAACCATAAACAAATTGCACCAATAACGTCACATTTATCAAGCAAAAAATGTGTCGTTTCGTTTACGCAGTCATCAGCGAGGATTTGTTTAAGTAAAATATCATTTTTCTATTGTCTCTATAAAAGCTTATGTCCTTTCACTCTCCGCCGACTTATTGTTTATTTTTCTTGTCTTACTTTGTCTTTCGTTGCGTGAGAATAATGTGGACCTGAACTAAAACAATTTAGACGCCGATTTATGTGTCTAAAAAATTATGCTCTAATATACTGGAAAATAAATTAAGTATGTTCGTGATATTAACAATACTAAAATATTTATTAAGGTTTAAATCTTATGGTTTTATTATCCTACGGAGAAAAACGACATACAATTTAAGTTTGATAGAAAAAGGCTCAAATACTTCAAGACATGAAACAGTAATTAAAAATATGCTATGTAAAATGGTATATTGCATGACTTAATGCTGCACCCAAAATCTACTCCCGACGGAACTCCTCAACGGTTTTTTGTACATACATAATTTTTTTTTCAAACAATATTGATAACAATGAAATCATGTGCCAAAAATGTAATGTTGTAAGAACATTATAATATCAAAACTTTCGCCTTAAATATTTGTCGACTACATAGTCCATAATATCAAACATTTCAATGAAATAGCCCCAGGGATGATGTCCTCAAATATGGCGAAGGCATTAGTGTCATATTCCGTCGGTCACGTGTAGCATTTTTTGTCGCAAATGGCCGGAGTGTGTCATCCGTCTTAATTGTTTAACAGCTTATTGTTATTAGTCGTAAAAGGCGAGCCCTAAAGAGATGGCTTTGTTTTATTTCGTGCAGTTTTGCCCAAAAGCCGTAAAAATGACGTTACAATTAGTTCAGGCTATAAATTCTGGTTGCGAATTTGGAACAGCTTTGTGGCACATGCAACTGTTCGCTTGTCTTTTTGTTGCCAAGTGCATTGTTGGTTTTGAACTAGTGCACCACGCTATACGCTATTCCTCTTGTATTTCCGTTAACCGTTAGTAAGGCCGTTCTTTTAATGCTGTCTTGTGTCTTATATATTTTGTTATTCTGTGCATGGTTTTTGTTTTTGATACCTGGTGTTTTTTCCATAATTAAATGTAATCTTACGACTGCGAAATTATTGGGCTAGGCTTTGCTTCTAAGTTATTTCAATTATTGTTTTGTTGTTTTGTTCAATAAATAACTCTGAATAATACATTCGCATTCAATAGTGTTATTTCGTCCAATATTAAACAAGTAGTTAAACTATACTATACAGTAGGACCTACCACATCTATCGGTGTCTTTGAACTAACAAAGACGTGGATTACGACTTGCAGTAGTATAAAATATTTCAAAAAAATAAGGAAAGTAATGCCGAATTATTTCGGTTATTTGAACTCGGGCCAAAGAATAATTTGGGTTGGGGTGCCATTTAGGATTTTTCATTTATTTCGGCTCGCCAGAGGGCTGTCCATTGTCTAGTTGCCTTTTTTAAATATTTTTTTTTTAGTATCCCGCCGTAACCCTTTTCGCTTTGGGTGTTCGCTCGTTTATTGTTTCTTTATTGCAGCCCTTGGCTAACGTTTGCGTAACATCCACCTATTACGGTTTTACGTAGGTCAGTATTTGAGGTAAGTATAGGTAGATAGATAACAATTCGTTTCATTTATTTACGTGCAGCCTTCACAACCTACTGAACATCAAACGTATAACCTTTGTTTATGATTTTCTTTTGACTTCAGTAAAAAAAATACATTTGTTTATTATTAAATCTATTTTTTATATTATGTTATTTTCCCAAATGGCGAAGTGTATTTGAATGAGAAGAAACATTTGGTCCATGAATGGTAATTAATCTAATAAGCAGGTGCGCCTAATGTTTGCTTTAGATTATGATCATCATGATCTTGATACAGTTTCACCGAAAAAACTATTTGTTCCCACATATCGTTAACTTGTACGGAGCCTGTAGGCTAGACTGCTCTAATAACAGGTTTCCATAAACAATTAGTCGGGTCTCTTTGAAAAAGCAAAGAATTTTATCGGCTAGATTTATTATATTTGAGGAGGATGTTATCGCTCGCTTCGATTGCTCTGCGCAACGGACCGTTCCGTAGAACAACACAGGTATAACCGAACATTTATCGGCATTTTCCATTTTTTGTCCTTTTGTTATTATTCGAATCCCTCGGATGTATTAATCTCGTGTGGGTCCCTCAGAACCGGTCATTACCCGAAACTTGGGGGCGTATTGCGTCCGGGTGCCTAGTTATTACTGCTCTAATAAAATAACCCAGTATCATTTACGAAATTAGGTATATCGCTAAATATTTTATAATGACGGCCCAAAATTAGTTGGGATGGCAACGTTTAAGCTGATGTTAGTGGGGCAAGCAGCGCACGACGAGCTTAGGATTTTGATGACACAGTTGGTAAACGTTTTGGTCGGATATTTGGCGTGGGTGGAGGTTTTTTCGTTTTGTCAGCCGCAGTCGCGGAGATGTCACGGTCGCTCATTATCAAGTTAGCTTGTCTTTAGTAATGCTTAACCTGTAATTTGCAACAGCATTTGGTTGCTACTTGTTATATTTTGTGTTTCAATGTTTTATAGAAGATTAGATTCGTCTCGTTAATTATTGTGTTGATTTCTAAATTCAGGATATCCTATATATATGCTATATGCTCGATCATTATTGTTGTTCCATATTTAATCAGCATCAACCAACATTTTATGTTAAGGTATATAAGTATGAATATTATATAGAAATTTACATTTTCTTCTTGTACTACAAAGTATGTAAATTGAAGTCATTGTCGTAACCTGTGAAACTGCGAAATCAGGACGCTGGAGTCCTTTTGACTTTGTTGTCTCAGTGGAAAAATTAATATGAATATTTAAGTATAAACAGGTTTTATTTTAGAAACGTATAATTCATATAAAAAAACGCAATTTCTTAAGCTGACGAATAGAAATGTTTGTCTTATTTCGTAAATTTATTTTATGCAGTTTATCAAAATCTTCAACTCTATTTATTTCTTCGACTTGTAGCTCATTCTCTTATTAAAATATTTCTGTGGTATCATTTTAGCCAAAAGTTGCTAAGTATACTGTTAATTTAATATTGTTAATGTAATGTTAATATAGGGACTGACTTAGATATCTTCAGGATAAAGTGTGCAAAGTAACTGACATACTTATATTTATTTTTCTTTGTAATGCCATTTCATATAATTTTATTTCGTTCATAATAAATAGAAATACATATTTAGGACCTGTTTATGAAAACGTACAGATAAATAAAATTTAGGTGAGTATACGACCGCATTTTCATGGCGCACTTATTTTTCGTGTCCGCACATTATACTCACGACATATTGTCATAACATAACATCCCATTTCATCCCACTTTAGAGAGTTGTCGCGCACATTGCCGGCTTGTGAGGTTTCGTTTGAGGCGGAAATGAGGAGGAATTTCCCAAAAGAGACCTCTCTGAAGAATATTTGTCGAGTCGACAATAGGACCGGCCGTCCGCTACGCCCCCGGAAAGAATCAATTATACCAAACCCCGGCCGGAGACATATTGCAGAATGGGCGAATTGTTTGTTTAATAACATTTCGTTGCTACTATCAAAGTCACCGTGAAATATTTGCCGCTTTGTCCGATCACTTTTGTAAGTAAATGCACCAATATGTTATCACATTTTTTTCCATGGGACATCTCTATCCACGTCCGCATTTTTTGTCCGTTAGTTTCCTGTTTACTTTTTAAGAGTTTTATCGTGCCCCATTCAAAAAAGGCGATAAATTCAGCTTATGAATAAATACATACATCGCGCCATTCTTGTGAAAAATAAAAAACGACAGTCATGTTTCTTCGTATTATGTCTTAACTAACTTATAAATTCTCGCCATCAATTTATTTGATTTTTTGATAACACCTTTATATGAATTGTTGAATTGAATTGTGTTTTATATTTTGACGATTAAATCTTGAACATATCCTGGATTGAAGAGTATTATAACGTCAGTTATTTTTTAAAAATTCTTCTCTTCATAGGAAAGAATTTTTTCCATTTATATGGAAGAAAGAAATATTTGAAAATTATCATTCATAAAAAAGACAAAGCACATGTTAAGGTAAAGTACGTTTTATCTTGTTCTGTCAATGCATAATTTGCAATAAGTGCGATAGTGACAAAACATACTTTAGCTTAAAGTATACTTTATCTTTTTATGAATAACAGGTATGTCTACTAGAAATGTATTTCCTATAGTTACTAGAAGCATTTTGTAAGTACGTTTTCCACTTAAGGAATACCTATTCAATGTCCATTTGAAAGCTTACAATACACGTTAAAAGCTTGTTATTTGAAAGTAGTTCAGAAATTGCTTCGTCGAAGTAAAAATAGAAACTGACTTCCTAACACTAACGTAATAACACAGCCAATTGATAACTCCAATTTGTATTACGCTCCGTTCCACTTAGCAGGTACAACTGGGCTCAAAAGTAGTCTACACATCGATGAATGAACATCATACTATCCAATTATGTAACACAAATTTAATTTATTTGTTAAGGTTCAGTATTTCAAATGGTAAAAACGCAACCCATTTTAGGATCAATTCGTTGTCTCTCTTTCTGTCCTTCAAATCTTTTTGCTCAAGAAAGCGTAAAGCTATCAAGTTGAAATTTAATTATGTAGACATTGCACTGTCTCTTTTGGCTGTGAAAATATATGATCAATCTGTATCACATAATTATGAAATTTCATAAAAGAATCAAAACTTATATAGTACAAAGTACTTACTTTAAATTATAAAATATAGTAAGAAGGTCTTATATAGAAATAAATATGTACAGACAACAGCACATAAACCTACCCAAATTCACTGCACCCTCCTCGTCGCTATTACCGCGCCGCCATATAGGTAACTTGATGTGCTGTTGACTGTACTCATAACAAATAAACTACTGAACTTTCGGCGTGCGAGTCCAAAATGCACTACTGGTTTTTAAATTTGACACATCCGTCAAAAATGACTGACTATGGCTAAAATAAAATCATTCAATAGCCAGAGGAAGTTGTATAGGAAAGTGGTTTAGGCAATGGGATATATGTTGATGAATCACGATAATGAATTATTTAGTTCTCTCTATTGTTTACATTTCAAAACCAATTTTGATGCGGACTGTACAACCTGATGTAACTAATTCAAATGTCCGTAGAATGATGTCTTACCACCAGCAATATGGTACGTGATGCTTTTTCTCAAGGACCGAGTCAGCTACACAGTAGCACTTTCAACCGATGATGCTCCTATTTCTATGCTATGGCTATCCCGATAAATGTGCCTTGAATATATTTTAAACGTCTATTATTTTATGTTGGAGAATTTAAATAATAACGTAATCTGAAAAGGGATATTCGGTTCTTCGAAATAGGGATGTCTGTAATTTTGTTAATTTTATCTTTGCTCTATGCCATCCGAATTTATTATTACATATACAGTTATGAACCCCTTTAACTCTATTTTACCTTTTTGTAAATTCAAAATTCAATCGGAAATGTTTTGTTAGGTCACATTTTCATTACATATTTGCCTCGTTGATAAAAATCATAAAGCTTGCACTTTTTATTTCGGCCAGAACCGTAAACATTTATCAATTTGCTTAATTTTTTTGCAGTGCCACACGCCGCCGTCATGTTAGTAACACGTGGTAATAATTCGCAGAATGCAGTGTTTTTAAATGAAACATAAAATAAATGGGGTACAGAACTTTACCTATGCATTTGTTACTCTTAACTTCTCACCTATTTCTGTATTTTATTTTGAAAACTAAAGTCAAGGTTTCTGCAATTTTAGGGTAAAATATATTGATTTTAATTTGAATTTTGAAATATAAAAAAAACACATTTTAAATAATTAACCAATTTGAGATAGCTTAATTTCTGTAATATATTCTATCATATAATTATTTATGGATTTGAAACTTTTCAGTTGCAATAAAAATTATTGCAGACTTGAGTTATACTTATGTACTAACTTTGTATTATGATAGAACTCTGTGTGATGCGATAGGACCACACAAATATTAGCTTGGCGTTATGTCGTCATGTTTGCCTGATTTTTTTACATATTTGCAATCGCACATGCTTTGACGTCGCCTTGTAGTCTTAGCCTGTATAGATATTATTCTCGACTGCGTGTGTTCTGAAACCTATCCTAACTTTTTACACTTGTATTTAGAGCTCTGGCCATTTCACTTCCTATTTGTAGTTTTTTTTACGTATTCCATCTACCTCTTCTTTGAATTTTTCCTTTTACTTATTTTATTATTTTCAATTTAGAATGAAATTCCACAATGTTCATTTGGCATGTAAGGTTTTTCATATTGTTATTTCGCATGTTTCTAAAACATAATATATTTCATATTTATAAATAGGTAAAAATGTCACAATACGAACATTTACATGGCGTACAGTGATTAGTCACAGCGCGATAGCGTTACCAAATCGCTGTTCAAATCCCAAGAGAATATTAATTAATATTCCAACTTTTTTTTCCTAATTAGCATTTAAGGTGAGGGCTCACAGGCAATCAACATTACAAATTAGTCAAATTACCAAAACGCAATCACAAACTCATTACATAACGTGTCATTAATACCTCGCAAACAAAAACTGCCAACCAGTGTTGTATGGTAATATGCGACGAATCACACTGCGCTTTAACCCTGCCACATGATTGAATACGAGTACAGAGATGTTAAACATTACTTATAGGAAACTCGATGAGAACTCACTATATTATTTTAATTAATATAAATCCCACATTTTTATAGTGCATTAGTTTATTAGATACTTTACTAGATATTTCCTTGTTTAGGAACTGGAAAAAATGTACTATTTATTTTTTATTATTAGTGGATTAAGCTGTCTTAAAATTAGTATAATGGCTTCAATCTCTATTATTGATTCCATCTTGTGCCACAACTTCGCAATCGACCAAACTTACTCCTTTATCTGATTTTAAGTAGTTAATATTTATGTTGTCTGTTCATAAAAAGCATTGAAATTGAATTATATATAAATGTGAATGTTGCATCCTCGTCGTCTATCTTCAGTCATGTGGCCAGCGTCCTCACGTTACACCGAAAAATGGCCCTCTATAAAACCTATTTTACTGCAGTTTCCTCTCTTCGTTTGCATTCAAAACTACCAAATCATTAAAGCCTCTGTTTGTTTTGTATTCTTTGTTTGGTTTATGATAATATAATAGGTGTTGGTTGCTCTCCGTCCCGGGGGCGATGCGGTGTGAAACTTGACGCCTTCATTCACGCGCCTATATTGAGGCACTTGATTTAGCATGCCAATGCTTTTTTTATGGTATCACTTGATTATCACCTTTGTGAGTACAAATTTTTACCTTGTCGCAATAAAACATATAAGGCTCAAAGTAAATGAACAAACTATATATGATAATTTGATAACTGAATTATTTTTCTTAACACACATGAACTTATTGTAGTTGATTTAGTTTAAGCAATAGTGTTTTTTTTATTCAATAAATGACATATTTATTAACATTATCTATGTAATCAAAGTTCTACTACACATTAAATATGAGTATATTTTAATGAAAAGCCCACAGATTTTATATTGATAGTGGTTCTTAAGTTTGGCATAATTTATGATGATACGATTGCTCAATTCACACCAACTACTTACTGCTGAGCGTTCTTTGAACCATACTAAAGTTGCACTCATTAAAAGTTATACGCGACTAGGAGTGCCCTCGAAACTCAGCTGGAATTTATCAGCTAACTCAAAAGTGCTCGAAGGAAAGTCTACCCGGGCCATTATTCCCCATTGTCCCTGACAATAAGATTAAACTAGCGGCCGCCATCTATAGATAGCTCTCTGACCAATTCGCGAACGAACTGCTCCCGTAATAGTTTTGTTGTTATCGCCAGTAACCACTCTTCAGTTACTTTTGAGACGATATTAAAAAGATTTTGGCAGCGAGCCACATAGATATTGATCTTTATGCTCGGCCAGACGGCTATAGGAGTTCTGTAAGTGCCACGCCAGTTGGTTTAATGACTTCCCATGTTTGCAAGTTTCGGGATACCAACGATATTTTATATACTTTGCGATCATCGCCGACATTTACTGTGGTTGTTTCCGTCGCTTCTAATTTTCCTATGTTAAATTTTCGCGTGATGGATATGCGTGCCACACATTGATGGATGGATGTTTGTTTATCTCCGCTTTCAGTTTTTTTGTTTGTTTCCTCGTTGATGCTCTTTATCTGGACGCTCTGTCATAGTTCTATTAAAATGGGACAAACGACGGTGGTCTCGCTCGTAAAATATGTGATATCGAGAAAACAAATCAACATAATTTGGGCTAATTCATCGCAGCTGTCGCTTATCATTCGTGCGAATTGGAATACATTGTTAAAAATGTATGTAATTAAGTTGGTATGTGTGAAGGGCGACACCTGCGTTCCATATCAGAGATCAGGCCGTTACGGTTTATGGGGTTCCTACCAAAAACAATGGAAATGGCAAAAAGTCGAATGCGGGCCAGGTACCAGGGGCTCAGGGGGTTAGAGAAGGGTAGGCGTGCGGGTCGCGGCAGGGTTCCGCCGAGCCAGAAATTTATGATTGCGACGTGTCAGAGTGCTAATGAACGCACTCTGTTGCTCTTTATTGAGATAACGCTCGCCATCGATGGCTGCGGCGGTATCGAGCCATTACTTAGAGCATCGTCCGATCTTGCGTGTCCTTTTATTATATTTTTTGCTCTAACATTCGTGCCAAGTAACTATTATTAACTCTTCCCACCTTGTATGAGTTGGATAAGTTAATCCGTAAAATTGTTGCCGCCTTAAGTATATTTGTCGCAGTTGCACGTATCTGCATTAAAAATGACCATTACGAATATAAATAAGCTCATTACGCGCACTTATCGCATGTTGCTATATTTGTCATTTTGCTTTTTAATCTTTTAATATTCACGATCATGTAGCCCTTATTACACTTCATTCTATATATCCAGTTACAAAATTTATTGTACTGCTCAAATAAATTACAAGTCGTTAATTTCGGAAATCGTACTCCACCATATTCTTTGTTTTATGAATCGATAAATCTTATTATGTAATTATTTTAGTAATTACACTGTTATTGCCGTTATCGATGAGATTTTTAATTTTGAACAACATATTGTACGTTCTGTTGTACACTTTATACATATTGGTTTTGCTAGCATTACCAAGATATATATATATATATTTTTCATTACCATAGGAATTTTTAACAACTATACCTAATATTACTACAATTAGCGAGTATAATTATTAATTTACTTCTAATAAATGAATACAGTTGGTTAAATTTGGATGGTCCATGGAGTTATCATAAGCATGCAGCTCAAAAATCTCAGTCTCTATTGCGTCCATGTAGATAATGTAGTCCTATCCTCACGTCGCTCACACCCTTATCTTGGAAGCTGACGGTTGACATATTGGAGGCAGCATTCCTAAAAGTACTTACTACATTAAGATCGCGTGCTCTTCGCATTTCGACGGCTACTATCCTGATCCGATCACCGATACGTATCGGCTACGTAGCTTGCTGATATCATCGGGCCAATGGTTACTATTTGCTGTTGATGCGTAGTTGTTTTATGTGGTAGCTCTTTGATTAATTAATATTGAAAGAATGGAATCTCTCGATCAGCTGCTGTTTGATTTAGAATTCAGATTAGAGTAGATTTTATTAGACTTTTTAAACTATACGGTTGTTTATCGACAAGAAAAAACTTTATTTTTGTGTTATGTGTTTTTACTATAGATAGGTACGATATTTTTATTATATTGATACGATTAAGAGATCTAACAGCACATGGAAAAAAGAGAACTTGGTTATTTAATATCTTCTGAATGTAAACACTTCTAAATTTTATCATTGAGTGATTTCGTTTGATATATGCAAATGCAATTTATTCCACGACAGATTTGTACAAATAACTTTTAATGATCGCATAAGACAAATACATTATATCACTGCAAAAAAACTACCATACTTCTGTCAGCAGAATAAAATGCGGCGTATGCCATTACATACACTCAGACATTTTCAATCACCAAAACATTTTTGCGCACCCATGGTAGGTATGCTCTGTCTGCAACACATCTTTTTCATAAGACTCCATGTTTTCATATCTTGTCCCGCATACCGGAATGAGTTGCGACTCCCGATGCGAAGATAAAATCTTCGTGGAAGTGACAAGAGTCCTTCTTTTTATCTTATTATTGTTTTTGAGTAGTAATTTAATTTAACAGACATTTAAAATTTTAATCTAGCGTTTAATTAGTCATGAAAGTATTGCACATCATTCGATCACCGTTAGTTGTTGTTACTAGTGCCACCTGTGCTTTTACTTCAGATTTATTTAAAAATAGAAATTCCAGTTCGAATTTTAAAAATAGGAACACAAACTTACCATTTCGAGATTGCAAACTCTTGAGAGTACAACTCGGCGCGCGTTCCTTTGCTTGCACGCTATCATCGATGCTATCACAGATAACTATTGTTCCAGTCATCGGCCTCGTATTTAACTGTTGTTCAAGTTAACTTGATGAATGATCGTCCGATCTTTGGATATGTTTATCTCTTTCAAGTTCTCTTTCAACGCCGACGACTGTCTTATTGGACGTGTTTTTGACAATTGATATTTCAACTTATTTCTAACAAGATTTTCCTATGAGCACATGCATGTTTAAATAAAGTGTAGTAGTCTATGAAATAATTTTAAGTGTGAAATGAAAACTAATGCAATTTTAGATTGATCTAAATTATATTTTACTTGTTGCAGGTAAGGATTGGCCAATAACTTAAACTACTCTATTAAGTGTAAGTGTTTATTACGAGAACGTAATGTTTATATCGTCAAGGACTTTTGATACTTATTCCAATTTATTTACTAGATTGCATTTATTTCATGCGATTTGATTTAATTTATAATATTTATTTGTATTGCTCTTGCAACTGCATTGCGTACTTGAGACCACGAAGGTTAGTATTATATAACATTTTCAACATTAAAGACTTTAAGTACCTATTTTTCACCTAATGATATTTTTGTAATGTTTATTAGAAACTTAGAAGATTGAAGTGACAAAGATAAGATTTATGACTGTTTTAAATTCTAAAATCAGCATTAATCGTACACGGTAATATTACTTCTTCTTAACGAGACAGTAACAGCATGAGATTTAAAGACGTTTTGACTTCAACGTGTCGTTAATTTATAGCGACCGTCTTTCTTCTCATAAAACTTGACTAAGTAACAATAGAGACTAAATTGAAATCTTGGGGAAAATATGACCAGTTAGTTAATAAATGGAGATGAAACAAGGCACGTACCGTTTCGACCTCGAACAGGCTCCAGTGTGCAGTTCTTACAAGATTATATTGTACGACAGCGAAGATATTCAAATAAGATATCTGCACAATAATTTCCCGTAACTAAAGGTCCGGGAATTCCGACGAGCTGTAACGGGTACGCATTACGGTCCCATAAATCGACTGGGAGTGGACTGTCTCGGGTTTGGGATAGAACAGAATTGAGGCTGTGCGGTTTTGATGTCAAGCTTCGGCACATGTAAGCGCAAGTGTTGCAACTTGCAAACAATTTAATGTCGGTTCACATATTGTGGATCAATTATATTTTGAAACTATCAAGGAAATAGACCTTTTAATTTAGATTAGTTAAAATAATGATGAATCTTCTAGTAGACAACAAATACCACTAAAATACATGCAAATAAATTATAATTTGCAATTTTAGAATCATAAAGTCATTCTAATAAGAACGGATATAATGAATTCTAATAGGCCTTAGAATAAATGTCAGTGCGTTCGATACGCAATAAATTGTCTCCGACCCGACCCTCAGTTCTGATTTCTTGGCCTCTTAAATGGTAGCCACTAGATACAGGTTGCTTCAATTCCAATCATTAAACTAAGTGTAAACTTTATGCCACGTTTCCGCGGGTAGCTGAACATTAGAGAATATTTCATGTGTAAAGATCCGGAATCTGGAAGACAATATCTAATCTTCTGGACTACTTATCCTGTTCAGACTCGTATACGCTGGGAGATCTGATGCAGAGCACATGGTATGCGTTGGTCGTGGCTACTGGTCAAAACTGCTATAGTATAATAGTCGAATTACTCAAGTCGATTCGAAGATGTATATTTTAATTTTAACACTGATTTGTATACGTTACTTAATGAACTAGCTCTGTGATCCTTTCGTCATTATTTCGAAACATCTTATGGTACACTCTATAAAGAGAATAAAATAACATCCTGTATGCTTGGTAATAGGAGAGGCAGTAAAGTTTTTGATAGACATTGTAGCAGCTGGCTTTTGGATTGTGTATTTGAAACAACTAGCGATGTTTCAGTGTGTTTATTTTCTAGTCCATGAATATAGAACTCGTTTCCTGAAATTGATCCAGACGATTTTGGACTGATAAATAACAATAAATAGGTAATATAGTCCAGGAATTTTATTCTCGCTATTTTGGTGTATTCATTCAAATCTGCTCAGACTCATGCACGCCTGGGTCGCGGAATCATGTTCATACACGGATATAATAATACGGTCGGACATTACTAGGTACTTCATTTCACTATGTTTTATTGAAATTATTGTTTGTAGTGTTAAACCATTATTCCTCATAAGAATTGAATATAAATTAAAAAAGTATATATGTGAACTTTGGTTTATATTATGATAAATTTTGAGCCAAGGCCAATATGTCAAAGACACTTCAGTCTTTGAATCGTAGATTATATAATACTGTAAGTAACGGATCTCATGCATAGTACGTGTGGTGTTGTGAGGTACAAATAAGACAGTTTACTCGTTAAACTAATATCTTAATTTTTTTATCACAGATAAATAATACGTTTGCTCTATAGTGCAAAGAATAATTTACGAAATTGTAAATTTCGTTCCCTTTGGGTAAATCTGTGATTTTATGTTTGTATTACTACCATCAGACTCGAAACCATAGCGTTTAAAAAGAAAGCATAATAAAATGTAGGCTAAATGTAGTGAGAATAGCGCGTAATGGCGCGTGGGCCGCGGGCGGTCGCACGTTTTGCGGAATAACCGCCTCCATGGAAATATACTTCAGCGTTATATCGTATGGATTTTAAAATTCGGATCTTGATATCGGATCTAAATGCGGATATTGTCATATCACATAAAGCTGTGCTGAAGGAAAGAGAGGCAAAGGCCGTCCTCGACTTAGGCCAGGAACGAATATGAAATCTCTTGGAGATATGATAGACTTCAATCTAGACTGGTGCACAATAGAGAAGCATGGTGCAAGAAGAATTTAAGAGCCGGCTGTGACTGAATTTGCATTTAGATATATCAATTAAGTATAATGTACCGGTTTCATATATAGAGATTTTTTGATTGCAATAAGTCTTATTTTTCCTGTGACTGCAAACTGTTGCATTGCGTATTATTGTATTTTTTATCGGGGTTCCGGATAATTCATTATTTAGTATGTACGCATGTTCCGGAACTCCATAACATAGCGATGTTATAAGACAGCGGTCTTGCAGGGAATTTCTGGCTTCACAGTACCGGTTACTGTGATAAATCTGTGTATTTGTAAGTTGAATCTAATGAACGACTTACTATCTTGTTGCTTGTCAACTTAAACGCATACTACAGGACTGGAGAACTGCTTAGAAGTCACGAAATTAATGTCAAGCTCAAGTGGAGTCCGCAAGTATGCATGTGACTTCACTACTATCAATATTCCCTTTAATTTAATGATAAATTTATAATATTTAAGCGGTAGTGGTCCAATAGTTATGACCGCCCGCCTGTGATCGAATGGTCCCAGGTTTGAATTCTATACGTGCCACATGAGTTTGTATACTAAGTATACCAATTCATTTAAAAATAATGCGAGCTCATTTTATTTTCAAAATCAAGTTAAAAAATATGTGCGACATGTATAACAAATTTTAAAACTGATTCATAAATAGTAAGTTTTTATAGACCACCACTTGCTTCCCGTGAAGGAAATTATCGTTTGTATGCTATTACTTGCCAGACGCGGTAGGAGTCTTTGAAAGTCATGTCCTTGTGCGACTTGAATAAAATCACACAAAACACATTCTAAAAGAAAGAAAATAATGAGAAATTACTCTTTCTTATATAATACGAAAACTGTATAGTGTATTTTATAGATAAAACCCTAAACAACTGCAAAGATTCCATTTTCCAATACAAAAAGCACGGTGCCGCGCTCAATCCACGGCAATTTCGTCGTATCGGAATAGTATCGCACTGGGTGTGCGAAACGTTAAAATTACGAGCCGTATAACGCGATGCGAAGTAAAGAGCAAATTGCATGCTTCGGAAGTGTTTGAACGCCCATCGCCCCGGATCCGGTGCCGATCTTATGTTTGAAATTCGAAAAGTGTAAACGGGGCTTTTTAATGTTTCTTTTTTATTATTAAGCAAGATGAAATTGTAAATGTATAATTGTGATAAAATTGTAGCCTGTGTGTTATTATTCATAAAATAGCCCTATTATTAAAAAAAAGTTAAAACATAATATGTTTTGTCGCTTTCTGTCAATGTCATATATTGTGGAGTGCGATCGATTTTTATTTTTAATTTTTATTTATTGGTGAAAACATGAAAATCCGTGCAGTAGTTTTAGAGTTTATCGCGAACAGACAGATACACAGACGTCGCAGAGGATTTTGTGTTATAATATGTAAAGATAAAGATTTTGTGGTACCTAAAGTCAAATCGAACTATTAGTAGTAACATTAAATCGACTTAGTATATTGTAATATCAAAGATACAGATCATGAATCAGTAGTCATACAGATAATGAATTCCCTGTTTTTTAGTATATTTAATACCACAAAGCTATTTATAAATAGAACGAAACGTTTCATGTGAATCGGAATACAGTATTTCGTACTTCCGCTATCTGCCCGGCTAGCTCAGTCGGTAGAGCATGAGACTCTTAATCTCAGGGTCGTGGGTTCGAGCCCCACGTTGGGCGAAAGTGTTTTTTGTTTTTTTTTCCTATATTCTTTATTAATTCCTATTATTTATCATTTTACGAGTACCGAATAACCAGTTTCTATTTCTTTGTATGTCCAATCTAACAGTTTGCGCAATTGGTTTAGTCATTTTACCGTTGCAGGGTCAACGAATAGACAAACTACGCTTATATAAATGTTTCCCACGATTTGTAGGCACATGTACACATTTGATGTTTGCTTTAGAGACACATCAGCGTTTCTCCTCAGTAACACTTAATAATCAGTTAGTCCGGAGATTTTTATCGTGAGGTTAATTGTTTTTAGTCCTCACAATGTTTACAGAGTAATACTTAATTACACAGAGGCTACTTAAGCAAACAGTTTTAATGTCAGCCGTTGTTACCAAAATTGTCCGTTTCCTTTATTATGCTAATTTTATATTTTAGTTCGACTTTAATGAGTGGCTGCTTAGCATTTCTGCTAAAATGTTATTTTGGAAATGTCGCTGCCTTAGAAATATGTAATTTTAATAATTACAATTTGGGATTCTTGTCACGAATACTTATTATACGACCTTTTTAGAAATTATGTCTTATTTTTATCTTTGATTTGTATTTCGTCGTATTTGTAGATTTTGGTTTAGCTGAATTGAGTAAACGGGGCAAAATTTAGTTCTCTCTTCTAATTCAATAATTTGTATTTCAAGTTATCATCATTCAATTCAAGTCATTTCAATGTCCCCACTGAGGTGCACAGGCCTTACTAATTTTATGTATGGTTATGGAGAATGGGCATGACTCCCCACTTGTGCCAAACTCGGATTGGTGCCTGTAGATATGAGCAGAATATGCCTAAAATTCTATTACCAAATTATAATTAAATAAGAAAGTTGACAAGTCTACAAAAAATATCAACTTTATTGACTTATTCGAACTTAATACTAAAAGCTTTATGTACCAGCCAACTTGAAAAAACTGAAAGACAATTTCTAGTGATAGGTATATTTATAAATAAATAATACCTACTAAGTATATGCCACCCTACGAAATTATCTATAAAATTATCCTAAAGCATTGGATTTCGCAACAAATGGTCTGCTGTCACAAGACGTGGCTTGCAACAGACTGGACAATTGACTAGTTAGATACCGCGGCGTCGCGCACTCTAAATTACACCAGCAGTACGTACTGGCCCAATACGCATTCCGTATTGCGCCCACTCTATTGTATTGTTCAATCTGTACATGTACATGTGTACCGTTGACAGAAAAGGTGGCTAGTTTATTTTTTGCAATAATTGTATATTTATTTGAGACGTTGTGGATAATTGTTTTAATTATATTAACGAATAGTAGATTGTTTTAGACTAAATTAAATCTAAATGATAACGTTTGTTCTCAAACAGCAAAGTCATGTTAGTAAATTCAAGTAAATGAAATCAAAATGAATCTGAAACAATATTCAAATATTTTAGTAACATATACTCTTAAGTCAATTACATTTGGGTAAATATCCTTCTGTTACGTCGATTAATGTATGTTATGAAAATTTTCATTTTCATAATAGGTAAGGTAGCTTAAATTAAATATTCTTTAACAGATTTTGCTAACTTAATAACGTTATAGCGTGTAGAAACACATCAAGTGAAATAAGAATTAATCCGCTGATATTCCCGTGGAAATCACATTGTATAAGGAAATAACAAATGTATAATTATTTCCATATCTGATATTGCTAATTACATGTTCACACACAAGTAATTTTGCACACGGTTCATTAGAACATACCGTTAAAATTAGTTAAGAATAACATATATTTAAGGATTATTTTATTATTTCCACGTATCAAGAAGGAACAGTTAGGTACGTCCTTTCATAAACTCATGTTAGAACAGCTATAATTGCATAATGATCGCTATAAAATTAAACCCATTATTGAATTGAAATCTATTAGAATAGGTGCTTTGAAATATTCTGATTGCTTAGGTGCATTTTGTAGAAATGGTTTTGTTGTTTCTAACAAATACTCATAACTTTTGCACACGCAATTGTAGGAAACCCCACTAAATTGTTTGTAATAGTTACACTCGGTCCGTTAAACTACATGATTATTATTTGTAAATTTTGAAATGTATGAAGATCGATGGTATGGATTTTGATGAAATTTTCGAAGTCAGCGCAAAGCGAAACTATAACGTAACAAAACTACATAAAATCTCATTAAATGTGTTGAAGCTTTGAGTACGAAAACATACATAACATATCAATCATAACATTTTTCTCTTATCCATTATGTTATTTGCTAACATTGGTGTCAGATTTTACTCAAGTCGCCATCTAGTGGCCAGTAATAGCATATACTCTAGTGAACTAATAGTCATCAATTGCGTAGCCTCGCGATGATTTCCTACATGAACCATAACACAAACTCAAATAAAGTGATGACACATGAGCAGTCTTCGCTTCAACCACAATCCATATCCATCAAAATCCATATCCATACTAATATTATCTTTGCGAAAATCTGTCTATCTGTCACGCTTTCACGGCTATTTAAATTTGGAATACTTACAGATAGTTTATGACCAGGGGTCAAACAAATGCTGCCGCGAACGGAGCTGCGGACAACAGTTCCTTTTGTACTCATTTTATTTTGTGCTTCGATATTTATAGTCTTGGCGAGTAGTAGTTAATTTAATCAAATATATAAATAACACAGTAATAATTAGAGAAACTTAATGAGAAGTCAATTATATAATTTCAATCGCATGCTGTGGAAAGCATTCACTATTTTGGTCCAATAGTTGCGTAGTATTTTTAAAACTTAACAGTTTTTTTAGAAGTATATCGATAAGTAAGTCAGTAAATAAGTGATTTTAATAAGTACCTATATAAAGGAAAACAAATTTAAAATTCTATAAGGTCACCATTGCATTTTTTTTTTTAATGTGTGTTCTTTTGTCATATGTTCTTTGTTTAAAAATATGAACAAACATAACATTTATACATATTTTTTAAATGTGCGTAATTAAAATACATATCTATTTACTAGGCTATCTGTACAAACCTACGTATTTATGTCAACTTATATTGTCTCCGAGTGTTCATATATCATGGTTCTGGACAACAAATGCTGTGTCAGAATTTGCTTGAATTTGTGTCTATCTAGTCTTGCGACTGATAGTTTATATTGTTTACGGTCGACAGCATGTCCATACTTCCGTACTAATATAATAAATGCGAAAGTATATCTGTTCTGCTTTCACGACTAAATCACCGACCGATTTTGATAAAATTTATGCATGTAGTTAAAGACTCCCGTTCAAACATAGGCTATTTTCTCTTTCAAAAATCAACCTCCAATTGTTTATACGTAGAGGGTGAAAGTTTGTATGAAAATCATCTCAGCCCCCTTTCGTAGAGATATACACGCTAAAGCGCAAAAAGATAAATGTATTGCAAATTCGCCCTTAACTACTGCGACATAGAATGGTAACTTGATCTTTGTTTTTTACAAGATTGGATATGTGTTAGTGGGTGAATGCTATAACCTGGATTGCGTTGAAATATAATACAATGCAAAACCCTTTTGCAAAAAATAACCACACGCCACAAAATACATAATAAAGAGTATCAATCGATCAGAGGAAAGGTATGTAGGTATCTAAATTACCACTTTTCATAGATAAGCTTCGTCTAAAGTTAGTCTAGGAAAAGTTATCGCATGTACTCGTAGTAAAGTATTATTTTCCACATAAAATTACATTTCAATCTCTTCACCGACTATGATTGCGGCGTTAACCGTTAGGTTAAAGATGGTAGTTCTCGGAAATGCTCGTTCCGTACCGCTCTTTGCTCTGGTCATAGAGCAAAAAATTACAGTTGCCTAACATCTTTGGATTATTTGATATTGTCTTACAAAGTGTTTGTACAAAAATCTAAATTTTCTTTGGATTAGGTTCATTATATCTGCCATTGATCGCGATTAGTGACACTCTTGTAGTTGAGCACCAATTCGGGGATTCTATAATATAATCTTGTCTCATTATTTTTGAGTACTTTGTTAGACTAATTGACGATTAGCTCTGGTACTGTCAGTTTGGTCACATCCCGATTTCAAAAGGCCCAAAATTACTATGAAAAAAAATGACATGTCAATCAATCAATCCTGTGCATAAACAAGATGGATTGGTCAATCAACTGCTTTCTGCTAGGTTTACACTGCACCTGTGACAACTAGTGCATGTTGATAAAATTTAAACCAATTATATTAAAACGATTCTCACTAGTCTCCGTGCAATACTGAGTACTGCTATTATATGACTGGTTAAGTCGTTCCGTGCCTTACACTATTATGAAGCAGATATAATACCTTCACTACACGCTTATGAATAACTCGGCCTAATATAACAATAGAATAATGCAACCAAAGTTCAATCTTATTTAACAGTTACCATAGTCAATATTGACACTGAATAAAAAAATTGATCACAAATATTTACTGCTAAATCATCCAACTATAATTTGTCTATCAATCTAATCTTCTTGTGTAAATAAAGTTGCGCTACTATTACAAATTTTGATGTAATTAAATGTTGGATTAAATAGATTTGGAATGAAAAACAACCGCGCAAAAGTTGTCGGAGTTAAAAAATAATGAAATTTCAGAGCAGCAAGATCGCAAACTTCAATCAAACCTGGAGTACCTGTTGTAAGCGAGTCATAACAAGCGAAGATCGAAATGAGATGATAAAAGAGCAAATCGAAAATCTTGCCCAAAATACGTACCTACCTATTAAGAGGCGGTAATTTTACAAGGGATTCTTTGGTTCGATATGGGCCCAATCATTACATGGTTGGGGCATGTTCGCGGCGCAATGAGCTGAGTTTTTGAGATCTGCAAAGATATCCTGCAGCTAAAATTTGCGCTGGAAAACAGATCAAGTGGTATTCGGAAACTTGTATTGTATACTTTGTTACAAATTAGCTCACTGCAAACTTATGTAAATTTGATGTATAAATCTTGTTAGACATGTTTTTGAACGTGAGCGTACATTTGACTTTCGAGGAATTTTGCAGTGTTCACGTACACATTTATACCCTTTGTTATAAATTGCTTTGTCTCGTTTCAAAATTTAGCAGTATACGTTCAAGGGTTTCCAAATTGAGTCTTATGCTTTCTTACGTGTTTTATACATACAGTTTGAATCGTACTTTATTGTTCCTTGCGTCTCGCGTCGGGCCTGCTCGTTAACGCGACCTTTCGGATATTTATTGTATCCTCTTCAGAAAATACAATTTCCAACTCGAATGTCAATAAATTTAAACCTGTGCATACATTCGTATTTTTTATGTACAGTGAAAATTATTGGCTTGTTAGGGGATGATGTTTTGTTCTTCTTTTGATGTGAATTTTCAATTTTTCGATCAGCTATGGACTCTTGATTGCTTGCGTTTTTTTAAATTAATTTTTATATTCGTGAACGTCTGTCTTACGAACCGGTGCAAATGCGCAGGTCAAACAAATTGTTAGATAAATTGATAAAATGTTGTAATTTATATTTTCAATAAATGCTTAAATATTTTCATACCACTTTGTTATTGTTTGTAAATTGTAGTCATTCGCAATTGTGCATAAATATTTTAGATATTTCCAGGACTTTCCTCTATATATTAATTTATAACTGCAGGATCTGTCACACAGACACAACTCGTTGTACATTATTCACTTCCAAGTAGAGAGTTAGTAAGTTAAAATGATGGGCCCGAAGAGTTACTTATTTCTATTAATAATAATGTTTCAGATTTTATAATAATACATACTTGTGTAAAAACTTATAAGCGAATCACGCATATGGTACAAAGCTAATCTTACATTTAAGCACTAGATACTCATTAATAACTGTATTACATTCAACTTAAAATTCCGTAAATTTATTACCAATTTAATATCAATTTAAATGTAAAAGTTATAATATAATATTCAATAAATTACTAAATAAATGTATGAAAATAATGTATTTTCTATAATAATAAATAAATTAGGACAAATTACACAGATTGAGCTAGCCACAAAGTAAGTTCGAGACTTGTTAAACATCCAAGACCCGGACCAATCAGAAAAAGATCATTTTCCTTCATGACTCGACCGGGGATCGAACCCGGGACCTATCGGTTCAGGGGCAAGCACTTTACTGCACTACCGAGGTCGTCAAATATATGTAAAGATATTATAGTTTTGAAATTATTATTGTTAGTAGTAGATAAATAACTATGCAATAAAGTAGATATTCTTGAAAATATTAATAAAATAATAGTCGGAATAGAAGTTTATGAAGGTACATATTAGTTCTTACATAGCAATAACAAGGAAATGTACAAGAGATTTGTCGCGAGCAAATCCAGTGAGGATAAAAATGAAAATATTGCTCCTAAATGGTAATATCTCGCAATCGGCATAGATTTACAATTTATGAAAACATAACTATTTACTCGAATAATAAAGAAGTCCCGCTTCAAGCAAATGCGATTCAAATTGGAAGTTATTTGAGTCCGCAAGTAAGCTGTATAAGCGGTGTTAAATTACCAATAGTACAATAAAGTGGCTAGTAACGAGCGCGCGCTGAAAGTTGGTTTATGATCTCGATTATGCGGTTTATTCTCGCTGTTCCCACTGTTTTAATCATTTTGTATGTCATGTAAAGAGTTAAGACGACTAATGTATAATTTATTGGAGACACGAAGATACCAGGTACTCAAGATCAGAACTACAAAAGATAGTGTAATTAATAAGTAACGCCCATCTAAATTTCTCAGCTAAATAAATGTTCCTTTTTGATAATACTTTTTGTCGTTATTCGTATTTAAATCTTTTAGAAGAGAAAATCAAGCACACTTAGTAAAATTTTAAAATTTTGCCCGAAAGGCGACAACGAGAACGCACCAACGCCACTCGGGAATCGATATGGTTATTTTATATTCTCGATTCAATATCGATATAACAGTCGATCTGTCTGCGAATAGGCGCGAGCATCGCGTGTGGTGAGCCGCCAGCACTTGATATATGGCCTTCTTAATCACAGCGTAGTTGTTCAAGATTTATACCCCACCTGTTGCGCCAATTATTTACATTCGAAAGTCATTCCTCTCGATCGCTTCATTAAGAATCTATTTGAGCCCAGTGGCGCCCTCATTTGAAATACTTTTGCAGTCTAGCTTTTCTAGAAAGCGACGGACGGCATAACAAAGTTAAACTAAAAATTGTTGTCAGATAAATCTAAGATGATTGCTTGGAATTATTGACCGATTTGGATTCATTTGGAATGCAATACTAATCCAGTTAGATTGCCATACCTCATTATTTCGCTGGATTAATTAGTCGTATTGTTCTGTCTTGCAGTATTTCCTTCTTTCCACTTTCCAGACTCTAATCTGAAAAAAATAATTACAATCCGTTATATAATCATACCATAGGACAAATACATTTAATATTATTTAAAAATTTGTTGTCAAAAGTTGTGAAAGAATTACAGAATTTCCTCATCTACTTGCTAGCAAGTAAATTCTGTAATTATGTGTAGTAATTACTCACATTACATAAATAGTCATAACTACTCGAAGTATTTTTATCTAAAATATAACTAAAGAGCCGTTTAGAAGTTATCATTTGCAAAAAAGGAACCTGTTTTTAGATTTATTTATTTGTCTTATAAATATTTTCGGTCAGTATCAAAAGAGTCTAGATCTCGTTTTCTCGTTTATGTTTCACATTGTTAAAAAAGCGATGTATCCTTCAGCTCGCGTAAATAACGATCGTCCAAGATGATTTAATACCGGTTCCTCTGAGTAGTATTTACATTCGTGCGTTAAATAATAAATAGCTTGAATATTTTTCCAAGTCTACGTAAAGTGAGAGACCCAACATTATCGCAAGTATCGTTGTCAGTGACGATAATTTCATAATATGGACCGACACAGATTGTTCCACCTGCCTTATTACTACTTGCTACATGGCTGGTATATATTCTTTTAATTTATCATTTGAATTTACATGTTCTTCGGTTCATTTTTTTTTCATACTTGACGTAAGCTATTCACTTTTATTAAGTTTCTCACCGATCGCTTCCTCAATCGCAATCTGTTGTGTTAGAAGTAATTCGAGTACATTAGAGATGTATTTCTGTTTTAATATTAACAGGTAACATTTACACGTCAGCCAATAATGTGTACACAATACCATTATCATGTAATTGCGAAATAACAGTATAAGTGCGAAAATGTAGCTAAACTGGCTGCAGAAACGCTACAATGTTGCTTTGTTGGCCTAGGTCGAGATGCCGGGAGAGTACGTCAAATTACACATCTCATCGTCGTATATAGCAACACCGTTTGGAATCTTATTAATTCCAATACTGAATCAGGGACCGAACTTCCTTTGATTTTTCCTTCATGTAATTAGTTGTTGTTTCCTCTTTATTATTCCGATTTACGTGTTCCGATCACTGGTTGGTATCACTGTGTTGTGTTATCAGGCGATATTGATGGATAAAGACCTACCAATCAAATTTTAATTCACATGTAGCTAGTGCTAGTGTACCTATTAATGTAATCACATAGTCTGTATTTGTACCATTTAGTTCATTTTAGCAAGCAAACAGAATCGCAACCAGTATAGCGCGAGATATTTATCAAAAGGCTGCTATTAGCACCACTTTATCTCGGCGTGAACTTGCTAAGCGAAGGTAAACAACCGAAACGATTAAACCCATACTTATCTTTACCAGTGTATTGGACTGCACCTGTCTTTAGCGAACTGTATTTGCACGTTAACAAAGGCGCAGTGGCGTTGAGATAATATTATAGTGGACATGACCTGAAAGAGGAATTATAATCAGTTTTTTTATATCATAGTGTGTACGAGTCATTTATCCATATCGTAATTTATCTACATATTGTATTGAATTTTTAATTAAAGTTTGTATATTCTCTGTTTGTTTCTATATAGCAATTTTGGTCTTAGTCGTAAAAGCTTCTAAAACTCACCCCGTTATTACCTCCTTCTTTCCTTCTTGGTCTAGTTCTGTGACCTCTACGTTCCCTCCTAGTACACTTTCAAATTTTGGATTACAAAATAATTTACTTTTGCTAAATATAAGAAATGTCAATTCCAGCCAAAAACATCAAAGGTTAGTAAACAAAGAGAGCAAATAAGGCGCGCAAACAGAACGGTGTTAAATTTGACGCGGATGGTTTTCGACACGTACCAATTAGCATCGATATCTCGCCTTATCCCGGTCTCGACCTGTTCCCACTTGAAGTGTTATTAATGCAATTTAAAAGAAAGGGAAAAATATAAGGGTTGGGTTTTCGTTTGCAAAAGTGTGAATTATTTGTTTCTTCTTGGAAGTTAACAAGTCTTGGATAGGTACTATGAAGGATAAAGCTTGTTAAACGGAGATCAGGGACAATATTTTAGTAGTATATATCTAATTGTAGTCTTAAAATTCTAAGCTACAATACGAATAAATATCTCAGTCTCTTTGCCAATAGGCAATGATAATGGGACGATATTACTATTTAATAAAAGCTATCAAATCTGTGTTAATAAGACTCCAAAATTTCTAACTACATTTGTCGAAATTGCCAACTGAACGAAACTAAATCTGTTGATTTTGGTTGTTTTTGTCCCAAATACGAATTCCCTTGTCACTAGTTTCGCAAAGTTAGAACTTGTGTCTTTTATCAAAGTTTCATTGACTTAGACAATTTTCTGCTTACAACTGGGTAAATTGAAGTTCTATTCACTCCGTTTGTTTGCTTTAAGTGTTATCAGCTAAGTGGGAGTGGCGTATCGAGACTTGGGCTATCTGCCCCTAGACCACAACCCTAATTTCTTGATAAATGCTTTGTCTTTATTCACACTGCACGGAACACAGAACGCATAGTCGGCTTTTGATATGAAATTCGATTCAATTCGAAATTGAAATTTCGAAATTACCGGGCGTATATGTCTCAATGCTCTTTACTGTTCTTCTACACTACAACTTTATATACTAAATAAATAATACGTAAATCCTTACCAGTATAGAACATTATAAGTCTGCAACTGGCTGGCTGTTACTAAATTATCTTTTTTTTTTAATTTTTGGCCGGTTCTTTCATAATGCATAATATTTTTATTTGAACGTCAAATTTTAAGGTCTATGAGTCCATGAAGTACAAAGGGTCTCGCTAAGTGATTTCGCCCGCGTTTCGATAGTCCCAATGCTACGCCACTGTAAATAGAGAAAATACTTTCATATAATTGTACTGTAAATTACTAAGAGTATTAATATTTCTATAATTTATTAATTTTATTCTCATATATGAATACTCTTAGCATTTTATAAAAAGACACGTATGCATAAAATATGTATGATAGATGTGTTCACCTTCAGTATGCATCTACGTACTACACAATGCATTTGGTTCTAGCCTGTTTGCCCGAAAGCAAAATAAGTTATTTATTATTCAATATCTACACTATATCAAAGCCTATATTTGTACGATTAAAACACATAGATGAATGCATCCTCACATTTGTCATTCCTTACATTATTATTAGGATGCGTTCACGAACACATTTGTTTTTTCTGTAAAAATGAATTTAGGACCTATTATTTTTCATTTAAATTAAATTAAAGTGTAATTAAATTTACAACAAATTTTTGGGAGCTCCGTTTTTCCAGGACGAAAAGTAGACTATTCCAGGTCAAATATCAAAAATCGTTCAGCAGATTTTGCATGATTGAATAACAAACATCTTAAATCGCATTTACATATAAACTAGCGACCCGTCCCGGCTTTGCTCGGATTAAAACATCATAAATGATACACCTAAACCTTCCTCAGGAACCACACTATCTATTGGTGAAACCCGTATGAAAATCCGTACAGTAGTTTTTGAGTTTGTCGCGAACAGACAGACAGATGCGGCAGAGGACTTTGTTTTATAATATGTAAGGTTATTAAGATTATCTTTTCATTCGTAATCCGAATGGACACTTTATCCAATGTGAACAATTCCTTATACGGCGGTCTTAGCAAGTGATTTATCTGGCCGTATCTCGACCCGCGAACAGGTCGTTTATTGGCCGCTTGTTATTTATAATTTATTTTTAACGGTTTGTATCGAGAGGGTATAGGTTAGTAGTCACACTTAAGACTTCTTTCATTGCCGCACGTGTAAGACTCTGACCAGCGTCGTGCCATCCGATGTCGGTGTTTTGGCCACATTACATGTTCGTCGGTTCGTCAATACACAACCGATTTACAATGCGATTGGTAATTTATAGTAATGTCCGACCTAGATGTAATTTAATGTCGTTAGACCGCATAAATCAGCCTCATCTACCGCCTTGCCACGTGAATGAATACAGACGGGCAGAATACAAAAACCGTTGAATGAATGATTCATATATAAATAATAATGATACGCTTCTTACGGTATGAAATTTGTATACGATTTATCTGTAAATATGAAAAATAAATTCAAGATATTATCACTACTCATACTCATACACAGCATACCATGTAAGGACGATGCATATCATCTAACTCATGACACCAAAAAAGACAGACTAGTATTCTATGTAGATATATTGGTAAAAGAACACATTTTCTATCTAGGAATTACAAGATAGATCATATTATGTACGTGGTAATTCTTCTTCGGATCCTTTTAAAAAAACTTTTATAGAAAAAGAGATTTGTAGAATATATTATGTATATTTTTCCATCAGTTGGAGCTAATAGATTTTGAGTTTCAAAGACATGATATTAGTCAATTTCAGTCATTTGTAACAAGTTCAACTTGATATATTTTCTCTTTGTAAACATTCTGTTTTAATTTCAATCGATTCATTGAAGCTTTACCTTCATCCCTCTTGTATTTATTCTAGAGACCACAGCATCTGCCCGCGAGTTATAGACCTGATAATGTAGCTCGAATTTATCGGTCAGTCGTTTGTTCCAAGAGTTTTAATTAGACCAGATCTAGGAAACGGGTAGTGACGGCACAGTTATCTTGTGATGAAGTTGCCTTTATCTAACGGTAGGTACGTTGTTGTATGCAAATGGGCAGTGTGCATAGTGGCCCACCTCAGCGACCATTTCATTAGTCCCTGAAGGATGTATAGGGCAGTTAATATAGTTACGGAAAATTCTGTAGTTTGTAAATGAATATTTTATCAAGTTTACAACCGCAAGGTACAACGTCTGATATGCAATGTAGCTTGTGGATAATATACTCGGCTTATTATCGCATAAAACTATGACGTCAATTACTTTCGATTTACTCTAGAACTTCGGGCCTAGGTAGGTAGGTATAACGTAATAATTTGGCGTTATTTCGTTTTTTTTCCTGTAATTAAGTATGACATACGTTCCGTGTCGTAAATAAAATATTCCTATAATATTTTATATCTATTGTCTATAATATTTTATATCTAATTTAAATATCTTCGCAATTTATTTTATGATACAATTTCTGTCTTGACTCCTGTTTAAAAATATGTATTAATACTTGTCACGAATATTTTTTATAACCGTTGGCGCCTCATAAATATAGTATCGACGTAATGAGGAAGGTATATGTTTCGGGCATCGACGTCGGTTTTAGCTTTTCCGAAAATATAAATTAAATGTATTTATATGTTCAATCGCGGTTCGGATGTCATTTTCTCGAATTAAGTAACTGGAGGTCCAAAATGCTATTACATTTTCATAGACACACCAAAATAATTATTAAATACGTACTTAAATGACATTTCTGAAATAAGTTTTAAGTTTAGAAAAATACCTATTAAAAACTAATAAGACTTGGCTCTATACTGTCACTGTGGCTATCACTTAGCTTTAAGCCATTTAGTGAACCTTTTATTAGCTTCTAAACATTTACTGAGACTTTGTTCACATTGTTCGAATAAAGTATACTTGATTGTAAATTGTATGGAAGGCCTTTGCTATGTTGTCCCAAGACTACCCAGCATTGAGACACTGTTAAAAAAATTGCCAAAAGATTTTTTAATCAAAATATCAATTCATTAAATTAAAAAATCTAATATTAAAAGTGAGTACTTAAATTTCAAAATCTAAATGTTAAATGTGGGTACTTATCACATAAAAGTTGCCTGAAGACAGTCACAAACACAACCGCAATCTAACGTAGGCATAAGTACGTCAGTCAGCATCTTGTCTTGGTCTTGAGTAATTATTTCCCGCCATTTCTAAGGTTCTTTAGGCGATTGGGACCGCAAGATCTTCGGATTTCTGTCCCAATTGCGAAGTATTGTACTTCAATGGGGTAATTGGACCGCAGTGGTTGGAGCAGTCCGATAGCATTTTATAGTTCTAGGTTGGGAGGGAACTATGACGGGAAATACAAAAATTTAATATTCTGTATGTATGATAGATAGTCTGATCAACGATTTATACACGTTTTGTGTAATTGGAACAGCTATCCCAAAGAACCACATATATCTATGTTTAGTACTAGGTCAGAAAATCACGCAGCATCAATCGCCTAACGACCCAATGCTAATTGGAAATGGAGAGTTGTGTTGCAGTTTTATATCAACAGTTAATGGCAACAGCTAAATCAGTTAAATCAATTAGGAAAGGTATTCACAGTGTCATTAACGAGGAGGAAGGACATATAGATTTTCATTAAAATCAGACATTTTGTCGAATCGGAAAGGCTAATATAATTTTCGACCAATAGGTATGTGGCTACTCTTGCTATGTATATAAATAAATATGTGGATTCAATGAGAATTAAATGGACTGAATCCACATATTTTCAACTTTAAATATTCTGTTGGAATATTTAATGCCAACAAACTACTTTTTTTTTTAATTTTCTATTGAATGACCTTCAATTAAAAAACCGTTCCCATAACCATCGCCTCAATGACACTATCGAAACAAGTGACACCTGTTTCTGGCCGCTTTGCCTTATCCTTTATTCCCTTGTCCATGGTCGGCTAGCGACTAATCGGACGGCAGCGTGTCGCAGCCTAAGAATAGCCGGTAGTTTCTGTCGAGTCATTCCGCCGCGCATCGTTCGTTAGCTAACACTGAGTTATAAACTTAATAGAAACAGTCCCCATATCCCGCCAGGAACTCTAACCTGTTCACACTAATTTCAACTCTTTGTTCTTAATTCTATTCTTTTAGTTTAAATTTATTGTGATTAAAGAAGATGGTTTTAATAGATCTGTGATCAAACGAGATCAAATTGCTTGACATTCACGATTAGTCCACTGATTTATCGTTTTGATTGTGTTTCAAACTGGCTCAATAAATTATTTTTATTTGGATTGAGCTAACATTAGCATAAATGTATTTTTTAATTTTGATATATATATAAAATCATATCAGTTAGTCATATAAGTAATGCTACTTTATAATTTATTCCTCTCTTTGAAATAAGGTCATAATTGGAAACTTAATTTGTTTACACATCCTGCAAGAGCGATACTGGGTTGGAGATAAATACGATTCTCAGTATAATTCAGATTAAATATTTCTTACTCGCAAAGATTGTTATTGAGTGCACCGCTGAATATTATTTTTCTCGGAAAAAGATAGATCGCTTAAGCGATTTTACGGGAAATTAATTTTGGCAGTGAGCGACAGGGCGCGGCGGCGCTGGCCGATGATTTGTTGCGATCCGAACACGCTCGTTGCACTTACCGATAATGACGCATACCATTTACTCAAAGCCAAGGTTGTAATTCAAGTGCCTTATCGATGTTTCGCAGTAACCGCACGAAACAAATTTAATCCGTGTATTGTATCTCAGTTTTGGTCGAGCAAATGAGTTTAATATTTTATCTTTGGGCAGAATGCGCGCGCGCCGCTGCTCCGGCCCAGTTGTCGCCACGGTCTGCTCAGCTGCAATTAATCCACTGTAATACGATACGAGCCTCCTGTCGTCGGCGACGTAATGCATCGTGATTTACGCGCAACGAACGAGCCGTTAATCTTATTACCACTTTCAATAACTTTATTATCGAGTATTCGACACCACTATCTCACAATCCAATATACACCTTGCACACCCCGCTTCACGGACTATTTACATTTACGACTGCCCTCGCGGTAGGAGTTAGGAAGCTTCCCACGAAATTTATTTTAGTCGACTTAACGATTGTGTCCGCATTACCAAAAGCGGAAAGTTAATACTGCTGTTGCTTTTAACTTCGATTAAACGGTTATAAGGGCTTAACAACCTGTTCTCCCTTATAGTTTCCAATTTAATCGATATTCTGTATGGATGCTTCACGACTTGCGTGCCTCAATTTGAAAACAAAAATTCGTGGGTCTGATTAGAATAATAAATCGAAGGGTTATAATTTGTTGTCGTGTGAAATCAATTCTTATTCAGGGAGCGCTGGCTCGAGGCGGCGGTAACGCGATTCAAATTCGACATGTTATCCGTAAAACGTACCAATAATAAGATGCAAATGTTGAGTCCGTCTATAAGGAGAACAAAAACCACCGCGTTTAGGGTAACCAGACGTGACATTTTTTCGGATTTAGACTTGCAGTTTATTCAAATTTTATATTGCACTAATCCCGTATTAACAGTTTTTCACTTCTTATACATATAACTTGTAATTGCTGTGTTTCTAACTATGAATTTACTTCCTTCTTTTTTGTAAAACTGCTTAGCTCTATAAAATAAAACAAATGCCGTGAAATTATAATATTCCAGCTAAGTACTTAAACTTTAAATCTTTCAGAATAAATAATGATAATTGCTTTTTCTGATATAAAGGTAATCAACATACAAAGGCTGACTCTTATTTGCAAGATTGACATCATTTTAGCACATACCCATTGCTTGATTGCTTCTCAGTTGTTCAAGACATATGATAAATATCTCGAAGTTGTTATTTTAATACTATTGGTAACCCTATCGCCAGCAGAAAGGATACTTCCAGTGAGTTTGTAATTTGCATATATTTTCGTAATAACTTCCGCCGGGTGCTGGCTTGTCACGAGATCGGCGTATGAATCGTGATGACTTGTTTGATTGGCCTTTGTCTGAGTCGTGAGGTTGCCTGATATAACTCTCTCTCCCACCTTAGATTCGGATATCCTTTGCGGCGTGTGCGGCATTTCCTATGATCGCCATCGTATTGTATGACGTGCCTTGGACATCATGTCTGATTGACGCTTTCAGCTATCAGTTTCAGTTATCAGTTACCTGTACCTGTTATCGGATATTCTAGTAATTTAGGAATGAATATCGGACATCCGTATTTCTCAGTAAAACCAGAGTCCTGCAAATCTATAACAATACTAATCGTTTATCAGTAGTTGGTGGTGGTGATTTGTAGGCTAGTAATTTATATAACATGTTATAAAAACAGACAATAGTGCATAAATAGTCTATTCAATAGTACAATAGTTGAATAAATCGCAATCATCTAATTAAAAAACATTAAATCGAAATTTGTAACTTTATGATGCGTCAATTTAAGAAAGAAAGAATTTATTATCTCCTATCGTGTTTTAATGTCAGTTAGGTCCCAAATTACGTCTAGATTTTTAAGAAATATTTCCCAATTTCTTACTAATTTAGTTCAGTGATATTTTTGCGTGATCAACGAGGTGTGTTATTGGAAACTGAAGTCATGTAAGTGCTGTTTTAGAAAAACTTCATTATTCTTCTTAGCGGTAATTTTATATTTACTGACGTTTACATGTTCACCGTTGAGGGAGCTAGATTGGATTTCTTAATCATGAAAAAGGAAGGGTTGAGAAGTAGTAACATGGTTAAATGAGAAAGCAATCAATGGACAGTTGATTCACAAGCTCGGTGGTCAGATGTTGTTTTATCTAACAGGGAAACAATGGCTGAGACTGACTGTAGGAAGATTCGTGAAAAATAGCCTTACTCGAAATAAATTCGAAAACCTTATAGTAGGAAATATTACGATACAAGTAGGATTGTGTTGTGGTATATTTCTATTTTCAACTTGTCTGGCGGGCGGCGCCACGCAGTCCTACAAGCGTGAGACGTCAAGTTATCACGTGTGACGAACATTTGTATGCAGCCTCAGTCACACAATGCTGTTCACGTTGTGTAAAGCAATATTGTTATGAATTATTTATAGCATTTTTAATTGAGTATTAAACTCCAATGTATTGCTCGGTCGTGTCTTGTAAACATCTGATTTGTAGTCGCTTTTTATGATACCTACACGATTTATAAATTCCATTCCACTTTTTCTGTAAAATTTAACTTCAATATGATCAACATCCGAGGTCCGAAATAAAACAAAAACATATTTATAAAATGTAAATATAAAATATTACTTTTAAATTATTAGTCATTTGACGTGAATGTACTGTTTAAAGATATCGATACCGAATTAGTTCCTACTTCTGTGTCCGTGATCGTCGATGCTACAAGGCTATTATGTCAAATATTTCACCCAAACATCTTTTGTGTTACGGTTTTGAATGAGTTTTGCAAGAATTTGGAATTGTTAAAAAACATTATGAAAATGTGTTATTTTTTTCTCGTTGTCATCTCATTCTCGGCGAAATTTTGAAACAAATTAAACTTGTAGGTATTCCAGTTACATTGGCCCTGGTTCTCCCACAAAATTTCACGCTTCCTGATGAAAGTTTTAACACAATTACGTAGTCGACGGCCATTTTCCCGGCGAGCCCGTTCGCTGGACACGAAAAAACTTGGCAAAGAACGAACTAACCAACAGTCCAATTTAGCTACATTCGTATAAAGTTTAATGTACCAAATCTGAAATGTTGCTGCGTTTTCACATTTCAACTAGGCCGGCCGACGATTTGCAACTTGTTTCATCTCCATCATGTCCTCTTTTAAATTAGCCTTTGATGATATGGTGTTGTGTCTCTCGTGTAATTTAAAATGTTGTAGTAGAAATAAACAAACAAAAGTTTGTTTAATTTGTTCCCTATGTCATATACACTTTTAAACGAAAACCTGTATTGTTTTCGGATGTACCTTAGCAATACTTTATTTTTTTTTTTTGTATTTGATAAAATAGGGAAGTTTTACTATTAGGAGTATAACAACCATCGTCGCCCCTTCCTTCTGTCTCAGATACGCTAATGATCTAATCAAAACTTGGCAAATTTGTTTACATACATCACATGAGAGTATCAAAATGTTCTACGTAAACAGCTTTCTTTGATGTCCCCATACGTGTCGCGTGGAGCCCTCGCGCTAATATAATGCCTATGACTTGGCGCTACATGCTTGTCATATCAACGAAATTTGATTTTGTCATGATTTCGTATTCCGCACCGTAATTTTTGTCATACCTTTGTTTCTTTACATCAGTCTGACGCTGCTTTTACGAGCGTAAAGCTGTCACCCATTGCACGGAGACACAAGACTGTGCTACACAGGGATTTAGCTTGTGTCATAGACATTTGATTCTGATTTAAAAGCTTAGCTTATTTTTTATCTTACCTTTGCACTAGAATATTTAAGAAGCAGGTTCTAAACGTACATCTCCTTATTATCTTTTTCTGTTAATGTAATGAATTACGTAGGCTCTATCTATAGTCATTTAATTTTAACTTATTTATCATGAAACTGCCTGACTTTGTATATTGTAATTTATTCCCCTATTTTAGAATACAGTAGCGAAAAGTAAAAATTGCGTAGAATGGCCGTACATCGCTGGCTAATGGCCGTTTGCAGCTAAACGACGTGGACATGACACGGCTATCGGTATAAATTAGCCCAGCTATGTTGTATCTTTTAGGAACAATACCGTGTTGCGGTGTGGACGGGTGACTCCGCCACCACGCATACCGCTGCAGGCAAATTAGTTGCTTCTTTTTTACTGAAATAGAAATTCGATAATATTTATTCCAAAAGAAAATAACCTTAAAAATATGATATGATAATGCCAGAATATAGTATCTTTGTGCACATGTATGTTTTGTAAGTAATTATTGGATCCATTAAATTAAAGTCAAGAAACTTTACACTGCACAGCCTAAAGCGCCGTAGCCACAACGCAACAATCCTTAGATCTAAATGGTTTGTTTCAATAATTTCCCAAGATTCATTTATTGAATTTGTGCTTTATTATTGTGATTGGAATTGCACTACATTAGATACGAAATTGAATAGTGGCTATAAATATCACTATCGGTTAAGTAAATAGCTGTCTTATTGTTATTACATTGAACAATATGATTGGTCTATTATAACTATTCGGAAGCAGTATTTGTGTTTTATTTTGTGTTGTAGTTTGATCTGGATTATTTATTTTATTTTTTATTTATTTTATTTATTAAGATACACATAACAAATTGTCACCAAAAAGATACAATGTATACTAAACTAAATATTATAACTAGGCAACAACTCAACACATGCGTATACAACAAGTTTGAATATAAAAACAATATAACTTAGAGAGCTAAAAAAAAAAAGCTATGTATCCGAACAAAATCTATGTATGTAACAAAGCAAAGCAATTTAATAATAGCTGCCAAACAAGTTAAAACAAGGGAGTAATACATAAAAATACAATAATTTCAAAGTAAGTATTAATGGAAAGGATCTTGACTAAAAATATAACAATCAAAAATTAAGTATGTGACGTATTTTGTTTTTGAAGGAGAACAAAGTGACTCCAAAAACGTCAACGGATTTGTGGTTGAGCAACAGATCGTTATAAGCTCTGCACATTCGAACCACGGGATTGTAATAAGAGGTGTTATTCTTATACACTTCGAGAACGAACAGCTTATGCGTGGGATTACGTGGCCGATATCTAGTGTTAAAGCTAATGAGGGATAATAATGAGGGAGCGTCAACAACAGCATTAACTATTTTATATAAGCATACTAAATCACTATAGCTACGACGAGTTCCCAAAGAGGAAATGTTAAAGTATTTAAGTCTATCTGTATATGAAGTCAACTTACGGTGGTTGCCAGTTCTAAATGAAATAATTTTTAAACATCTATTTTGAACTTTTCAATGCGATCTATGTGAATCTTATAATATGGAGACCAAACAACTGAATTATATTCAAGAATACTTCTTATTAGGGCAAAATATAGATATTTGAAACCACGAACATTTTTGAAATCCTTGGTGCCTCTAGAAATAAATCCCAACAATCTGTTGCTTTTTGCAATAATATAATCATAGTGATTTCGAAATGAGAGCTCACTATCAAAGATCACTCCAAGGTCCCTGATTGTTTCAGTACGTTCAAGTTTGTGGTTACCTATCTTATAATCAAATAAAAACTTCTTTCGTTTACGAGTAAAAGATATGACGAGACATTTTTTCTCATTCAGAAACATTCCATTTTCCTTACACCATTTAGCCACAACATTAAGGTTGTACTGAAGTAGCATAGCTTCATTACAGTTAGACACCGTTTGGAAAATTTTTAAGTCATCAGCATATAGAAGTGCGGGGCAAGTTAACTTTTCAGCAAGGTCATTTATAAATATATTAAATAATAAAGGACCTAAATGGGATCCCTGAGGAACGCCAGAAGGTACTTTAATTGGAGAAGAAAGATAACCAGCGATTGCTACAAGCTGACTTCTATTAGCAAGATATGACTGTACCCAGCGCAACAGATTGCCATGAACTCCAAACCGTTCCAGTTTACGACACAGAAGAGCGTGGCTCACCTTGTCGAACGCTTTCGAGAAATCCGTATACAAACTGTCAACCTGCAGTGTCTTAGCAAAAGCCTTACACAAATAATTTTTATACTCCAGCAGATTACTAGTAGTTGATTTATTTGCCATAAACCCATGCTGTTTGGTGGATAACAATGGTTTAATATGGTGGGATATTACGTCATAAATAAGACTTTCAAATATTTTGGCAAAACAAGACAGTATACATATAGGCCTGTAGTTCTCACAAAGTGATCGGTCACCTGATTTGTGTACTGGAGTCACATAGGCAGTTTTCCAGTAAGATGGGAAAATACCTGATTGCAATGACATATTATAAATAATTAAAAGAGGAATAGTCAGTTCTATACTACAAGCTTTAATGAAAGAAGATGGAATAGCGTCGGGTCCAGAGCCCTTATTTGAGTCCAATTTATTAATTTTTGCCAAAATATCTTCAGCTGAAACCTGAGATACATTAACAGACTCACCATATTGGACATGTTCATTAGGACTATCGGCAAGCCCAGCAGGCGAGTCCACGTAAACAGAGCCAAAATATTGCGCGAAGAGATCACAAGTTTCTGTGTTATTAGACGATGACACATTACCCAGTTTCACTGATTCAGGGATAGAGTTAAGCTTTCTTTTACTATTGATAAACCGCCAAAAAGTTTTGACATTACCTTTAAGACCGTCTTCAACATATTTAACATACCTTTCGTAACATGACTTTATGAGTTTTTTACACCTCGACCTTAAAAGTGCATAGATGTCGTAATCTCTAGGGTTACCATACTGCTTAAAAAGCCTGTGATATTTATTTTTCTCAGCCAGACACCTTTTAAGAGGTAAACTAAACCATTGTGGATAATTACGAGAGTCGACTTTAATTAATGGGGAGTGACGATTAATAATCTCCCTCAAGCGAACATAAAAAATGTCAACTGCTGCATCAACGTCTGAAACCGATAATAATTTAACCCAATCAGTATTAGTAAGATCTGTTTTTATTTTATCATAATCACATTTATTATAATTTAGGCGATTAACAACACGAGGTTTCATAGTATTAATCGAATAATTAACACAGTCAACCTTAACCAAGAAACAAGGGTGATGCTTATCTAATCGAATTAATGGATCAACAGGTTCGACATGAAGATCTGAGTGACTAGAGAGTACAAGATCAAGTAAACGACTGTTTTTGTTGGGAATATGATTGAATTGTTTCAGATTGCAAAGAGTCATAGTGTCAATAAGCAAACTAGACTTCAAATCTTTAGGCTTATTTGGTATCATTACATTGGATGAACTGTTTTTAGACCACGCAATCTCCGGCATATTAAAATCACCAATACAGATAAAGTCATGATTATCATCAGCATGCAAAATTATATTATATAAACTGTCGTAAAATTCCTGTCGTTTGATTACTGGAATGTCCGGTGGCAAGTAACATAAACAAATATTAATAACTTTTTTATTAACATCATCTTGAATACTCAACCACAAATCCTCCACATTGCTTTCCCAGGCTGTTTGACGGACAAACTTTATATTCTTTTTTATTGCTATGGCTAATCCACCTCCTTCTCTTTTCTGTGAGGTTGTAAGACAACGATCTCTACGTATGACGTTGTAACGGGCGTCGAAAAGTTCGGCATCAAACACACTGTCATTCAAATTTGTCTCAGTCAAACATATGAGATCATAATTACAATTCAAAATATTCAAATAAAGATCATTAACTTTTGATCTAATTCTGTCAACATTCTGATAATAAACATTCATAATTGAAACTAGAAATATAACCAAATATTTTATTTATCTTTTAGTATTGACTATTGGTTTGTTGAATGAATACCCAAGATATATTTATATTACTAATTCATCATTTGAACCTGTTCTTACCTTAATCCAAAATTTAGGTTCGGATCAAAAGGTCAGTTTTTTCCAAAAATATTTTATCTGTGACTATTCCTCTTCTCATCATCATTTCACATACCATTGCCATGTTATAAGGCCATCCATCCACTTACTTTATTAGGTGCTTTCTATGCACTATGTAGCCCAGTACTAAACTAAGATGCGCCTTGCAGGTTCAGATTTACGATGTGCCGTGGTCGTGCTTAGTACCTGACTCCTGCTAATGTGTTCTTTTTGTTTTTTAGGTTAAGCTTTTTTTTATAATTTTATAGAATAATTCTTCAAATAGGTTATTATACCGATTATTATACCGCCGATTGTACTTATGGAAATTGTATTTATAACATCTTTACCAAGTACAATATATATAGCATTTGTTATTGTGCTTATTGTCTGTATGAGTTGCGCTTAATTTTTGCTAATATTGGACACATTGACATACTAATATGAGCAATTTATCAAATTGGTTGTTCTTTTACATCTAACTCCAGAAGTCTAGTATACAGTTTTTTCTCAATACATGTTCTATAAGATTTTTTATTATTTTCAAAAGTCAATTGTTAAATGGAAAAGACACAAGCTGTAATTAATAAGCCATAGCCAAGCCACGTTTATCACTTCTGCGAATTTTAGTATCTGTATGGTAATTTAAACCGTATAATTAGGTCCTCGACTTTAATTAAACCCAAATTTGATCCGCTAGTTATTTCGTCGTATTTGGTCAATTATTAACTTTAAAAAGTGTGTTTTTGTTATTTCACAATTTTTATTCAGAAATCTGGTAACTTTTTACTTTATAAAAGGTACCTATAAAGCATATTTTTAAAGTTTTTACTTTTATTTGTTTGTGATTTCGATTTACAGATTTCAACACAGATATAGGGGTATATTTAATCTTTAAATTTTAATGATTCGGCTGTGATTTGATTTTATGACTGCTATAATTGCTTATCAGCTGCCTAGATTTTATTTCCCTTAGCCGCCTCATACGAAATCGATAGGAAGATATGGAATGGTTCTATGATACGACGAGATCCACACGCCCTATCTACCGTTATATCTGTTCCTATATCTGTACCATCGATATTTTCATGTTTCAAGTCAAAAAGCCGATAAGTCCGTTAATTGGATAATAACAGACGTTAACCGATTCGACGTATTGATCATGCGAACATTGGCGCATTAGACCAGTGTGTGAGTAAACAATATATCGCTTTTGTAGTCAAACAACCATGAGAGAATTGCTTACATTGAATATAATGCTAATACCACTATATTTAATCTGCTAAAACGTTATGTCAATTGTATTTCTTAAACTTTTGTGCATTGTAAATTAGCTTTTTTCCCGTTATGTAAAAGACTTCGTGTACTTTTTCATTGATCCTAGATTTAATAAAATTTGACTCTGTCTATTAGACAAAGATAGATAGCCATCCTTTCTCTACTAATAGATTAAGTCATTAATATATCGTAATTATAATATCGTCACTAAAATAGACTGTAAAATTATTTTAAACAGTAGAAAATATTTCGTTTCGATGAAACAATTGGAAAATATCAAGACAATTTAAACAAACAAGTTGCAAGTAATTTGGTCTCGAAACTGTCGCCTCACGGAGCTCAATTGAGAAATATCGCCGGTGTAAATAATGCTTTCTCCGTTAACTTCCCTATGCAAAGTCGGTTGTACAGTACAGTCGACATAACAATTCACCTTTTTGTTTATGTGTGGAAAGACTCTCGCCTTAACATCTAGCCGGACAGGCATTTTGGACACAAGCCTATTAGAACCACACGGTGTCAACGAAAATCACATATTTGTGCCGGGATCAAGTGCTATTCTGGCTCCACAGCTCCGGCGCGACTATTGCTGCCACGGCGGCCTCGGCACGACCGCTCTCCTCGTAGAGCAACGGAAACATCGATCCATCCTATCGTAACATCTTAAAATTTCAGGGTTCTACCATTTTTTCCCCACCACATACCATATACAAGTAGATAGGTCCAGGTGAGGTGACAAGTAAAAAAATTTCAAGATTTTTACATTTCTGGCTCCACAGACCGGAAGTGTCAAAATCTTTTTTGATACATGTATCATTGGGCCTCACACTTAGGTCCTTGATGACCTTTCTCCTCTGTAGGGCATAGGCCTTCCTTATGGAAGAATAAGGAGGGCTATGACCAATGGTTTAACACATCTTCCGTAGCACGGAGAAGCTCGTGATAATTAATTTTATGATCACCTATCCGTTGACCCACTTTACGAAAGTTGCTTAACCGTCACTATCGCAGTACTAGCTTCTCGTATACCGCCTTTCGTAAAACTCTTATCTCATTACCGTCGCAGACGGGCCCTGAATGTATTGAAACTTGGTATGCGGACTGTACTATATTCTGTGGCAAAGTCGTGATGTTGCGGAACACTGCTGAAAAATACGACTTTAGCATTTGATGGTGATAAGTGTTCGATTGGCAATAACGTGGGGCAATTATATATGTTCTTACGTGCGCTCAGCGGCTTCGTTTCCGTGGGAATTTCGGTAAGAAAATAAATTAACTGCATTGTTTTAAATATGAAATTCCTTATTTAGAAAATATCTGCAAATCCTTAATTAGGAAATGATTTATCAGTGTAATAAATGATGAGTTTGAGTAACTGCCATTGATTTTGAATTTGTCAGTGAATTTAAAACCAATCCTTGCACTACGGTAGAACTTTTTTGACATAATATACATACATAAGTATGAAATTCTCAAATCCTCACATACTGCATACTTAATAACGGCCTGTATAATACGTATATCGGTGAGATTACCCGAGCCTTCGCCGCGAAATCATTAAACTTGATAATTATCCGTCACGGGGGGTGCTCTCGATCGTAAATTTTTATACTTTATTGCGATCCTTAAATCTGCGCATTAAATTGTCGCGAGCGAAATGAGAACGTCGCCTTAATTAGATGCGACCGCTAACGGGAATAATACTTCCCTCCCCTTTTACTTCACTCCCCTCATTCCCGCGCTTTTAAAAACTACCCGCAAAAGATTTTAACAAGATTACCCCGAGTACGTTTAATAGTCATGTCACGAGATTTATTTTACTGTGTGATTTGTAAGACGTTTTTCATCCACATCCAGATTTAAAAGAATTTCAGTCATTAAAAATAATGGATCTCAGTTTACACTCGACGAAATTTATCTCCAGATTGCATGAGGCCTTAGCTTTCGGTTTAGTGCCGCTATTAACTCAGGGATTAGAGATTAATTAAATATGTTTTTATTTTAAAACCGCACGCTGTAAAAAGGTTGTTTAAATACTAAATTGCGCGTAATTTATCAGTCATTCAGTTTAAGCTTATCCCTCTCTTTTAAATAAATTAAATTTCTTTTTTAATTTTATAGGTATTTACCAAACCAGATTATTTTATAAGCGCAGTAAAGATATTATTAATTTTTTTTTTGCCAAATTAACAATTCCCATCACACGGGCTGGAATCTGGAAATACATTAATTTTTTTGTACACAGTTAAGTAAACGCATCCGAATTTTTTCAGTGTTGTTATCGCTCGTCTTTAGAGAATCATATAGCACAAGACGCGAAACCAAATGTCAAATACCATATATAACGCACTTTGTCCCATAAAATTTTATAACAGACTATAGTGAAATGGCCACTGCGTCGGGACCTTTGAATATTCATTTGATACCTCCACTTCCTCTGCCACTCTTGGACCACAAGGGGAAGAGAAGGTCAAGTTAGACTGGTGGCTCGTATGGCAGCAGCATTCGCGAGGCCGACACGGTATCGACGCGCTTCCCATCTAAATGGAGAGCGGCTCACGAACTACCCGCAGCTATTGTAAACAAGCAACGTTCTCTATTCAAACTATCGTTACGCCCTCTATCCGCCATTTTGTGCCGTATTGACGATTCGGGTAAACGCCAAGACCCTTTTGGTCTTGGCGTTTACCCGGACGCTGAGAAAAATTTCATCGAGCACAGATTTTAGTGAGTTGCGAGGGTGCTTGTTTTATTGCTTCGTCGTAACAGACTGCCTTTCAATACTACGAAACCGTTCTCAAGTTAATAAACTTGAGACGTGAAAAATAAGTGCTTAACCCAAAAATAAAAGTACACAATTAAATTGAAAGAACGTTTAGATAAAATAACGAAAATGCATAATGGTCAAGTTTAAAATGTTTGCCACAATGAATTGCGACAGTGTAAAAGCTTTGTTAGTTGGCGAAATTAAATTGTAAACAAACTGGCTTTCAGCAGATACGGCTAAAAGGACAATCTCTAGAATAACGTATATATTTATCAAAAAGCCAGCATTGTTGAAATTTTGTTTTGTGTCTAGGATTTTAAGGTAGCAAGCAGCATTGCGCCGCGCCTGACAGTTCTTACCCTATTCTGTGACAATAATGAGACAGGCGAGGCAAGGCGAAGAGGCACTCTCGCCTTTCTTTTTGGAGTCAGCTGAAAATGCATTATACAAAATATCATTGTGATATACTAGCCTCGTTCCCAAGAAAACTAGAGTGTCTAATGTTTTTTCATAAGAACAAAGAGCATTTCATATTTTTTGCAAAGAAACAACATGACAAAGAGTATATAGTATATAGAGTATATTGCATAATAATATTTATCAAAACTTCAAACTGAACTGAGAAGATGTTCTCAAAGAAACGTATTTATACACCAAATTCAAATTCAAATTCAAAATTCAAAATTCAAATTCAAATCATTTATTCAGAAATTAGACCTTCACAGGCACTTTTTCTCGTCAATCTTTAAATTTATAGTTATTTCTCACAAGCTAGAAACTACTGGCATTTCGGAACGACCACTGCTGAGAAGAAATGCCGAAAGAAACTCATTTGAACAGTGTTGGTCCCTATCATGCCAGATCGGCTTACCATTATTGTTTCTTACAAAAAAAATTTTTTTTCTTTTCTTTCTAATAATATATAAAAGTACATAATGTACATAGTCAAAAGGTATATCAAAACAGGTTATGATTGTGATCCGAGTGCTGATTATAATATATATATATATATATATATATCGATGTGAAACACAATTAACTTACATGAAAATATATGAGAAACGAGATGACCAGTTCCCTCTGGCAGCACCCGTTCACGAGTTGACGCATGGGACAGCCATCGCGTAGCTCAACCATAATAGAGGGAACCTCACGACCCGGCCCACGACGCCACCACCAGATTGACCATTTGAGTGAGCATGACACACTCGATTCCCATGACTTCATAATTACAATTCTTATTCGTCGAAATAGAAGTATAATTCAGACACTTGAAGATCACAAATCACGTACATGTTTTACAAATAAAATTTAAATGCCATACGAATTATTATAACAAAATTCAAAATTGTGAATAAAATAATAAAAAACAGTAAAATAAAAATTAGGAGATCATGTGTGGAGTGGCAAAGTTGTCGGGAGGATCCAAGCGTTTTTATCAGTCAAATAGGCGTTAATTGTGTAATACGCTTTATCCATTAAATTTTTCTTAACATAAATTTTAAAATTTTTCATTGGCAGATTAATAGCCTCTGCAGGGAGTTTATTGAATAATTTTACACTTTGACCCACGAAAGACCGCCGAACCTTTTTAAGCCTGAATCTATTCATACAAAGTTTGTGCTTATTTCTAGTGTTTACACTATTTACTTCGTTTAATTTTTTATATAAATGTAAATTTGATTTGACAAAAATAAGCACATCAAAGATATACTGACATACCACAGTGAGGATGTTAATTGATTTGAAGAGTTCTTGAAGAGAATCTCGAGGTTTTAACCCATAAATAAAACGGATAGCTCTTTTCTGTAATACAAAAATTTTTCCTATGTCAGCTGCATTACCCCAAACTAATAGTCCGTAGGACATAATGCTATGAAAGTAGCTGAAATACACAAGTCTAGCTGTATCTATGTTCGTACACTGTCTGATCCTTCTCACTGCAAAAGCTGCCGTACTAAGTTTTTTGGCCGTGATTTCAATATGTTTATCCCACTTTAATTTGTCGTCCACAGTAATGCCCAGGAATTTAGTACTATGTACCCATTCCAGAGCTTTACCATTTACTGTTAAAGGTATAACATTGTGCGAGTTATTTAAGAGAGAAAATTTAATACATTTTGTCTTCTCTGTATTTAGAGCTAAGTTGTTGGTTGTAAACCAGTTAAGCACTACCGACATGCTATTACTTATAAAGTTATAGTTTTCACTTTTTCTATCGACTTTAAATAATAAGTTTGTTCGAGATCATGACAGAAGGTCTGAACATTATTTTTTTATATAATTTTTTCTCAAGTAATAAAACAAAGTACATGGTCAAAAAGTATATAATATCGAGTGGTCATAAAAAATATTTCTATATAAAATATGATTGAGCAGTCGGTGCGGGATTACAGATTTATTATGCGGGATTGGCGAGCTCACGAAACGGCTATCGACGCGTGGATCCACGTGCGGCGTCGCGTTAAGAATTCGCGCATTTTTACGGCATAATAAAAATCGTAAATAACGCGGAGTGAGCCGGGCGAAGTCGGGTCACGATGCGCCCGGGGCGGCGGCCCGTCATCAAACTCGTGAATTTACGACTGGACCACAAGTATCGCCTCGCTGTGATCATGTGAAACTGGATGTAACCTGATTGAGTTTTATTTTCCCCCTTAATTTCACATATAATCATGTGCAAACGAGCTACTCACCTTATTATTTGAATTCAAAGTAAAGGTCATCAATTGACGGTCCAGTTTGTCAGTCTCATTGAAATGCCGAGCATGTCCGGCCATTTGAGAGAAAGTACTGAATATTATTATGGGTGTTCCAGACCCTATTGGCCTTTGACAGAGACAGGAGCTGTGAGGAAAAATCTGCTTTATTATTAAAATACGGCTACTATGTCACTTAACTGTAAAAAGATCGCAAAATTAGTTTTATTTTACTTCGAATATTGCAAAATTTTATTCCAAACATTCAGATGTTTTTTTTTTCAGAATAGGTTTAGGCTTCATATCCTCCCGTGAATATCATACAAGGCTACTAAGGAACACATAGCCTAGTCAGCTGATAGGCAACATTGGCATACCTCAATAAAAATAACAGCCGAGTTTTCAAAATTATGAGATTTATTTTTTACGCTGATCCCAGGATTCACGACATCGCAGTCGTGAATTTTACTAAGAGAACGGGAGAGGTTCTAATAAGCGAAAACATGAAGTATTCTCCATTATTGGATACCAACTACCCTTCGTGTATTATGGATGTCAAAATTTAACTGACCTGGAAGTTCGTTAACTCCAGAGCTTACAGCACAAAGCAAGCTGCGGCGAGCCTGAAAATTAACTTCGTTCGCTCTATTGCCTCTGAATTAAACCGTTCGGCCCGCACTTATGCTCATTCATGGAATTTGCTTTTTGAATGAAACCCTCAAAAGCCAGAATTCATTTTGCATTCAGCCAGTGTTTTTATTTTTAAATAAGAATAGCCATCGGGCTTTGAATGGAAATATTTCGTTGTCTAAAGTTTCTATGTGGATTTGCGAGCTTGTGAAATGCAGTAGTGCGATTTATTTTTTAAATTAAAAACGCGTATTAGAGAACTAAACATGAGCATTTTGCATTTGAAAAAGCTCTTTAACATTCGTGAAGTTAAAAAAATGCATTACTTATTGTATTTTTATGTTCAATTTCGATATTGCATCTACTAAGTGCACCTGAGTGGTTTGTATGAAGATTATATTTTCTTTTTTAAATCTGATAACTTTTTTTAAAGAAAAATCCTTGGACAATTTTGTTCACTTAAAATCAGAGCGAAATCAAGTTCTCTTAAAGAAATCTAGTTGCCACAATTTATGTCCACTCTGTTTTAGATCATCATGGAAGAAATTAATCGAGACATGCTTTTCAAATTAACGCTACATCTGTTGTTGTAGATACCTAAATTCCTAAATATACGATTTATTGAACATTATCGTTACGAGATACAATTCTTATCACGGCTCCTTATTTACTCAATTACTTTAAATAACTTAAGCATATACTATAAAGGATATAGTCCAGCAGCCGACCGATGTATGGACCGGTTTACCCGACATTAAGATCATTTGAATGTACACGTTATCAACGTCTTTCTTTCCGATTAATTTAAGTTATTACAGAAATCGGCCGACTATATTTATTAAAGGGTTCTTATCGATATTTTATTGCCGGTCGCGAGGTGACTAGCGATATATGGCAAAGCGACCACAGGCCGTAGAGATATCGATACTGCTACCGCAATGGGTTGGAGGACATCCCTAGTTTGATATTCTTGCCACGTAAAACGGATGACGCGTAAATCTGGTATACAGTTTAGTAAAAATAAAAAAAAATTGTAAATTGATCCACAATTGATGGAGATATCGTTGTACAAAGATAAAAAAATATATATACCCGAAAATATACCATATTCCTTTGTTGGAAGAAAGTGGAAAATTGAATTGAAATATTTTTTGTCTGTGTTGAACTCTTACCTTGTCATTCCTTTGTACAGAAAAATAATTTTAAAATAATGGCTTTCGTCTTATAAAATTTAATGATCGAGTTGTTTGTGCTTATAAATAGTTTCGCTTTTGAATAGACGTGGAACTAGTTTTTTGACCGAGCGAGCGAGGTGAGCGTGGTCTCACATTCTACTTGGGGCAAAAATACATTTTTTGTATGTATGTTTGTAACGCGATAACTTTCGAACCGTTGGTCCGATTTTGATAAAATTAAAAAGGTATATAGAATCTATCAATGGAATTTTTAAGTCCGTGGAGCAAAAAAATCGGCTAAGCCGCATTAAAAAAAAAATGTGTACGCGAGGTAAGTTTGTATGTTCGAGGCTAACAAACCTATTTCAAAAATTCTTTCACCTACAAAAAGCTACGAAAGCTACATTATCCGAGATTGCTATAAGCATATATTTGTTTTGAAATAAATTAGTTTTCAGCAATATCAATGAACACTTATAAAGTAATCCGAAAAAAAAAAGAAAACGCTACAGAAAATCTTAACGTGCGTGCGCTGGCCGTACTGTTGATTATACATGCATATAATATACTACAAAAATATAGGTTTTTAGTAGATCCATAAAAAAGTCTGCGACACTATACATAGATGTATAGTGTCGCGGACTTTTTTTTCTTTTATAATTAAGTAACTATAAGGCATTTTATATGTAAAAAGATAATGTAAATTAAAAGGTGCATTTTGACAATTATTACTACACAAGCATATTAATCCTTATGATTAAAATTTATTTCATCATCAAGATAATTTCATGATGATAGAGTTTGTCCTTTACAGCACATAAATTGGATGAATAAATTCTGAAATATCGTGGTACTAAAAAAATACGCACGCCAAATTATTTTATGTAGGTAGGTACCTATATATTGTTGAACACGGCATGCGCGCTGCCGCGTGAAGCCAAAAGACTGTAACTTTGAAAAAGGTGTTTTGAGATATTTGACATTTTGTCTTATATGTAAAAAAAAATGTATTCGCGAGATCTACGTTCGCGGCGAACGACTAGTTATTTAATCTATTTCAATAAGTTACTTAAAAGTCACATAAATTCTATGAAACGTACAAAAAGCCTGCGCGATTTCGGGTTCACGCACGAAACTGTAAATTGTCCCATTTTTTTTCCAAAGGAAGGACAATCACAGTTGCATTTTGTGCATTTTTGGCGACTTGCGCGTAACATAAATATGTACCGGCAGCCGATGCGCTCCTGAATACAGTGGACGACGAATAAATTGAAATACTGTGTGCATCTTTTCGGATGGCCTCGATTTTGCCAGGCTCGATTGTCCACAATGTCCATTTTAGGGATGTTGTGGAGCTCCGAACGGGAACCGATATTGTCGGATACCCGAAAAAAAAAGGAAGAAGAAAAATCTGCTACCGCAACCATCAGGTGGGCCGCATGCCTGATTGCTTACTTGGAAAAGAAGAAAATCATAAATCCTTACATATTATAAATAAAGTCCTTTGCCGCGTCTGTCTGTTCGCGATAAACTCAAAAACTAATGCACGGATTTTTATGCAGTTTTCACCAATAGATAGTGTAATTCCAAAGGAAGGTTTAGTTGTATAATTTATTGTTTTTAACCGAGCGAAGCCGGGACTGGCCGCTAGTAAAATAATAATTTTATTAAATGGGTGAAATTTAAATTAGACATAATTTGTCTTATTTAAATTGCTGATCTTGTCAATCATAACAGATTCAACCGATTAAACCAAAATTACCTGAAACTTCAAAGTAAATGAAGTAAATATCAAAATCTCTGTCTTTCTATCTTACATGATGTCCGATACCCACTGCATTAAATATAACAAAGAAATATGAAATTAAAGATGATAAAATATCCCAAATAACATCCGTAACCGACATTTTATATCCATAACAACCCTGGTCCAGTTGCCCCTGGCTGTAAATCCTACCGAAAAAGAACACTGCGATATGGCAGCCGTATCGAACGGTACTAAGTTACGATCAGGCGCAACACGGGGCGTTAAGTGGCCTATCGTGTTTTGAAAATTTAAAAAGAGGTCGTCTAATGAAAAAACAGAGGGATTTCACGGTCCAAGCTTTTCCATTAATCAGGCTTAAGGCGTCACGGGATTTCCCGGACATTGACATGGCGCCTAGCCCAGACGTTTGGACGCCGGCCGAGTCATGAATGCAGCTATACACACCAACTTTATTTGCTTTATTTGGTGTTAGCTTTCGGTCTATTTAATTTTGTAGACGCACTTTATTTTTGTTATGTGGAAATTTATGATCTTAACAGAATTTGCTTTACATTTTTTTATTATTCATAGTAACATAGTTGATACTTATAGCATTACAAATTATTACTAAAGACGTCTTACGTACCTATGTTGTTTTAAAATGTTGATATAATTTGTATTTCTGTAAGTACGTTTATTTTATTATATAGTTCATCAATCTTTCCACTTTGATAATAGTTTCAACATATCCTGTAATTTGCCGTTGTTATCATCACATAGATGTCCATAATTGATTGTACATAAAATGATTTCAAACATGGGTTCATTTAAAAGCCTGCCTCGATCGCGCTACGCTCTATGGCTCGAATTACTGGCTCTTCGAGAGAGTCCTTTGTTTCCAGAAAATGTTCACGGAGCAAAGTTTGAGCTTTTCAGTGCTCAGATTGCGAGATTAGTCCACTTTGTAGTCCCAGTTGTAGAGCGGGAAGTTTTTTTCTCAGCGATAATCGAATTCTTCTGTGCCGCTATTGGCACAGACGCCAGCATCTGGAGTTTTCATTCTATTGTTGATCTGTTGAGAATTTTTATTTATCGCTTCCGTTGCATTTTAATGGCATATTTTTAATTTCATATTTAACGTTGTATCTTTTTTGTTTGTATTAGTATCATGAATTATGTGAACCTGTTCCTTTCAGATGATAGAAGATGAAAGTTTTAAATTATACCGATTATAATTTTAAGACCGCCTTGTGACTCTAATAAATGATATTTAGAAAATTTTCTTACCATTTAAACTGCCTAACTAACTCGATGGTATGCAATGACCTGTAAAAAATATTTTTAGTCATAGTATTGAACGGAGGAACGGAATTGATTCCGAATTCCCAATTCCCAAATTATTTTGAATCTTGAAATTGGCTCGACAACGTCTAGTTTCCATAATCTTTCTAGTGCAGACATAAAACATGGAGGGTAGAGCAAATGTTGAGAAAATATTTTAATTACTTTTTATAATGTAAAATAAACGAAAACAATTTATTCTCGAATGTTTATAGACCTCGTGCCGGGCTGGGCCCTTTTATGAAATTTAATATAAATGTGATTGTGACGTTAGTGTGCCTTTGTGATGATGTGTTAAGAAATCATATTATAGACTAGGTTAAAAGCCTCCTAAAATGGTATTACTCAGTAAAAGTATTGTATGTATGACACCTAACATTTATAACAAAATACTACAACAATATAAAGATCAGAATTGAAATTTATTCAAAAAGCCCCACATTACTGGTTGGTAAATGTTATTATAATTGGAACGATTTGTTTAATGATAGAGTCAGATAAAAATTTAGTTATTTTTAGTTACATTTGTTTATTCGATTTAAATGTGCATACCTGTGGACGGTGAAATATGTAGGATTAAGTTATTCTTTTAACACCACATTGTAGAAAAATTTAAACTTATGTTTTTGTAAAAGATAGGGTTGAATCGAACTTCTATTTATTTGCGCTAAAATAAACCAAAAAAGAAATCCTGTGTTTATTTCGAACGAACTTTATTTCTGTAGTGTTCCTTCGCTTGGTGTATAGATCACGCTGAAAGCGCTCCTAGCAGTTTGTTTTACAGTTTAACATTGTTTCCGATCGACACAAGTAAACATCTGCTTTGGGGTACCAGACGCTCAACTTCTCCTTTGTGAAACGGAACGAAGTCAGCAATGAAACGATAAGAATTAAAAGATTTCCAATAGCTTTTGACTTGTTGTTTGGGAAGATTTTCTTTATCAAGGGTACAATGCGTTTTGTCACAAATTTGATAGTTCTATTTCTGACTTTTGACGTACATGATTGCCTGATTAGATATAAATATTTTACTGTATCTAAGGCACGCCTATGATGATAACAATTTACTCTGCTGTGTGCATCTTTTCACCAGCTTCTTTATCTTTCCGGGTGTGTTTTTGCTAACACTGCTGTCAGATTTTATTCAAGTCGCCTAAATGCATCTGACATGACTTTTAAGACCACCCACCAACGTAAACGTGGTATATAATCGCATTTATACTGGTGATCTTAATCAGTGTGCAGGTTTCCTCACGAGGTTTTCCTTCACCGGAAGCAAGTCGTGGTCTACGAAAACCACAATTCATAAGTCAAATTGGTATACAAACTCATGTTGCACGAGTAGAGAATTCGAACCTGGGACCTTTTACATCACAGGGATTTTCTGGGATCACAGGCGGATTCACCAGCAAAAAGCTCTGAGAAGCCCAGAGAAAGTATTTAAAATTATTTTCTTTTAGACTTTGCAAGTTGAGCGATCCATTAAGTTTGTAATCAAATATATACCGTAAAAGTAACTGCGTTACGAATGCTCTCAATATCACCTTAATAAAACTTTTAGCCAGACAGAAAATTCTATTTTCTATATCTGAAGTAAATTCTACCCAAGCGAATTTCGACATTTCAGATAACAGGTTCATTTGGTATGCCGTTAGAATATTAAAGTCAATATCACATCGATGAGCAATATAAATGTAATCAAAGTATTTTTCAAAATATTATGTTGATGCTTTTTGATCATCTTTATTTAGACGTGTGTGTAAATATTTTAAATAAATCACATGTGTATTTAAATTTCAATTTACTTAAAAACTTGAGAACGTTGTTTAATATGTTACTCAAGCAAAATTTGAATGTTTTGATTATTTCAAAGTAATTTAGGTAGAGAAGCATATCTACAGTACGATATTGTTCTATGGGAGGTCAAGCAATAATTGCCGGTAGTGGCCGACCCGATGCGTCTCTTCAATGTAGCCCGGCTCCTGTATACTGTATAGGCTCAGTTCCAATTACTCGTTGGAATCGTTGTCCACTGTAATTGGATTGGGCTGGCAACCGGACTTGTTGGCATTTTAATTGTGCTATTGTGACGGCGGCGCAGACCGTCCACCTCCCGGTTCGACACCCAGCCCGATAGACAAACTGCTTTTTACTTCACATTCGCACATCACTCGATAATGCCGATAAACGACCCTATAAATCCAACCTTTATAATCCATTCGGGACTCATTCTACTACGAGTTTATTAACGATTCTTCCCACGCTTCGAATTAAAAAAGCCAAAATCATTGGAACAGAACATCGCAGCTGTTGAAGCGTCAAATATTTCTACAGGACACACTTGTGTCCTGACGCCGCTATTACTTAATAGCGGCGTTTTAGGAAATCAAGACGATAATGGAATGACTAACACGTATTGTCGAAACGCTTTCGGGGAATCTTCGTGTCTTAAAATGTAAGGAATCCCAGTGTAGTCCGATTCCGAAAATTGGACTAATTAAAGGACGGTTTCGTGCCAATTGATTGATGTGTGATATGATAACAGACATTCTTTATCCTGTGAGATAAGAATGTACCTGGAATACTTAATTAACGATAACATTGTAGTAAGTATATATAATTCCAACATAATTATAAGACTAGAGCTGCACGGTTAAAAGACTAAACTCTTAATGTATGTAAAAATCTATAAATTTTGAATGAATATGGGTTTTTATAGAACCAGTTTTCGTGTTATTAGTACAGCGATTGAAACACAAAGACTATTCTTCTCCGGCACTGCTCAAGTTCATGTTGTTCTTTTTGCGTCTTTGTGCTACAGAAATCGTTGTCGGCGACACGGCCGCATCGGAATATTTTATACAAATTTTAGAAACAAGAACAAGGGCCGAGTGACAGGTACACTTAATCGTGTTGCTTATTTTTGTTTAGCAAAGTTTTATCGGATACCAATCGCAGAACGGTGTGTAGTATGGATGAATAAAATATACATTTCTGCGTGGAGCACGCCTGCTCGCCCCCGAATGGGAAGTTCGGATGCCGCTTTAATGGAGTTCTGAAGTTTGGTATTCGTTTCTATTATGGCCACGGATTGTTTGTTGTCGTTGATTTAAATTTCACGCTCCAGTTAGCGGGTATCAAATCTTATTTGTCAATTTTATCTCCGCTTCGAGCTAGTCTTTATGCGCCATCGCTTTTGTATTTGCCAAATTGAATGGCCATATTGCTGTAATTGGTATCGCTTTGATGTCGTCTGCTATCTTCTATTCTTATAATGATGCTCTATTTTCCCGTCGATTTCTATCTGTTTTTACGTGATGGTATATTGTTATATTTCGTAATGATTGCAGCCTATCGTGCCATTAGTTTTGTATCTTTTTGTAAAATATTTCGCGGCCCAAGTGACTTTTAAATTTGAATTCTTTCTTTGTCTTCTACGAAAACGTATCGAATACTTCGCCTTTGTATAACTTTTTGCACTATCCTTTGGTTTCCATTCGCGCATTATTTATGATCGCTGTTGAATTCGTCAAAATAAACTACAAGCGAACTTGTGAAATTCTGTTTTCGTACAGGGCTTTATTTTTAACGAAAGTATAATGCGTTTTAAACTTCAACCAATTATAAATTTCTTTTTGTTTAGGAGGAAAATTCATCTTATTTGTATTTATTCATTTGGATGAACTTAAATATACCTAAATATAATGTGTTTTGTGGCGTACTATAGTTTAACAATTAATACTGAAATAAACTTCAGTAACATTTATTGAAGAACGTTTATTGGCATATTAAGATCCGCTGATTTCTAAATAATAGAGGCAACCGACATAAATCAACTAGCGCCTCCGGTCTTTGGTTGGATAACTTATATTTATCAAAGGAACCTACTTAATATATTCGTATTATTAGCAGTCATATTAGATCTTTGACTTGATTATTTAATATAAGTATTATAGATTTTAATATTGTTTTATAAAACTGGTACAAATGAAGGTGCATTAGTATTTGTAAATATAGAAAGTGAACTCAATACAAAGCTGATACATGACTCTCACGCGTTTTTTGCGGTAAGTCAATCCAAAATTATCTCAACATTACAACAGCGAGGTATTATTATTATTACCGACATAGTGATCAAATTACAGTCACACTCACGTATAAATATCATTATGTGTAATTGTAGTGACACTAATCGCCTCTTTTGAATGCGCAACGTGTGTGTGTACATTGATTCTTTTCTTCTACACAGTAGCACACATTAAAAGGTTACAAAAGTGAAGCTTCATACTTTGTACCAATATGTTTGTGATCTGATAAATAAATAATGAAATAAAGTATGATTGTGAAAGAGACATTTTATAAGAATATTTCAACGGTATCTTACACACATAAACACAGAGAGGGCTTTGCAGATATATGCTCCCAAAAAGATTCAAGTGAGATTTTCGTCTGTTATGTGAAGGTTATGTGAAAGTTAACCTTTTATATATTTTTGTTATAGTAACTATTGCAATTATTCTGTAGTGTCTTCATCAACATTTCGGCCACTGGACTAGTGCGACCAATTTTAGATATAGGCCTCTCATAGGTTTGATAATTTCTATATTGTTTTTTCTTATCGAAATTGTAATAATTGGTGCCAGATTTTATGTAAACCGTATAAAGGCAGATTTTATGTAAATCCATCAGTTCCCATATGGAAGAGTTTCCTTGTTAATTTGGCGTATTATCGGATTACTTATCATATACGATTTTGCTGTAACCGGTGAGTTGGAACGGTACAGGTTTATACATCTAAATTTTATTAATTTATAACAGTAGTGTATTTGAGAGTGTAATTCGGTTGCTGTTCTTTTATCATCAATTCTGAGAATACCGTTCTCTTGCAATTATATTGTGATGTTTGTTTCATCTCGCGTGATACATTATTAGACACTCCGCTTGGGGTACAGAATATTCGCATAAATTTCAAAGTATGGTGATTTCGACGAATGTGTTAGATGGATCTAAGTATTTTTTTATTCCCAAAACGCAAAGGTTTCATTTTCAATTTTAATTGTATCGTCGAGTATGATTAAAGTGCGATTAATTTTACCTAAGTTATTTCAGGATACCCTCTCTCTCTCTCTTATCTGAGCGTTATTCAGGTTTCTTCCGCAGCCGTTGAGCGTCGGAGCCTAAGGTCCGCGCGCTTACCTACATTTTCCTCTCTATTTCCACCACCGACCATTGGCACGCATATTATTCTTGATCATATGATCCGTAGCATTTCAGTATATTATATTATTTCGAGATATCCTATGCTGTATTAATTCTCATGAATTTGACAATATTGCATTAACACTCTTTCCAATTCATCTCATTGTTAATTTTTGTGAGTATTTAATATTACAAATCGAGAGAAACCATATAGCACATATTAGCACACAACATAAGCAAATAAATTTTAATTACAATCAAGCTGAAAGTCAAACTGTGACACTACGTTATCAGGTATTCAGACTCAGGAAAAGGCGAGGTCGGGAATAACGAAGGCATTCCATAAAAGTGCATCAATTTCGAGTGTTCAATTAATTTAATCAAGCGTATTGATTAAATGTCAGGTACCCAATTAAATTATCGGTAAAAATGCAATGCCGTATTTTGAAGCCATACCACAGATTAGGTTCAAGTAGAGAGAACAAACTTTTTAGCCAGTCTTGCAGTTCTAGAATTCAATATCTGTTTATTGATCTCATAATCGTTTCCGATCGGCATAATTGATATACGTTAGGAGTTAGAAATTAATTTAATTTTTAAAACGTAATCTGATCTAGCTTTAACAGTCGTAATCTGATTTAGTAGTCAAGCCAACGAATTATCGGTCAGAGATTAAGAACTTGAATTTTTCTGTACTTACATACATAGCATTAGCGATTAATAGGCAACAATAAAATTCACTAGGCGGATTAATGGCGGGGCGACCAGTTGTATATTCATAGCCCAATCTTAAAATAATTAAGGTTTATTTTTTACGCTGACCTTGAGCTTCGCAATGTCACAGCCCTAAATGAAACAACACGCGAAAGAAGAAAGAGAGTGAGCGTCTATCTTTACTCTCTGTACTTGTCTACTCTGTGCTCGTATCGCGGTTTCCTTCGACTTTTGCCCCGGAGGCTTCTTCGCACTTTGCTTTCTCGCCGCGTTCCAGTTCATTTGGCACAGTTGTGTTAAATATGGATACGGACTGGATTTTTTAATTTAATATTGTCATTATTTATTTAGTTACAGAATTTCTCATTTATATTTCTTTTATTTTTTAATTTTACTACTTTTTTTTTGGTCTCAAGTACCTTATCAATAGTTCAACCATCCATTATTCAGGGAAATGCGGTCAGCACACTGATTCGAATAGTTCATTCTTCACTCGTGATAATCTAAAAATAATCTTTTATCACGACATATTATCAGAGACATAACATCTGACATTAAAAATGTGAGTTTGTTTACGAATGACATTAAAATTGCATCTCTATGTATGGCGTAACCGGGAAGTAAACCTTAACCCTGCGGTTGATGTCCCTCCATTTGGTAATATCCTAGTAAGGGATGTATAGCCACCGTATTAGGCGCAAGAAGAATCTCAAGCTATAGGACAAGTTAGCAATTCATTTTTCCACTATCGAATACAACCTCTAATGGTTATTGTATCAGACTGATGGTTGTGCAGTGTATTACTTCAAAATTGTATTTATTATATTTGTGATTATGGAAGTTATCTTTCGCGTTATCATTCATGAAAAAAAAAAAACTAAATAAGTCTAGATTTCTATCATCAAATCACACCTAAAAAATTACTTTTGTCAATTTGACTCTATGATCTGATGTCAAGCAATAAAGATCATTCAAGAAACATAAATTTAAAAAAAATAATATTTTATTTAGAGAAATATAAACGAGGAAACGCTTATGCGATGAATATTATTAAAGTCATATTTTCAACGAACGATACCCTAATAATATGAAGCGTGATGATAAAGAGTATTAGTACCCCTCAAGTTATTCCTGTAATAAATGCACACTTGGAGACCTGCAGATTACCTTTGAAGGCACCCTCGGAGTGCCGCCAAAATGAGCCTCCTTATGTTACCGTGATTTAACCGTCTTGACACTTACAAATATTATTTGTCTTTTTCCACAGCCTTTGTGAGAGTATTTTATTATCGTGAAATTAGTCGTCGGAGGTTTTTTGTCGTCGTTTACGTCGCGCCGTTTTAGGTTTTTGAAGGCTGAATTCTTTTTGAGGACGTCTGGCTCGATATTATTATGAGAACAGACTGTCGCTTTGTGGAATTGAATTATGATAAGTACAATTATTTATGTCTGATATCTGTCTACACCATCAGAAAAATCTATCTGGTTTCGAGCTTATTGTTGGTATTGTCTAAAATTGTAACAGGTTGGTAGCCCGTCGCCTATGAGAAGAATCTCAAATTAATAGCCAATTAATCTCAAATTAATAGAATCTCAAATTTTCATTGATTTTTAAAATCTGCGCGGGAGGACCAACAGCTGGTACATACTTTTTTTTTATCTCTCTCTGATATAGTTCCTCTATTATCCTATGAATATGAATTCCAGAACGACCCCTCGTCATATCATATCGTATTAAAAGTAGTGCCTAATTTCCGGGCCTAAAATTTACAAATATAGAACACATTTTTTTATAAATACGAGTAGCAACTGTCCGAAGTCAATTTTCCTTACACATAAGAACACGAAGTTGTAACTAATGATAGGTTAACCTCATCTGGTTTAACTTCTCTGTCGGTATAACTGGCCGTTAAATGCATGCATGAGAGTCCCGTGATTAGTATCCGTATAATTAGCCATGTTACTGTTGATGTATCCGATGTTCAACATGTACATCAATGATCAAATCAATTTTATTTATTGAAAATAACTGCGCTCTTCGGTTTCCGTAGAAATTTCGCTGTAATCTGTCATACAGATTTTTCTAGTATTGACACTAGTTTCTATAACAAATAATTACTTTTTATAAATGTTGTATTTTTTGTAATGGCAGATAGATGCGGGGAAAGAAGTAAAACATGTATTTAAATTGTAATATGAATGAAGATAGTACCTATATGTGCAATAAAGGATTATTTTATTGTATTGAAGATAAGATTATTTTAATTAAATTGTAAAGAGGCGGTGCCCCGGCCTTGAACTAGGGCAAGGTATGGATTGGCACAAAGAAAATGTGTGTAACGTTTTAATACATGTATTTGTATCATATTTTCTTTATTACACCATTATTAAACCCTCTTCCTAATACATGGGCACAGTCAGGGCCAGACGTGGGTAGAAAGTGCTCTCTCTTACCTGAGCTTTATCTCGGTTATATCCTTATTCATTGAGCGTCGGAGCCTAGGGTCCGCCTTCTTACTTTTACGTCTCCACTTCGCACGATTTTCGACATCTTTCGTCGTCAGACCATGGAAACGGCATAAATAAACCTATATTCCAATCATAATAGCTCCGTAATTAGTTTCATTATAATTAGTTATTGCATCGGGCGTATATCCGATGTGCAATTTGCGGAGCAGTAATCAAAATGACGTACAATTTGCCACTGAGAACTCTGCTATTACATAGATATAAATAATAATTTATAAGTATTTTTAATTTCAGTTTTTTAGCTTGCATGTAACACCGTAGTCCTTATGTTTGCTTCCTATTACGCTAAATTGAGGTCAAACGCACTTAAGTTATTAATAAAAAAAAAGATAGAAAAAGCGCCAATTTTAGGTGTCAAGTTTAACATTTTTTAATACACCTACCTAGTAAACAGAAAATAATACAAAAGTATTATTTCAAGAAGTCTCATAAATTGTTAATAACTATTGTAACTAACGGAAAGGCTCGTTGAAAATATTTTCAGTTAAACTACGATACAAAAGATGTAGCAGGTTGGTAACTATTTAGGTAGGTATATTAAAATGTAAATCTGGAAATATTGCGGTCAAAATTCCAGCGGTCAGGCGGTCACTGGTTAGTAATTGGATGATATATAAATAAAGTGGCGAATACCGCACCTCTGTATAAAGTATTCTCGTAGCCGACACCGCGTAGAGCAATTTTCACGTCACTGGGTACTTTGTCATTATGCATCAGGATCGTGACGCCTCGAGACAACTCGCAATTATTATGTATGTAAAAGAAATTCTTTCTGGCGTCGGACACAGAAATGTATGCAGTTGTATCGGTAATGCATTTTCATGAACATTAAAACATTTGTTTCTTAATTCATTTGATTTTTTTACAATAAATTGTTATTGAGTAACAAAAATACATCGGCAGTAAATCTTCTGATTAACGAACGACACGCGGCCGCGTTTTCCGCTCGATAATTGCATCAAAGCCATCGCGTTCTGTAGACGTATGTTACAAAAAGTCTAAACATTCAAACGTGTCCCACTCCAAAGACGTCGCAATTCCCGAAGTTCACATTATTATAACGAGGATCGGCGAGACGGCCGGCTGCAGACGAAATTGTGCCTACGGCCGTCGCAATAACCGATATTTTGCAGTTATAGCTTCGATCGAGGCATGCGATAACAAGCCGCCGATAGCTGAACCCGTATTTTATTTATATATCAGACTCGCCTCTTTTTCAATAATGCTTTTTCCCTCTCGCAGCAAAAATTTTGCTCTTTTACGGTATGGGGGTATGCTCGTTATTTACTAAGGTAATTATCCGGCCATAATGCTGAATATTCAGGGGACAAATTGCGTAGACAAGTGAGGATTCCCACAGAGCGCGCTAAACGACACGCCCGCCTTGCTGATTGCGATCGCTGTCGGCGCTAGCAGCTTGATAATTGTTCAGTTGCTTTATATATTAGAAAAATTTGTCACTGTTTGGTGAAAAACGCATAATATGGCTCATTATATATCACATTATCTCGCGTTATGGACAATCAAAACCAAATTGAACAATCGCAGACAAACATTATGAAAAAAACTTATATCAACAAATATAAACTAAATAATTAAAGTGTGACGTAGTTTCCCTGGATGACGACACTTAACAATAGAATATAACAAAAGTTAAATACAAATTCCGTTTGCGTTTCACTCAGATGACATCCCTTTTTAGACTGGTAGGTAAGTACCTAAAAAAATAAGTATTTTTTTATTCCCCAGAGCCGAAGCGTAATCAAAATCTATGGCGAAGTCTTACAAAATTTAAGAATTTCCTCAATATTTCGACACATTTCATTTTAGCATACAATCCAACGTGATTATTAGGAGACGTCGGTGGCTCTTCACGCCCCGGGCGCAAGTTCATTAAGGAGCTCGTCGCGATGCCATTGTTAGCGTTTTTAATTCACGTGTCCACTGCACGCGCCTTCCCCCGTGCCTCCAGACTGGTGGGAAATCTCGCTGGAAAATTAACGCCACAATTTTTGTACCTTTTTCCCTCCAGTTTGCGAGGCGCTTCTATTTTATTTATTTCACGCTTCGATCGCCCTGCGCGGCGTTTAAACACTTTTATTTTTGTTTGCAACTTTTTTGTCTTTGTTTTGTTTTAATGATATAGTGTCTAAAGTTAAAAACGCATTTTTCGGTATCACGAGCGCTCATCTCTATTTAGTATCCCGACTAAAAGTCCAAGAAGGTCATATAAAAAACATAACTTCGGTACATCCGTTTTGTTTAGATAGAGGTGAACACAGCAAAAAGTTAATTGTTTTGATTGCCAATACACAAACACGTCCGCCCGTCTGTCTGTGGCAAGTTATCGCCTTAGAAAAGCGTCCGATCTTAATTAGTTTTCACGTCTTTGAAGGCGCCTAGCCCGATACGATCTGGCCCTTGTTACAATTTGTTTTCCCTTAGCCCTGTTCCTGACACATAAACCTACCTTTTTGTTTTACCGGTTTTTATTTGGACGTATCCCGGTGATGTATGGTGATTGGCTCCCTTGTCCCAGCGGTCGTGTATCTTATTTATCATGATAATCCTCCCGGCATCCCGGTAACAATATTTGAATACAAAGTGCGTTTCGCGCTTGACGTTTCAAATGTTTATTGATTAGATATTTCGGTTTACAACAAATGGAAACAACACGCCGCGGGCATATTTAATTAAAGCCTGTTAGTTCAACGTCCGATATCTATGCACAATATATATTTTTTTGTAGATTCACTATAACAATGTGATGAAAAATGTGCTGTTGTTGGATGTCGAGATAAGCTTGTCTGTCTTGTAAGTTTAACAGTGTAGCGATGAGTCGCAGTTTGGTTTGGCCTCATTCAGTTATGATTATAAGTCGGCGTCTGCTCCGTTTTTTCTCGGCTGATCCTTTCGCCAATTTAATATTTACTGCTTGTCAAATATTATTCAACCCGCCACGCCCTCTCAGAAGATACTTATTATTTTTATTTACACGCCGCCATCAAATTTGTTTTTTATTCTGCAATTCTGTGAAGCTTTTGAGAAACTGTTATAATAAAATTATGGATTAACAAGACTCCTTTCTTAATTTTCTTTAAGAGCAGATGGTATTTTATGGCTTGGCATAAATTGTTCTTAGCAATTAAGTATATCAATTAATCACTTTTAATGTTACATTTTTACAATTTAAACTATTAATGATACGTAGAAGTTTGTTTTTCACGACTAAAATAAATGAATAGAAGAAATTCGAATAATGATAGTGATGCGTTCACTAAAATCGTTCACATAAGAAGGTGAACCGTGAGCAATGACCCACAAAAAAGAGCGATCATTAATAAATTTCCTCCAATTTTCGGGCACAAAAAGCGGACTGGCCACAATCACAGCAATAGTCTTCGATAAACAGAAGCATTGGCCGCGGCAAATTGAAACCCGACCGAGTGTGAAATGACCACGGGCCGGACCCGTTTCCTGTCAATTCTCAGACATATCTAATACTCCGCCTCTGTGAATTTTAACGGTCTAAATATGACCCTGATTGTCTTGCGGTTGTAAATTAGGCTTCAAACGTTTAGGGAGAAATAAGGGAATTCGCGATGCCCACATATATATGAACATACGTACTACAGCTCGTAGAATATTTCACATAGGAAAATAGTTTATATTATTGTCATTTTAATATTTATTTTATCAGGGGTTAACATAGGATTTTTTCTTAATCAATTTTCTTATATAGTCATAATTTTCTTAATTATTTGTAGTTTAGAAAACTGTTATAAATAAATCAATACCAACGTATTGTCTCGTTCTATCAATGCCGAACACTGTGAGTGTGATAGTAACAAAACATACTTTAGCTTAAAGCGTGCTGTAACTTTTTTATGAATAAGGGGTTTAAAGACAATTCCTGATTTAACGTTCTAGCGCGACAAAGTAGCAATGGACGACTTGACTGCACTTCCAATAAGGGCTCTAATGACGTCATCAAAATTGGATGGGGTGTGAAATCGCGGAGTTTTCTCAAAGTCGTAATGAGCGAGGCAATTTGTTTTTCCTTACAAATGTCGACCATTCTCACCTGGCGCAGCAACAGTTGGCCACCGACACAAGTCACTGGAAGTTAGTCGTTTGTCTATCGTTTGTTTTCTTCGTTCCCCACCGGGCGTGAACTGCGGATGCCAAGAAATAAATCTTTGGGGTAAATTGAAATTGCATTTTCAACTTAATAGTAATTAATGACGTTTGTATTGGTTTAGGAACTTGACGGAAACGATGATGAGTTTATAAGATGTTCTATTTGAATCTTTACTTATTCATCAAAATACTCATCTAATAAAATTTCTGGTATTGGTAGACTGAATCTTGTGTTATTGATTATTTTATCATTGAAATTGACATTATTTCAAAATATTTTTTTTTGTTCCAGGTAATTATTTTTCAAAGATAAAGAAGACCGCGCCAAACGTTGTACAAAGATGAGTTTACCTCATTTCCTCAATATTTTCACAATTTACAGCAATTATTTTGGGACTACACTGGGAAGATATTCTGCTTAAACCGATCATGGACAAGTATAAAAAAATATATACAGTATTTAGTATCGCTATCGCATGACACTTGGGCCACGAATATCATACCTCTGTTATTCGTACTGTAGGGTACTCTAGTTCAACGATCATTGTTTCTCTAGGGTAAGGTAAGTAGTTTTACCATCAAGGAGTTGTCCCCCATTTGATCACCAACCTGGAAATGTGTTCTTTTCAGTGAATTTTAATTCTAGACTACTATAGAGGAATTTTCCTGTATTATTTGGTTTTAAATTCATATGAAGCAACGAGTTCCACTGTGAATATATCTGGTCCACTAATCGTAAAATCGTGTCAAAATGTGTATTGACACAAGTACATTTTGTTTATCTTTGTACATTTTATGAAATTTTCGACACCGAGGCATTTTAACATCGTAAAATTATTTATCTTCAATTTTAACACAATATACTTTTATTGCATTAAAATTCCAAATTTTTTACTAAGTTGTCATCTCAATCATAAATTGGTAGGTAGGCACTGCGAAGAAAAATGTCCTCTTGATAAGCCTCCTATCTCTGTGTCTCTATTTCGTGATGAATAACGCTTTCCATTAGTCGGCGGGTGTCTTAATTTCCTAATAGTTGGACCCTAAGATTTCACAAAATAACGTGAATACGGAATGACAATTTCACGCGATTATTAGGTACGAAAGAAATAAAAATAGAAATACACAAAATAAGTAACCGAATATGTTGATGAATAAAGCAATTATTGCACATAAAACCAAATATACAGTTACAAAGTTAAAAATGAAATCATATGCACAATAGAATATTGCATTGGAAAACGTATTTCGGTTAATAAAACATTGTCTCTGTTGTGCATAACATGTTTACACATATACTACTATTTTTTTAACCTATCACCTCCACCGAACTGTGCGATCCAAAGTTAAATTCAACCATTCCTTCTCAAAGCTTAGCAGATTATCACTAGCCATAAATTTCAGAAAAACGTTTCAGGTATAGACTCGTTTATCAGGAAATGCACGATTTTGCTATACAGTTAGACTAGTTTGTGCAATGGATTTATGGATTCAATACGTATTTCGACTTAAATTCTTCCTTACTACAACAGTTGGTGTGTCATCGCTGCACTTTCTGTATTTTGTACCTAAGTGGTCTACGTAGATTATATCAATCAATCGTGTTATCAGTACAAAGTGGCACCGATTGATCGTGTCGTGGTCGGCACCTCTTATCGGAGTTTTTTGTAGACGACATTTTGTAGACTTCTAAGATGAATCTTGGAGAAATTAAGTCTTCAATGTACTAGACATTAGCGTTTATGATTGTAAGAGGAAATATAATTATTCATTTGTTTTTGCTTGGATGCCTATAACCGAATGAAATATTTTTGTATATTTTCATTTGATTAGTGTTGGTAGCGCTCTATTTATTGTATATACGTAGCAATTTCAAATATTTTTAGATTTTCATTTGTTCCCGGTTGTGTTTAATATATATTTACGCCTTATTATAATTTTCATGTCAATTAATATTATAATATAGTCATAAAAATAAACCTGTTATTTTTTGACTATATTATAATCTTAAATAAAGATCTATCCACATTTACTTCCTAAAAAATTGTCTTATTGCTTAATTTAAGTTAACAAAATCTCATTGCTTGCTATTTTATTACTCCATCACAAGATTTTATAAACTTATAAGTAAAATATTTGGGTTGAACGTCAAAGGGAGTTACAAATTACCCCAAATGGTGTCTCCCATGAGGCCCATAACTACTAGTGATACTTAACGGGGCCCGTCATAAACCGAGCTAATCAAAAGAGTTTAAAGGAACCCGTATGGTATGCACTTAAAAATGCAATTAAAGCAGTTAGCACTACACTTAATCCAAAGTAAAACCCTTACTTTGTTTGTCTCATCGTAAAAACGTAATGCCTCCTGACAGAATTGCTCATGGTTTAGGTAAATTAATGTATGTAACAGATATATCTAAAGTGTATACTTAATTTTGCATTATCATAATGGGTACTATAGGTCCAGATCGAGAAAACAGAATCGAGTGATTTTTAATATTATTTTAGATAAAAAACTAATATGTAACTGATACCTAGCTTATAAACAAATTTATTTACTGTTTGATAGTCCTTAAAGAATCACAAATTTGTTTGATTGTCTCTATTATGTCTATGATTAACTCCGTTACACTTTTGTAACAATTTGTTACAGAAACGAGAGAACAAAATAATTTTATCTAACATTTTGTAACATGATATGTGCGTACCTGTACATGCTACAAAATGTCCCATTACGATTTCTTGGAACTTAGTGCGAAGCGTCAGTTCTACAGATTCCTTATTTTGCACACATACCCCCTACCTCGATGTCTACCTTAATCACTCATATTTATGTATATTTTTATGATAGGCGGTAATGAAAGCGCTTACATTTGGCCTCTGAATTTACGATGCATAAACAATGATGATTTAAAAACATTTTTCAGAAACATTTATTTACGCAGTTTATAATTCGAGGAATATTGATTCGTACAGTTTATATCGATATTGTTTATCGAATTATTACGGAAAAATATAACAACGCTGTGTAAATACGGGCAAATCGTGTTTGGGTTACGCAATTTCTAATTTAACTCTAAGATGGAATACTGAGGCGTAAAATTGTGGGCCAAGACAGCATGATTTTCGCGTCATCCAGACATAAAGGCTGTAATTGTTGCGCATCGACTGGAACTAATACGGGAGAAATGGAACGAGATAGGAGCTAAGAAGGATCGTAGAAAATAATTTATCCGCGACGGTAGAACAAAGGACCACAATGGAACAAAGCGGTCCGGAACGACTGGGTTTGTTTTCTGACGGAAGTCTAATACAGAGAATCGATTGGTCGTACGGGTATCAACCAAGGGTACGCTTGTTTCCGTACCTGGTGTTAAAAAAAAGACGTGATGGACTGAACGAAATTGAGGATAATGCGCCTCGGATCGAAACCGTGATTGGGAATTTTGATTGAAAAATTTTGACTACGATTTTCGAGGAGCGTAACAGTTACTTTACATTATTTTTGAAATAAAATGTTTTGTACATTTTATTTGTGTTATATTTGTTATGTTTCAACAGTCCTATGAAACTTCTAACTAAAGTATATATATACATATTCTATCTTGTGAATATTCACATGTCACCGAAAAATGCCGTATCTTATCTTGACAATTAGTAGTGACTAAAATGAATTGAGGATGGAAATATTAAATTCATATTTCGATTAATTTCCATGTTACATGATATGAATAGAAAAGTTGCTTTCATTAAATGAGCTGTATACGCCCTAATGGTCGAATATCGCTTTCCGAATGATCTGTTAACAAAAAGTTTCCCGTTTCGCTTTGTGTATATGTAGAATAGGTAACTCGATCATCCACCTTGCGAAGTTCGCCTTTGCCGTGTAACGAAGGTTTCAAAGGGTAATTTTGAACAAGTTCCCCAAGTTCAACCCACATCCCGAACAAGTTTAAATGTGATATGTAAAACAAGTCGGTGCAAACGCTTCTCATTTTGCTACTTCTATGTGCCTAGTTACTTTTCGTATAATTTCTGAAATATGTACGCAATTCGTATGCCTTTGCTCAACGTCTAGTGCATCTGACTTAGTTAATTGTAAGGTTCTTCTGAAACGACTTTCGGTCTGAGAATATGAGAGGTGGACAATAAATGATGTGAAGTCAATACGAATGACAATTTAGGCATGAAGTTTCTACCTACATGTTGTCAAAATCTAGTCGATATCGTATTTTTCTATCTTGAGGAATGTAATTTAAGTCTCCTTTTTAAAAATTTAAATATGAATTGGAAAATCTTAAAATCAGAAGCTTTGGGTTTTTTATCGAATGGAGTAATAAATTACTGTTGTGGTTTGAACGATTTTTGTTTGGTTTCTACCATATTTAATGCCTAGGGATTCACTGAAAGTAGGTCGTTTAAGAGATGGAAGCCTTTATTTAGAAAAAAAAAATTGCTTGTTCATTTGAATCAGCAAACTAAATTTAATTATCGGTGTACATTTTTATCGTTTAAGTACCTTAGGTTAAAGAACTTGACCAACCGTTATCATCTAGAAAGCAGATAAGTAATAACTATATTACAATAGCAATTTTCTGTTAACAGTTATAATAAAATAAACAAAAAGTTTTTAAAACGTGTTTTACTAAATGAGAACAGACGGATTTTTATAATAATTTAATGATGGTTAACGGTATTCACTGGACGGACAACTAAATATTTCCAATTAAATACTTATGAAGTTATTGTATGTAAAAACTGTGCACTGAACACGTTATGTTCAGTTCATTTAAAGAACAAGTCGTCGTCAATTGCTGTATGTGATCATCTCGTTAAAGGTGTTTGTCCCCTTCGCGGTGGAGGTGAGCGGAGTATGGTGTGCTGAGGCAAGGGGTTTTGTGCGGGTGCTAGGAAGGCGCCGAGTCGTACCTGGTGCAATGAATTTCTCTCGTAATGTATTACGAGAGAAATTCATTGTAGCGAGGGAATGCCGCCAGCGTTATGGGTACATTTGCACCAGGTGCGTCACGGTCATTTCGACTAAGTTTCCAATAGGAAAAGGGTATATATATTTTACCCTCTACCGCGAATCAATTAAAAGTTCTATATTCTTTTCATTTAAAACTTTTCGTATTCACGTCATCATAGTCGTTCAGCTATCGGAAAACCTACCAAAACTTTAGATGATTTAAGTTCATTCATAAAACTTTATATTTGATCGAAACTGCTTCGAAGAGTCAAAGTCAGTGATACGCTCTGTAGAAAATAGAAATAGTGAGACAAAGTTTCATCGATAAAGAGAACCCGTCGGGGTGGTGTTACCCGTCAAATCATCGTTACTGAAAATGATATAAAGACGCAGCGAAGCGAAATTTTTTAAATTTGGTTATTTTTTTCATGATACTAGAAAATTGGTCTTAATGCTGATAAAAATTTATTATATACCTTGAAACGAAGGTATACTCATGAGTTTGTATATATGTGTTGTAGTTTTCATTGACTTGCGATCATTTGTTTCCAGTAAAGAAAAACATCGTGCTAACTGAATCTGGTAACAGCGCTTCTGCGCTGTAATCAGATTTAAAAGCTAAAAAGAGGAGCACGAAAATAACATATATATTCAATTACAAACATTGTTTCTGATGTGACTTTACAACATTTTGTTTTTGTCGGATGCAATTCCCGTGTTATTTATTGATGTATAGGTATTTTTGAGTATGTTTTATTACTTCAATTAAATATCCAACAATTGCAATTGTCGCATGTCAAATTAATGCGAAACTTTTTATCGAGTATTTACTTTCACATTTATAGTGTTAGTTAGGATCACCTTAGAGTCTTTATTTTTTTTTCTGATCTGATGGAACTAAATCGGGGTTAGGTGACAGAAGGGAGGTGTGAAGAAACTACCACATATCCTCTAAAATTTTTATATTCAGACGCTGATTTTACGTTTTCGAATTTCAAACCAAGTTACGTGACCGGGAAGCGAAAGACGCTGAGACACTTCGTTTGATATTAAAATTGCATGAAACAGGACTATGACTTGGCTATGCTAGTAACGGTGGACGCCAGCTTTATTTCGAAAGTTTAAAAAAAATAATTTTAAGAGTGTGAATGTAACAAGCGGTTTTACATAAATTAAGTTCTGAAAAAATAAGCAAAACTTATTCATGATATCACACTTGATGAACAACAGTTGGCATAACATACACACCTATAATTTACAATATCATAATACTACCATTAAAATATAGTCCTGCAATAAAATTTACAACAAACTCTGTAATCATCATGTGAACTTAAGTCTATTGTGAAAAAATTCTATAGAATATGAACTAAAATCGCTAAACAAATAAATGTACTCAGTAGAGCAGAAAGTTAATATAGTAAATGAATACCACCCCATCATTTTGGTCGGTCGTAACTCGAATTTATTTCTTCAGTTCAATGTCTATAATTTCCCAACGACTCTGGATTATTGTTTCGTAATAAGACCTTTATTTCAACTACACTAAAGTGAATTGTTTATTAATTGCACCGTAAAAGATATGGAGCACTCTTGTTGTTATATCCTTGGATTCGCTCACGGTATTCCAAAGGAATTGCCGCATTTACCTGCCCGCATTTTAATTACAATGAAATTGATTCTCGGATGAGCCAAATTTTATGAAAGTTTTAACGATTTCATAATTGATTTCGTTAAATTCTTCGTTGGCGTGCCGTCTAATTGGAGTAATTCTAAAAGCAAGTGTTGGGAGAAGTAAAGTTTTGGTTTTAGTCTTTTTTAGCAACTTGTGATTTCCTGCTGTGATGCGAGGGAATAAGGGGAGGCATGTCGGGAGTGCGCGTGACGCCGCGGCCGAATTATGTTTTGCGATAAAATCGTCGTGAAGCCAAAGGATACAGTGGAACGGGCGTACACTTTATACTTGTGCAGCTATTTTAGACCTTACATAATTATGTTCAAATTGTAATTTTTAATAATCTTGATTTCTATTAAATAATTTTGTATTTAATTCCATTAAGTATATGTAGTATACCATTTTAAAGGAAATTATGTTGGGAACATAAATGAGTTCTTTTATTTACAGATTCAAGCAGCAAGGCTTTATTACTACATAATTTGTTGTAAAATGTTTTGTTAGATTTACATGATAAATCCTCCTCTAATTTTATTTTATTTACATTCAAGAATATATTTAAGTTAAACTGAAGGTATTTAAATGATTAGATTTATAACAAATTGTTTCTGATACTAGCATACAGTGTATGCGCACGATTGTAAAGCAACTGGAGCAAGCCGTAGTATTTCCTATTCATTATTATCGGATTACCGAGGAACAGATACGCTCGTCCGTTCGGTTTGCACGAAGTAAGATAGGGCATACGGCGCAGGGTTCGACCTAATCTACCCAAGAGATTATTCCCGACTTTCCCGGGATTCTTAGTAGTCCGTGTACGTCATTAGATTCTCGTTGTGTTTTACCTCGCGTGTAACATAGATTGGATTATTTTTATTATCGTACTAGCTCTTAGAGGATTAAAATATTGGTGCTGAATTATATTAGGATTTAAAAAAAATAAAATGAATAACCACTCGTCGTTTAATCGCATTTTGTGCGTCGCTCATCTACGTAATGTCAACCACAAGTTACCCTTGAATGAATCTTGTCATGTCGGTATTAGCTACGAATTTGCAATGAATTTGAGTAGTTTTATGTGCTGTCAAATGTATTAGCCTAAAAATCTACAAATTATTGAGCAGTTATTTAATTATAACTTATTGCAACATATAAAATAGGCTAGGTAGTTAACTTGAACGTTTAAAAAACTGTCAAACCCTGTGTAAACTGGGGGTGTAGTAGGATCGTCACGTGACGCCGCCGGCTGAAACTATTTATATAAAATGCTAATTAGATACAGCACATGGTAAATTTGCTGTAGACACAACTTGTATCAATTACTCTTAAAATAAGCCTGCATGTTGCCGGAGGCTACGACGTCGTAGGAGCTATCATTGAGACAGGTCCTACATTAGTTTGTTTAGCATCAATATAAGAATTTTTCATTTACAAGTTGATTCAATTACATATTTGAATATCATTTTCTAGTAAGTAGTAGTTTTTTTATACAGACTGATGGAGTCTTCATTAAATGTATGTCTATTTGCAAAATCAACATCGAAGCCCCTATATTACATGAACATTTTTTCAACCATAAGTTTAGTAGTGTCAGAATATTTTTTATATAGATTTTGTGCCATCAACAACATACATACTAAAAACAAAACTGAACGAAGTTCTCACTATTTTTCAGTTCTTTTAACTCCTATAAAACTATTTAATATACTGTTAACCGGGCCATGATCCATAAACTCTTTGCCTTTACTACTCTTATAATAACGTACACCAAGTTTTAGTTCTTGAAAACTTCGCCTGTGGCATAAAACTACGCGAGATTAATAACATCCGCTGGTAAACTCGAAGCGTGCTTCTATTTACTCTGCAAGCATTTTAATTATAATTTTAAGTTTTTACCCCATAAGGTTGGTGTATCGTGGAAATCGGAGCGTTGTAAATAAGACAGTGGATGGTCGATCGTCTTTCGTTCATAAATCTCGTTAATGAGCGGGGGTGATCGTGAGTTGGATTAGATCTCGCGCTCGCCCGATGATAGGAGGCAGCACTGATCTTGGCGTTTTGAAAATCGAACGTGTTCGAAGGTAAATTAATTTGGTGTTCCGTGGTTCGAGTTGACTGCCTGATTTGGCGATTGTGAAATTGTGCAAGTCGTTTACTTGTCAGTGTTTAATAAACTTTTAAGATTATTTCATAAATTGATGTTATTTACAATAGCGCGTTTTCTACCAATCAGAAATCCGATTGAAGAGTGAGCTATGCAGTGTAAATTATAGGATACTGGGAAAACAAAAATATTGATAACCTGTATATCACTGTTCAAATTGAACAGTATTAATACTATTTCGAGAGCGCACAAGAGCACTTTTTAATTTGACGCCATATCTTCGGCACCTTATACGACGGCGACAGGGACACGGCGGCCGACAAGCCATTGTTTGCAAATAAGACATAAAATGTGCACTTTCCCGCCCAAAATGGATAAGGAAGCAAATACAGTTTGCTAGAATATGGATAGTATGAAATCTGGAAACCTATTAAAATAATTACCCAACCGTTTATTCAGTTCAAGGAATTCCATTTATGTCGAGCAAAAAAATTGCAGATAATATGATAAGTAAATTCAAATATGATTCACGCCGATAAATTCGCTACGTCAATTCGTTAAATGATCATTTAATGATCATTTAGCGATCGCTAACAAAAACAATAATAAAAATTTTCATATTTCATCACAGGTGAGTTGTATTATAGAGATTTTAGTTGCAACGTTCATTGCAAAAGCAAAAATGAAAACTTTGACTGAATTTTTAGAGGCGAGTCGAGAAGAGCTCTGCTCTCACTCAAAATGATACATGTTTTTCTGGTAAGCCTGAACGTGCATTGAGCATTGCTACAATATAGTGACATGTCGATTGAATACTGAGTTTAATTAAATGGATAATTAAGCAGGCGACTGATGTTAAGATAGATAGTAAGTGAATAGATGGTATAGCACTGAGACTAATACTAATTATGAAAGTAATGAATCGGTTTTAGCATGTTCTTTTCAACGTAAACGTGTCACATGCTAAAAAACTGCTATTGAACTTGCACGATAATATAAAAAGAATACTAGGCTTATTCAAAATGTCTTAATCAAAATGAAAAAGTAATAGATAAAATTCTCATCATATCAAAACTTATAAATGGACAGACACAATCTAAACCTATCTTCTGCGTAAACTCAGAGCCGCATACAGCAAGACTGCGTCAAGATAATTTTTTTCAAGGAAAATAATGCAACAATAGTAGCTGTCCCAGCGCCAGTGCGGGATAAACTGGGATCTACAGTCCTCCGGAAATCAGTGTCGACAATCTTCTGGGATTGGGATCTTATCCCGGGCCGGATCGGATCCCGTCACACTGTCCGGATGTCCGACGGCTGCCGCCGACGGTTATCAACACGTACTTCTGTATCGGCACTTTTCTTTTACACACGGGAAAAAGTTGTTTTGACGTAAGATTTATTTATTTAACTTTACTACACAAACATATAAAAAGTTAATTTAAAGCTCGTAGCTTTTTCTACCAGTAAACCAAAAAAGATAACACAAATGAAAGAATAAAATCCAAAGATTATATATGATTTTATTTCATTTATTTTTTGAAATTTTATCTGTTATTTAAAGTATGTCCATTTTTCAGAATAAATTCTCGAAAAAAAAAAATTTGCTTATAAGACTTATGAAGGTAATCCGATGTAACAGGGGTAACTACGTCCCTATCGGAACGGTTGATTGTAAGATGGAAAGATATTCTTGTCCGTCTTACTACTTTACATGCATTTGGTAAGAAAATGAAAAAAAAATGAATAGATTACATTGATGTTATAACCTATTCAATTTGACCGAATTAAAACTGCGAAAAAATTGGTATTAAAGTTTGTAGTCATGGGACCAAAATATCTGTTATCTATATCAAATCTAATATTATACTCATGTTGGTTTAAACTTTGTTGACCTATAAACAATGAATTGCGTATTGGAGTTTGTAGAAAATAACAGGGTATGTTGAAGCTGTTTGGGAAAATCGGTCGGACGGCTGTCAAACTCTTTTGTGCAAAAGTATAGTTCCTAGGAATCCTCGGAGTAATAAATAGGTTGACTTATTTTTCTTTTCGCCAACTTCGCGAGACAATGCGAAGGAAAATTCTATTTGTATTGTGTAGAAGCTCAAGCTTTCCATTTAGAAATTACATGATGCCAATTTAGAAAAGTAAAATTAAGCAATGTTGCTAAAATTAATTCAATGTATAGTGTTCGTCTACGAGGACACGAAGAATTTTCAATACAATAATTTAATATTGCATTTTTATGATGTGCCATTATTTTCTGTATGGCGCGCGTGTTTAAGTGTCAACACCTGCAGCATTGCACTCTATTTTTAACGAACTGTACAGAACCAATTAGGCAGTCGGTTAATGCCGAGTATTGCTGAGGCAATTGAATTTCCATCTCACGTTTATGAAAAAAAAAACTTTAGCTTCATTAAATACACTCGCGCTAAGAAAAATAAATTATAAGAAGATGATCATAATTTTGCTACACTTTTTATTGCATAATGAAATAACTTTAAGTAGTCTTCAAAATTTATTAGAGACGGGTCTCATAACGATTCGTTACAATCTTACAAAACTGAAATGCTCACAGTAAAATATTTTGAAAATGTAAATAGTTAACTAGCAAAAGGAATTCAATGTTATCTTGAAATGATTCGTGTTTTCAGCTAACGTTACAATGTAAAGCGCTGTCGATACCGAGATTCCGTGTGCTATGGTTCTATTGCTGAGGCTAAGTTAACAAATGTGCTTGTCTTTACTTGTTTCACTTTGATGTTACAGTGAGCCCGCGTCTAAGCGTTAAGTTCTTATTTATTAAAAACTATGGTGAGGATATTTGTGTAGCAAAATTTTCTAGACATTAAACATAAATCTTGGAAACAATGAACAGCTTGTCAAGTGAAGCGGAAATAATGGATAATTAATTATGAATTGATTAGAATTTCATAAATTTTGTATGTTTTTTTTTGTAACGATTTAATGAATTTTGCATGAAAGTTGACGATGACGACGACGCAGGTAGTTAAGAATATTTCATTATAGAAATAATATAGCAGAACTACTAGAAAGTAGACGTCGTAGTTTTTTTGCAATACCAATAGTCTTTTCTATAAATTTTCTACCCTAGTGTTACAATTTTCATTTATGGATAATACATAGCTAACTCGATAAATGTAATTCTATCCAATTTAAGTTAACTATGTGTGTGGCACCAGCTAGAATACATGAATCATCATCTTGTTTACGGTTTTATTGATAATATCACTACTTTTACCGTGACTATATAGTATAGTAAAACAAAATGGTTATCACTGATATACTATAAACTTATCCAGAAGCAGAATTTCAGCTAGCGTTGAAAATTGATTCGAAACGGACTATCTCTGTTTGGTGTTGCCGCATGCCTGTTGTTATCGACTCCCATTAATAATGGTACTTCGTCTTTTAAGGCACGAGGCCCGAGCACGCATTGTTGGCGCTGTAGCTGTATGCTGACACAAAACACAGAGAGTTTGGTTATATAATGTATCAATTTTTCTATGTTAATGCTACTTCAAACGTGTAAATTAAGAATAATACATTTTTACTCTCAAATATTAGTGCAAATGAAGGAGATTAATCTTTGAAAGCAATCTGTCTGATTCCAATTTAAAACTAATGCAATTTTATGAAGTTGCAAAGTGAAAATATAAACAGCAAGTCTTATTATACTTAATTTACCTACACTACACATACAATCGTCATGACCTTTATAGGTTTTTGTGGACCCATATCTGATTACCCATATATACTTAGCACTTCCAAGAAGAATATAAACAACCTGAAACTATTATTTCTTCCCTACACATCGTATGCAGTTTTTCTCCAATAGTTTCAATGTTTTGTATCAGTACAATATGTACTATTGTGGCGTGAACAATAATTTGCAACTGAACCGCGCCGGATCAAATAACAGTAGTGTTGCCAGCAAAAGACGAGTTAGGGCGTATGCACATGAAGTAAGTAATACTGGCAATATGTCACTGGAGGCATCGTGACTTTACTAAGAGTAACTTTTCAACCTACGTTCGTTAAAAAATACTATGCCATTGGTCTCATCGCGTAGGAGGGTCGAACTGAGAGATTGACCATTGGACGATTGACCATTGGAAATATTTGAACCCTAAGCCTTCTATATAATCTATCATAGACTATAGACATTCAATAGCATGCAATATAAAAATGGGCATGTATAAAGATACATGGGCATGTATAAAGCCACTAAAGTAGTGGCTAAAATAATTATGACTAAGTATATAGACCTTTGAATAATTTATTTGGCAAACGTTGCCTACCTATATTATATTTTAGGACTGTAAATTGTACTACGACCTCAAGTTAAGCCCCTTCGTCGTTGTTAGCGGTCCTTTTGCCCCGTTCATGCTTACCCTATCAGACCCAGCCGTGGTTTCTCCATGGAACGAGGCATTAGACTCTCCTGTGTAATCCTGTACTAAGCTGGATTACTTGGCCCACCTAGTCGCTTGAATTAAGCGCCTTTAGTTCACCTGACGTATTTGTACATTTGATACCTCATGTTGCTGAGATTCGGGTGTCGCGAATGCCTACCTTGTGCATTATTGTGGATTACTTATTTATGAGGGTCGGATACAGATCCGAATACAGAATTCAGATTCATCGCACTATCAAGTGAACATAGGTAAGATTGTGATTTACATTGATGCGTATAAAATAAAAATCCTGTATCTTCGTTGAATTTCAACGAGTTGTTTTTGTGATACTTGTATTGCTGGAGTTTTGTATGTGTATTATAAGTAGTATTTATAGATCCGTATTTTAATAGATTCGAAAACTTACGATCTTTAAGGGTTAGATTTAATCAATTATAAGGATCGCAACATTCGTATTCATCTACATGACTTAGGTTCTTTTAGAAATAACTGTGACTATCAAGTCACACACAACTTTTTACTATAGCGTTATATAATAGACAAAGTTTAACTTTATCCGTAATAAAGAAACCATTATAAAAATCACTGATGAAAGACAGGAAGACGATTTATTAAACGGCAAAGGGACCGCACGGACGGCACGTACAGTACTCAGCAAAACAAACATAGCCAGTAGCAATCATGTGTGAACAAAAATCATTTGGAACTTTATTTTTGTTAGCGCTTAGCGTGTCGACGGCGGCTTTCGACATGTTAAATCAATTAGGGATAACAGAGACATGTGTTCTGCATTTGCCGCCCGTTTTATGGTAATTTTAATCCATCCAAATAATGTTTGGATCTCGTTGTTTTGAGTGCTGAAAGACTAAGATTTAATCGTATTTGAGTCTTTAATAAAGACAGATATTTATATAAATTAAAAGCGATCACTCCAATATTAGACCATCAAACTTGTACACTACAAATTTTCAAATAATCAATATGTTTAAGGCTTCCGAACTATCTATATAGCATTCAAACTCGTAACAGTAATATGATCAATCAATTTATAGACCTTAAATTTAATCTTCTTTTTCAATTTTAAACATTAATTATATTTTCTGCAATACATTGAGAAGATGTTACAGAACATTTTGAAGCTGTACTTAAACGAGCTTGGTGATTATCGTCAAATTTATCAATGCATCTTAACTTACTTAAACGGATTTTAAAATGTTTTATGGTCCAAATGCCAGATAATTTATTGTTCTTAATGTATATGTGCATTTTAATATTGTTTTCTGAAGATTATCTGCGTGTGGTGTTGATTTGAAAAGCAAATGCAACTTACATTTTTCGTGTATTTTCCTTTACTGTAAAGAATGCAGTAAACGCACGTTGCGTGTTAGTCTCATCAGCAGAAACTATTCTTACTGTTTTTTTACGCACTCATAATATCATCTGGCCATAAAAATATATACAACATTGTAGTTCAAAGCAGGGCTACGTGTTATCGGGGCTAATTGTCGGTCTTATAAAACATTGAGTGTAGGGATATACATATTGTTATATGAAACTTTTAGTTATTGATTAATTTTATATTTGGGTTGTTTAAAAAACTTTCTTAAACAAGTTTATCATCTTCCATCAAATTTTTATTGGTAACATTTTACTATCTTTGTATATTATTTCTGTGATATCTATGCTTTATACTTCGGTGCAGAATAAATCATACTTGTGCACCGGCTATCTGTCACATAATTGCGTCCACTCCACTTGCACGATGGACGTTGAAATATCCGCACTATTTAATGTGGTTAAGTACGCTGCTACCAGTTTATCAGTATCAGTTTTAAGCATGCTGCATAAAAAACGAATACTTTGAAAGATGAAATACGATCTGTTGGAGAGAATTAACCTGACAGTAGACGTAGATGGTGATGATGTTGAATATAATTATTGTAATGAAGAATATATTTTACCTATTTTATTCCCAAAATTCTACGGCATTACTTCGACAGAACATCAAGCAACCTCTATCTTTATGTTTAAGTAATCTATTCATTATCACTATTAATAGAAGAGATTATATTTAAATTATTTCTACTACTATTTTAAATATTTTCTAGACTACCTACCTAACCGCTTCCTATCTAATAGTAAAAATACAATTAGTGTAGTTTTTAGAAGTGGAAACATTCTCTGAAAAGTCTAAACCATTAACAAATTTAACAAACACAACTGTGAGACGTTAATAAACGCCTGTTAATTACTATATCCGACGGTGATATCCCTATTCCAGCGTTAAAATCGCAAAGTTAAACGAGTTAAAAATGGCGGCGTCACAAAATAAATGATCCGTTGATTATCTGTAGCCGTAATCGCGTCCACTTCAGAACCGGCAGTCGGACGTCCGCGCAAATTAGCGAGTGCGCGACGCGATAGCGCTGTTTGTATAGCGCATTTGGCACAAGTCTCGAGAGAATTAACGGAGTCAGTGAGGTTTGATACATCCATACTAATATTATAAATGTGAATCTTTTTTTGTCTGTTTTCACGTCAAAACGAATCAATGGATTGAGGTGATTTTTGGTGTGGAGATAGTTGGAGGGCTGGAGAGTGTCATAGGCGTTTTGTCACTTACTTTTTGGACGGGACCGCGGGCAACAATTAGTATTGTATGAATTCACACAGAAGTAGATGGACGGAGACTATATATGAAACAACTATTGCCACGCGTGATCAGCTCCATATGATTTATATTATTAGATTTTTAGGGTTATTAGGTAGTAATTAATTTGGACGATGCAGATTATGTAGTATATGCGATAAAGAGTTTACTGAAATGCTTACATAAAATCTATATTATTTAATTTAATGGTCAAATCAATCATAATGCAACTGATTACAGAATTTTACAGTAATGGATATTACAACAGGAAAGTACATTAAACTAAGGGTCCCTGTAAAGAAAGTTAGGAAGATCTATTTAAGGATTCGAGCCAGTCAGTCCATAATTTGTCCCACGAATATTTATCATTATATTGACAGAACTATAGTTCTGTCAATACAATAACTATAGTGTGTCATCGATAAGATACTATTTAACGCGGCAGTTCTATCAAAATTAAGTTGTAGTTTTGTGGTGTATATATCTTGATTATGTGTATGGTCTACTGTGTTGCATGATGCTCTAAATTCGTTTTTATCTAAGTATTTCTGTAATTACCAGCGGGAACCTATAATTGGCTTCTTGTAATCCATACGAGATCCATGTATATTAAGTAAAGCTTATTAATAAAGACTGTCTCTTATGGCTTGCGCCACTGATTACCGTTGCAGCGGCGTGGTCGCGCATCTCCTGCTCTAATTATAAACATCCCGTAAAGCCTTGGGACGCCGTGATCTCTGATAGCTTAAGCCAAGGAGGGAGCATAAGCTTCGTAGAACTGAAATTATGAAAGTTACTACAGGTGAAACAAATATTTTGCGTGATGTAGAATCTGTAAACGAAATTAATAATTGAAAGGATAATAGTAGTATTTAAATAGCAATCCAGTAGGATTGCTATTTAAATACTACAGGTTGACAGTATATTACAAGTAATATTTATGGATTAAGGTTTACTTGTGATAATTTACATTCATGTTTAATAGTTAACTATGACTTAGAAGAACTGGTATTACATTAATATTGTATGTCGTAAACCTGGTCTATTCATCAAAACCTTTATTCTAAACCTCACCCAGCCACATAAAATTGCCAACCAATAATCAAGCACATTGGTTCTTTACGGCGTCTCATGGAACAGTTACAAGCCAAGCTATCACTTCCTACCATTATCGGTTAGCAACGCAGAAACCCGGCTTTAACTAATGTCTCCTTTTGTGAAAGCCGGTTTAATCAGTTGTTTATATTATTGCTGGCGATCTAATCGTTAGTTTACCGTTCCTCATTGTGAAGTAGCGTATCCACGGCTACACGAAGCTGATGGAAAATTTATAGGGGACGCAGGACCGCGGTATTTGTTTAGGATTAAGAGATTCAGCTGTGCGTAGTCGACGATAAACAAAAGCCTCGTACCCGCAAACTGTTGTTAGTTTAATTGTACATGCACGATAACGCGTTGACGCAGCCGGATTTTGGCAAACCTTAGGATTAGTGATATTTTGAGGTACGGTAAGTCACAAAGCTATGATAACGTCCAGGACAGTTACCGCTGTAAGTTAATTAGCCACGTAGTCATGATAAAAGGGATGTCTACAACCACATTCCTTAGCTGAAGATACTTTTGATAATATAAGGCTGTGGATGGGGCGAGAATGCAAATTCTGCGTTTATCGCCCAACCGTACTAGGAGTTCTGTGAACGAGCTCAAGCCATTTTCCTTCGTTCAATGCCATTATACCTTGTATTTATAGATCCAATAAAAATACATTTTATTATCTGTATTGTTTATCTTATTTTAAAGATAAAGATATCGGTTTTGGACTCGCCACGTAAACGGACTGGCATCTTTGTTTTTTTTCTGATATTTATGGATGCGATTAAAACATTGATGGGGAACCATTCAGTATCAAATTAACGCTCTTTCGTTGAAACATGAATGGGATTTTTTTTTCTTTTTTTGTAATTACGTGTGTATAAAGGGACTAGTAATTAACTTTTTCCACATTCTACAACCATTCAGTAAGTGAAGAAGTCAATTAGGGTGAATTGCACTGTCAATTTTGACCTTGACTTTAACGGGCGACGCGCCGCTGACGTTTAGGCAAAATTGCGTACTTTGTGTTTTTCTGCGCGCGTTCAAAGTTCACCTCAAAGTTGTCGGTGCAATCCACTCTGTAGATAACTAGATAAATCTTTTGTTTTTGCGTAGGTGTCAAGGTCAGTCAAGTGCACTTTGGGTTTAAGAGTTCCTGAACCGCGTAACGACTTCTGAGATTATTACATGTGTTTAAATGCGAGACGAGAGATGGCTTAAGCTAGTAACATAACCAAGATATGTTACTGAAGAAGCAATAATAATATATTTTCAAAATTATGACTATTGATGATCTCGCCCTTCACACTGATATTGCTACTTAGGTACGACTTGGCCATATAGTTTGACACCGAAAATGAACGAACTCATGTGTGGTGTAAACAAGACAAAATATTGTTTAAACATCTCATCTCAAAATTCCCAAGGTAGGTTAACTAAATGGCTCTCTACCTCGAATTTTGTCCAGAAATTCATAACTACTAGATATTCACAAAAACAAATCGTAACAAAAATTACATTCATACAAAATTGTATCTATTTTTTATGATTTATCCCACTTAGTTTCTTCTTCTTCTCAGTCGTACACTCCTGACGGAGTGGTCGTGATTATGGATCATCCGTTACGCTTATTGCGGCTTTTGTGATATTTCTCCACTTCTCCCTATTCATTCCATTACATTTAGTTTAACAGTACTAATAACAATACTAACGGCAGGTTTCACCAGTTTCTGATAGATTACCTGACAGATAAATATGTCTGATGTGATTAGTCAGTTAGCCCTATGGAACACTGTATACTTAAGTAGGTATATTATATACTACACTACCTGTATTGCCGATCAATGTCTCAGCAAGACGTTGGAGGCAAGCTGCTTTCAATCGGTCTACATCCATAATATAAAAGTTGCTTATGTTGCTAAATTTCATCAAAATCGGCCCATTATATTTTGAGTTTTTTCTTTAAAACAAAAATACAAATCTTTTCTCTTTATAATATTAGGATAGTATGGATATAACAATAATGTCATCAAGTTACGTGTAGCCTCATCCTAACTAATATTATAAATGTGGAAGTAAGTTTGTGTGTTTATTTGTTACCTCTTCACGCTTTGTCTTCTCAACCAATCTTCTTGAAATTTTACAAACATGTAGTTTGAAGTTATGGTACCTTTCATCCCGAAAAATTAACAACTCTTGTGGGAAACAAAAACGCAGGCGAAGCCGCGGGCTAAAGTTGATGATCAATAACCCATCCTTAAAGGTAATTGAGGCCTATGCGCATTTGCACATGCACCCTTCGACGCAATGATACTATTTGTAGTTCGCATCTGATCAGTGTAGGGACGACTCGGACGCATCTCCATTAAGATAATCAAGTATGTCCATTCGTTAGTTAATTAAACACGATACGGCTCGCGATCTCCGATATACGACCTCAATTAAGCTAATCAACTCTTCGCAAATTTATGTGCTACCAAATGGTCCCTCTGAAGTAATGACTGTGTAAAAGATACCTATTTGTGTTAATATGTGTCTATCATATTGCAGATATGAATATGTTATGATATGTAAAGATTTAGACATCCCTTATGTGATGTTTATTTAACTCCGTACTATAATTTTTTTAAATAAAAAAAATACTATATTTTTTTTATAAGTAATTAGAATAATACGAGGATAGATGATAGAGATAAGGTAGGCATAATACAAGTCCATTTTACCTTCTATATATATTTATTGCTAATAAACCTTAAATCACTATGTGATGATATCAATATCAAATATTATTTCTATTTTTTTTACCCACCCAATAGATTTAATTAAATAGAAATGTAACAAAATATTTGTGCGCAAAATATTCACATAGGATTATTATAAAATGTGTGAACATTTCCTGACCGACCACAATCGAGTGGGAAGCTGAACCACGCTCCAGAAAATCCCGTGTCATATAACGTCCGCAGTTTATCGCACCGCTTGCTACGCGCAGCTCGAATCCTCTAATTCTATCCATTGAATTCAAATTGAAGTAAAGCGTCCTGTCGCCAAGCGTTTAGTTAATAACTTAATGCTCTGGGAAATACCACGTGTGGAGCTGATCGCTATTGCAAGCTGAAAAGCATCGATGCAGCATGCTCACAATCGGACTATATCTGCTTTTTGTCGAATCATTGGGTTATACGCTGCAGATTCATTCATGAATATTCTGCGTGCGTCATACGTAAAGTTCTCGCTTTAGGGCATTCGAAATGTTTAGCAGTTTAGCTCATAGGTTCAGGGATATTCAGAACGCGTAATGATCTTTGTAGGTGTTCCATATAAATGCGCGTATTTGCATCCAAACAGGCGATGGTGTAGTCTGCATAATATTGGCTGAGAATTCCGGTCACTTTACTGTTTTGTAAACAGGTAATTTCGAGCGGATTTTTGTTTAATATAAGAGAAATAATAACAACGTTACATTTTCTTTTGAAAATTAAACATGTTGTTTTGAATAAATAAATCAATGTTGCGTAATGTAAATAAGAAATTGTACTGTGGTTTATCTCGGGGGTGATTCTTTTCTAAGTAATTTTATTATTACTGTTTACGACTCACTTATTTACTTAATTTGAATTTGGTTAGATCAACGGATAGAAAAAAAAGATTTTCACTCAAATGACTCAAATGGGCGACTATAATTTTTTTCCTTTATTTCCGAACGTCACATGCACTGATAACCTTATTATTCCACAAGAGCGTGTAGCATCAATCGATTTATCCCTTCGATTTGTTTTTCCCGTGATATTGGCACCAGTTTTATCTCTACACGTTCGAGTGCACTCATAATTTCTGCTAGTAGGGTGTAACGGTCTGATCAGCCTTTGCGTTCAGAGGGACGTCACACTTTGACCGGACTAACATGGCCTCTCACTCCATTGGCATGTGAGAGATAATGATAGCAATGATGGCGGCTGAGAGCTCTTGTTTCGATGGTTCTTAGTCGGCACCCATCGCGGCCGACAAAGATTAATCGCCCGCGCCTCAGAAGGCCGTATTAGCTATAATGGCATCCGGAAAATTGCGCGATTTTTCCACTCACGCCCATGTCACAAAATAAAGTAGGTAAAAAATTACCACTTATAGTTCTAATAATACTTTCCTTCTGGAGTATCCATAATACCTGACTAACAGCTACAAAGTTAATATAAACAACAATGCGCATCACTTAGCTTCAAAGTCTTTCTAGTATAAACATGTTTTTTACATAACCACTTATACGGTAGTAATTATTTTTGTTTCTCAATAAGATTGGAAATTGTTGAATTCTCGTCATCATCGAAATCGGTCATATATCGACATCGTTTATTTTGAGATCCTAAAACTTGAAATGCTTAGGTTTGTGTAATTCCGAGCTATATTGAATAATTATATAGCTGTATATATATAATTGTATTGAATACTGATTCTTTTGAACTTCTATGTTTTCTTTATTTTGTACCCTGTTGCCAGTTTCCACGTCTACATATTGACAATGAGTTACAGGCGATACAATGAAGGATGAATTGAAGTACCTAATATATTGTAAGGGTAGCGTTGTTGCCTTTCAAGTAGCATGATATTTCTAATTCGAATTTGTTATGAAATACGAATTTACATCCAAAATATTTAAAAAAAAGGGACAGTACTCTTTTTTACAAGATTTTATTTATCTTCCACTGTATGTATGTCTGTTCGGGTGGAATCTTGCAGCTCAATTTTGAAGCAAATTTTCAAATTAAGTTTTGTACACACGGTTAATTTGTATAACAATGCATTGCCATTAATTAAGTCATACTGGGTTATGCTGGAATAGCTCCCGACACATTGCATCGCATAAAAGCTTGTGTCAAAAATTATATAAAAATAAAACTTAATTATATTTTAGAAGAAACTGTGTGACTTATAAAAAATATAAAATTGAATGGAATTGCATTCACACGGGGTTAACATTCGGCACACCTTACTTCTCATGGCCGTATAATATTGTTTTTATTTTCCTTATGTGATGTCTTTCATTGAAATTTTGTTAGCATTTTTCATGGCCCTTAATAAAAACAACCGTCAATTCGGACGAGTTTTTCTCGTTTACATCTCCAGTTTATTTGAAAGACTCGAAATGAAATCAGATTATTACTCCAAAAAGGAATTATTGTTTACGACAACTGCACTACCATTCATTTTCGACGTGACATTAACGAGAATTCACAATTTAGGGTACCGTTATGGGAAGGTAAAAACAGAACCATTTAGGGATCACTTCGTTGTAAGTGTTAGGCCCTTTCTCAGGAACTCGTAGAGATTTCAAGTTTTATCAAAAACTTGGAACCGCGATCTCTTTTAGCTGTGAAAAATGAAATTCAAAAGAATCAAAATACCATTTTGTGTCGCACGTATAATTATGAAATTCTGTAAGAAGCAATGTGGGAATAAATGTGAAAAACTGTGTAAATTAATAACGTAAAAGATAATTTTACGGAACCCTCGGTTTGCGAGTCCTACTCGCATTTGGCTTGGTTTTTTATACCATTACTTTTATTACCCTAGCACTAACGGGGACAAATTGTAAATTATGATCGACTAAACACTTGATTTACTCAAGCTACTATCTATAAGGCTTAGTTCCGAAGGTTGTCGCGAATATTATTGTAAATTATGTGTAATGCTACTAACAGCAGTATAATGTGTAATGTTATAAAATATACTTAATTTCAAATTTCCTTGTAAACGTTGCATAGTAAAAGAAAAATATAAATCTGCCTTATTGGATCACGTAAGAGCCATGCCCCATTGCTCAGTCGTGCTACGTTGCGACGATGCTGAACGTTGTGCTCCGTTGTTTTCTATAGGTTTGACACATTTGCGTTGATGTACCAACTTTGAAGCTTTACACAAGTTCTCCGTTGTCAACGGATGTCAACACGACGGAATAGTTAAATTATGTTTCAAATTTGTAATATTACTGAAAGCTAGAAAACTATTTCAGATAAATTTTCTCAGGTATCAACGCCTTAGTATAGAATATTATTTCTTGTATAGAAAATAAGCCGTTTCATTCGTAACTGCCTAAGCGTTGAAGAGGAGAAATTATTTGAATGGAAACGATAGCGGACTAAGCGTATTGTATCTTTTATAATACGTACCCAATTCTATGAAGTATGACATTTAAAATGTCTTTTATAGGAGAAAATAAAGACAATTGAACAATAATATGATCGCAGTTCGTTTGGGCTGCATTCTTATTAGGTAAGTTTCCTCATATACCTTTCTGGTGAAGGTAAACATATACTTTAAATTGATATTAAACCTGCTAATGTGTGAAACGGAGATATCAACGTCACTGAATATTATATTGGTAAGCATGAATATTAAATTCCTAGAGCTTCTTTTGTATTTTTAGCATTTATCAATCTGTGATCGTCTGGAGCGACGCGACGCCTAGGGCTCCGCTTCACCTACCCAAGTGTAATTACAAAGCCCTATAGGGAGATACAGGTTTTACTGCAACTAGAAAATGCCCATCCCGAGAACTTGTAACTCCATCCACTGCCAATTAATTGGAGGTTACATTGGCCAAAACTATAAATTTCATCTCCTTATGATAGTGATATATCTCCGGACGATAACGAGTCATTATGTTTCAAGCTTCTTTGCTGTTTTATGTCTTCATTGCTACAACTTGTTTGTTTGATTAAAATTAAGACTATTGCTGGGTTCTTCCAGCAAAATAATCTTTTAAATCTGTCTTTTAAGAAAGAAAGGATTAAAAATACATTAGTACGTGCAAATTGGTATCATATCTATATAAGTAGCTTGATTAACATTATCCTTATAACATCCTTTCTAGCTAAATATTATCTTCGAGTCACTCAGCTACTCCATAATGATACGTGTGGTTACTACTAACTATTCATTTCTGGTGAGAATGTCTCTCTTATACTTTCAAACAAGAATAATGGCACACGATTGCGACTTGCAGAAACGGTTTCGCATTTATTCAGCGATGGCTCAGAATTTTGAGAGGCGTCACTATGTGGACGCGCCCGTTGTGTGACACCTGGATTTACATACAAAACCTGCGATTGGCCAGGCACGGATAGCGTGGCATATCTAATCGATGGACGGCTGTCACTCAGGAGCCTGACAGGCCTGGCCAAGTATGTGACGCGCTTTAGGATAACTGATCCAGATTTGACTAAGTATGTAGAGATAAGCGAAACTCTCTCGTAGTTGTTGTATTCACTCTGCAAAATTGGAACAAAACTTACGCATGTATGTAGTTTTATTTAATCACTGCGTTGAACTACATGCAGTAAGCCAGTAAATGTTGTGATGATGATGATGAAATTAATATGGACCATGTAGGTAAAGTTCGATAAAATATTAGTTCCAATACCAATTTTAATGTAAAAAAAAACAAATAATCTTATACTATTATTATAAATATGATGATGCGTTTGTGAGTTTGTATGTTTGAGGCGGGTAATCTCCGAAACTTTTGAACCGATTTCAAAAATTCTTTCACCATTAGAAAGGTATATTATACAAAATTGCTATAAGCTATATTTTATCTCAAAATTCCCATGGGAGCGAAGCCTCGGGCAACATCTTATATAAAACATAATTTTCGTGCTGAGTCATTTCCAGCAGTATCAAAGCCCACTATACTATCTTAACTTGATGTAGATCAATCACTTTAAGACTACTCGATTCTGTCTTCGATTAGCACGATTAGATGTTACGCAATCAAGATCCGGTTGCTTCTCTCACTAAATTGACGTCATGAGCCAGAGTAATCCACTAGCGTAATCTGATGTCCCATCAAATCTAATTGGAGCGTAATTTTCTCTGTAAAGTCGGAATAATTTGTTACATTTGAAAAGATTTCCAGCACAAAATGTTATCTTCGATAGCAAAGGACTTGAGTCATCTTACATTTAGGCAACTTGAATAAAATCTGACGCCAGTGTTAGCAATAACTCACTCTGAAAGAAGACGCGGTCTATTAATGGAATCAAACTAAGTTACGCGGCAAGTTTAAAATTTATCAATAACCTTCAGCTGAAAATAGACTATAATGTTATTTCCAGTGATCATATTAAAATTGATTGCGAAACCAATAAATTTATGTTACGCGAAAATATAATACTAATTCCGCAGACAAAGTGCGCTATGACTGATGCGAATCTGATAATTAGCCCGAAAAGTATCTCGTGCGTTCTGGCCACATGGTCCGACTTCCATTATCCTACGGATCGGACGACATAATTTTATTTTCCCGTTGGTTCGATTATGGCTTCTGAAATACAGTTGCTTTATTCAAATTGGAAAAGTTTTGAAATCGAATGTAAGCCCATCAGGGTCGGTGTGGTAATAAATATGTATAGAAAAATCAAATATGCGAATCATCCGCAAGCATCAGTCCGTCATATTCGGATGTATACAATCTGACAAGTTTCACCCCGTCCGCTGGGGTAGTCTGCCATTCACTGCACACCTTTGATTATGATTAGTGCATATTGAGCGAGCTGTGCTGGCGAGATTTGCGAATATTCGAAAGTGACGAATTTTTCTCCACTTGTGCTTTTAAATCTTGGTTTTATGAAATTACTGACGATAATGTATCTAGTAGCTGTGAAATTATGACGACATAAATATGCTATTATTGCTTACTTGAATACATTTATTTACCTAGTTGAATGAATTGCGCACTATTTACAAATTATTCGAAATGGATCTACTTCACAATCACAAATACTGTAGAGGGTTTAGTATGTAGGTTACCCAGTTTGTTAATTACTGTAATTAAAAAAGAGTCGTAGAAGATTTCGATATTATCTTTTCTTATATCATTACTTTGCATTCGTCTCCTAGCTAAACGCAACAATATTTTTATAAAGTCTTTTTGAATTAAAATCTTTTTATTTAGGGTCAGGTCTCCTCATACAATTGCGCCAGATGTTTCTACTGCGGGTCATCTAGGGATATTGTGTTTGTCTTTCCGAATCTCTTTTTTCATATTTCTTAGTCATGTGGCTAGTAGTCTGCTCATTAAACCAACTACTTTGTAGTTGTAGAATCTAATGAGTTCGTAATTTTGCCGCCACTTGGCTCGCCTAGTATACACTCGTTATAAACCAGACTGGATGAACGATATTGTTTGACTAATGGACGCCGGCGTACTCTGCCCACTTTCCAGTATTGGAGTTTGACAGGCAGTTCGACTGTTTGGTTACTGCGGTAGGTAAGTAACATTTTGATGATTGGATAACGTCCTACATTGTTTTTCTTTTTGATTTGAATAGCTTCTTGAATGCGGTAGGTTTGTTGTAACTTTCATTAACGTGATCTCGACTCCTATTTAGATAATTGGACTGTCTAGCGATTGATATAGTCATGTTTTGATCAGTTCAGTTTAGTTATTTTATATATGAGTTTATTGCTTGTATTAAAACTTACATTAGAAAACATAACTGGGTGCATCAAAGAAGCTAAATATCATATCAATTTTCCCAGAAATGTACAAAGAACCGATAATATAATGATAATCGAAATTATGTGCCGGTATTATAACAAAGATGTACAGAGTTATCTATTCAACACCAATAGAATAACTAATTCAATTTCGAATCAAATTCGTATTTCATTAACTTTTCATTATCGATTCTATTCGACAGGGCTCATAAGAGCCTTTAAAATTGAGAATTTAATGGATAGAAATACCCGTTAAATGTCCAAGTTGAATGGTGATGTATGAATGCTGTTCGCGTGATAAAATGGGAATGTGAAATAGCACACTCGCAAATCCACAACGCTTGACAATTTGTACTGCGCGGTCATACACGTCCAGTGCACAGGGTATTATTACTAAACGTTTAGTAGAAAGTCTAATGTACCACAAAATTTCGGTTAAATGATGATTGTCATGCATAGATTCTCATATTATTACATCTTCTATCGCCGCAGTAAGATAGATGCCAAACTGAGCCTCATATTCTAAATATTACAGGATATATGTGTGTATCTTTGTCCTCGTTTACGCAAAATCTACAGGACACTTGACCTTCGATTGTTATGAAATTTGGTAGACGAGTAGAATATAATCTGGAATAACACGTAGTATAGTTTTTATCCCGAGATTTCCATGGAAGCGAAGCCCCGGGGCGCAGCTAGTTATTTCTATATGATTGACAGAACATTGTACTAAATAGTAAGTTACTATGCTTTTGTGACATAGGCATTAGCCAACCCTCCAAGCCCATTTCGCTAGCCATTAAATGCAACATAAAAGTTTGTTTAAAAAGAAAAATTATGCTCAATGTTTGTGTGACATCCCCTTTAGGAATTTCAACGGGGATGTAGAAATTTTTCAACGTTGACTCGGAATTCAGGTTGACATTTGTAATGTGTTGTAGAAAACGATTTACGTTTCGATGTAAACTTTTTTAATACGTTTATCCAGAGATAAAGATTCAGTTCTCACTGTTTTCGCATTATTATATCCTACACTATTGTTTTATCTAAGAATATATATTAGTAGATGAGAGGATGCCAGAAATTTTGGAGTCGAGGGTTACTTAAATATTTAATTTAATTATGAATATTTAATTTTTTGTAGTGCCGCAAGATTGCAAGAATAACTTCAGAAATATTGTTGTTGTACAAAGTATACACTTAAAAATAACTAACTTTAAAACAAAAATATATTTAATCGTTTTGTTACAAGCAGAGACAGTTTAAAAAGCAATATTACAAAATCATTTATCAAGACTCAGACGGGGGAGTGTCTGCGTAACAAATAGCCAAATAACTCAGTAGAATAACCAAGTTCGTAAATAAAGGATTTATCTGCAAAACACGTTATCTAGTACATATTTATTTTACGACGCGGTAAATTTGAGCGAAAGCGTAAAACGTTCCGTTACACCGAGCCCTTAATGAAAAGAGCTACAATAATGTGATATCATCCTATATTTTATGATCAATAAATGTTTATTGTGAAGTAGTAATTGTATTTGGATCTTGGCGGCTGACTTACTTATGAACTTGCCGATTCCTCCTTTATTGCGAGTGCTTAGATAGGTCAAAAGATCCAATGTTTTCAGGTATTTCTTAGTATTAGTTTTAATTAATAATGATATTAGACGAAAACAGAGCAAAACAGAGTTTCCGTGTGTATTAACTAAATAAGGAAATAGTGAACGCCTGAACAACATCCCTTGAAAACAGCTGCACTTAAGCAATTCTACTTAAGTCCTGAATAAATTAACGCTACTAGAATTTTGCTGTTATAGTATCAGAGCTTAGTGCTAAATAGTTATATTGAAATAGTTAGGTCTTATTTTTTTCCATATCTTTGTTATTGAATTGAACCATGTTAATTCGTGTTTTATATACTTACACAATTGCTAATTTCTGAGTTAAATTAAAATTGAAACCTAAATTATAAATACCTATTAAATTAATTTTCTATATTTATCTTAAATAATGCCATCTTTTAAATATTGTAATCATGGTTAATATGCACAGTAATTCCTGCTTTTAGGTTTGTCATATAAATTTGGGAAAATTCCAATCATGCAGTTTTATTTTTCTTTGATTTCAAAATATTTGAAAAAACACGTGCCATCATTATTTTCGCATTTCATTTCTGTTCATGTCATGTGTTTCAATCAAGCAAACCTCTTTTTATTTCTGAAATCAATCTTGTAGTTTTATCGTTTTTTCAGAGACTAATCGTTTATATATCCCAATTATATCAATTTCGAAAAACCGAGGTTTTATTGCTATCATGTTTAATCGGGAGCCGCCTCTCCGTCTATATGTACGTAATCAAATTTACAGTCGCTGAAGCGCTTTTGCCAAATATTTACCAGCCTACAGCGGGGTGTAAAAACAGTCTTAGAGATTAGCGAGTTACCTAATGTAATGGAAAATACTTCAAAAGACGTTCCTTCATAAGCCTCCTTGGCAACTCCGCCATTTCTGCTGATTTGATGTTATTCGCGTCTTTGCTGTCTTGTAAATAATTTGAAAATTTCGCTCTAAATTTCTTCTCGATTAATTTGGGAATAAAATTAGATTTTTTTGAAATATTTAATTCCATCAATATTTTTGTTATTTGCCTTTTTTGTTATTTGTTTTAGATCTTTGATTTTTATCCTTTTGCCCTCGGTAACACTGATAAGTATTGCAAATCAGTTATGTAAATAATAAAATATGTTGCCTATCATAGTTCCGCGACAGATTTATACAAAACGTTACACATACGAACGATGTACAAACGCCCAGTAAACTTATGCTCCTCTTTGTCAACATCTGCTTTCTATGATCCCATAAGTTATCAGACAAGAGCTAGCAGTTAATTTTGCATTCAATGCGACAGAACACTGGGCTTTAATCGCCACAACTTTATTGCTTGAAGATCCCAGATTTGCGTGTGAGTCGACGGCTTTACAAGGCAAGGTCCCTCGCTGTCCGTCATGACGTCACAAGATGGAGTCGTCCGAGCGAGAAATCTGATTTCGGCATCTTTTTGAATGTTTCTTTCGTTTTGTTTAGGCGCATGTACTGGAAACGAATATGGCGTGTTGATTTGCATAGGATGCACTTGTTTTGTTGGATTCTGATCGAATTCTTGGGAATTCAGTCTTACAGGTGATATTACAACGTAACCTGATTTTGTTATAGTAGATTGGGCTAACTCTTCGGTAGGAACCAAAACTTTTGACGAGTCATGCTTAAGCATGTATCTTTTTCTGTTTAACTCAATTTGAAAGGAAATAAAGTTTATTTTCTAGGTAATCAAAAAGTTATAGAATTCCTATAACTCTATACATAATGGCATTCGCTGATTCCAATATTGTCGGGTTTTAGCGAGTATGCTTAATTTCATTTAAATCATTAGTATCGATATAAATCGATTTCTAATTAACGTCAAATTAAACCCGTTGTGTTTTGTTATTGTCCAATTAGGAAATACGTTAGATTTCCCACTAATTACTGTATTATTACTATTGGGCACAGTAATATACACTAGCGATGTGCTGGTCTGGTGCAGTATCACTAACATTATTACAGTAATATGCCTGATATTAGCTCTACTAATATTATTGCACTGGCTTCCGTATTGCGAAATATCACGCAAGCACAACACATGGAAATTATAGAATTGACGAAGAATCAATCATATATGTTACATAATTCACTGAATTGTTTATATTTAGAATTTAAAAAATATAGTAGAAGAAATATCATCACAAATATCAGTAGAATTGCATCATAGTCAATAATGGTTGCTCTTTATACATCAAGTTGTACTATTTTCTAATGGTCCTATAAGATCTACTAAACGTTTTTAAAAATAAGCCAATACTTAACCAATGTTCGTCTGAAATAATTTTCATATTTTGGGAATCCAGCTCTTTTTGGATGCTTCTGTTATGTTGAATCAAGTTATAATAATCAGAGCTATCTTTTATACCTTCATTGATTTGTACTCCAAGCATCCTCATAGCATATTTTATTGGCTCGTTATACCAATAGAATTTATATTTACGATTGGACAAGATGTTTAGGCTAACTACTGTCGTTATATCGTGAACTCCATATTGCCGACTTCTGAATGGGACATTCCTTTTGCATTTCTCAAAAGAATCAAGTGATAATTCAAATGATGGTTGAGGATATCACTGAAATTTTTAATTTGTTAAATAAAAGACCGATATTAAATGATGACGAAAATATAACAAATTCCTACTTGAATATTCGGTATATTCTGTAGCTATTTTACAAGCTGTTATTTGACTTGCAATGTACCTATGTTTCGGGAAAATCTTGCAGTTTTGAAGCAGATATCTTCCAATTTCCAGCTCTAGCCGATTGAGCTGAAATTTACACACGTTTAATTTGGATGATAATGTATTATTTAATAACATGACCTTAGCATGCATGCTAGCTTAGCAAGCATCACCTTATTACGATATTTAAAAACGGCTCTTGACATGGGACTCCTTAACGGTTTACTTAACAGACATGTTTTTTTTTGTCACACATTGAATGCAATGACACCTATCTGCTAATAATACAAATAAGCTTGTGTTAAAAATGTATTTTTGTAAAAAACTTATTTATGTCGATGATATACTGTTATCGAACAAGGCAATTTAATCAAATCATAAGCAGGAGCATATCCGTTTATACATCTCATTATAGCCGCATTGCTTCCTACTAATCAAGTCGTTTTATCCCACACACACTATTGTATACATACAGTCAAGTTCATGACAAATTCATCATCAAAATTTATAAGCTAGGCTCTTATTGGTGGAGTTCCTTCCATTTATTTATTTCCATTGCCAACTGTTTCACTTGTAGATACGACACGACGCTTACCTTCCTTGATCTGATTCATACGTACAAGTACAATCATGACGAGATACTGGCGTAATTTCACTGTTTTAGGCAGAATAAGAAAGCCTATTTATATGTACAAAGAAATTGAATAATTTTCACGGACAGTTCAACTTAGATTTCACACTTTTTACACTGTTATAAAAAGTCTCTATATTGTTATTTCTATAAATAATAAAAGGAAAAGCTTGTTACGTTTGTTTTATTGTTATTAGCTTAGGCTACCTGTGCTATCACTTCTAAATAATGATTGATAAATTATGATCGAATATTGTCTTTTACTTAAGTTTAAATTCTGGTAATATTCGGTGCTACCTTTTTTGTGGGCTGGATCCGTACCTACCTCTAAACCTATATACGTATATATCTGAACGTCTATATGGCGGTAATAGTGTATTGGGATCGTTTGCTATGCACTTGACGTGTATATGTACGTGATACTAATTAATTGATCTAGACGCTCAACTAATTGTAGAGATTGTTGAACGGGAATGCAGGAATAACAGGATCGTTATTGAAATTCTTTGGTAATTGTATAATTGGTTACTAGGGATGTTCGCACGTTCATGTGTCTATATAGGTAGGTAATTATTATCTCCTACAAGTGTTTGCACTCGGATCCGCGTGAACTTCTCACAGGAATAGTTGTTTTTGTCAGTTTGGTAGGATATTAGACATATCCTTCTCGGTACTTATGTTGTTACCTCTTCAGGCTTTCTTTACTCAGCTTCTTATCTATAAATAAATAAACAAACCTATTTACTTTCGCGTTCATAATATTAGTTGGCTTAGGATTGGTATGAGAGCCCCACCGACGGGTTCCCATCTTGTCGCGATGGTGGGGCTTAGTAACCAGGGGGGCTGGTCTGACACAACCAGCCACCTCGATGAACCAAGAGGAACCCAAGGCCAGAGACTTTGGTGGGTGCTCTGGGCCTGGTGGACGGTCCCCTCGGTAGTACTGCCATTGGCTGGTGACCCACCACCAGCCTTTGGATGTGGAAACTAGAGGGGACCAGAGGTGGGGTCGCGAAGGTTTGTCCTCCGCGACCACAGCGCGGCCGTGGCGCTGAACACGGTGCGGTGGGGCCGCAGGGGAAGAAGAGAGTCGGTATGTCTCTCGACGATCCCCCTGTCCTCTGCGGCCGAAGGATGGCTGCCTCTGTATTGGGCGCAATGTGTGGGTGTCACCTGCCTATCACCTCTTTCGCCCGTACAGACGCAGACTTGGGTGCCCTGTGGCAACTAGGATTTTGTTGTGTGTGTCCTATGTGTGTTGTGACCGCTCCCCCCTTCAGCTTTCTGACTGGTGTGCGGAGTGGGCTTGATGGTCCGCGCCACGCTCGCGTGGCGTAAGGGGCGGGTGGTTAGCACTTGTGCTTGCTGCCCGCCCAGGTCGGGGCCGAAAGGCCGGCCGGGGGGGCGTCGCGGTGAAATGCCTAGCGACCCCGTGACGTCCCCCATAACGGCAGTGTGAAAACGCCGCAGGGGCTTAGTGGGTAGGCTGGGCCGACTAGCGGCCCAGTAACTCTCAGTGCGTAACAAGCATTCCCCTGGGTAAACAAAAAAAAAGGATTGATATGAGATAAGCGAAGCGTGAAATTACTTGTCTAGGCATTGCAGATATTACGACCTTGTTTTCAGTGCTTTGAATATTCGATATGAGATAATGATTTTATGAACGGCCGCGTATACCTTAATCGCTCTATATAATATCCAAGAGAAGATATGGTATATTCTACAACGGGAACCACATGCCAACATTGATGCAGTATTATCGGTTTTTACTAAAACACATTTCGTGTGAACATTCAATTTTTCACAAACTTCAATTAGATTGCTACTTAGATTACTAAGTAGCAATCTAATTGAAGTTCCATTCACGTGAACATATGATATTTTTATCCATTTTAAAATCAAATTTGGAATTACCTCCTTTGATATAATCTGATATCTCTCAACTAATGTCACGGCGTATAAACTCATCGGGGAGAAGCAGCGCGAACCGATGAGTGGTCAATTTTAAATAGCCACTTACGGCAACCACAGACAAATTGCTTGAAACAACAGCCACCGAGTGGCTGACTAACACACCACCTAACTAGAAATATGTATGGAGTTTGCCCCTTTTTTAAATAGCGCTTACAATGGCCGCATTTATATTTTTTCCATGAATATTGAAATAAAAATAATTGTTCCATTCATAAGATCATTTTTATCTATTACGCAATAATGTTGAACTTAACATATTTCAATGATGATATCATCATGTTGTGAAAAAAATTACTCTATTATCTCCCTACCCTTACAACATTGTTATATACAATAGTTGTCTGTAACTGATAACGTTTATGATGCTTAAATATAATCGTTAAACTTTCCGATCAATGGTCAATGTAGAACGGCCCTCGCGAGCACTGAGGTGGAGGAATCCTCAGTCAAGTTTTTGCTTGGCAGCGATTACAGTACGCCGTTTTACTCGCTTAGAAGTGGGTTGGGTTACGACTAGCCTTTATCGGCATTCTCTCGAGCCCAGGCGTTTTTCAAAATACCACTCGCAATTCTCCACTCTAACAAAAAAGGAAAAAAGATAATACCCGATGACTTTATATAGGCACAACGCTCTCTAGCCACCGGCAATATCATTAAACCAATTCAAGTTATTGCCCATTACATGAAACGAAAATCATACCTCGAGTTACGGACGTTAGTACACTATAAATACTCCGAATTCCCTTTTCACTCGTTATTGTGAACTCAAGAAATCTTTGCTAGTCAGCGACTCGGCCTTTATCTTCCCCCGTGGGATCATAATAAAACTGTCAATGATTTCTTCGATATGACAGATGCGATATCTCCATTAGCTTGTTCACCGTCGTCACGGCGTAAACGAACATCAAATAAAAAGTTCCAATGAAACACGTCACTATCGAGACTGTCAGTATTGGACGATATGGACTCTACCGACTTGATGATAAATTAAAAGCCATCACATTTATTTTTCGAATGAACAATTAAATAAAATTTCAATCGACGGAACATAACTTTACAACATAATTATAATTTAGCTGCTTGTTACGGTAGAAATAATTCCAAACGAGGAGAAGCGTGTATTTTAGTGAAGAAAGAGCATAAGTGGAGAGAAATAAATGTTAGAAAATATTGTGTTCCTAGTACATTCGAGTGTTGTGCGGTTGAGTTAATTGATTATAAACTTAATATTCTTTGTGTATATAGGGTGCCAGATTATAAAAATATATATGATTTTTTCCAAAAGTTGGAACAAGTCTTAAACGGTATATGGAAATGTAGTCAAAAACAATTAATAATTGCTGGTGACTTTAATATTGATAATCTGAAAAATACTAAGGAAAAAAATGAATTTGAATGTATATTAAATAGTTATGATTTAAAATTAGCATTGAAACAAGTCACTAGACCAGTAAGCCAGACATGTATTGATAATTTTGCTCATAATTTCAAAAAGAATTGTATAACGGAAGTGTTAGATTTCGGTCTGTCAGATCACACAGCTCAGCTTATTAAATTGCCTATTATAAAAACTGTAAGATTTAAGTTTTGGCGTAGAACAGTGCGAGATTACAGTGTCGAAAATATTAATAAATTTATAGACTGTATAAAACGCTTAAGTTTTTCGGAAATATATAATACGGTGGACCCCAATATTGCGTATCACAGTTTTGCAGAAGTTTTTATATTATTTTATGATTTATGTTTTCCTAAAAAACGGATTATAGTCAATGTCTATAGAAAACAATCTTGGATTTCCAAAGGATTAAGAAATTGTAGTAAAAAGAAAAGAAGTCTTTTGTGGAAGTTTAGAACAAAGCCTACTCTTAATAATAAAATAAATTACAAAAGATACACGAAACAGTTTAAAAAAATTATTAAATTGACAAAATTAAGTCAAAATAATTATAAGATAATGACGTCTGAGAACAAATCAAAAACCACATGGCAAATTATAAATCAAGCTAGACTAAACATACCAAAAGAAACAATAAGTCGAATTAAAGTTGATAATCACTATATTACAAATCCAGAGGAAATAGCTAATTCATTTAATAATTATTTCATTGACAAAATCAAACCAGAAAAAAGAAGTCGAGCCAATACCATATCTGCTATTACCCATAGACAACATTCAATGTTTATGGCACCATGCTCACCAGAGGAAGTTTATAAAATTATAAAAGAACTTAAAAATACGGATAGTGTTGGGTATGATGGTGTTTCAACCAAAATACTCAAAGCTGTAAATGAACATATATGTCATCATGTTAGTCACTTAATAAACCTTAGTATAGAAGCTGGTGTTTTCCCTCAAGACTTAAAAACTACCATAATTAAACCTTTATTAAAAAAAAATAACAAAGAACTAATGCAATATTATCGACCTATAGCTTTAAATTCTATATTTTCAAAGGTTTATGAAAAACATTTTTCCAACCAATTAAACGTCTATTTTGAAGATAAAAAAATTTTGTGTAATGAACAAAAGGGGTTTCGTCGTAATAAAAATATAAATATGGCCATCTATGATTTTTTGAAAATTGTATTAACTGAAGTTAACATCAGAAAACCCATATGCTCTATATATTGTGATATGACACAAGCTTTTGACTATGTTCAACATGACATACTATTACACAAGTTAGAAGCGTACGGAATTAGGGGTAATGTGTTAAATTTAATAAAATCATATTTATCTAATCGTAAACAGTTAACAGAAATTTCAAAATTCAATCCTAAAACACAATCGGAACAACATTACTTATCAACTGAACGTTCTGTATTATATGGTGTACCACAAGGTAGTGTGCTTGGGCCCCTTCTTTTCATAATATATATTAACGATCTTCCAAACACTACCAAACATAATATGACTTTATTTGCGGACGATAGCACGGTAACAATAAAATGTAATGATGTAAATATTTATCAATTAGATATTAATGCAACTTTAACATCCATAATTGAATGGCTTGATAATAATAATTTAAAGATAAATCTTGACAAAACCAATATAATGCATTTTAGTCAAAGACCGCTTGATACGGAAAATTATAAAATAGAATATCAAGGCCATGTGTTGAAAGAAGTTGATTCAACAAAATTTCTAGGGCTAACTATAGATTCTAAATTAAACTGGAAACCCCATATAGATGGTCTTAGTAAAAGACTTAGTAGTTCGGCGTTTGTACTATTTAAACTCTCAAATGAATTAAACATAAAAGCGCTTCTTACAGCTTATCATGGTTTAGTGGAATCAATACTTAGATATGGAATAATTTTTTGGGGCAATTCGACGGATAAGGATATAGCTTTTAAAATGCAAAAACGCTGTATTCGCGCAATGTTTAGACTCCAAAGCACTGATAGTTGTCAGCCGTTTTTTAAAGAACACAAAATTCTTACACTTCCGTCACTTTACATACTTGAGGTAGCAACATTTGTGAAAACCAATGCTCATTTATTCCCTCGTCTAGCTGATGTTGTATTGAGGAATCATCGAGATATCTATCGATTATGCATGCACCCATCAAAAACTGCTTTACTCGGTAATAGCATAGTATGTATGGCACCGAAAATTTACAACAAAATTCCAAATCAATATAAAAGCTTAAATTTAAATCTATTTAAAAAGCACCTCAAGTCTTTATTAACTGATAAATGTTATTATACTTTAAATGATTTCTTTAATGATAGACTCGGATAGAATTTAGGGCTAGTATAGTACATTATAGTTCATTATAGTTTGTTTTGGATTTGTAGTGGATAGCATGCTCCTCTTTATTTAATTATATTTGCATACCTGTATTCGGTAAAACGTGTAGGTCTAATTCATTTTGACCATTTGTACTCATGTTTTTGGCAAATAAATGTTTTCTTTCTTTCTTTCTTTCTTTCTTTCTTTCTTTCTTTCTTTACGCGGTACGTAATCAACAGTTTTATTCGGCAATTCCGCTGCCTTGATTTCGAGTTCCATCCTTGTCGCGGATCGCGCTCGTTCTTCATTTGAATATCTTTCCGCTTCGGCTTCTCTGTTGACGCTGATTAAATTGAACATGTCTGAAAATTTATATTGAATAACGGTTTTATCGTTTGTTTCTTTTTTATCGGAAGCGAAATGCGTGTTTGTTTTTCATTGTCGATTGTCAAACGGCTTGCGGAGAGGCAGCTAGTTAAGCGGAGGTCAGTAATTAACAGGCGAGATCAACAAGCGGCGCGATGCTAATGGGACCTTTCCACGTCAAAGGGCTAACGCTAAAAGGCGTCAGAGCTCGTCTGTCCGAATAATGGGCCAAGTTGTAGTGCCCCCCGTACTTGGCGGGCAAGCCAGTGGAGCGACCTCTGCCGACCCTCGTCAAATGCTCGATTAGCTTAACGTGTACACACTAATTATTTTTTTACGATTTACTAAGGCGCTCAGTCTTCGGGCTCCCTCTATCGACGTCATTTATATCTTTGGCATCTCGCCCACACACAACAATATACCGAAATTGAATTTCCGTACGTGGTGTGTCAATTTATTGATTGCAGAAAATACGAGAATCTTTATTTTTATTATTGTTGTTAAGGCGTATTATATCCTCCATACCTACCTTAGTTTTTTTTGCATTTGACAAGAGCCCATCGCAAAGTGAATATGACAGAGGGATATGACATTCAAATCCCGTAGTATAATGAAATGCTAATTAGTCCTTTATGAATAAGATCTAATAATTATTCCTCCTTCTCGAATCGTTTATGATTTAATAATTATTTTTTTATCGTTTGTTGATATCAATAAAGTGAAATAACTGTGTCCAATAAATAAATCAGGCAATATAAATAAGTTATTATTACCGGTATTTATTAAAAAAAAAATCATAATGAGACGCAGAAATATGACATCGTAAATAAAATGCACAGAACTACTAAAAGACGAACTGTTATGTACTTCTGTAGCTTTACGACGTTACCGTGTTGGTATTTCGTTGTAATTCTGTTTGATAAATTTGACAATAAAGTCAAACAATAAAATTTTAGACCTAATTCGTTTTTGTGAAAAGAGAATTTATCGTGGTATGCTGAGAGTCGTAAAACGGACCGTCTGTCGCGGTATTAAGTGACAAATTGTCGGACTTGGTCGCGACAACTCCCATAAAGTAAATGTAATACCGTGGCACTAAGCTGTGAAATATGTAACTTTCTCCCATGAAATTAAAATTATGAAATTTTACTGCAAATCTATTAAATATTCAACAAAAGAAGACAAAAGTTTATTTATAGATGAAATAAAAGTACTGATAGGTCTATAAAATTAATGACAAGATAGGATTAGACTAGGAAAACACTCCCAAATCAATTGACGATAAAGTATATTACTAGGCAAAATTAATCAAAACAATTTTCGCGAGTCTTTTAGTACAGGAATGATATAAAATTTTACGAAAAAATGCAATATTTTTTATGCAATATTTCTGTATAATCAGTGTGGACGCGGCGGTGGCTATAGAATCTTTAAAGTAGTATTATTTCAGAAAAACATACTGGACATACGATTATGATCAAATAAATTACTTCCATTATTTCTGTATGAAATGATCGATTCAGTTTTCACAGTAATCGAAAATTTCGTATTATAATAGTACTGTTTGAATAATTAGCCATCGAATGAACGTCGAATTCAATTGTTTTGTTTGTCAATTCAATTGTTAATTTCTCATTCATCTGGCATGTCGTCATTTGTTATTTCAGTTTGTCCATTTAAAACTTCATTAAAGCTCGATCGAGTTCATTTTATTTGATTTAGCAATTGTTAAATTATATTGTCACCAAATTGTTAGCGATTGTTTTCAGTGAGAAATAAATCCATTTTAATTCAAATATTTTGAATGAATTTACGTGTGAATGGGTATACAACATTAAACTATTTGTGTCAATTGAACACTTTTCAAACTTAATTCTGTTAGTGATGACTTGTAGCTCCGACACGTGGTCCCATTCTTTTTATGGATCTCATAAGGAACCATCGACTAACGGTCCATGGAGATGCTGTGCTTGGTGTTTCTCTTCATGCATTATAATTTCATACTATCGTGCTGTAAACGCATTGCACCGGCCCTCAATCTATTCTCTCGTATTTCCTGCTATCAAATGCATCATCAGATATTAAAATTAACATTAGCATCGTACAAACAAAAGGCCGAGCGGCTAATTCTCACACAATTTGTTTTGTTTTTTCTTTTCACATTTATCATGCCGATTAGGCGTTCCACCGTCTTTTGTTATTAGCACAATTTGCGAAATATAGGTGGGTATCTTTAATTACAGCTATTTGTGTTCACTGCCACGTAAAATTATTCAAATTACGCTTAATTTAATGTTCTTTAAGCAACGAATTGCTGCGTATTTTTCCCCGTGTCGTGTTAATGTCCAATCCCTGAATTAAATTCGACGATCGTAAATTTCCTGTACAATGCAACATAAACAAAACTTATCTTCAAAACGACGAGCTATCTTGAATTATAATTTGGTCCGATTTTACGGTGCCGTCTCGCGGCTTATCGCAGTTTTTAAATTGACACCTTACTTAACTTTTGTCTGATTAAATTTAAGGAGTTGATAGGTCTTGTGGAATTTTAAAATATTTTTCTCATCTGTTAAGTATTTCAACTAGTTCAGTTATGTCAAGATTCATCACAAATACTTTGTTGTAAGAATTTTTAACTTAGGCTTCAGACTGAAGTTATGTAGGAACAAAATAAACGATATCACTTCTATTCGACCTACATCCCTGATGATCGGTCGGCCTTCAGTTAGCGAGTTTCCAGAATATTTCGCCTTTGCAACTTCACCACGCAATTTCCAATTTTAATTCCAACGGCCATACAAAGACACCGCCATTAAATCTCTCATACGAGCGCCAACTTTGGTCATTTAACTGCTATATCGTTGATAATACCGCCGAGTTTGTGTGACGGTTAATAAAATGAAGTCGTTAGAATGTTTCCAACTTGACTGGTTATTTACTTGAGCTCAGGATTCATGAACGTAGAAATTTATAATAAACCGAAAGGTTTGTCCTTAGAAATAAGGAATTGAAAAAAATCACTTAATGTATTAGTGATAATTAGTAACTTAGTAGAAATAGACCCCTTTTTTAATGATCATCAGCTACTCAGGGACTACATTAGCTAACAAAAAATTTAAGTACAAATAATATATTTTTTACTACAAGATTTGATGGTAATATATTAGCAGGTATATCAATGTGACCGCTTAGTAAATAAAAATTGTATCCAATTCTGATTTCGCACAGGCATTAATTCCTGCAAGAACTATCAAAACAAAAACAATATTAGATCTGTATTGTCTGTCTTGTCTGATTTAACGACGGCGACCGGATTCTTCATTTTCGATCTAAGCTGTTTTCGTTCTCTGACTTTATCTTATTGCTCGAAAGTGGATGACATAAAATCGACAGCTCATCTCGCAAGCTGCACACGAATGCAATTGTTGATACACTGCACTGACAATGTTCAGACAATGCAACCTACTATTGAGTTTGAAAAGCGCATATCCAATGTAATTGAGATTCCATATACGAGTATGAGATTAGAAATTCAGGTGGATATGCTTTGCTATGTGAAAAATTTACGTTTTCTTCCGCTATCGCTCCGTTTATACTTCGGTTAACGTCTGGTTTGTTCATGATTAATTACACATTCATTAGTGTTATGGCTTCATGATTTATAAAAATCTTGCTTTGTTTATATTATCACTATTACGATTTGTACTGGTACGTAATTATTAAAATAAATCGATTAATTACCTAGATAAATAAAAATATCAATTCCCATTAAGTATGCCAAGCTATTGCGGGAGAAAAAATTAGCAATATGTACCATACTATACAAATGAACAAGATATTCAAATCTTACAAACATAACATGTTTATATAGGAATGCTAGCTGCGCTTCGATTCCGTATTTATTTACCGATTATTCCAGGTTATATTCTACCCGTGTACCAAAGTTCATAACAATCCATCTAGTAGATTTCACGTGAAAGTTAACAAACATACATACACACATACATTTTCATATACTTTCGCATTTATAATATTAATAGAATCAGCTAATATTATAAATGCGAAATTGACCTCAAGTCTTATATCTGTTTCAAATTCATCAAAAACAACCCTGCGGTTTTGATGTGAAAGAAAGACTTTCCCATTTTATAATTATAGTACGAATAGTATAGATTTGAATATACGACATCCATTAAATTGTAAGTCTGCGAGATATAACTAGAAACGCTCCGCCAACAACATAAGTGCATTGCATGCGAGATAATGACGCCAAACTTGCACGTAACTGAGTGCAACTATGTTGTGTCTTTTAAACTAAACTGCTTGTTTGATGGCAATAAATAAACCGGAATACTATGGCAGTCCACACAGAATCGATATACTTGTTGTATCGGGTGTGTTATACAGCTAACACTAGTGTCACGCCAAACTGAGACACATGCCAACGCGAATGTAAGTACATTATGCAGTTTCTATGAGAGCTTTTATTTACTGCAAGTAAAACCATTAATGTTCATCAAAACAGCAAAATTTGGCGAACTGTTTATTTATTTAAGACGATGATGATATAACTTTTAAGACCGCGATCTAGTGCAAGTAGTCGTATACTCGATAGTGAACCAAATATTCAACCAGATCAGGTTTCCTTACGATGCTTTCCTTCATCGGAAGCAGGTGGTAGTCTATGAAAACTACATGAGTCAGATACAACATCAGTCAGGTAGAATTTTAATCTGGAATCTGTCGATCTCAGGATAGGACAGGATTTATATTTTATGTTTAATAAATATTTTTAGTGCTTATACCAGACAATTAATGCAGAAATCATAAAGCCTACAGATATAAATGCCAACTTTCGGTATATTGTCTCAAAAGTCGATCGACTTTACACGACATACAAATTATATGGAATACCTATATTTACGCCAATTACAGAGTACGTGTTGATCTTGCCCCGACTTTTTAATGTGTCCAAATTGATACTTGCATGCCAAAGTAAAGTATGTAAAGGGCTTATTGCTTTTTTGAGTTAGTTGTATAGTTAAAAATTATATTCCCAAGTTGAGTTAAAATATACACGAGTAAAACAATGCAATAACGTACCTATTTACATAAGTCGCTATCGTCACGAGATATTTTATTAGGATTTTTTATCAAATAATTCTGTTACTTTCGTAACTCCATATTTTTACAAGCTTTTATTTAGTTTCACTTGTCCCGATGTTTGTCTGTAACGAGATCTTGCAAGATAAATTTACTTATTGTCGTCGCTTCAGTTTCCATGACAATGCATTATTATGATTAGCATGACAAAATCAACTCCTCAACGGTTTATTGCACAATTTTTTTTGTCACACGTTAAATGTGTAAGATCTCTCTGATGACAATAAAAGCTTGTAGCAAAATGTTAGTTTTGACTTAAACTTGTTTTGTCTCTAACGTGAGTATATCTAGTGTGCGTCTAATTTACTTACGGCTCTTATATCTTAATTGTGATTAAAGAATTAATTTAAGTTAAAATCATCAAGTTCAGAATTCTATGAAATTTCAATAGCATCTCGCTTTGGTTTGTATAATGCAGTTTAATTACTCGAAATTAACATCTAGTCCAGTGGAACGAAATAATATTCCGACTCTGCAAGTTTATTAAAATACTTCAGTACAGAAGTAAAGCTGTTTTGAAAATCTTCATAGACGATTGCATAATTTGCTGTTATTCATTATTTACGTAGGTACTATGTACGTACTTTTATATGAGCGTAGTATCAATATAAAATTACAAAAATAGTTATGCATACATCAGCAAGCCAGCCATTTCATTGATTTATAGCCTATAAATTATTTTCTTTTGTTTAATTATATAAACACATATATTACTATAGAAAAAATATTCTTCCAATTTATAGCTTGGTCTATATGCTGGTCTTTTGTCGCTTCCTGATTCTAGAATATTCTCAAATTAACCTCCATACATTCCTTGTTCTTCCTAGGCATCTCGACAATTCGTGCACCTTTCAACACGATGCAGTTTCGGACAGTGTGGAGCAGCCAGCCCGGCTAATATCGTTAAATAGTACATTGTTGCATGTGCAGTGTGCACATACCAGTGGGCTAGCTATAGACTAATTTCGTGCAGAAGGTATATATAGAAGAAGATATATTTAGAAGAAGATTTCGTACAGAAATAAACTTCAGTATATGGATATTCATCGATAGTTCATTGTGTGGTTTTATTTCTTTCTTTCCAACATGATTGTACTATATGATTGTGTTAACTGAGTACGTATTGATTATGGTAAAAAGGTATTATATGATTAGCTGTAAATATTAAAAAAATAAGAGCTTCTGTATCTCTGTAAATCTAAACATGTTAAATCTCTTACCACATATCTCTATTCTCAGGCGACGTGATCTCAAAAATACCTTCAATTTTAATACTGATTTCATTAGAGGTACTGACCTTTTCGATTAAAACTTCGAATGAACATTCTGTCTCAATTTATTCTTTGTGTCTATTTTGTTGTGTCCCAAAAGTCGACGCAGACCACATTTGGTTTAGAATTGGCATATAAATAGAAACAATGTTTCAGATTTCGGTAAATAGCCGTGGTATAGTACGGTACGGCCAAAATGTCGTACTTGTAGCAGTAACAGTATAAATATCATATTTTAGTGGAAATTTCGAGATGTACATTTATAATTTTACAATAAAGCAAATCTTTAGCCGAATTTGTTTCTAATATGCTCCATGGTTGAAGCGCGCAAGAGAATTATAATTCGCATTGACATTTCTTTAGTTTTTATCTTCTATATTCGTCGACATATTTCAAGAAATATTTCGAAAATCTTTCGACTAAAGATGGATGTAAAATCAGAGACAGGGATACATGAAAACAGAGTGGGGAGGCTTTTGCTCAGCAGTGGGACATGATATAGCTACGTAAAAAAAATATTCGCCGGATATAATATGTCCACTCTTTGCTTTTGTAATCTGCGTCCAACTTCCATAATGGAGTAAGAAATCCACTTAAAGTTATTAAAACACAATAGACCGTTAGTAGTGCGCTTCGCCCTAATTGAAAACTGCACTGTGTTCACAGACTTCCAAGAGTATAGAAGTAAAGTTAAATTTTTAGTCATTCAGATTCTCGATAAATATTTCTGTATACAACCACAGAAATGTATTGTAACAGGCTAGTTTACCTCTTTGAGACACATAATTTGTTAATTGTATGTACTAGCATTAAAACGGCACTAAATTATCTTATATTACTAAATATATTTGACCGAATAGATTTTTAATGCATGTTTATGACTTGTTAAGATAAAAGTCTGAAATTATCTCTGTACTTTGATTGTTTTATTCTAAATGGTCACAAGGGTCGGTCGCTGCACTTTGCAATATCATAAGTCGCTAGAGAATTGACTACGAAGACATTAAAAGGGTTATAGACTTTAAAAGGGTTAATAAATAAATGTAAAAATTCACAGCCAAAGGGAATTTCTCAAAAGTCAAGAGTCCTCGACAGTTGCTGAAACAGTAATTTACTGTTTGGAGAATCTATATCCGTACTTCCATACTAATATTACAAATGTCTATCTGTCTGTCTGTTTCACAGCTAAACCGCTGAGTAAACTTTAATGAAATTTGAAACAGATATAGTTAACCTGTTCAAACATATAGAAATTTATTAGGTTATTTAAAAAATATATATGTTTAATTTGATTGTTTCAGTTCGCAATGGTTACTCGTGCGTTCCGGTGGCTTTGTCCGATGGGTTAGACATCAGACTGGGGACATCGGTCACCGATATCCAATATGGCGGCCCGGGTGTCACTGTCAAAGCTGTCAACCCCCGGGCGCAGACCACGCCACAAACTTTTAAAGGTAATGTATGAAGAATTCTCTGTATGACTCAAATGTCGCTGATAGATAACGCATTAAGTCCGCCTATTGTTCTTTACAAATTGTATTCTGTGCAATATAAAATTAAAAAATATATTTTTAAGCAATGAATTTATCGAAAAGTGAATTCTACTTATATTTTATATTAATTACCTAAAATAAAAAGTCATAAGGTGATACCCAATAAGCATAAAAAAACATCTTTCCAAATTATTCTACACTAGATAAAGACATTTTAAACAGGATTTTTTAGAATTCGCTAACAAATAAAAGAAATTGGCAAAAAAGTGATGGTGGCGCTAGTGTGCAGTTATGATACCTTACAAGGATTATGTATACACACATTTTTCGCATTTTCATATTTTTATATGATGAACACGTAATAAAAAGCTTTCGTAAATTGAATTTGGTCGAAGGCTCTCCTACTTTGTTCTCGAATTTTACGTCCCAAATAGAAAAATCAAATTCATGTGGCCGTAATAATAAGGAAGTGCTGTTTGAAAAAAAAAAAAACAAAGCGAGATAATGGGTGTTATGAGAAAAATCCACAACGTCGTCTCTCGGCGTAAGAAAGAAAGCACAGATTTTTCACTTATTTTTTTCTATTCTTTCCATATTATTTTTTCGATGATATAAATAAATATAAATATATAAAATAATTTCGATAATAAATATAAATAAACAAATGTCGCAGACGACACACGACGATATAACAAAGTCGTCCTGCGCGTCTGTCTGTTTCTAAGCTTTCTTTTTAATCCATGCAACGGAATTTGATTCAGTTTTCACTATTATTTAGACAATTTATTCACGAAGGTATATAAACCTCGTACGACGTTGGGCTGAGTTGCTAGTAAAAAATAAATATGATCTTGCAACACACTCAATGATCATGTATTTTCACAGCAAGGCATTATATTTTTTTTTTCATTATGACGTATGAAATACCTCTGTGTTCTCGCTATTTGGTGTCCCAATGTCGTCGTCGCGTCTTGTCATTTCTTTGTCGCGAAATGATTTGCAATTCTAACGCGTTAATTTCGCTTTGATGAGGCCGCCGAAAAATACGCCCCGCAAGATTTACACAGAAGGTTTCAATTTAAATATGAAGAAAAAATATAACGAACACTGATCCAATCATGGAAGTGTCGAGGTTTCGCCGGACTTGAAATTAAAAATAGAATATTCTATATTTTACATTTACTTTTTCGGTCTTAATTTATTCACTCTCTTTCGAAATTACAATGAACATTTTTAAACGTAATGAAGACGTAAATACTAAGTTTAACCTGTAATAACAAATTTATGAGTGCTGCAAAGTTGGCCTTCTCAATTTACAAATAAAGTGGCGCTACCAATTTTAATAGGTGATACTTATGTTTTATTAGTTTGTACTGTAAATAGTAGTAATATAAATATATTCAAATTCTTTAATTACTATAGGATTATATACATCGCAGCGTTTAACCAAAAACTACAATCAAATAAATGTGCTTCTTATAAGTATGTATATACTAAACACCCGTCCCGGCTTCGCTCGAATAATTAGAAATCCGTAATAAATTATACACGTTTACGTTTATTCAGGAATCACAGAATCTATTGATAAGAACGTATAAAAACCCTTAAATAAATAAATATATTAGAACAAATCACACAGATTGAGCTAGCCCCAAAGTAAGTTCTAGACTTGTGTTAAGGGATACTAACTCAACGATACTATATTTTATAACATATACATATATAGATAAACATTCAAGACCCAGGCTAATCAGAAAAAGATCATTTTCCATCATGACCCGATCGGGAGCGAACCCGGGACCCCTCGGTTCAGAGGCAAGCACTTTACCACTGCGCCACCGAGGTCGTCAACAGTACTTAGGTAGTTTTTGAGTTTGTATAGTTAATATAAACAGACAGACGCGACATTCGACCGTGTTAACTTTTTTACATAGCTGGATTTATACTATAAGTACAGTTGTAAGTAATATAAATAAGCAATCTTGACCTATATTTGTGTACATTTATTCCTGTTGACCCGGGTTTGGCCGGGCCGTTCAAACCGGACGATACTACCCGAGGCCCTTCCGGGTCATTTACATACAGACGGATTCCCAATCGGCTGATGTTTGTAGGCGGGCGGAGGGAACTACGTTTATCCGTTTGAAACGACTGTTATTTGGTACCGCACCTAGATTGTTAGAGATTGCGCTTTGAAGATAGCTGTAGCCAATATTGCTCAGTGATTTTCCACAATAAATATATATTTATATCGTTTATACGCATAATAGCTTGATAATTTTGGGTATTGCCATCAGGAAATTTATTTTGATTCCCTCGGCTATCAGTGGATACAGTATTGCAATAATGCACAATATTACTTTTTATAAAATCGGTGACCTAAAATCAATGCATCCATCACATAAAATCCATCCATCAAAATTTTCACCCTAATCTGTTATTATGCACCCTTTTTGTTCCTAAAACTCAGTACTCTGTCTGTTTGGATGCAATTTCAGAGTAAGAAAAATTTGTTAAAAATATATGAGTAATAGTTTTGTAAATAGGTATGTGAGTGTATTTTAACAAGACCGAACTTACTTGTGTTAAGACCTAAAATACTAAAAGCATTTAATTTCATTTGATAAAATCATCATCAAATATAAAGCCAAGTCTAATCGCATATACTATTATCTCTATTGCCTTTTCTGTCAAGATATTATACTCGTAAAATATTGATATTGTGTACATACTGTTCATGGAAACCTTGATGGTTCGATAAAGGAAGCAAGTAATAAAATTCGTAGGTGAGTGTCTAGAGAGAAAAGCATCAGCGTGGATAGGTGTAAACAAGTTGATTAATTTTCTAAATCTTCTTAAAAATAACTTAACTTTTAGGGTTCCGTTCCCGAAGGGTAAAACGCACTATTACTCCGCTGTCGGTTTCTCTATCTGGTCTGTCTGCACCAGGCTGTGTCTCAAGCACCGTGATAGTTGTAATTATCTCAAATTATGTATCTGTTGCCGCTATAAAAACAAATACTAAAAAGTAATAAAATAAATAACTATTAAAGAATTTTTATTTAAATTATTTTCTCGCTACAGATTCAAAAACATCGCCCTTGATAACGATACGGAGCGAGCACCAAACATATCTTTGTTACTTTAGATTTGATTCAAACATACGAATATAAGTAACGTTTCTTGAGTCAAATCTAGCTTTTGAAACTCTTGTTATCGGAACTGAAATTTTATATTTACGTCTTGGTTCCGTTGCGATAAGAATATATTTTTATAGTAAGCGTGACCTGATTTAGAAACTAGCATTGGTTTCCGATAAAAGAGCACCCCAACGGACAAAATACGCTGATACGTATTGTCACCTGACTTTTATATTAATTAAGTCTAATTTATTGTGCATATTTATTTTATGAAAATCAAGTGAAAATCAGGCACTCTATGTTATTTACCTGAAAGAAAATCTAACGCTTTCACAAAATTTATGGAATAGATAAGGCACCATTAGGATATAGGAATCGAACCGCAACCTTCTTTGTGCTTGGTTGAATGGACATATTCAACCAATACACCTAATGGGGTATCAAATCTGGATTTAGTAGGGAAACGAGAGAAGGTAATCAGTGTAAAAGCTGAAATCTGACCCAACACTTCAGGGCCGGATTGTATTGTAAGTAAAACCTTATATCATCTAAAGGCCACTAAGTGTTGTGTGCCCAGCTTGGTACAATATAATTAAAGATTCATAATTCTTACATATTATAGAAAGCAGAATAAAAGCGTAAAGAGGAAAAAATCTAAATGAAATCATTTATTCAGAAATTAGGCCTTCAGAGGCACTAAATAATATTTACCAAAGCTACAAACTACTGCCATTTCGGAACAACCACTGCCCAGAAGAAATGCCGAAAGAAGGTCATTTAAATAGTGTCGGTCTTTGTCATGACCAGAAGGGCTTATCATTTTTTAAATATAAATATATATTTTCTTCACAGTAATAGATCAATGTTAATACACAATAAAGTACAGGGCTTATAATATAAGCCCTTCTTGGCTTTTTATACCTCTTCTTTCGGTATACCTTTTTACCATGTACAACGTGTATTCATACTTTTGCCATTGTTATATTACTTTATTGTGTACTTACATTGTTATATTACTGTGAAGAAAACATATATAAATTATATGATTTCATAACAGTCCGTCCAATAAATTTTGCGTGAAAGATTTACAAACATAGACACAAACATCCTCACAAACTTTCGCATTTATAAAATTAGTACGATGGGAATTATTTTTGTAGTACAATCACAACAACGAATGCGTCCCATATGACAGCAGTGAGCTAGTAAGAAGCATACAATGTTCCGCTTGAGTACAACTCCGTTTACCTTACTTATTTTAATAAATGTGTTATTTCTTATAGGATACAAAATATTTATCTATTATTAGTTTATCTAAAACCTTTACTTAATCCGGCCCTGAAACAAAGTATGGGTGTACTATTTACATGTTAAGCAGACCCTCTGTGTGATTGCGCGCCATTTTTACATTATTTATATTCGATAATATATGTGTTTCAATATTTATGAATTGATTCCCGTCAGTGCATTACACATTCATACATCCAGCTGATATTTTACCAGATATTTATTACCATTTTACGATAAGTATTTCATAATATGGGTACGGTCAGCATTGACCGGAGGTTGAAGTTTGTTGATGATATTTTTAATTTAAAAGCAAAAATTGTAGTTCTAAATAAAATTTCATAAAAATCGGACCAATTACAAACATGCATTCATACTTTTGCCATTGTTATATTAGTAGGATTCTTATTTGTTGTAATTTTGACATGACTGTGTATATGTCTGTGGTACCGAAAACGGATGAAGCGACTTTGTTCTAGTTTTTTTTATTTCAATTTTTAATCAAGTTCTATTTTTAATTTAATATTTCCATGTGAATTGTTCCAGGGGACGTAGTTCTCTGCACCCTACCACTGGGTGTGTTGAAAATAGCAGTGGCGAACAACGGCCAGAGTCAACAGAACTTTGTGAAGTTCGACCCGCCGCTGCCTGATTGGAAGGTTTGTTTTTGTTATTCAAACTACAGCCACTAAGAAGTTCCGGATCCCGGATCCCAACTTCCGGATAGACTTCTGCGATGGCTTGCGATCCGAGGTGGGTTTCCGACCGGGCGTAATTTAAACCAGCGCAAACCCTACTCGCTCGATTGATTCATGCGAAAATTATAGAAATATTTACAATGTTCCAACATTGTAATTTCTAAAGGATTTTGCTCTTGTATTTATTTCGAGATAATATGATTTCTGTTTATATTTTACTATATGACCAACATACATTTAGTTACTACAGAAACGTAATTAGTTAAAAGTAAATTTGTGTGTTGTGTCAAGTTTTACATAAGCATATAAAAAAGCGCATTAGGAATTATTGATGAAATTTTGCTTTTAATTATTTAAAGACAATATTGATATCGCCGAGGACGATTTTAAAGGATCTTAAATGTAATAAACTATTTTAGGTGGCGGCAATCAAACGCCTTGGATATGGCAACTTGAACAAGGTGGTGTTATGTTTCGAGCGCACCTTCTGGGACCCCAGCGCCAATCTCTTCGGCCATGTTGGTACCACCACGGCTAGTAGAGGTATTTGGTTTTTAATATTTCAAAAAGTGCCAATGGTCGAATTGACAAAAAAGCAAAAAAGGATCGTGGAGTTGATATTCGCAAGATTTGAAGCATATATATATATACAACCACAAACGCTCCACATGTAATTAAACAAAACAATATTTTTCACATATGGTGTTATAAATAAGAGGAATGCGCTTAAAATCTCAATCAATTAACACAACACTGTAAAATATTCTTCCTTGCCTACTGTGCCTACTGTGTTTATACCCAGTACTTTCCTAATTAATTCACAAAAGACGGGCGCAAACCCAACTTTTAGATGAATTTGCGCCGGACTGGTTGTGAATAAATTACTGGACTGGACCTAAGGCAATACAATATTACAATGTATATAATAAAAATTACAAAGTATTAAAAGTACAGTTAGCAGCAAGCTAAGTAGAAACCCATGTTAGCAATTCATATAATTTCTAGCGACGCGACGAGGTTGCGTGACGCTACATGAATTTCCCCGTAAGCCGAAGGCTTTAGTTACGCCAATCCGACCTCCTCAATCGATAGTAACTACCATTTAATCACCACTACCACAAATTAACCAAGTGCTTAAACTGCACACTAGTTTGTGGGAATTGATGAGACACTAGCTCTTCTGGCATGATAGGAATCAACATCGTTTAAATGAGTTTCTCAGCAGTGGTCATTCCGAAATGCCAGTAGTTTTAGTTTTTTGAAATATTACTATATAATATAAAATTTTACGAAAAAGTTCCTATGAAAGTCTAAGTTCAATTAATGGATGACACTCAATTTTATAGACACATAAATACAAATGGCCGAAATAACAGGTATGGCCGCGTTACATAGGCACTCACTTTAATAAGCCCTCGGCCAGGACAAGACGTAATTTAGGATTTTTTAATGGGAAACGGTGTAATTGTAACGGTGGCTAATAGCGTATGTTCAAATGAAAGTGTCAGTATTTTCGTCCGCTTACTTTATCAAATGCTGGTTATAAGTTTCACATTACATATATGCAAATACTTACCTACTTTACCATTTTCGAGAAATTTCCAAGAAATCCATAGCATCGTCTAAGAAGTTTTTATATTCTTTACACGGCCTATTACGTCCGCTGCAGGATAAGTCTAATCTGATGTACGCAGCTATTTTAGTTTTTGTTTTACGCCTACTAATCGAACCCGCAAGCTTTCCGATGGCATCACTCCAGCGAACTAGCAACTTTCCTCGGTGTCTGTGTCCCATATTTGATCTTGCACTTAGCAGTTTTTTGTGCCATCATCCATCCTCCTTTGAAATCAAAACCACAGGTAGTGAAGAATTTATATTGAATTTTACTTGAATGAATTGACTGTAATATCTATATAAAATCCCTTATCTGTAAGAACTATCACGAAGTAGTTAAAAATTCAAACGTGTACATGTTCTCGTTTGTTTTAACTACTTCAGTACCCACAGTTACTGTTAGCAATTACTGTGCGTGTATTTTTATGTTCGTCGTAAATTGTTTTTTGTGTAAACAGACTAAACCATAAAAATAGTAGCCGCAATAACAAATTAATTCTGAATAATTTAACGCTACTAAGAATCATCTAAATAAGAAAGACTTGAGATAACAACATAGTTTTACATGTTTTAAGGCTGGCATTTTCTAATAGACAAATATGGAAATTTATTTATAATAAATTTATTATAAGAAATCAGGTTTTCATGATTTTGAATTAACTAATGCTTTTTGACTCTGCGGCTTTTTGATTAATATATTCTAAATCTCAGCCAAAATAACCAATTATCGCTTAATTTTTTCAACAAAAATAATCGACATTTACATAGAAATAATAATTAGCTCGCCCTAGTGCCCCATATGCTGTGGCAAATGTATATTATTTATTAATAATATATTTCACGGGGATAAGGAGACTCAATATACAATGAATAAAATGTACATATAGAAACGGTCTTAGTATATTTCATATTCTACATTAAACTGCAACGCTTGTAGTTTTTTAATCGTGGCAAATACAACGTTTGGGTTCCCTTCGTGCTCAGTACTATCAGATGTGCTGCTATCTCCCGATGTCGCTTCAAGAATTATGTGAGAACGCTCAGAGCCTTCCTATCTGGCCATCAATGGGTTTATTTCCATAATTTATTGACGTCTTTACGCCACGAACCGTAGACGTAGATTAAAATAGATACAATTACGCTATGGGAAGTAAGTGGACTTTCTCTTACATAGGTGTGGTGAAGAAATTTAGGTATTGATCATACGATTCTAACTAACCTTTTAAGTACAGAATTTATTCATCTTATTATTTAAATACAGACAAAAAATTATGTGTGGCATAACAATAAAATAAAACCTTTCTCGTGTCGCCAAAATACTTTTTCTTCTTTGATAACGAGTCTTTTAATTTTTCAATTATGCTTAATTTGTGTAGCAGTAACTATATGATGATCGGTTCTTGATATGGTTATGCATTGGACGATCATTGTTTTTATTTGGTTGATTATATTTTTATAGAATCAGTAAAACAGATACTTTACTAGTAACGTTTAATTTATTTTGATTATTCTAAGGTAGAAATGTCTATTGAAATGTTTGATCTGTGGAGGAAGCAATTCCGACTTTATTACTTGTTTGATTATGATAGACGATTCCAAAGTTCCAGTAATAACTTTGGGTTATAACTATTATAATTCTATGTGACCTCGATAATATTTCTGAGTCAAATCGAATCATTACCATGTTAGCTAAACCCAAACTCACTTAATCTATGACCTAAAATATAGTCACGCAAATTAGTGGTGTAATAATATTGGAGCATGAACTGGCAATTATTCCATAAATTTTACAAGAGCGACGGTGGTCAAATGTCAGAGCAAAATTGTATTTTGTTACAACGAAAATTAACAGACCGCGTGACATCACAATGTTGCAACTTGACTTTGCACGAATACAGACCAAATTAATTCACAACGATTTAATTTCGGAAGTAAAATTATTATTAGTTCGCGAAATAATCTACCCTTTATTAATCTATGTTGTACACTATAATTGATGCTCGGTTCAACATTATTTTTCCTCTATTAAAAGATCTGTTATACAGGTATTTGTTTTCTTTATAGGAGAGCTGTTTCTATTCTGGAACTTGTACAGCGCGCCGGTACTCCTGGCTCTGGTCGCTGGTGAAGCCGCGGCGGTGATGGAGAATGTGACTGATGACGTCATCGTGGGAAGGTGCATTGCTGTGCTGAAGAGCATATTCGGACATGCAGCCGTCCCGCAGCCTAAGGAATGCGTGGTAACCAGGTAAAGTAACTGTAATGAAGTCGACAGAAAGGACAAAATGTTTTGTGATCAACACTAGTGACCCGCCCCGGCATCGCACTCTCTCTATTAAAATAACTCGCATTAATGTAGTGGTATCAAAAATCTAAGCGTACATAATTGATTTGCTTGTATACTCGCGGTTATGATCAAAAACGATTTTATTTAGTTCATTTCAGTCGTATGATTATGAATCCTCCTTTGATCATTTGACATTTTCTTAAAAAATAACATTTTAGTTCTATATATAATCAGCATAGAAAGAAATACAATTTCAAATTATGTTTATACACAGTTCAGAAAAAAATATCATATGCGTCTTTTTAACTATCGGAAGCAATTAATGAATATCTTTCCTTTTCTTCCTATATTCACCTAGACATCTTGTCACCTGTTCATCTTCTGCTCTCGTCACCTGTTCCGTCATACTAATCGTATTTAGAATGTCTACGCTAGATAAAGCCCTACTTTAAACTTATTTCGCACTCCGAATTCGGAGCGTTATTTTCTGTTATCCTCAGTTTCAAGTCATCTTCTCGTGACCCAATGACACTCTCTGTTTTCCTTTCTGGGGTACCACTAGGTTACAGCTTTGCTCCACTTTCTGTCGCACCTTCTAGCCAGATGCCTTATCAAGGACGACTACTATATCTATGACTTATATTCCCTGTGCCTGGTGCCTGTATAAATTCCCAGATGGCGTGCGGACCCGTTCGCCCGTGGCTCGTACAGTTTCGTGGCTGTGGGCTCGTCGGGCACGGACTACGATCTCCTGGCAGCCCCTGTGCCTGGCTCCCCAGGAGACAATAGGCTTTTCTTTGCAGGTACACTGATTTATTCTTTTACATTGGTCCAGATACAATACTACGCCTTTATCCCCTACGGGATAGGTAAGAACGGTGAAACTAGTTGAGCCTATTGGTGGAATAGAAATTAAATAGTGACAGTTAGGTAGTCACCATCACCTGTGATACATATTATATCCTTTTTGTAGCCCTTTTCATGGTTAACTTTTACAAGGTGCGCGGGAAAAATAGCAGCTGGCATATTCTTTGTTTATTTGTAATAACTTTATTGCATGAAATTAAGTACATAAAGTAAAATTAATACAAGAAAGACATGTGTAACTGCGGACTTATCCCATGCGATAGATTGAGAGTACATTGAGAGGACACACAGCAGCAGACAAGTTAGAAGTAATAACATACAAAATAAGTCGCTATTCTCCGTCCAGGTGAACATACAATGCGCAACTACCCCGCGACAGTTCACGGAGCGTTCCTCTCCGGGCTCCGCGAGGCGGGTCGTCTCGCTGACCTGCTTCTTCCTCAGCCGCCCATCACCAATGCCAGTGTGGCCGCAGTCACCGCCGCCGCCGCTGCAGCCGCCGCAGCTGCCGCCAACCACTCCTGAAATAAGAAGAAATAGTAAAAAGTCGCGTGGTCCGTTTTCGAGGCAATTGCATGACGACTTTTTACTTGAACATGATTGAAGATTGGGAAGCTTGAAATTTAGACTAGTAAATATATTATAGACTGAGATATTGTACTTTCAAATGTCCTTGCCAACTAGTTACCTTGTCGTCATCATATTAAGCATACGACTGAAACTTTGTAATCATGATTTCTAGAGACATCGATTGAATAAAAAAAGAACAATTTTCGACTGGTTGAAAGTTTAGACTGAGTTATTGCACGAAAGCGAAACTATAACCAAAACTGGATTTTGAAGGCCGAAACCGAAGCTGAATATTAATCGGTCGGACACTACATATCAACCACAACTCTAGTGTAATTGCTGCCATGTCGATGTCACTATTACTACCGCCAGTATTGAAATATGAAAAAAAATGTGATTATTGACACAGAAAATTATCTAATGCAAATGCCAGATACTGCCGAAGTGACTGAAGTAAGTTATTTAAATTTAGAGACGCTAAATGAAATATATGATGACCTAGGATATATATATATATATATGTATTCGATGTCTGGTAGTTGTAAATTGAAGTAGTTTATAGCCTGGCATAAGTAGTATTTTTGTACGCACTAAAGTAGCTAAGTGACAAAAGATAAATTTGTATTATAAATCGTGGCATATGTAGACCGATTAAGTTGACAGCGTGGAATTAGTATACGAAATACACACTAAGCCCATGGATAACAGTGACGATGTCCAATGATTTAAATGGGACAAATAATAGGTAATATTTTAAGTGCATTGAAAATAATTATCTCAGCGATGTATTTTAAAGGACAAAGAACCTTGAAATATATAAATTAATTACATTCTTTAAATGTTGAGATCAAATATGTCTCAAATTTTTCGACTACGTGTGTTTGGTTTGGATATTTTTAGATATTTATAATGATAAATTTCCATAAACATGAATTTCTAAAAATATTGAATACAACGTAGACATCAAAGAGGAATTTTAATGTTTGACGATTTGTTTATTTATATATTTACCTTGTAACATTTTATTGGCTTTGGTAATGACTCAAGATTCTGAAATGTTCGACATTTAGTTTTAGTTTCGTATTAGCTCATGTAGGTAAGTGTTTTTGGTCTAGAACTCATTTCGACAAATCTAGACAATATGAACACAATACTTAGAGAATTTTTAACTATATGATGTGACCACAAAAGTGAGACTTGTTACGAAAGTAATTTAAGAATAGTTGTAATGCATGCTACTTTGTGATAAATAAAATGTTTCAAAATATTTCTGCCTGTCATTTTTATTTTACATTACTGGTTTTATCTCAGCTTATAGGTAAATGAAAGTCAGAAAAATCGATCAATTATTTGATTTACAAAATCACTACATAGTATAAAACAAAGTTACTTGCCGACTCTGTCTGTTCTAAGCTTTCTTATTTTAAACCAAGAAACGGATTTAGATACACTTTTCACTGTCATTTAGAAAATTTATTCCCTAAGATTTATAGACCTTGTACAAATCGACCGGGTCGCTAGTGAAAAATATATTATTTTTCTTAAAACAGCCACCTGGAATCATTTGTAAACAAATAAAACTCTTATCACATTCATCATCAGGAATGTTCGAAAAAAAAAGTGTGTGATAGTGCTCACCACATGTCGACAAACAGGAGCAATTAATTGGTCGCGAGTGTCCACATTTATTAACGCACCTGCTCGAATAGAGGTGTTTAGAGAAATAATTGGGGTGTGTTGAGATGCCTTAGAGCATAGATTTAGAAAAGGCCTGCGCGGCGGCGCGCATGGAGATTCTTAGAGATCCTACGATTGGAAAGTAGGGCCAATTTGATAGATCACGTCTGACATTTATCGATCCATATATTCTGTCTAAAATTTTTTTTTTTTGTTATTCTTTTATTAATAAAAAAGATAAAGCGTACTTTAAGCTAAAGTTGTTTTGTCTCGTTTTGTAAAGGCAAATTTTTGTGAAGTTAAGTCAGTAGACTTAAGGTTATGTAGTTCCAATTTCGGAACAACAATAATAAGTAATATTGCGTGTCTGTTTCAAGGTTACATTCATATATCATTAGAATTTTGACTGAAAATTCTTCAGACGGTAGTTCAGGTTTTCCTCTGGAGTACCTACTAATTCCATGGGTTTTTCGATTTATCTGATTATGATATCAAGAATTATCGATCGTTTATTAGTAAACTTGTAGTTAATGGAGTTACAGTTACCGTGAACCCTATTACACCCGAATAAGTAGATACTTAATTTGAATAATTAAGAAAACTTTTTTCGGCAACTGTCACAATATGTCGCGATAATAATTTCCCATGAAATAAAGAAGGAACAAAGGCATTCGCAACCACACAAAACGCACAGTAGCTGGGATATTCTCGTTAACAGTAAAAATCTGTGTAAACAATAAAAAAAATGCATAATAAGTAGGGAGAAGGGTCGAGCAAAGTGGGAAGTGAGAAGTTGAAATGAATCGTCCATTCCCACTGTCTCCCAGACTGTAACTCCGTTGGGGTAAATATAGAAAAAATACCATTGTTCTGACTATACCTCTATGATAATGTGAAAGAGTTATACTTGTGAGCATTGCGTATTTTGTATGAGTGCTTTTATTTACCGTAATGAGAAACCAGTAATAAATGCCGAATTCGCAAAGTTCTGTGAACTCTTTCGCAGTAATGTCTTAGTAAGAACATTGCATTGTGGGTGATGTACATGCGGCATTATAGTTTTCCCGTTGTCTATTAATGGCATAGATCAACAAAAACGAAAAAAAATCAGTAGGGACTACATTGTATGAACGATACGCCATGGAATTAGTAGGAACGGAATACGCTTTTCGATTTTCATTTTATAAATGCTATAACTAAATCAATTACTTGTCAGAAAATATCTAGTTAGCTTTAGCACCTAGCACTTACATATAGCGCCTAAGAGAGCCGTAGCGTATTGCTATTATTTTCCAGAACTCCGTTGAAGGGCACAAAGCCTGGAGACAACAGGAATAGCCGAAATTAATTGCGGACGATCCGTATATTAATTCCTCGTTTGTCGGACTGGCTACGCGGCCATTTTTCTAAAGGCAACACCGTAGGGTTAATTGTTACGTCGCACAGATAAATGAATGGAGTATTTTTGTATAAAATATATATATTTTTTTATTTGAGCTTGTTAAATACATTGAAATGAGGTCAGCTCAATTCAATGTATTATTATTACGCCGTAACTGCCACATTCACAGATATAAAAGTATTCCTTTTATATGAGAAAAAAGTAAAATTAATTTTATCATAAATCATATCTGAAACTTAAAGCTTTAATATTAGACAGAATTTTGTTACAAGTAATTTATAATTTTATTCAAAAATATTGTTTGCGTCGGATTTCGGAGCAATTTTTGATATTCAATTATTTTTTTATCAATAATGTGTATCTCAGGAATGCGTTTGCCCAGCAGTGGGACTACAATAGCTAGAAAAAAGAAATTGTGTCATAAAAAGACAGCTCCACCTTGTCCTTGTTCATGGCCCGACGGCCGGCTAACAATGTGAAAAAATGCTAAGTATAAAAATACTTCATTAAACTAAGTTTTATCTACCGTGTTAATCAATGGGCGTGGGCTAGTAAAATCTGATCGCTTTTTATTATAAAGCATTTTAACATTCCCCATGATTCAGAAAAACAGTCCTTATCACAGGGTGTTGGAGTATAAAATATATGTTGGCCGTATATAAAGTTGCTATGTTTTGAACAGAAAGGATATCGTCTAAGCAAACTGGAGACTTATAATAACGACCGTGGATTTATTGGTACATTCTAACACAATTAATTTGGTATTAAGACGTCGGGATATTGAGCGGTTCTTCTTTTGTAACAATTTTTCACCGTCCACCATTTTTATCAAAACAGGAAACAATGCACACCTTGTTAATCTAAATTAAAAATATTTTATTGTTGAATTATGATAGGCGTTAATTATTTTTTGGGATTTTGAAATGTTGAAATAAACTTATGTGATGTTAATGATAGTAAGTAAAATCATTAGGGTGACCAAACCTTAATTTTAATTCTGTAATTATGAGACATCTTTAATCATCTATAGGTAATATAACATTTATAATGTACACAATATTAATTTAGAATAAAATTCTTTTGTTCTAAAAAATATTATGTGCTTTTACTAACTTTCAAATAATACAATCACATTATTATCCTAGTAGCTCTCCATAACGATTGTGATAAATTTTCTTCGAGTGTTAGCATTGGTTCAATTTTTATTTACAAATAAAAACTAATAATTTTACATTTCTAAATACGTAAGTAAAGACGAGATGCATACTTTTTACAATAACATAGGAATCTACAACTAATTGTAATATTTAAACAGTTTAGTCAACAGTAATTTTAAAAAATATAACTACAAGAGTGCTTTATAATATTTTAGGTTCAATTTTGTTAGACACACATTAAACGTTAAACAAGATGGTAACCCTAACATCATAAATAAATGATATAATTTTACAATAGTTTTTGTGAATAGTACCGCGAGATACGATCTCGGCATTTCACATGGAACATATTCAATTTACCGACAGCCCAGTTGTTGAAAAATAATTAAAAATGCAATTAAAAACTGCTATAAATCCGTCAGCGGCCCCGCCTAGCGCATAAACAAAGTTAAATTAAAAAAGAATTAATATAAATAACGTTATTTCTGTACTTACGTAGACGACTGGTTACTTATTACTATGTTTTAGTTTTAGAATAAGTTTTACGAAAAAAAAACATTTATAGGTTTCGAATCTCAAGGGAAAACGGGATCCACTTGGCCGACTCGCACTTGACCGATTAGATTGAAAGTCACACTATCTTGTTGCATTCACGTGACACAAAATCATGATCCGTGCAATAGTGAGGAGTTCCCTCGTTGGGAGCCAATCCTGGTTACATAGTTAATGCTTTTCAAAATACTACATTGCCATGGGAAAAATTTCAACTCTATGGGACAAGCGGAAGTAAGTTTTGATTACAAAGAAAGGGACAGGTGAAATTAAAGAATTGTATTCTGAATAGAAAAAGAAAAATATTTATTTTATTTATTTTATTTTATTTTATTTTATTTATTTTATTTATTTATTCATTCATAAGCTTAAATCTATCTTTACAGTTTTCACCAATGCAATAGACAATATGTTTATCTATATATATATATATTTGTTATAAAATATAGTATCGTAGAGTTAGTATGCAATAACATAAGTCTCGAACTTACTTTGGGGCTAGCTCAATCTGTGTGACTTGTCCTAATTTCTTTATTTGACATTTTATTTGGATATAAAAAAATTATGTCCAAATTCTGAAAATTATGGTTTAAGTATTATTATTTTTATTTATATTGCTCGTGCCATCTGAACAGATATCAATGAACATTTCAGTCACAATTGCACCATGCTTACGCTAGCATTCAAAAAGTATGCGCGTACGCTTTAACGAATGCAGCGCCATCTAGTAGAGACTTTTCAAACTATTAATGCGGACTCTTTTTACTTAGTTCCTACTTAATACCGAAGAGAGCGCTTTTTGACGTACCACATAGTATAGGCACTATCGGCCATGATCGTGGAAAAATAAAAAAAATGTAGTGTTCTTGGAAAATAAAAGTAAAAAAATAAAGTAATTGGTAGTTTTTCCGATTTATTCCACTATCACCCTTATCACCCAGAATCGAATTTTTTAAACTCCTTTGTTCGCCTCTGAATCAATATTGTTTATTCGTAACGTAACAACAGACATAAGTACAAAAAATGTTTTCCTCTATAACAATTTTAGTATAATTTAGTAAATGTAGGTCTTTTGTATACCTAATTAATATAATTAGTATTTCTGTTGTATTCAAGTAATCTTTTTATTTAGCCCTGAAAAATTACAGTTTGTACAATTACAATGACGCTTATTTTTTCTAATACATTATAACTGCTAAATTTCGAAGTAGATGGATTTTTGTTTTGAATAATGACCATATTTTTAAAATGCGTTTATGATGTAATACGAGGGTGTTCACAATAAAACTACTAGTCGGCACGCCTTGGGTAAGTGTAAGTTCAATGAGTGTTCCAATTTTTGTCTTGGGCCATTTGTTGCCAACCAGTCTGATTTTTTTTTCGGTCGATCCGCCATCGTCATCATATAATTTAGAAATAATATTAATAAATACTAATTTTAATTACACAGCCAACAGATATGGTAATATCTGTTACTGTTAGTTACCGAGTTTCGGCGAACTGTTTCGCGAAACAGTTCGCCGAAACTTAGCGGATTTAGCAATGTAAGCTCCACACTATTGCTGAACTCTGACAGATGTCGACGAGAATGCACGAACATTGCGTAATTTGTATGTGTGCATATATTTACCGCAACGAAAAACCGGCAATGTTTGCCGAATCCGTCAACGTTTGGCGAACTGGTCCGCGATAGTTTGGAGCGCATTAGACTAGCCTGCCCAAACAGGCTTGCCATGTAAACAATATCCACTTAGAGATGAGATATCGTGAGAATCACGCAATATGCTCACTTAGTTGTTCTCCCTGTAAGTGATATCACGGGATAATGGTGGCTTAGCGGTATGATGGATAGTTTTCTGCAGTATCAGTCTAATAGGATGTGTCATGGATCACAGAATTTAATAAGTAAATTCTGATAAAGTATCCCGTCTTAATGCCTTACTAGCGAAAAATGACTTTGTTTTACAGTATGTAATAATGATAATGATAAAAAAAATTCCCAATATTCGACTCATTAAATTGTAAATTAGCCATAGCCTACTTGATCTGAAAATATCAAATGTTCAGATCAAGTAGGCCCTAATAGCTACTTATTTATATATATATAGTTTGTATGTCTGTCTGTTGAAGGCTTTAACACACACATTTTTTGTACGGTTTTCACTATGAGATCGTGTGATTCATGAGGAAAGTGTATATGTATAATTTATTTTTCAATTTCACTTTTTCAATTAACTCTCCCTCACAATCAGCCGCCTGACTGTTGACATTGTTTGGGAATATTTCAGTTGCCTAGGCTGTGTGTTTCTTAGTTGCCTCGTACGACTTTGACGAAAGGATATGAAGTGGTCCTTTTCTAAGGTCCACACGCCACATTAAGTGCTTACATTAATTATTATTTTGTGCCTCGAATTCAATTAACAAAATGATTCACGATAACATATTTGTAGATCATAGAGCAACATAGGTCTCCGTTCTGGGACGGAAGACCAGAACCGTGTTGCTCTATGTTGTAGGCAGAGCAAAATATTTGCTAATCTTATGTCTCAAAAGATTAAGAATAAATCGAATAAAAAATACTAATTACAAAATATAGACTTCTATTAGCATAATCCTTTAATAAATCAAGGGCCAAGGACGATAAATTTCCAAACGATACGATAATTACGAACAACCGTCGATGCCCTTTGTAGGGCTTGCACAGGACGCTGATTGGCTGAATCTGGACTATATTTTAATTGTGCCAATTCTCCGCTTTTGTACTGCCAGTCAGTGGTAATCCCTCACTTATTGACCATTCGAGATGTCTTTATCTCAATGCCTTGATAGCAGTAATGTCTAAAAAATTATTTGCAGTCATTCGTCTAGGTTTTCGAGATCTCGGGAGCGATGATCGTAAATTTTCAGCATTGCGTAAAAATATCCGATATCAACAATTACATTTACAACATTTTTATAATTTAATAATTTTGTAAATGATCTAAGACAGAAACGGATTACTTCGAGAACAAACAACAAATTATATGTGATATAAATTTAAAAAAAAAAACACTTTTACGTAATTCATTAAATTCTATAAATAGAACGGTTGGACGGTGAAACATCTACATGTAATTAAGCTTTTCTTTTAACGCCACATTGTAAAAAAATGTATAATAAGTCATGTTTTTGCAAATAAATAATATTTGTCTTTAGAACATAATTACAAGAGTTTCATTTACTAGATAAGTACATTAATGTGCATAATAAATAGTGATGATACAATGTAAAGCATAAGAAACTTAATTATCTATAATATTTCTTAGGATATTTACTCTTCGCGTAATTTGCTTTAAAAATAGGCTTCTCGTTCAATTTTTTTAGCCAATTTTGAACTGGATCGTATTTAAAATTTCTCGCCTCAGTGACTGGAGTTGGCAATCTAGTTCGGCTTAGAAGTCCTTGGATGGCTTGCAATAGAAACGATAATAAAGATACTGACACTACGATATTGATCGGATCAAAGCCTATAGAGTGATGATGAAATGCCTGTACATGAGAAGATCCGTAGTTTGCATTACCACTTGCACCATACCCTGTTGTTGCCGCATAGTTGTTAAAACTTCTAGCTTCAGGATTCAGTTCAGTTGTAGCTTCAATATAATTCTTTTCTAGCGGTGCCTCCACCTGTCTTTCAAGTTTCAAATATCTTCGAAATGTATCGGCATAGTTCTTCTGATATCCATTCGATTTGGAATCTTGTTTCATACCTTCGATCTTCGCTAGAACCGATTGCGCGTTTATCTGTATTTTCTTGAGTAGAATCTGAATCTTCGAGCTCTGTTCCTTTATCATGTTTGACACAAATTCTTTGAAATTTTGCACGCTTGGGGCGGCTATTGGTGTTGGTTCTTTTGGTGTAGATTTAACTGTCGATAGTAGAAGTATCACTATACACACTATTATTGATATTAGCGACATCGTAATAGCTACTGTCGTGTATTTATTTCACTTCCAAAGTCATGAACACTGTCTAACCGACCAACAGGAAATGCTCGTGTCATTGAAATGAGATGCATTTATAGGGTAAGTCCTAGGTCTGTTGCTCGTCGTAATAGCTTATCACTATTGTTCACTGCGACTTATGTGACGGAATCAAGTTCACATTTCACCTCGCCTTGACATTTGACCCAACTGATCGCGTACCATTAAAATTAGAAAATCATAAAATGAAACGATAATTCAATGCAAGTAGAAAGTAGAGAAAACTAACGCAATTAAAAACTATATTTTGTTCTTGCTTACTTACTAATCTGCAACTCATCTTTGTATTATTGTTGTCAAGTTGTACCTATCTGAAGTGGTGGTGGTGTAATAGTTAAGACGCCCGCCTGTAGATCGAAAGGTCTCAGGTTCACATCCTACTCGTGCCATATGAGTTTGTATACCAATCTGACTCATATACCTATATAGTAGTAGTTTTCATACACCACCAGTTGCTTCCGGTGAAGAAAAACATCGTCACGAAACCTGCACACTGGTGGACAGTTTAGTTCACTAGTGTGTTTGCGACTACCTGTCATTAGATGGCGGTGAGTAGTCGTAAAATCATGTCACATGCCTTCATGCGACCTGAATAAAATCTGACACCAGTGTTAGCAATAACATATTCGATATCATGATAATGACCTACCTGAATTCGCTGTCATTGCTCAAAACTGTTTAACGATTTTAACTAATTTCGTCGAATAAAACAGTTTTTACCAGGTATCTGATACCTATATTTATCTCCGGTCTGAAAAATAGGGTAAACTAAGATTGCTTTGCTAAACAGTTGAGAAGCAATATAAAAGCAATATGAATAAAGCTTTTCCGTCAGCCCGTGAGTTATGTGAGTGAAGGAAAACACTCGTCATATTGCGTGTTTTATTATGTTATTTGTCTTCCCGTGTTTGTGTTAACTTTACTTCGACTGTCTTTATTTCTTTCATGTGATTTGTTTTACGGATTTAGAATTTACCTGCGACCTTTGTTTGACGAAAAATATTTTTGTTTGTGTTTTTATTTGCTTATGGTACACGAGTGTTAGTCTGTCCCCATTGCTGCGTTGCGACGACACGATTCCACTGTTGTAGTCTATAGGTTTTGATCATAGATCGACAACAAAGAAAAAACAAGTTGACTATCCTATATAGGATGACCTCATGTTATTCGTTGTATCTGTTCAAAATTCCATTAAAATCAACGCAGCTGTTTAGCCGTGAAATCGTGACAGACAGATAGACAAAAATACAAACTTTTACATTTATAAAATTAGTATGGAAGTATATATGTATTACCTATCTTCATTTGGGTTTATATACAAGTTATGTGCTAACCGGTTTATACCGACTAAAGATGTTTGTGCTCGATTTACGCCCATTAAAAATGTATCGATCATAGATAAAATAAATATTTTTCTTTTATCTATGGTATCGATACTAAACTCATCTGTATTCGAGTTCCTAATAAAAAAGGGTAGGTTTAAAGGTTTTAAATTTGTGATTCTTAAAATAAAAAACCAATTCAGATTGTGTCACATGTTTTAAATTTTAATTTTATACATTTTAGTGTTGGATTAGAGGGCTTCAGTAAAAATCCCAGTATTATCCCCGTCGGATGGCAAGCGAGGCCGAGCGGAGCCGCGCGGTGGCCATAATTGGCTACTTTCCAAGTACTTTAATCAGATATGTACCTAAGTACTTTTTTCTAATAATCAAAAATATAATTTTATATGGATCTTGTATGATAGTAATGTATCGTGACGTCACGGATTTTGGAGTCAAAAAGCATTTCTAATATACTTTAACGTGACCCGCGATTAATAAAACTTGTTAATTTTAGTGATATTTTTAGTATTTGGTTATTTAAATACCATTTGCATTAGGTTTTATACCCAGTCAAGTATACAATTGTCATAAAGAAAAAATACGTATACTTATACGCTTATATAAGCTATTTTTTAAATCTAAATCTAAAGCGCAACTGAATTTGTTGCAAAAGTGTGCTTAGAGATACGTAGTGTTGGCTTATTTAATACATAATAATTTGTAGTAAGTATTACAATTATCTTGCACGCGTAACCTTTTTAACCGTTATATTTTCCCCAACATCAAAGATTTTGTTTTACTATTTGTCGGCTAAAAAATAGTCTCCCCTTAAAAATACAAATAATAAAACAAAATAAAACATAAATAATTGCAAAGTCAATCAAAAATGCCACCCCGAATTGTACCCGGTTCAAAAGTACCCATAACGCTAGCTGCGTTTCCTCGTTGGATAGCAATTGATAGCCTTTGAACCAAGTACCATCCGGAGCGGTAGTCATATCCACGACACCTTAAATGCCGTCCTATCTCACCAACAAAGCGCTTCGCCTCCGAACACCAGGGGCCAGCCGTTTCCACGGCAACTGGAACAAACTCGTACTGGTTGGATAAAACAGAATACTTGGCCATTTTAAATTCGGCTGCCACCCTTGCAGCGGCCCCAGGCAAACGTTTACTATTAGTGAGGTAGGACGCCGCATATGTGTTTACATATGTCTCCCAAATTACAACAACAATGTCCAACATCTACTCAACTACTTATATTAAAATATATTAAAGTACACACAGTAACATGTCATAGTGTTTACTTTATTTACTACATTGTCTACATAATGTAATAAATAGCAATAGTATGGCGCAGATTTATTTTAATTCACGGATTTCTAGGAAATAACGATTTTTTAAATGTCCCACATTTCTTCGAAGTGTGGCTACAATACTTCCTCGCTCTAAGCCCTGTGACGTAGGTTAATGCATCGCACTGAGGATTTCTGATCCTGCATAAACTATCACAGATGAGGAAGCGCCTGTGTGGGCATATTATGTTTTATCTGTTTCCGAAATGCCTAAGGACCCGTTTTGTTTCTTTCAACTTCTTTCGTTCGTTTGAATTCATACAAAACAGTTGTTTTGTATGAATTCAATCGAACACAACGTTTTATACAAGAAGAAAATCAATTAATTTATTCATTTTCTGTACCCAATAAGTAAAATGGGGTGCTATTACTAAGAACTCCGTCGTCCATCCGTCTGTTTGTCCGCCTGTCACTAGACTGTGTATCTCATGAACCGTGACAAAAAAGTAATTGAAATTTTCACAGAGGTAGGTTATAATTTTCGTTTATTTATGTTTACTTAATATTACAGTTTCGCTTTCACTTTATCGGCCACTTAATTCCACACTATCGCCGAGCAGTTCGCTAAACTTTGGCGGATTCGGTATACAATGTACCTACCTACAAATAAAATACCTACTTATCAAGTCTGTCATATTTATTAATTTTGTATCTATATAATATGACAAAAATTCTGATTCAACCACTCCGACCGTATCTTTTGGACAGGATCCAAAGTCATTGTGCTTTTTGTATCGTGTAAGCACATTTTAACTGGAGCGCCTGAACATTTTATAAAGCAATTACAAATTTGTGGATCGTCATAACAATGCTCCGAGCAGTAGTTAATTAATTAAATTTTAACTCTATTTCAATAACACAAATATAACTTAAAATTCAGCTAAAAAATAAAACTAAGAGAATGTATAAATATTTACAAAAATTGTATACACAATTCCTTGCCTTGATATAAAGTTCCTATTACTTTATTTATACTTAAACGAGATTAACTATAGGTAAATTAAGTGTATTAACTATAAAACAAGTGTATCTAAGTGTATAGATTGATACAATTAGATAGTTTATTTAATTTTGACATTTAGTAATTAGCTTGGTTTCGCCACCGTCTGTCAGTTTTTATTTATTTACCAGCGCTTAATAAAATAAAATCCGGTCGGCTTCATTTTAGCTGCTATTAACAAAGTCCAACATAGAAATTAAAATAAAATATTTAACCCTTTTGCACGGTCGAGAGGTAACAATGATTGACGTGACATTGTGGACATTTTTAACCCAAATGTCCGTCATAACGAGACATTTCATTTCAAATCCATTCATCAGAATACATCTGTCAAAAAAGCTACATTGCCAACGGGACCCCTGGTTGTCTTTGTGACTTCTTAATTTAATCCAGCTGCCATTCTTTTGGGCAAATCGGTTTTGTGCTAATTTGACATTTAGTTGACAGCGGTACAATGCCGTGGATGAAATTGTTACTGTCGTCTCTTGTAAAAAAAGCATAGCTAAAGGTAGGTCCGTGGCGAAAGGGTTAGATGCAGGTAAGACTTCACAAGTAGAAGAAAGAGACTTCACACAAAGAATAACTGAATGTAACTATATTCTAAATCTTATAAGTACTATTTTTATACGAAAGTACCTGCAATAAATTCGATTCTTCGGCTGGAGGTATCAAAATTTTAAATCTTATAATGCTGGAATATCAACTGCCTTATCAAATCGAGTTAAAGATGAGTTAATTTTAATTTCATAAATATTAAATTATGGGAGACGAAATTATATTTTTTATTTATAATTTATAAAGAATTTTAAATTTTACATAATATACAATTATTTATTGTCTTTCTTATCGAGTGTGTTATTGGTAATACTGATGTTAATTATTTTTTAGTTCAATTAAATACATGTGACGTGAGTTGCAACTCATACATACCTCGAACTAATAGGTACTTTAAGAACATCTATGTGAATAAAAAACTTATGATGTCTGAATAACTATAAACGCAGATTAATTATTCATTTCGTATCAAAATATTTGACCAAAAGGACTTTAAACAAAGCAGCTATATTTGTACACATGTCCCCAGTGTTATCAAAGGGCCGCTATACCTACCCTACAGTCAATCTAAATTCAAATACGAGACGATGAAATTTGTATGTCTAATCTAAACATTCATTAGAGAATTCAAAAATTCCCATTGAAATAAGTCCCTCTTTAAACCGCTTAAGCTAATTATATAAAACATTGCATTCTGCTTTCATCCCCTATATATGCACATAATAAAAGCTCATTTTACCGGTTTCTCCCCTCGGTCGAATATATTAAGACTACAGAAGTGAAACGTGCATTGTGGTTGTAAGAATGTTATAGAATGTTATTTATAAAAAAAGTTTTATCACATTCTGTCAATGTGAAAAATTGTAACGTGCGATAATGACAAAATGTACTTTAGCATAAAATAAGTTTTGTGGTTGATAAATGTGTTGCTTTCGAATGTATTTAACATGATATTTTATATATATGTAACAAAAATTATGTTAGGACTTTTAAGAAAAAAAAGATTGTACGTAAGGTATGCTTCTGTATCTTTTTTTATTCTCATTTTACAGTTTTCTCCCCTCGCACATTATATTTGTTTGATCTCAGCTCGTGGGGCACGGCGGATGTGCAACGCGAGTGAAACAAGATGTTCATTTAAAATGCTATAAAATGCAGAGCTTCGCAGATTACTTTTATACTGATGGGTATAGAAATATGTGTATATTGTTTATAGATACGAGTACAGAATATAACAGATTCAGCCTAGAGCACCTAAGAAAAAAAAAATGTCTCAACTTTTGCATACGAGTCGCGTATTGTTTTTATTATATTCATCACTGTTTTAAAAGTGATGAATATAATAAAAATAATACGCGATATATATAAGAATAAAAATTAAGAATTAATTAGCTTCGGGTATTTTAGCAATATAAGTTCTTGAGTACTATTAAATCAAAAGCTATATAAAGCATCCCTTGAGAGCTGTGTAGGTCGGATACTAGACTTGCTCGGGTAGGTGACCTAGAGTTTACGAAGTAGACTTTTAACTTATTCCTACTAATATTGTTTATCTACACAACTAATCTTCTTGAAATTTTGCATACATGTCGTTTGAAGTGTATGTCCTTCTCATCCCAGAAAAATAACTGTTTCCATTGGAAATTAACGCAGGCAAAGCCACAGTAAAAAGCTAGTCATTTCATAAAAAAGCGAGCTTATATAGATCATCATCATCAGCCTATAGCAGTGCTGGACATAGGTTTCTCCCAAGGTTTTACATGTCCAGACGTAATTGCAACCTCAAGATGCTATCTAAATATGGGTGGGTGAATATTGAAATACGATTTAGACATCAATCAAATAAATCCACAGAGCGTGCAAATGTTAATTACATTTAAACTGCATCAATATAAACAAGTAATGAATACACGTTTCAAAGGAAAGTGCAAATATAAAATTCATTACATCACATCTTAAGCTAATTCGTCCCCCACTAGGTGACTAAAGGGGACCAGAGGGGATCAAGGGACCTAATATTCGCAACCGTGAAGACGTCAAAGAAGATTCCCGAGGCACACTTGTCTATTTGTAATTGAATATGAAAATCTTTCACGTTGAGGGTGGGAGCAAAGAGTGATAAAACTAGAAGAGGAACAGCAAATTGTTTAGCCTTTCGAGAGGAATGTTTGGAACTACATCTGTGGACTGTGGTCCCGCCTTAGAATAGGACCACTACATATCCTCCCGTGGATGTCGTACTAGGCGACTAAGGGACAAAGCCTTAACATTCGCATGTAAGGTTAACGTCAGGCAGGCGGTCGGTTGTAAGATCAAAGACGAATCTTCAAAACTTTAAGGTTTATTTTTACTGACCCTGGGTTTCGCAGCGTCATAGCCTGAGGGTCTGAAGGGAACACGCGTGAGTTTTTGGATCTAAGTAAGTACATACAGTACCTACATCATACATTACATTTTTATCCGTGAATTTATTCCAGACTACATGTTTAGGATTAAATTTAAGTGCTAGGATCTTGTCGATGAAATTTCTTCTGTATTCCTCGTGTGTAAATACAAAATAGTGATAGCTTGTGAATTCGAAGCAAAGGTAAAGGCATAATAAAATAGGCATGAATTTATAAATACATTCTCATTACCAATAATTATATCTCTCAATTTGTAATTATAGGCTCAGTCTGGCTCAGTACGATGACATGTATGAGGGGTCAATGAAGTTGGCGTGATGCAGTCGTTGATTGCTTGGAATTGGATATGGAGCGAATAATGAAATTCAAAAACACTTAGGGTGAGTTGCACCAGTCAGCTTTGACGTTGACTTTAACCTGCGCCCCGCCGAAGTTTAGACAAAATGGCATATTTTACGTTTTTTCGCCCAAGTTAAACTTAATGCCACAGCTCGTCAAAATTGACGGTGCATCCCAGCCGTAGATTATCGACATTGCAAAATATTCTTAATTTCTTGTTTAATCCATACTAATATTATAAAGAGAAAATATTGGTATTTTTGGAAAAAATAAACTCAAAAATTACTGGCCACACGAGCTTACCCGAACGAAGCAGGGCCGTGCCGCTAGTTAATTCAACTTTAACTTAGGATGATATACATCACATAATGACATCAAAAATTTACTGTCTTTTATTACTATAAAAGACACTACATTTTTGATGTGCTTGATTATGAATTTTAGTTAAAACAGTTCATTTCCAGTGATAGTCAAGATCTTCGTCCCTTTCACTAGGAAGATAAAAACTTGCCGAGAGCGTCATAGTCAGAGAGGCAGCCCGTGCAAAAGGCTTCTCAATGGGTAAATCTCACGCTCTCCTACAATTAGTAGCTTTATAATTTGCTTTATAATTAGTAGCTTTATAATGGTGGGTTTAAAAATGAGTTTCTATTTTTAATCTTTGAATTTATTCATCGAGTGTGTCATATTCACAGAGACATAGAAAAAAAAGATTTAAATTTGTATTATAGATACGAGGGCTGCTATTTATGTATCCGGAACTGGCCAATAATTCTAGAATATTTAAAAAGTAATTACAACATTTGAAAATAGAACTCTTCGGCTAGAGAATAAATATTTTTCATGTCCCTGTCATTTGTTTTTTTCAATTGGCGCCAATTTTGAAAATAGCTTGTCTTCATTGCCATGGATTTAACTCGTGAACATTTTCGCGCGATGATTTATTATGATTTTCGGCGTGGATTAACTCAAAAACAGTGCATCGAACAACTGATTTTAACTTTTGGAGATGAAGCACCATCGAAAACCACTGTGTATTATTGGTTTAAGGAATTTCAACGTGGACGGTCTATGCTCACGGATGAAATTAAGGAGGGTCGTCCTAAATCGGTAGTGGTACAACAAAATATTGATGCTGTGCGACAATTAGTAATGCAAGATCGTCATGTTACATACCGCGAGATAGAGGCGTCTCTGGGCATTAGTATGACGAGTATACACGCGATATTACACGAACATTTAATTGTTAAAAAAATTTGTTCGCGTTGGATTCCGCACAACTTGAGCGTAGATCAAAAACAGGCTCGTGTCGACTGGTGTAAGAAAATGATAAAAAAATACAACCGTGGCACGTCAAAAGCTGTTTATAATATCTACACAGGTGACGAAACCTGGATCTATGCTTATGACCCTGAAACTAAACAGCAGTCAACGGTGCGGGTCTTTCAAGATGAACCGAATCCAACAAAAGTTGTTCGTGCGAGAAGCACTTTAAAGCAAATGGTCGCTTGTTTTTTTGGTATCAACGGACATGTAGCTACAGTGCCACTAGAGAATAGTAGGACGGTTAATTCTGAATGGTACACCACCATTTGTTTGCCAGAAGTCTTTGAAAAAATACGAAAGAACAACCCACAACGCAGAATCATACTTCATCACGACAATGCTAGCTGCCACAAGTCGGCTGAAACAAATAATTTTTTGGAGGGTCAAAAGATTGAATTGACGGGTCATCCGCCGTACAGCCCCGACCTGGCACCCAATGATTTTTATTTATTTCCAAACATTAAAAATAAATTACGTGGTCAACGTTTTTCGAGCCGCGAAGAGGCCGTTGATGCGTTCAAAACACACGTTTTGGACATACCTCAATCAGAATGGAAAAAGTGCTTTGAAAATTGGTTTCATCGTATGCAGAAGTGCATAGATCATCGCGGAGAATACTTCGAGAAACAATAAAACCATATGTAATAATATATGTTTGTTTAATTTTGTTATTCCGGATACATAAATAGCAGCCCTCGTATTAGTCAAGTTTAAGAAATAAGATGTTAAATTGATTAAAATAAAAATACGAGCATTTGTGTAAATTTTGTTTCGATGACTATTTTTTTAAATACAATTTAATTAGTGATAATTACAATTTACGTATTTAAAATCGAACCGATATTCTGTTATGTAATTGTAGTTAAACGAGTTGAATTTCTTATATATATATATATTAATTCTTACTTTGAAGTTCTTTTTTAAATTGACCTACTACGTTATCACGGGGGAAAAGTAAATTTGATTTAACATGAAAGATTGGAGATTTTTCAGATCGTCTCACTTCCATCCGATTTAATTACGTGATCAAAAAGATTTTTCAGGGTTGGGCATCAATAAATCAAAGAAATGTTCCTTTACTTAAGAAGGGATATAAAAATGGTAGGTAGATTTCACTTCATTTTTGTTTTGAATTTTCTAGTATTTACCCTGTGGCTTTGTTTCCTCGGAAATTTTGTAATTCCTTGTAGCTTTCCTCTCTCTTTCTCTCATGTGCGTATTTTCCCTATCGTTTTCCTTATGTTAAAGCCCATCCACGTGTAGTCTTCCTCTATCAAAGATTTGAATATATTTTTCGAGATATACAAGATTACATTGGTTTTATGCTAAATTTAAAATATTACCTTTTTTTTTTAATTTAGACTTAAAACTTTTTACAACCACTTTACATATTAGCTAAGTACAAGTATATATAAATACATTTTTATTAGCTTTTAATTTATTCTGCATTTTAGTATACTTTGTTTTGTAATTAATTTAATTTTTTATTTCCTCTATTAGATATACGAGCACCGAACTGCAGACCCAATAATAGTTATCTCAGCGATCCACTCCAAAAAGCCGTGTCCTCCGAACAGACTTTATTTACTCCCGACCTATTCTCAGGTTTATATCTCCATTGGTTGAGCCTCAAATAAATGCGGTACAATAACAATAAAGAAGGATTTCCTCTCAGATTGCTGACATTTTCCAAGAGGCGAAGGAACGATATAAAAACAGCCTAAACTCTTATTAAAAAAGGTTTACATACAAAACGAAATAACATTTGGGAGCTCGGAAAAATGAAACGGAACACAAGAAATGGTAAACAGGATTTACTGATATATATGTTTTGTTGGGTTATTATTTTTAGTTTTCAATATATTTATATATAAAAATAATTACTACGTTTATGGTTGGACTCTCAATTCATAAGTAGTTTATTGTTAAATAAAGAAAAGGATATCAAATCAAATCGGCTCCCAACGAGGGAACTCATCACAGGCATGGATATGGGTTTTTTGTCAGGCGTTAAATACAACAAGATCTCTGACGAAAATAGATGCTTGTGGCAAAAGCGACATTTTTGTAAGAAAACTAGTTTTAACAATATATTTTTCGGCTATAGCGTTACCAAATTATAAATTGTTGTACGCAACTGGGATTTGAAATGGATGTCCATTTAGGATTCCTGGAAAACCGTTTACTGTATCTTTTTATACACACATTCAATTTGTAGTAAATTCTCGTTTCTTTCAGTAGGAAGGATATTTGATTTTGAATATGTACTATATTCAAAATCAAATATCCTACCTAACATATTTATTTTTGTTGTATTTTATGCTTTGAATATTACGCCATAACACGATACAACGTACGTAAATAGTATTTATTTTTATTCGATATTCATAGTTAAACTGTGGCGTGTGTTTCCGCCCTAGAATAGGACTACTCCATAGCCTCCCGTGGATATCGTACGAGGTGGCTGAGCCCGGGCTTTGTGGCGTCAAAGCCCCGAAACCAGCCGGTAACATGCGGAGATGAGAGATTGAAATAAAATTTGATCTAAAAAAATAATAATAAGAAAAAGAAAATTTTATAAATACAGAAAATTATTTTATTGAATCGGTTATTGTGTTTCTCACATAATGCAGAGGGAGTTAGAAGTACCAAACGTATGTTAAAGCCTAGTCATTCAATTGGTCAGTTGTCAACTTCTCATGAGCTTTAATTCGAGAACTTTCCAGACATCAGTCTGTAACATAGATTAGATAGCTGAAGCACGAAATTTCCATTGAATCCGTATTATTTGAATTACGAACAATAACGTAGTCCTTAAGGAGTTTGAAACATTTTATGGTAAATGTGCCCGGACAATTTTTTTGTCGATGGACAAGGACGAGCAAGAACGTTATGTTTACTATTTCGATGTCATTTTGTTGTATGGGTACAGGTTTTCTTGGAAAATAGTACCGATCTATGTCGCTAATATTATTCATAACAGTACATAACATAACAATTCTATGTAAATAAAGAATTCTTGGAGTATTGAAAATTCATTACAATAATTTTCAAACAATAATAAATATTTAATCAATTTTGCATTTTGAAGGCGGTGGTTAGATTGGCAATAGACGTAAGGACAAGACTTTAAAATCATATTAGTCTTATATACCTATTGAGTTATGTTAAAACTCCTAAAATAAACTTTGTTATTTGAGAGTTACACTTGAATGGCTTCATATTTTATCAATATATCATCAAATTTGATTTTATTGACCTATTCCAATATTCCAATCCTCTGCTGAGTAATATTGATAGAATTATAAAATTAAATATACCTAACTATTATTTATATTAATAATACCATTCCAGTTGACAATCAAATTATATTAAAAAATAAAACGAACTTCAACATTATCAGTCAGGAATTTTAAACAGCTATTAAACTTTAACAAATTGAGATAACGATCGACAAATCTACAAAACATCGAGTGGACAATAAAAAACTGGATATGATGTACCGTTTATGAGGTAACATGATCCGATGCTAATTAGTACGAATTAGTGCTGCCTACAAATCGATAGTTTAGCAATCGATAAATTGACTATCATTAAGAATTCATATCTGGGTCATCATCACTAACACTATCGATAGTATGGCAACTATCTATATTCTAACAATCGATATTAAACATACTACTGATGGTTTCGATTGCTAGTAGTATCGACAGATGAGAGAAATATTATGATAGTACAGGGCAATAATATTGATACTACTTCTTCTTTGCGCGTCAATGGAACTTGGCACCGAGAATATACTGATAATAAAAGTCTATCGATAATAATTCTTACCTTCAACTATCGATAGTCGAATTGAACATTCGATAGTGGGCTAATATCGATTGGCAACACTAACAGGCATCAATCTAGCCGATCCTATCAACCTTTCATTACAACCATTAGCTATTAGATGATTTGCAAATTTTTGTAAAGCAACTAAACTATATAGATTTAGCATTTTTAACGTTTTTTCTAAGAACGAATTTGATTCATAAATGACTTATTTATTTTTTTTGTACTTATTACTTATCACCTGACGGATTTTTCCTTAACTTTTAACCGTCCGTGCTTCGTTACTCTCTAAATATTTTCCGCATCATGATTGTATACTTTTCTTTTCAACTTTTCTCTCATGGGTCTCCTGAAATAAATTTTATTTGAGATAAGCGCTTTTGTACTTACTTTCCCATTTATCTATCATTTTCTATCGAGTTACTTTGTGGACATAAGCTAAGAAAGAAATAATTCAAGTATTAAGATTGTTGTCAGTTTTGTGTTGATATTTGATATTTAGACATAGTTGATAATGTCTGTAGTTATGTCGATTCAAGATAAAAGTCGATATTATTTTCGAATCACGATTGCGGTTTAAAATATAATTCGGTGTTCATCATCAACATCATCAACATCTTCCTTACCATTTCCCATCATTTTTGGTCGGCGCAATATGTATCTTCTGTCCATAGTATTCTATTTTCTATTTCACTCACATGACCTTCATATGTGGAGTCCATACAGCGGCCTTCAAGTTAAATTGCGTTTTTACAGGTATAATTGAAAAGAAAAAGATAACTAAGACTCATTACGCACTTAATACTAAACTTTCCAGACATGGGATGATTACTGAAACTTCTGCCAAAGCTCTCTTGCATTTTCACTAAGTTGTTAATGTTAGGTACAGTCGACAGCATGTCAAGTTGACCTGTGTGGAACCTTGTGTGATGGCGAATTTTTGATACAATTTTGTGTCATTTTGCCGGTCTCTTATTCATAAAAATTAAAGCATACTTTAAGCTAAAATACGTTTTGTCATTTATTTTTAATTTGCCTATTTACAGCTAGCCTTTGCCCGCAATTTCCCCCTCGCATCTCGGGTTCTAAGCAATATATCGCGATGAAACGTATACAAGATTTTAAGTTAGACTGTCCGTTATACAACTGATAAAACCGCATCATATACCATGTAGCAGTTTTTACGTTTTACGCGAACAAAGATAGCCCACCTATCTGCAGTTTTATTATATGTGTAGATCATGGATTTAGTAAGTACTTCGTACAACAGTACCTACCGTAGTACAGTAGTAGTTGTACCTACTAATTTCATGGTGTCGATAGATAGAAGATTTGACATTGACAGTTGACACAAAACACGCTTGAGTTTGTTTTATGCTTAAATTACTATGAACCACACGCCAGTGGTTCGATATCGTAACTATTTTTACGCAATTAATGCAACAACTAGGTATTCCCAGTTTAATAAACTGTACAACTCCTAACACGCCTTGTTCTATCTCAATAATAACATTACTTCTAAAAACTTAATCGGTTAAATCAATAAGTCCCATAAGGAACACGTACCAATCTGCCAGCGGCTATGTGCCATGATTTGTGTGTTGTTTTGTTCCACTATAACCCAAAGCTGTTATTACTCTGTCGTCTCAAATTTGAATTAAGTAGAAAAAAAAATTAAAAGCCATTATAGTTAAGTAATTAGCGCAACAACGGTACTTTAATTATTAATCCATGAAGTCGGTAAAACACACAGTTTTAATTATGAGCTTATCCAGATTGTAGGCTGTATGAAGCTGTTTAAAAATTTATAAGTACTTATATATAAAAGCGAAAAACCTCACTCGCTCATCACGAAATCTCGAAAATTACTATAAAGATGAAATTTGGCAGTAAGGCATTGTGACTAGGAGACGTCCGCTAAGAAAGGATTTTTGAAAATTCCATCCCTTAAGGCGTGAAACAGTGGTAGTAAGTTTAAAGATGAAAAATTCACGCAGGCGTAGCCGCCAGCATAAGCTAGTATTACAAAAATATTTTTAAAGTTATTACTATTAGCAAAATTGAATACGTATATCATGTCAAACAACCTAATCTAAACAAATTCTTTGATGTTTCGTCGATTTTTTAAATAATTTAACAATTTTTCTGTTAGTCATTGTCGCTTAAAAAGGCCAAAGTGGAGTGTTGTTTTTTTTTTCATATTCCCATTTTAAAACAAGAATACTTTTAAAAAGCAATATTGTGAATTTTCATGCCAGTTTTTAGTGAGACAGAAATTTCATATTGCCTCGCGAAACAAGCCAACAGTTTTCCGAAGTAACAGTGTTTGGTGTGCATTGATTGACACCGGCCTAATAACAGTAATTAAATATAGAGGTCTGTACTGAGATCAGCATATGGAGGAGATATGTCCTATAAATGACGAGCTCATAGTTTATTGGTATTGGTCTTGGCAATCAAACATTTTCTTCAGCTGTGCGCTGTGTGCTGTGCCCTTTGTGGCCAATTTGGCGATACGGGTTTTTCTCATATAAAAAATATCTAATGTATAGATGACAAGGAAAATATTACATTCTAATACTGGACACAACCATATACATCCATAAATTTTGAAATTCTCGCACCGCGTCGCTTCGTGCTGCTTTGTCTAAACGAGGACGCGGGGTTAGCCCTCACTGTGTTCGAATATTGAAATGTTGACAGTTACTATCACCTTTTTTCATTCACCCTAGTGATCGATCGTGAGCCAAATTCATGCTTGACGTTTTTAGTGAAGCTTTCCGTGACCAAATATTTATGTTGTGGATGATCTCATTTTTTTGCTTAGTGACTTCATTTTATTTCTCTGGATAATTATGTTATGATACTTATTGAATGGAATTTAAAGCTATTATTTCCTTTAACTGTGACGGCTTTTTGTCCCTTAGTAGTCCTCGTACGACATCCAAGAAATGTTATGGAATATATCTAGGGCACAAAACAAACGAAATTCCTATTTATTCTTACATTATTACAAATTTGAACACTTCCCTCTCATCTGAGCGTTCGTTTCTTTCGCAGCTGTTGAGCGTCGGAGCCCAATGTTCGCTTTCCTACTTTATAGTGCCGTATAGTCACATCACGCGGGCGCCGGCATTGCTAGTTGTCAGACCAATTATATTTTGTCAAGTTATATATATATATATATATATATTATATATATATCTTAGAAGTCGGGAGTTGCAGAGTCGAGACAAAAGAAAGGCTTAAAGGAAAGAAGGTCTTCAGGCTACTTTGTAATTGCTAGCTTATGGTTGGGATATTCCTCTCAGTGTGCCAATTTGAATAGCTCCGACTCCAGTAGCTGTAGCTCCAACTTACATATTAACAAATATATATAATTTTTATATTTTTATATATCAAAAAGTATTGATCAGTGCTAGAAGTGGAAAAATCTAGTCGGAGCTTAATGAATTGGTGGTCTTTAAGGATAACGTCTGTTACTGGTCGCAATATAAGTTAGCTCTTTAATTACATTTTTAAGATATACTATTTATTATGATTAATGACGTTAGAAAACTATAGTTTGCATAAATCATAGATTGCATAATATTTCGTTTAGGCAAGAATATCTATGAGTATAACGCAATATAACTGTTTACAATTATGAAAATACTAGCTGCGCCCCGGGCCATCGCTCCAGTGGGATAAAAAGTACCCTGTGTGTTATTTCAAGGTATATATTAGTAGGAATTAGGATATATGTACTTAATTAAAAAATATATGTAATTCTGGATTAAAGTAAAGACGACACTTTAGGTATGCACAAAGTCTGATAGCCTTCCTTATTATTGTTATTTTTAATTAATTTATTCTACCATGGCGGAAGCGGCATATAGCCAAACATTTGTCAAAAGCTATATATTTTGGATAGGTTGATGAGCGGTCGACTGTACATATACATTTATATAACTAGTCTTATTTCTTTTAACATCTTTGGCCTTCACTCACACAACCCTCTTATTGGCAGTAAACGAAACAAGTACACTGCACTTTATCACGTGCGAAATGCAGCTGTATAAATCATACATAGTACAGTCACCAACACATTAAGCTTAGTAAAATTATTCCAAATGCGACTATATTAGATACCACGGGAAAACGCTTGAAGCTATCTTCACGTGATGTGACTGTACGTTACAATTATGAGGCGGAATCTTACTAGCAAAGCAATAAGTTCTAGAGGAATAATAACATTTTATCTGGGATCTGAGAACATTTATAATAATTACATCATACTATTGACAAGCCCATTAATATCTGATCGGTACAGCGGTCGAGGAGATAGAGAAGTCAATGGAGTTGTTTTGGACATTTTTTTTTGTGCTAATTTAAAACGAAGACCGAAAAATGTGTTATTATTTTAGAACAATTTTTAACCATGTTAAATAAATAAATTAGCAATTCTTAGTTAGGTTTGATATGGTCGTGTAAGGAACTCTGCGTTAAAATTATAAATTAAGGAATAGACGTGTAGTGTGTACCTGTGTATATGATTAGCCAGATTCAAATTTTTATAGGTACTATATAAATCTAACAATATAAAATTCAGGTAAATAATATCAAAAAGCTTCAATTTCATGCTGATATTATATGAAGTAAATGTAAATTGTTATCTAGTAATTATTATTAGGATTATGATATGTTTGATTATTAATTTTAAAACACATTACATAGACATTGTTACACTTAATTTTAGCGACTTTATTTTTATCCGATAACTGAAATCGACTCCATTTATTTTTTGTCCATTGATTGTAACTAATATAGCAGTAATCGCGATGCTCTTTTAATTAAAGTACTTACAAGAAGTTTATTGCGGCTCTCGATGTGCAGTGCTCATCGCTTGTAGCTTTTGTTTTATATCACGCAAAATATGCTTCATGATATACTCTAACTTCAGTATGCTCAGAAGTACAGTCATAGTCATATTAAATTTAAAAATTATGTGAAGAGAAATGTTAGGTTAGTTGTGAAAATATTTCATTTAATTTATCTATTAGTAATGTTTCGTTAAATGTAATATAATGAGTATCCTTTTATAACTTATTTCTGAAGTTAATGTTAAGTTTAATGCACTGTTAGATATCAGCGTGTTGTAATTTTTTTTTGTAGTAAGTTTTTGTAGTATGGAAATGTGCATTCTTATAGCATTTTATGTATATACTTACTTAAAATTTATTTTTAAAATCATAATAAATAAATCAATCTTATTATCTTGCATATATACAAAATAAAATAACACGTATGGATTCAGTGGTTTATCCATATAAAAGATTATTAAATTTTTAGTTTTAGTAAATTCTCTATCTACTTAAAAAACATATATATATATTTCACTAAAAATAATCGTCTCAAAAGAAAAAACCCACAGTCAAATACTATATTTAAGGCGCTAACCATATGCACTTTAATAATACATCATATGGACAGTTATTACTTAAGTTGGTTTACATTACCGTAATTATAACGTGTTGTCTACACGCCACCGCTTCCAGTAACTCGTTGGAAGGTAGTTAACTTTAACTTTATTTGTATTGAACTACAAAAGTAAGTGGCTAAATTAACTGTCGCTCAGCTTTTTCATATTTTACAGGCATTGATTTGAATGTATTGACTGATATTTGTAGAGTAAACATAAATAAATAAAGAAAGAAAAAAAAAAAGATTTGCCAAAAACATGAGTACAAATATACTTACAATTAGATGTTAAAATTAATTAAACCTACATGTAAAACATATCTTTTTGATATTTTTGTTTTAAATGACGAGTTAAATGTGAAAACATTTATTTTTATTCGGCTTCATAATGATCTTGTATTTTCTTTAAACAAAAATTATGAACCAGGCAATAGGTTAGTTATGGCAATTATAAACTTCGAGGCAGTATCCCCTGGGCTCCGACGCTTAACGACGGCGGAAGAAACCGAGAAAAATGAAATAAATAAATAAATATATTAGGACAAATCACACAAATTGAGCTAGCTCCCCCAAAGTAAGTTCGAGACTTGTGTTATGGGATACTAACTCAACGATACTATATTTCATAACATATACATATATGTATAGATAAAAATCCAAGACCCGGGCCAATCAGAAAAATTTCATTTTCCATCATGATCCGACCAAGGCAAGCACTTTACCACTGCGTCACCGAGGTCGTCAAATCTCAGTTATATACTCGTATGTTTATATATTGTTGTATAATGTGACAATAGTGTTAGTGACTGGGCTTGTGGAGCCGTCAATAATATTTGATAGCAAAGTTCATCGTTTTTAGGGTTCCGTACCACGTGTAATGAGACCCTATTACTAAGACTCCACTGTCGGTCCGTCTGTCACCAGGCTGTATCTCAAGAACTTTTTTTGATAGACAGTTGAAATTTTCACAGATGATGTATTTATGTTATCGCTATAACAACGGTACCAAAAAATCAGATTAAGAAATTTATTACAAAAGTCACCTTTGCTGTAGGGGAGCCCCATATAACAAATATTATTTTTCTTGCCGTTTTTATCGAAATTAGCACAGAATCCTTCTTGCAGGAGTTTCACTCGCACTTAGCCGGTTTTACGTTTACTTTATCAACCCTAGCAGCCAACCACTAGCTAGGGGACTATCGATATAGATGCAAAACTCGTAAATTACAAGAACACTTCCGTAATTATCGACTCGTTAAATTATACCCGGGCCTTGTAACTCCACACGCACTTTAGATTAACTTGGTATACATAAACACGGGTAATTTATTTAGTGCGAAGTTTCTTATTTCGTTCTAAATAAATTGTCTTGTCTAAATTGCTTTAAACTCTCTTGCCTAGTAAATTATTTGCCATTAATTTAATTGTCTTATTTAAAGGTATCAGTATTAATTAGGTAAATACCGTGTTAATTTGTTAGGGGTAAAATAAAGAAAGAAAAATTGTTTATTTGGATGTTTCATTACACTAGTTAAATTTTTTACATACAAAAAATTCACAAAATTATACACCAAAACGGCCTTCGCTCAGCATGAGCCACGACGCTGGTCTTCCGCGAATACCAAATTTTCAAAAATAAAATATAAAAAGTAAATCAATCACACAATCAAACATTTTCAATTAAAATTACTTAAATGAACATAATAATAATAATAATTTATATAATTAAATCAAATTCACTTATCACCAGTCACAGTCAACATCTAGTAATACAATAAACTGACTAAAAATGTAGCTTACAAAAAATTAAAAAATCATATTAATTTTTAAAATACCGCGTATTTCATCACCTCATAAACCTAATGTTTTCTCTCTGCATTGCCTTAAAATTCCAACTCTCGCCTAACTTTTTTCACCTTTCCTGATCCGTAGAAATGGGACTAGTTAAAAGGCAAGGAATACAAAAAATGGCTACGTCAGGGTCAAATGTACTTGCCGTGATGGAAAAGCTATTTTCACTCAATTCCTCCGTTCAGTAATGGATGGTGAATTTACGAAATCAATTTCCAGTATGTGAAGTAGTAAGTGAGAAAAATAGTTCGCATTTCAATACGAGAGCGATTCAGATTATTTTGAGGATAAATAACATTAAGTAGTTTTGTTATTCAACGTTTGAAATAAACTTGGACATTGGATAATTGGACATACGATTTCATTCTTGCTAATTTTATAACAGATTTATTTCTTATGGCATATAATTTTTAGGTCTAGAGGTACTTAAATCTTATAATAACTTACTTCGCTTTATAGTAATACGATTAGTCACAACTAATATTATAAAAGCGAGAGTAAGTTTGTGCGTATGTTTGTTTTATTTGTTACTTCTTCACACTTTATCTATTATATTTTCTTAAAATTTTACATTTCTGTAATAGAAGTACGGAGAATATAGAACCTATGGCATTCCGGAAAAATATTTGTTCAGTGTTAAATTCACTCAGTCGTAGTATGTTAGTTTACTATAAATATAAAATACAAATACTCTAGATAACTAATTTAAGTATATAAATAATTACATTAAGTGATTTATTACAACAAGTAGATAATTTAGTTAAAATAATAACTCAACATGAATCTTAAAGGAAATACGCTATCATAATCTGCTACTTGTAAATTGACTTCACCAACAATATTAAGTCATTACATTTCGTGAGTAAGTATGATTAAATAAAACTGTTTGTTCCTCTAACATAGTGGAGATATATGATTTCTAAAAATTAAGAGACCACCACGGACGTAGGAAATTCTATTTCAAAGAATCTATTATATTTACTTGTTACTTAATAACCGGTTTAACTTCTTGATTATGGTAGTTATTAACAATAATTTTGTTAAAAATATTTATGTTAAAAACAAATATGGGGTTTTTACAGAATAAACTAGTTACATCACATTTCTTGGAGTCAAAAAGCATTTGAACGAAACTATAATAAGAACTAAAAATACACAATCATTACTTATTAATAAAAAAGGAAGTCCCTTTTTTATTTTTATACGGTTTTCACCGATAGATACCTTGTGAGGATGTGATTCGTGAGGAAATTTTAGGTGCGTAATTTATTATGGTTTTACCTGAGCGAAACCGGGACGCGTTGCTAGTCATACAATAAATTAAAATATTTGATTATCGAGTTATGTCATTTATATTAGCCTAAGGGTAGGCTAATATACTTTATGCAGGGTACAGCTAATATAACGTATGTATTTACATTTAATGTTGAAGTGAAAACATCTTTAGCGGCTTTGTGCACTATTTGTGATGGGTAAAAAATGTTAAACTCGCGTCAGGATACGTGACCCAGATCGAAATTCGTAAGATGTCAAAAATGTACAACGTTAATATGCACGTTTTCACTTCTTCCGGCACTCCCGGAGTGCAACCCGTTTTTTTTTACTCAGGCAACTGCTTTATTTCTTTTCCTAGTAAAAACACATCGAATTACAAAATGACGTAACATTTGTGTTGGATTCAAACTCGAGGAACATTAGTAACGCTTAATTATTTCAAAGTGAAGCCTGAACTAGGTCTACAGTTGCTCTCAAAGTTTGCTATAAGTTAAACTACATTCGTAACGGAACACTTACTTTCCATATACGAACTTCGAAGGACCAACTCTTGCTCTACAACATTTCAAGGCTTCGAAACACTTTATAGGAGGTAATATTAAATTATTATCGTCGGGTTTATATTTAGAAAAACTTACAGGTAAGTTTATAGAAATTGAAGTTATAAGTCTCTCTCTCTCATCTCTGTAAATTCCCGGTTGCGTTCGGGGTTGTGAAGTCGCGAAGCGCGGGGTCAGAGTAAAAAAAACCCTTAAATTTTTGAAGATACGGCTGTGATTTTAGAATCGGCTTCCTGCCTGACGTCAATCGTCCTTGGAAATGCTATTGTTGTCTATCAACTGCCTAGGCTGTGTGGCCTTTCGTCGCTTCGACATCCAAGGGAGGATATGGACTATGGTCCTATTGTAGGGAGGAACCACACTCCGAAAGAAAGCCAATGATAAGTCTCTAAACCTAGACAGAATGTCACAAGAGAATACAATAATCAAAAGTACTTAATATATTCTAATAAAAAAATACTTTTATTAGAATATATAAATATTCAAATAAAAGTTCTACTAACAGTCCGGTTGCCACGTATTTGTAAGTTCCATACTTGAAATTCAATTTGTCACTTAAACTATACATTGTTATATCATACATAGGTAGGATTCGAATCACAGGCGGACTACCACCGCTTCACATAGTATTTTTCCCAATAGGATGCTGTTCTTATTTTAAAATACTAAACTTATAATTTAAAAATTATTTGGCAAGATTCTGTGTCAGCACTTTCAATCGATAGAGGTAGATCGTGTTGGCAACCAAATGCTGTAACTTCAACTTCAGTTCCATAGACGTTCGAAGCCTCAGATCCATAGACATAAGACTCTATTGGAAACCCATTTCCACCAGGAAGTGGACATGGCTATCTGATCGTTTGCCTCTTCGTAGCCACTTACATACTACCTACCAAAGTCGTGCGACAAAAGAATATATAAAATCGGTAAGAAAATGTTAACAGAATTTAAACTTTGTTTTGTGATTGCTAAGAGTAATAATAGATTGGCAAATGTAACAAAGTACGGTTGATTTAAAATAGTATTCTTCGGTAGAGGAGGCTATTCTAGAATTGTTTGACGTTCCGTATTTCCGCCATTTATCTTTTTTCCCTCCTCACCGTTAAAGCACTGGCATTGGTCTTTATTGCGATTTGTTTAAACAGCAGATAATTAAGACAGAATGAATGACTCGGCGTTTTTAATCCAACGATTATTTGCACTTGTCCATTGACTTTTCATGTTTCCTGGAGAGAATTTGTACTGCATTTCAACTTTTTTTCAGTTAAGTCCATTGATTGACAAATAAGTTGTTCGAATATCGAGTGTGTTAATTTCCATCGAAAGAGTACAATAATAATAAGATTTTAGCAATAATATAATGAAAATAGTATCGTAACTGTTAATTTTATTAAAATTTTTACATGTAATATAAAATTTTGCAATAATTTACTTACATATGAATTTTGTTAAATCCTAATTTTGAGCTAACATCTTTTGATATACCATAAGTTTGGTTTGCCATCTAAACATGCTAAAATGGCTACAATCAAGCAGAATATGTTTTAAATAACCAGGTGTTACAGCTCTGACACCGCATGCAAATATGGTGCATCTTCGCAAACCATGGCATTACATCTTGCCTATCTTGCCCATTTGAACACTGAAAGATATATGATGCATCAGATAGTGCTGTATCAGTCGCGTCATTTTGGTCTTCACAAAAGTCAATTCAAGACGCTCAGCGAAACAGAATTCAAAAGTTTTCAATCCAGGATGTAAGTATTGATGTCATTGTTACCTTATTTTTTTTCGTTTTATGAGACAAAGTCGCTTGTTAAATAGTTGAGCGACTTATCATCCCTGTCGTTTAATTAGCATCAGAAGGCTTTCAAAAGTTTCCTTCCTTAAAACAGACGGTAGAACATTTTTAATGGACGTATTCAAACAAGCCGTAACTTTTTAAGAGGTAATAATATAATAGAATTCTTGTCTTTACTAATTTACTCTGAGTGTTCATAATAAGTTACTCAACATTATTATAAAAGGCTTTTACGCCTAAAGTTGGACTTGGCAAAATTTATTTATTGGGATATTAACTATACATCTGTTCTAATATTATAATTTTCCAATAATTCTTCCATGACGTAATCCTGCTTCTAAACTGACCAAGACCATGATAATTAGATTCCTCTCTAGTCTACCTCACGATTTTCACAAATGTGCAGAATAAATTCGATATTTATCCAACGAAATATTATTTTAATGGAAAAAAATGTTCGTTACTTGTAAATAACTAGAAAAATTACTGATCCTTGTAACTACTAAACTACTGAGCGATTACGAACAATTGCTCTCATTACTATCATTCTACAAATTATCTCACGTTCCATCAATTCTTTAACATCGGCTTCGGACAAAGGCGGCGGTTAAAAGCAATTATGAAAATAGTCAATATATCGTTGAAAACTGTATTGCCATAATTAAAAAAATTTAGTAATAATAGTTTGACGTATATAGAAGTAGAACACGTGTTCTACTTTCACGAACAGTCGGAGAAAAAAATAGCACTTATAAGAATTTCTGTTTCATTGCTTCCATGGCGGCGAAGCCACGAAGCGCAGCTAGTGCATATATTCTGCAAAGTCTCACGCCTCGAAACGTTGTAGCCGGTGCGATCAAATAAATGCCCTTAAGTGAAGCGTACAAAAAGTGTGACGAGCAAGCGCGTTAATGCGACTTAAGCTGATGGTTACTAGACCAGTAATTTCTCATCGATTTAACTCTTCAAGATACAGATTACTAGAACTACTTCTTCTTGGCGTGTCGAAGCCATTCGAACGAATTGAAATTTTCTTTAAAGTGTTCTATCATTTTTACCGACTTATACCGCCGCCATTCCAGGAGGAGCCACTTTTTATCGCATAAACTATTTTGTCCTTTTGTTCTTTCGTATAACGATTTTTGGCATACAATATTTTGGCGTAATAGGTCTAAGGAATAATTGATTTTTATATAAACTTTAGCCTATATCACCCGGGGTAATTTAAAAACAATCTGATCACTCCTCGTTATCTGATAAGGCGCTAGTGGTTTTGAATTATGTTACATAGTGAAATTTCACATAAATACATACATTCATTGTTATACATAACAGGGATGAAATCTGAAAACATAATACTCCTCTTTTGGGCAGTTTTGTAAAAAATAGAATATGTTTATTTCCTATCACATCCTGAGCTCTTAATTCTGCGGCGTCATTGAAGTAATGCGTTAATTGTTAGCCGACTGCGCATTATTAAAGGGGTATATTGGAATGGTGCGGGGCTCTGAGAATGTCTTTGTACTTCCGCTCATTCACTATTTGAATTGCTTTTGACCATTTCTGAAATAACCTGAAGTGACCAGTTTTGATCGTTGACCAATGTCAACGATCAAAACTGGTCACTATTTCAGAAACGGTCACGGGAGCGAAGTACAAAAATAATATTATTTTTATACTAGCTGCGCGCCGGGGCTTCGCTCCCGTGAGAATTTATGTATAAAAAGTATTGTATGTGTTATTTATGGGTTATATTCTACCCGTGTACCAAATTTCATAACAATCCGTCCAGTAGATATTGCAAAAGAATAACAAACATGTGTATGTTTGTTCACACATCCTCACATGCATTTGTAGTATTAGTAGTAGAATTAAATGGACGTAACGTATTGTTTCCAAAACTTTGTGAATTATATATAATTCATATCTTGTATTGACTGAACTAAGGAATTACATGAAGTAAATTATGAGGTTTAATTTGAACGTTTCAACATTCCTAACTCTACAGATACGCATTAAGCATCTCACCATATACTTTTACATTTTTCAAAAGGTATGTTCGCTAAAAACCCCTGGAGTGCCTTAACCTCCTTAGTTCTTTTAAACCAGTTTGGTGAAATTTTGCAAAGGAAAGCATGGAATAACTCAGAGTATCAATGGATCTGTGAAGAGAGACAATTTGTTTACGATATTACCCAAAATAGACGCTGTATACTTAAGTTAATGTAAAGCACATTTTCATAAATTATGTAAATATACTTTATCATTTAAACAGTTTTATCCTTTATGTTTTATAGGCAATTTTGTTATTACACGAAATAAATACTGTTTTCAAAAAACAAATCCTGAATATCTTTTATCCTTACTTTAAAAACAAAAGATGTATTTTTCTTTGACTAATTAACTAAGCAATCTTTAATTAAAACAATTGTTATAAACGTGAAAAGAATATTACGTAATTTTTCGTTTTTTTTACTTAGTGATAAAAATCGTGACGCATACCTAAATATTAAGTTTCATTAGCTCCGTTTCCGAGCTCAGGATCAATTTGATAAAAGAAAAATGTTTTGATATGATTAATTCTGTTTTGAAGGTTCACTTGGGCTCATGAAAAAATCCCGAATAAATTACCAAAGAAAAATGCTTCTAATTTAGAAATGTTTCCCAGTTAAATATATCCAAGGAATATTATTAATTTCCGTGAAGAATTTCCTCTTTAGGGTTCCTTGTTGAATAGTGTGCTCATCCGTATCCTTATAATTATATTTTAAATGTGCGTGTGGTCGGAGAGTCGTCTTCTTGAAAGTCATAGCCAAAAATCAAAGTACTATCTTTAATTCAGTTTTAATTAAGAATCAGATTATTTTGATGATATTATTCTAGTAATAATCAATACATATTTATAAAATATAAAAGCCTCCTTATAATCATAATAGCTGCACCGCTGGGATTCGCTCCTGTGAAGTTATCGATATAAAAAGTAGGTACTCATATACTTAATTTTAATTATGATTTATCCATTTTGTAATAAAATTCTATCCTCACGAAATTTTGCACTATGATATTAATAGGTAGGAAATCCAGAGCATCAGGAACGTTGTATCAGGAACATAAATATAAATACAGAACCCTTATCTTTCTAATACTAAGCCGATCTTTTTATAATCTACTTGCATATTCTTGTCCGCGAGCGAGACGTCCGATGTCCTCAGGGAAATCTGGGAAAAAAGGTTCCTGGCCAAACAATGGAGACTGTTTGACATGACAGATTCTGATGCCGAAAACGGAACTGAATTAAAAGTATTGTGGACGAAAAAATACTGTTTGTGAACGATTTTACTAGAATATGGTTTTCTTCGTTTCTAGTCGAAATAATAATCATCGGCCTCAATAAGATTGTTAATGTAATTTTATGGTATTCATTGATTAAATAAACGTTATTGAAATAGTTACAAAAAGATAGAAACATGGTTCTGCGTTGCATTCATGCGTGCTGACAACTTAGTTTCAGTTGCACCAGTCAAATTTATGTTAACTTGCGCGCCGTCGTCGATTACATAAAATTGCATTCTTTACGTTATTTTGGGCAGGTTAAAGTTACCGTTATCGTGCGAAGTGGAGGGGAAAATTAGGACAGTAACTTGGACTTCAACGTTATAAGGTGAAACGATTGGTATAGCGATGAGAGAAAGATAGAAATAATATTACTAGATAATAAAAAATAAGGATTCTTGTGAAATGAACCTTATATTTGAATATAACGGGAACAGGAGGACTTGCTAGATAAGAAGTCCAAATTATACGAGCTTAATACTATTTTGCATTCGGATAGCAGGCCAGTAAGCTGGGATTAGATTTATCCTTGAATACATTCGGTATTTCCATGTTCATTTCAAGGATAATATTATAAAGGACTTAGTTTTGTATCCTAAATGTGGACGTCTTGTAAGTAGCCACAGGAATATTTGGATACACAAAATTAAAGATACATTAAATATAGAATTTCGTTCCAAAATTATCAAATTTGTATGAAAATCTTATGAACCATGAATTTTAAAACTATGACAATGAAAATACTCAATATACCGAAAAGGTGATGGCGGGACGATATTGACAAATTCCTACCAAAATGGCCAGAAAGAGACGAGTAGAGTGAATGAAAAAGGGGGAGGTGATTGCCCAGCAGTGGGACACAACATCCACAGGTCAGATAAAAAAATATAGGTAGATAAAAATTGACCGAATAATTAAATTATTCCCATTCTCCTTAGCAACAACGATTGTAAACAACAAGATGTATCTTATTTAACGAAAGTGCCCATAAAATTTAAATTATCAAAATATTAGCCGAATTAGTATAGTATTTGTACGAAACAGTACGCAAACTGTAAATTGAATTTCATGCACTACTCGTACAATACAAAGTCTCTCTTTTAACTCCTAGTTTTCTTTGACGTAGTATTCGTAGATACATACTTCAGTGCGAATCCATAAATTACTTATTTAGTCAGATATAGATATAACCGAGTTCAAATAACACAAAGTATGGAACAAATGTTGGCAAAGTTATTCTGTGCGTTTACCGGATTGCTTTCGCAGCCATCGAGTGCATTTCTTTTATTTTCTCCTCGTGTGTTACACTACTGTTTTACAATTTGTTGTGGCACCAACGAATCAACAAACAAGAAGACTTATAACTTAACTCAGGTTGTCGCAGGTACAAATTTCAAAGTACTGTTCGCTACGGATAAGAAAGTTGGCAACTAGAAGGATTTTATAAGATTTCACAATGTACATGTAACTTCTTAAACTGAATCTTTTTAGGATCGAATTGAAAAAGTATTTAATCATAATTTTGGGAAAAGTTTCAGTTTCAGCCATGTTGCTTGTAATCACTCCAATTGGAAGTTGCGGACGAATATGTTTGAATGCTAAATTATATTTATTTTTGAATATGATGAACCTCAAAAATTTAATATTTATTTATCATACTTTTTACCACACAAATTAACAAACTCCAAAAGAAAGAATTAAGTACAATAAAAAATATCAATTAAGCTTATTTCAAATTTGGTTTAGTCGAATCGTAATTCCTATGTTAACATAGGTCATAGATTGGCTAGCCATATATTAACATCAGTTTTGAAATTCAGTATTGAAACAATGTTGTCAATTAAATATTAATTCCACTACGATACATCTAATTTCATATGCATCATGCAAACGGTAAATTATACCAACAATACTGATAAATACATGCTCAGAATTCAAATTTGTGGTTAGTAAACAAATGTTTGTTTCGGTTTAAAATTGATACTAATACACCCCCCTAAAATATTCACGAAAGCGCCTAATGAAGCCTTGTAATTAGTTGTTATTAAATTTTGCATCATTTTACCACGCTGTTTTGTTATTCAGCTAACAAGGCTGTCGTCTAATTTCCATAACTAGGTAAATTTGTATGAATTAGTTTTAAAGTATCTATATATTATTTAATGGAATTGTATGTATTATACTAAGCAACTGTAAGTTATTTAGACTATGTCTTTATATAGGATGTTAATGAAAAATAATTATGAGGGATTTTTATAGGACTAATAGAAGCCAAAACATTTTTTTTTAGAATTTTTGTTCGCGCATCGCGCAAATTCACTAAATTCAAAATAAAATAAAATGTCAATGTCAAAGCATTTGCTCAGAAAATAGACCGGTACATTTTCACAGATAGATTTTCACGTCAAATTTAAAATTATAATATTTGTCACAAAGTACTGGAATTCTTGGGACGACCATTACTAATAAAAAATACCGAAAGAAACTTATTCGAATTTGAAAAAATATGGTTGTTGTTTAAAAAATCTACTTGCATATTCGAAAATGTCTTTTACAGTTTACATTGTAGCATTTAACCGTTTCCGAATCCACCCATATGACACCGCGGTTGTAATTGCAGGAATGCACACCCTCCACGGGTGACATATTGAAACAAATCACAAAGTGCCCTGCAGACCGGAAAATTTGGTTGTCTGCTGCATGCGGGCAGTGTAAATACCGCTTTATATTTTGGTAGACGCGTTCGTGACCGTGGCGTGCTGTCCTCATTGAGATAAAGCGGCGCGATGCGACGCGACACGAAAATATCAGCATGTATATCATACCCACTACACTATTGCCGAGCGCGGAGCGCGGAAATTCTATTTCTTTTAAAATATAATACACGAATGCCTCAACATTGCGTTTTCTATGAGTGCTTTTATTAACCGAATTGATTTTAAACCAACAATGTTCGGCGTTCTGGTCCGCGATCGTGTGGGGCCGGCTTTACTGTATTCTGTATAATCTATGAAGGACACAACTTTACACGTTTATACACTTGTTCATGTTTTCGCGACGCGTCGCATCGCACCGTTCTGCCTCAATGACATCTAAGCTTAGAGGTAGAATTTATCACTAACACCGACGACACATAGAGATCAATGCAGGGTCACGACGTGCGGTTGACTGTACTTACATTATATTATCTGTTTCTCGCAAATATGATGATTGGGAAAAGAAAATTAATAATTTTAGAATTTAATTATTAATTTTCTTCACAAGTACACAAGGTCTCAAATATGCAAATTGTGGTCATAATTTTCAAATAAAGACGAGTTGGAACTCTGGTGACGAACTGTATCATTGGTTATCACATCAGATGGTAAGGAATACAGCGTAATCAGTTGTGTTATTTTCATATGTGTAGTTAATTACTTATGACTATATTCGTTTTTGTCGTTGCATATAATATAATATTCAATCGATACAGAAATCATTAGAACATAAAAAGTTAACAATTCTCCTACCTAAATATAAGTTAAAAAATAAAAAAATCTAAATGTACAAAGGATTTCCTATCTCAATTCTTCATTTTCATTTTATGGATATTGCTATCATAAACAAATGCACGTAAATGTGTAAACAAACAACAAAATCTATATCAGCTTTATTTTGGGCCATCAAATCTCTGAGGAAGTGAGCGACTTTATGAAAATCGGTAGTCTGTTCGGTTATTTTTGAAGTCCATAAAATTTCATCGTCTGGGTATGTTCGGTGATATAAACAATTGAGTAGATACGGGTGGTCGAGTTGTATATCGCAACCCTTTGTGTCGGATGCATTCTACAAATAAGTCTACAACATTTTTTGGGGTCAGTTTTTATTGCAACGTCATCGCAACAACTGAGAGTGTGGGTTGCATAATGATGTTAACTTTAACGCACAATAACGTAAATTTCGCCATTTTATCTAATAAGTTAACTTTGAAGTTAAAGACAGAGTCGACTGGTGCAATAGACCCTTAAAAATCATATTGAAAGCAATCATAATTGGAAATTAGGGTGATGGTGTAAGTATGAGTAGGTGTTCAATACTCTCATTACTTTATAGGCTAACTAGCTGCGCCCCGGGGCTTCGCTCTCGTGGGAATTTCGGGATAAAAAGTGTGTTATTCCCAATGTGTTATTCCCGGTTATATTCTGTCCGTGTATTAAATTTCAAAACAATTCGTCCAGTAAATTTCGCGTGAAAGAGTATAACAAAGATATACATAATTATACATCCTCACAAACTTTCGCATGAATATTAGGAAGTGTTTACTGGGTAACAGTTCAAAAAACTATTACTCAACTAAGTAGTGGGAAAAGAAAAAGATTTAAAGAGAGAAAATTTGTACTGTTCGATAATTGATTATAAGTATTTTATTACTAAGTAAACATTCTTTTTTTTAATAACTATATAAACATAAAGTGGTTGCGATGGTTAAAATAATTTCATACTAATCACGTGCAAGCTTACATCAGTGGAATATAAAGTTCAATTTAGTTCTATAAAAGTAATTAAAAATGGTATTGGTACTGAAAGATGCAATATGCAATTAATTACTGTTTGCTTACAGCCCTCATTTTGTTACAAGCAGATTGTGTTTGTTGAATATGCTAGGGTTAACTATTCATAAAAAAGGGTGTTTTTAAATGGTCAGCAAAGTATAGACATTTTAGTATGTGATAACTTATTTGGTTAACTAAAATACTTAATTGGTCATAAAATTCCAAATGTTTATGTTACTTACATTATAAAATTAATCGATTATAAAATTTTCAAATGTATTTATTGTATATTTATTATATATTTGTAAAATATACTTATTGTATTTATCAGTAGAAATAATAAGACAATTTTTTTTTCTAAAAACGCCTTTGTAATTATAATATGTTGGATTTGTATTTTTAATTATATGAAGTTCATATTTTTGGCAACCCTAAAAATTTATTAATCGAGTATGGAAAAAATTCGTTTGCCGTTGTAATATCGCAAACGCAAACATTTGTTAAAGATAATATTAAAACAATATTTATTCTCGTTATTACGTGGATATTAAATATTGCTATACTTTGTGAATTTCCTTATAAGCTGTTGTTCAAATATTTGATGGTATATAGATATGTAGGAAAAGATATTTTGTATATTTTTAAATATTAATTATTACTAAATTCAATCTATTAATAAAGTAAGTGATTTTTGTGTTATCAATTTTTATTATGAAAATCTGATTAGGAAATTTGAAATTATTTTAAATAAAATTAAACAAAATATATTAACACATTAAAAATGTAATAGATCAGTCTTACCTACCTTATTAAAATTGTTCCTACAAAACTCAAAAGCAAATATATTGTTTCCAGTGAATCCTTTTTTTCTTGACCACTTTATAACGGGAGATTGAAATCAATCACTGGTCAGACATCACATTATTTAGCAACTTTAGCAGTGATCCAGCACCTGATTTTTCGTAGATCTTAACCATAGATAAAAAAAAATATATATAATGGATTTGTCATAGCAGCCCGGCTCGTGTGAATAGACTATGTAAGATCTTTACATAGTTTAAATTTCTGCCCTCAGTCTAATCTACTACGCGTCTATGTCAACATCTATCAATTTTTCATAAAATGCCGGCTTGTTCAGTTGTTACGACATAATTATTGTCCATCAATATTTTTTTTATCGATCACTTTCCGTACCTAACTGTGCCTTTTGAGATTTATCATTTGGGTGTGTGCAATTGCAAATGTGTGAAAATGTGGAGACATCGGTACTCGTTCTAAAGATATCTCCCCTTATTAATTTTATCTATGATCTTAAGATACCACTTGTGACACAGTGGTATTAATTCCTTTTGATCTTAGCTTTTGCATATAATAATATAACATTAAGTAGTAGTAGTACGATTAAAGCAAACATCATGTATTTATCCCGTGCCGGGTAGACAGGGCCAAGAGCTATAGGATAGGGTATAAGGTATAAGGGTAGACAGGGAATCGAAATTGAAATCAATTAACACAGATATCACACTATTTGTAGGCATCGTTGTCCGAACTTCCGTCTGCTGTAATTAGTCGCCCCCGGCACCCTGTTTGCCGCGCGACAATCAAAGCGACGTGCCGCGAATCCGTTGTGTCTGTGATGTCTGTGATCCCGCCAATAATTACGTCTGAGATGGAAATATTGTGTTAAAGTTGAGATAACTACTAATGATGATTTTCCGACAGGGGAGATATGGATTTGCGTGGAAGATTCAATTATGAAATATCAGATCAATATTATGTTGAGAATTTATAATTTGATCTTTGATATCTAAAAGCTAACTTTCTATAACTTTTAAAAAGGTGTGGATGGAGGGATAGATATGTGTGCCATTGATTTTGAGAATTATGATAACGACGATTGTGCAAAGACTCGACTAAGAAAAAGTAGAAAGTGGACTTCGAGAAATAGGGATAGCGGTTAGATGGGAGAAAAACCGAGCTTTCAAAAAGATGTTGTCAATCTCAGTTAATGTCGCAACACAACTCCACTATCATTTCAATAATGTTAGCGGTAATACTCATCCAGCAATAACATAAAAACAAAGACAGTGACGTCGGTTAAAAATCAAAAGGTCTAAAAGTAACCAGCGCCCTGAAATGTATATTTATTTAGCGTGTACATTATCGTGTAGGTACTTATACAGTGCAGTGTACGAGGGATGGTCAACACGTGACAAGCATGATAAATGAGGAGACCGGGATATTTGGGATCAGACCTCTGGGGACTCCCTTTGGCGAGAGGAACGTTGGTATGAAATCCAACCACCCACCAAACAAAAATCAACTCTATATACATAATCCCAAAACATACATTTAAACTACACCAATCCACGTTGCAGCTTCATAAAAGTTCTAGAACTGGCACGATTAGTTTTCTAAAAAGTAAACTATGGAGTGGCAAGCGGTGAACGAAAATTAACTGAAGCATTGAAGTTTTAAGATTCAAATTAGAATTTGAAAACTGTTACAAATCATATGAGGTTTACGGTAATGCCAACATGCAGAATTCAAGACTGAACGACAATGATTTGTTTTGAAGTTTCGTATTTTACTTTTGCTTGGGATTTTCGAAAATGAAATTTTATATTGAAACCATTTGTCCGCATTTTAACAACCGGAAATATTCCGGCGATTTAGTACAAATATCCGTAAAACATATTTTTATGATATAACGAAACGATGAATACGAAGAAAAAATACTTGGAACACTCCTAAGTTCCTTCAACCCGATTTGTGTGTTTGTTTAGGTGTTTTAGATGTTTGAGCAAACCTATAAACAGTCGACGCGACTACATAAATAGGCATGTATTTATGAAATTTTTCGAATATAGTCAATTCTCTAATAAAATTTTTTCGTTCATAAGTACTTACTCGAAAAGAACAACATTTTTCACTGAAATTACTAAGCCAAATCTAAACTCAACATACGAATCAAAACCAGCATTAGGAAAACTTCAAACGGCTTGACTATAACTATGTGAGCTCATTTACAAAATGGCTATTCCCAAATCATTGAGATTCCGTACGTGTTCAGTATCGGGGCTTGAAAATATTGGCTCAGCGAGCAATAAGCCGAATGGCTGGAGATGAGTGGACGATCGTTATCGGAACTTTATGCGTCCGTTTTGGCATTGGATTTTCTCAACGATTTTCTGGTACTATTTGACTGCAGTCTTCGACCACTTCTTTAGATATCTTTGACATAGGTACCTAAAAAGCATCTATTTTCTACAAATTTGGTATGTTTCGTCGTGGGTATTTTGGAAAGGAAATATTGTGAAACCTGATATTCATTAGTGTTCTGTTTCTAAAAATACCTGGCTATAAAACTAAAACATCTTGTTTGTTTAAATTCAAACTAAAATCATTTTTAAATGTTAATTTTATCAGAAGTTTCACAAATTCTACGTATCCTTGTCTCCCAATGAAATTGAGCTACAAAGCAGCACAGTTAACAATGAAGACGTTGAAAAGGAATAATCTATCTTAATTACGGCTGGTTTGATCCATGGCCGGTAATCGAAAAGGGTCGTCGATTTTTCCCTCATAAGACGAACCCTTTGAGAATGACCAGCATTTGGCAAAAAATATCTTTGCATTCTGAGGCGTCGCGTCCGGCGCTCGCCGTCCTCCGCGGTTGATTGCTTCTGCCCCGTGAATAATACCCACTTTGTGCCCAATAAAAGTTTTCCTCCCTTCCCCGATATTGGAAACAATGGCTTTGACTCACAATTTTTCTGTCGCAGCTCCTCGGCTACGGAAATGGGCGGGATTATATCGTTCTTTTGATTTGAGACTAAACGTGATATCGGTACAAATGAACCCCTCTCGGGTACTGTTATTTTCATTATTCATTGCTTAGTGCGTCCACGGCGCCGAGAGCGGATAATCATTGACTTCTTTTGTGCTTAGTGGTTTCTTTAAGACGCTGGAATCGCTAGAACGTTTTTACAAATTTTATTTTTAAATTGCTTGGTTGATGTTTCGAGTGAGATTGTTGACGAAGTATACATTTCTATATCATAAGCAAACTGCTACACTCAACCGCATTTAGGCATTATCACGGACAAAACTCTATGCGGTTGGAACTTGGAACTGGACTTTGTACTGTTTGGATTGTTGACTGTGCCTGTTACACTACATCAAATATATATATATATATATAGTATTTTTTTTCTTATGTGACATTTTAACAAATTGAACACTAATCAAAAACTGAGGAAGATGATTACAAGGACTAATGATGATGAGCTCCATATTACTGTATAATGCTACGTACATAATACATATACACCAACATTAAGTTAAGACTTACTCGAAAAACAACACCAATATCTGTCTGTGTCAAAGCTTTGCATTGGGAATGCTATTGCTTATCATGCAAGCAAGGCTTCTTATCCCTTAGTCACCCCACATGATATTCACAGAAGGATAACTGCACTATAAACACGCTGAACTAAACTAGAACTGACTACAATCTAATATGGAGTTCCGTAGTTGGAAACTTAAAACCAACATAGACTGTAATGGAAACCTCGAATGATTAATGCATCTCAAGAATCCCAGTGGATGGCGGTTTATTAATGTATTGATACGCGAACCGCCAAACTTGGGTATTCGCTAATGTGAATGGGTTTGATTTATTGCTTGTTAAAATTTAACAATAGATTGGGGATTTTCTCCGACGGTGAATAGACTAAGTATAGTGATTTTGCCAAATAAGTACCTTACAGACTTATCTGGATCACCTAGGCGACAAAGCTTCTCAAGCCTTGTTTACATTAACTTTGTGGGCAATCATCATTGTGTATTTTAACTTCATAAAACCCGTCCCTATAATATTTTAAAGGCGAAAATTTGTGAGTATATTTTTTAATCTGCACGCTCAAACGGCTAGGCCAATTTTTATGAAATTTGGTAAGCCTTGATTAACATTTTGATCCCGAAAGTGTGCAATTTTCACAAGATTTGATAAGAAAGTCGAAAAGAGAGTAGATGGCGCTACTAAATTCAACATTTTTTATTCAACCTAGGATGACATGCATCACACATATTGACGTCAAAAAAAAAATACACTGCAGACTTCAAATGCGCAGGTGAAGAAGAAGCGACGCAACAAACTTCACTGCAGCCTGTTCTGGTAAGAACAAAAATTTTAAAAAAGTGAGTTCTATTTTCATTTATATTATTTTTTGTAAATTATTACAAACTTATGAAGTTGCCTCATGCAAAGTAATTTTGAAAGACAGCTCAATCTGGTTTACCTACACGTGCGACGTTTCTGTTTAGAAATAATGAATTAAAAGAGGTATATTTACACCTTTTAATTCACTCTGTTTAGTTTTAGTACAGTTTCCTTAATTCTCATGAACCAGAATGTGTTTTAATAAAGAGCAGTAAGCAAGAAAAACAACGGAAGTAACCCCTATAATGAGGAGAAACCAAATTAAGGATTCCACAGTGGATTTCACGGGAAAAAGAGGCTAAAATTACTGTGCGCTCTGATTTGAATTTATTACCCCTAGGCTATAATTTTATTTTTGGTAGGATTTGAAGTATAGTCTGGCGTCTTGGATATAAGGCTTCCCAAAGCTATATTTATTTAACTTTTTGGCATTTTGAGATTATAACTAATTTACTATTGATTTAATAAAACAATCCATTTAAATATAACTCATGCTTACAAATTAAAGCCCAAAATCTCACAAAATTTGGTCATCGAAGGATCAATTTGTCCCAGGCCAATAAGCCTCAGTTTGTTGTATGTTTGTCCTTGTTGTGCGCGACGATAGGCGTTATTTTGACGAAATTATTCACAGATCTTTGTGCAATCAAAACCGGAATAATCCACTCGACTCATTACAAAGAAAGAGAGCCTTTTTATCCCGTCCTCCCACGGTTGTTGGATATAAACTAATTTGTCTATTTGTAGATTTTGCGATTTATTGCCGGAGAAAGTGGGGTTTTGTTTTGATCATGCTTTTTTAATTTCTATTGAAAATACGGCGGAGAGTACTACCAAGTGTTTGTAGATAGGTAGGTTTACGGTAACAAAAGTATGATTATTAGGTGATTGAGCTCTGACAGTGCGCTACCACAGGACCTGGATAATTTTTTAAAATTATTTTTTGCATATATTCGAACTTCTTAGAAAATCAAAATCTTAATATCACTTACTTAGCTGATAATAAAGAAAATGTTCCATTGTTCAATTCAACTCTAATTAAGGTAGCATTATAGAACCGAGGTAAATGTGGCCTTTAAATAATAATAAAAAAACAGAAAGAGGGGAAACTCCGAGGAAACGGAGCAATGTTTATCGAAAACAAAGGCAGCGAGGCGCAATATGCATAACGATGTACTAAATTAGCTACCTTTTTGTTACAACTTAAATGTTTTTATGGACAATGTTTCTAGAATTATCTTTTCGATTTCTTTTAATCAGTTGTGACCCAAGAAGCTACTTTTTGGCCCATCTTTAAAATAAATAGTTGACAGCAGATCCTGGTTGTTACATTGAAAAATTCATTTAGGTATTTTATAATGCCGGTGTATGTACCTACACAAAAAGAAAAGAAGAAAAAATACAACACACTTTTTCAATACTAATATTACAAAGAGAAAAGATTTGTATTTTTGTTTGTAATGGATAAACTCAAAATGCCGATTTTGATGAAATTTGGTACAAAGATAGACGAAACCTTCTGGAGTGGGCATTACTTTTTTATTATAGTTTTACCCGAGCAACGCCGGGACCGACCTCTAGTAAAATAGGACATAATGTTGAGTGAGATTCCAGCGTCATAGACATGGACGGAAGACATCCGACGTCAATTTATTAGGATCTGTGTACCTATATCAGTATTTAGTGACTGCTTGCCTCAGAACCGAGAGGTCCCGGGTTCGATCCCCGGTCGGGTCATGATGGAAAATGATCTTTGTCTGATTGACCCGGGTCTTGGATGTTTATCTATATAGGTATGTATAATATATATGTTATAAAATATAGTATCGTTGAGTTTAGTATCCCATAACACAAGTCTATATCTTACTTTGGGGCTAGCTCAATCTGTGTGACTTGTCCTAATATATTTATTTATTTATTTATATAAAGCCATTTTTAAATTAAATTTATTTTGTATCGTTTACGCTAGTGATCTAAGAACCAATTATAGTTCGGAATACGAAAGAAGTCGCGCGGAAATATGTGAAATTGTCAATAAACGATTAGCCACGTTGTTCTTGTTGTTAACGACTGTAGCGCTGCGTTTACAATAAAAATATTTTATTGTACATAAAACAAATCATACAGTTACAAACGTGAAAATTAAATTATACTAAACGGTTGTATGTTATGTCTATAAAATGGCGATACAGGAAGTCCGCTGAGTTAGATCCTATGCATAGTTATTTGTCATGAATTAAAAATGACTCAGTATATTTAAAAGCTATAAATTAAGTCGTTTATTGACGTCGTAGATACGAAAGCTAGAGTTCTATTTTTACATTGAAATTTAAAAATTATTTACATATTTTATTTTTGAAATCATAAAAATATCTAAATACGTTTATTCAAATGGCCTTTTTATGTGACTAATTGGAATCAGATTTTAACAATCCTAATAATTGTCCTAGTATTTTTTTATCTCCTGCTTTATCTCCTCATACATAGATAGAACAAAGGGTATACCTCATTTACTATGTCAAAAAAGAACTAATCTTGTAGGAAATTCACGCAGATGAGTGAAGAAGCCGCGGGCAAAAGTTTGTAAAAATATATTATATCAAGAAAAGTCGGCGCTACACTACACTTCCATATACTATGTACAACGACTATTTTTCTTGATTTCTTTAGTTCTGCTCGACGCTTTATTTGTATTGATTTTTAAAATTTTACTTGAACCATTGAAAAATTAACTTTTTTATTTTTCATCATTTAACTTAAGTTATCAAACCAGATTGCAACCGTCTAAACGTCGCAAATAAGTCGCACGAAAATAATTCAAAAATCACCGGTGGAATTTAATATTCCTGTTACTGGTCAGAGTGAGGCCTGTTCCACACACGTGTTTTGACAGCCGAAGTACAATTTACGGTCGCTCACCGGGCGCGATAAAACCGCCTTTGTCACAAGCCAGACTGGCAACACTCTCTCGTTTTACGACCAAATAATTTTCAAACACTATTATCATTCAAATCTCACCCACAATATATACACCCCTTTATTCACAAAATATTTCACAAAAACATGTCTCAGATTAAGAAAATTTCTATAGTCGGAGCGCGTCGTTTGATTTTTATGATTTTTTATAGGCTAGGACATTTATTTAGTCACGTTTATAACCGACACTCGCTGTTAATAAATTATATTACGGTGTTATGAATATCTTCCTTCGTAAAGGATTATCAAGATTATTTAGCTACATGCTACTTTATTTTTATTGCGTTTTACTCAATCGTTTAAAAATATAACGCACACATCTGCCGTCATTAGTTATATCGTTTATTAGTTAAATAAACATTCTTATATTTTTATTAATCTCTGAAATTATGTCACTAGTAATAAAGTGTGTAACAAATTTTATCTTCTCCGTCATTGTCGCTCAGTTTGTAAAAGTTTTTGGTAATATTTTTTAGTTTTGTAAATTGGTAGTCAACAATTTTTGGATAATAATGAAAATTATTTGTGTTAAGGGATGCGATTGTGAACCTTAAGAATAGAAACGTAGGTATAACCTGAAATTCACGTCACTTTCAGTACGGCTAAAGTGCTGTGCCTATTTTGATAAAATTTGGAATAGATATACCCAGTAAATGACCCCCAGTCAAACATAGGCTACCGACTTCGGAGCTGCGAGTCTCCGTGAGCTCATGAAACACACACAGCAATTTTCTTGGCAATATTAATGGAGTGGTTTGCCATAGCCTTTTCCATTTCACACACAAGTTATAGCTTTCCTCACGATGTTTTAATTCAATGGAAGCAAGTGGTGGTATACAAACTCATGTGGCACAAGTAGGATTTGGGACCTGGGACCTTTCGATCGACAGGCCGGATCGGCAGGTCTTAATCATTACACCACCACCACAAACCTACGAGCTTAATTTATATCCATGAAATAGCAAATTCTGTCTAGATGAATTTTACGGATGCTAAATTATGGAACAGTCAATAATTTCCGTTGCTGCTTTGTAGTCACATTTTTACATAATCAAACAAGCAAATCAGGTCGAGCGACACAGTGTGAGCTAGATAAGCGTTAGGGTGGGTTGCACCATCAACTTTGACGTTAATGTTAACGTGCGCAGATAAACGCAAAGTACGCCATCTTGTCTGTTTAGACAAGATCAAGTCAGCGGCGCGCCGGTTAAAATCAACGTTAAATTTTACGGTACAACTCACCCTAAGTAAATGTTGTAGAGGTCGCGTCGAGAGCGCCTCAGCCAGGTTGTGTGTCTAGTGAGCTTCTGGATCAAAGGGCTCCATTGACCCCTTTGCTGGTGCGGTTAATACAAGTGCTACTTGATTTACATTTCACAGTTTTGTAATGACATACATTAATTTAACTTAAACTGATACAAACCTAAGTAGCAGAACTATTTTTCATAGTCGTATTCCTCATGTCTGAGGATTACGTGAAATTCGTGAAACGTCGTGGTCATTACGTGAAAAGAAATACACGTGACTTTCTTGGCACTATTCATTCATGGAGTGGTTTGCCATTGCCTTCTCCATTTCACATACAAGTTGATAATCAGGTGTCATGTTCAGGTTTCCTTACGATGTTTTGCTTCACTGTGGAAGCGATGAAAACTATACACGATTCAGATTGGTATACAACTCATGTGGCACAGGTAGGATTTAAACTTTGAACCTTTCTGCAAATAGTGGATTTAAGAATAGAATAATAATATTTTAGTTGTTTTTAAATGAACATAGTAAATAACGCATATATAAAGTATACATAAGTAGTGTTTTGGTAATCATGTGTACAAATAAATCAAAGTGAAGTATTATTGAGGCACTACAATTTACGACATACCCATTATATTGCCCATTTCAGATTGCCCCTTCCCTTCAAGTTAAACTGGGAGTTTAGATTGTACTGAAGCTCTGTGTTGATCCTAACTAATATGTTATAAATGCGAAAGTAAGTTTGTTTGTTACCTCTTCACGCTCTATTTACTGAATCATTCTTTTTGATATTTTGTATAAATGTAGTTTGAAGTATGGAGAAGGACATAGGGTACATTTCATCTCGGAAAAATAACAGTTGCCGTGAGAAATTAACGCGGGCGAAGCCGCGGGCAGAAGCTAGTATTTATACAATTAGTATTTATATAAATGCATAATTTATTATTAATGAATATCATCATCAACAGCCATTGAATGCTTGGGACACATACGGAGCTACGGGAAATAGCTAGTCAGTAATAAAAATTGAAATTACGAAGCCATAAATGAAAATAACACGTTAAATTATAATATTATCCCGTTTTCTTGTGCTTTATTTGATTGTGACAAAACTTAATTTCTAAATAGTGATAGTAGATTACTTATGTAGTATAACTAAAATCAGATAATATCTACTTGATTTACTTACCTGAAATATTTTTTCTGTATTGTTGCCACATTTTAATATTAATAAAAATGTAAGTTCTACTTGAGAAAAATGATTTTTTTTCTAGAATTACAATAATATCAGTTTTAGGGCTGCCTACCCAAAGGTTAAAATGGGTATATCTGTCCGTCTGTCACCAGGCTGGAATCTCATGAACCGTTAGTTAGACAATTGAAATGTTCACAGATGATGTATTTCTGCTACCGCTATAACAACAAAATAATAATAAAATAAATATTTAAGGAGGCTCCAATACAACAAAAGTTTCTCCCATATTTTTTATTAAAGTAATAAACAATTATTTTCATTAAATACATCATCAATCATGCAGAGTAACTTCATCTGCATTTGATTGCATTAGATTCAATTTATATTTTACAATTTTATCTGGTAATTTTCTTCAGTCTATGTAAATTATACGTATCTAATACGACATTGTCAATAATGTTAAATTTTTATTATCTGATTTGGACATTTTATGGCCCAAATCGATGGCCGGGACATGTTCACGCGAGCGGTGGGCGGTGTACTTTACATACACGTTGCGTTTTCTGGCGTTGCGTGTTTTAGAATGACAATGAATCAAGTACTTTACTGTCTAAACGCTATTGGATCTGAAGTGCTTGCGCATTGCGCAAGTTCTATAAAAGAAAAATGCTTTTAAGTGGAGTAACGTGTTTTTCGGATGTTGCATTTTCAATGGCTAGAATACAAATTTTAGAAATGTATGTGTATTAAACTCCTATCAAACGGCATAAAAATTAATAATGAGCCCGATAGTAATGTCTTGCTATCGGGCTACATACTGCACATCTGCTACCAATATATTTCTTGTTATTTTTATATACATTGCCTTTTAGTTAGACCATAATCAATCATCATTAGTTCAAATAGAATCACGAGTAGGATTCTACATGACCACCACTAGCTTGCGGTGAAGAAAAACATCGTGAGGAAACCTGAACACTGGTTGATTATTAACTTGAGTATGAAATGGAGAAGGCAATGGTAAACCATCAAAAGTCATAGTGCCAAACATCCATTAATAGTGCCAAGAAAGTTGTTGTATATGTTTCATTCCACGTTATTGACTACGACTATGAAGAATGTTTAGTATAATAGTAAGTAAAAGTAAAAAAGTAAAAAGTTTTTTTTATTTCTCTAAAAGATTTTTTTATAAAATGGCTTACAGGTTAGTATTTTTTTATGGATAGACGACTGTTCAGGCAAAGCCTGTACGCCAGTGCTCTTCCAAATGTGTGATGTAACTAAGAACTGAGAGTAAGATTAAAACTACTTATATAATAAATATCTCTACCAACTTATTTTACTATTACAATTCAATTACTATTACAAATAACCACCATGAAGATAGAATACATCTTATCTGTCATCAAATCAATGTCAAGAACCGAATAAAGTACAAGGACTTACGCACACTGCGATGGTATGTAAGATAACAAGACCTGTTATAATGAAGTACAGATTGTTCATTACTTGTAAACTAACCGGGGTAGCCAATTACTGTCTTGTTACAAGCCGAGATATGGCCTAGCAGAAAATTGTTAGAAAAGTGAATTACTTGCTCCGTCCATGTCCGGAATGATGAAGATCAATTGGGCGAGAGAGGGAAATATGACAATTTTTCAATAAAACTATACGAGTATTTAACTAATATTATTAACTGATCGGTCGATCTGCAATTTGGCTTATATTAAATCAATGTTTTCGATGGTATCCCAACTAATATTTCCCTACTAATATTATAAACGCGAAAGTAAGTTTTTGTTTGTTACGTGTTCACGCGTTACCTACCAACCAATCCTCTTGAAATATGTATGATTGAAAGTATGAAGAAGGACATAGGGTACTTTTCATCCTGGAAAAAAACTATTGTTCCCGTGGGAATTACGAAAAACCTGAATCACCACTTGAAAACAGGTTTAACAAAACCTGTTTTCAGGTGGTGATAAATGTAAATAAAATAAACTTTGCGATGAAAGACTAGACGACCTCGGTGGTGCAGTGGTAAAGTGCTTGCTTCTGAACCGAAAGGTCCCGGGTTCGATCCCCGTTCAGGTCATGATGGAAAATGATCTTTTTCTGATTGTCCCGGACTTGGATGTTTATCTATATATGTATTTGTTATAAAATATAGTAACGTTGAGTTAGTATCCCATAACACAAAGTCTCGAACTTACTTTGGGGCTCGATCAATCTGTGTGATTTGTCTTACTATATCTATATTTATTTACAGAACAACAACACATGTTCTGTTCTGTGTGTATTTTTAATGTGCAATGGATATTTATTTCAATTATCCCAATTTAAACAGCTATATATAATATTATTAGAGTAAAGTAAACAAAAAAAGTGTTATGGTCTGTATTTAAGTCCGCGCACCACTCAATAGTTACTAAATAAAGTTACCAAATAAAATTTGCTGCACTTTTATGTTTCTAAAATAAAAAAAAAATAGTTAAATTGTCAAAATGTATTATTTAAAAGTGTTGTCTACATTTAAAAAGTTTTCGTGACCAAAACGCATACAAAGACATCTTGATACAAAGATAAATTCACACACATGACAAAAAATAAAAAAATGACCGCGAGGCGCTGTCAATCTTTACACCAGATAACTTTTTGTTCTACCCGACAGCGGCAAAGGTCCAAATATAATTACAACAATATTTCAATGCGTTTTTCCTTCAATTATTGCATTTCTCCTTTGGACATCTGATGCGTCGCGAGTCGTTTTGGGAATTCCTTAGTAACGAGACTGGTGCATACCGAGCCATCTTGCGTTTTACTGCTTTTAATTTTCAGCGAAAAATGAATTTTAATCTCCCAGCTATAAGGATCATTGTTGAGACACAAAATGTCGGTTCTTTGTTGGTAACTGCTAGAAGTAAAGTGTTGACTTCTTTTTTTACTTTGCAATTATTCAATTGAGTTTATTGGAAATAATTTTGAAGACTCGATTGATAAAAAGTCGCCGTCGAAAGTTCGTTTATAGATAATAAAGTCGCATTTTCATTGTCGCACAGTGCAACAATGAAACTTTTCTGTTTAGTACTTAGCTTATATTATTTAAAATATATGTTATACAATGTTACGACACCTAAATTTGACTAGACCTAGGTGTAGGCTGGACCTAAGTCAGTCTAGTCGAACATAAGTTAGGTTTTTTTTCTAGTTTAAAAGTTCAGAGTTGTAACTGAAGTAATATTTTTAATTTTTTAGTAATAATTTTTTAGTAAGTGTTTATTTGGGAGTTGTCCAAATATGGAATCATTGATTTTATAAAATAATATCGCAACTTTATAATAAGAAAACAAAACTGTCTATAATATAAAGACGTGGCCACACTGGCTTCGCCGGCGCGCATCAAAGCGCACCGCAGTCACGCGTCGCTACCGAACTGACACATCGACAGTCGTGAAAATTAAACCGCCGATTAAAAAAAACCAAACCCAATGCAGATAATTAGCTTGATCTTGAATAGGCTTCTTTGTCGATTCTGCGACATTGAAGATTCTTGTATTGGGATTCAGTCTAGTCAGACTTAAAAGTCGATTGTATGAAGATGAGACAAGTAGGAATAAACTCTTTATTTAAGTTGAACTAATTATAAGCTTCAATTTATAACATTGTTAGTATAAATATATTTTGGCTAGTTAATTAATAAGCATGGGTTTTATGATAAAGATATTTAAAATTTAAAATATAAAATTGGGATCTGTAAGTACAAGCCAAAAGATTGTATTTTAATATTGAATCAAAAATCACATTCTCGATTTTATTCCTTTACCATAGTAAAACCATAATAAATTATACAAATATTGATGAAAACCATTCAAAAATCAAACTAAAAAGTTTTTGAGTTTATCGCGTTCAACCATACAGACAGGATGTAAGGCTCAAGACGATATAGACTAGATAGCCTTACATAGTTACCGTATATTTAGAATATGGAGGACAACAGAAATTGTAGCATTATCTTAGGGTCGTAAAGTGGAATAGTCAATAAACATCAATGTAAATTACAATTAGATCACACACAATGTCGCAACTGGTCGCATGCGCAGCTACTTGATATAAATAACCACCTACGATTGCTTTTATCTCGTCTATAAAAGGGAATCTGCGATTGTCTATCTACAGACCTCTCTTAGACTAGTATAATTCTAAATTTTAGTTTAATCATAATTTCCAATAAACTGACGAAGCTTATGTGTCCTTTGAGTTTCGAAACCCTTGGCTCAGTCTACCCCGTAATAAATAAAGACGTAATACTTTATTTCGTATGTAGTTTCTCCATGTTTTTCCATATTTTTAGTTTATTTTCATTTTGTGAACATTACGAAAAGTACCCATATATAGGCAATACAATAAGGCTTTATGAATTAATTTTCGATTATAGTTTTAGTGAATTATGCTAAAACTTCTGAAAGTCATTGTGACTGACAGAAATTGTTTTTGAGCAACTAAGTACTTACTCAGTTTGCGCTCGGCCCGATCGGACTGCGATCCTATTGTTGTTCAACTGTCTTTATTATCTCCTGGCTCGAAGGGTTATTATTCTTCGCACGATATATATGGAGGCCCAGCCAGGAATAGGTAACAAAACAAATAGAAAGTTTTTATTTTTACGTACCCGCAAAATTATATTTGACCGAACATATTTTAATTAACTCAAGTACTTTCCCACAGCTATATATTGTATACCAAACAATAGAACTACTTTACTCCAGAAAGCGACTTATATTATTAAAATAATAACTCCCACGCGTTCTCGTATTCGCGGCTCATAGTCTCAGATATCAAACGAACCAGCCAAATCAGATCCCCGCATCGACGTAGCTACTTCTGTAAATTGCTTTTCACATGAAGAGTCACCGCAAGTTACAGGTCACGTAAAAATGGCTCTGTTATCCGACCCACGCTTGCTGCTTTATTGACCAGAATTGCTCCTAAACGTTACCAATGAAGCGTTTGTTGTTGTATATTTACGGCGAGGTGCATAGTAAGAAGCGATGGACACAATAAAGTGCAAGACGTATGGCGAACATAATCTTACCTGTCGGACGAAATGGAAGTCGGATTTCAACTAATTTGAAAAATATCTGGTTCGTGTCACACTGATATGCATATATGTATGTATTACAGTCGATTGGTTAAGAAGCTAAATGATAAAGGCGGATCTTGGTGGCGATATGAAAACGCAATAAGTAATGATCTATAGACAAAAATTTTGTTGAAGAAAATTGATGGTGAGAGAATAAATGATACATTTTGTAGTTTATTTTCGCTTCGATTACAGTAAAGGAAATTGGATAATTACAACAATTTACGTTGAGATATCTACAAATATAATATAATTTTTAGAGATTGTAGACAATTATAATCCTACGCCGTGAATAAACATTGATTTTCGTTTAAAACAGCAAATTAGGGATTTGAGATTACGTTACATATTTCAGGCTGAATAGTCATGGTTAATTAGCCAAGTAACCTAAACGCACTAATTAAAAGTTATTGTTATTGACACGAGTAAAAATCTCGTAATAAATGAATGTTATGTGTATCCTTACTTTAAAGTACCCATTGTGACATTCAAAATTAAAATGTTCGATGTTACTGTACCTAAGTATAAACCGAGGCAAATATTTGTTTTTAATTTTGAGCCAATTTATTCTGCTTTCAGTTTACGCTATATTTTCATTACGTTATTGTACTCATATTAATCGAATAATAACTAATCAATCATTAAAAATAATAACTTAAAGTACCTACATACTTAGAAAATGTATTATATGTAAGTTTGTTTGAACAAAGAATTTTATTATTTATTTAAAATTTTCTTCTCTTTGTAGTACATTTAATTTCAGGTTATTATAAAGTTCTTTTTTTTAAATATAAAGATATGTGGCCCTTGAATAGGGCCACTCCGGAGGGTGTGCGGTGTGCGGTGGTCAAAAAACCAAAAGCTATAATACTAAATCATAATATACTGTTTTACTGAAAATTGGTTTAAAATCTTAGCCCCAGTTGCAACAATCAGTAAAGTTTACTGTACGCAAAGTAACACAAAGTTTGCCATTTTACCTAACCGGTTTCGTCACGTAGGTCAAAGTTAACGTCAAAGTTGACTAGTGCAACTGAGGCTAAGTAGTTACCTATTCCAAAATATAGCTATAATCTTAAACACCTTTCTAGAAAAAAGCCCTCATTTAGTGACCTAAAAAACTAGTTATTTTAACCCTAGTCTTTGTAGATAAAGGCGCTTTAGTACGAGGGTCGTCTCGGCTCGGGTGTTTTTTGCGGTTACTGTATAAAATAATAAATGTCCAAAATATTAACCATTTTACATCCTTAACGCTTAAAATATGTGTTCTCTAAAATAATTATTTTTGCTACCGTAAAGTGGGGCTATTTGGACAACACGAGGTTATTTGGAAATTATGAAATAAAACATTTGGTCATATTTATATATTTTTTTATCTGGTAATAGTAGGAAATATATTTTACCACCTGGCAATACAACGACATTCAATGTCAATTTCTAACTAAGATTTTGAAGGATACTATCGTTCCACCATGGAATTAGTAGGTACTCCGTGTTAAACTTTGAGCAATGCATTAGGTATATAAAAAATACTAAAATTTTGGTATATTTCGTGGTAGTAAAACTTTCGTCGGGTATACTATATCTAGAAAGGTATATATTGAAGGAAGTAGATTGCTGGTTTTATGTTTAGGCAAATTCTGTGTTCTCTATACTTTAAGTGTACAGTAAGAATAATGTGTGGTATTTTGTCGCACTGCAGCCAAGACAAACGTGGACTTTATAAAGGAAATGACTCTGAATTTTGTTTACACTCTTCTGTGGAGTTGAATTAAGAAAGAAGATGGAAGTTTGTTACTTTGTCTCTTAGTTTTCTTTTTATTTGAGCCTTGAAAATAATTATTTATGAAAGAACTATACTAGTCGTTATTATGTATAAGTATATAATAATATACATATCTAATCTTATCTGTAACTATATATGCGTATTGCGTAATATCTGGGTTCCGATTCTCACGCAATCGAATTTCACTTCATCATTTTTCTCAATTTTTTTCTGAAGTTCTACAGTGCAATGCAGCAACAGTGACCGCATGCATTTACAAAAAATCACCGTCAAAAGTACGAGCGAACGTATCGATCGACCCAACTTTTTCGTTTGTAAATTTGCTCAAATTTGTACCAATAGATATACAGAAAACGAGGCAGGCCTAGGACGAAATGAATGAATGAATATTTCGGATGAACTTAGAAATTTCAGGAAAAGATCAGAGACAGAGATATAGGAAAATAGTTTGAGGAGGATTTTTCCCGGTAATGTGGGACATGATTTAGCCATTTAATAAAATTGCTTAAAACCACCGAAAAATTGGAGAAAATTTATGAAGTTGATTTCGAATGCGTGAGAATCGGACTCCTATACTCATCGTATACTTACATGAAATAGCCGAAATCCATTACACAAAGTGAACTAAGTTTGTCGCTGACATTTCGTATGCCTGTCGAATCATATTGATCGTCTTGGCACACGTCAAATGTACAATAAAAAGTATATTATTTGATTCTGAACACGACCTCACCTTTGACTTGCGTTGACTAGAACTGCCTTTGTCATGTCTTCGGTTCGTTTATAAAAAAAACATAAAAGTAATTCAAATTGAGAGGGAGTCCATGTTAAGTAGGTACATGTATGTATGCTATACAATACATACTTTTGTGGCTTTGTCACGGTTAGCTATGATTTTATTTTAATATTTAATGAATCGTTATAAGTTTTTTTTTGTGCCAGTATTTATTTATATAATAAAAGCTTAGGACTTTTTGATTTTAGAGGATGTCATCACGCGTTTCTACTTTCAAAAAACTCAAAATATAAACTACTAGCAATTCAGAAGTAAAAATGTACATAATTTGAAACAAAATATGGACGGTGCTACTAAAACATGAAAAAGCCTGTTAATAAAATAACGGGGCGAATTTACAACTATTTGTGATATTTCAAGGGTCAGTTTTTTGTCTTGTTTCCAAGAAGTGTGCGAAATTATATTTATAATTATATCTTATATTCTATTATTATTTATAATTATATCTAAAATTATAATTAAATCTTGATTTTTTTAAATTTATATTTACTAAGAAAAAAAGGTATGAAAGTGCTTGTGAAGATCTAATTTCTGAACTTTGTCTTTGGATTCAGAGGTGGATTCGTGTTGTTATAGTCCCATATACATTGGAAATGAGTTCTTAAAAAAACTTATTAAAATACATACTAAATAGATACCTTGCACATGCTGGTAAAGAATTAATTCGTTAATAACATATAATAATTACAAAATAAATAATTTTATACAATTTGAAAAATGAAACATTTGTATTTTCACGAAATTTGTAGTTTGTGTGCTTTTCAAATTTCCAGTTGGCGAATTAAATTAAATATTATATGGCATAATAATAAATCTACATAAATTACCACTGTAATATAATTGATACAATAGGACAACATTATTGACAGAAAGAAAACAATGTGTTTTATCTACAAAATGCAGTTTTGTGACGCCCTCATAAACGTGAAAGTACTGGAAGTATTCTGTTCAGCACACCAATCCGAATGACACCGATTCGGTTCCGTTTAGAGTTCTAGCGTTTTTTTTTTAAATTGCTTGCCTTTACAGGATGTGTGAACTTGTTATGTAAAGTACAACATAAGATTGGCAACATATCTCTGCCTATAACTGTAGCATTTTATAGCAAATATAAATAAACAAGAAATATTTTATATTTTTTAGTTTGAGGTGAAAAACACACACGGACTTAGTTATAGGACACTAGAAAATTCAAATTTTGAATTAAAAGTTTTTATCGACAGGTGTATGTAATGTACCATAAACGGAACCGTTAGTGCAATTCAAATTGGTGTCATTCAATTTAGTGCGCTGAGCGGATTAGCTCCTACTGCTAAACATATAAAATTTTATGTGAGTAAAGTTGCAGTCGATAATAACGAAAGTTCATGATACTGTAATGCCTTATAAAATACATAGAATAGTCGTGCGTATCGAGTGTGCTTCTAACAGCTAATGGTGCAACTTCGTGGACCTTATTTAAATAAGTTGTTAAAGTTAAAACTTCAGCACTACGCGTGTCTACTTTGTATCGAGCACCTATTGAACTGTGGGTGATAGACGTGCAAGTAAGTACGCGAACTTGTGGCTCGACAACATTCGCGTTGGCTTGGCATGTGTTTGGCGACAATGTGGAGCTGACATAACATTACACGTTTCAAAATAAGATCTCGACCTCTCTACTAGCTTGCAAGCAAAGCAAGGTAGAGAAATCCAAAAAAACACTCATACAAACTTACAAATGTAAGCTTTTTACCTCTTTGTAGTTGTGTATCGTAAACAGTATTAGGCCTCTAGTCAAAGACAAACCATATCGCGTTCTAAAATCTGTCACCGCCATCTATTGGCGATTTTCGACAACAATATTTATTCGGAAACCATAGTTAATAACTATGAAGTAGACAGTTTTCTCCAAAAAAATACAAAACAATGAGTACGAAAGTAGTTGTATGGAATTTGTAATAAGTAAGCACGTTTAAACTAAAATCTATACGAGCTTGTGGAGCTAGGTAGATAATAAAAAAAAACACTCACACACACACAAATTTCAACTTTTTATCGGTTATAGTTGAATTTGAATATCACAAACAGAAACGATTGCTAAATAAAACCGGCCAAGAGCAAGTCGGATTCGCTCAGAAATGGTTCCATAGCAACAACAAACCTATTTTACATGCATTATATTGTAGTAACTAAATATATGATACGGAAACCCTTTATGAGAAAGTCCGATTGTCTAAAAAATTTTTTTATCCCCCAGTCACATGTAACTGGAGTGCCAACCCTTAATAATTTTATACTTGACGGACAGACGAACATGACAAAATTCTAAGGGTTCCATTTTTACCATTTGGCTACGTACGGTACGATAGTTTTATTTAAAATAGTACAAAATAATAAGTACCTATGAAAAGTAGTATGCGTTTTCTAAAAACAAACAGTAAGCGTAAAAAAAAAACGTTCTATAAAATGATCTCTACTAGCTTGCGAAGCAAGGTAGAGATATCCAAAAAACACTCATACAAAATTTCAGCTTTTTAATCGGTTGAAGTGGAATATCGTAAACGGTATTAGGCATAAAGTGAAAGACAAACCATATCGCGTTCTAAAATCTGTCACCGCCATCTAGTGGCGTTTCTCAACAACAACAAATTTTAATCAGAAACGATTGTTAAAAAACTATGAGCTATATATTATTATAATAGTTCTGTTAAAGATAATACAAAATAATGAATACGAAAGTAATATGGAATTTTTAAACAGTAATTTATATCACAATCTTTGTAACTTCCTGAATATGAGTCTCAATTATTCCTATCCTGAGGCATATTAAGCGCAAGAAACCATTGCAGCCAGATATGGTAAAGCGCCTGGCTGAAATTGGCCATTTTTATAACGTCCAATTACAGACCAAGTGTTTTAATAGGACTGGAATTTGATTTCGACCGATTGGTTGGTCCTTTGCCCATCGTTGGCCTTAGCCTAAAGAGGTCCGTCCCTAGCCATGTAGGACGATTGGGCTACAGCTCAGCATGCGCGCACATTTTACATACAATGTGACGTGGGCGTTACACTGAGCTAGTGAGTACTAGACACGCTTATTTGTATTAGCGTCTACGATGGCTACTATTAGTAATTCTATTAGTGTGAAGCTCGTATATGTTATAAGGCTATGAAAGCTGAATATAGGAAAAAAGTATGACAATAATTTATTAAGTTAGTTTTATTCAAAGTTGTTTTCTAAACATGCGAAAGTTGGTGCGAAAGAAAACACTTAATAACCACGACCCTCAGCCATGAGGAATACGACTGCAAGAAGAAGGAGCAGTCAGTAGAATGGCCGCATAAAATTATCTTTATAATACTTTTATGCCGCTTCCACAAAATCGGAATTTTCTTACATCTTCAATATCCCTACGATTTATCTGTTGATTATTTCAGTCGGCGGCGTCCAAACAGTATTTACTGACTATCAGGAGGTGGGATACGACGTGCGAAGGGTTGTTAGCATCGCTTGTTGCTGAGTAGTTAGCGATTAAAGGTGCTACTGCATCGGCTATCGGATCTAATCGCAGTATGAGTGCTGTAATGTCTAGGTTAATGTCGTGATGATTACGTAGAATTTTAAATTCTAATGTGAATGTTTGTATAATACCTATTGTACGTTTAAATTATTTTCTTGTTTCTTGAAGACAACTTAATAAGAAAATTATGAAATGAAATAGAAAATTAATATAATGCTGGAATTTATTAATGTTATTTCTAAAATTATTTCTTATCGTTATTTTAGTGATTGTGTATTGTAAATGTGGTATTTAAATAAAAGGGTGGTAGTATTACTGTTCTCATATTACGCCATAACAACGAAGCACTTTCTACCTTTACAATATTTTAATAGTCCTATTTAGCGAAATAATACGCAATAATGGCTTTATAAGTTATATTATAATAACATAAGTTACGACTTTTTCAACGCGTTATTTCGCAAATTAAATTACAATTTCGTGTTACCATTTATCTGTAATGAAATAATTTATTAACTTATTATTTTGTGCGACTACTACTAACAATTTCGCATTTTCATAACGAACCCTCAATATTTTCTTATTTAATCAAAATCACGACGAATGAAGTGATGAACGAAAATTATTAATTTTCTTATCTCATATGATTTATTTCGTCTGCGAAGTTTCAAAGTAAATATAATAAAGCAATCTCTCTAATACCTCGTAGAATTTGAAGCAGTTGGTTGTACCTAAGTTTTGTAAAGATGTCACATCGAATAATACTGGCCACTAACTTATATGAAAACAGAATCTGACAGGTATTTAAAATATCTAATATTTTATTAAAACTAAATAATATTTTACAAGCTCTGATCGTACGCATCTGCAGCATTTTCTTAAACCTGTTGATTTTTCACAAATGTCTGTTGAGGGCAGTTTCTTGACACCTCAGCAGGAACCCATCTCCAACATTATTTTAAGTAAATTACTTAGATATTCCCAAAATAAGTATGAATTTAGTACATTTCTCTTTCTCTCTTATGTGAGTGTGTTACCGGTTGCTCCCTTAATCTTTAAGCGTCGGAGCCCAGGGTCTGCTTTCCCAAGGAGCAGTCATGTCCGTGACTCCCTTATAATGATAAACGTCAAGGTCTTATGATGGATTTTTAGACCTCTCCTTGTGTTAATAATTAATTACTAGTGACTTATAAAAACCCGGTCAAAACACTCCGTATAAATACAGGAAGGAAAGCCTAGTAAGTACAAACCTTTACGTTCCATAAAGAATTGGTTAACCAAGTATCTGGTATTTATTCTCTCGTTGGCGTATTAAGTCCCATTTGTGGTGCTGCAATAATATACAAGAGAATTGCATACGAGTTCATGCGAGTAGGACTTATTGTAGTCGGACAAGTTATGTGACAAGCATAGACGAGTAAGCACTCGGCGAAGATCTATGGTTTAAAAAGATTTGGATCATAAATTTACGCCAAGTTTTGAAGTTGGGTAAATCGATGAAAAAAAAATCTGTAGTGTTCTCTGACAATTGAGTAGCGACTATGGTTTATGCCATATATACATATTGTTTTACTTTATACAAAGTACAGCGCGGTTGAAGTATTTTCGAGTTTATTATAGTATAATAAAGGTGGCAAATTTACTGGGTAGTATTTTATTCAGCTAATATTTAGATAGCATTGTATAAGAGTGTAAAATATGTTACAAGCATTTTAATTTCCAATTTTAATTTTTAAAATGAAAATGTGTAATAAATATTGATGGAATTAAAAAAAAGTATTAGTTTTGTAAACGTTTTAACAACTTTTATAATACTTGTTAAATAAAAGTGGTCGTGTTTCGTTATAGTAGTTTATCGACCATCAATTTTTTATTCGGGTATTTTTCAACTTTGCGGACATCGAGCAATAAAATCTGGATGCCAACATGTTTTTAGATTTGACGGCTTTTTTGTCTATTTCCAATAAAACGTAATAAAAATATCGCCGACAATTGCCAAATACGAACGAGAGAATTCCGCTCGCAGGAATGCGCCAAAAAACATCTACCGTGGCGACAAGCTTTAGATTCATTTATAGAAAAATATTGTTCTGTACCTAATTTGTGATAATTAAATCTAGGTATATGGTATAAGAATTCTTCTAAAATATTTTGATTTAATAAATTTAATAAGGTAGAAGCACGATTAAAGATAATTATAAGAAAACACATGTATATATATCGATACCTCCTACGTAAAGTGTCGTAACCAACAATTTGCGGTTTTTAACTTTTCTTCATTTTCGTACTTCTAAACATAACAACTAATGACTGCAAGAATAAAAAATGTTACATTTTTATTAGAAGGTCTAGATAATCAGACTACAAAATATCGTATAATAAATGTTGCCCGTGTATAAAATCGTATGTTGTACTATCGACACAATACGCGGGGGTGCGGGGACGCAAGACACGCGCGGGCGCCTCGTATGTTTCAGTTACCATACAGTACGCGGGAGGAGTGTACGTTCGTCACGCAGCAATTAAATTTATTATTATTGTTCTTTTTTACATTGATTTTCATGTTTTTCGTTAAAGTATAATCAAAATGTCGTCTAGAGCACAAAGAATCCTTGATTTTATTATAAAAGACAAAGACAAGACAAACAACAAAAGATGCGGTACGTAATGAAGACACAGTTGAAAATTCAAATTACGGAAACAAAAATCATGTTAAAACAACACCTGCAATTGAAAATCCAGAAAGAAATGAAGTTATGTATTTTGTACTATATAAGTTGTGTACTTTGTTAGTAAAATTAATGGTTTTTTTAAATAAAAGTAAAATTCTCTATCTTTGCCGATGTAAAATACAGTATTTCATACTTACTATATTTTACGTCGTTTTCACTTAGAAAATAAATGTCGTATATGTAACATACAATATTTTACACCGGAAAAATTAAAATGTATTATATCGGAACATTTACATACGATGTTTTACGTCGGCGTTTAATTTTGTTTTTTTATCGTATGTACTACATCCTATAGATTACTTCGGTAAAGCATTTGACTTACCATATTATACGTGTCAAAAAATCGTCAAATATTTTTTTTCAGAATCACCTTTGCATTTAAATATAAATTTAGATGCCATTGAGCAAATGATGTGTTTTTTTATCAGATTCTGACATAGAGGTGGAAAACAACGTCCAAGAATGTGTACATCGCGGAATAGTAAGTTATTTCTTTAAACAAATTGATATTTGGTACTCCTATTGTTATTTACCATTTTCTTGCAGTTTGTGGACTGTTCTTATAATAAGAATATTTTAACGAAGATTTTTTAAGTTATTTTTATTTTTAGGTCCTATATCGGAAATCAATAAAAATTTTGATGCACACCCTGACGACGCACTTACATTTATTAATTTAAAAGTAAATGATACACAAGAAGGTGAACCTATGCCAATTCCTTGGTAATGCATTAGTAAATTATATTATATAAGTGCTATATAAGTGCTTAATTATTAATTTTACAATTTATTGTTTTAGATTCATCCGAAACTAATACCAAATAATAATATTACACCTATTCCTTCCCCAAACTGTGCTACAAACCATTTAGACTACGATTGTTAAAATTACTTCTGTCCTTGGTATATTGAGAATGCTTTACAGGAACCCTTATCAGTCATTTCCGACTACCTATCTACTAACCACACCACAAGCATTTATTGTCACACTCCATTGTCTTCATTTTCCGAATCAACGCCAAGTTGTTCCAGAAAAAGAAAGAAGATTTCTCGAAAGGATGTAGGTAATATCGTAGGTACGTCGGCATGTTGCAGATTGGATTGATAATAAGCGGAAGACGTTAAGAAATTTAGGCCAAGAATATAAGAGTCGAGATGGTACCACTAGGTATGCGAAAACAATAAAACCGATGTGTTGGAGAAGTGTAGACAAAAATGTTCTTGGAAAATTAGTAACGATGAAATAATTGCCATTTTTAATCAATTTTGAAATTTAGGTGACAGAGAAAAGCAATGGGCTTATGTAGCTTATTTAGTGCAGAAACAGAAAAAACGTAGGGTTTTCACAGATACAACATCAAGGCAGTAATTTTACTTTAATTTATAGACTTAAAGTAAACAGAAGTGATGAAAACGAATTTGTGATTGTTTGTAAGAAAACATTTTTAAATACTTTCTCTATTAGTGAACAATTTGTCTACACTGCTTTGGAAAAACTAGATGTTTCTAGTGGATTAATAGATATGGACCAGCGTGGACGTTGTTAAAAGTGTGTGTGATCACATCAAGTCCATTCAACCCATAGAATCTCATTACGGGCAAAGTAGAAGTAATAAATAGTAGAAGTAGTAATTAATTTAGATGGTGATTTAAAATTTTTGTCGCTTATTTGACTTATACAAAGAATGGTTTGACGAACACATATACTCTGATAAAGCCCATACTGAAAGGCAATATCGTGATATCGTTAACCAACATTTTAAGCTAAGTTTTTACATTCCTAAGGACCAATGTGATAAATGCGACATTTATAAAAACAAACCTTCACCGACATTGCTTGAAATAGAGCTTTATGACTCACATCAGCTTAGGAAAGATGTGGCGCGTAAACGAAAGTTCAAGAAGCAAGTTTTAAAGGATCTCAAAGTAGGTAAGAGATTACAAAAATTAGTGATACAATATGTTCAATATATTTCCTGCATCCTAAAGAATTTATGAATTATTAGGTATTTGCCTATTTCCTAACTCTCATGTATAAGACTGATTCATATACATAAATAAGTACATTATAAGGTCATAAACAAGTTGTATTGAAGGATCTCAAAGTAAGAGTTTAAACGATTATGTCACATTTAATTTTATAGCACTTGGAGTACTCAAATTATTGTGACACAATGATAAGAAATCATTGTAGTATCAATAAAAATGTTTGATTTCATATTTCTTTTATTATTTTCCTTTCATTGCAATAAAATTGCTAAAGTTAAAATATTATTATTTACCGATTAAACAAAGTATAATATATTATCTATTATTTACAATATTTTTTTACAAAGTTTTACGACGTAGAATATAGTATCTATGACTTAAATTAAATAGTTTTATTAACTGTCCAAAGTAAATTATGGTAAGTACGACATACTATTCTTTACTTCTTAGTATTATCCACGTAAAATGTCTTAAGTGATTTTTCTCAAAAACTAGAACAAATATTATTTAAGCTAGTACACATGTTTATTACGTACACATTTCTTAATTCATTTGCAAATTTTCAAAAAGTTAGGATTTCATTTTTCAGAATAATCATGGATAAACTAGCAGCGGATCTTTAAACGGCTGTGCTGTAAAGTTGACGAAATGCAGTTACGATACTTTACGTAGGAGGTATCGATATATATATAACTAACTAACTAATAGTACCTAATTATAATTAACTAACTAATAGCACCTAAATATAACAGTAACTAATTATAATCTGATCATAATTAAGTAAATAACATGCATAACATAAATTTGATAAATGTTATACAGCAGCTGCCGAAACTATAGTCGGCAAGATCGCTTTAAAAAGTTCGTGTTTCCGTAGTAATAAGTATTTATTAATGTGTACTTCTCAAATTAGTTTTTATCAAATAATTCCTATATTTTTTAATTTTATTCTTACCATATTTTTAAGTCAAGTTACACGCAGTATAGTACGAAGTGGTCACAGTATGGCACGAAGTGGTAGTATTTCATTTGGTATACTTTCAAATACAAATTGTTGCTTTAATTTTTAAATGAACGTTTATAGACATAATAACTAGTGAAAATAGTTGGCGTAAACTTCTGAAACGTAAACGGCACTAAACATGATACATAGCAAGGTTTTCGATAAATGTAGTGTACCTAAGTGCTTCAGTCTAGAGATTTAAGATACTATAACTGAGAAAAGTCACGTACACTTTGGACGTTTTTAGAAATTTAATATTTATTTTCAATACTATTTATTTCATATTGAATCATTTTTTGTAATACAGCCTGTCACAGTATATGAAATATATGACAACACTGAAAAAATATTTTAGTATACTGCTTAAGATATGTTAGAGATATTTTCATTTAAAATTTATATGTTTTTCTGTTAGTGAAATTAAAATAATAAAATAAACCTAATTAATTAAGTATCTATATCAATACTGTAAATTGCATAATTATAGTTTATTTATATGAGAAACCATATATGCCTACTTGTTTATATTATAAAATCTCACTAATATCCAAAAATGAAACTGTTTAAAATGCGTTGCGTAGGACTGCAGAGCAAATATTTTAGCTCATTTATTTGAATAAAAGTTAAAACTTCAATTTATTGTATTTGTCATACTTAAGATCCCTTTACATTGGAGCTGTATTATGAAATACTAAAGTGCATTTATTAAACAACACATTTGCAACAGCATTTACACACAAAAGATATTTTATTCATTCTATTATTCCGTATTAAAACCTGGTAAAATTTATTTTGTTTTCTGTCTAGTTTTGTTTCTTGCTTTTCACTTCGTGTCCCGTACAGTTCCCTGTGTCCGTCCCGTTTTGCAACACGCATCTCGTTCTATTTCATACGCCAGGTCCCGTTTTTTAAAACTTATTTATTTCAAAAATTACATCACTCTCTTAGTGACGCAAATTATCAAAATCAAATAAATGCCTCATATATATGATCCATTAACACTAACGTAAATCTAATAATTCAGTTTAAACTAAATAAATAAAGAAAAAACTATTAACATGAAAAATCTAGATCGTATTATTGTCATCAAAAAGTAACTTGATCCAATATAATTTGTATAACTATCGAATAGTGTATAAGAGCTTTAACATTGAAGTCTCTTACTTAAAAATATTTGAAGGTAGTCCCTTAAACTGCTATAAAAATACGTCTTCTTACGTGGGCTTAAATCGGGAATAAAAAGTGGATTAGGACTCTTATAAGGCTTAATCCGGATGTATATCAGAGATTTGCAGAATCTGTGCCGGTGTGGAGTTTTCATTTATATTTGTGGAGATTTTAAACAGGTTTGAATATACGGAGTGAAATAAATATTTGTTTTTTGCTTCTTGTTACCGTTATAAGCAGTATTTATACGTTTAATTTTATGTCTTTAATACATTATTTTACATTTACGGTTTTCAAAGACAAATGTCTCAATTTGAGACCAGCATTTAACTAAATGACAAAATGATTGACATAAACCAAATTAGTATACTAAACCTAGTGTACGATAATAACACATTATTTCTTACTAGCCTCTTTTAAACTTTAATGACTTGTGAACCACACATGCAATCTGCCAACAAAATTAACATATCCACTGTTTCATCTTAACTGGTTCCCACTTTTGAATTTCCTATTAGTGTTTACAAAGGCAATGTCAATACGCGGTAGCCAGAAATTTGAATGTTCACAGCAAACTTTAAAACTTTCAACCTTATACCATAAACCGTTAGGTTTTAATTTGATTACAGTAGTTTTACAAATGAAGACCTACAAGTTCTATTGTGGAAATTTGTTTACTGAATATTGGGATTATTGACTTTGCCGTGAGAATTGGTGCCTAACGTTCGTAACGTGGTGGGTCGGATTGATCCAACATCTCGCATACTACTGTTAAGGGCCTGCCACTATGTAAATGAGTTCATAATTCTGTTGACTTATGAATCACGCGATAACTATTTTGTTGTACAATGGAAGTATAAGGCTCATTAGGGGAAAATACGTTGAATGGTTTGATACACACAAAATAAAATATTTTTATACTACCATGCAGTGCACGCAAACAGGCATGCGACCGACCTAACAATCGTAAGTGGTCACCACAACATATTAACAATGCCTTTATTTAAAAAAATATCTTAAAATCTCCCATCGGAAATCCGTCTTTAATCGAATAACTCAAATAAACTCAGGTGAAACTCTTCAATGACGTTCGTGACCGTGACGCTAGATGCGATTGGAATAGTTTATGCGGCTGGAACCAGCTAAGAAACAGATAAATAAAATAAATAAATATACATATATTAGGACGTATCACACAGATTGAGCTAGCCCCAAAGTAAGTTCGAGACTTGTGTTATATGGGATACTAACTCAACGATACTATATTTTATAATATAGTATTGTTGAGTTAGTAACAGATATAAATACATAATATAGATAAACATCCAAGACCCGGGCTAATCAGGAAAAGATCATTTTCCATCATAACCCGACCGGGGTCGAACCTGGGACCTCTCGGTTCAGTGGCAAGAACTTTACCACTGCGCCACCGAGGTCGTCGTGGAGATAAATAACTTGTGTAAGTATACAATGTATATACATGTTATTTTATCTGTTTCTTAGCTGGTTCTTGGTACTTTTCATATTTGCATGTTCCCAATGGAATTCTAGGTGAAACCTAGCGTAAAAATAATCTTTACAATTTTGACGATCAGCTGTGATTTTACGACCGACCGCCAGCCTGTTGCTTCTCAAAATAGCTGAAATTTTACTCTTTACTGGTTCTCTGTCTCATCGGAGCGTTTTTCCGGTTTCTTCCTTTGACGCCAAGCGTCGTTGCCCAGAATCCACTTTCCTACTTTTTCTTCTCCACTTTGTACGTGCTTCGACATTTTTATTAGTCTGACCATTGGCACTCATATATGAGTAAGTATATTTTACTATACGTACTAAATGTTTCATTATATAGTATAGTAATGGGTAAAATAAAATCTGTCTGTATGGATTTTAGAAGGTGTATTACAATCGACATACAATAATTATTCAAAGGACCCCGTGCGAAACCGGCTCTAGTCGCTAGTACTCTATATTACATAATACTATCGAATCAAGCTACTGTAGTACGAAACACGTCAGCAAATTCGATCCGGTGCTACTTAGTAAGAGGCGGCACATCACAAAAACCTCGATTTAACACGCAAGTAACACTGCACACCGTATTTACTTCTAAACATAAAAAAAAACATCTTCAAAAGTTTTTTTATGTCTTGTCCTAAAATCTTGGCCCAACTTTCACGATCGCAGAATGGCCCCGTATATTGTGTACTATGTTGTTGTGATACTAATCTGTATGGTGACTTGTATAATACATGTTTTTATTTTATTTTGTGTACTCCGTGCAGTAAAAAAGGTAATTAAAAAAAAAAAAAGTGTTTAATTTAAATTTAAGTCGCAAGTGTCTAGTATTCTCGCTTGTTTGAATTATTTTAAAAAAAGTTTATTGAATATGCACCCTATTTATTGTATTCCACAGATGTAGGTACATATGTCAGTCGTCAATTATGTTATATTTCTTTTAGTTCCCTGACGAGTCATATGTTTTACTCGTAATGTCGTATTGTTTTGGGGTGAACAACGCCGATCGACATAGTATATAATACGTGGCCTAAATTGTGGTATGTGAGAAATTTCAGGCCAAGATGTAAATAAATAACCAATGAAATAAACTTATTTGCCATTCATTGTGACAGTTGGAAATCGAATCCTTGGTAAATCGGCTATAATTAACAAGCGGTTTAGTACGAATGGTTTTTATATCGTACTAATTATAAATAGCTTTGTCACGTTACGGCCGATTAAGTCATTAAAATTCTTAAGAAAATGCGTTATTTTAAAGCAGAAAGTGTTTTTTTTCTACAAATAGAAGGACATGAAGACATGACGAAGCATGTAATAACTGCAAATGTTATACACATTAAAAATGTATTTAAGTAGTTGTTTTTTTTTTGTTACAGAAACATGACATCCTATGGATGGATATGGCAATGAAAATATTACTTTTTATTCAGTCATAACTCCCTCCAATGTGCCCCATTTTTGTAAAATTTCAGACGGCGGATAAACTTTATTATAATTCGGTCAAAAACTAACATCGGTGTATAAATAATACAAATAGGTAAATTAATACAGCATTTAATTATTTTAAAATAAATCAGAACAAATAAATATGACTGTTGTAAACATTTCATTATTTACATGTACGAGTACAGTAAGATATTTTTCCCGTAATAAATATTTAGCATTAATATATTGAGTAAATGGAAGAATATTTTTGTCTCTGTTTCGTATGATTTATTTATTAATCAACTGATGCTAAATATAAGGTTAAAATGTAGATTAGATGAATGATTAGAACTTATATCAATAGTGATAATAAATCGTTGTTACTGATATTTAATAAATATTATTTACTAGTTTCTGATACAACTTAAAATTAATTGGTATAATAAAATAAATAATTTAGCGAGTGGTCCAATTAATTTACTTAATTATCAAAAAACATAGTTACTTCTTATTAGACATAAAATACTGTCAATGTCTCTCATAGAATGATTAAGAAGAAGAAAATGAAGAAAAATGTCGCTGGGAAACCTGCACTCTAGTTGACGATTTATCAGCTAGTATGTGAAATGGAGAAGAAAATGCAATTCTACTTTTTCAATCCTCGTTTGCGTTCTCCGCAGATACGTATATCAACACTCAACACTCCACTATTGCCCAGGAAACTGTTGTGTGTGTGTTACATTCCACATGATGGCCTCAACGAGGAATACAACTATAGATAATGCAGAAGTACTGGATAGTAATAACAAATTTATAACTTTACATCTGAAACAGTCTCTCAAAATGTCATTTTCACGCAATTCCCTTATCATTACCAAAACAATATTTATATCAGAAGCAAATTTATTGACTAGGATATTTAAATCACTATTATTTACAATATAAATGTTACAATAGTTTTGTACAATTACGATTACATATTGGATCGTGTGTCTTGAAACCTGGGTTTTCTAGATTATAAAAATAAATTTATCATTATGGCTAAATAGTTTAATATTTATATTTTACAATGGCCAAGCCAAAAACAAAGTTATAGAACTTACAAAATGACGGAAAACATAACAAGTTATAATTGATAGATAACATACAACATAATTTTTCTTTTAATGGAATATTTTTTAATTTCCGTGTTCTCAAAAGTTTTATCGAAGACAAACAGTTGGCCAAACTTTGGCGGACTCGGCATACATTGCTGGTTTTTCAGTGCGATACATAAAAGCTCTATTACAAAGTACGCAATGTTATATGTATAGTGTGTAGTTGGCATAACATAACTATAGCATAAATTACATACCGTAATTTGACGGTGCAATCGAAAGGTATGCATACCTACATCTCTTTCTGTTGCAGTGAAGCTTAACATAATTTTAACAAAATAATGAAATCACAGCATTCAAACCTATCTAATCTTTTACATACAAGTGACTAACTAGACTACTTATATAATTTATAACAAATGGTGTTATTTCTTACACAATATCTTGCAAATTCGTACGTCTTAATAGTAATATAATACTAGTTACTTATAATTATAACTAATTTAAACTTTCGCATTTCATTATTAATTGCTTAATACGGGTATTACACGCGCACTTTTGTTGTTTTGTGACGGTACATGGCAGAAAATCTACTTAGCGGTAGATAAATATTCTGTCATGTCGCTGAGTCAGCCACTCGGCCACCACGGGTCGTTGTAACACGACCCGAAACGTCCGAAGTATAAAAGGTACGTGCACATTTTAATACCCGCACTAATAATAATATTAAGCAATTAATTTATAACCAAGAGGACTAGGATACTTTAAAAAAATATTAATAGATATCTCGCTTTACGAGACATTAGTCGTTGTCGAGGCAAAAGAGGTCTATTTTCAATTTCCAGTGTTCTTTATTACTTTGAATTACGAAAACACACAAAAGTTTTATTTAACTTGGAATGTATGTAACCATGTTTGCTCGGATGGAATTTAACCTATTGTTCTGAAATTTGACATACACGTTTAGTTCGAGTGACAATGCGTTAGCATGATATACCAAGATTGACTTTCGACTCGTGAACTAATCAACGGCTTTAAAAAAAATATGTACGTGCAGGACACGATTCCTTTACATGTTGAATATAAACACTGACGTCAATAAAAACCTATGTCAAAAATGAAATTTTTGTACAAAGCATTTGTTTTTTACTTTACAGTTATACACATTGTCTAAAACAAACGAGTGTCAAAGATACTGTTGGAACTATCGATATCATTTGTTATTTTCTCATCGCGTTCAAAACACAATGTGGAAAGCTTTGTGATCCGGCCACACTCGATAAGTCGACAGAATACATTCTAACTTTGTCCATAAATGGAGCATTACCAGTAGCCCGTCATAAATATTCATTTTGCCAGAGAAGTTCTTCTCGTTTCGAATATTAACGAATTTATGAGCAAAAATGTTCGACGCTTCATCCCGCTTCCACTTTTGCCGAACAATAACGAAATTTATCTATAGAAAAAAAGCGGTAAACTGATTATCGTTGGTAAAGTCATGTTATACTAACATATATAATGTTATTACTATACGTGTAAAGGCAGAATGTATGAGCAGTATTAATTTAAAATCAAGACAATTTTTGAACATAGTCCATTAAAAATACAATATTATGAAACAATTAAGTGTCACGTTGTCTAAATTTTAATAGTCAAATTTACCTAAATAAATCTATCTATCGATGGTCAAAAATCACTAGCAGTTTCGTGGTACAGGGGATTTCACTTCAAGTGTCCGAGATCAAAGCAACGCCTCATCTAGTTGGTCGAAGACCTCGTACCATCAGTCGCTCTCATAAACGGTGGAGTTGGAGCTCCGTCGCCGGCTGTATGGTGAGCAGAACTCTATTCTGGTGTCTGGTAGCCAGGTGTACGCAGTGCGCTCCGAAGATGCACTGGAAAAAAGGAAAAAAAAAAGTAAATTTTCAGTTTTGTTTCAGTTCTTGAGAAAACTTCAGATGATGTGTTAAGCATTTTAAGTCGCTACTAAAGAAACCATATATTATGAACATTGACAGAATGAGACTTTAGCTTGAAGTATGTTTTAACTTTTAGAAACAACGAAATGTCTTTTCTTACAAACATATAGAGGCACGAAATTAAACTAGCCTTTGCCCGCGGCTTCGCCCACATGATTTTGAAACAATATGATTTTCCTACAAATTATAGTCAATGAACATTGAGGAGTTGCAAATATCCTTACACCAAAACATAACCTATTATACCAGATAATCTAGACTTCTAGAAATAGATAATTTAGATAGCAAGCAAAAGGTAAATTTATTATACGAATGGTATTAGCTGTAAATATGTACACAAGCCACTTGCGAGTAAACCAGCGCGTTCAAAATCGTAGAAGTAGTCGCCATAATCGAAATGGGACATCATCATATACTATTTCCTCCCTTTAATACTCATTTAGTACTTATTCTTATTTTTTATACCAACTTCTTATTCATTATATTCATTAGACCAACTTTCCAAATATCAGTTGTATGACAGTATAATGAGCGCAAGTTTTGGCCAGTTTGGACTCAATTAAAGCGGTAGAACACTACAGAACCAGTCAACTGTGCAACTACGGGCAACTATGCATATTGCAGTAATATCATGGAACTATTGTTGGTTATCTAATGACATAGTTTTGCAAGAGAAATCTAATTTTGGATGCAATATTATAATATGATGTTTCTAGCTGGATTTTTTTTTATGACAATCGATACATTTATTAAAAGGTTTAATTGATATAATTTAAAAGCGCAACTGTTCGAAATATATTAATTTTCAAGACACAGAATCATCAATTTATTTTTATAACCGACAACTAATATTGACATGAAAAATAATTAAACCCCTAAATCATACTAATTGGAAAATTATAACCTGTTTTACACGTAATTCTCGTCGTGGTATGCGACTCACTATAGTTTGTACTCCGAGTACCACCTACGAGCACTTGAGCAAACTGCATCAGTATTTATCTTTACCTCGTTTTATGTTGTTTTAGAGGACCCTAGTTGAGGTCAACGCTCTTGACATTTCCTCAAGTAGCCTTCCGGTAATATCCATTATGATGTAGGTGGATAAAGGATATAATCTGGCTAGATGTTATCATAGAAAAATTGAATAAAAGAACGTGCAATAGATACAAATTGAATAAATACAATACGACCAGCTGTCGCCCGCGGATTCGCTCGTGGCAAAAAGTGGCATATGACACTTTCCAGCTCTCCAACTATCTCCACACCGAATTTTGACGTCCGTTGACAGATAACGCAGAAATTGTATGAAGTTTCGACGTACATGTCAAAATCTACAGAAAAGAACAGAGCTAAAAAGTGTTGCGTCGTCGTAATGGGAAACGACGGTGCAATGGGGCCTGGCTTATAATTAGTGCTCGGTAACGCAGAGCCAAGTAAACCAATTCACGACAAAAAGTTAAAAATTAAAAATTTCTTTGGGCATGCAATTGTTACCTATCAGCTGTCACATAATAAGGCCACTCTAAGGCATAAATGGAGGAGTCCTATACTAGGAATCCCACAAATATATATGTTAGATGAGATAATTATGTGCAAGATCAAGAGTCATACGATATGCGACAAGAATACCTATATACAGTAACAGTTAAAAATAAGTATTTTTAAGCTGCCAGTAACCAACGAACATTCACATAAGCGTAAGAAGATTCGATAAAGTAAACTGACATTCATACTCAATGTGCACACATAATATAATTATAAGGGCTCCTTCACATACTCGCTGACGAAAACCCTGCAGATTATATTCTACTAGATGTTGTCCGGAGTTTCGCTCCCGTTGGAATTTTGAGATAAAATATAGCCTATAGTAATCCTCGATATTGTACATTTCTAATGGAAAAAGAATTTTTGAAATAGATTCGATAGTTTCGGAGATTACCGGCCTCAAACATACAAACTCAAACACGCATTCTTCTTTATTATAATAGTATAGATAAATAGTCTCATGTCATATGTTTCTTAATAAAAATAATACTAGGCTATACACGGATTTCACAAATAAAATATTGTTTATTTATATTTAAAAAATATCTATTTACGTTCTGTTTGTATTATACATACGACAATTTAACCATATTTTATATAACAACAATTGGTAAACTTCTGTAACTAAAAATAATACTGAAGTCTCGTCACCTTGGTGCTAAAAAACTTCTATTAGTGAAATATGAACCACCTCTTTAAATGTAATAAAATAACTGTTCCCTTGGGATTCTATTCATCCAAGTTTCACTGTAATAGTCTAAATTTAGGTATAAGGTCCTTACCGTAGCCAAATTTTAGAATATTACAGTGAAACTTGGATTACTAAAATTTTATTCACATTGGTAAGGTTTATACGGCTTCTATAGAGAACCTGAAAAAAAAAACGTTGCACTAAAAAGTCACAATGTGTACTAATCCTTATAATAATTATGGTGACTGAACAAGAAGCTCAAGCGTCGGTCATTCGATATTTAAAATTTAAAATCCATCGATTCAATTGGACAGATATAATCGTTACGATATTATCTTCATGAACTACTTACATCAGTTAATTTGAATTATTTTGTAAGTAAGTCATTAAGTAAGTAATCATAAGTCATTTATTTTTATAGTAGCTTTTGCCGGGCTTTGTCCTTTACAAATAACATGTCATTGAGTGCGTTGGTGATAGGTTACTCTGCTAGGTATATCATTTTTATACATATTAAAATTGTATATATTCAGAATCCGAATAGCGGTTTTTGATGTAATAAGAAAGTCAAAAAAACTCAAAATAATTTTAATCAGAGCTAATTTTAGACACAATTCGTCAAGTGTAACGCTTCTTTGTAGTCAGCAGGTCACATTATAAAAATATTTTAAAACTTCATCGGGTATTATTACCTTTATCTACTACAATAGATTTATTGAGTTAATTTTAATAACTTATATTTAACAAGAGAATTTCTAGGAAATAACTTTAATTTTCTTTCAAAGTAAAATTTTAATCAATCTTTACACAAAGCCAAGCTGCTCGATCGACATCAAAATAAAACCGACAAATGGAACAAGTTGAACACTATTAAAACGAAATAAGAAGTAGCTACGGCGACTGTCCACAATCAACTGTCCATATTTATTGCAAATTCGCCATTAGTACGACCACATAGAGGCTGTAGTTGACTGTACAAGATTCGACTCGAATCAAATCCAATTTGAAATAAGTGCCTTCCGAATTAATCCGGCCACTTTGGACGATCGTGGAAATTCTGGCATTTTTCACGTCTAGTAGTAAAAACGGTCGGAAAAAGATGAGTAATAGCCTCGAACGAGCCCTCAGGAACTGTAAGGAATAATAATATTATGCTCATACGAAACCTTTTTACGCGACTGTTCAAAAAAGGAGCGGAAAGTCCATGCATGTCAATTTCATTTTCCGCCATAGCGCTACGTGTCTCAACATTATGTTAACCGATTAAAATTTTAATCGTTTTCAATATTTTGAGCAAAAATTAAACATATTTTTGCTTATCCAAATATTTACTATCTGGTTTTTAAAGTAGAAGAAAATAATCAAAATTAATTAATCAAAAAGAAAGATTGCTTTACTTAAATGACGAAATAAATCTTTTTATATGGTACACAATTAGTTATTCGTTTCTTATAAGGATATGGTTAACAGGTCTAGTTTCCAAATTAGATAATGTTCAAGATAAATAATAAATTACAGTTAATCTTGTGTAAAATTTTACATTTTTTTATAGCGTAGGACATCCACCAACTGTGTATTTGGGCAGCCAAAGTGACAGGAGAACATCTGGCCGATTCTGACTTATACATGTACTAGTGGGCCGTCCCGGCTTCGCTCGGGTAAAAACCATAATCTGGTAAATAGTTTTATTTATTGACGACATGACTAATGTAATAGGAAAGACCTGGATGTGGAGTCGACGAGCTTAGATAGATGCCAATGGGAATACACAAACATTGCCTAGTTTGTATGAGAGCTTTTATTTACCGCTATGAAACCTCAGCAATGTATGCCGAACTCGCCAAAGTGGGATAATGCCATAATACGCCATAAGGAATCGCATGTGCATGAGGCACACTCAGCAATGCGTACTGCTGAGGACAATGGTTAAAGATTTTATTTATAGTTTTCAAAGTGAGGAATTTATTTACTATTATTTATTATATATTAATTTAATTTATTGAAATTAAATTTCAAGGGTGAATCAACTATTTTATTAGCCCCATTTAAAAAATATATCAATTACACAACCGCATAGAACTTAAATGGAAAATTTATAGATATATAGTAGGTAGGTAGATACGTACCTACACACCTGCCTCTACCTAAATGTAAGATGTATAATTATATATAATATAATTTAATTAGTAACGTACATATTAGTGTAAAACTATACTATAGATTATAGTGCTAGATTTCTAAGCAATGCGAAATTATATTATGATAAACTTGTGCATAAACTCCAATAAACTTCATATGGAATCCAATACTGTGTTAGATAATGAGAATGCAGTTAACCCCACATTGCAGTTTGATCACTTGTATCAACAAGTTTGTACTTTGCACCTGGCTTAGTTAAACTTAACTAGATCAGTTAACACCTCATCTAACCGGCCAACGTTTATGAGATACGGTTATTGAGTTACAATTTTATTTCGTTTTATCTGATTTTTAAAATAATTTCTAGCAATAGTGTCATTATGCAAAATAAAGGACATGGTTTAAATAATATCAATGATAGATATAAGTATTTTTTAAAATAATTATTGATAATAGCAGTTGTAATTATTTAGGATATTATTGTAGTGTCTAAGGAACACTAGACATATAATCCATTCACGACATTTTTTTAAAAACTCTGTAGGACAAAATTATTTGAATAATTATTACGAATATAATACTAGATGAGAAACGTAGTCAAAAATAATCTAAAATATTTTTTCAAAATCTTATTAGTAGACTAATGATGTAAAATTTGTAGGCAGGTTGGCAGTCGTTACCAGGCATTCATAAAATAAAGAAAGTCAAACGAATACTTCGGTGGCATAGGCCGGTGCAGTGTGAATTGTATGCGCAAACACAGACGCGGTCAAAATGGAAGTCCCATTGTGTCAGAATGTATTCATTTGTATGGAAAGCTTAATATTTGCTCTGGAACTTGTTTCGGATAGGTAAACATTGACGGGCAGCTATCATGATTAAAGGTAACTGCTGGTTGGAGGCGGGTGTTTGGTGTTTCGTGTATTGTTTATCGATGGAATATTTCGATGTATTAGTAATGTTTTCCTCTAAACTTGGTACGGATTTATTGGCAATTTTTTTTTTCTATTTCCTTACAACATAAACCATGAAAAGTAACAAGATAATCAGAGTATTATAAGCTTTGTAAAATATCAAATGACAGACTTTCTCACCTAGATCTTGTTATTTAGAAATTCAAAATGATTCATTATATTTCTGCCTGAACAGTAATTTATGCGATCCGCGTTTGTCAATCTATAAAATTTAGAGAATATGACTAGGTAAGTCATTGATATCTGCCGTCATAAGCGAGTTGAGCGCATCCAATATATTTTTTCAAATTTTAAAGTAAAAATACTGGAAGATTGCCTTTTTGCGCTAAAAACGAATATCTTAATAACTCGATTTTGAAAATCATAAATGTTGGATGTATCTACCCCTCTTGCTTATAACTGCGGCACTTTCATGTACAATTTAGTAGTATCATACCTACCTATTCGTCTGAAATGCACCAACGAACCTGATTCAAAACAATAAATAAATACATTTTATGACACAATTTTATGAGCCGTTTCGTTATAATGAACATGAAATTGATTTTCGATAGTCGTAATAAAATAATTTGGTATCATTGAAATTTAATAAACCGTAGCGAGTGAGTTATCCCTCAGGGACGGAAAATGGATTTTTATGTAGACGTAGAGTTTAAGTATCATGATGTTGATAAGAAAATTGTAACGTGTGGTTCCGCCCTAGATTAGGAGTGATCCATTTCGGTCCCTGGATTTACGAGCCGACTAAGAAACATCAAATTTAAGGTTAATTTTTTAGCCGACCCCGGTTTTCGTAGCGCTTAAAGTCCCGAAAGCAGGTTATAGTTAAATTCCAGTAACGAGAAAAAAGGTTACACCTAGGACTAAACCCATATCTGAAAATAATAATCGTACTTCGTTGTAATAAAATAATAATTTAATATTAAAAAAAATCTAATTCATTCTATATTGGCAATTTTAAAATACCGAATGATGTAAAACAAAATCTTTGTTTTTACGTTCACCAATTTCGTTAAAGATTTTATATTTTTCAATAATATATATCGAACGGATGCGATAGCAATCTTTATTGATATTTAATGCATGACAAAGATTCTAACAACTATTTAAATGTTGATTTTGTTATATACGTCAAAGTTTACGTAGAGGAAAACAGGAGCAATTTATGAATATTAATTAAATTTGTTTAATGAACTTAATTAAAATATCTTATAGGTTTTTAATGCCGTGAGAATAAATAAGATAGCTTGTTTTGGCTAATAATATTTTAAAGCGAGTGAACTTCTTGCTGAATTACCGAATTTAGTTTTTAAACATGATTTTTATAGTCTTACAATAATTGACGAGGAAAAATCAATAAAGCTTCTTTGGTGGTCTTACTAATTAACATCGATCGCCTTTTAATCTTGTATCAGGCCTTAATACGTAAAAATATAGACTTAATAAGAATTAGATGGACCTATAAGCCGTACTTCGAGATAAAAATACTTTCGGCTAGTTTCAAATACAGTTTTTTGAAGAATGATCATATTTAATAATGATATTTTTTTAACATTTTTCATGTTAAAAAAAAATCATAAATAAATATGTCAAAATGTCATATTTTTTGGATGGTAGTCATGTTGACTGTATATAATAATCTCGCGCGATTATTCTCGAAATTTAAACTCTATGTCATGGGACATATAGTACATGGTACATATATACAAAATGCTGAGAACAACAAAATATTGTTGTTCTCGAACTCTCGGTGGCGCAGTGGTAAAGTTCTTGCCACTGAATCGAGAGGTCCCAGGTTCGATCCCCTGTCGGGTCATGATGGAATATGATCTTTTTCTGGTTGGCCTGGGTCTTAGATGTTATCTATATTATGTATTTGTTATCAAATATAGTACCATTGAGTTAGTATCTTATAACATAAGTCTCAAACTTACTTTGGGGCTAGCTCCATCTGTGTGATTGGTCCTAATATATATTTATATTTATGTATTTATTTATATTTACTCTGTAACAAACAACTCCTGCACAATGGTTGTATCATTACAATTGAAAACTCAAAATTGGCAACATCGATTAATGATTTAGGAAATTAAAAATAAACTATGCAGTTAATAAAAACAACGGGTAACCTCACACGCATTGTAATAGGGTGACCAAAAGCCAGGGGTTTTAATGGCTTTTCGACCAGCCAGCCCCGATCAAACGGCCTGGGAAACAGAAGTTTAAATAGTTCGAAATCTGTATAACGACCAATTTAGTGCAGATAAGCGTGTTGTAAAATACCCAATGTCAGGCAATCAGGCCCCAATTCTTCGCAAGAATGGACAACGATTTTATCTTCGTTTAGGTAATTTCTAGTTTTATTCAAAGTCAGTCAACGATAGTATTGTAAAATTCAAATGAAAAATATTATATAAGTTTTCTTGGTTTGACTAGGTATATTACTATGTCTTAATTTCAAGTATTTAACCATTGCAATGATAAATTAATGAATGTATGAAAGAATATCAATAGGTTGCGCGAGCTATTATAATATTGTATTGACATACCTACTTTAATAAGTATTTATTTCAAGAGACACGAAATTCTTATAATCTGAGAAATGTATGGTAAAGCTTACTATAGATAGAAGCTTAACTTGATGATTAAAATACGACAATCAACTGACATACAAGTAAACTAAGATAATTGTGATATCAAACTGAAATAGGTATATAGTTTTATAAACCTAGCTAGTAACATTCGTAGAATTTCATTAACATTTATTCCTGTTAAGTAACTTAATATTATTAAAACTGAAATTAAATAAAGGATTTAAGCCTGTAATATACCATTCCGTAGGTTTGATTGAAACCGCAAATAGCTTCCCATGGAAAGCAATATAGTGATGTGAACAGAAACTTTTGTTAAATATACGGTTTATTACGAGTTAGATGTGAATGATTTAAATAAAGGCAAACTTCGTTGGAAATCATAAAACATGAATCATTAATAAGGAGATAACTGAATTATTCATCATTGGATCAGCCAATATAAAGGATATCGAAGATCTAGTACTGTTTAAATTATTACAGGTTGTGGTTATTTTTTCATTTGATACCTACATTTGTGAACATTAATTTCCGAGTGAAGTCGTAAACTTACGTGCTTATTATGCCTTTAATAATATCGTTTTAGAAATCAGATTCAAACAATTTCTTTAAAGAATGGTAAATGTGGAAATTAATCGAGAAATGACAAAACCGGCCGTCAATCGTCATACTGACATCAACTTCATCAAATTATTAAAATCAATTAATTATTATAGCGAATTATTTTATGGCAACATTTACATTAGTGAATTATGACGTAAATATTATTGGTGTGACTAACTTTTGGAAATATTTGACATTTATTTAACAATTTTTGAGATACCTTATGGACAATTTTTTATGTATGAGTCTATTTTTCATCTACGAGTAAATGGTTTTTGCGTAGAATCTTACAGGAATATGCTTAACCTAAAAATCGCCGATAAAGGTAATTTTACCTGGGGAACGTCACATAATTATAAACATTTTTTTTTGTTTGTATTTAACAATAATATATCAATACAAAATTTGACAGTCTGTAAATTTTTACCATAAAACTTACGTTATAAATTACTAGTGTAAAGGCCAATTTAGTTATTATCACAGATGAGATGAAACGCAATGAAACAAACTTGTGTTTAAATGAATACCTAATATAAGGAGATCAGATATAAAATGCGAGGCTACCAAATAGGCGTTGATAGCTAGAACACAACGAATTCCTCTTACATACAAATTTATCGATAATTCACAACCGCATTCCCCCAGCCCTAGTAAAGGAAATGACATAGTGCGTGATACGCGGAAACGTATTTAATGAAAGAGGGGAGATCGCGTGTGTTCGTGGGACCACGCTGCACACACACACAAAACATTGCTGTTAGCGCGTTATTATTATCTGCGTATTGTTGAATTCCAAATTTGAATAATTATTTCGATGAAAATAGCTACGTAACGTTTCACTTTTGAATCGATATTAGATTTTGGAATCGAATTGCTGTGAGGAATTATAAGGTCATTATCCATTTTATTTATAAATATATTTTAATTAGGTTATACAATATGGTTAAATAATTCACCCAAATAACTAAGGAGTTAGAAATTATTTATATTCTTTACGTATTTTCTCGTTAGCGCTTATTTGTCACAGTTCAGTATTTCTTAAAAATCACCTTAAAAAAAGTCATAAAACTAGTACTAAATTTGTCTCTCTTATCAGCGTGTTCTCGGTTGCTTGAGATGCCGCGAAGCCCGGGCTCAGTGCAAAAATGTTGAAAATTTGTCTGCGATTTTACAACCGGCCTATATTCTGTTTTTTTTTTAATAACTAGACGTACCTCCTTTTAGACGTCAACTCTCTTTGGCATTAACATTGTTGACTATTAGCTACAATAGTTTCCGTTAGTCGCTTTATTCAATAACATTCAACGGGATTTATTTCTAGGGCGGAACCACACGCCATTGTCTATGGAGAGTGGTCCAAATATGTCATAAAAAAACTATAGAATATTCTAGGATAGTTTAGGTGTAAATGGAAATGAAACATTTCATAGAATTTGAAACATGCAATAAAATACTGAATCACCAGTAGAGAATAACAATGAAATTGCCAATGTAATTGACGAATAAAATGGAATTTCATAGAGCACTTATGCTTGGCACCATATGGCGAATTGATTTTGGTTTGGGAGTCCGACAATAGTTGACACGGCTTATTACGAAATAGTTACAATTAACTATATAGCTTGGGGGCTAACCAATAATTTTTTCCTCGAGAATAATTCTTATATTTCGATTAACATGCTGAGAATTGACCCCTGTGTTACTAAATTTTTTGTTCACAGCCAATTTTACTGTTAACAAAAGTTATTGTCCGGGTTTAGTCGTTGGCTAATTATTGTTTTTTTTTTATATCGTGGATTTTAAATACAATTGGTACATCAGTAAAATTACACCTGAAAGAACATAATATACTTTAGGTACTTTACGTCCATAAATTCACACGGGAGTAAAATGAATGACAAAAAAAAATATTTCCAAAATTTACTAAAATAATAACTGTATTTTCCAAATACTCAAAGTTGTTAAGTTGTTTTTGAAAATCTTAATTATCTTACTTGTTCTACAAAGCTTTCAATATTTGAGAAACACTTTTGATATTAAAATCATATTTAGATGAAAACGCCGCATCCTAATTATAATTTACTTATTATGTTTACAACATTTCTGAAGGGAGTAAACTTGTGTACGTAAGTCTCGTGAGAATCACAAACAAATTTAATGATATATCAGCCCCACGCCGCAGACATCAATGCAAAATAATGAGGCATTTTAGGACGTTAATAAAAAATAATTTATAAAAAATATGTGCCATAAACAGTGGCTGGTAACAAATATTATACTGTAATAAATAATATTACACCCTGTATTTGATGGTTGCGCGCACGCACGCTTAACTCGCTCCAACCCTACATTTAATTTTTACATTCAATTCATTGTGACGCTAAAATGTTCTCGCCGTCCCGTACTTATTATTTATTATGACCCCGCATGTGTCTATGAAAAAACACAAAAAGATATTTGAGATTATTACATCTTTCCACGTTTAATTGTACACAATGGGTAAACAACAAAGGCCGAATTTCTGCATTTGTAACAGTCGCACTTGAATTCATTACAATATATTTTTATTGTCACAATTTGTGACTTATCCAGATTACAATAAGACTTATAGAAATGGATTGTAATAACGAATGTAGATAAAATAATGTAAGCATTTGTTGCGGCTTCGATTTTGAATGTGTTCAGTGAAATTTGAATGATAAAAGTTTGGTAAGTTCAGCCCTTGCGTTCAATGGAATGAAGATGTATTAATCTAGTTGGGGTTAAATCATTATTAAAACTATGATTAATGATTGCTGTTAATGGAGGTCTGGGTAAGGAGCAGTCTACACGCAAGCCCGGTTAAAATTAACGCTGGTTAGCTCACGACACACAACTTAAATTTATCTTAATCATTATCACGTTTTACCAAACTGTAGCATTGACCGGTTAATATGTTACAATTTGATAAATTGAGCCGCTTTAATACGAATATAAATACATGTTTAGAAATCTTAGAGTTAGAGTTTAGGTTGTGGGAAATGGAAGTTGTAATTAAAATGAATGGTTATCATTAGTAATAGTGAAATACAGTAGATACATTGCCCAACATTTGAAATAAATGATAAAAACTTATTCCGAATTTTGATCTATAATTTTATGTCAATATTATACCTACATGGAATCTCTCTCTTTCATGTCATCGGTTACATCGGTAGCTATGACAGCCTTGAAATATTATAGGGAGAAATAATTGCAAAAAGTATGTGACACAATCTCAGTAGAAAAGATAAACATAAAATATGATTATTTTTAGGCTAGTTTTATTTTCAAAAAGACCACCTAGTGTTGGAAACAGTGCTATAATCAAAACGTGACTGTTGACAATAGAACTGTTCCAAAGCTAACACTCGTAGTTCCGTAAGAATACAGTAGCCCATAAACGTATAGATGTGTCACGATATATTGATTTGTGTATGGTTTAAAATACTAAAAACTATGATGAATAAAAACAATATGTCAGTATTACTATCTGCTTCTCCATTCTTATTACTATATTAAAGTTAATAAAGAGTATCCTTTCCAAAATTGTTTTTTTTTTCTAAATGTATTAACGGTATGATACAATAGCAGTAACGTCACTTATAGCCGGGTCTATTTTTAATAATTTTAGCGAATAAAATCCCTGTGTAGCTTCGACGCGTATCATATTCATTATTATGGACGCACATTGATACTAGATATAATAATTTTATATAAAGTTATACAAAATAAAAGCAATCTGATGACTTTATTATCATAGCGTTAAAAATTAATTTAATTCTACTATAATAAAATTCCCGAAATTGTTTCGGAAGTTGTCTCTCATATGAAAATCAAACAACATAAAGTTCCTAGCAAACATGGGATACCGGAGACGTATGTTTTATCAACTCATTATTACAAGTCAGAATTTAATTTTACGACCAAGTCAAACCGTTCTCATCTTATTCAAACAGAATTACCCGCTCTCATTGCCCGGGGAATCGAGATTCCCTCGATTCTGTATGATAAACAAACATACATCGGCTTAAGGTAAACATGATCGTAAATTTTACTACACAGTTCCTGGCACGGAAATTCTAAATCAAATGTAAAGCTGTATTAGTAAGTATATACCAACATACATGAAAATAGTCACCCTATATACATAGAAGTGTCAAAGAGGTGTCGCAGGAAAGTTGTGTCCCTGTACATAAACACGCTTTTATTTATTTTTCATTGGCCTGATACTGGCTCGAATTCAACTTTTTTATTTTATTTCACACTACACAACAGTACAATAGAGAACATGTAATTAACATATAATAATTTATGTAACTAAACTAAAGCGAATGTAAAAAATAATAATTGAAATTTTAAAACGGAAAAACCTATGCTGTAAAAAATACTATCATTTCTGATTTTATTCAACCTTATGCACTATTTTAACGGCTAAGTTCGAAAACCGAATTAAAGTTGAGAAGGTTTCGTTAAATGCCTTTGTTTGATAGTATCTAGGGATCGTTTTAATCAACCAATTAATTACTCGTATGAATTAGAATTAATTCAGTAATTGTAAGCCATAATTGGCCGGCGTTGGCTGCATTTAGCACAGCATAGTTAACATTATCTGTGGCACAACAACCGGAGTCACATTGTATGCTACCGACAGCACGCAGACTTTATGTCTACGACATATACCGTTAGTTTAGTAGTGCTTGTAAACCGAACGTATTATAGATAAATCAGAACTATTAGAATAGACTATCATCTATTATTTTTAGTTGTAAGTTTAATTAATTTCTTGATTATGTAGATACATTAAGACTTAGATGGTTAGAGACTTAGTTAAATATAAATGATGTACTTAGCGGCGGAAGAAAGCAAAAATAAATTGATGGTAGATATAAAAATGAGATATTTTTTTTTTTATATAAAAGTCATGGCAACGAGTTGAAGCTTTGTTTGCATCGTGAACATAAATTCTATTGAAATATTCACAAAGTTAAAAGACAAAAACTAAATCAGTTTCGACAAACGAGACAGTTTAGTCGACTAGACTAAACTGTAGTATAGCGCAGCCGCAGATAGAATCAGTAATTGTGGTTGTATGAGGTCGTTTGCATGGAATCACGCTTAATTTCAATTCTGCCTACATTACATGTAAACTTGTATGGAGAATTGGCAATAACCTCCAATAGGACGATGTAGCTGCACAAAATAAAGAAAGTGTAGAATTATTTATGTTTGTATTTTTCAAATCGTTCAAGATTTGAGTATCTTCTCATAATTTACGTGGAAACAAATCAGAATGAAATTATATTTAAACAAGCACAAATATTTATTATAAATTGAAATATCTGTTTTTTGATATAATGATAAGAAATTTTTGAAAAATATTAGAGTAAATAGTTAAATATTTCTTGCGCCGTTTTATACGTATACTAATCTTATTCACAAATCTATTTCTATATACTTCCTAATATTTTAAAAAGCTGGCTTTAGTTTGTGCGAAATAAAAAAAGACTTAGATTATTGTAAACTAGATTGACTCGCTGTTATTTGAAAATTTTGAGAATATATTCTGGACTATCTTTATTTTACCTAGGGTGCATGGAAACTCTGTGCATGTATTGATTATGGTAATTTTATTATCCAAATTTCATTCGTCACGCTGGCTTCCTCCTCGTTTTTTTCAATTCATTGCACATTTATTACATCCAATTTCAAAGATAGAGCCAATAAAACCTTTTGATCTGTGTTGTATAAATTTTTCGGTGGATATTTATAGTGGTACCATTAATTTTGCCAGTAAGTGGTCTATTGAATGTCCAATTTATTTAAATGTCACCAGCGAATGCTCAAAAGTATTTTAGTTGTCAAGCAGTTATGGTAGGTAGATAGGTAGATTGAATACTTGAAATACTACGTGATAGTTTACGAGTAGATTTCGATTTTGGTATTCATTTACGTTGTATGTACTTATGTACATTCATGTACTTCCAGCAACAAAAAGTTTAAGGCCAGTGCAGACAATATGTATGTAGCACGTAAGGTTGTATGGAATTGTACCGCATGCGTGCACGCGTATGTAACACCACTATCACAACACAGTCACAATCCATACAATAATCATGCACTGGCACCGCTGCGGCTGCGCGGTTATTACAATCCGTCAATTTTCTTGAGGAAGGAATAATTTCCAAAATCAATAATTCATAAAATTGACAGTACAGAGTAATGAATGTAAAGTCATATGGTAAAACTCATTTCTGTATTTGTTAAAATTTGAAAAATTGTAATGACAGCGCGACTGCAGCGGTCGAAACGCTCTGCGACCCATCCTGCTATATGTAAATGCTACATAACTACGAATTCAATTTGTATCGGTTTTTAGGCTTATATAATTACTTCAGTTATAAAAATTGTTCCTACCACATATTAGCTTGGTAGATACAAAAAATATATTTTTTTTACTTGGAAAGTTTGCTTTAGTTGCAACTTTTATACGAGTACCTATCATTACTTACTCTTTCACGCTAAATACCTATACTTAGGTCAGATTAGACGTAATTTATGTGAAAACAATGCTTCGTAAAACTGAACTGATACTCAATAAAAGTATCTATCTATATACGCGTTCTGGCACGCACGCAGTGTGGTACTAATATCGCCTATTAATATGCATCAAATGTCTTAAGCATAATGTGTGCACTAATAGTACTAATAGTAAGATACTACTATTAGAGAATATTGCTGATCTTCAATATGTATGCCTAAACCACTATATTAGTCAAACATTAACGTAAATTAAAACGTATTTTATGTTTAGCAATTTCTCGGATTAGATACATGATAAAAAAACAAAACTAAGAAATATACATACTTCCATACTAATATTATAAATGCAAAAGTCTATTTGTCTGTCTGTCTTTTTCGCTTTCACGGCTAAATCGCTGGTCCTATTTTTATGAAAATTGGCATGCATATCGTTAAAGACCACCGTTCAAATATGGTAATTTATTTTTCAAAAATCAACACCTATACGATTATCATGCAGGGTGAAACTTTGTATGAAAAATATGTCCGTTCCGCTTTCGCAGAGGAATTCACAAAAAGTTACAGTACCATATAAAAAAATGTATCGGCGGCGTTTTCTTGGTCTTGTTCTTCTTCTCTAACCGACCAAGTCGACAGGTTAAGAAGAAAAATACTATCCTGACTATAATTTTATGTCATGACAAAAAAAAAAAAACAGAAAGAATAAACTTTTATTTTTTCACTTTTTTGAACTTCTTTGTATGTATATTGTCATATATTTGTATCCAACGAAACCTCAATTTTTTACGAACGATAAAACAAAACTTAGATGTTATTAAATATATAGCGTGCGGTAACAAAACCAAATAAACCTAACTTAATGAGTTCATAGCAAGTTCAAAGTTAGATATTACATTGGTCTCCTCAGAATCTGCGTAATTATTTCTAGATGCGCCTAAATTTCTAATAAATACTTAAACATGTAAATTATTTAGAGAATTATTAGAGATTTCAATTGAATGGATTTAGTGGGACATCATTATTATGAATTTTTATATAAACTCCTTATTAAGAGTTACTTACGTGCTGTCAAATGTATGAAACAATACGTTAGGTACTAAGATGGTATTTTTTTATACAAAGAGTTTTAGTGACAACTTAGGGAACATATCACATGCACATTTTGACATTTTAACTAAAAAAATGGGTTACACTCCGGGAGTGCCGACAGGAATGAAAACTTGAATATTTACGTTGTGAATTTTTGACGTCTTACGAATTTTTGATCATGTCCTGACGTGACTTTAACATTTTTTACCCATCACAAAAATTGCACAATGCCGTTAAAGAAGTTTTCACTTCAAAAATATTGAAGTCAGAAAAAAAAATATGGCACGTCTAGATTAGGTATATGATTATCAACGGTCACAGAGTAAATGACACAAACACAAGATAACCAACCTAATAAATGTATAGTGCCATAACTGGCTAGATTGGGTGAGTTATGCTTTGCTTCTCTGTCTGTTTCCATTACATTATATAGTCATTAGCAAACATTACAATTCTCAAATTGTTTTTAAAGTCTCTTTATAAAATCATCATCTTTGTAAAAAAATAACTTTAATATTTTGGAGATTGCTGTCTGCCTAACGTCAGTACGATATCCACGGGAGGATATGGAATGTCCCAATTTTAGGGCGGAACCACACGCCACGCATATTAACATCGATTAATGTAAAACTTATGTAATTCGTGTTTTAGTTACTTAGTTTCATATGTATTAAAATCACAAGAAAATAATAATGTATTTGTAATGCAATCTGCAAGCAATAAATTTATTGTGTATCTTGTGATTGGATAACTAATTGCTAAATTGGCGTAATATAAATCTTGCAATAAATTTTAGCAACAATTAATTAAACATTATAATGCAAAATATCTTGTCACATTTTATATACTTACACAGTTTATGTGTACACAATAAACTCATAGGGTGAGTTCCACCGGGTTTTGACGTCGACATTAACCTGCGCGCAGCTGACGTACAAAATGGCGTACTTTGCGTTTTTCTGCGCAGGTTAAAGTTAGCTTCAAATCTGACTGGTGCAACCTAACCTTATTGAACATGCCGATACACTCATTAAAAATCATTTATTATACCGTAAAATACGAGTAGTACCTGAAAATTACCGTAATCACAAAATATTGGCGCTAGTATCCACGAGGCTTACCCAAACACAAATTTATTGCGTTTACACAAATTTTGCTCCTATGACGTCATAATAAATACCTATTATGAACTTCCTCGATTCTTTTCAGTTAAAGCATAAATATCTAGTGTGTAGAATAATAACACAAAACTATTACTTCTGAAATATTTTCGACTTCAAAAGTATGTACCTAATTTATCTAGTGTGATTCAACCTAGAATGTCATAATAGTATGTCTAAATACGTACGTATACAAATAAACTGCAGAAAAGTGTTCTGAAAAAGTAAACTACTTATTTTACAAGTGAAAAATATTATCTTTGTTTATATTTTGTTAAGTCTGACACCAGTGATAGAAATAACCCTCAATACGACAAGAAGGAAAGAGTTATGAATAATTAGTTTGACATTTTTGGCATTTGATTTGATATGATTGTTTTTGAAGTGAAAACTTCTTTAGCGGCGTTGTGCACTTTTGATAATGGAAAAAATGTTAAACTCGCGTCAGGACACGTGACCAAATTCGTAAAACCTCAAAAATGCACAACGTCAATATTCAAGTTTTCATTTCTGCCGGCAATCCCGGAGTGCAACCCGTTTAGTTTTTTTTTAATTGAAGCACTTCTATTACTATATATAATTTGCTATGTTTCGTGACGGATGAAGTTACGGACCAAGTCGCAAGCCACGATCCTGTGAAACCATTTTGATGAAGATTTATATGGTGTGCGCTAAATCACGCCATCACATACAAGTACTCGTATAGTGTATTATTCAAAATAGCACTGTTTATCTTCGCAGCGTGGATGTGAGGGGCTGATAAAAATAAATCACTATATTATGTATGTATTTTGGTCGTTTTTTATTCTAAGTTATTAGTTTAAACATAAAATAAGTTTATTTTTTCACATTTAAAAACACATTTTACAATTTTAAAATTATCGTCAGGCATGATAAAGACCAACGATTTCGATATTTCTTCTCAACTGTCGTTTTCCCCACTGCAGTTTGTGCCTTTTATAATTATTGGATAAATGGTTGTGTTTGAAAATCAAACTAGATAAAATTTTTCTTGGAAATAAATACATCTGACTCATGGCATAGTGAAAAAATATTTTTTTAAAGATATGAATTGTCAACGAGCGAGATGAGCGTGGTGAATGAAAAGAACTAGTCATAATTCCATCAATATACAATATAAAAATATTTCTAAATAATTTGACAGCGTCTATGGAGGTGTAATTTATTATTACACTTTTTGTTTTGAGGAAAGAGTCAAAGTCTACGTGAAATAAATTGCAATGATTACTATAAATACTTAGCAATGATTGAATATATTAATGACAAATTATTTATTATAACAAAAATATTTCTATAACTTTTGTTTATCAATAAAAAAAAGAATTTTTAAATCACAATCTATGTTTTTGGTCAAACCGGCATTATATTATTTAAACTTAATACGCACAAATTATGGAATGAACTATTTTGAACAGTAATAAATTTCTTGAACGTCTCTGCAACTTTTCAGTGTAAAGTTTCTGAATGACAGCGAGATATTTTGGTGCTGCTAACTAGCAGAAGAATAACATTTCTGTCCATCAAACACTAATTTCGTTAAAGTGTCAAGTTTTCTTTCCGCGTTGGATTTTTGGTAAAAGTTTAAACTCAAGTTGACTAGTTAATTGATAACTGCTTTATAAACAACTAATTTGAATATAAATCCAAGCATTTTGAAAATGAAAGTGGACAATACAAATACAATTAATTTTAAGTGGTAAAGTACGACGCATAGAAAACGTCGCATTTTTCTTTCACATCCTAACTTTGTATATTATAATAGCAAATGTAAATTTGTTTGTTACTTCTTCACGTTTCATCTGATTAATCAATCTTCGGGAAATGTTGCATACATAGTTTGAAGTACGGAGAAGGACATAGAATACTTAAAAAAAAAGTCATTTATTCCGGTGATCTTGGTTACAATATAAGGTTAGGACTTCCCAGTGAGTAATCTAATAATACTCGAGATAGGAATGACCTGCTACTTCCTTATTAAAAGTTTTACATAAAGACTACAATTGTGAATGTTAAGTAAAAGAAATAAACAAAAAGGAACAAGGTTACGTTAGGAAATGAATGTGAGACCATAAGTGTGCGTAAGTTGAGGTAAAATATAGTGTGAAGAGCAGTTTGGTTTGCGATAATAGTGGTATGTGTGAATCGTAGCAGAATGATAATTAATATATATACTCAGTACTTGAAGTTATAACTTTATATAGGTTTAGGTAATAAGTTTTAAATTTCATCTTAAGTAAGTGTATCTAAGTATTGTAATAAACATTTTTTGCATTTAAGTACTTATCATCCCGAAAAAGTAAATGTTCCCGTGGCAAAGCCGCGGGCAGGAGCTATAGAGGATTTATAAAGATCCACGCTGATTTTCCCATGTTACAAATTTTAAAACGAACAGGATATTTTAATAAATTTAATTTTAAAAATATAACCATTTTAATAAAAATATAGTATAAGAAGAAATTAAGAAGTAAGTAAATAATATGCCTAAAATATTGCAGATTTTTTACTAGTTAGGACCCTTTATTCACCAGTCAAATAAAAGCCCCTACACACCGCATACATAAAAAGACTAATAAAAGCTAACGCGGATGATGTGTCGTTTTAATTCACAGAAATCAGCGACCCTCTGTCATTAAACAAAGCTCAGAAAAATAAATAAATACTACCAACTGTAAGTAAATACCACTGACGCACGGGGTCTCTATGGGTAGTCGATAAGCTAAAAAATAACACAATTGCAGGATCAGTTACTTACTAGAAGTGACATGCTCAGCTAGGATATAGATACAGATTAATTAAAAACAATTAAAGGTGCCATATTTGCTTTAATAAAATCGTATCATCATGGCCGAAGCTCGTAGTCATTAAATGGAATGAAACACACACAACGACTTTCTTGTTATATGTAATAGCTAGATGATATTATCAACTGGAGTACAGGTTTCCTCGTGATGATTACCTTTACTGGAAGCAGGTGGTATTAGTTATATTAGTATACACCGTGACACAAGTAGGATTCGAACCTGGAACCTTCCGGTTCTCACTGCTTCAAAACGCGAGAATCGTATATTCAACTTGATTTCATGTGGCCTTAATTTCTTTTAATCTTCATTTTGGCAATGCACTCTGGTGTCTTCCAGTAAAATTATGAATGGTTATTGGCAAACATGTACGTACTGTCGCGTACAACACTTCATGGCGTCGTAAATTGCGACTCGTAAAGTTGTGACCGCAAAATGTGGCGTGTCGCAAAATTAAACCTTTAAATGAGAAAACGAATCGCCAACATTTATGGCACATTACGACCAATAGGTAAATTACATACGTTTTTATTATCCGTGTCAGAGTGCTAATAGGATATAATTAAGTACCTATTTATTCATTAAACATGGCGTGGAACTGTCGATAAATAAAGGAAATCGTTAAACACATTTGCATGCGACTGTCCTGCAGTGCACGCACACATAAATCTTGCTTTATATCTGTATTGACTGTAATAGTGTGTGTTCGAAACTTTTGATCCCTTGACATAAATCTCCATCAGAAAATAGGGAGGGCCGTAACCGGCTTAAGCTTAACTGTGACTAGTGGGCCCAAACCTTACTTTAAATATATCGTAATAATGATAAAATACTAGTTAATTTAGACCTTTATTTATTTTGCAGTAGAGCGGAATTCGTCATAACAATACACTATTTGTAGTAGACGCGTGTGGAATATTTTTTCATATTTTCACTTGTTGCTTGTATAAATAGAATTATATGATCGGATTAAGAAGTAGCATGGAGCTAATACGCTTCTGTAAAAATATTGGTGTTGGTGGTAATATTTTGTTTTAAAATTGGCTTATTTTAATAACAAAACAAGAGACTTTGTTCTAAGGTAACCGCAACGTTAGTATTTTTATAATTATGATGGTGGAAGACCTTCAAATACTTTTAGCAAAAAAGTATAAAGTATTATAATAAAAAAGTATTTTTAGGTAATATTTCATGTGTAAAGAAACTTGTTTTACTAACAAACTTTGAGGTATGTGTTTTTGTTTAATGTTTAAAAATTAAAAATATTTACGGTGACGTTTGGAAAAAATGGCGTACTTGGCGATTTTCTGTGCACGTTAAAGTTAACGCCAAAGTTAACGGACGGACACCACTCGGGATTTCCAAATTAAAAATATTTTGAAATACTATATTCTAAAGTGCTATTTACTTATATATTGGTAGTAAGAACATTATTTTTTCAAAGTTCTTCATCTTTTTGGGGTCTTGCGAAGGATAATTTGTTTACCGGGGGTATTTTCTTTAACTGGTTCACATTGTTCCTTTCTATTTGCATATTATTATCATTTATCATTATCGAATAGTGCTGTATTGATGCGGTCTTATTGGTCATTGGTCGTCACTAATAAAATTCGCCGGGTTGACCTGCCAAGAAGCAAATTACTTCCAAGCTTCTATAAATCGACGTCCTTTAAATTACTTTCGTTTTAAGTACAATTTTTTGCATACAGCTTCCATAAAAGCAGGTATAACTGGAAAATTAAATCACCTTGATTGCAATATGGAAATTGAAATTCCACGTGCTAACGAAATATAAATAAATGGATACATACAAACAATGCAAGGAATAACTCAATTTAAAAAGGCTATGACGTGGAACGGTTTCGCGTTAATAATATCATATTCGTATTAACGCCTTATTTTATGCATTGACCAAATGCTTCGTGGCTTTTGGATTTCTATGCCTATTTAATGCTAGCATAATGAAGACATTACATTTTGACTATCCAATCCAATTGTAGGCCTATTGGTAAGCCTTATTGTCATATTTACATGGGCCTTTTTTAAAATAAAAAGCATACCTATGTTGATAACGTGCTGCATATAAGTAAAGCACTTTTTTGGTTTAACAAATTTTATAAGTATTTTCAGAATGTAAATGAAAATATCCACGCAATTATTTTATTCATGTAATAATAATACATTTGGCTTTTGATGTATCTCCGTTCTTATACATAGTACTTATATGATCATATTATTATGATCTTATAGATGTGAAAATGTGAGAAAACGAATAAAACGTGAAAAAAAACCAGGTTGCACTCCGGGAGTGCTGACAGAAGTGAAAAAACTTGAATATTAACATTGTGCATTTTTGACATCTTACGAATTTTCGATCAGGTCACGCGTCCTGACGCGAGTTTACACATCACAAAAAGTATACAACGCCGCTAAAGTAGTTTTCACTTCAAAAATATTAATATATGTAATAAACACTTCATTAAAAAAAACGCATCACAATAGTACATAAAATATTTGATTGTTTTAACTTGAATAAAATGTATATATATATATAAAATGTGTATAAATCATCTACTTGTCCACACAATTCTTTCTCCAAATTTGTCCCTTGTGGTTGTTATTGACGGTAATGGCATCATTTACCGAAGTTCGATTCTCGGTGGACCCCATTATGTTTTACTTTTTTTTTTGCATGACAGACAACGTTAGTTATTATTGTGGCAGGTCGTATGAATGGATGGATGGATAAACCGTAAAATGCTTTCTATGTTTCAATCGATAAAGATGATTTATTTTTTTTATGGTAACGTATCTGTTAGTGCCATTGCAGTTGTGATTTTAGTATTTGTTTGTGTGACTGTAGGACGGAGTAAAATGTGTTAATTTGGAAATAATGAAGATACCTAATTTATTTAAATTGATTTGAATTATGTTTAGATCTTGAACAGTTGCGAAATGTATTCTGTGAGTAACTTTATTATTTTTAATTAACTAATGCACTTAATAGTAATTTTAGTACCTATAACATTATTATTTAAATAAGTTATATTTTAATAATTTATTTTATATTTAAAACACTGCAGTGTGTGTTTAAATAATTAACACATAAATAATAATCATGTTACTGAATTGTCAAGTTCGTATACGTTAATGAATAATAAAATCAGGACATTTTTAACCAACTTGAATAATTATAATAAATCGTTATGACAAATTATATATCTCATATCCTGTAAATTAATTTTGCAATTTTGCTGTCAATAAAGCACAAACTTGCTGGAAATTTTTCAATCCTAGCCATAATTTGAACACGCTCGGGTGCATTGGGTAGCAAATGGGGGTAATTTAAATTAATATAACATGTAAATTGGTGAGTGAGTGTATTATGCCGTAATTATACCAGTAACAAAGAGATACTGCCCAGTTTTACGTGATATGAATATGGTATGTCGATATGGCAATGAATATTGTGTAGATAGGACAAAGTTTTACACTGTTGTTAATTTATTTTGCTTTGCGTGCTCCTCGCTATAAGTTAGTTTAGCTGTTATTTCTGATTTTGTTCTTTTTACGTATTTGTATGTAGATGATGATGACATTCAAATTATTATCACAAACTTTAGCTCGAATTATTAAGTAGAAGGTACTCATAATGTTGTTTTTCATCTTAGTATTGAATGACATATACTTTTTAGATACCTACTTCATGTTTCAGGCGTAATATTATAAACTAAATTAACCTATTGCTAACAATGGTGTCAAATTTTATTGAAGTCGCTTAAAGGCTTATGCTGTCAAGTCTTTTACGACTGCCGCATTATTATTATAATAAAAATTCTTCTTATCACTTGCGTTTTGGAAGTCGGCAGAGTAGACTTTAAGTAAATCTTGACGTCAATAAGTGGTGTATATCACTAAGTTGAATGAAGAGTTTTAAATATCGAAATTTGAATTTGGAAAATGATTCATTATAAAATGCCTCTTTACAAAAGTTTTTATCAAAACACAAAATATTTTCCGACATCCAAGGCTACGTGCCTTCTATTAATAGATCCTAAGCTCCACTTGTAAAAAATCGGCGAGCTGAAGTGGCTTGTCTGAAGTGAGTTGACCTTCTTCGCAACCTCTTGATAATCTTTGGCACGCGCCGCGGCCAACACACGGGTAAAACAAGGGTGAAAATTGAATATAACAATACTCCGATTGCATTTTCCAACGAATTCATCAAATTATTTAAAGCCATTCAAATTGAATTACCTTTTCTGGGTTATTTTATATAATGCAAAAACCCAGTAATAATCGTTTGTTAAAAAATATATGGAACAAAATGTGAATGAGCAAACCTTGAAGTCCTATGCCGCGTCTGTCGTTCTGTTCGAGATAAACTCAAAGTCGACTGCACGGATGCATGCAGTTTTAACAGTGATATTTCTGAGGGAGATTAATGTGTAAAATTTATTATTTTATTACCTGAGTGAAGCCGGGATGGGCCGCTAATGACTAACTAACTATAATTATATTTGAAATGTTTGTTAGCGGTTTATAACACATACTGTCTTCTATTCTCACAACTCCAAATGTACAGATATTCCGTAGCCCATTTAGATACAAAAATGGTTACAAACAAACTCGAAAATCATGATAAAGGAATAAATTACGTCTTTCACAATTTAGTAAGTTAAATTTAGCATCCCCAAGTAAAACATTGTTCAAGGGGGGGTGCAAAATTATATTTAACCCGCTCTTTCCGATAAGCAGGATCACTGTAGGGGTTAAAGAAATGCCGTGAGGGCGCATAATAATAATTCCCTTACAGAGTGTCTAAAATGCTTACTAAGGGTTAGGGATTCCTCTAAGTTGTGATTTGAACGGGAATACTTATATATTCAATATAGTAGTACATTTGTTTGGTTTTAGGGTTAAGTGCCTAACATTGTTTATTAAAAAAGTATGGTTTGTCTCACTCGGTCAAACTTCAAATATTATAAAGTGCGACAGTGACAAAACATACTATAACAGCATGCTTTAACTTTTTTAAGAATAACGAGGTAACATTTTTCTTCCCATTACCTCTTGTTATCTTAACAACGGAACCCAATAATTATGTTGACATCATCTTAAATGAAAACCTTTTAAAAAGTAATCATTATTATTAATTCAAGAATAATTTAAAGAATCGGGCCTAAATTAAATAATTTAACATTTGCACTCAAAGTTTGACCCCTTAAATTTCAACCTTATAATCAGCATATTCTACAGAATTTTTGATTTATTTTTACCCCGAACCCTGTAATTTAGGTGCCCTAATCTACCGGTGAAAGGGGTAGAAGTGGGGTAGAATGAGGGGTGATTCAAGATAAACATAGCAACGTGAGGCCGAAAGTCGTTTGGCGGATAATTTGCAATTGTATAATTATCTTTTGCGGTAAATTTAACTGGAGTTTTACGCGTTTGAGCGTCCCTGATTTATAGTAAGACCCGGATCATTGCCCGGCCAAATTTTAATACCCAAATTTAATACGTATTTGAATATTAGATGGGCGATGAGTTGTGTTTGTTTTGGTTACAAAAGGTTCGGAAGGAATGATTGTTTCTGGTGCAGAACAAATATTATTTGATAGAAGCTTGTCAAAGATTTTTGTAGTGGTTTAGAATCGAAGTCTGACGTAATTTAAAAGATATGCAACAAAGTAAATGAGTGAAGACAGACTGAAGTTAGCTGAAACTATCTGATTCGACACAAATGTGCAACTTTTTGTATTTCCATGAAATACATATTTATTTTTCTTTGATATAAAGGATTTCTGAGTTTTAGCAATAAAAATACTTCACTGTCCAAGTTCTTGAAGATTCTAAAGCGTGACACTTTTATTAACTCATAGATTTTATCGATACATGAAAGAGCTCCAACTAACTTCATTCTTTATTTTGAGACAATACATCTTTGGAACGAAAAGTTTCAATGAAAATTAAATGTTTCGTATTAAGTTTACGTCTTCAAAAATATGACTGCGTAGAAGCACTAAAGAATATATTTTTCTATTTATATTTAAATAAACAAAAGCTATACTTGAATGAAGTTGCATTCTATTTACATGCTCTCTCTCTCTCTCTCTCTCTCATCTGAGCCTTTTCTCGGTTGAGGTTGGTTCTCAGCCATTGAGCATTGGAGCCCATTCTATTTACATCTACAGATAATCCAGGACAAAATCTACGGAGCAAACTTTATACATTCAGGTAATAAGAAACCAGATATTATTAAAAACACCTACGGAAAATGGATCTTTCATGAAATAAGGGACAGATAATCTTATCTTTTATTTTATAACAAAAAGGTATATCACTATGTTCGTCCCAAAGACTCCAATATCGAAAATAACATTTTTCTAGGAAAAGTGGTAAATTATGCACGTTCTCGTTGATCCATCGCCCTGACCTGCTCTCGTAGACAAGGCTTTATGGCTTTCAGTTTTTCTTTTTAGAAATTACACCATTTTCTCCTTCCAGAAAATACCTCGGAAAATGGAGTTATTATTGTAGCGTTGCCCGTACTTTATTGCATTTCTGTACTGGCCACAGTTATATAAATTATACATGAAAATTGTTTCATCTACCAATTTAAATAAATATATTTTAAATTACATTCGTAATAAGCTTTTCACAAAAATGATATTTTTGACACAAATTAAGATTTTGTTATCAGAGTGATCTTATTGAATTCTACGTGTGACAAAAACATCACATCCGTGCAATAAACCGTTAAGAACTTTCCACGTTTGGAGCCGTTCCCGGATGATCCAAACTAAACGTGTGTGCAAAATTTCAGCTCAATCGGTGGAAGATATCTGCTTCAAAATTGAGTTGTAAAACTCCACCCGACATGCAATGTTTAATTATATAGACATAGGGACATACATAATACACTTATAGTTACATTGCAAGTTAAATAAAAGCTTGTGAAAGTACTGTACTTCAGATATTCTGTAAATTAATCAACGATGCCTGTTGCGTATTATATTTTGACTAAGCGTATTGCGGATTTTATTTGTGTTTCACGTGATATTTTATTACACACTCTTTTGTGTCAGCTATTCTTCTTCTGAGCATGTCGATTCGACTAAATTTATGAGGACCAAATGAGGCTGTAGTGCTATACATTTAGTTTAAACTATTGATAAAAACTTTTACTTAATTAAAAATGCGTATCATTGCACACAATGCACTTAATGTATACTCGATATATTAAGTGCATTGTGTGTAGTTTCACCTTCACGCAAAATCTACTTGACAGATTGTTATGAAATGTGGTAAATGGGCAGAATATTACCTGTACATATAACCTAGAATATAACCTGGATAAAACATAAGGTAGGTACTTTTTATCCTGAAAATCACATGGAAGCAAAGCCTGTGGGCGCAGCTAGTGTTAATATATTTTATTTTAATTTCATACATTATTTGTATTTTGCATATACCTAGTATGTAACTTTTTAAAATCGAATGTATGCAAGTAACAACGCAAGTAGTATTCATGATGTTAGACAAGAAAAAATCCACATTACATAAATATCTTTGTATACATTTCCTCAGGTATTTCTCTAGAAAATAAGCTCTATGAATATTTGGTGGTATACAAATTCGTGTACCAACGGTTGTGAAGGTTATTTATGTTTATACCTTCCGTATTGCGTTCTTCTGAACTGACTGTAAGACTAAAATATCTCCCAAATTACCTAAAATTTCAACGTTTTGAAACTCTCAATATTATTATTGTAAGACACTCCAAAGAAGTGTCTTATAATAACAAACTTATTCCGTTAGCTATAAAGTCAAAAATCTTTTGGTAACAATATTGATGATCCCACGCGGTTGCCGGCTATCAACCAACTTTCTTTAACTTTTGACGTATACGTATAATATAATTATATTAAAACAAATTTAGTCCACAGCAAGATCATAACAAGATTACAGAATAAATTTTCGGAATCTATTTTCGAACTGGTAATAATATCATTCATTCCTCCATAGAAAATTCCAATGGGCACTATTACATGCTTTTGGCCAAAAAAATCATATTGTAACAGAATTCTCATCAGAATTTTCGTCAGAATTGCTACACCTTTACGAGGTTATTTTGCGGCTGCATTACTTTCGTAAAAGCATGGGATTACCGGGTGTTTCCCGAGGTTCGTCTTTTGTTCTTGTTAGCGGGGATTTATTCAAGTATTGTTTGGAGATTTCGCTTCTTATTTCGGACATTTTCCAACTAATGTTCTATACGGCTGTGGACTTTGATGTAATGAACTTGTCGTATATGGAATGTTACAGGATGTTTCATAGATTTTCAATGATGAAATTTCGTGTTGTCTATATATGACATTTTGGCAAGATATTAATAAATGTTGAAATTAAAATAAATAAAATGTTTATTTTAATTTCAAAATTTATTAATATCTTCCCAAAGACATATTAATGTAGTAAGGTCATCGAGCGCTTTCTTATTTTCAAGTTATTAATAGGTAAATATAGGTTTAAATTAGTCATAAGGGAAATTTGCACTGATTAAAGTTAAAATTACACTTATAATGTAAGTATTTCCATATTTTCAAAACATATTATAAAACCACAATGTTATCATCATAATCTAAAATTGCGTCATCAATAAATCATTTATTTCGAGTAATGTATAGATATTATTACTGTAACAACTTTGTAAGTCAGTTACGAGCCATGTCCGGTCAAATTTATATGGTAAAAAATGATTTTTTGATTGGACTTGCTGTAATGGTCTTCACAAGGAACTAATTTTATAGAGATGATACAAAAATATTCTACGTAGAACTTATTTCTGAGGTTAACCTCAATTTTAAACTTTATCCATTTTTCCTTCAAAAATAAATAAGAAACAAGCTTATGTAGTCTATACGAAATTACGCAGCCGTATTTCTGATTTGCAAATCAATGTTTTTTTCAAAGTTCTTTTGGATCTCTTTTTAATATACGTGGCTATCATATAAAAGCGAGGCTATATAATGTAAAAGGATCCTAAATCATTATTAAAATGTCTTAATTTCGTCGTGTTAATTAATTAAATACGCTCTTCATTATTATAATTCACCAACAAGTTGCCGTTTCATGAAGGTTTAATCTAGTAAGTTTAAATATACTTTTATTTCTTATTATTAAAATTTAAAAATGGTGTTGTAGTTTCAAAAAAAAATATCGTTTATTTGTTTATGTAAAATTATTCAACACTAGCCGCCTGCCGCGACATCATTCGGGTAAAACCATAACAAATCATACTTAAACCTAAACTTTTCTCATTATCTATTCGTGGAAATCGTACAAAAATCCGTTCGGTAGTTTTTGAATTTATTGCGTACACATAGTGAGATGCTACAGAGTGGGTTCTTTTTATAATGTCTAGTAGCGACCCGTCCCGGCTTCGCTCAGATAAAAACATAATAAATTATACACTTAAACCTTCCTCAGGAACCACACTATCTATTGGTAAACACCGTATGAAAATCCATGCAGTCGTTTTTTAAGTTTATCGCGAACAGACAGATAGACGCGGCAGAGGACTTTGTTTTATAATATGTGAGGATAAGGATGGAAATCACCCGACTTCTATTATATATAAACATGTTGTATCATCTCTAAAGACTTCCAAATGGCCATCAGGTCAACTAAACCAAGTGGGACGTCCGCGGGTTCCTTTACACATGTTATTGACCCTGCCCTATTGTTAACGCCATATGGTAACCGAAATTACCTCGTGCGCATGCGAATTAGCACATTCGCGTCTGAGAAAATGGCAGACAGCAGGTAAATGTTCAAGTTTGCGATTCGGTTTTATTTTTGCTTGTTATGATTTCATGTTTTCTTTTTATAATAAGTTTTTGGGAATTCCAGATTATATGTTTTTTGTCATTATATTATCCTAACTATAACTATTCAAGCTAATATTTAACTCTATTCTAACTTCCCAAATAATATTTTAAATGTAATAAGTTTATTTATTCCTCTTAACGCTTTATTTAGTTTAACAATATTCTTGAAATATTGTATGCATATTACTTATTGAAATGTACGAAAATTGACATAGGATACTATTCATCTTGGAAAAAAAAGATTCCGTGGAAAATTGACACGGACGAACCGGCGGGCAAGAGCTAGTAAACAAGATTTTTGTTATTTTCCCTTTTGAAGATTTGTTTTTGAAAATTAAATCGTATAAGGAAAAATAGTCTTTAAGTTTAAGTAGTTAGGCAATAAAACTATAAGAGTCAGATATTAAAAAGCGCTGGCGAGAGTCACTTAAATAGATATAAAATTCTATAATGTATCTTATTAGACCTTCTGTCGTACTTCGTGCTGTCATGCAAAAGTTTATGTAGGTACTTCGTAAATGTTTAGTTTCTGAATCACCATATTTTAGTAAGTACATGTTATTTAATGGCTTACAACTTGGATTGAATATTATAATTAAAATTGCAGACACCAATATAAGAATCAAAAAAGAAATCCATGCATACTAATTTATTATCTTGTTAGCTTTTGAACGTGGCTTCGCCCGTTCATATATATACTTCCATACTAATATTACAAAGAGAAGAGATTTGTATTTTTGTTTGTAATGAAAAAACTTAAAACCTACCTGGACTGTTTTGGTAAAATTTGGCACAGAGATAGACGAAATCATCAGGAATAACATAGGCTACTCTTTTATTATGATTTTACCCGAGTAAAGACGGGCCGGGCCGCTGATAAATTATAAATTTGACGATAAAAATTTCAAATTATTGTAGTCTGTATTTATCGCTAATCACATTCCGAACCGTCATCGGCCAACCAAAACCCCAACCATATGGCTATATTTTTTCAGGCAAAAAGATGAGAATTACCAAAACAAGACGATGTTATACAATTATCATGGATAGACAAGGGTGGACGTGATAAAAACAGATCTTCTAACACGTAATTACATAATTGCGCTGCCTGGCGCGCCTCGGGTAACGACGCCGCACGAATATAGGTTGGAAACCAAAAAATTAAATTATGTTAGATGATATTACTATGGATATGTCAAATGATGTAGGGAACAAATGTCTGGGTAGGCCATTCCCGCTTGGTCCTGGGAGAAGGGGCAAATCCAAGAAGTGCTGGCTTGATGTTGTGAATATGATATGCATGCAAAGGTTTGAAACTAGGGATGTCGACAACCGTTCGAGGTGGAGACGAAAAAGCAGGAAAGCGGAGCTGGGCTGCTCCTATTCTAAGGCGGGACCACACGCCATATTCTTTGTAACATTGACAGGCCATTTTTTCTACTATCTGGAGTAAAGCGGGGTTTCACTTTAGATATTTTTTATTACTACTTTTGTAAAATTAGGAATTAATTTCTTTCGTGAAAAGTGTACCTATATAATATTAAAGAATAGACATTACAATTTGTGAAAAAAAATATTATGGTGATATCTGTATTTCCGCACTTTTGATCAATTCGGTCATGTCCACACTATTTCATTACCCAACCGTAAAGATAGGACAAGGGCCAAACAAGTTTAATAAGAAGGTGGAAGTAAAATATTTCTATACCGGAATTGTTAATAACTGTACCTTGCGGTGCAGTCCAGCCGTCGGCAGGGCTATTCCCTTTTAATTTGAGCAGGGTGAAATAAGAGGCAGACTGCGGAAATTTTACACCAGATGTGACCGGTTCCAATTGGCGGGAGTGAATTCGCTTTTGAATTTAGAACGATTTGTTTTTATTATTTTCAACTAGACTGCCAGTAATAATCCATTTAGAAGATTTGTTTCAAAGGAAAAAGCTATAACGATAATTTCATATACATATATATTAAACTTGGATGTTTTGTAATTTTTATCATTCTATATCAGACATGAGTATTTAGCTCCAGTTTATTTTATGGTAATATTTGGAAAAAAAAAATTTTTGAAATAAAATTAAAACAGAGTCTACAATTAAATACTTACAGAATTAGTTAATTTTACTAAGGCGAATATTTCATTGTATATAGGTAGTATGCCCCTTAAATCATTAAAAAAAAAGTTAACAAGACGCCGCCTAATTATAGCTTTTGATAAGAACAAACAAGCTCAAAGGTTACCCGATTGTGACGCCGCCATCTGTTTTTTCACTTTTTTGTATTATTATAACAGTTTGAGACTGATTTCTGTTCAATTGGGTAGGTTTGGTTTGATGCCCGTTATCTAAATATCTGTGTAATAAATGTCTTAAAATGTTATTTGGAAGAAAGTTAAGGAAGACGCAGAAAGCATATCGTTACTAGCTAGTCTCACACTCTCTCTCTCTTATTCTCCTTTTATTCTGTATTACCCCGAAGCCCGGTCCGCAACCAACTGATTTTTGTGGAAGGTTATGAAGGAGACCTCGAGTAGTAGATGTCTTGTGAAATCATTGTAATGACACTTGAATGAAACCCCTTCACAAAATCATTAAAGTATGATATCCACAGTACAAGAAAGATCAGTAAGTGGAGTATAGAAGTGATGCAACAAACTCCATTAAAGCATTTATAACTTCCATAGCGAGTGACCCGAAGAGTCGGTGGAAAATTTATAGATTTTTTCACAGGTTTACTGTTCTCAATGCACTAATTTTCTTCAAAGTTAAAATATAAATCTTCAGTTCAGCGCGACAGTATATATATATCAAAGGGGGTCTAATTAGACTCTGAATGAATAAGTCATATCGAGATCCTCATTCGCTATATGAAGCTCATTATTATGCATAACGCCAGGATCGTGTAGTTTACTAGCGGTATGGAGAAGCGAGTAATTTCATTCAGGAACTTTGTAATTATAACATATGACGTGTATGGAGTTGGGTTTTAGTCTATTATTAGGGCAATATAAAATATTTGATCATTACATTTAACAAATACATGTGCAAACAACACTCAACGATCCATATCAAGCATTAAGCTTGTATCGAAGATCCGTTGGACACACACACACAGATACGGCCTACTCAAAAACATTCGATTAAAATATTAAATTACATATTTTATGATTAAACATTTTACAAATGGATGATTTTTTAAATGTATATCACAAGCTATTTTATGTATTGTGGCATGATGTTTTCAAAATAATGATAACTAGATCAATAAACAGCGATTCTAATGTCAAAACTAATCAATGGTTACTTAAAAAAAGATTGATACTTAAACAATTGTTATAAATGATCTAGATCTCACAAAGTTTGGTACTTGTAGATCGGAAGATAAATTGATTCCGAAAAGACACTTCACTAAATTGTGTCCATCAATATCAATCGCTTTCCTAAATAATGATTGAAGCGATCAAGCGATCCAAATCTAAAGTTGACAGAAACGTGTAGCCTAAAATCATTAATTAGAATTTTTAACAAATCGCTCTACTAATACATTGGTGGTCAATTTGACTACTTGCGTACAAAAGGCGCAGATTAAAATCTCATGAATTGGAGGACATTAGGCACTCATCTAGACCAGGTAACCTTCACTTAATACATAATTGCATAGATAGGAAAGAGAAAAGATTTACAGTTTTGTTTTTTTTTTGTTTGTTTTGAATAAACTCAAAAACTACTTGACTGATTTTTATAAAATTTGGCACAGAGACAGATGACTTTCACGAGAAATATAGGCTACTATTTTCTTATGGTTTTACCCAAGCGAAGCCGGGACGGGCCACTAGTTTCTTGTACAATAGTTACTTATTGTTTAGATGATTAACCGATAAAAGGGTGTATTAAAACGAATTTCAGACATTGTCTATATATAATAGATTTGGAAAACATATAGATTCAAGAAGATCACAATCAAGATAGAAAAATGTTGATGTATCACGAGTATATTACTTGATATTTCAGTTCGGTAGGCAGTGTATAGTACTGCATGGTTATCTATAATATTCTTAAAAATGAAGAAGTAAATAAATCAGTAGTACAACACAAATCTGAGATTTCCGAGAAATGGAAAGCAATTATGATAATTATCACACGGTCGCGTGAGTCTTCATCGCGGCCATAACAATAATTAAGACCATAAAAAGCGTTATCTTGGAAACCAGTAATGTTCAAACAAAAACAGTGACACCGTCGAGTCTTTGGTTTCGATTTACGATTTGACCACGAATATTTTTTTCTAATGTTATCAGTCTCTAAAAATATACATCGCCTTATTCTTATTAGAATAAAACTCAAAATAAGTAGAATGTTAGATAGCAAACGAATCTTGGGTAAGAATAAATTTTGAATAGAAGATAAAGTATCAAATTCTCACAGTTCCATTACGCTATCAAAATGAAGAAGCGGCAACTCGTATTCCAAATTTAAATGAATAATAATTATAAACAATTACGATCTGATTTAATGAATGAAGAAATGCAATAGAACGGAATACGAGAGAGAGAGATGAAAGATATGATTATGTTTTAGTTAAAGTAGGAGGAGGTATAGACAACGCCTACGTTTCTTTGAATGTATGATTCGGCATGTGATAAAAATCGCTGGTCTTATTCGTCCATCTTTTTTTTTTAATTAGTGAAGGGTCCGACTCTGACATGTGAACCGAGGTGGTAGCCATTGTTCTGAATATACAGACGTATACATCGGTACCCAATGACATTGAGACCAGCAGAAGGGGTATTTTTGGATATCAAAGTACGGTTTTCAAGAGTCTTTGTGCACAAGCTTTTGTGTGATATAAATCTCGATGATACCAAAAAAAATATAAATAGACTGGCTAGCGAGAAGTAATAATATATGGTTTAAGCTTATTAAGCTTAATTTTGGCTAATATGAGATTTACATTTTTACTGACTGAAAAATTTTAACTTGATTTTTTATGACATAATATCTGATTGACCCATAATTGTATACTTACATGTAATTTAATAAAGCCTTGCATACTTTATAATGTGTAATTTGCGAGATTTCAAATGTAAATTATGATTAGTAATGCTAATTTGGATTAAATCACCGTGAAATAGCGTTTGTTTTAAGTATACACAATTGTATACAGTGCTCTGTTTATTGATTAAACTAATTGAGGTATTAAAGGGGCGTAAACTTGCCTGCCAATGATAGGCTTGGGTATGTAGTGATCCACGACGAATCGCTAAAAAGTGTAAAAAACTAACCTTTTGACTAATTACTACTTTATTTCTATAGGGTACGGCTCTGACTTACCCATTAATAAATGAAAATTATTGATTTAGCCTTTCATTTTATTAGAACAAGCGTGTAAAACACACTCAAGGAAATATCCTTGAGTGTGTTTTAAGCGAGCTGTAAACTTTCGGGAATAAATTATCTTTATAACAGCCAAAAGTGCATCAAAATTCATAGTGTGGTACAAAAGAAGAAAACTTAGAATCAGACAGAAAGACTTTGTTTTATACTATTTACTGAAACGCTCAATTACAAAACTAATATATATATTCAGTATGTTTATAACATACAACATGAAAAATATTTACTTATACTTTATATAAATTTTTATTTACGTCGTCATAAAAATTGAACCCAACAAATTTCACACGCCACTTATTTTTATATCAACAGAATATTTTACGGAAATCATAAAAATTGGAAAGCAGGTGTAGTGAACTCTTTGCTACGGTACAATAAAATTTAAAAAAAAATTAATAGATGCCATTGAAGTAAAATCACAATGGGGAGGATATGTGACAGACCAGAGGACGGCATAAAAGTTTTCGAGAACCGTTCGACAAATTTAATTTTACTTTCAGATTTTATCATTGTACATTCTAAATTAGGGTTCATAAAGTCGGAAATCGTGTAGTGTTTTCTTTTGGGCATAACTATTTGTGTTTGTGAAATGCTCTAGTATGAATGACACGAACACAAAATGTCGTCGAGATAGATTTTTTGACAATACTTGGTAATTGGTGGGTTGGGTACCTGGGCACTCTGGTTTTGTCGGTTGACAATAATGTTGGCCTAGCACAATGGGACATGTGGAATAAGAATATTGGAATAATTTGCTCTTTCACTGTGATCAAAAGCTGCTAAAAAGCATGCTTGTTATCGTAATAATTAGGTAAAGAATGGGTATTATAACTACAGTACCAGTCGCAGATTTTGTATCACAATGCCCTTACTTGAATTTACAACAATTTCATGTAATTGGTAACATCATGCCAAATATATAATAGGCTAGGTTTAATAAAGCACAACAGATGTGTCTATATATTTATGCCAGTCCTTAAATACAGATTATGTTGTTAAAACTTATTTTAATAATATTATAAGTTGAATATTTTGCAAGAAAAAAATACGAAACACAAAATACGAGTATACTGAATGAACAATAATTTGTAAGAAAAAAAATCTTTTTACATACCTGTTTCATTTTCCATCCGGAGTGAGCATGAAAATAATTAAAATTACATTAGTTAGGTGATTAAATTAAAGTGGAATTTATAGTAAATCATAAAGAAATATAATCAAGTGTAGCTTTCGTAGTGTTCTGCCATAATTCAAGTAATTCTGCATTTCTGGAATAAAATACTTAGAAAAACGAAACAAGAAACCTGAGAGAAAGGTACTAACTGCACAATTGTGTGTTTATTGTTATAAATATATAAATAAGAAACAAAAATATATATTTTAATCTAGATGGGAACGATTGATTATACAAGTTATAAGTAATAATCACTTACACTAAATTCAATCTAGAAGAATAAGGATGGTGGACTGTATATAACAATAGTGATTTCTAAAACTTATTCAGTAATAATATTTCAGAAAAAGTAATTGAGTTGTTTAAGTAAACAAGACACGTTGCTGGACACTTATATAAGAATCACAATGAGAGTGGGTTGCACCGTCAATTTTGACATTAACGTTTTGTCTAAACGTCAGTGGCGCGAAGGTTAAAGTCAAAATCAATGCTCGATTAGTGTCCGCTAAAGAATGAAACAAAAGAAGTTCATTTGTACTAAACATAGCCTTAACAGAACCTTAACTCTCAGTCAAGCTTTTAGTTACGTTAAAACCACAACATCTGGTGTGTATACCTTTTAGCACACTCGCAGATTGTATTTCGTCTATTTTAGTAGACGACATTCTATTTTATCAAAGTATTGTAATACTTATTTTCTATATGATAAAGACTATTCTTCTACGAAACTAGAAGGCTGATTTTCTGTCGCATAAGACCTTTACTTGTCGCCAAAAGGTTTCAATCTGTTGTCTTGTCTGTATCATAGCAAAAATCTAATAGTAAAACAACTGAACACGTCGAACCTGTTTCTATTTTAAATAATCAAAACTAGTAGAAATATTTTATTTTTTTTAAATGCACTAAAATTGGTATCAGTACAGTAAACTTGAAACACCATTATGTTTATTTGACAATTTCAAAACTTTTGTTAAAATTAAGTTAAATTTCTCAAAAGTTCATAATTAAAATTGTTATAACATTTATCAAATATGTTAAACGTTAATATTTTTGAAATATTGTTAAAATAGTATAGTTTAAAAAAAACGCTAAGTCAGTTCACTGTCTTCATTTATACTATGTCTTCATGGAGTCATTTGGGGCAGATGCGTACAGCGATAGGAGCGAAAACTCGATTTTCTCGTCGGAGTTGGCGAAAATGAAAACACAAAAATTGGTACGGGCACGCACTAACGTATGCAGTGAAATTCATATGGGACAGATTTTAGGGATGAGATAATTAAGAGACGAGTGGAATGGAAATATCTCCCGGGGTTGAATAAATGATTTGGAGTTTAATAAGAGTTTAATATGTTTTATGAACGGCGAGCTATATTCGGAAGCAGTATATCCAGATATTTGTTTCCGACGCAATTTGTCGGTTTACGCAAGACGTGGCCATACCAGCATAGGCAGCATGTCAAGATTTGTGTTTTTTTTTGTTATTCTTTACTTTCAGCACATGTAATGTTTCTTCTAGAAGATTCATAATATAATCAAATTTGTATTTTAATATAAAACTTTTTGATAAGATAGTTTTGAGTCCATGTTTGTTTAATCCCATTTCTTCGTAAACTAAATCCGAAGTAAGTTAGTAAGGAAAAGTAGTGGACAGGATTTCCCGGAATAAGGAGAAAGTTTTAATATTTTTTCTGTCTTGATACCGTCCCCTCATTTGTAGTATGGAGAAGTCTTTCGTCCGAGTTCTACGAGCCGTATATTTGTATTTAAACTATTTCTTGGGAATTTTAATGTTATTATTTGTATTACCTTCAGCCCGCGTTTGTTTAGGTAAGTACTTACTTAAAGGTAAACAAAATATGAATATAAAAAATGCAATGATATAACCCTGAAATCAGATTGTTTAAAATCTGTGTTTAATAGTTGTACACAGTTAAAGATCAAACTAAACAATAATAGGAGCTGATAAAACCCGAAAATAAATTACTTAGGTAGCGTATTGTATCAAAAAGTACATCTATCCTATGAATATTAATAAACCTATCATCTCACTCATGCGAAAGGCAGATCGTAAAACAAATTGATATACTTACCTTCTAAAATTGATATAGAAGTGATAGTATCGGTTAATTGTGGATTCAAAGACAATGCTTTTTGGATGGGTAATGTAGTTTATATAGTTCGAGTGGTATAGACCAGTAATTATGGTAGTACTATACTTAGTACTACCATAATTAATATAATACTACTGTGTTAGGGAGCTGTAAAAGAAACTGGTAACATTTTAAAATTGAAGAATTTTAAATTGTTTTTAGTGGAATAAAGTGTAAATAGGTAAAAATGTGTAAACAGTTACAGTCGGAAATGTAAATCTAATGAATGTTATTTAATTTAAATCTCCTTTGCCAACCCTACTAAAATAGGTTAACATTTTGGACGTTCCTTTTAAGCTTACTTTCTGTCCCGATTCCCTACTTTTGTGCGACAGTGGTTATAACATAGATTTTTTTTGTTTATAATATAATATAATAACAGTTTGATCAACATTTACTATATTATTTGAATATATTATCATTTTATTATGATTTAATAATTTGAAAAATTTTCACCGCCAAGTATAGACTCGACCAATTTACAACAAAATATCAATCTTGACGATCGCCGACGGTTAATAAATCAAATACATTATAGCATATGATTGTTCCTATTCGTTATTGTCTCACAATCACTATTTACATAGTGAACGGTAGGCGTGTAAGGTAAAGGCTTGATTGATAGCGATTCGAGGAAGAAGGAGAATTTTAAAAGGCTCTATAAAAGTTGGAAACATAATGACAAAAAATTAAATTTAAATAGTAAATAATGTAAAGAAATACAGTTAAAAAAACTAAATAAGTGATTTTAAATGAAACTAATATTATAAAATATGAAAATAAAATGCTATCTCGGCTGCTGAATTTCTTATATCATTGTAACAAAGAAACTAGAAAATCATTATCAAACTAAATCAGTTTGTTTCAGGCTTTCCATTGAATACAATCAAATTAATATTGACTTACGCGTCGTAATACTACTTACAGATTAAACAGTAACTTCAATTCTGTTTGCGCGGAACAAACAAAGCTTCTAAATTACTGCCGGCAACGTAACCGCAGCCTAAACATGCCTGAACTGAGAAATTCTTCAACGAATGCTCCGGTATGCTCGAAGACACTTCAATCTCTTCGTCCTAAGTAAACATGTAACCACGCAATAATTGCTTACTGTATTGACAGACTTTTATTGTGTATAGCAGTACAAATATTATTTTTGAATGCATCAGTTGTCTTACCCTCAGCTAAGATATCAATAGATATTATTCGAGATGGTATAGGAAGTCAATTTGCAGTCGATTCGATTTTTATTGTAATTATGTTTGCCTTGTATTACAAATAGATGCAAAAAATGGTTGTGCTAACAAAGTTAATTGAATATGTTTTTTTGTATTGTTTTATTCGAGTACTCGTTTCGTTTTATATTAACTATTAAAAAAATGATATATGATATCAAAACTAATGAACAGATAAAGTTCAATGTGGTATATAAAACAAGATATACATAGGCAGTTTATTTTCTTTGCACGTACATACCGAGATCATAATATAAAATATTAGAGATCCAATTTTTCCGAGAGCTATCAAGTCCATGAATTTATTTCATAACGCGTGTGATCTTCTCCGAACTTAACGCCAAAAACTTGACTTTCTCCCGCCCATGTACACACCTAATAACAACTACCAATATTAAATAAAGGCGGTAGTAGGTAAACCGATATGAATACGCACCTATCTAAAGTTACAGCACTTCAAAGAGGCTACCATGTAATTCGAGACTCTAAAGGAAGCTTAGGCGACAGTCTGGGACAGATAAAAAAACTTTCAATCGAGCGAAAAAGAAATCCAATATGGTATTGCGAAGCTACTAAAATTTTGTACAATCTGAAGCGTAATCGGCAGCTGTCGCCAGAAATTTTGCCAACCATTGATGTGATCAGATTCGAGGAAACGAGCAGATCAACTCCAGGCTTCCCTGTAAAACAATTATTGGCAAATGGACAAATACAACGACAAATGGATGGATTAATGTACATGTTATAATAAAACTATTACTTATCTGCTCTCAGATAAAAAAGTCGATCTGGAGTTAAAGAGATGTGAAAGGCAGTGCGAACTGAAGAAAAAAGGTAGAAAAGTGGATCCTGGTTTCTGAAGCTTTATGGCTGAGGAAAGCAGTCTGAATAAACTCACATAAGAGAAAAAAAGAGAAGATCTAAGTCATGGTTAACAAAAAATGTCAAGTACGTGTTACATAAAAAAATATGAGTAGATTTTAATGGATAACTATTAAAAATTATTGGATACAATATTGATATGGTCTGAAAATTTACCTATAAAATTTCCATTAGGTGTCCGATTCAAAATGTGATGTCGCCTGTTTATCTCGGCTTTTTTATGATAACCAGATTTTATGAAGCCCATAACATCGGTTCTCAATAAAATCTTAGTATCACTCTTAAGAAAAAAAAAAACAATACCAGGAGTTCCAAGTTACTACATGGTCATAATATGGGAAATTTATGCAGGTCGTATATCAAAATGGATTGAAATTTATCGTATTTTTAAAATATTCTGTTTTTATTTAAAATTGTATATCATGTAAATACACTTATTACAATAACGTAACAATTTAAGCATGATCATGCTTTTTTAAATTACACGCTTATACCGAAAGCACATAAACTTGATAATTTAGTTTAGAAAAACAGTGGATATTGGTTCATTACCAGGTAATAAAACGAGAAAAGTATTTATGTAGTGCGCGCATTAGAAGAATTTGTATAAGTAATATTATGGATCCAATACTTTAGTTTATACAAAAAAGGCGAAAGTTGCTCAAAGGGCTATAGAACGGAAAACGGTAGGAGAAACTTACGGGATCCCATTATAGACACATGGCTACTAAGGCGAAGTAGAGTTATCGATTTTGCTGTGTAAATAGCAAAACTTTGCAAGAAAGGAAATGCTCATAAAGAAAACTCATAGTCTACGATCACAGGTAGGTTCATGATCGTAGAGGCTAGTAGCATTCAAAAAATAAACGGGATCTGAATCAACATAACAAAAAAGTTAAAATGAAAAAGAAGAAATTTCAGTAGAAATTTGGACACAATGTCTTTCTGTAATATAATCAATAATCAATATTATCAATATCAAAATACGGCTAGTAGTCAATACAGAAATGGAAACTGCGAAATATTAAATACAGTCGGAAATTTTCAAATAGTAATTATGAATTCAATTTGACATTGAGAAGGTAATCAATTACTAATTCAATTGATATTAGTCATTCCCAAGAAGGCCCTTCACTTAAGTGGGGTCTTCAGTGAAGTGACGGATTGACGTTTTATAACCATTGGTTTTTGTAGTAGACTTTCGGTTGCGTTTCAAGTAGGTATAACTATTCTAATAATAAAAAAATAGTTTTTTGGAAATGGATTAAACATAATATCATAAGCCAGCCAATTTGTTTTGATGGCATTCGGAAAAAGGATTTAATTAAATTAAGAAACTGAAGAACAATTTGTAAAATGTACTGCATTTTTATTGCAAGTCTATTTGCAATACCTAACCTCTTATACTCGATAGCAAAATATTCATGCAAACTTACGAAATTCTCTACGTCAACATCTGAAGCGTACAAAATAAAGACAGAATTCACACAAATGGTTATAGACAATATCATGAATATCATGTGACTGGCATTGAATACGATTTATGAGAATGTTATCGTTGGAGACGATCGACAAATAGCAAAACTCTGAAAGAAAAGACAGAAAATAGATTGTAGGTAGTCTCGTAGACTATTGTTCTGACAAAGCAGCAGTTTTTGATGAAGCAAATCGTAAGAATATCAGAATAGTTTGAAACGATTACGATATTATTTTTCTATTATAATACCAAAAAGGCTCATAAGTGATGAATGTGTTAAATTTAAGTTTAATATTACAATTTTGTCCATTTGGTTAGGCATGATATAAGAAACTTTACTAAAATTATGATATCAAATTTATTCGTAGTATTTCAAGTGATAAAGAAAACGCTCTTTGGGGTTAAAAATAACTAAAATCAATATTTGTCTATTGAAATATTTGTTTGTAAATTATGTTTTAATTTTATAATTTACACTTTATAATTTACACGCCTAGCTTTATTGTTGAATCCACAGGGAAACAGTAAGAAGTGAAGTAAACATATGAATATAAATCTCAAAATACTATATTTCTTTAAAAGACATCAGAATATTGTACAAAACTTTCCTCTTCAAAGCTCACTCCACAAATGCTCTGGTAATAACGACATTGTGAATGTCTTTTGTCTTGAATATAAGAGCTATTTTTATTCTCCCGATGAAAAATTTCCGAATAGACGCCGGTCTCGATGACCAAGCAGTTTTTGAAATGTGAATATTTCTGCACTACTTATTTCAATCGTATCTCTTTGTTCCCTGCTGAACGTACAACTTTTGTTAGATATATATGTATTTCCCCACATAAATATTAGATCTTTATAGACAATTTTATTCATTCCTTACTTATTCATGGTCGAATTCATCGAATCCTTTTTTAATTTGCTAACTTTTTTATCCCTTACTCCATATGGTTATAAAGATTCTGATGGTTCTCACACAGCTTTTGTGATAGATTAAAAAGGTTACTCATTTTGATGAATAACAAAATACAGTAGAGAATCTGGTGACATATCAGAGATCTTATCCAAGCTAAACCTTCGCACAATGGCTCCTAATAATAGGTGTACAAAAAATTATCGGTATCAAAAAGCAGCACCAAAGGGGACAAAAATGTCCACGGGCTATAAGAGTACACGAATGGGTGACAAAAACGAATGTTTGTGTGTGTGTTTATACCAAAGGGTTTAGAGCCTGAGCTTGATCTATTGATCTTAGACTGAATGGGATCAGTAAAAAACGGTCGCAACAGAAAACGCATTTATTTTAAATGTTTAATAACAGGGCGGCTCGTAAAACTAACTCTGTTTTCTTTACTTTTGTCAGTCTGATCTTTTCAAGCGATATGGTCTTCGCCTCTCGGGCACTCTCCTTAATGGGGTACCTATGACGCTGAGCCCGCATTATATGTACGAGATTTCTATACGCTCACCGGCGACCCTACGTGACAAAACTTGTCCCTCCCTACATTCAAATTTCTGAAGGAGCAATTGAAATTGGAGATCGTAAAGAGAATTAGAGCGGGGGTTTGGAGCGGCCGTTTTGTTTCGTGCGCGCTCAAAGCGGACTTCTTTTGAATCTCGATCAACCATCGAAGTGGAAGTGGGGGCAGCGTTTATTGGGATTCCCTTTGGCCTACCAATCCGCCGGTACAACATCGCGTAATCTAATAGCTTATTAATGAGGGGAAGCCATCAATCGTCCCCTATTTTTCTATCCTAGCGAACTAAAATAATAGAGCTTTCATTTTTTGTCGACTGGGTGGTATTGCCGTCTTGTTCGCTGAGTGAGAAGGTAGGCAATGCGATCGCTCCGCCCACTAAATTTATAATTCAATAAATGAGCAAAGTCGCGAAGCCAAAGACTGGTTGCGGGGATAACGCATAATGCGAGGTTATTGTGAGAAAACAAATGATAAAAATCCCCGTACGTTAGGGAAATATACGGGTTTGCGTAGAAGACCTTTATGATCCAGCGCTGGCTAAAATACGAGCGCAGATTCGCGCTCCATGGATTATATTATGTGCAATAAAGAGGATATTTTAAAATTACATTTCCTAGAATGTAATTGGTGATACGGCTTTAGGTGTGACTAAACTTGATTTATGTATTTATTTTGTTATATTATAACTTCATATTTTATCTAGGACTAAGTAATATTTAATTATGTGCGTACGTCAAAATATGCTTTAAATACAGTTTAGTTGAAATTAAGATTGGCAGTAATTTTTAATTCAGATAATGTGTAAAGGTATAAAAATTATAGTCAATTCATTCTCGTGAAATATTAGTGACTACTATACTTACAAATGGAAAGACAAGAAAATAACATTATTAGATACGGTAGCAATGAGCTTAAAGGTAGGAAATGACGCAGTCTTTGTGTCTGATACCGTGAAATCGTAAACCGATTTCATTTTGTTTCTATCGGAAAGAATTTAAAACTTAATTTACCATCACAAAGATACAGACCACCCTTTTACTGCATCATTAATGTTTACAGCGGAGATAAAGGCAACATAATAACCAATAACGTTATTTGGTAGGTAACGATTTTATACGAAATTAAATTTGGATTTTTTGTTTTTATAAGAAGCAACAGATACATTGGGAATAAGGTAGGATACCTCTATGATTAAAATTGTTATTTTTGACATTTGCAAAAAAAAAAAATACTTTTAATAGGTCGCAGTCTCTATCATTCACGGATGACTCTAATTTCACGGATTTTCAAAAAGTCTAATAAACCTAGTAAGTGAATCCCATAACTCTGATGTTTTTTAAAATAAGTACGTTATTTACTTTATAAAATTGTCTTTATTCACATTACTTGTGTCGTGTTTTTGAAATAAACATAGAAATAAATATTAACTTATCAACTTCTATTAAAGTTGCATCATTTAACACCTGACTAAGTAGGGTAAGCGTCCTATCAACTGTTATCTAGATCGTAATTTACGAAACTAACAAATTTATCTACGATGACTCGACAATTACATTTTTTACCCCTAACTTAATCCGACGTGAGTATAATTATATCTTTACCCTAGATTGTGCCTCTACATGTGTCCAATACTGGTAATGGACTTGTCATGTTATGGTAATAAGAACAATGAAATATGGATGAATATCATTTTATTGCGTCTAAGAAATGCCACCTAGAAAGACTGATTCCGGTGAGTTCTTATCGATTGTTTTTGATTAATGCTTAGTCTGTGTTTTTTTAGATACGTTTTGGATTTGAGGTTAGATTACAATGACAAATATATGACCATTTGTGATATATGTGATCGTGTTGTGACGCTATAAACCAAAACAAAAAGGATGTAGACGAAAATAGTCCAGAATTTTATCACAATGAAGATTCGAATTTGTGTTTATCAGATGAGTTTAACCCAATTAATAGGTCACATGTTTTTATCGACATCATAAGTAATTGGTCTAAGAAGTCATTGGATGATGATAATGATGATGTGGTCCAACCGAAGTAGTCGTTATAAGAACAACGAACTAGTAAATTTTGTGATAATTTTCTATAATCATTTTTACTACCAATTTGAATGTTACTGACCTAACTCAAGCAACCATTTTATCTATACGAAGACAGAAAATCATTTTAAACAAATCTACTTAATTTATTTATTTTAGTTTCTTTTTTGAACCGTACGTTATGGTTGCCGATATGTGATACATGATACATTGAACATTATTCAGCAATAAAACCAGTAAATGTAAAGAAAACATTGTAATGTCAAGTGAACTTAACTTGATTGACTGCATATCTAGCTTAGCGTAACATTGTATTGACTTTATCAGAAGACTTCGATTTTGTTACTATCCGCCGACGTTTTCTTCGAGACGTTAAATCTAAACTGCCAGTTCTTGCAGAATTTAGCTGTCTCTAAAATAATCGGCAAAAATATATATTTTATTGTGGTCATTTCCCTCTAAGAACGTGAAGTCGATCAAGTCCGTGTTTATTGCAAAATTTACAATAATAAAAAGTAAATAAATAACTGAAATTAATAACACATCCACTCGATAAGTGACAAAATATGTGATTCTAATAGCATAGAAATACCAAGGCCCGTTGATTTTACGATAAATATTTTTAAAGAGTGTCTTTAAAATACATTTGTTTGCTAATAGGATATTTTACAACATTTTCTTGTCATTTCGTAATCGACAGAACAATTGTTAACTACATAATCAATTGTACAATATTTATTTTTGGGTCATATAAGTAACTTTTAAATTTTAAATACCGACAAAAGTATAATTTTACTAGCGGCCCGTCCCGGCTTCGCTCGAGAAAAACCATAATAAATTGTACACCTAAATCTTCCTCAAGAATCAAACTATCTATTGCTCAAAACCGTACAAAAATCCGTACGGTTATTTTTGATTTTACCGCGTTCATACAGAAATGTAGACGCGACAAAGGAATTTCTTTTTATAATATGTAAAGATTGTCATGTTCTTCATTGTGTGTAAGTTCAAAATGACTAATATTTTAACCACACACCAGAAACGATTCATCAGAATTTACCTTTCAAAAGCAGGATTTAAAAATGAATGGTACCAATAAACATAATGCATTCACCGTAACCGTCCAAATGCAAATAGTTCCAAAACACAAATCGTTACATTTCCATAAAGCAACGAACCCTTTGAAAGCTCTCAGTATTTCATTTTCGAATATGTGAACGCATAATTTTTGGAGATACATTCCTTTTATACCTTTTCGGTATTCCTAATTTTTTCCTTTTTCAGCATCGAAAATTGTGTTTAATATATATGTATGATTGTATTTTTTGTATGATTTTTTTTACTAATGCATAATTTGATCACTGGAAATGCGATAATTCGGTATATAATGAAGCAAAAGCGATTCTAAGTAGAAGATTGTTTTTTAAATCTATATTCTTCCATTTCTTCTTCCAGTATTTGGAATCGTGTCTCCAAGCCGATTCTATTTTTTTAAAACATTAATTTCCGCGCTATTGGGCTACTGGTCTTCTAAAAAAGTACGGTTGATTTAATGAGCAAGGAAAAAAAATTGTTATCGGGAAAGTAATAAAATAAACTAATTTTCGGTACCTACCTACGTCGGATGCAATAGGAACAGATCTAACTGAATACGGGATGTAGCTCGAACAAGCACAAAGAGGGTACTACCTGTCTCAATGTCTAAGTGCCCACGCTGCCTATGACAAATATGTTCCATTGTTGAATTACTAAGGGAAGGCCAAAGACAAAAGAGCGCGGAATATAGAAGAAGCCATTTTGAATCTGTAACGGCTCTTGATGTTGAAGATTGTTATATTAGTCAAAGATTTGTATGATCTTTTCTATGTTTAAACAACGGCTTTGAACAATATAGGGTCCTATGTTATTCAGGTTATTATCATTTGGAAAATACTTAATGATCATATTATTACAACCACATTTTTTTTCTTCGTTCAGAAATGGTTTAGTAATATTGCTCAATATAGATTGTGCACAATATTACTAAACCATTTCTGTACTATTGCTCAATTCATTTCCATTTCTGAACGAAGAAAAAAATTTTGACTATAGAGAATATAAAGACTTAGAGTCTAGTATAGTATATTGGTATGTCTGTATTATCACTCTATCTTTTATTTTAAATACTTGCTAATACCGCTATGTTATTTATCATCCATGATGAATAACATAGCGGGTTAACACAAAAACAAAAATATTTTAAATACATAAAACATTTTTTTTACTTTTCATTATTTGATTGAACTTTTAATTGAGTCGGTCAACGTATATCACAGGAAACAATAAGAAGAAATTAGAACTGATAACTTTATCTCTTTTTCTTTTATCTCTCTAGGATCTTCGACACTGAACTCAATTACCTATAATATGTTTTGTAAATTACTTTGAAACTATTTTTAAAGATCTTATGTAGGCTTATTGTGTCTTGTATTATATGTGTGTATTAGTATTGTTTATTATGATATGCGTTGATCGACGTTAATGTGAGCGAAGGAAAGTCGAATATACTGTATATCGTATGATGTTACAATCATACACTGCCTATATCTCATTCAAGGTTGCATAAGTAGGTGGCAACGAAATGATATGGTTTGGAATAGACAATTGACGAGGGTCGGCCGACGTAAAGAAACTTTGATCCGAGTCATTCAAGTAGGTACATGAAAATTCGCGAGTCGTGATCAGAATTCAGTTTAGTTTGATTCGCCATATATCGCATATGGTATCTGTACAGGGTGTTTCTGATATTTATTATGATGAAATCATGTAATATCTTTTGTTAATTGAAAATTAAATAGTAACTTTTCGATTGAAAGAAAATCTGCAAGTTTAGAGCATAGAAATCTCAATAATGTAAATCATACAAAAAATTCTCAATCATACAAGAAACTCAGAAGACGTTTTCTCACTTTCTTGTCGAGTCGTAGAGCATCGGAGCTCAGGGTCCGCTTTCCCATTTTTATTTTATATTCGATACTGAAAATAATGTAATTCAAGAAGTCCCTCGCTTGCAGGAGATTCATTTTTTCAATCCTAGGTCGAATTTGTTCGTTTTTAGATACGAATGATTAATATCAGATCAATATCATCATAGCATACTTATTTACCTTCAACATATTTTTTCTATTTAGAAATTGATCTATAGATTTTGGATAGAAGTGTGTTTTAAAAGTAAAAAAAAAGTAGTAGTTTTTGTCAATTTAGAGTAGAATCGGAGCCCAGAACATTATTATAATAAACATTCGGAGTCCCTTAGTCGCCTTGTACGGCTAAGGGATGATACTGAGTGGTACTATTCTAGGGCGGAACCACACACTGCAATCGTTTGTAGCTTAGCAACAAAATGTTGGATTCATTGATAACAATCTTTCACGGATTTCCGGTAGAATAGTCTCGTGATAAAATACGAAAGTCAATATTCTCATTAATATTTATGACTTGTTTATTTATCATAACATATCATGGGTACAATAGATTGTTATCAATGTTAATATCACAGTTCTAAAAACTTATGAACTATTTACTACGATTATATATTTTTTTTTGAAGTAGAACAACAAGTACAATTGAACGGGGTGAACGGATTTCGGTGATATTTAGTAAATGAGTAGAATATAACCTTCAATTATTGTATCTAAATAAGCATTTGTAACAAACATTCTACATAAAAAAGAAATTTCTTTCAAATTTAAGAACAGATTGAATCAAAGAATGAATAAACACTCTTTTCAAAAAAAAAAGTTACACCGGAATAAATGTAGAAAAAAAGTCTAGATCCTTTATGATCTAGTAGCTATAAAAGAATAAATAAAAATCACGGTTATTATACCTACACACATGTTCTATTTCAAAAAGTTTTATCGTCTATCATTCATTTATGATATCAGAATATTTATAGCGCGGTCCTCAGGGCGTCACACTAAAGAATGCAACTTCCTCGCGAGGTTGACAAAGAGGTCAGAGAGACACGATTGTCCGGGTCAACCTTTGTCAATGCGTCAGGTTCTAAGCGGCGTGTAATATGTATTAATAACAAAGGATAATTATGACGCACTTGTTTGTCCCCAAGAACATAAAATATAGAAAGTACAGATGAGCACGTAGAAAAAATTTGTCTCGCCCTAAAATTAGACCACTGAATATTCTCACGTGGTCATATGAGCCGACCAGGGACACATATCGGCAAAAATAGCAACTTTGTTTTGGGAATGCAAATAGAGTTGGCGGGTTGTCATGCAGGCGGTTATAGATCGTAGGCAAATCTTCAAAATTCAATGGTTGATTTATTTAAGTGAATCCTGGGCTTTCGAGCGTCAAAGATCTGAATGTTATCAGAAATACCCGAAGATGAGAGAGTACAGGTTAGATTATGCATTTTAAGTTTTATTTTATGCTAACTCCTGGCTTAATGGCGTCACAGACGTATGGAACAAGCGAAAAAGAAAAAGAGTACAGATAAGCCTAATATATAATATCAAAGCATTCGGGTGGATCAATATGATAAACAAATTAAGATTATACACAGAATAATTTATAATAAATAATACTATGTAACTCTAAGGACTCATTATTTTGTGGTGAAGATTCCGATCTTTTTTATTGTTCTGCTCAGCTATTGTGCAGCCGGAACAAATTTTGGTACATCGCGTGCGCATCGTACATGCAAGATCACGCTTGTTGGTTTGGTTGATAGCGACGAGTGCTATTGATTGCTATGCTCAATTTATAGAACTGTCCGATAAGAAATGAAGAAAAAAAAACAAATACAAAGAACATTCTCAAAATTATGCCTGAAAATACTGGTTGGTTAAATTTTGTACAAAAATTATATGATAGAAGAACAATCAATATGAGTAGATTTTTTCCCAATACAAGGACTGTGTTTTATATTTTTTAATAACATTAATCACATATTTCATAATTACATGTTTATTTTTACATCAGATCAATTTTCCATACTGATACTGATACAAAACTCCTTCATCTATCATATTATCAGACTTCATCAGTTTCTATTTTTAATCACAATACTTAGTGCGTGTTAATATATAATTAATCCTATCGACTTTCATTAGCATGAGATCGTTGTCTACATACAAAAAGTAACAATAAAAAAGCTAAGCTAAAAATAATGACATGATGACAGAGAGACAACAGTTTTTATTCTCGAAGACATTTTCAAACAAAGTACCGGGATTATGTCCCTTGTCTTCCGATTTATTGGAAGATTAAAAAAGAATAAACCTTGTTCAACCATGTGTGAGATATAAAAAGTTGAAGAAGTTATTAAGATTAACGTTAAAAAAATCGGGGGGACATTAGACAGGATTTGTATCTTTATCAATTATAAAAGTAGTTCTTTGATAAGTTTTACGATTATTTAAAATATATACGGGACTGGCATATTTGTAAATATACCTATGTATGTAACTCTTACCCCTTTATTTTAAAGTACTTTGTTATATTTAATCAGTTACATTTGTAGTTTAATGTATAGATATTTTAACTTATTAGATAAAAGAAATCTAAAAAACACAAAAATGGTAATGCCAATAAGACATTTTTAAATCACTATTTGGTTACCATTCATAAAATGGCAATAAATTTTGCTAACTTCTAAATGAAGTATAAATACACAAATATTTGTTAAAATAGTTTACACTTTATTATTAAAAAAAATACATAGGTATGTATGGATGTATTAAAATGGCACGTATATTTTCTCATTCTTTGGTACGTGACGGGGCGGGCCGAGGCCTATATTTGGAGGTAAGTCGGATTATTTCGCTACAGGCTACAGTGTAGAAGGAACAGAATTTTAACTTCACAGACACGAACTTCCAAATCTGTGAAGAATTCATATAAATTCATATTCCCATTTGTACTATAAATGCAACAGTTCGGATGTAGGTATACGAGGATGATCTTACACAATGAAACTAAATCTACTGCATGGATTTCGGTGAAATTGAGTAGACGGGTTGAATACATCCTTAGATTCACCCAGAAAATTTCACGGGAGTTAAGTTACCTTGGTGTAGCAAGTTACATACAAAATTAATAGACAAACAATATTGTATGCTCATATTCTCCAGAGACCTTGAACATCAATATAGTATACCCATTTCAATCAATATCAATATAGAATTTCAATTTCTTAGAATATAGCCGCATTTAAAAAGGTTATTTGTTACACATTATAAAGTTTTTATTTAAATATTGAAAAGTCCAATCTGTCGTGCTCATCTAAAGTATTATTTCCCAAAATCAAAAGAAAATTTCGTACAAGATGTCAATTCTAAGGTATCATCATTGTAATCTTTCAGGTCAGTTCGTGATACTCCGAGTTATGTAATAGGGGCAGCCGCAGGATAGTGCGAAGCCTTGTCGGTTGGATACAAATGAAAAAGTTGCACAGTCAGGAATTATACTGTTTTTGCTGGAAGTATAGCTGGGAAATCATGTGTAACTTTTATACTTAGTCAGATTACTTTTTTCTATAAAAACAAGAAAGAATCTTTGATTGGATTAAACAGCTGTAATCAGATATTACACATAAAAATATTAAAACTTTTTCATATAAACGCGCACACATCGACGCAGAATCGGCTTTAGCTGGTCAAAATAACCTTTAAGTTTTGCAGAGGTTTTGACGACCTCTGTGGCGCACTGGTAAAGTTCTTGCCACTGAACCGATAGGTCCCGGGTTCTATCCTCGGTCGGGTCATGATGGAAAATTATCTTTTTCTGATTGACCCGGGTCTTGGATATTTATCTATATATGTATTTGTTATGAAATATAGTATCATAGTATCCCATAACACACAAGTCTCGAACTTACTTTGGGGCTAGCTCAATCTGTGTGATTTGTCCTAATGTATTATGATAATATAATTCGGATATACCTATACTTATATGATGTGAATGACAAGAGTTGAATATTTTTCTTTTTCTTTTAAGTGTGTATTGCTCACATCGGTTTCAGATTTCTTATTCAAGTCACCTAAAGGCATCTGACATGACTTTTACGACTACCGCGTTAATACCTCTGGGACAATTATTGATAAAGAGCTGTTAATTTTTCTAAATACTCAATATAATTTAAGTATTTTATTCTAATTTTATGCAAACACCTCTAGCTCTCTAAACAAATCAAATCTCAAAAATATTTAAATCGTTTCTGGAAATAGTTTCAAAGATGGGACGTAATTTAAAGATTTCGTAACATTAAGATACTGGTGGCAGATAACAGAGTTCTCCCGAAAATAGAATAAAATGAGTAAATTAGGGGCTATTACGTCTGTCGCACGCGAGCCTGTTCCGTGATAGTTTTACTTTCTTGACGTTTACTCGTGTAAGGAAAGATAATTTCGGATAATTTCACTATACAATTCGGTTTAGAGCTAGGTATGTCAATGTGCTACGTTGCGACGATGCAGAACGTTGCAGCTCCGTCGTGCTCTGTTGTTTTCTATAGGTTTTACATTGACGTGCGTCAATGTATACAATTTCTATGTTATGAGCCGTTAACGGACATCAGGATGACAACGGAGCGCAACGTAGCAACGGGGCCTGGCCCATAATTTCTGTAATACTATTAGTACTAGATGTGATCATTCAGATCAGAAACATATCGATCACATTGTTATTGACACCGACTAAAATCACCTGAATAAATTGAGGTATCCGTTCAGTTTCAAGACTGTTGCCACTATTTGGCTTTATAATGATAACAATTTACTAATAAATTAAATGTAATAAAAATATGGAGAAATTAACGAATAACATTAAAATGTATACATTTACAATTAGTAACCAAACAGATTGCAATATAACTAACAACTAATTGCTTTGTAATCAGGAAATTAATTTCACATAATGTTGCGTTAGCGAATCGAAATCAACATTAATATTCAAACGAAAATTCAATCTCGGTTATATCATTTAGAATCGAATTGGACTAATTGCGTAAAAGGTTGTTAATCAAGCTACTGTAAGACAAAAAAAATATCAATTTATCAAACGTCTTTACAACATCATTTCACACAGAAATGCTGTACGAACGTGTAATCATGGCGAGACAAATCAAGAAGGCATTCCGAACTAACGAACAAGATTTCATTAAAATATGTTGTGGCAGATACAAAAATAAAGAATTTATAGAATCGCATGAAACTAAAAACTAAATCAGTATCCGGTATTGTAGCCGTGGATAATAAAATACTGATTCATTGAAAACAACTTTTAAAAACATATTCTTCTTCATTTGTATATGAATGGGTAAACTGTAGGTGATTAAAAAAAATGTGAAAAAAAAATCAAACAAAATATCTACAGACTCAGTTATATATTTGTAACTTGTTCCATTGACATTATCAGCTATAGAAAACTAATATACAATATAAATAAATCAAACAAAACATTTCACATTTAGTATTGCATATTCTTCTGTATTTTTTTCATTTGAGTGGTCAAACTAAAGCATCGTAAATTACGACGCCGCTAAAACAGAGACTTGGTAATAATTTAACTTATTTCTAATAAGAAAATTATGTAAAATCGACCGTTTATAATTAATAATTCAGGTCGAAACGAAGAATACATTAACAAAAGACAAACGAGTTATCATGTTTTTTCTTAAAGCCAGATGTTTAAGCGAATCATGTATGAATGCAAAAATATGTTTCATTCATATAATTACCTCTTTATGTGTAGGGGACACATTAATTCCTAATTAATCACCACATTAATCCTACACATTAATCCTAAAATAATTATTTCCTAAACTTCGCATACACATGAAGTATAAAAAACTTACGCAGTTGAAGACATGGGCAAAAGCTATTTGTATATAACAGCAACCATGCATAGGTCGATAAATAAAAATATTGTATTAGATGGTTGATTAATACGAAGGGAGAGAAAATAACGACAAAAAATACTCTAATATGAGAAATAGTGATTGTAGGATATTCAATTATATGCTATTCAATTATAAGAAATAAATAATCAAATACAGTAATAAATTATATAACTAGTTCGAACAAAAAAACGGGTTGCACTTCGGGAGTGCTGGCAGAAGTGAAAACTTGAATATTAACGTTGTGCATTTGTGACGTCTCACGAATTTTCGATCAGGGTCACGTGACCTGACGCGAGTTTGACATTTTTTACCCATCACAAAAAGTGCACAACGCCAATAAAGAAGTTTTCACTTCAAAAACTGAACTATTTCTTTGAATTTATTTTTGCAAGTAATAGGTATTTCAAAGTTTTATATTCTTTCATTAACTCAAAAAAATAATGGTCTTGACTAACAAGAACATTATTTTTATTGAGTAATAAATCAGCTGACATAATTCACGAAATAAGTCCAATTTAATTTCTAGTCTCATAAATTTGCCTACCTGATTTACAATTTAATTAACTGCCTTAATTTAAGGAATCCATAATCCATTTTATTTTTTAAGAAAACTCTAATTTAAACGACTTGTAAATTAACTGAAAAGGATGTCAAATCTAGTATATTTTGTTTGAGTTTATTTTTATTGCTTGATTCTTTTTTTTCGAGTGTGAGAGAAGCTGAGCTTGGTCTTCAACGCTTAACTACTAAAAAAGCACCCGGATTTTTTTTTAATATTTGTATTTTTTATGTACAAGTTGCTTTGTATTATTTCAGTAAAAACATAAAAATAAACAAAACAAATTCTTAATTATTATTTTCGAAAGCTATAATTAAAGAGCTCAATAAGTTCACACTCAGTCAGACGCCATCTTAAAGCAACGGTTGGGCACACGCGTTGTTTGGGTCCAGGTGTGGCACTGACAAAACAATTCAAACTTCGAACGGGGCGGAGGGCCCATTCATAGATTTTATAAAATCCACCTAAAATCAAAAGTGAAAAGGAACAAAAACCGAGCTCCGATAGCACGATAATATTTCATAATATTAACAACTCGTGGATGCGAAGAATGGGTGTGTCATAATTTGTAATTGATTGTATTGAGTCGGATTCTTAGCCTTGTGTAGATTTTTTTTTGTTTTGAAAAGTTATTTTAAGAAAGTATCGTTTTCATACCAATCTTCCAGTTCGGTCGACCAACTACAAATCCACTTTTTAGTACGTATACGTACTTAATGTAATAGTATCGATTTAAAATACGCAATTTTAAGGAGTACTCGTACATATTTTAATGGAATTTACGTTAAGTAGACGTTGGTTTTGGCTGTAACCGTACTATATTTTTACATAAGTGTAAAATCATGATCTAGCCATATAATAAGGACACACCGAATCATGCATTCAAAAAACTCAAGCATGACACCAACGCAAAACTCATGCAGCTATCACAATACAGTCAGCTACTGTATACTTCACATTCTATGTTTTCATAAGCCTCAAGAGCCGCCTTCAATGCTTCGGCATCGGCATCTTCACGCATCGGTACATTTCAATGCGAATAATTAGGTGTATATTTTACAATTTGCCAAAGATCTCCATTGTATTCTTTGTGATGTAAGTGGATTTCATCTACAAAGGGCCTGCCGCATGACACTGCTACCTTCAGATGTGTAATGTTATTATTCGAGGCCGCATCTGTCACAAAAGCCGTTGCGTCCGTAATTTTACAGTTTAATCAGCGTTAAATGCTCAGAGACTTACCGCGGCCCAAAAAAATGAAAGCGGCCCAAGAATTTGAGTTCATAAATCATGGATGTCAATGATTACAATGAAATAAAACCATACAGCGGTGTACAATGTAAATCGTGAGATTGTGTGTTTTAAAACAGTACAACCAGGCTGCTTTATGTTCGCTTTTGTTTATTTGCTAAAAATAATCAGAATAACATGCTATTAAAGCAGCATCTGTTTAGATTATTTTCTAGCATATTTTTGCTAACTAATTACATTAGCTATTTTCTGCTAACTAATGAATAGCCCTTATTGATTATTATTATTCCAGCATTGCTTTTGAATTAAACATTTAAAATTTAAAATTCTTTACATATCAGTATTGTACCTAGACTAGCAATTTGTTTTGTGTCGTAAAGATTCAATGAAAAAGAGAGAATTAATCCAACAAAGGGATCGTGTCACGTCTATTATATCTCGTTGAGAACTGGCCACTTAGCGCGAAGGAAATCATTTATTTAAAGTGTATTCAACTTGTTGACCTAGAAGGACGTATCTATATTAATTTTGGAAAATGAAACGAGCAAAAATTAACAATATAGTTACTTAGCTATATAATAATAGCATATAGCTATATAATAATTGTTTATTTTCGTACGTTCAGTTTAAATGAATGAACATTGTTTTTCTAAATAGTTATTGATAAAACATAGTAATATTAGTATGTTTGTACTATCTTTATTTCAATCAGTAAATTGAAGATGTATAAAAAGATCTTTATCTGCAGAATCTATTTTGTAGTACATACAAAAACGTTCCCTCCCCAGCCGAAACAAATTAGGCTAACTGTTTTTGGCCCAGATTATTTCGTTATTAGTAACAAATTACTATGAAGAATCAATTATCAGCATACTGTATGGTAGCTAAAATTAATTACAGAACTTCCCCGGTCTGGTTAACAAAAACAGCAGATGCGATCGAGGTGGTACGAACACGTCGAATAGACAGTTTCTGATTTATTAAATCTTATGTCTTCAGTAATAAAGGTCACGAATTATGAAGAAATGTGAGAGTGTTTTTTGACGTGGCCCGTACACAAGCTGCATTATTAGTTCGGTAGTTTTGCTTTTTTTCTCGTTTCGCTAACTGCCAGTACGCAAGTACTAAAACACCATATGTGTTGGTTATGATATGGTACAGTATGAAAATACAGATAAACACGTTAGCTAGATTACAGATTGATTATAAAGAATGCTATTCATTATACAAATAAATTATATGAACCTAGAAATTATATAATTTTATAACATGCGGCTCCGACAAGCTTCAGCTGAGGAAGAAATAATTTTACAAAATAACTAGTGTTGCCCCAAAGCTCCGCTCTTAATTTTATATTAAAAGACGTAACTTTCTATGTACAAAACCTTATCTAAATCCGTTCAGTTGATTCTTCATGATACAGCCATTCAAATAATCCGCACAAAATATGTAACATTAAATAGGATATTGCATAATTTTAATTTGACCCGAAATATTAAGCTAATCAAAAGTTCATTATAATTTACATCAATAACTGTTTGCTAAACTACACAACAGCGTGTGCTAAATCGAAGTTAAACTTAATTATAACACTTGTCTATAGGGAACAAACGTGATTGTACAACTGTACAGTACACAGAAGATTTATGGCGATCTTGCCGAGTCGGTTAGTAAGTGTTGGCTGACTTTTTGTTTCATTCCCTCCTCTCTTAATCACTGGATGATCTCGGGCTAATGTGTTTTTGGTATCGACTGTACAATGTGTAATAATTACGCCGGCTTCTTTTGTTCCAACTTTTCATTCTCGATTTTCTTTTGGTATTTTTTTGTTTAAAGGTAAATTTTTCATACTTTATTATAATGTAGACAAAGGAATCTAATTCCAAAAGTATAATCACCATTATGAGGTCGAATTATTTTAATTTTCTTTGTTAAAATTAAAATATCTTTCTTATCACATAATTTAACGTAATATTCAAATACAAATATCTTGAGTTCGAAGTAAACATAATTTTATAACATTAATTTTACATTTCAAAGTAAAGATTTATCTGGTAAGTGACTTTTTGATTTCGTTTTATTTCTAACCAGTTTCTAAACACATATTTATCATGGAAAGTATAACAAGCCTCTTAATTTTTTTGGGATCTGAGTTGTATTAACTGGGAGCAATAAATTCTTTTTAATTGATTACTGTTAATTCACAATGAAACGGACCGCCTTCCATCTTTAATTACATTTATGATGATTACGAATCATTTTTAACTGTATTGCTTCTTGGTTATGAGAAAATAGTTGGAATGAACACAGTTATACTGTTATTCTTTATAGGTCGTCCTAAATAAAAAAGATAGAAAGATAAATTGTAAATCATACTTTATGTATAACAAATCAACAATAAAGTCTTATCATTCTGTAATTCAAAGCTTTTAATGTTGAGTGGAGAGTACTAGCACATTGTTCCATACGAAACATCAGTTCTTACAATTACTGCCGATGACTTGTGCTATATTTGTTTAAGAAACCGTCGATCAAGGAATACAGAATTTTGTTGATGTATTAATCAACAGAGGAGGCAACAACAACAATAACAATACATATTATTTTTGAAGCATCATAAAACAAGTAAATAGCTCAGCTCATCCTTAAAAAACTAAGGCCCATAAATTCCAAAGATGACAAAATGCTATTTAATGTCCCTTCATCCTTACATGTGTGAGAGTTGCGTCATGCTCTAAAACTCATTTGGAGGCAAATGCCTCAAAGCATCCTTAAGTTTGAAGGACATGTTTTTTTCAACGCTTCTCTATCATCAATCTGTTCTTGAACTCTACTTATTTCCTTGTTATTTCTTTCGTCCTGCTCTTTATGGGGAATACCGAGGATAACAAATAGAGAATGTATTATCTATTTTGTCTTAGCTGTGACAATAATTAATGACTGGATTTAAACGCTTCCTCACGCCCGTGACATTAACATAAATAGAATGATCTTCGTTTGCTGGCTCCAGCCCCTTTGATTCCCGTATTTTTAGCTTAGCAGGCTTAACTTTTGTATATTAATTTGTAGATGCAGTGCTGTTTTCAGTACTTTGATGTTTCGTGTTAAGAGATGTCTGGTGATTTTCAGCTAACGGCCATTAAGCGAGGTTGGACAGTGTTGAATTGGTTAAGTGGCCTGTTTAGTTTTAACGTTCCATACTTAGATGCTGTTATACAATTATCCGATCAAAATTAAGTCACCGTATAATGACACTGTTTATATTCAAGTTCATTGATAAATATTTACTAATATTTACAAAAAACACGATTGAAATTTGGATCGAGTGAAATATCATGTTATCTGACTGTCTTTAAGACAGACATGTTTACTTAAAGTAATTTCTAAATTGAGCGTGGTTTAAACATCTTGAGTCATGCGATCCAAAGTGAATTATATAGGATGGTCTGCGAATTATAATGTTCGCCCATTGTGTCAAGAAGATCATAAACCAAGCAATTAATGGAAAGACTTAGACGTACAAAGAGACAATAGTGCAGAATTATGAACACGGGACTTCGTTCTAAGACTCTCTGGTGACATATTACAATCAGCTGTTCAACGCCTGGAACAATTTAGTTATTCGACAAATGACTTGCTCTTAGTTTAAGTAGAGTATTCCATTTTATTACCTCGTTAATCAATATGGCTTAGGTAATAGCCTTTACATTCACGAGGATTCATTGCTTTAATTATAGTTTTTATTTTTGTGCTGTCAGTATGACATGTTTAATCATATATATTTCTGCATAATTTTAGTAACGAATTTTATTATTATTAAAGTAACAAATTTTTTACACAAATTCGCCAAATTGTGATTTAGATTTTTTGGAAAAGTTTAGTAAGATAGTAATGTGAAACTCTTAGAGATAAAAAGAATTAACGTGCTGGTGTTAGCAGCGTAGTAACTAAACTTTATAATGATCATTATCACTCAACTTCTGGAGAAAACCTCTCAAGTTTCCCAGAGAAGTGAGGTTATGACGAAGTGGCCATTACATTACATTTGTACATTCACATCCTACAAATTAATTAGCAGACTCTGACGTACCAAGATCTATATCTGACACGTCGCAACAAAACCAACTTGTTTCTCATACGCGTCGTGTTCCCGTTAACCCTACTATTATGAACTAGACAGCAACTGGTAGAGAATATAATATATTTATTAAGTACAATTATTATTTAGACTTTTGTCATGTTTAAGTAATAAGTATAATTAGTAGCTAGATACTTTTCAAAAATATCGAACTCATAACTGAAATATTTGATGCAAATAAGCTGAATATTTAATTTATTAAATCAAAATCCAAAAGCGTTGATGAAAATTACCAGGATACAAGGAGCAATAGAGACTATTCACCAGGATACAGCAGGCTACACCTTCGGCTTCACGAGGTTCCGTTATATGAGCATCTCATGGACATTGCAATAGCGAGATCTCTATCGCGTACGTGGCGTGTTGGTTTATATGCTAAGTTAGGCTAGCTATAGATCACAAGCAGAGGCTGTGAAGAATGATCATACTGCTCTTACAAATACTTGTAACGTTGGAATATTTCATAATTAAACAGTATAATAATTGATCGTTTTCTCGCCCTTTATTTATCAAACGGCGAATTCAATGTTAAAATTAAAATTCCAAATAATAATTAGGATTTAAAGGCGATGAAATGTGACGGTTACGTTTAATGGAAACACTAACGAGATTGATGATTATTCCAAGAAGTTAAAATCGTTCCTTTATAATGGGTACATCATGACACTTGGAAAGCCATAAACAATCTTCTAAGTTTTGATAAAGTGCGAAATCTGTAACTTCTCCATTTATTTTAAACGAAACTAAAGAGTATATTACTTAAACATCCTCTCTGTAAATCACAGCAGTGTGCAAATCTCCAGAGACATGCCGAGGATGTGTGCCATAAATTTTATTTTCCATGCTCGCGTTACACTCAGTAAACACCAGTTTTAACTCTGCACGTGTTTGTATCTCACGACACTGGCTCGTCATATTCTAAAGGATAGTTTATATTGCACAAATAAATATTATGGACAAATTACCTATACAGATTGAATTAGCCCCAAAGTAAGTTCAATAATTGTGTTATAGGATACTAACTTAACGATACTATATTTTATAAAATAAGTGTATACTTATTATATAATAATTATTGTATAATAATTCAGATAAATATTCAAGACTCGGATCAATCTGAAAAATATAATTTTCCATCTTAACCTATGAGAAGCCCATCGAACCCGGGACCTCCAGTGTGTCCAAAATTTACGGAACACAAATATTGAACTTACTTTGGGGCTATAGTACTATTCGAATGAATAGTAAGGGAGGTTTGAGTAGATTCGCATCCTCTTGCATACGATGGAAATGCAATAGCTATGCTATAGCTTAAATACTTTACTGAGCCTACATGAAAAATATACTTTGGATTAGAAACAAAATCATTGTAGACTCTACTTTACACTGAAACAAGTTCATTATGAAAACTCAGTGATTCGCGCTTGAGATTGCGCGCGAATATAATGCTCATTCTTGTCTAGACCGTCTTCGTTACTGATGGTGATACAGTTATCACCATGCATAACATAAACACGAATGCCACTGTGGGCATCGACAAAAATGTCGATACCCACAGTGGCATTCGTCATCAGAGGCACAAAACAGACACCAGAGGCAGCAAAAACGGCATAAAAAAATGTATAGATGCTGTTTGTGCAGTAACTTTGGTGCCATTCTCTCAGGTGCCATTGTTTCGGTGCTAAAAGTGGTGTCTGTCTATAAAGCTGTATACAATGACCCGCCGTTCTAGTTGAGCGACAAACGCGGCAAGGTGGCCTATGTTGGCGTCATAATTAACATACATACACAGCGTTGTGCTCACTTAGGATTCAGGATACTTGAAATTAACTTCGTCGAAATATTTATTCAATAATATAATATGTAAATTCGTTGATTAAAGTCAACTGAAATAGAAATATTCGTAATGACCTTATTCTATTTTCACAAAAAGTAAAACAATTTTACAACGTACTCGTTCATATTATTTCAAAATTACTACATTCCTCACGTGGTATGACGAGTCACGTATCGATATAATATCGACTTTACGTAGATTTCTCCATAACTACTTATGATTCCGATCGGTATGTGTTACAGTTCTCTTTGGAAAGCCTTTGATATTCATGGAAATAGGTATGTACTTATAACATTTATTGAAAAAATTGACAAGGTCACTCATGACATGAATGATAATTAGATGTTTACTTGCTTTTCAGAATTCAATATTTATTTTGAACCAAACACTACTTCTAAGCTGCGCTAGATAAGCAGCATACATACATTATTAGCATGCGTAGGGATAGGTATAGTAGGAAATATTTGTGCCAAGGGAAGTTTGCCAGTAGCGTTTAAAAATTAAAAAAATTGAGTATATAAGGCTGCTGCGACGGAAATTAGATAGTGTTTTGAGCTTTAAAAGTATGATTACAAAACTGAAATTCGCCAACGCGGAATTTAAGGCTATAATTTAGCCTAATATTATATATTTAAGGCTAAAATGTAATAATACGGTCACCATTTGGTATCTTTTACATTCTAAACTTTAAACGAAATAGTGAATATATTTTATCAGTCAAAACTTTAGAATCATTTAAATCGACACATTATTAACTAATTACCAAATGAAATTCATCCCAAAATAATACTTCACAGTTACGCTGGCTGGCCGTTACGATAAAATCCAATTTATTAGCGATAAAATGGACATGCAAAACATGAGACACAAATTAAAACTCATTTATTTATTCTCGACGTGATAAAAAACACTTTGATAAAAGTAAATTGACGATTTAAATAAATTAACGCCCTCAGTTAAAGTTCGATAAACGATAACTGAGACCCACCGTCGTAATACTTTATACCTTATTTGGCGAATCGAGAATTTCTTTTGAATTATTGATTGATGGATCATGTGTGTAAAATTGTGTATAGTTCAGATTTTGCGTGTTATTCGAAACGATTTGCCAAATAGCTAAAATGTATCTCAAGTTAGACGAGTTTTATTTACTTTATTTATGTCAAGCTTCACAAAATTTAAATTAGCATTTATTATTTTAATAACAACTCTCCCGCCTTTTACGGGTACCTATAGTAATGTCACAGTGTGAACCAAATAAATTTAATAGAAAAACCTTCGCCTTTTTTAATTTCAATAATTACTTTCATTATAAGAAATCATACAGATATTTTAAAGTGCTTGTTTAAATAAAGTTTATATAATGCGAATCTTCATTTGAGGTTTCTTTGTCAAATATTTTATGTATATCTTAATGATAAGTATATCTCAATGTCTCTGTTTGGCCTAACGGTTGACTGGTAGAGAATGCCATGTGTCGCTAAGTCGACTTTCTGTACATATTTTGTAAAAAATGTTAATTAATATTTTTCTACTCTTAACAAAATGTAGTCTTAACAAAACCTAAGTCTAAAAAAGAGTCTATAAAAATTGGTAATTGTTAAAAAATACAAATTTTCACTATCAACGTAGCCTGAACTTATTTATTCTAATGTGAGTACTTCTAGTTTGCCAAATCTGTCTCACACAGCGCGGTGCTTAAGACACTATAGAATTAATATGACATACGTTATGATAGCCGTTTGCATAATATTTGATTAGCATTTTGATGATTAAACTTTGATTACTAGAGCTATTAGTAAGAGAAAAATAAAGTATTCAAAAATGACAGATATATAACTTCAGTAATGCTAGTAGTTTGTAGCTTTAGTAAACATCATTCAATTTAGAATATTGTATTGTATAAATTATAATATAGTGAAGGCCTAATTTCTGAATAAATGATTTGATTTGATTTGATTTGATTGGTAAATTAATAAGTAAAATATTAAATTCTTTAATCATAATTTTAATGTCATATTCAATAGTTAAGTCTCTTTTAATCGCTCGATACAATAACAAACATTTCATTAGACATTATCATATCGAACAGCAGCCTAAGGGTAGATTTCTTCAATAGTATACCAATTTATTTTTCTCATGACCACAAAACGAAACCCCCCAATTATTAAATTCCTGTTATAACATACCACGCAACATTGGAATCCGAAATCAAACAATGGTGATACAAGAAATATGAATTATTAGAATTGAGACAACAATATCTCTTTCGAAGCTACTATGAACCGGCTCAGTATATTAATAATTAATAAAAAACATATTTATGAATTATTTATTGATGACCATCGACAAAATGGATGCGGTGCATTGTTATACTTTAATTTATAACTCACTTCGGACGTCGTAAATATAGCTCGAGCCAAATGATCTTTTTATTATTATAAACACTCGATTCAATCTTTAGTTTATGTTTTAAAATTTTGACAAGAAAAAATATTTATTTCTTAATTTTTAGTTATTAGTAGAAATTTATTTAAATCGTAAATAAAAGTATTTAATAATCGTAACCTCTGGCCACAATATTGTAAAGAATGTTCGATTTAAAATATGTTAATCGAATGTAGGTTCTTGACAGCAAAATTCGATTTGGTGATGAATGGAAATCAACTCGAACGGGAATCATTTTAAGACAATTTACATAATAAGAGGCAAAACATTCGAGCTATTTAATTTTCAATTCGTATAATTAAGTTTCAATTTGAATATTGTATAAGCAATACAGTTGAATCTAGGTAACTACAAATATGATAATGTTATGGTACATTGATGTGTTCAAATAAATAATGTACCTACGCCACATTAAACTTTTTTGATGATTACAAATATAAATATGAAAAAAAAAAACATAATAAAATTTTGTAGTTATTACCGCTTGGAAAGTCGTTCAAAATATAAAAATATTTAATACTGAGTAAAATAACAGCTATATTGATAAATAGTTGTTCAAAATTGAGTTGTAAATTTTATTGCAGAAACGTATTCCAACTTCAGAACGAATTAAATTATATTTTGATTCAGAACGTAAATTGGTCACGGTAATATTATAATGCTACTATCAGACTAATATTATAAAGGCGAAAGTTTGTGAGTATTTTTATGTAATTTGGTATTGAGGTAACTGACACCTTGGATTAACACGTACGAAACGTATATCCCTAAATTAGATAGTAGATTTTTTCAAAAAGCCAGATAATTAATCTATACTATTATTATAAAGAGGTAAACGTTTTTTGAGTTTGTATGTTTGAGGCGGGTAGTCTCCGAAACTACCGATTTCAAAAGTCACAATTAGAAAGGTTCATTAATCAAGGATATAGTCAATTACTATATTTTATCCCAAAATTCCCACAGAAGCGAAGCTCCGGGTAAAATCTAGTGCTTTATTAAGTAGACTGAAATGCTACTGTGCAATACATAAGTATTTTTTAAATAATTATTCGAGGGATTCAGCTTATTTCTAGATAAATCCGAGGTAAGTTCATGTATTTCCCCGTTTATGTAGTTATTCAGAGTACTTCCAACTGCCGACGAACTATCTGCGGTGTTTTCATATTTTTTTGTTGGTCGGATGATAAATTACTCTAGGGCCGGGGTGCATGCAAATCTCTGGAAGTGGGTCACCCACTGGATTATTTTCCACGTTGAGTCACTACTGCGGTGTTGGATTCTCGTCACTTGAGTGATTGATATCTTATTGTATTGTGACGTTCTTACGATTCAGAGGTGTATTCAAACGCGTCTCCCAAACCTACAACGCTTCAAAGGTTACAAAATATTGTCATAATAAATGGTTCATTTGATTGCAGTACATTTAAAAAAAAGCATGTGACTTATTTAATAATTTGTAGTAAGAAAATATGAATCTATTTTATAACTAAACAATGACTGATGCCTCAGTTGATGATGACAAAGTATCCTTCTCTCTTCATAGTCGTATTTCCTAATGGCTAAGGGTCGTGGTTATTATGTGGAATGCCTTCTCCATTTCACACACTTATTAATAATCAGTGTGCCGGTTTTCTTATGATGTTTTTCAAAACTACTATAGAGTTAGCTTGGTATAAAAACTCATGTGGCACGAGTAGGATTCGAACCTGGGACTTTTCGCACCATAGGCAGGCGTCCATTACACCAACATTGCTTAAAGCATGCTTAAAATATAATATTTTAGAGAAAATAGGAACATATTTTTCAAGTGTACCTAATAGAAATTTTTACAACGGGTCGCTCGAGAGCTTTTGTGCGGTTTCGAATACATATGTATTGTCTGACTTTTTTCCGATTCCGGACACAGAAAGATAAATCGATTACCTTTCGAGTCTTTTCAATAGTCTGATTGAGTTTTAGATTGATGGGACAAGTTGACGGGAATTACACAACTTTACAATGTTTGCCAGAACGAGATTGAGAAGTTCTAGTTCAAATGCTTTTGAATTTTTTTTTCGTGCGCTGATTTTTTATTAGGACGGCCATTATGGTATTGTTCAGTTTGTGGTAGGACAAATTCTAGCAAGGACTTTGAGTTTTGAGTAAAATCTATTATACAATCACACTTATATGCCTCTTGAAGAAAGCATACTGATTTTTATAAAAACTAAAATTATTTTATCAGCTCTGTTAGATATTGGTACTTTTTATATTTGTTCGGCCCACGTAATGAAATATAACCTTTCAATATATCTTTTGAGACCATAAAAGACCATCTCATAAGACTATGCCAAAAATTCAAACTGCTGTGACAAACAAACAGTTTTAGTTTCACTGATGGACTTGGCTGTGTAGCTGTAAAGCGGCAGTGTGCGCGGTCAGCGCCAAAATTAAAACTTCAAATAAAGATTCGGCTGCCATTTTACAACTGGCCACTTAGATGCAGTCAACCCTTCTATTGAATGATATAACATATCTGCTGCCAATGGAGTATTTGTATAGGTTGTATTCACCCACGCCACTCGTTTGTGCTAGCACTAATAGTCATATCTTCAACAAATTCACACTATATCACACTAATATTGCGCTTTTTTAATAAGCGTTGCATGAATTCGTCTCTTCGAGCCAGCTATTTCGAACAAGGCATAAATTGCTAACTGTTTGGTTAATATTTCATTGTATACTTCAAACTGCAAACCGCAAGTGCCTCTGGGCACTGTCGGTTCGTCATTTCGTTACATTTACTCAGAATCCCACACCACCAATCATTACGAGCAAGGGATATTTCTTAAGGCGCGGATTCCAAGCTTTTTTGCATTTTATAACATACAATTTAGCAACTAATGGCGTGATTGGTACACGGAATGAGGTCTTGGCGAGCTTTTATAAATTTAAGCTTCGATTTATTATAATGAAACATTTAAAAGTTCTGCTGATACTTTTTTTTGTTGTTGCAAATTCGCCTTTGTGTCAGTACTTTATAAATGTACTTTATACTCGTATGTACTAGAACTTAGTTGTAATATAAAAGAATATACCTACCTATGTATTTCTATTTCTATTGAAATAAGAACCACTATAGTTACTAAACTAGCTGTTGTCCGCTGTTCCGGCCGCGATTGTCTATTTTTGTCCTCATTAATATGTACACAAAATTTTAAAAACCGGCAGCAGTTTGGCCATGAAAGTATTACAAACAGACAGACTTTCTTGTTTATAGTATTAGAATGTAATATAAATTCAATAAAAAATATAATTTTATCACTATTCAACCTTTATAGATATACAACATAAGTTTTAATAATTTTTGTTCACGTTCGTAATTATACCATCACATAAGTTAGATTCTTTAGATATAATTATATAATTAACTAAGTTTATATGACAATTAAGGGTTATTACGGCAGTGCGGATTTCCGTCAAGCCTAAGATATATTTCGTTTAGCAACCGGCATGCGGCTATAAATTAAAATCATTATGGCTAGTTTAACTGATTAGATTATTTTTATGAAAGCATGACTTCCTTTTCATATTTTTCGTTATTTACAAGTACTATTATTATTTTAATACCCTGTGAGGAATTAATTTAGCTGATGGTGCTGTAACCGCAAATAAATTAAAAAAATAAAAATAAATTTAATTATTTTAACATTGTTTACAATACCTCGATTGACCTCTGATCTCGGCTCGCCAAAGTTTTAAAACTTAAAACGGTAACACATTGTATTTGCGTTGAAAGTCAAAAATTAGTATCGCGATGAAAATAACTCAGATTTTTTAACTAATAATAAATAAATATATTAGGACAAATCACACAGATTGAGCTAGCCCCAAAGTAAGTTCTAGACTTGTGTTATGGGATATTAACTCAACGATACTATATTTTATAACAAATACATATATATATTTAAACATCCAAGACCCGGGCCAATCAGAAAAAGATCATTTTCCATCATGACACGACCGGGGATCGAACCCGGGACCTCTCGGTTCAGAGGCAAGCACTTTACCACTTAGCCACCGAGGTCGTCAAATTACAACATTACAAACACACAAATTCCAGCCTTTAATTTCTTTTTCCAATTAACTATCCAAATATTTATAAACATATGAACATTGTAATTAAACCCAGCATGCTTTGTCTCGAGCAGATAATCATTGAATCAAACCGTAGAAAGCCGTGAAGGTCTAATTTTCATATGGCCATCGTCGTCTGGACATCAATCATAACTCAGTTTGAACAAAAACAGAACTGGTTGCAGCCACATCTTTGGGTTCCGTGTATGATTGTGGAAGGCAGGAGATGTTAAGATTAAATTACAAAATTTAAATAACAATTAAAATCATTTCTACTTTTCAATATAAAAAAAATAATTAAATACCTATCTAATAAAATTAAAATTGTCTACAATCCTAAAGTACCAATAATATTATAAATAAAAGCGTCTCTTCATTTTCAAAAATCTTATAAATGCCAAAGTTTTTATTTGGATGTGTAAGAATGTTTGTTATTCAATGAAGAAAAATCTACTGGGAGAATTTCGATGAAATTTGGTACATGGGTATTTATTAGTAGGTAGTAAGTACATTTTATGTTAAATTTCTCACGAGAACTAAGCCTCGGGGGCAGCTAGTTCTACATAAACGTAAATTATGTTATTTTTTATCGCTACAATGTTTGTAACATTTTAGTTCGAATATTTCCAAACAACTTTGTATCAGCTTTAATGGAAAAATATGTGTAAAAGCAATTCTATTGTTTAAAATCAAAATAAAGTTTTTAAAAAATAGTAATCCTTTGAAAATTGTTGAATCTATAAAAATAATGTTCAATTGTGACCATACAATTGAGTTTGGTAATGAACCCCAAATAACGGCCATGTCCCTCTTTACATCAACGGATTCACAAAATATGATGATGATAATGACTTATGTAATGCAATCATCTGTAACATTTGACGCGGACGACGATGAGTGTACCGACAACAAAATCATCCTTACATATTATAAAACAAAGTTCGCTGTGGCGTCATCTGTCCGTTCGCGATAAACTCAAAAACTACTGCACGGATTTTCTTGCGGTTTTTACCAACGGTTAGTGTGATTCCCAGGGAAAGCTTAGTTGTATAATTAATTATGTTTTTAGTTGATTATTAAAACGTACGCTACCGATTTTATTGTTTTTTAACATTTTAGTTTATATTTTTCTGTACAGTACGGTAGAATAGTACCACTCGAGGATGTCGTACGAGGCGAATAAGGGACACAATCAAGGATATCTGTTAACCCTTGTAGATCAAGGCACAGCAACAACCAATGAAGGTTTAAATTATTGCGAGATGAGAGAGTTTTTAATATTGCGTCCAGAATCATAATATTATTCCCTGAAATAATAAAACTGTTGATTGATCTAGAAATTCTGAATTGATAAGAGAGTTTACATTTTGGGATTTACCCCATTATGAGTTTTACAAAATAAATCTATTCTCAGTAATTATAGTTATACCAAGGAACGCTTATTTTTGCATAAACAGTGTAAGTAAAATGGCGGCGACGCAAAATATCACACAATTAAATAGGTCCAACATTTTTTTTGCTATCGGTACATTGTGTTGATGACGATTAAAGTAATATGGCGTAACAGCCAACCCGCCATAACTCGTCCCATACTAATCTGAGGCTGTGCGTGCGCGCAGGTAGGCTAGCTCTCCCATTATCTCTTGTTTTATCCTTCAACACATTCACAATACAGCATCCGATTTTATTCTAATAGTTTATATACTATTATCTATGGCAAAATATATGAGGGTCTATCCATGTTAAATAATGCCAAGATTCTTTTTCATTCATTCAAATATACCTAGTTTGTTTGTAATAATATGCTTGAATAAAAATAATGTTTCATAGAGTTATACGCCAAATACAATTATCATTTGGATAAATAGAACGAACATATAACACTATCAGGCAAGATAACACATACACTAAACCATCTAAATCCAACTATATTTCTTGAAATTAGCGCATTCGAGCGTTCAGAGCGGAATTTATCATGCTCAGACCTCTTGGCCTATATCCACCGCAGTCTCGATTATAAATTATACATCTGCTAACCCTTGTAGATACAAGACATTATGATATTCCTTTGAACATTTTTTATTAAAAAATGTATATTTTTTAAATAATACTTCACTAACACCCAATGAAGATAATAGATATTTCATTATTTATATATATATATATATATGTAATGTAATGTAGTATAAATACAATGTAGCCTATAAACAATGTATTATTTAAAAATACAACCTTATTATCTAGGCGATAAACAAAAAAGAAACACTTTTAGAATATAAGTGACCAAGTCGGCTCAACAGCCGTAATAATCATTACTCTCGATCAGGCTCGGAAGATGCTTTATTGTCTCGAATCGGCTCGTTGTCGACTTGTTAAATAAAAAAGATATCATCAAGCTCATATTACGAAATATCACGCAAGCGCATCGTACCGCAGAGATTTAGATATACAAGTTCATGAGATAGTTTAGGATATATACTTACATATGTATATAACAGAGATGCAATTTATATGGAAGTAAAACTATTTAGCGTACAACTATGAAGAAACTTATCAGAGATAGAATTAGCCGGTAAGAAATACTTATACAGAATAGGAGAAAAAGAAACATTCTTAAACATATTGGGAATTGAAAGATAGACCATCCGCTATACATACAATTGTGAATCTAATTTAATTCCGTCCAGTAGATTTTGCGTGATGCGTGAACAAACATACAGACTAGAGTTTCTATTAGTCCTATAAAGACCCGCTTTACCTTTCTTTAATATCTCCTATGTACAGACGTAGCCAAATTACAGTTTTATTATACGTATAGATTATGTGACTGTGAATTTATTTAAATTATTGTATTTTATTGGTGTCAAAGTAACTAAACGTTTATTTACTTTTAAAGGAAATCTAAACAAGTAAAATCAAATTTGAACTTTGCTTCTTCTGTTATAAAGGTATGAACGAGCTAACCATATCGCATTTTGCTCGGCAAAAGCATGCATATCCTATTTGCACCACAATTTGCTTTCGTCATACATTCTCTATGCGCCGCGCCAAGTAGAGATGGGAGTAGGAACCCAGCGCTTGTTACGATGTAAATGACGCGACCACAATAAGTGAGAGCTAACTTACAATCATTCATTTAATCCGTTCATATAATTAGTTAAATTTTTCAATCATTTTCATTAACCGCATTCAGAGTCACTGCACACTGTTAAAATACATCCATTAATTACTGTTAATGCAAATCGCGTAATTCTTTCTTGTCGTGTGGTATTGCTAACATTGGTAGGTCAGATTCAAGTCCCCTTAAGGCATCTGACATGACCTATCACCATGTAGTGGCAAGTAGTCGCATACCAGTGATCTAAAGTAACATTTTTATTTTTTTTACCTACAAAATCAGAAATAACCTAACTCCGTAGTTTACGTGGTGGAACACTCGAGTTTGCGGCGCATCAACGACACAGGCGTTCAGTGAAGTGCTTATTACCTACCTTCTATGCATTTAATTGAGAACCTCGTGTCTACAACGGAGATAAAGCATTTAGTACATGACATACTGTCTCCGTATGCAGATTCGGAAGTGTTAGTAGTATTTTTGCAATTTTGCGAACAGTTTTGACCGCGTTTATCGCTTTTGTAAAACGAACTAGGTTGAGATGCACCAGTTAACTTTCACGTTCAATTTGACCTATGCACCACGGACGTTTAATAAATATAAACTACTACTACGTTTTTCTGCGCAGATTAAAGTTAACCTCAAAGTTAACTGATGAAACCCACTGTAAGAATGTTCTGGCTTTTGTTTTTATTTTACTTACTAAAAAAGGTTATTGGATGGAAATTTATATCCAATCGATATAATTGTAACATTTATCGGAAATTATTATCATCAATCTTTTCAGCCTACGTTAGCCTGTGACCATGACGTTCAGCCATTGTTACAATAAATATAACGAAATAAAAAAAACAGTTCAACAACTGAACAAAAATAACATCGAAAACCGATAAAATCACACAATAGCATTCTCCCTAAAGGTGTGAAGACAGCTTACTAAGCCCTATCTGAGTCCTGACTATCAACCCGCTTATCGCCAATCTCTACTCTTAATTGTGGTCCAGTGCATGTTGGCCCTTAATTAGTGAAAATACTCGACGTATCTGCGCATCTGATTTTGAATGCAATTATTGTCTTGTGATAAAAGGCCAGTGTTGAACTAGATGGCGCTAGTAAATCGTTTAAAAAGATAAGCTCCGTGGGTTTGAAAATGAAGCAGATTTATCGTATCGGTTTGTTTTGAAGAATAATAATGAACATTATAACGCGCCCACGATTTAATCTAACGTACATTTCTTGACATTCGCACCTAGCATACAAATTTGTCGTTTCGGATGTAATTTGAGCATATTTAAAAATGGAACTTGGTCGATGTACCGATCGTTCTTAATATTAAATATTAATCCAAATGACCAGTACTTAGTAATATATGGTTACGTAAAATAAAAAATAAAAAAATAACGATTTTTTCTTCTATATAATATTTTTTCTTTATTTACTATAAGCATAAAAAACGAACATACCAAAAAGCTAAACCCGATTATGATCGTCTTTAACTAAAACCAGCTGCAACGTTATCCACAAATGCACGGAATTACGAAATACAATTGTAATTTCTGGCTACAACAGAAAATGAAAATGTAACCCTTTCATGCCGCAAGCCGCATAAAGCCATCCGAATTATCTAACACGGGTGATCTTTAGTTGCTCAACGAAATGTGTCTACAGGCTTTGCCGTAGGGCGCAGTGTGGCTTAAATTTTAATTAATTTTTCACTCCACAGCCTTCTTTAATAAAACCAGTGGCTTAATTGCCAAAATATTTCACAATCCTTTTAAGTAAAGGGCGAACCCTAAGACGTGTTTAATTAGCGACGTGAAATTCTTTTAAATTGCGCTATTTGTAAACCACGCTTATTTGGAAACCCAAAAGAATGGGTATTATTTTTAATCCCCGAAAACGCGATTTAGTTACGGTAACCGGTATAGAAAATGCTATTTGTGATAATTAAATAAATATTCGTTTGTGGAAACGATTCACGTAGATAAATTAAAATTTTAATATAACTTAGTTTATTATGGACGTTGCAAGTTGCTTTGCGAGTAATGAACATACAAAAGCCTAAGCCTTATATTAATTATATAAAATTTTTTTTATTGATTAGGATACATTTAACGTAGCTATGGCAAGCAATGGGAGGGATACAAATACATAAAACAACTGTGTGATTATGCATCCATCGAACTTTGATAATAGAATTCAAATTAATAAGAGCAGCTATTAAAATCCACTCAGGCGGCGTGTTACCAAATGCCCGAACATTTCATCCACCAAACATATTTAAATACACACAAAAGGCTTCCAATTCATTTGCTTATCTATTTAAAAGAGTGGGTTGGTTCAGGGTGCGATACATTCAAAACCAATGGAGCCTAATGTCACAAAATGCCGGTACTGGATCATCCATCCAACCAGTGAGTGTTGGAAAAAATGTAAATACGCCTCTCACAGAGCTCACCCATGCGAGAGTTTCTGTAGAATATATATTTTTTTGTAATCTCGTTACTTTAATACGTTCTGCAATGTGTACATTACGATAATATGTTTCGTGATTATCACGCCATTTATTTAGTTTTTGTTTACCTTGGATTTTTGTAATTTTTAAGGAAAAAGTTGTCACGGAAAATCATTTAAAATTCATGCGTACTATCTACTTTTAAAGTAAGTATTTTGCCTTATCCAAAACGAATAAAGTATACACAACATAAAGCTGACAGCACTCAAAACTTTGATACATCCGAACAAGAAGTAGTAAAACACTTCTTATACTAAGGGAAAACTTAGTTCCCGGTAACAGGAAAGAGCTCACTTTTAAATTCAATCCGGAAATACGGGGAACCCTTTTTTCGCAAACAAAATATTATACGGATGCAGAATGTTATTCCCTGGTCGATCCAATAGTTCAGTGACAAAAACGGCAAACTTTATATTCAGTTACTGTTTCCTAGGCTGCTATATTTTGTCGTAGTTGACTTGCCAAATTGACTACTATTATCAGTTCGAGTGGCGTCTCCTATTGGCAACGCTTCTATATGCTTATTGCGGATACATAAAGTGAGTTCTATTATGTCACCATTCCAAGTATGTCACGGAGGAGACGCTTTGAATATGTGAGTAATACTCTCCATTTATTTGGCCGGCGCAAGCTGGAATGGCTTTTTCTTGTTATCTAAATTATCTATTTTCTTCTTTATGGAGTGCCGTATGAAGTCGAAGTCCCGATAGCAGACATTATTCGTCGGCATTGTACAGATTTTATCGTGTTCGAAGCTTCGAAACGTAAAAAAACAAGTCTGTTTACTTTTATATTATTAAAAGGTATAGTATAAAATGGATTCGAATTCTCCAGTTCCGAGATCTAAAATGTACACCTTCAAGTGTACTCAATATCATAAAAGAAATAAAACGATTCAAGTATCGACTATTTCATCACAGCAATAATAATCGAGTAGCAGTGTGAACAATCGAGTACTAACATTCGGTAGCCGGCGTAGGTGTCAAACGGACAGCAGGCCATCTTATCAGTTACGTGAAGCATCCGAACCGAGATGTGCCCAAACCAGTTCAGTGAGACCTCCGAAAATTCCCAAGTATACCTTGCTATACCTGATTTCGTTGGTTGATCGGGGGGCGGAGTAGATCTTTAGTAAATGGCAGCATCATTCACGTGTGTAGAGACGTGGGAGGTACATTAGGGTAGAAATCAAGATCTGCTGCAGCGGAAGGCAGGTGATGCATTGCCTTCAAGTCCACTCCACCAATCGCAAGATTGGAGATTAGATCGAGTTCCCTTTCTAGAGCAAAAGGCTTTGAACATGCTCTCAGATTGTTTACCCTGGCGCAATCCATCTAAACCGTTCGCTTTATTTTCTGACCGGATTAAGTAAAAAAGTAAATTAGAATTTATATGGACTGTTCCGTGCTTGTACAGGCCGCTATTGAGTTCCGTAACATTCATTAGGTGTCGTTTTTGTTTTCGCAAATATAACAGTTTATTTTTAGCAATTTTATGTTTCTAAGTGTAAGTATCGTTGAGAAATTTTACTTAAGAGTATTTGTAAACAGATTATTAAATTTGCATAAAGGAACAGCATTAAAATAAATAAATATATAAATTAGGCATAAACGTAACACAAATAAAGACTGAAATGAATGAAAAATACTGTTCTATTTTTTAATGCAGATTTCTTTTAAAAAAAGTCTAATAAATCTACTATTTAAACCTAATGAAAAATTTACCAATAGTGGCTAATATTTTACGCAACGATAACCACAACGTAAATTCGCTGCGTCTCACTTCTAATCGACTCGATAGTGAGAAGTTAAACAACCTCGCACCAAGCCCTCAGATTAGCAAAAACAAATCTAATCGCATGAAACGAAGACACGTAATTAAAAAGACAAACGAATTTAGAGAAACACTAATCAATCAATGCCATTGGACGTGTCGTAAACGTTTTCAATTATAAAATATCTGTTCTTTGAGACGTGATGAGCCAACTTGTTCCGTTTGATGGACACCCACGTCATGTCATACGTACTTATCCAATATAGGATAATGAAGAAGTGCGTTGGCGAGAATAAATAAAGCAATTTTCTCCGACGATTTCATTTGTTATTGATTGGTATTGGTATCTATAATTATAAACAAAAATCATCTTCTAAAAAGTAGGTATTAAAAAAGATTAATCTAGAAATTAATACCAAGTTCCAATATAAACTGATATTATACTATCTAGTATATTTATACTTTAATAGTGAGGTTTTGTTTAACTAATCTACACTAATAGTGTAAAAAGAGAGTATTTGTATGTTTGTTTGTTGGTGGTAATTTGCTGAAGTACGCAACCGATTTCCAAAACTTTCATCAGTAGGAAACTATATTACTTCTGAATGAAGGTATGAAGGAATGAAGGTATTTTTATCTCATTGTTCTATATGTCTCAGCTAGTGCAAACAATGAAAAACCTATGTTGCACTGATTTTGATTTATAAATTAAAAAATTATAAAAATTATAACAAACTTAATCTCGAATTAATTCCGAATAATCCTTTCCGTGTTTGACTTTAAACAACTTAAAGCTGGTATCTTTGGAAGTAACAGAAGATAAATCTTCGGTTTGAAACTTTGTCCCACGCGAATATAAATTACGAATCCTTAAACGTTCTTCCTAGGTGCGTTAAAATGTTCAAAGAAGATTTACCTACACGCCTATGCGAGATAAGAAAATAATGTCTCCCTACAAAGGCTGTACGCAACATCTTTCTTATAAGCTATATCCGCACTCATTATCTTTTAACACGCCGCAGAACTTATGCTCCTTCTACGTTGTACGGTATCTCGACTCTTAAACACAACTTTCCCGGCGCTCACAACATCTTCGCCCTCGGATCAGATACGGCTCGCACGGACCCACTCTATACACTTATTTATTTACAGTGCTAAGGCCGATTATTTACGATGTTAACCGCGTAATAGCTTGCAATATCTTGTTTTTCTGAACGAGATCCGGCTTCCACAACTACATGATTTGAGGTAAACGAGCGAAATACCATCCGCGAGCATTCGAGCTCACGTTTCTTTTTCCTAAACAATATATTCGCAGCGCAACCCGGATTAGCATAGGAAAGTAATTTAAACAAATTGCCTAAACGATTTTTGTGAGAAACGCGACGCAATTTGTTAAGATGAAGTATGCTAATATTTACGGTGTGGTAGTTGTAACGTTTGACCGAGTTTCACGTTTCCCGTGCCAGACAAAATCGATCTCCTGTTTACTTATGGTGCACGGAAATTTTTAGACGAAAACTTTTGCCATCGGAGCAACATAGCAAATTCCTCTTCCCGAAGATTACGCAACTCGTGAACTTCGTCGAAATTATGCGGCAATAAATCCAGAAATGTGTAAGAAATGCCTTTTATCAAAAGTTTTTGTTTATTCTATTTTTTGTGATAACGAAAGACTGCGAATGGTTTCCATAATTCATCGGAATTACTTTATGTACTTTTCACGATAAAGGAGAAAAAGGCCGGCACATTAAAGACCTCGTTTAACTGTTAGTCGATAACATTTTGCAGAAAAATACATAAAAATGTACATAAAGATAACTCCCGGCATGCTTTCCTAAAATTTCTACAGTAAATTTTATTCGCACAAAACGGCTTTCGGATAATGTCGCCCCATTAGGGGTTCGGTGAAAAGCAATCTTTTGTCCAATTTTGTTTTAAAATTATGGTAATACTTGTACATTTCCCGGCTACAATTTTGACTAGAGAAGTGGGGGCTAGATTTCTTCAAAAACTGAAGTACCTTTGTTCGTTCAAATAATTCGATTTCTTAAGTTCACGTCAATTAAAATAATATCGTTGTGATACTTGAACTATACGCCGTTAGTTAATTTGTGAAATATAATATATTATATTACACTTTGAAACTGCACAAAGTATTGTTATAATTTAATATACGTCTTATAAAATATACTCTATAATTTCCTGGGGTAACAGGTTACAATTGAAACGGAGCTAGTCTAGTACCGTGGGAGCGATGGACAAAAAGTAGGGTCACACGCTTGAACATATTTAGCATAAAAATTGTCAATGTTTAGTGTGATTTTACGATTCGCTTTATTCATTTGAACATTGTCAAGTAAAATACCATTATTATTCCAGTACTAGGTATTTCAGAACAGCCTTATAGGGTGACCATAAAATAATAAATAATTTTACAACAAGAAATCAATGTTTACGGCGTGCGCAGGGGCAGCGCATCGGGTTTTAACGTCGAATAATAACTCCTAAGCCGATAAAGATAGCTCCTTTTACCGGCTAGAATACGTCGTAAACCTCTTGTTTTGTTATACAATGACGGGTGGTACAAAATAAAAGTATTTATAACTTGCGCCATATACCGAGGATGGGTGGTAATAAATATTAATATTGGAAGCAACTTTCTTTTATATTTTGGGTATTGGAAGTCCTGAAGAACAAAGGATAGAAACTGATAGTTTTAAGAAAGTGAAAGTTTCACTTTGAGGTTTTAATGTCCAGTAATAAGGTTTGTAAGTAAAAGTGAATAAGGGAAAGTAACTGGTTGATCTTTAATGTGTTCTCGGTGTAGCCTATCGGTGTAGCCGATAAAATAACTTTTATAGGTAAAGAGATTTTCAGTCAAGCTATTAAAGTTTTGTACCAATGTGCAACAAGTTATTACTAGCAAAACTACTTAAATAAGAGTGTTTGTACAGATGGTTCAAAATCTGTGCTGTGCCCATGCTTCAACTCGTGAACGGATGTCGCCAGGCGCAGGGGGGCTGATCAGCTCAATTGTCACACATTTTTGTTTCGTTAATTGTATTTGTATAGGAAATTTATCTTAACAATATATTTATTTTAATAAATATTTGGCATGATAGGAATAATATAAGTATTTCGGCATTTCTTGAACAGTGGTAATTATTAAGTAGTTTGCAGCATGGAAATTATTGTATACCTGTTATTATTTAATTGGAAAAAATACCTGTTCCGAAGTCTCATTTTTTATTTAACGATAGACCTGCACACTAGTTTATAGTTTAAGTTCACTAGTGCGTATGCGACTACTTGTCACTAGATATCGGTAGGTAGTTGTAAAAGTCATGTCAAATACCTTTAGGCGACTTTAATAAAATCTGACACCAGTGTTAATAATAAAACACGCAAATAAACAGAAAGATTTAACACTTTGCTACGTCTTGATGTAACTTAAGTTTCTAATGATTACCTAAACATTGTGGAGTAAATCTAATCGGATCAATACAAATTAATTCTTAAACAAAAAAAATAATTATACATAATCAATACTCCTTGGACGCATGTTCAAAACATCCTGCAATTCAATTCTAAATAAGTTATTTACAAACAGATATTGGAACAGAGAAAAAAATACTAGAATAGAACGTAGTCCTTGTAACCCGAACAATGGCCGTTCGGTTTGTATCGCCGCTGTTTCGTTTTGCCACATGCATGAGTAAATACTTTACGAATATTGTTACTACATATTTATTTTAACACAAATAACATTTTTATTTTTTTAATTGGTAGTGACTGAAATGTTATTTCTTTACTAGGATATCGTGCTATGTCGCATGTGCAATTTTGCATGTTGTATGTTGTTATGTGTAAACGCGATTATTATAATTAATCTCAATTCAACCTACAAACCCGCCGTACTGCTCAATGTGGCCTTTGAATATCGCAACTCTTGGCACTCTTGGCACCCCGCAAGGAATAAATACGTGATATTTAATGTTGACGCACCACATTGCTCAGGAATGTCTAATCAATATTTAAATTTGAAGTTTGCACCGATTTTAAACAACAGAATAATTTTTAATGTTGATTGATCATTTATTTGAGCAAAAATTCTGAATAAATTTTTATCAAAATTAAAAATTACTAATATTGTAGATGTAAAACTTATATAAATACTAAATTGAAATCGTATAAATTTATTTTTGCTGATAATGAAAATTTTAATACTGTACTCTGTACTCCAATCTTTAATCATGTGGTTTCGCTTTACGCATCCCTTGTATGCAAATTTTGTTCAATTTCGACTATCAGCCGAGTCATAAATAACCGGAAAGAATTGCACTCTAAGGACCTTCTTGAGAAGCGGTAACATTGTGATTAATGAAAGCAAGACTCAAAAATGGGAATTTAAAACCCAGAAAGTGTTCATGCTTATTTTGTTCTTGCATTCCCTTTTTTATTTCACCTCAAAGATTTGGAATGTAATATAAAACACTAAAAAACAAGGTTCAATCCTTTTTGTGAAAACTATTATAGTTACACAAGGTATATTTTTAATTTCGTTTGAAATTTTTTGGATATGTTCAAATTGACTTTATTAGATTTATTATAGATTCAATTTATAGTTACCTAATATATCCTAAGAGAAAATACAAAACGTCCAACGAAGTCGGGCGAGGGATTTGAAATATCGACGCCAACAAATCACAGTTCGTTCCGCGTGTCAAAAATGAGGGTAGTAGAGGAGAATTCTCCTTGACATCTGCCATCTCCTCCGCACAGATATTTGCTATCACTTTTATAACCACAATACATTATCGAGGGACGTTGAGAGTCTCTTAGTGTCATGACCAAAAGACCATCTTCACTTAAAGAATCAATCAATACAATTTTTTAACATTGTTTTGTTACAGTCTTAAATTACTTAATATACTGAGGGTCCATGAAATTAAAGCGACTGAAACAAAACACACACAATGACTTTCTTGGCAATATTCATGTAATGGTTCACCATTGCCTTTTCTATTATTCACCGTCTTTAGAAATAACTCAGTTTTGATCCACGATAATAAGTAATTTTCGAAAATGATCGCTAATTTATAGATAACATTGATTGACATCCTTAGACCTTACGAAATTTCAATAACTAAATTTGGGATAATAGAAATATTTTAGTGAGTTTGGTACAAAATTCTTAAATTCTAAAGGGACAAACGCTTAAAAAAAAGAGATACATAAATTACATATAAATAGTAATAGTAGTAGTTTTGTAGTTAGTAACAATATTGAATAACTTTTCATTGTAAATGTATTGGTGAACTAATGGTAATTAGTTTAACATAAAATTATTTTTGGAGTATAAAAAATTTTTAGAAAAAGCAGCTTTGACTAAAATAGCTTCACATATCATGATAAGCGTTTGAACTACGTAGGTATATTAGCAACAGTAATAATATGAGCTATGCAAATGTACAACAACCACACCAAACTATAGACATAAAACAAACCACCGATATCATTTAGTCATTATTACGGCCAAACGCAGCAATTATCATTTAATTAATTATTAGTAACAGCCCTTTAATATGGTTTTATAATATGGTAAAAGTTCCACCCCGCACCGAGCGTGTCACATTTCAATGTTAATTAAAATCCGGTTTTGCAGCTTTATTACGCCAACTCATTGTGTAAAAGGTTTCTAAATGTGATTAAAATGCCTTAGAGTAATAATAAATATTTTATTAGTGCCTAGCCTTAGAAACTTAATGGTGGATTTAAACTTACGACGTTTGCAATTCGAACTTTCTGTTTAGATTAATCTCTGTTACTTTCACTATTTTCATGACTTTCTTTGGTTGTTTGTGAATTTTCTAGGAGATTGAAAATAAGTTTGTGATCAACATGTAAAATCTTCAGCATCACTAGTTCAATAAAATTATTATAATTTGTAGTAAATGTTCTTTTATCATGGGATTTATTTCGTCGTTTCAATTTGAATCATTTTGCTATTTGATTTTTCAAATAAATCTCTTTAAATCAACTAATGTGCTTACAGATTCATAGATATATAAAAAAAATATTTTCCTATTATACCTAAATTTATGTACACATTTGACTCGTATTACTAATACAGATAGATGTTTTCTGGGTTCACCTTCGTCTCATAGGATTTAGTATACGAACGAGGGTAGAAGATAAGATTACATACATATATATACCTACCTCATATTATAGTATATAATTGTCATATAATTGTTTTTATGTAAGTGAATGTTAACAATGTATTAGTAAATGTTAAATTGTAAATTATTATATGGATAGGACATTATTTATTATTATTTATTTTGTATGATTTAATTGTATGCCTAATGTTAATTCCGACACAATGTCTTATTGTAAAATGGAATAAATAAATAAATATAGTAATCACCACAAAAACAACTAAAAGAATCTTATGTTTTTCTATCTCTTTCATAACTCAGGTCAATACCGGGTATATCGCAGCCGTAAAACGTCGAAGCCCAGAGTCCACTTTCCTACTTTATATTCTGGCACATTTTACACGCATATCTTTATCGTTATCCTTGTCGACATCAAGCCAACCACTTATTGGTAGTAGAGTTTAATTTTGTTACATCTTCGGATCTTTTTTTTACAGACGTATCTGTTATGGCCTAAACAACGCCAGATCTAATTAGCTTTGTTTTATTGTAAGTTAGTGGCAACCATTACGTGCAGCGTACAACCCATTGAGATTTATGTGTGACCGCTGAAACGTATCGCTCTGATTGTAGATCTTACTTTACTGTGAGCCTGTTATTTGTTCATTCTGTAAAGGAACTATGACTATTGTCTTAATTGGAAAATTATTGAAATACTTTCTGACATTCTTTATATTTCAAATCACAACGTTGATCTAGTTTTAGCGGCAATAGTATATGGCAGCGGAAATTTACAACAAAATTCCAAATTAATACATTTGGAATAATTATTTTAATTATAGACTCCGATAGATTTTATTATTATTTCTTTAATTTTATGAGCTAGTACAAATTATTAATTTTTGGTTATGTTTGTAGCGGTTGTAAACCAAGTTGGTTTAATTTATTTCAACAAAAGTTTATATGTGTGAATGTTGTTGGCAAATAATTTTACTTTTTTTATATGTAGATCCACTAAGATAAATATACTTGGTAAGCGCATCAGAAATATACTAATAACTTTTAACCCACAACTTTGTATATAATAAAAAAAATCCGAATCAGGAGTATTATTGTTATTGCTCCTCCATGCTCCACATAAGTATGCATTATTCTGTCAGTTATCTACGGCAGAAAATTAATTTTATATTACATGACGATTTTAGTTTCCAGACGATATTTTCTATATTTGCATAATCAACTTATTGCCCAAGCAAGATCAGGCAGCTAAACTATTTTTGATGTAGGATATAATTAACTATTATCTGTACCTGTACACTTTATAGCCGCCATTGATTGCAACAAGCCCTCGCAAAGCAAGCGCATATGCAAAAGCCCAACGGGCAAAACGCAGTAGAGTGATGGTTCATTACTTCACTGCAGATACGCCTACAGCCCGCTTCTATATTTTTTTCTCTCATTTTTAAGGTAAAAATAAATATTTTTCAAGTTGAATCACAGGAATGATAAAAATCATTCAAACTATAAAATAAAATAGATACATGATAACCTACCTCACTTGGATAAAATCGGCCCACATACGTAGTGTTTTGATGCAAATTCAAGCATCCAAAGTGCAAATAGGAACAGAAACATGTTTAAAGTATTTCTTTAACAATCGAAATAAGTATCTAAAGAGTCAAAGATTTATAAAGTTGCCCATTTTGGCAAAGCCAATGATATAAGCTGCTATAAAAACTCCAAAGAATAATCCGGTATAAAGCAATAAAGAAATCAACAATCAGAAACAAAAAGCAAAGTAAGCAGAAAATTTCGCTTGGGCGTTCGTATATTCGCAAACATTCTCTTTGCTCAAGGCTCTGGCGTGTGGTAAAGGAAACAATTCACAATTTTCCCATCTTCCTTTAAGCAAATCCGCACGGATTCCTAATCCTTATACGGCTCGCATCACAGGAGATCAAAGCTCTCCAAATCACTGGATATACTATGGGAAATTGCTTTTAAGATTACCTCTATTGAGCTACTAGTTATTATGAAGTCATTAACGACGAAGCAATTAATAATTAAGTGAGTTTGTTAGTTTATGCTCCATTAATTTTGTATTAATTTTCATGAAACAATCTAATCCCTCTTAATAAATTACGAACCTCAATTTCTCGAAACGTATTTTGAAAAGTCTAGTAGGCGAGTAATGTGAAAATGACAACATGAAATTCATTTGTGTTAAAAATCAAAATGTAAGGTAGATATAGTCCTGAGTAAGAAAGATTTTTGTTATAAAAAGAACAAAAAAACATTTCAAACGTTAATCAAATTATTTTAATTCCTGCTTAATGAAAAATAATGAAAGAGGCAATAAGAAACATACATTTGCACAATTAAGAGAACAATCGTAAAAATACATCTCACGGTATCTGCATTCGAGTTCAGTGAACTTTGCAAAATCCGTATCTACAAAGACGATTCCCTACTTTTCTACTCCAACTCCGACAGAGGAACCCAAAGCCTGCATTTAGGAGCCACTAGGATGAACAGACCCGTTCACTTAATTACCATGCCTTACTGGAAATAAAAAATAAGAGTAGAATAGTCGCTCTTTTTGTGGGTCTTTGAAACAAAAGTACTGTATTGTTTCTCTTTCTTTTATTCGACGGAAACTCGACAAATTAAAAAGATCCTTTGACCGTTGAAAGTTTTATGGCGCGGTTTAAATATACTTCTGATGGGTTTGATTATGTTGAATGGGATGCTCATTAAAGATTATTAATGGTACGTATCGCGAGGTAATTATTTATGAACATAATTTATTCTTCACAAAATATGTTTCATTTCAAGGATTTATATTATCTAGCTATTGACCCATTTTAATAAGTAACAATGTTGCTAGACTGTTCTCATTATTAAATTTCTTATTAAGTAGTCATTTTTAGTACAAAATGTATTTACATTTTGCAACATTAAATAAAAATTATTCCTGTTAACTGCAGTTTTTATATAAGCATGTATATCTGATTTAAAAATTTATATTATTAATTATTGGATTGCTGGTGTCCATGGACTGCAGTACTTGCTAACCATCTGGCAAGCTACATATTATTTTGCAAACTATGCTTTAACATATAGAAATCTATCAAATGTAAAACACATCATGATTAGTATGATAATGATTAAATAAATTGAAAGGAAATGCGATCAAAAAAGCACGAAAATTGTCGGCATTACATCCATATGATAAAGTGACACACCCGTTACATCTATGAGTCCGCAGGCAATAGCAAACACAAATTATAGTATACAAATCTAAACCTGACTTTTTAGAACACAAAACACGCCATTTTTATCACTACTATTAATCTCAATAATTTTGTCAAGCGAATAATTTAATAACACAATAGGACTGGTTTCCTACAATCTGATTTACATTTATCTAAAATAAATACACACACACAGTTAGTTTCCGGCCAGACACAATTTGTATGTAACGAATGAGCTGCCACCTAAATCACTTGTAATAGCAGCCTTAAATTTATGCATTGATTTATTCAAAACGATCCAAAATAATTGTTGAACATCGACACCATTATTTTAACTATTGTTTAAGTTTAAGCTGCCCACTGAATCATCGTCTTAGCTTTAGGTCACAGGTCCATAGCCCGACTATCAGAATCATCAATTCGTTTCTACATATCTGGACATAACTGGACTTGCTTTTGCACAATGACGTTTTTAGATTCAAAAATATATAGCTCCTGGCATCATTACAGACGCTGTGTGTGCATCAGAGAAGTGTACATCTGAAATCCAAAGAACTGACAAACATACATTGACAACTGGCCGGAAATGTCAAGTCATTGTCCAGTTGCCACATACAAAACAGATATGCAAGAGATAGCCGAGTGATTCGTCGTTCTTTCGTACGACGTATTCAGGAAATCTTCACTTAAATTTTATAAGGGCACTTTGGGAACTACAGCACTTCTATAAAATACACACTCCTATGTAGAGGCCCATTTTATAATAACACTGAATTTTTAAGTCATCTATGTTTGATAGGGTTTCTTCATTTTCATACAAAAAGTGGCTCCAGATTTCGCTTTTGCAATAGGTAGCAATAGTTGTATTTAGATAGGTACGATATCACAATTATAAGTTTTATACTTATTTCCTTAAAGTAAAATTTGATTTTAAATTTTATGTTTAAATTATTAAAATATTTACTGAAAATGTCCTACGGTTTAACGCCAGGGCGGCTAACAGATACTTTCACTATTAAAACATTTTATTATAAAATATTACGAAGGATATGAATTCGTTTGTGGCTATGGACGATCGCCCTTACTGTCTATACTTCACTATTGATTTATAAGTAACTGTAGGCGTTCCATACTTTTTGAGTCGCCGGGTATATGATAATTAAATTTGACCTGAGGCGTCGAAGAAAATATTATTATTTTGAAGTTACAGGAACCTTTACTTGACACTTTGAGGGCCCAGGTGCTAACGTATTCGAGTCTTTAGCAGTAAATTTCCTGAGGCTGCGTGATATTATTGAACGATCATTCAGCTGACAATATTTAGAAAGCGTTATAAAGTTTAGCTGAATGAGGATTCCATTTGTGTACATGTTTTAGTGTTAGATGCTAATGTATTTTATATTTACATACATAGAGCAATATACACAGATAAATAGTTTGTCACAAGACATCTACTGAAAAAAATCGATATGAAAGTACTTCACAATGTATTCACAAAAACTTGATATAGTTATTCCTGTACGTTATATGTAGCAGCTCAGTAAAAACTACTAAACATTTTATGAAATCTGAGTTTATTATCTGATTGGCAAAATTGTTGTGTGTTCTTGTTATGTTATTGACGTAGTAGAGGTCGAATATGTTGATATCAAACATAGACTTCGCATTATAAGTTAGACAGGATTTCATGAACTTACAAATATAATCAGAAAAATGAAATACGCTAGACCACACACCTGCTTACGAAAACTATCGTTTGGGGACACTACTAATAAATAGTTTTAACGGGATTTTGATGAGTTCCCCTACGTTTATTGGTGTTAACTAACGCATAAATACGTCAGTAATCTCCCGAACTCCAACAAAAAACTCAAAGGGCTTTAATATTCCAGTGATATGTAGCAGGAAGCACTGCTATTAGGAGGGTACTAAATTTAACAAATTAGTGGAGTATGACAAACTAAAATTAATGGTGTTTTGTCGCCTCTGGCATTTTTTAATTTCGCTGGTGTCCTAATGATCTCGCACATGTCAGCGCCATCTGAAGATGAGCCGCTTATTCTTCTATTTCGGGGCTTATTTGAGGTCATCGTACCTAAAACTGTTGGTTCAGATTGTTATGACATCATGCCTCTGTCTTATTATTTTGGTTCGAATGGCTTGTGAGGGTTTTATCTGGTTTACATTGTTGTGAAAAAATTTTAAGATAGGTACCTATATAAAATTGTCCTCATAGCAGATAGATATCTGTGAGGATTTATATATCTTATGTATCTAGAAGAGATCATTTTGGAAGGAGATATTCTTTTAAAAACAGGTCCATAAGTTCGCGTTATCTAGATTCAATTTCCAAGAGCTATAATTTTAAGTTTTCTATTTTTCTGATAATAAATTGAACGTTATTTTTATGTGACTAAACTATCAATGTTATGGGGTTGCAATATAAATTATGAAAACCAATTATCACAGCCATGTGCAAAATTACTCAAAACAAAACAAGCCCAATGCAAATAACGTAGCATGGTTTCTATTATATTGTATCCGTCGATATCACAAAATATAAAAAGGACAGAACAAACTGTCGTAGAGCGGTGATTCTCGCGGGCAGCCTCAATATCCTGTATGTATGTAAACTAACGCACTGGTTGGTTACGGGAAGAGTGATAAAAAATTACTAATTTTCGGCCTCGCCTGCATTTGCAGCAATTTGTAATTTTGAATTAGAACGGGGTCTTGATCCAAGACATGGGGTCTTGGATCTACCCCGTTCAAAAGTAACAATGGACACGTTGAAAACTCATTGCAAAACAAAATTCGATTAAGATATTAATAAGAGATTGTACTGTAAATAAATTGAAAATAGTTACTTCTTCATCCACGTTATTTTTGCGCCAATACACGAGGCCCCCGAACTTTGATTAAAATTTCATAACCCCAGCTTAAGCAGCGCCGACTCATTGTAAATTATGGTTCCTCAATATTTAATGGGATCCTTTAACATGTAACATTGCTGTTATGTATTATTGGTACGTGAGCTTGGTACCAAAATGTGGCGTGTGGTTTCGCCCTAGAATACAAGCACACCCAAGGACAGTTGACGTCAGACACGCCACCAGTTATAAAATCATAGCTGAATCTGTTATTTTTTACGATGACCTCTGGTTTCGCGGCGTCACAGCACCGAAACAAACTGGGGATATGCGGAGATGAGATAGAGATATTAAATATTGGTACCTAAATGTTGTTTTAGGTGCGTTGTAAAGAATCATTAGCAAAGTAGATAATTATGTATTATGATAGAAAAGAAAATAGTTATTTGTATCTTACAAAAATACTGTCAATTCAATACAACCTAACTCTATCCATGTATTCTTAGAATGTTATATAATGTAGGTACATAAATATATTTAGGGGTACCCCGTTTATAACTTCAACTGAGTTAGGGAAGTTAAAATCCCACTGCGTATGTTACTACAAAAGTAGATGTTGTGAGAAAAGACGATAAATGTATCCGTTTTTCTTCCTATTTCTTTAGGTAACAGGTATCAAAACCACTACATGAGTATAATGTAAGTTGTAAGAAACCATAAAATAATCACTTAGTTATTTCTTTCCTGGGCCACCGTTCATAAGATCCTTTTTTTTAATTCGATATTGATTTGAATATGGACTAGTGACTTGGTATAACTTTCCATTACTCTATAAACAACAAAGGCTAATCCAAAATTTACCCACATCCCAGTTACAAAATGCCTCGCATTCCTTCGGGACCTTCGGTCATAACTCATCCAACTATCGGCATCAAGCCGCCAAGAAAGCTATATATCAAGTTTGATAGTCAATTATTGGCACTCGGCACAGAAACCGCCGTCTATGGGTTATCTAAAGCATATACCCTGCAGGGCTGGGCCTAATTCGCTATTCATAAGTCGAACTTGTACGCAAATAAAGGTTGCTCCCAAAGGAACTTGTGAACCCTCATTTTATAACATGTGAATTTTAGTTCTACTTATTGGGACTACTTTCTGTCTATGGAGATTTAGACAATTGTTGCGAATATGTTGGGTCAAGATTTTTCATTCTTTCTTTACCCAAATCTATAAGAAAGGCAAGTGCCTCGATGTATGGGAGATTATTTTATGTCTGTTTTGAAACTATTTATAATATAAATAAGCAATGCATTTTTATTAGAAGAGTTACTGACAAAGTTACAATGCAAATATTTCGATTTTGAAGTTTTTATACGTCAATTTATTACACTTAACCTTTCCATGTACGAGCGTGAAAAATGTTCTGTTTTTTGTTTTAATGCCGTAAACCACGGCAAGCTAGAAAGATTTATCATCGGAAGGACACTTACTGACATCCAACTCTTAATGTTGGGAACTCGAAATGAACCTACTATAATGACGGTCTCCGCCGGGGCTATTTACTGCGCTCCGAAATTCTCATGACCAACTATCCACATTCTTGAGGAAGTTTATATTGAATTAACGACACTAAAAAGTACGTGAACTCGAGGTTGGAGGAATCCGAACTAAAATCAGAACCTAAATCTATTGTTAACGTTGAAGAAATCCATGTAATGCTTAGATCTGAACGCGCTTCGAACATTCCTCGAAACGATTCTAATTTAGAACGCGTCTTTAGAATTAGTGACGGAGTTAACATTTTGACAACAAATACGAACGTAGAAAATGCTGTAAGCCAGTTGTAAACGCTTAAATAGGTCTGCGTTGCCCAAAATAGAGAAAAGAACGGACAAATAATTTAGAATCAACAAATATTTTTTCGAGAGCACCGGTGCATGTGATTAAGGGATGGGACATTATCTGTGATGCTTTTGTCCTCGTATGTCCTTGTTTTGTGGTCTGTGGTTGAAATTTTCTAATATCATCAATCAATATTAAACCTTATTCCTTAACGTGACGATACAATTTCTCTATTTAATGACTCTTATAAAAATTGTATTGAGTTACGCAAACTCAATACCGTTGCCTAGACGAAAGCTGATATTGACGGTGACATCTCTAGAGTACGTAAAGGATTATCGAATGACAATGTACATTTTTTCCATACGTGTTTATTTAGATGACGATATTCAAAAGGATCAGATGCTTTTAAACTAGATGCTATTAAATTGCGCATGCGTCTTTTGTCGCGCCATATGGCATTTTCCAACAGATGGCTCTTTTGTCATTATTCCATGATAATGCAAGTATATATTTGTAATTTGGATTAAAATAATAAGAAAACTTTCCAAAAGAATTTCGTTAATTGGCTATAAATACCATTGTTACCTAAAGTCTAAATTGCCTATGTTTAAATTCTGTTAAAGCAAATTTAAAAATATTTTACTTTGATACAGTTTCAGTTACTCTAATTCTATTTCGGTGTTTCATTGTAATCCATTATTCTGTGAATGGTTTCAGAGAATTATCTGGTTCTAAAACATCACAGTAGCTATTGAAATTTTTTTGGACGTTTCAATAAGAGAAACTTTATATAGTTCAGGTAATTGCTAACTGTTGATCATGTTTAACAAAAAAAAATTAAATAATATTTAGTTATCATCAGATTATCATTAATATTATGACAAAAACAATTTGGTGGTCAAACTTAAGATACATAAATTCTACTATTAAGATACATAAATTCATGAAAATTGTTAGAGCCCTTTTAGAGAAAGCTACTTTATACTATAGTACGTTTGCAAAAACAATTTTATGCAGGTTGGTATTGATAGAAGTATAATATAATAAAGTTACTGAAAATGTATTACAGCATTTTGCCCGCTATGTGTTAATGTCATTTCCATATGTCGCAAAAATCTAAAGAAAAACTATTTTCGAGACATAAAGATGACATTTCTCTTAATAATAAATTTTATTATTCTTAAAGGTATATTGTAGTATTGTTAATGTTAATTTTTAATGTTAAACGTTTAATGTTGTTTAAAGTAAACAACACTCAACGGTTAGCATTAATAGAAAAAGACTTTGCATGTCATCCAAATGCAAAATAAATTATTATAATAAATAGTATGTAACCCAGAAATCACCACAAACTGCAGTCTAAATTTGATAACAAAACAATGAAACACTGATAATTCCATTGCGGTTACATTCAAACCATACTCCGTCACAAAGGTTCAAAACTAAAATTTCAGATTATACTATCTGTACGTATCCCTTTTAACGACTAAGTAAGTTAATTACCAAACTAATTCCATTATCCCTTGCCCTTACGGTTCCTACTCAAAACATTGGTTAAATATTATATTCGGAATTTATTATCAGGATCAGTAAATTTCACGCCCATGATGTAGATCTTTGTATTTCGTCTCTTTATCTATCAAATATTGGAATGACCCCTAAACTTTGTTTTGATGTTTTAGCGAATAAAGTTGATTACGTTTTATTGTTATTGTATAATAATTTAGTAGTTTTCTGTCATCATTTCTGAAAGTTGTGATAGCCTGTGGTTTTCATTACCTTAGTCAGTTTGGATGTAATCGTTCTAGATTAACCTAGACATTATTTCAAAAAGTTTTATCTGCGATCCTTTTAATAATATATCATGCTATAATAACTTATATCTGCATACGGAAACTATGCTCTATACCTACGTCAAACTCTAAAGATGTTTGTTGTGCTTTTGTAGAAATGTGAAATGAAATTTTGTTTGAAAGATATCTGTTTAAATAACATATGATTTCTTAAGAAATGTTCGGCTAAAGCAGCCGCTTTGTAAACTCAGTTCTGGTTAAAGCTAAAATATTAACATAACTTCAATACATACAGACATACCTTAGCTCGACATTGAGTTATCTGCAAAATTTGATATTTCTCAAAGCTTATTATTTTTACATCGATAATAAATATTTTAACGAGAAAGTTATCGAACTAACATTCGAAGTTCATCGTCCCGTATCTTCGCCAAGACATTGTAAACTACACAGGACGTGGCATAAAATTGTACGGGACATTTCCACTCGTACTGCGGTCTACGAAATAACTTTTCCCATTATTTCTGCGACCCATCTCTTTGGTTTGATAAGGGTGCGAATAGCAAAAGTAAATGGTGTTGATTTCGTTTTGATTCCGGCACGGAGATAACAACAGTTTCATGACTCGATGAGTAGATGGCGCTAGTGCGACAAAGAGCAGATATTGGCGTAATAGGAAAAATATGAGGATTTATTCAAGCGGGGCCTTTGTAATGGCAAGAAAATAGAGTGGGAGTGTTTTATTTATAATTCTCCAGTTTTTTCCTGCGAAAGTGAGTTGTTTACTTTGTTTATAGGAATTATTTATAGTTCTAGAATCCGTTATAGGAGTGCAGTAAACAATTTTAATTTATATTGATTTTTAATAATGTCTACATATTCTGCTTTTTTATGCTTATCGCTAATTTACGATAAATTGTCAGTTTTAGTGGCACGAAAGCCATCTACACTTTGTACGTAACTGATGTAATGAATTAATTTACTCAATCTCATCTATACTAATATTTTAAAAGAAAAGGTCCGTCTGTCAGTCACGTGTTCATGGTCAAATCGCTTTTGATGAAATCTCGAATAGAATAGTTTACAGAGGACCAACATAGGCTATCGCGGGCGAAGGTGAGGGCAACAGGTAGTCAAACTTTAATGCTTCATATTTGAGAATTAAAATTGAACACATTTACAGATTAATGTTTCTCAAAGAAATCCGTGAAGTAATTCGGATATCAAAGTGAAAATCATTTTTGAATAAAATACCTACTCAAATCTTGGCTAAAGGGTGTAATGTGAAAAAAAATGAAATTATAAATTATAATAATCTAAGTGCACCGTTTTTCTTAACATTCCTACTCGTCTTTGGTAGAACACTAATATGTTTTCGACATTAGACATTTTATAAATTTGTTTGCTTTTACATTATGAGTCGTACAATCAATAGTGTCAATTTATATTAAATTTTAATCTACACAAAATTGCACCATTGACTCAACTATACAAGGTAATATTATAGTCAATTTAAATCTTATGTACTTATTTGTTGTAAATCATTGATTTTGCGATGTTTTGATATACTCGAATAAAGATTCATTGGTTTTATGCAATTTCACAATAAACCAGTCGTCAAATCATAATTTAACGACTGGCTGCGAATGTTTATTAGAAGTTCGAAGTGATTACTTCCAACTCAATCTTATGTTTGATTTTAGCAGTTTTTGATGTGCATACGGTCGAATGGTTCAAAATAATTAATTTATGTTTTCAATTATTTATGTAAGTATGCCTTTATCATTAATTTCTGTAAAATAAATAAAGTTTTTTACCTAAAAAAAGAAATCTTTTTTGCGACAGAGGATATTAGCACGATAAAATCAACTGTGTTTATGTACGAGTCATTTTTATTTTAGTAATAAACTACTAAAATATAAATTACTAGCTTTTACCCGCGGCTTCGCCCGCGTGAATTTCCAAAGAAAACGGTTTTTTTTCCGAGATGAAAGGCACCCTATGTATGCAAAATTTCAAGAAGATTGGCTGAGTAGATAGAACGTGAAGAGGTAACAAACAAATAACCAAACAATCAAACTAATTTCGCATTTATATTATTAGTCAGGATTGGGATTTTATGTTATTTATATATTTTAAAAATTATTTCCAGACTTACACAGATTTGAAGAAGAAGAGAGCGAAATGTTTCGATAATTAAATATTTTGTTAGTAAAAGCTAAATTTTAATGCCAGCAGTTAGTAGTTAAAGTTTTTGGAGAACTTTCTCAAGGGAAGCTCGTGGCGCACTGCTACTTTTTTTCCAATTAGACTCTATTTCTACATTATCGATTGTGACATCTCGAAACTTATTCATATATTCAATATTCAAAATAATAAATTCTCATCATTATCTTAAAATGTTGAATATTCTGTTGTGGTTTTACGACCAACAGCCTGACGCCAATCCTCTTTCGGAATGCTGTTGTTGTAGCTGTCATTATATCCTTGTCGTTCAATTCCAATTCACCTCATTAATTATTACTTTTTGAGATACTTACTTTAAATTGATTAGATGATGATAGATAGATTATAGTATGAAAGATAGATTGATAATGGCCATTTTTAAATTAACATAAATTATTAGATAGAGAGTTATACGCCCCAAATTTCACTTGAAATAGTGTAAAATATCAAAAGTTTAGTATAGGGACGTAAAATCGATGGCAGAGGATAGATATATATATATATAACTGGAGGCTGCTCCACCGCCAATAACACAGTTCTTGAATGCATGACGATATTAAGAATTTCTAATGTTTTTATTTAAAGTTTACCCATATAATAAAATATTAATTTCACTTAAGACTTTGATCAGACTTCTATTTTTAAAACCTAGGTACTTATTTTTCCTGAATCGTGTCGGATAAAGATTTTATTAATATTAATATCAATATATTTGAGGTATCAAAGTTTCAACAAAATTATAGATAAGTGGGTCTGGAGAGTGTATAAGCGTTCAAGAATATAAGTTATTCTATGCCTTTCAACAAGATGTTTTACTCAACTTCTAACTCATATAAAAGTTCTAGAATATTAACTATCCCTTCTTTGATATTATGCAGGCTAAATATTTGAATATTTTATCATGAAATATGTAAGTAGAAAGTGTTAATATAAAAAAAAGAAATAAGTATGTAATGCGAAACAATAGCTTAATGGGAGTAAACATAAATAAAACAAAACCAAATAAAATTTTGAAAATGTGTGTATTTCATTATTTTCTGATAATAATATTTTTTCAATATTTACACATATTTGTATGTACAAAAAATCATAATTATTTACAGTCTCTTTTGTGACATATTTGTTTAACAAAATAATGTTATATAAATGCATCTGTACATAATAAAAGTTTTCAACTTTGGCATTATAATAATTTAAGCGATCCAAATATTAACTTGTACCTAGCTAAACTTACTTTTTACAACAATAAATATTTACAATGGCCTGTTCATTATTTATCTAAAAATACTATCGCAGAAATTAGGAAATCCGTAACAACTAAACAAAAACTAGCGTTCTACGTAATACAAAATAAATGCGTATTCGAGTCGGGCACAGTATTTCCTAAGACAATAAATACGAACCTAGACTTAAAATTAATTATCACTTTTATTGGACTAATACGCTTAAGCGTTGCAAGTATGGACAGTATCTGATTACCTGCGTTGAAGCATACGCTATGCCCAGAGCTGCGCATGCGGCGGCAAGCGGTGTGTGTGGGGGTCGCGTGCGTGGACGCCGGCCGGTATCGCCAGCGCGTCGCCCAGCAGAGGGGGGAGCTTGCCCGGCGGCGGCGGCGGGGGCGGCGCCGGCGCCCGACCGGCCCCCACCGGGGACACCGAAGCGTAAATATTCACATTCGACCGATGATATTGACACTTCCTCAAGTCCGGCATAGCGAACCTCAGTTTTTGCCAAAATTGTCTATCACCCCACTCAATACACGTATTCGCCTTCAAACATAGCCTCAACTCCGGATCGATATCTCTATTCGGTAGCTCGCCTAGCAATATTATTATCAGTCTTCTTCGTCTCTCTTTCAATACTTCGTGCAGTGCCGTCTTGAATTCGAAACGACACCATTCGTTGTTGATGAAATTTTTAGATAGGACTATTATCGTCCTCTTGGATGACTCTACAGCCTCTATTATCGTATCCGCTACGTACGCCGAAGCGTTAAAATCTCGGTAATGTAGGCAAAGGCGGAAACTGGGGTCGGTTGATTCGAGACCCGGCGCTAGCATTTGAGCAACAAACGCCTCGTCTTTCACGCTATAACTGATGTAGGCGTCGAAAAGGCGATCTTTGTCGGCTTCATCGTCAAAAGCCGTACTTTTGTAGCACATTCTGAAGCCACAATGGTAGTAAATCCAGACTCGCAGCTCGCGGCGCCAATAAAATACTCCGCATATTAGTACCGAGCTTATAACGAAGACGCATAAAGATATTAATAACAGTGGAAGGTAATCATTTATGACCTGGTTTTCAATTATGGATGAGCTTCCACCTATATCTCTTGTGCAAAATGTGGAGTTAAAATCAGACATATATGGACCGACTGTATTCGTTTTGTTATCGAATATGCAGGTGATTTTGTCGGCATCTTCCACTTTGCCCAAATTATTCTTAAACCAATTGCGGAATTTGTGCAAATACTGACAATCGCACGACCAAGGATTGCGAGACAGACTTATCGCCACCAAATAAGGATTCATCGTGAATTGCCACACAGCAAATCCGTAAATGCTATTTCCTTCCAGGCGTAGCACTTCTAGATGCCTCAACTCTATGAAGGTTCGATTATCGATGTAATGTATTTTATTGTCTTGTAGATGCAACTCGCGCAAGCTTTCCAAAGGAGATAATTCGAAACCTAACAATTCTTTTATATTGTTCTTTTCTAAATGCAACACTGTTAAGCGTTTTAGTCCACTAAATGTATTATTATATAGAGCGTCAATATTAGAATTATTAGCGTACAATATTTTTAAGTTCTTACGTCCAATAAATGCATGACTTGTTAAACCACCAAAATTATTACCGTCTAAATATAGTTCAGTAGCGTCCATAGGTATACTGTTAGGTATTTCGGAGTACCCAGCAGCCGAACAGTCCACAATATTCGCCGACCACGGTTGATCATGATAACACGTACAGTTCGATGGGCACGTCATTTCACAATCACAAGCGTCGAAATCACAACAATGACACAATGTAAAACAGTGGGTTTTATACGTACACAAAAACTGCGATGATTCCGCTTCGATAAGTGGAATATAAGTCCTTTCACGATTATATAGTAACTTGCAGTAAATACTTTCCAAGTCCATAACTCTAGGATGCTGCCTCAAATGGTCTAATTTATTGATGCGTTGTAGCCACTCCATAGTACAGTCGCATTGAAAAGGATTTCCGCCGATATAAAATTCGGGCAGAGGGCGTCCAGGGTCCACGGGAGTCAGTCGAAGAGCATTGAGATCCATACTAGTTATCTGATTAGCATACAAATCGACTCTCGTTAAATTGGTTTTTCCAACAAAAGTTTGAGCTTCAACTTGGGTAATTTGATTGTCATTCAGGAAAAGTAACTCCACACTGCTCGGAATCGAATATGTATAAATTTTCGTCATTTTATTGAAACTTGCGTCTAATGTTTGCAAGCGTAGTTCTTTGTCCATGCGATAGTTATTTCTCAACTCTTTGATGTTGTTGCTGTGTAGGTCCAGCCATTGAAGTCCCGGAGGAATAACGGCGTAATCAAACCAGTCTATTTGGTTATCTGACACGTTTAACCACAACAGAGAGGGAATATTTACAAAGAGGCCTTGGATGTCCGTGAGTTGATTTGCGTCCAATCTAATAGCTTGTAAATTTGTTAATGTTTCGAAGGCATTCATATTAATTTTCTTCAGTCTATTACGGGCCAAATTCAAAATCTGGAGAGATGGTAAATCTGAAAACACGTCTTTACTTATGTTTTCTATTTTATTTCCAATAAGACGAAGGCCATATACGTTATGCAAACCAACAAAGCCGGACTCCTCAAGTGAAGTTATCTGATTTTCTCCAAGATCAAGGGTTCTCAGTAACCGCATATTTCTTAGGGCCATGGGTACTTTTCTTAACCGATTACCATTTAAATTCAAATCTTGTAGTGACGATGTATTCATAAATGCATCTGGGTGTAGTTCTTCAAGATGATTGTTGTCAATTGATAGCAAGGATAATACGTATAAGCCATTCAGGGCATAAGCATCAATGTGAGATATTTTGTTGTATGACAAAATAAGCGTATGTAAGTTGTTCATCGGTGCAAAAGTATCGGCTGCAATATTTTCCAACATATTATGCTGCACATTTAAGATTTGTAGTGTATATAAATCTTTGAATATTTTAGGGTCCAATTTCGTTAGCCTGTTATTAGATAAGTTTAATAACACCATTCTGATTAAACCGGTGAAAGTGTTTTCGTTAATCCATGTACTTGTAAGATGGTTATTAGATAAATCCAATGCTAATAGTTGATCCAAATTTGCGAAAAGACTAGGTGAAAGCACACTGATAGAATTATTTTGTAGGTATATTTCTTTGATCACTGGCCTGCAATCTTTGAATAGATCTTGTGGAAGAGCAACGATTTTGTTGTTTGAGAGATCAATTATCTGTAGTTGTTTAAGTCCAGACAATGCCTTGTCAGCCACCATCGAGATTTCGTTGTCATGGATGTGCAATTCTTTCAGTCTTCTTAATGCCATAAAACCATTTTCAGGCATAAGCACAAATTGATTGCTTGATGCATCTAACACTTCAATATCTAACGAACAAGCACTATGTGATAATGATGATGCAGATGGAGGTACATCTTGTTCACTTATCAAGGCTTGATGAATTGCACGCTCTCTGAAGCCTAAATCACTCACATCTTGAAGTCTGTTCGAAGATACATTCAAGTACACTAAATTAGTGAGAGGGCAAAACAAGTTCTCTGGGAACGACCAAATGTTATTAAAACTGAGGTCCAACTTTTCCAATTGTCGAACAGCCGTAAAACTCTCTGATGCTATCTCTAGGCTCATAGCGGCCCATTCCGTGTTTTTGGTTCGAATCGTTAAATTTCGGAGGTCTCTTAGTCCGGATAGAACGCCAGGCGGCCATCTTCCAATTTTACAGTTATCCAAAACAAGTTCACGCAGTTTGACTAAATGCGCGAAACTGCGGTCGTCTAATGAACTTTTGTACATCATTTCTTCATTGCACTCTATCCTTAGAGATGTTGTGTGCTCCGACGGTATGACACTGAAGTTAGTAGTGTCGAACTCGCTGTTGATTGTCCGAAGTTTACATGTGAGAGAAACCTCATGGGCATCATTAGGACCTCTCAACCACCACTGGCAATCATCGGGAGCTTCATATTTCAGCGGTAATGAGCTTTGATCGGCGACGTTGAAACCAACAACAAACCAAAATAGGATTTGGCTGAAGAGATATTTTCGTGATAAAGTTTGACGAATATCCATTGTGGGGGAAATCAAATATCAAGGAAGAAAGAAAACAAGACACGGGAGGCTCAGTGTCATGTTTTTTCCGTCGGCGTTTGTATATTGCGTTCCCTCGCCGGATGTAAAGTATCCATCAATTTATAAAAGTCTATTTCGGTATCAATTTAACACGTAATAGTCCTTATTGTACCGCACATGATGAAACTATTTCGATCACAATCCTTTTATTTAGTCCTTGGTAACGTAAACAAAATTCACTGAAACATTTCACTATAACGTCCGATATTCACAATTGTTTCTACTATTGAACTTTTTCGTTTAAATCGAGTGATGAATAGAGTTCGTCAGTGTATTGTTGAAATATTTTTGCGATAAGCGTGTTTTAGACAGTAACGTAAACCCGGTTGGAGCGTCGAGCGGCGCGACCGTGCTCGGACGCTGCTTCGAGTCGACTGAATGTTGGTAAAGGCATTGCAGTGGAGTAGTATTCGTGTCGCGTGAGGGAGGGGCGAGGGGCAGATGAGCCGAGCGGTGGCGAGTGTTCACGACGACTTATTACAATAAATTTATTTTTTACGGAACTCTTAAGCCATCGGCTGAACGTATCCCGCACCGCAAACTTTGAATGAAAGCTGGCATCAGCTGGTTTGGGAAGTTAGTTGGAACTAACTTATAGATTTACAACATTAAAAACACAAAGCTTATGTAAGTTAATATAAATTATATTGAAATAAGTAAGTATTATTTTAATAGAAATTGCTTTGACTTTTCTAAATATTGTCCAGATTATATTGGCAATGAGTATTATTAGAGGATAATAATAAAATCAGTTTCTATTTAAGTTTTAATCACACACATTATTTAAGTTTTACACACCTATAAAAACTATTTGTTTTATATGGATCTTGAACCTATCAAGTACTACCCAGCTTCCAAAGCTCGATATTGCAATTGGATAATAAATCGATTAAGTAAATGGGCCAATTCCACAATACGATGGCATAATAAAAATATAATTATTGCCTTATTATTTTTTCTTTCGAGTAAACCAATTTTAGAATTTTCTGTTAGTTTGAAGTATTCTTGCAACTTTTACAGTACATACAGAATATAGAATTGCGAGAGAAAATTAAATTCTATGTCGTGGCTATATACACTACAGTATATGCATGTTCTACATATTCTGGTGACTGTGGGAATTCACAGCTCACAAAACGCCGAAACCTTGCAAGTTATGGGATGTTTCGCATACTTTGACACGAAATACCTCAAAGCCATATCGAAGTTGCGAGCGAAAAATTCAAAGAAGCCACATACGTGGTTAAGACGAAAGAACTTGCAATTGCAAATTTTTGAAAATTAATAAACTTACTTATTTATTTAACAAAATTTGAAAATCCATTAATCGCATAGTTCTTATTGGTTTTATATGTCCTATTGGATAAATGTACCTACAGGTACCAATATACATTAAATACATAGTAAAAGGTAGTTTTATAATTTATGTATAAATAGACAAACTTAAAAACTATGCATGTGATACTCGATTATCTGTTTAAATAATTGTATCATTCATTGTAATCATGTTTGCTTTCAAATCTTGATTATTGTAGATGCGATACGATGAAAACTAAAAATAATTGAAAGCCTCTCGTGTTCTTCTTCAATCCGATTTATTTTTCAAGGTCTGGAAACTGATTCGCTGGTTTTAACTAAAATAAATTTATCATAACATTATTTAAACGAAATGATGAATTTTAAAATAACAAAAAAATAATTCAATATTGAAACACTCATAATGAAAATCAGAAAATATCAATTTTATAAATGCATTACTTTTCAAATAAATCCGATTAACTTGAAGTCATTCACGTCTCTGCAGTTTCGTCGAACGAAAATAAGGTTTAATAGAATTTGAGAGAAAAATCTTATAAAAACTTTTTTCATAAAATGTACCACTTACTAACGTTTGTATTAAAATCTAAAACGAATTTGCCGCAAGATGAATTGAAACTTTTGGCACAAAAGAACTTATATGAAGGAAGTCTGGATTAAACAACCCTTTCGATGAAAAATTACAAACTAACTGTGGCACAATAGTATTATAAGATTAAGGTAACAAAATCTTTAATGCTTTGACAAAAGAGGTTTCTGTTCAAGCTTGGTGGACCACACCCGCTGTCAGGAAGATATCATTTAATCCTTTTAGTTAAGTTGACTATGAAAGGACAGATGCCTTGCCGGCATCTGAGTTTTTTTTCCGTATCTGACACATTCGCTTGACGAGAGATAAGGTCATTTATGTTGTCAATTATTCGAGTATAAGAAAATTATGTGATATTTTAGGTGAAGCCGCCTTTTTTGTTTTTTTTTCACTAAAGTCAAATGATAATTTAAATATTTTAAAGAATGTAGGGAACCTACGTTTTTTGTTTTAAGAAATTTTATCGTTATTCGCCTTGATGTGGTGTCTTCATGATAAGTTTTTGCTTTTGAATCCGTCCAAAGAATAGTTGTGATCTATCAGCCAGTTATTATTAAATATTACTAAAATCCGTTTCTGTTCTTTTTATCATCATTATTTATGGGATCGTTGACACAATTATGTTTCTTTGTGTAAAAACACGTTTTGTCATTCCATAAAATATATACAGTAGGACGTGAAGCGTGTTAAAGATATTACACTGAAGTATTTTACATCACCGTCTGTCATGTCATAATGAGTAATGATATCGTTTCACTCACACCTTACGGATATTTTCTTGTCAAAGCATCGATCTTGTATGCAGATCCGATGATGACTGTAATAAAATCGAATTGCTCAGCTTAATCGATTAACTGCATTCTAACGAGTCAGTTTTTGAAGTAGATTTATTTTATATAGCCAGTGTGAAATTGTCTTAAATTAATTAAAGATAACTGATAAATGAAAGAAAAAAAAAACAACAATGCCAGCAATTTTCAATTATATCGATTTAAAAAAAGAACATTAGAAAAAAATAAATTTATTTGTTAAACTCAATTCGTAGTTTACAACGAAATGTAATACGACCTTTTGCTTGTGTCACTTAAATTAACGCAAAAATTTGCAAAAACATGTAACTGTCTGGAGTGCAAATTACTGTAATTTTTTCTTCATAAATTAGCTGAGATAAGTTACTGGTTTGAGCAGAATATCGATAAGGTTTTATCAATATAACAATTTTGATCACATAAAATATCGTCGAACACATATATTGCATTAACATTCTACATGTTTGGATGTATTATAATATTTTTTCGATAAATATTTTTTGATATCGAAATGACTGGTACCATCTATGTTGAAACTATAGCAATTTCACACTTACATGCTTTGAGAATCAATGATATTAATTTATTCACAGCCTTATTTATTTCAAATGTTATGTATATATTATGAGCCTCGTGGTCCCCCGGAATATAAATTTCGTTTATCGGAAGTATAACGTGTTGGGATGAGATAAAGGAGTGAAGTTATGTTATTGAACATACAATGTACGAATAGCAGAAAAATTTATTTGCCAGAAAAATACTACTATATTATAATTTACAACATAAAATAATACAAACCGTAAGGTATAATAATGAGTATGTACTTACATCTATACAAAATATATCTATATATATAGATATATTTTGTATTTTGTAAGTATATAAATAATTACATTAGTAAATAAATAATTACATTAATGAAGAGTCTAAAGTAATAGATATATATCTAAAATAATGAAATAAATCTATATAAAGTATTTTAAAATGTATGCATATTAAAATACTTTATTTTTAAGCAATACTCAGCCATTGACGCAATTAGTGAAATTTTTATTTTATTTAAATTATATTTCATAAATATCAATATATAATGGCGGACTTAAAAGTCTAGCGTAATTTCTTTTTGTTAATACCAAATATTATAATGTGCGATAGTGACACATTCTTCAACTTTTTTATGAACAGAGTAGGCTTTACCTACCGGATTGGACCGAAATGATGGTAAGTAGCAGGCAAGCGCAAAAAATTATCTTCACTACTTAAAGCAAGGCTATTTTTATAATGCTATCTCTCTATATTTGCTAACGGTACTTCGTGGGGAAAGGGTAACAGCGGGACGCCCCGTTTCCTAATATGTACCAATTTTTCCATCTTAATGTTACAGAATTTAATATAGCCAATACTTTCTCTCGGGCTATTTCACGCCACTTTATGTTGGGTGATCCAGTGAGGTAAGAATACGTTTGTATGTCGCCACTTTATTTGTAAGTAATACGTCGTCATTTAGTCAGGAACATACCTCATTTATTTCTCGACTCAAAGCTTATCAATATGGAAATAGTAAATGGTACAAAAAATGTTCAGTTATCCAAATGTTCCAAATTATTATAGTGCATGTCACTAGTCGAATTTAAGGAATTTTCTAGTACCTAATTAGAAAATAATTTATTTAGTTACAAATTAGAAAATTTATAACTTAATACATAGAAATGTATATCTATAGTTTCCTATTTAATACATTTCATGAGACCGTCACAAGTGGGTACTTTGCCTCTTTCTGCGCAGGTTACAGTCGAGTGGTACAACTCACTTTCAATAAATACTGAAGTGTTTTACTCACTGCATTTATTGCAAAAACAAAAGTCTGTAGTAGAAGGGTATTAAACCGAAAGCTCAAATTCCTTAAAAACACATGATGACGTACGTAAAATAACGAGTAAAATATTCACCCCATATGTTTTCCAGAAAATAATATGGATACAGAAGTGTACATCACTTTTCTTAAACCGCAATATACACGCACGTTTAAAGTTTAATATTAAAAAAAAATAATCAAACGTTTACTGATATTTTCATATTTTTCAAGACAAGTGTAAAATTTTATAAACTTCAACGTTACTATCTTGTCCTAAACCTTATATCATTTAAGCCAGTTGTCGCAGATGTTCTCAATTAAGTAGATATGAATATCGTTTACCTTACTAAATTTCATACGAAGTATTGAATGTTCAAGAAAAGTCATACTGAAACCGAAATAATTGAAGAGCCATTGCAAGATCGGCCAAGAAAAAAAATTTTTTTTCTAAGGCTAATCGTTAATCGCGACCACTCTGTCAATAGTCTAGAAGAACAAAATAAGAAGGCGAAGTATTGGATTAGACAACCAAACTCTACGTTTTTTCCTATAGGAAAACCACAATATTTGAAATTAAGTGTTTGTAGTAACTGCACAGATATTTGCTTCGGTTTTCTGTCGGTAAGTACCTTTAGAGTTTACCAATTGATCAAAATTGCTTTAACATACATTTGTACGTCTGGGCCTTCAAGCATACTTTGCCTAAAGCATACAAAGCCACATCTATACCCTTATTAATGTATGCCAAAGACATAAACGCGATAACATGCGAATCATTGTTAGCATAGAAATAACTTTGAGTGTGTGTATGTGTGGTTTTATATTTTTATATGGCTTATTTATTTATTGCTGGCTGGATGCTTTGCATTTTTTAAATACAGAACTGCTTTCTTCAGCTTTTTGTGTCTTTCGTATAACGTCATGTGTGTTAATAGGCAAACCAAACTTGGGTGCTGGCTTTAAAATGTTATCTAATTATTAATACTTACTTCATGGCATTTTTGTGTCAAGTTCATTTGTCGATGTACATTATTACATACACATAGGAAGCTAAAGATTTACTATCAATCTCAACTGTACCTACGTACCCACGATCTCAAATACAAAAAATTATATGTAAAATTATTTAACAAATTGAAATAATATTTTGTCGCTCTATTCTTAAACGATGATGGCGATCCCACGCTATAAGTTACAAAAAATCCACAACAAAATCGTGACGATTCATTTGATTCGCATGTTTCCTTTTTTCAAACCAATAAATAGCCTTCATAATTTAAAAAACTGAACTGTAAAATATCAAAAAATAAACTTCCTCTCGGAAGCATGAGTCGTGCCAAATATTTCCGTCTTAGCTTTTTATCACTTTGTGTTGACAGTCGTGGCTGCCAATAATATAATAACCTATAACAGACAATGACCCCAACCCGAGAAGGGTAAACAGGCCATTCAATAAGGAATTCCATATTTTATACAACTCAAAGCGTAGCGAATTCACAATATACGAACCTTGACGCGTGAATCACTAAATTAATATCCTTGAAATCTAATCGAAGCAATTATGATTCCTCTTTCTCCTTTCGCGTGCATTCTGTCCCTTTCTTCCATGTGATTTTTTTATATCTATCTCTCTCATAACATTTTTTTCATAATTTTATAAGGTGGATATGGGTGACAGGGGTTGGTCCGCAATATTTCACGCGCGGTGTTTAGAAGGTTCTGCTCAGGTAGCAAACATTATCACTATAAGCGTCGTTCATAACATAAAAAATTTAAAGAAAATGTCCTCACAAAATCCATGGAATTGCCTGTTTAATAAGAATCTTTTCCTAAATTTATACCTATCAAAGTTTTAATTATTGCATATTGCAATTTACACGTATTTACTTTACTGTTTGTTCACAACATATTTCTAAAAAACTAATAATAAAAAGAGCCTTAGCAACAAAGAAACTTGTACTTTGGGTTCATATTTGTATCTTGTAAGTTAAAATATAATCCAATCCAATGATATTCAGAGACCTAAGTAATTTGTGTTATATGCGTATTATTCCATAAATAATATTTGAATATTAGTTAGTATAACTACTGGAAATTGAATCAATAAACTACATTTTAATCAGGAATGTTTCACTTTATTCCGATCAAATTAAAAAAGAAAACGATGAATATTCTCTGTGTCATTCAGAGTTCCGAATTCCCGTCGAAACTATGAATCTGGTAAAAAATAAATCGGCCCAGTGCTGAGCCGCGAATAAAAAACGTCTAACAAAAATATTAATCTCAAAAAAGATAAAGAGCTTTGTGTTCGAAACGTTCTTTTCTGCGATACGCCATCTTTTGTGCCAATAATGAGCCAGTGTTCGAATTTTTTGTTCTTTTTATGAAAAAATAAATGTCAACCGTGGGTGGGAATTTGCGAACTACTTGGAAAAAAATTCCGACAAGATATTTTTTTAATAAAATTATTTATTATTGCCATATTTTAATAGACTTAAGTATTATAATCTAAAAGACTTAAAAACTGAGTTTCATCAAATTTAATTGAATTAGTTACGTTTAAGTAATGACCTATCTATATACTTAGATGCCTGATAATCTAGTACCTTAATGTGCTGCTTATAACACTGTGCCTTTTATGGTAACACAGTGGTGGTGGGTTTGCGTGGTTTGCGCCTTGCACATAAATGTACCAAGTTTTTTAATAGGTTTACACGACGAGCCAATTACTTAGCTCCCAGTCTAAGTCGTTACTAATAGGCATACCTTTTCAACGCAAAGCTTGAGGAATAAGGCTTGTTTACACCAGGAGAAATTCAAACTCATTTGAAATAAAAAATACGACATGAATGATATGTAATTGTACAACAATATTGTAGATTTGATAAAAACAAATACTATTAATATAATATATGCGAAATACTTTTGTATTTTAGTGCAATTAGTGAAACAAAATGGTTGTGAATTATATTCTATTTTGTATAATAAAATAAACTACAAAAATATAACGAATACAATGATTTTATGATTTAGTGAAAACTTTAGTGCCGGCTATTACATTATCCCGATGCAGTCTGATTCGGTATATATTTCTGGTTTGGTAAATAAAAGCTCAAACAACACAATATTCTTGCATTCGCGTGAGCATCAGTCTGAGTTCGCCGTTAGTGTGTAGCCGCCGTAAGAATATCTGCCAAATTTGTATATGTCAGGAATTCCTAAAGTTTACTCTAAGCTGAAGTAGGTGATAATAAGTAATAACAAGTTTATTTGTTAGACAAATTAAAAAAAACCCCGACTTTCAATTATTATTTTTTATTCGCTACAACTTTATTTCGCTACAACTTTTGAACAGCTGAACCGATTTTGATCAAACATATCTAAGAACCACCGCATAAAATTAGCTATCAAATAAAAAAAACCGCATCCAAATCGGTTCACCCGTTGATGAGCTACGGTGCCACGTACACAGACAGATAGATAGACAAATAGACAGACACACTTAGCAGCTTAAGTTATAACACCCCCCTTTTTTCGTAAAGGGGTTAAAAACTGGAATAAAATATTTAGAGCAAGAGCAAGTGCAAGCTTACCCTTACATCGCCGCATGGTTCCACCGCTCGCCTCCGTGCAGGCAAATTATACCGATCTCAGCGGGGTACAAGCCCTGTTTAACACGATATATCGAATTTCTCTCACTCACTTAACGATTTATACCTAGTTCTTTTTTAAGAAATAATTCACGTTCCTTTTATCATTTAAACTTGGAAACTAAAATATAAATATTTATATTTACGCGCCTCCGAATTGATTTGTGACTTTTTTGGAATTCGATAAAAATAAATGGAATATTTAATCGAATCTCCTGTAGGTTTTAGATGAAATGTATGTAGATATGTCTAATAGTAATTTACTGTTGAATTATTCTAATTGATGTCAACTGTACCAATTAATTATTTAGTGCATTAACTGGTTTGCTCTGTAACTGTTTGATGACAAAGACTATAATTAAATGCATAATAACATTGAGTAATCGCGTTAGTTAAATCAATAAACCATGTGACACTTCTAAATGATGATTTTATGATTGTGTACCATACATGCCTTACCATAAGACAAGACCTTAAGTATCACACAACAATTCTTAAGTATATTCACAAGAATTCTTAAGTATAACCCAAAAAAAAAAAACCAAAAAATACATAAACAATTGATACAATCAAGCATACGATCACAATTTTAACAAATGTAGTAATATTATTGAAGTCGCCGCATTAAATGGTGCAGTTACCTAATCGTGGCATGATTCGTTTGCCCAAGTCAAACGTGTCTCAAACTAGCGTCATCCGAAATGCAAGTTAATTTGTTCAGACGCTGGTACTTATGTTCTGGAACTCGTTAAAATTACAAAAGATGAACAGGCAAAGAAGACAGAACCAATCTTCCGTGATAACGATAATCTCAGCTAAGGTAAAGACAATACTGGTAGACTCGCAAAGATTGAATTAGCATTACAAGACTACAAAGGCATTTTAACGGGATAAGGCTTTGAAGAAATAGATAATGCGGATTAAATTTTGTGTCGCAACAACTACTAACAATGCAAGAGATTTTTTTAAAACACTTTGCTAATTAATGCTGTTTAGAAGCGGTCTTTCTGATATTTAAAACATATGAAATGAAAAAAGATTTTATATCTAAAATTTTCGACGTCACAGCTGACGTAAAAATAAATATCTCTTATATTCTCATTTCAAATACCTATTTGTCAAACCGCAATACTAACTTCACAGATATCGGCTAAAACTTTTCGTTTATTACCGATAATGTACGCTTAATTTAGCGTCTCGGAATTGGAGTGTTTAATCAAAAAAGTTAATACAAGTTTTATTATACATGTACATTTCCTGATTCTATATGTCTAAATGGTTGTAAGTACTTCACTGAAAGTTTATTATTGTCTTCTGATAATACATATAGTTATTTTATCAGCAAAAAAAAAAAACATTTTACATCGTTCCATTAGAATTTCATGAATTTTTTTCTTAGTGGAACACACATCATATCAAATTTCAGTTTTTTATTTCCAGCTGTAACTCACCCAATCAGTTAAAAAGGAATTTCATAAACTGATTAATTGATGAAGAATCGTTATTATCTTAATACTAATTACATCTATTCGAATGTTTCTAAACTTAATATTTATATCAACGAACCATTAGAAATAGTTATTCATACACAAAAAGCACATTACAAATCTGCTACTTTCAAAGCAGTTCTAAAGTAAACCTAAGTACAGTCGTAAAGTACACACATCACCACTTGCCCTGAAGCTGTCTGGCCTGACGGTTGACTCTACGTTCAAACTTGTTGCGGTAGGATCCCAGTAAGCAGACATAATGTTCATGTTCCTATTGTACCTAGATCTTCAGTATTATATTCGCTGTTATAATACGGTTAATTTTGTTATGATGTATAACTGCTTCATCTTCTCGCGAAAGATAAGCAGTGTATGAAATATTTGGATCAAGATAATCAGTTCATAGTTTAATATCTTTATATTTGTATGTGGAATGAAAACAGTTTTGTTTGCTAGTAACTTAATTTCAATCTTCATTTTCTTTTCAAATATATAATGCTGTTGTACTTTACAGCCAAAAACATATCTAATTTCAAGTTATCATTAACACAACCAATGACAGAGAATGGATTTACATAAATGTCTTACATTTTGTACACGTATTTTACTACCCATAATAAAGGGTCAATCCACCAGTTACAAAGGGAAATACTCCTCTATAACCCTAACTTCAACCGCGAAAGTATCAACATTCATATAGGATGCTGTCTAACTGTACCCACTCGCTCGTATTAGAAAACTCATTATTTGCTACAAACCACATGATACATGAAGCTACAACCATTATGTTTCATAATATCGAGTCAAACGCTAAAAATATGGTTATAAACTCCCATCGGTAATGCCATTAATAAAACTGTTGTTCATTCTAAAACAAATATCGTCTATCTGTTTACTTGCTTTCCACGCTTACGTAGGTACGTATATAATTTATTATTTTTACAAGCTTTAATTTAACTTGCAATGAAACTATGTATGTAGCTATGTCGCTATGTCCTTTGTCTCGAGTGGAATCTTGCTACTCAAGTTTGAAGCAGACATCTTCAACCAATTGAGTTGTAGTTTTATATACTCTTTTAGTTTCTATGATAACGAATTACTATGACAAGCATGGCCTGATAGTGCATACAGGAACGGCTCCAGGCTTAGAAACTCCTCAACGGTTTACTGTACACAAAATTTATTGAATGTATTTGATATTGCAGATTATCTGGGACTCATAAGATATGTTACAGGAATTCGGTAGGTTTTACTTTAAACAGCTTTGTCTCCAAATGGTAGTTCTACATTTCTAATTTCGCAAATATTACTAGAAATGTCAGATATATTCTGAGTATCAGACTTCGAAACATGTAAAAATGCAGTATTAATTAATACTTCTATTCGTATGTCGTACAAACTTGACAAAAAGTTATCTGTTTTTATAAATATCCAATGCTAACGGTTGACTTTACTTGGTTGTATTCGTAGATACTGCAATAAAATGATACAAAACATTCATCTACTATGATTGGCTTACAAGTATTAAAGTGGCAATAGAAAGAACTACGTGACCACGCTATGTCGACGAGAGCCGTAGATCCAATAATGTAGGCAGAGTGAGAAGAAGGAATTCGAATACAAATAGTGAGTAGTCGATATGTTAACACAATGGCTGACAGTTTGATTCGATTCGTCCCTTTGTCCGTCAAATGCAGACGGAGTGACCGTGACTATTAGTCAGAGTATCGATATCAGAATTCGATTCTCGGGAGGTTTATTTTTGAAACTTAAGTAATTCCAATCGACAAGCAATGGTGCAGTTTGTTGGGTATATTTTGTAAGAGCTTTCAAGGTTTCTGATATTGTCAAGTAGACTATAAAACTAAAAAGTGTAGATTGATTGATTGTTATTTTAGTAGTAAGTACTACAAGTAACTAATTAGTTTAATAAAATAATCACCTATTTAATATTCACCTGAAGATATTTTTTAATAAAATTTTCACAACTTATTCTCCACTTGTACTGTGGCTGATGTAATATTAATTATAGACCTTGTTAATCTATCTAATATGAACATTGTATCCTGTAATGAGAAATAAGGACATTTCAAAACGATTTCATAAATAAAAAAACGCTATTTTACAATAACCTAGAATATAATTTAATACCATTTTATCATCTAAACAGTACTTTCTCCGTTTGAGGTAAGTCAAAGATCGGATCTTTGAAGAATTGCCCGTCCATTTGCACGTTTTCACTTAAGCGAATCACAATAATTTATCACGTCATACTTTGGACTCTCGTTACTAGTCTGATTGAGTTAACTGTCTGTAAGACTATGAGGTGCGATCATTATTTTTACATTAATAATCTAACTTTAAAAATGTTTTTATGGGAAAATTTCAAGAAATTTAATTCTATATAAGCAAATCAATTTATGAAAAATATTTGTTTGCGTTTGACCTCAATGAGAACCTGAAGAGAAGCAAAGACAGTAGAGTAGAATGTTACACACAAACTCAAAAAATACCTGCAATATCATAAGTTACGACTAAATTAATAGAACAATCAATTCTTTACAAAAGTAAATCTCGATATTAAGAGCCATTTAAGCAGGTGAAGATTCCCATTGTGAATAGTTTACAACAAATTAATGTTGTTTATTTAACTGTTTATTGCATATAAAATAAGAAATAGGTGTTTAAATTTACACATTACTTACATAACAGTCAATGTTATATACACATTCGCGTTTACGATCACTTAATTCATTGCACTGAACATTGTAAGAAATACGAACACCTAATGGAATATTTTAACAACTTTGAACAAATTACGTGTAGTGGTAGGTATATGTAAAAAGATCCTTTGGTATATATTACAAATAAAAATGTATATAAATTACATGTTCCTGAAGAAATTGTTACTTTGTAATTATATAGCTATGAAGAACCTAATTATCCTTGATTATAATGTAATAATGTAATAAAATATAACATTTAATAATGTTTGTTATTGCTATGGCAGTTAGAATTTTGTTAATTAAAAATAAAGTCTTTTTCAGCCCAAAAATCAAAATATTATCATAATCAAAATCAAAGCTACCGAAGTTAACCGCAATCCACCCAAACAAACTATGGATAAAATCCCATCGGAATACTTACAATTTCTTGATTCCTCAACACTGATCATATCACGCTCTTCTTTATTTTTAGGAGACATTCTTTATAATGATAGTGATCAAACCAGTCTTGTAGATGCCAACATCTACGTACAGTGTCAGAATGTTTACAAGCATTTTTAACTTCACTAACCTCGGTATCCTTTTGTGATTTGTATGTAAGTTGTATGTAAGACGAACCTAAAAGTAATATTCAGTTACGACAGTCAAAAATTTATTTAATAAAAATGGTGGAAAATGTGAGACAAATGACTTAGGTATTCAAAAATGAAGTTGTCGTATATTGACAGATACAGACACACGCATCGAAAATGTATATATTTTTATCATAAAATTATAAAATAAAATCATGTCAAAAATGACATGGTACAATTTATGTATTCAGAGTTGAATTCTTTGACATTAATTGATACGACTGATACATCTAACTTAATACGGGACAGTAAAAGTAGAACATGAAACAAAAAAGGCAGCCCAATATTTTATGAAAGGCTGTGTACGCAGAAGTCTTAATTAAGTACAAAGCAGACAAGTTATCTAGCTACCGAAGAAAATATTTCATCAATCATCCAATGGTTGATTGATAACACACCGTGAATTACTGATAGATCGTGCTGCCAGCAGCGAGAATGCTCATCTCAATTTATTTACATGTGTTTGTACCACTTGTTGATGTTGCCAACGGTAAAAGATAGTTTGATGTCAGGGAACAAAGAAATGAACAGAAAAGTGATGCTTATTATGGCATTGTTGACTAATTAACATTGTGTATCATCATGATGTATTTAGAAAGCATAGTATAAAGTACCGATAGATGCATATTAAATCACAGTCAAATCAGTAATACAATGGTTTATTGCAAATATATTTTGGTTTTGTTATTACACATTTATTAGTTTCCTAATGTAGTCTATAAGTATAACTAAGATTTATTGTCTGCGTTTTCTTTTTTTTGTCAGCTGATATTTTTTTAGATTCATTCGAAAAAGAACCATGCCCTTATTTAAAAATGCCACCTCCAAAATAACTAGAAATTTATAGTTGTTGTATCATCATCGTGTATCACAGATACAAGATACGTGCGCTAACGAACCGTCGGATGTGATTGAAAATCATCGCAGAGGTACCATGTCCTAGACGGAAGCCATTATAAATCATTGCCAGACAGTAGCCCATACATCAATAAGGTCGATTATTTGATAACTCGAACTCAGCAGAAAATATTGACTCCAAACCGGCTGTGCGAGCGAGAGGTAATTAAAATAAAAGTTTCTATCAAACATTTCTATTAGTGAACGGTTTTGGAATGAAAGTTAAGGTATTTTGATTGGCAGCTCGACCTTTGATTGATCATGGACTTGTAAATTAAAATCTCTCTAAATGTAGCCAAAGCGCGGTCGACATTGGTTTATTTATTAACCCATTGGTTTTAGAACAATTTTTTTAGTTATATTATTGAAATTGTAATATTACAAGAAGCGCATTTAGAGTAATATACCTTTTGGTAACATAAATTGGAACATATAATATATTATTTAAAAGATTGCAATCTTTATCAACAGTAAATAAAGAATTCTCGGATAAGTAATGTGTCTTCTGGAAGTGTAAAATGGAGTTAATAAGGATAATAAAACCGTATAGCAGATTAACAATGAAACGTATCATAAAGACGGCAGAGTCATTCCGATAGGAAATAACATTAGTAACAAAAAACACAATTACATAATTAGAGATTTAGCCGATAACTAGGCAGGTGTAGCCATTGAAGATCACGACCAACCAACGGCCGGACATCAATTCGATACAAATTTGACCATTTAGTTACACCTCGTTGAGTCAAGGACTCTACAACAGCGCGGCGAGCAATAAAAGGATAAAAAAATGAAACAAATTAACTGATTGAACCTGTTCATGGACCCCTAAAGAGCAGGTTTCTGTTAAAGTGAACTAATTTATACTCAGCTGTATCATAAACAATATTGGGCAGTATACGGGATGTTTTAGTATTCATTTAATATTCCGATACGAGTGGAGGTCGGCCTTTAAAAAGATGTTAAGTCGTAAATGTTGTACCTTTCGGTATTCGCTGCCCGCTGAGATCTTATGAAATTCGCATATAAGTGTCATGTTCCATTTGAAATGAGCACGTTAGGTTTTTACCTTTTTATATTGCTTTAATCGTGTGCGGAATCTTCGAACGTCGACGACTATATTTTATTATGCGGAATATGAAACTTTTACAAATATTTTATTTGTGTCGATTGGAATGCTATCTTCAATACTTTGTGGCAAAAATATTATTGTACTTCATAACGGCCATTTTTTGACATTGCAAAGCCGGTCTTAACTTTCTAAATTCACAAGCGATGTTTAGTGATATCTCATCTAAGAATCTACCGGCTCTTTAGAACTAACTGTATACGGTACATAAATTAGTTTCCGTTGGCGCCCGATATTAAAAAGGTCCTATTCGGCCTCACAATATTCCATTCGAATGTCAGTGGGGGTCCGGCCGTTTCAATCGTTGCGACAATTAATCAAAGTACCTCAAAGTAAGAAAAAAGTAAAAACGCCTGCCTGTGAGTCATAGGAGAAAAAGTTTGTAACAATTTTAGTAGGTAAAAAAATAAAATAAAAAGTAAAATTATCCTTACCATGTTATATGTTATGCACAATTATAATTTGTCAAATTGTTATTCTTTTCATACAGGTAATATGAAGTTACTGCGATTAGAGTACCTTTTAATCTCTAGTTTTGTAAATGTAAATCACTTATTTCAATTACCAGTTTTAAAAATATTTTTCATCAAATGGTTCTTATTTTTCATTTTATTATTTTATAAATTCGATTCGATTCGTAGCGCTCTGTCTTAATGTTTTAGCTGTTGGAAGACTACAGCAATGTCATCCAATACTGGTCGAAGCAAAGAAATTATTGTGATATTTTTTTCGCACGCTACATGACGACGTGAGGTCGGTGTTTTATCATTACCGATGTCTGATTGCTATGGTAATGATGAATTTAGGTAAAAATACGAAATTAATTACATTTTGTAGATACAGGTACAGCATCACATATTTACCCCTTACGGGGTAGACAGAGCCAAGTGTGAATATTAATTTATAGCCTTACTCTTAATTAACTTTTAGAATCTCTGCAAAAAGAATTTGGGAATTAAGTTGCGAATTAATTTGTTAGTTTGGGAATCAAAATGTATTTTTGATAGCGTCTAATTTATTACTTGGATGGACCAAGTAATTAATTAGACAACATATATACATATTTATAAAAATAACATGTTTTACTTCGATACATGCGTTGCGTGCATTGACATGATGTATATTTTTTAAGAAAAACATAAAATAAAAAGCTACAATGTATTTACTTGAATTGTCTTTTGAATTTTCCACTTAATTAAATATAATTTGTAGTTATTTCCATATTTATACACAGCTTAATTATCAGTTTTGATCCGCGTGAAGTAATTAAACACCTTATATGGTGATGAATACCTATTTTATTATGCGAATGCGAATCGAGCTCATTTACACCCACGCTTCACCTGTGTCTTAAAAAAAACCAAGCAAAATATTTTCTTTGACACGAAGTTTTAATTCACCATGAATAATTTCTACCATTGTAGACTCATTTTGATTTACAAGATAAAAATGAAACTCATTATCTTATGAATGGAAAGAAAATAAATAGAAGACATTCCATATACAGTTTGAATTAAAGTAATGATTTAAGGCTTGCCAAATTGATAATAGTGTTATTATAACAGACTTCGAACCTCCCGAAATATTTCCCGATCATTTGTCATTCCGACGTCTCGCAGTGAATCGAATACAGTAGTATTATAGTCCATTTTATTACACTTTTTGCTACCTATCAATATGTCAAACTTAACATATCATTTTTGTCGTGCTTTATTTTATTTTACATTTATCAGTTCTGATAATACAGTAGGTGTTTGTAAGAAATCATTTTGGTAATTGTAATCGCAGTTGCGTACTTTATTATAATTCAAAATTGATGTTGCTGCATCAGTGAACTGATCGCTATACAAATTATTATATGGATTCAAAGGTTTGTGAGCGGTTTCATATTATTTTAGTGTAATTTCCTCGAAACGTGCAATATATCTTTTTCAAAACATTTATGAAATTAAAAACCATTACTTAAATTTTCATCATAAGTGCCACTGAAGAAAAATGTCTTACGCGAAATTATGTAGCATACAGCATTCTGGCTATGCCGATTCCACATGGTAGAACAGAAGAGGCAAATAAGTCCTAGATGTGCTAGCCTGATCTTATAGAAAAGATGGTTAAGTTTTAAAAGGTACGACTTGAGTATAGTACAACAAATACGTTGACCATCCACATGCAAGTTTATCATACCCCCAAAATTGTAGTCGTAACAAGGATGTGCTACATACGACGGGATATGTGTGTCTGACAACCAAGAAATCTCAAGACCGCGTGAAGATGAAAAAGCGCTCCGGGCTCCGATACTGGCTGAAGAAACAACCGGGAATTTGCTTAGATATATAAGAGAGAATGCAAAAATTGTCGTATGCGATAATAAAAATAGAATCAATTTGCCTAATATCAGCAAAGTATGAATGAATAGTGGCACTACTTAAGGGTGGCCTGGTGGTCCAAACAATGTGAGCACGAGGCATACCGGAGTGACATAAAAGCCAAGCTGCGTATGAATGCAAGGGTCGTGTCGCAACCCGAGCCGAGCTAATCAAAGACGTAAAACAGAAATTTATTGTGTGCACTGTTCCTTAGCCAGTTTATTGTGCACCATTATGACGGCAGCAATTACTCAACTCCAGTATAAACTCGACTTTACTCAGATTTGTTCTCTAGTTACAGTAAGCTATTGTAACCTCTTGTAGTTATGAAGGTGTACTTTGTTAGTTTGTACAACAAAGTTTTGAACTGCTGTTGTTATTGTCAATCTGTTGCCGTTTCCAATAGCTTCGTCGGAAGCCGATCCAATTAATTTTCATAGGAAATTCTATTTTTTCTATAAATTATTTTTTACTCTTATATTCAATCTTGTGTGGGGAAGTGTGCTGAACGAGAAGCAGTGGTTACAATAAAATTTGTTATTGCACTATTATATTATCGTTTCAATAATACTACATACCTCTTTTGCTGATCACACTTTGTGAAAAAATAGAATGCATACTTGATCACGGTGATAAGGATCTGTTCTAACTCCTAGCTGTAAATAAAAAACGTTTAAAGTTTGAATAATAGTTAAGCACATTATTCGATAAAAATTAAGTTTAAAAGAATTTCAATTGTGATCTGATATGAGAGTACCATAACTATTAAAATATTCTCGATGCAAAAAGATTCGCACAAAGCACACGCGAACGCTAATTCCATCAGATTAAACGTTTCAACTCCGTAATTATGTTCCAAGTGTGGCGTGAATCGCAAAAACTTTGACAAAAGTTCCGACCGAAAGGGCTGTCACAAAGCTGTTCAAGATTACGAGATTATCACGACACAAAGAATCCGTTGAAACAAGGAGATGAAAGTTAACAGTTTTAATTTTAAAGTTTCCCGGTTTGCCTCGCTGGCAACGTTTAATTTCCGCTTGAGAAATTATCAGGAAAACCGCAGCTTAGCGGGAAAGCCTTTAAAAACATCGAGGCCGACTGTAACTAGTCTAACTACCCCTGAACTATTAATGTTGAAACTTCAGTTTCATTAAACTGCATTGTAAACTATATTGTACGGTTGAAAGGGTTCTGGGTTACTTGAGAACTTTGAGAACAAGTTAATGAGTGTAGGTAACCTTAATAGTTTTAACATCTACTTTTAAAAAATCCTTTCAAAGATAAAATATAATTAAATAATATACGTAAATACTTTAAGATTCTTGTATATAATATTTGTAATAATATTATATTATAGTAATATAATATTTGTTGTTAATGTTTTTAGCCCGAGGTCCGATTCGCCACAGGTTTGAAGTAAACTTCTTTGTTGTTGCTTGACAGCTCTCAAGTTATTCCCATCTCCTTTCTATTCTAGGGCGGGAACTACACTTCTTTGTTCGCAATGTAATAATTTATTTACTACTGCGATCTATGGAAATCTTTTAAGCATAATCAAACCCATAATATTCAATATTAAACTTCTTAGTCGACAGTCAAAGCGATTACAACCTCTTTAATATTCACTATTCATTACGTAGGTACGTACTACATATGTGTAATTATATTGTACGTAATTATTTCATATTTGATCTAAGTTTCGGGTCTTTCATTATCTTATTTAATTTAGCCGCAAGACATATTCTGCTCAATGTTGATTTCTATATAAGTACGCTTGAATTGAGCTTTTACATCATCATTATCTATAATTTGATATATTCTTTGTTTGGGATTAATTGAAACATAAACCGTTAGGCACATCAAAAGTGATAATATGTTTACTTTACAATCTGACTTTTACTTGACATAGTTCTACGGTTACAGAGAGTAACCATAATGTTTTTTGGCTGACCATATTATGAGTCCAACAATATTACAAGTACCTATTCATATTAATTTCAAAACGATGCTAATAAGCATCGGTTACCTTTACATCTTTACTTGTAAGTCTGTACTAAACGACCTTACGATAACTTGTGAAATCACAAAGTACTGTTAGACGATGAGGCGCAAAATAGCACGTAAGGAGTACGTATGGAGACAAATAAGCAATTTTGTAGCTATTTGCAAAGAGCGTGTTTTCGCGTCCCTGTAAAGTATATATAGTATCCAATGGATCTTCAATATTCGACCCAAATTCCCAATGTGGTATTCTGCCACAAGGTACCATTTAGGTATTCTGTTTTTATTTTTATTTTTATAATTAGTATGTTACTACTAGGTACTGTTCCTGTAGGCTATTCGTGGCTGGATGAATAAGGCGAGAGCCTTTCCATACGTAGGCTGGATGAATAAATAAGCCGAGAGTCTTTCCACACGTAAAATAGGGTATTTTTGCTGTAAACTAAACCATCTATTCAGATTCTATATGTAGGTAATTTTTGACCTGTTTTGTAAACCTGGTAGCCATTGATACTTCAAAATTGAATTCAAATTACCTACATATAGGATCTGACTATATGTAAGTAATTTAAATTCAATTTTGAAGTATCGCTACGAGTATAGTATGGCTACGAGGTTTACAAAACAGGTCAAATATTACTATAGAATAAATGAGACCGTATTATTTATGGAATTAGTAGGTACTCCGTAAGTACTTACCATAGATCCATGTGCAGACCAGAAATTAGACACCCTCGCAAGTATAGATAATAATATAGTCTATTTCGAATAATAGCTAATTGTTTGCATACTTTTACAATTTACTTAAGTTTAGTGACAATTAAATTTGTGTTTTTAGATAAAAGTTAATAAGTACCTATGTTATAAAAACTGGACGTAGTTTTAGTACGTGAACGTTAACAATCATAATTGTGTATAATTTTACATATTCGGATGAGAAAATAGATAGTTAAGTAAAAAAAAATTAGTTCAAGTATAAAAAATAGCAGTAGATAATAAAAGTACTACAATTTTTGTATGCAATTTTGCTCAACCTGCACGCTTGTTTGACCATTAAGCCATTAAAAATAAATAAAAAAACACAATATAAACTTTTCTCTTTACCATACGTAAAATAAATGCTGTCTGTACAAATATGATACAAACACGATATACGGAACTAGATTTGCGTCGGTGAGAGGAAAAAACTAAATTACAGTCAATTTGTTACGATATCCTTATGGAGGCAATCCTCTTAAAGCAACGTATAAGTCCGCCACTGTGGTAAGCGGTAGCGGCAAATATCAGGCGACTGAAGATTTGGGTCATGGCGGAAAACCCTCAGGCAATAATGATAGAAAAACGAAGACAGCAATGAGTCGAAACCCTAATTAAAATACTTTTAAATCTTTTAAAATAATTCTTGAACTATCAAGAGGGAATCTGGTGATTTTAAACATTTATTTGTTTGTTTAATAACTTTATTTAAGGAGAAAACTCAAAGACAATAATATTGTTGGTGATCATGAAATTTCTTCTTATATATTCATGATGATCTCAAAAGAAATTGCATTAGAAATGAGAGTGTAACTTATTTTCGTAGTATATTTTTTTTTCTGCTTTTTTGTGTGTATTGTTTTTGGAATAAATGAATATAATTTGATTTCATATCCCACATTATTTATTATGAATTCTGCGACTCACATTAAACTAGTACAAATACGAGTAACTTCTGTTACATTGTCATGTCAGATGCCTTTATTTAAATGTTAATTTTCTACGCTAGTTAGTGCGGTAAGTTACCACGCTAAGATTTTATGTGCTAAAGCAGGTAAGCTCGTCACTATATCCAAGTCATTACGTGGATGTGGAGAGGTAAGAGCACTTGAAACCAACAAGCATTACCAACCTAACGACCACGTTGGAAAGCGCAGGAGTTTCCGACTTCACTGGGATGCTTCAGTTTTATCTAAAATTAGCCTTATTACGAAGTACATCTTCCTTTAATACCCTAGTGATAAATATAAAGTTTTTTTTTTCAAGAAAAACATACTTTTGAAATCACTATCACATACATTTTCCTTACGGTTTATCTGGAAAATAAAGTAAAATAAATAATAATATTAATAAAAATGAAAATATAAGTGCAACAGTAAATTCCTTTTTGAAATTACCAGGAAATTCGTATTATTCATTACTTCAATAACAAAAATACCATTTCAGACATTCCCCAATTTTTTTTTTGATAGAAAAATTTAAAACTCTTCTTTTAATTCACCATATGAAAGCCCCTTAACCGTTGTGAATGTATGTAACTCGACCTAGACAATGCTGGCTCCCTATTGCATAGGTCTTAAATTGTGCAGTGGTTTCAATGCAAGTGCCTGTGACGTTAAATTATTGTCACCATGCAACATTACACCGCCTGCACGTGTGTACTAGGCTTATAGTGGTCTATTAAGGCTGCTTTATAGTTAAGCTGCTCAATTTTGGTGTGCTTGTAATAGTCCTGTGTGTTAATGCTAATACTATGCGAAAAATTAATTCTACCTACGAAGAATTCGCCCATCGACTCGAATTCTGGTTTATTATAAGTTCATATTAAGGGCCAGAAATAGACATTAATTCGCTTTTAAATTTCGACGAAGTTCGTCTAAAATGTAAAACCAAAATTTTACGTTTGACTCAATGATATATAAAAATGATAGTTATGGAACCATGGCGCTCTGAAAACTTAGTTTTGAGACGTGTTTAGTGGTTATTGTTAATTTATGTGTTAATTTATCTACTACTATAAAAAACTGAAGTAAATAAATAATATATATTAGGACAAATCACACAGATTGAGCTAGCCCCAAAGTAAGTTCGAGACTTGTGTTATGGGATACTAACTCAATGATACTATATTTTATAACAAAACATATATAGATAAACATCCAAGGCTTGGGCCAATCAGAAAAAGATAATTTTCCATCATGACCCGACCGGGGATCGAACCCGGGACCTCTCGGTTCAGAAGCAAGCACTTTACCATTGCGCCACCGAGGTCGTCAAAGTGTTGCTATCAATCATAGAACAATTTGGTAGCTTGTCTTTCCTCTGGCATAGAATAAACTCTCAATAATACTAAAATATAAAGTATCCTTATTTCGTGGTGAGTTCTTCAAAGCAATAGTTACTTAATAATCTTCATAGACGTCTTCCTAGTGGCTGAGGATAGTGGTCATTACCTGGAATAAAACTAACACAACGACTTCTTAGCAACAGTGCAGCAACTTGCACTGGCAACCAATGAAGAATGGCCTTCTCTATCACACATACAAGTTAATAATCAACCAAATTGCAGGTTTTCTCACGATGTTTTCCTTCACCGGAAGCAAGTGGTGGTCGATAAAAACTACTATACTTAAATCAGATTGGTAAAGTCATGTGGTACGATTAAGATTCGAACCTGGAATCTTCCCGATCACAGGCTAGCGTCTTAACCATTACACCACAACCGCTTCACTACTTAATAATAGGTAACATAAAAATTAATCATACATTTCATTCGCACGTTACAAAACAGTTCAACAAAAAGCCGAGGTTCAGAGGTCGAGGCAATTATTGGCAGTTTCGTATGAAAACGCGTATTATTGTGCCGTATCATATGATTCCGTTTATTACGATCATAGAGTCATATAAGCCTAGACATCACAGGAAGTGTGACCAGGAACCTATACACGTATTTGTTTAGACTGCACAAACTGAACATATTTTTTGACGACCTCGGTGGCGCAGTGGTAAAGTTCTTGCCACTGAACCGAGAGGTCCTGGGTTCGATCCCCGGTCCGGTCATGATGGAAAATGATCTTTTTCTGATTGATCCGGGTCTTGGATGTTTATCTATATATGTATTTGTTATAAAATATAGTATCGTTGAGTTAGTATCCCATAACACAAGTCTCGAACTTACTTTGGGGCTAGCTCAATCTGTGTGATTTGTCCTAATATATATATATATATATATATATATTTATATATATATATATATATATATATATATATATATATATATATTTAATATATATATATATATATTTATAATATATATATATTTATATATATTTGATGCACAAACGATAAAACCAAGTCGGTATCCAAACAAATTGGTGTCAAGTTTTCACAAAATTGTTGTAGTCTTCCAAAAGTTGACTGATAAGCTGATCGGACTTTCAGCGGAAAGTCGATAGTTATTTATAAAATTACCTATTTACTCTGTATTTGCACAAAGTATGGGTTAAGTAAGTACTTGCTCATCATTTTCAGAGAGATATCGAAACTAAAAGAAGAAACATCTCAGAATGTAGAAATACCACATTGTACATATGTAAAGCAATTTCAAATTTCTAAGCTATATCTCAATGGACATAATTATATTTTAATTTATCACAGGTATAACAATAAGTGACATGTCAGTTCTATAGTATTTTTGTGATGAGGTATCTAGCTTATTATATATCTCTGATACGACTATCATTTTGGGCGATGCCTTCAACTTGCATACATAGTCATTACATCTTCGTTCTTCTATGATCCGCTGTAGCTGGTTTACTGTGCCATATTAAACTTACATTACGTAAAGTCAAAATTATAAAGATTAAATTCGAACAACCGGACAAGTAGGTGACGGCATCAGTAAGTTTGCATGATACGATAAACTAATACGTGAACGTGTGCATTTGCATGTTATTTCGGCTGTCATTATAATGTTACAGAAACGTACTGCTAATAACACTTTCTATTTTTTTATACTATTGGAATTTAATAGTAGTATAGATATATCACAAAGTTTATCGCAAAAATGCCTGGAATGCGTAATTTTATTCTAAAACTAGTTACCCCTGGGGCTCCTGTGGAGGGATTTCGGTATTTACCCTATGTATTATTATAAGTTACCTCTCTCTCGACTTTGAAACCAAATTTCAATGAAATCCATTTAGATCTTGCGTGATTGAAAAACTAACAAACATTCGCATATAGAAATACCGACTTCATTTAAAACTGGGTGTGCCGCCATTATCGATTCGATTTTGGACAGCCCGCTTTTATCATTTACTGTTTCTATCGACAGACGAATTAATAGAATTTCAACGATTTATGATCCCAACAAGATGCGAATCGGCAGTTAGATGTTATGTTTGACCTAATTTTGATTATATCTTCATACTGTATTTATTGATTCATAGGAAACCAGACACAATTTTGACCTCATCCCTCTTTTAGAAAGGTCCAAATTTTATAATATTTAGTGAAAAGTATCATATTAATTACCAAAGAATTTCTTAAAATTTAACAAATAACAATTCTTTGGTCTTGCCAAAACGCGCCGTAACAATTTTATATATACTTATGACGTCACCGGTTGTAAACGGATTTTCCTGAGAAGTCAATCCTGTAGAATAAGCTTAGGCTCAAAAATCGGAAGTTGAGTTCATTCCTAAGCATTTTTTCATAGTATTGTATTTTTATCAACAATTTTCATAACTTGTCTGGTCAAAAACTTAACATTCTATTAGAAAGTGTTAGAATTTAAAATAATAATTTACGAATTAATTCGGTGATGTAGATACCTATATAGACAGATATAGCACTGGCCCTAATTTATACCTATGCGAATTATATACCTACCGAATGATTCACTATATGCTTAAATTAAATAAATAGCAATTTAGCTTTTTTTTCTTTATACAAAATTCTTGTTGAAAATATCACCAGTATCCGATTAAATGAAATTGTGCTCATTCATATTACTTTTAATCGCGTGTCGATTTAAAAGTTAAAAGCGGCTCGATAATTAAGTTTTGACGGCTAATTGCCGATAAGTAGATCATACATTAAGAAAGTACAGTTACTTTCACAATAATTACTAGCAAGTCACGTTTCAAATTAAAACTTTAGGTGGAAATTGTTAAATCGCAACAAATTAAGGAGAAATAACTTAAATTAATGGAGGCGCATTCTTACTTACGCTGGGAGTTCTAAAACGAAGGAACAAATTAAGGCAGACATTTCAATTACATTCTTGTGCAACTATTGTCTCTGCGACTGTACTTTGTAAATGTACATGTAAACTGAACTTTCTAAAAGTTATTGTTCTCTTTCTATTTATAAAGGAAATATTACAAGTTTTTAAAAAACATAGATAGATTTTCATAGTAAAAATTTTCGTAACTGACATTGTTGTGTATGTGTTACCAAAATGTAGAGGCCCGTGCCGTTACGGGGCCACGAAGGTACACATAAACCTAGGCAAGAATAATATTCCCCAGAAAGATTGACGTCAGGCAGGCGGCCGGTAATACACAGTAGAATCTTCAAAATTTAATCGATATTTTTTTTACGCGAACCTTGGAATTGGCACGCAAAGTTGAGAGAGACACAGGAGCTTCAAGGTGTAGCTAGTTTTAGAATAAAATTAAGCATTCTTTATATTAAGTGACATCTGATATTGCGGCAATACAGCCCGAACGCAACCAGGAATGTGGAAAGATGAAAATATATTTGTCACTACGTTTATTTTCTCCTTCTCGTTGGTTTTTCTGTTATTTTTATTAACCCGCTCTAAACCTACATTAAACAAAAGGCAGGATACAGTCTCGGTACAGTACATTTATAGCAATTAAGATCCAAGTTTGCTGGTTCCAATAAAGATTCGAGCGTAACGTTTGGGTCCTTTAGACCGCTCGTAACTCTTGCAATTAAGTCGATTTAAAAATAAAGCTTTAAAAACTTTGACATAGTATACACGTAATTAGCAGTACGCCATCTTAACCAAAATCATCATCATCATCAAAGTCATCTCCTACTATTCCTCATAAGCCTCTCACAATTCTCGCCATGTCTGGCTATAACTTTTTTCTAGCCATGAAGGACCCTGTCATCCTCCTATTGTGCGTTTGGTCTACCCAACACAAACAAGATAGATACACTAACAAATTATATTTATATTATTCTAAGATATATTTTAATTATTTTGATATTATTGTCTACGTGATTTGCCAATTGTCATTATACAATACAAGCCATTTATTCTTATCAACATAAGATAGTAAAAAACTTTTAATAGTGTGATTATTAATATCATTTTAAGTTCTCAAAACAAACATATTCATATCTTTTACCTGGTGTAATAATGTGTTACTGGTTTTTATTTACTATGTTTCCTTTGTTGATGATTAAACGCCATCTTGTGGGGACCCCATCAATAACAACAGTTTAATTAAAACACTTTTATTCGTACTTGAATGACTGCTAGTCTTGGTTTTAATTTGCTTTTCATTTTTATTCTTGAATTTTTTTCCCTTAATAGAGTACTTTGGGTCCTGAATCGAGGTTAACTGAGCGAGATTGCTGTGAACAAAAGATCTGTTTTTGAATCCAACGTATATTTATATATTTTTTCTTTTATATTCTTTCTTATTAAGAGCTAATAGTAGGGTATAATGAAGAGGGAGAATTATTTGGCATTGATATTTCTTACATAGATAAGGTTTGGCTGGCTATAGGTGTCGCTACTGTTAAAAAATAAATATTACCTGAAAAGTATTTTTTAAAATATTCCCCGATTTCGGTCGCTAGGTATTATTGTTATTCTGTTCATAAAATTATATAATGTTACAAAATTCATAATAATTATGTGTGTACTAGTGAACATCTGTAGGTAATTATTGGTATATCGATCTTTAGCGAAGTCAGACTATTATAATCGTATCCAGTTTTGCAACTCCACAAACTTATTCAAAAGAAAATAAATGAACAATGACACATCCCTTTGTTTAAGTTTAATGACGTTCATAAAATAGGACGTACAATTCACATAATTAGTACTAACGTTAATTACGTGTTAATCTTAGTTATCCATCACGCATTATCATAAAGATCACATTAATACCAACTTTAATTTGGCAGGGAAACATTAATTCGAAGCATCGGTTATAATAAAATTTGAATTCTTTAAAAGGCCTGCTGTTCATAGTCGCATATGCGTATTGAATAGAAAATGTACAAGTAAATGGCCCTAAATGAGCGTGTGTTCGATTAAATTTACATTTTTTAACCGAATAAGTTTTTAAATAACGTTGACAATGTATTACATAAGATTAACACAAACTTTTATTGTAGTTAGAGAAATCTTATTACATACATTTGGTTACCTCTTCTCGAGCTCTATCTGGGTTCATCATAAGGTTATACATATCATATTGTCATGCTACTATTAAACTAAACGTGTAGTAATAGTCCGAAGTTTGAAAAAAGTTGCTGAAATCAACTTTTGTTTTGACATGTTAATTTATTCGATTTGAAATACGACGTTCTACCTAGAATTAGAAAATCCGCACTCACTCTTAAAGCTAGTTCACATCAGTCGAGTGTTTAGTATAATCTATTTTAAATAAGGTTTTGGAAAATATAGACAAAGTATTATAAAAAGAAGAGGTCGCGTTTATCTATCTGTGTGAACGCGAAAAATCTAAAATTACTGGACGAAGTTTTTCACCGTAATTTCTGTCCACTAAATAGTCTCTAATCTAGTACTCTTAATCATGAGGTGATTTTTGGTATGTAGATAGTTGGGCAGCTGAAAAGTGACATAAGCTGCCGCGGGCAGCTGCTAATAATATAATAAATAATGCGAATTTTTATTTATACTAAGCACAGCAAGCAAGTGGATTTTTATATGAGAAAAAAATAATAGTAACCCAGTATTTATTTAATTTTATCTCCCAATACGATTAAGCTGTATTTACAAGGCTTACTTCGAAGTTACTGTCACCTTCACTCGCCCGTTCAACATTACTCGACCAATGTAAACTAGCTCTAAAACGCTAGACAAAGTTCTCACGTAATCATTTTATGAATGTTATGAGTTTCACGTGCTAAAGATACGTGCAGAGTATAGAACGACAAGCTATTTGCGTTTAGCGACGAATGTTGATGTACTGTGGACACACCCTGTTTTTATATTAAATTTTAATGTATCTTTTTTATTTTTACAAATAATTAACATCATTAGCTATTCTTTTGTATTTTAATAATCTTTCATTTTAAAAATGTAAAATGGCGTTTATTATTAACTAGTGGCTTGTTCCGGCTTCTTTCGCGTAAAACCATAATAAGTTTTACACATAAACCTTCCGCAGGTATCATATAAAAAAACGCGCATCAAAATCCTTTGCATATTTTTATAAATCTCTCTTTGAAAACGAGTCTTGACATTTCCAAATTTTGTATGTGATTTTAAAAGAAACAAGAAGTATCACAAGACAACATCTTTCTTAAACTTTCGTCTATAACTTGCGTTAAAACTCGGGAACTTCACTTCATAGCTAGTTTTTCGAAAGTGGCTCTCTGGGCGGTTGCAAACATTTGTTAAAAAGTCTTCAATGCAATCTCGAAATTGAAGAGATGTTTCTTGGAAAAATTGTGCTGTCCATATTTCTTGTTGTGATTAGGTTATTAAAGTACTTTGTAGATAGATAGTATATTTTTCTGCATCTTTCTTATCGAGTGTCTTATTGTTAATATTGATGTTAAATATTATTCAAATTACTTAAAGGCAACTGACATGACTTAAGTATCGCTTCCTACCTCCATCTAGAGGCAAGTAGTCGCATACACACTAGTAATTAGACAACCAGTACCCAATGTTCCTCACGATGATTTTGTTCACCGGAACTGAAGCGGAGGTCTATGAAAATTACTATACATGAATCAGATTGGTATGCAAACTCATATGATACTAGTAGAAATCGAACTTGGGAACTTTAGATTCACAGTCGGGCGTCTTAACTACTGGACCACCACCGCACGTTCCTTTTAGCGCAGCTCGTAAAATTAAGCTCCATTGGAAGTGGAGATACCGCTTCGTTTTCGAGTGATATTCAATCAATTTAAATACCTGTTATTGTCCAAAATTTTATAAATATAATATATTTTCTCTGGCGTTCAGGAACTCTGCCATAATACTATGAGAATTTCATTAGAACAGTGCTTTCAATTCATTTAGTTAATATATTGTATCTTCTACTTTAGGTTCTAATAATTACACCTGTACCAAGAGGGAATTTAATGAGATCAAATCAGTATGTGGAACACAAGCAATTCACAATAGTATAATGATTGTTAAACTCTGGCCACTGAGTTTTTTGTACAATTATTATGATTGGATTATAAATTTCAAATGGCTCCGAGTATATGGTAATCAATCTGATATCATGCGAATATACAAATGTTTTAGGTCCAATCCACGCGGCGGTCATTTTACAGTAAAAAATATTGGTAGGATAAACAGAGGAAATGTTTGTATTGTAATGTATGTAGGTATATTTTTCTTCTGAATATTTTCTATCTTAGTATATTATATATACTTTTATCTTTCTATCTTAGTAGATATTATATATTTTCACAGTTTACATTCAACATTATTTCAAGGATGCTACCTGAAGCGTATATAGACAGTTTTCCAACCATTAAGAAGCGTATTTGCAGCACTAATATATAAATGTATATAAATGTATGTATATTTGTATTACTAACACTATTTGGGCTATGCCTGAATTAAATTTATTTTAAAAAACAGTGAACATATTTTCCAAAAAACAGTATATAATTTTTTCATATGTTATTATTAGTAATGAATACCTCGCCTTTAGTTACTATTTAATTACATTTATAATAGCAATTCTCCATATAACTAGCGACAACGTGGTATATGTTTGCTCGTGCCAAGCAGTCACGCCTATTACAATTTATAATTCTTAAATTATAACTCAAAATCGTGATGATATAATTACAATTTTAAACATATCTACTTATATCGCACGTCGAACTAAGTGCTTTTATATATCTATATTTGCCTTGTGAAATGAATTTTTTACATAAATTTGTCTGTTACACAACCTCATGTATAAAGTTCTTTGACGATTAGTTAGGACAACAATATTTAGGTATATTAAGCCCTAATGTTAACTGGAAGAGATCGATAACGATTTGTGATAAATTCGTCTTTGTGTCTTACATTTTGTATTGTGTGATATTTATTTTCTGTATTTCTTCATGGTGCATTGTGTATATCAATAAGTATGGAAACAACTTTTCTTATATTTAAATTCGTCCTACCGTAAACTGTATTTAGACTTACTTAAGGGTAATAACCACTTTTTTAATGCTATTAAGCAGGTCCATCTAATGGGAAAAGTGGTCACCGCGACCCGTGGATGCCTGCAATACCAGGGTGTCACACACGCGTTGCGTACTTTGTAGCCTCGGGTATTTTTATACAGTATCCTGTAATTACACTGCCTCTCTCACCCTATAAACTGGAACACAACAATGCAAGCATTGCTGTTTGGTGGCAGAAATAGAAATATCTGTATAAGCAGTAATTTGGAAAATTAATAAAGTACATTATTTTAGCAAAATTTTGTGTTATATATAAAAATGTAATTTTGGGTAATATAAACAATGAAGATACTTACAATTATAACACCTACTGACTTTTTAAATAAATAAATATACAGGAAGAAATCCAGACTCAAAATAAATTCGAGACTTCTATTATGTGATACTACATTTCAAATTGACTCACAGTTCAATCTTTATTACACAATCCCAAATGACTTGAGACATGATGGCCTCAACTTATTCCGACAAACAGAACAAAACTGGGATCTCACGAAGTAACGGATAACAGATCTCCCAAATTAACAGTTGAGACGATTAACTAAGGTTTTTAAATAACGTTCTTAACATCTTAAACACAAATGATGTATATGTGAACGCCCATAACTAAGTCGGTAATTATCAAGTTGGGTCTAATGTGATAATCTCTGTAATGTTTTGCTTGATGACTCCATCGAAACAGTACCATCTTCATGCAGTAATTAGATTTTTGTAATTGACTTAGTTATGTTAATTAGGTATAACAACCAAAACTAAAACCAAAAATATTTTGACTTTTGTTTTGGTAAACATTATGTCGAACAAAGAAAATATTATATTTTTCTTACCGCTTTATGACTGCTTCAAAATATGTACTTATATTAGAAAGATGATAAAGCAGGTTATATTTTATTTTATAGGAAAAAAATAAATCTTAATAAAATGCCAAAATGACCTAATATCAAATACCAGTGTCAAAATGCATCCCACGTTTGGTGAGTTCCAAAAGTTGAATAATTTGGGTACTAATCAGGAATGGGTCTCGCAGAACTAGTATTCATAAAATTCAAATTTCTACCCCTAGAGATCGGAAAGATTATATAGACAAGCTATATTTATTTTGCCGAGGGCAGAGCTGCGGGCAACGGAAAGTGTAAAATTGTTTTGTTTTGAATATATATAATATTTAAAATAAATACCTTTTTATGAGGTATTTTGTAATAGAGACAATCCAACATAATTTATATTAAGTTTTACACCAAAACTTACAAACTTCAACGATAAAAAGGTAGCTTTATAACATAAGTAACTTCTTACAGGTAAACAAAATGAAAAAAGAAGCTAAAGTATTTTAAGTTACATATTGTTTATCAGCAAATCAGATTACAATTTCCCAAAGGCAGTTAATCCATTAACTCTTTATCTCTTTATGAGGTACCTTTTATTGTTTTACAACTCGTATTCATTAACGTAACCCGTTGTAAACTTACTCAACCCATGACAATCATGGGAGCAAGCGACGACGCCGCGGCATACTATCAGTTCTCAAAGTAATTACGCCTTTTGAATTATATCGCTTCGCCGAGATGCGCAAGCGCCGGTAACAAGACAACATAATGATACGACCCGCCTTTTGTCCGTGTGTTTCGCCACCTGCCCAAACACTAGAGACGAGGCATTTATCGACTACACCTATCGATATTTCTCGAATATCTAACTCTTCTTTGAATAAAAATAATGACATCTAATTTGATCGAAATTACGTTGCGTCATTTAGCATTAGGACTACCGCGAAGCAATTTTAGATCACAGTAATCATTTACGCTTGATAAAAACAATGAGCAAAAAGTATCGATACTCGAGGTCGACATCCTTATAATGACGCCTTGTTAGCGACTGTAAGTCATTTCTACCCGCCGCGGTGCGGTCGTACGGGAAACGAGCCTCTTAATTTGAACTTCAAAGGTGTGATTTCTGGTTCGTCAGGAAGTGTTAAGTAATTATTTAAAATCGACCCCTTTCTCAAACCGATTAAATGTTAACGAGGACAATTTTCTTCTGGGGAGTTGTCACAATCGTCTCTCATTATGCTGTAGCTATAATTGTAAGGTAAAATGACGGACAATGTTGCAAAGCACATAAGTATATGCATAATTAACACCACTTTTTCTAAGTCCATATTATGAATTTTTAATACTTTATTACCTATCATTAATAAAGTATTACTAATTTTTCTTCAAAACAAGTACTTTATTGCACTATTATTGTATTGGGTGGTTTTGATAAGTTTTGTCTTTTTAGTAACTATTTAAAAGTACTTAAACTTGGTCACGCGTAGGATTCGCGAGCCTTGGTCTTAACCATTACACCACCTCCGCTTCCAGTAAGGTTTAGATCATTGTAAGTTATTTAATTTCTGTAGATACTAGAAAAATTAATAAACCTTCCAGTTTAAGTTATACCTTCTAAAATACCTTTTTTACCGGGTTTTCGTCCATTTCATGTACGTGCTCATTACAATTATTGTTATATACAATGTATCGTTATTAGTTCTCAAGATGGTACACGAACTTAATATGAGGTAGTAGCTTAGTGAACGATGTCTCCTGCGGTTAATAACAAAAGTTTGTTGTCTAGAGATTCAGAACTTGAAAGTTAAAGCAACAATTGTGTTTCAGAACCAAGTATTATTAGCATCTGAATATTATTGCTGAAACATAATTTTGAAAGAAAAGCAACATTTCTCTTTTGTTCTTATTTCAGAAAACACAATTATTGACACTATTTTATATGTTATATTAAAGTAAGTGAAAATTTTCTATTACTGTTAAAACCCTACCTGTTTTTAGGCTACTTCGATTAAATGAGATTAAATAACCTCAAAATACTTTCAAACACAATCTTTGTTTAACGATTTATGGACATTTCATGGCTTTTATTTACTTTTATAGTCGTTTGGTTCCGTAAAAGTCTGCGCTATAAATTACTAGAGGTCTATATGAGACGTCAGGACACTATGCTGGGCTATGAATAGCGTTTTCCTCTTATTATGTTTTTGGATATAAATTAAAGAGATTTATAAGGCATTGGTGTAGTAAACACCGCGCAACTTTCGTTTTAACAATCTGAGACTGTATGGAGCTTGACAGCCGTGTGTAAAAGGAGTTTCGTATAGATGGTGCATACAGAATTGCGATTTGAATATTCTGATTTCTATGCGTAAAAGGTAATATCGGATGTATATTATAGTGGAAATTGCTATCGTTAATGTTTATGTCATGTATATATGGAAATAAATTATTTGTTTCATGCTTTTTTTTATTAACAAAATAAAAAATTACTATTCATAATTATTCCTACTATAATCCCATTATAACTTATATCCCTATTAAATAACAAATTAATATCGCATTATTAAATTTAATACATTTAAAATACTGCTTAATTTAATACATTTTAAATATTTAAAATATATTCTGTTCACAAAATATGTTTGATTCCATAACCCGAATTTTCATTAAATATTTCTTTTTACAATTTAAACCAAGTAGTGTGTAGAAAATATAGTGTCTCCTTTATAGTGCTATTGCAGTTTCATAGTGTTATTTCGATTGTCCACGTTGTAAGTTGTCGTAAAGAAAGTCCGCAGTCCATAATAAGCCATGCCTTAGCTGTAACCTACACGGGTTACGCCGTCTTTTATGTATCAAGAATTTATTGTTACATAAATGGTCACAATATATTAGTTTTCTACGAAATCGGTTTAAAAGCGTCACTTAAAAATATTTATTGTGTTTTGTTGAGTTTAATTTGTGATTCTAGTTGCAAATGTTGTTTGTTGCATAACGTACAGATTTATTTTTGATATAAATATATTTTATTTATTATACAAATAGCATCTGTATTATTGTTACTAAAAATAAATAAAAACACAATTCTATTTTGATGCGATGGAGAAATATTTATGTTCTACGAACAAATGTCAAAATCATACCGAACAAGTAAGTCAAAAGTAGGATAAATGGTACGAAATGTATGTTGTTGATACTTAAGCAGGTAAGTATCACGTTTTTAGTGAATTTTTGAAAACAAAGTAGGCGTGAAACTGATATTAATTAATTTTATATCTGAACAATTGGAGGTGCATCAAACTCAATGGTCCCAAGTTAGTTGTTTGTAATTATGAGGCAATGTTTTCGAGGGCTATTCTAGGATTTATCGCTTTACAACGCATTCTGGTTATAAATTCCTTAATTGGCCCCCACTTTACGCTCCTCGGTCCTCTAATTTACAAGGGCGAGCAAGGTAACTATCGAGTTAAAAATTGGTGGTTTAATTTGGGGTAACGTGTTTACCTCACCTGCCTAGGCTTTTGCTCAATATAATTGTAAAATAGAGAGATAATCATTACAAATAGGTATTACAAGTGAAATGACTTATTCAGTACTGCAGCCCTTCTAACTTTATAGTTTGCCACTAGAGCGATTTTTGTAATTATTGTCAACTTTGTGAAAATATTGTTTAATTGACAAAGGTAAAAGTGAGGCGCCACACGACCATCGTTAGAGGACTCACCCAGACGTCAGTGCTCGATATATGTATATAAAAATACTTATTGTTTCCTGTCAAATCTTCAATTGCTTTATACGAGGCTTGGCCAAGAAGAATGTGTGCTTAAAGTGTGATTAAATACACTACAAATATCGATAGTGTTATATTTCATTCGCATGCAAGCATACACATTCAAGCCTACATCTTCATAACAAGAAACAATCATGTGTAGGTTCGGATCATTGCATCGTGACTGACTTTTGCCCTGAATATTTTGCTGCTCCCGGCGCCGTCTCACCATACAGGGTTCGTGTCTAAAATGGCAGCCATTGTGAGATAAAAAAGCAAATGGTTGTAACTCAATTTTGTTCAGGGAATGGGAGAAGAAAACGAGCTAAAAGTACTCGTATATGACACGGTCGATACACTGAGTTCGTAATGTTGTTGGGTGATTTGACGTAGTATATTTATTAGTTTTATCTTTTAATCCTAATAATAAATGCGAAAGTACGTTTGCTTTGTTTGTTACCTCTTCTGTATCTACTCAACTAATCTACTTAGTGTGGTACCTACCTAGAGTAGGACCATAAATGTCGTCCGAGGCGACTAAGAGTCACATTGCCTTGTAATCGAGAGGAAGCAATAGCATTATCAGGGAGGATTGAATTCAGGCAGGCGGCCGGTCTTAAAATCACTTCAAAATTTTAACGTTTATTTTTGTCGTTGATGCCGGGTTTCGCGTTACTTCCCCAAATGCAACGGAGAGCTTTAACATGTTACTTGATCTATATCATAAATGGTACGAGTACACATATAATTTTGAAGAGTGTCCCTTCCTGTCATATAAAGTTATTTACTTATGAACTATTAAAATAAAACCTGTTAAAAACGAGGTATAGCTGTTGTAAAATGTCCGCGGCTTTTTTGAAGGCTTTTAAATAATAAATGTTTCTCATTATAACTCAAGTTAATTAGGGATAATTAACTGTAATTTGAGTAGCCACCGATCGATTTTAAGTTCCTTTGTATTTGAAAACCGCAGTCGGCAGCCTAAAAAAACTTAATGAAATGTTGTGAATGACCGACCGGTACACGGTTGAGTGCTGCCAAATTCAATGAAAACAAGCCGTTATTACAAGCGTCATAGAGGTCAATGAAGAGTAATTTGACATGCGGTTGATTGTACCATTACGTTTTGAAATCTTCAATATGAATCATGATCATCGTTACCTAGATGAAAATCCAAATACATAGAACATTTGTAGAGACTTTGTACCAAAATTAATTTATTGTAAATTCGTCTCTGTTACAAGCTAGCTCTTGTATTATTAAATAAAGACAAATCATGCTTTGAGCTAAAGCATCATTTCTATCAATGATAAATTTCGTAAAGTGCGATAGTGACAAAACATACTTTAACTTAAAGTTTATTTTACTTTTATATGTATAATATAATATTGATAAGTATCAATTTAATAAATATTGAAACGACTGGTTAAATTAAGATCGTATCGATCGATAACTAAAATCCCATCATTTTATATATCAAAATGTAAAAATAATTCACAGATTCGATAATTGTGATTCACCAAGAATAATTACAGCAATTCTTGAAAGTACAAACAAAGGTATACATTGCAATATGGCGTCGACTATTTGTGGCAAACAAAAGGATATCTATTTCAAAAATGCACAGCTTCTATTGTCAAATCATTTTGTAATACATAAATAATTGTTCGGAAGTAAAGGTACGGTTTCACTTTTCTCAGTAGCGCTAAAAGTGAAATTGTCAAAATTGTAAACGATAGTAAAAGTATTTGTAACGAAAAGGTAGCAAGTATTGTTAAAATTGGCCCTGAGTCACATTTACGATAATTGCCCAAACAAAATTCAAAAGAACAATAGTGTCGCGCGGAGATAAAGCAAGTGGCCGTAAAGTTACAGTTGTAAACATTGTTTATAAAACAATTCGGCCAACAGAGAGGCAAACAAAAGTTTTCGACGAAATTCTGCGCCACCCTTTTGGCTTCCTTAAATTGTTACTGCGGTAATAAGCCGGCAGACATGTGACTTTTATAGCAGCCTGTTCTCAGTTTTTGGGTTAGACATTTTGTCCCTGAGACAATTACAGGCAACTATTATCATGGACAATATTGGACGAGATGGTAATCATCTATTTAACTTTGCATTGATACACGATGCACATGTTTGTGATTTTTAAAGATATGTGTGCCCATTTTTTTGATTAATGATGAAAATAACTAGATAGCTATTATAATGATTTTCATTGTAAGCGAAAACGTATTTAAATATGAAAGAATAAAATAATGGCATCTGAAAACTAATATCCTACTCTTTGTGTGAGTATTGAGAGCCCTGAAATACGGTCAGTATTTTTTATCATTATTTATACCTAGCTGCAAACACCCATAAGAAACTATATACTTACCAAACAAAGTATAATACGACCCTCAATAATTGTGGGCTTACCCTGCATTTATTCTGGTAAATTGTACAATACTTTTTTTACATGTTGCGCGAAGGATGTACCCAAATCCAGTGTCCCGTTTTATGACTACGAAAATAAAAGTCATAATGTGTTTATTATACACGTAGAAAGTCACCACATTTGCATGCTTGGCAATAAATGCAATAAAAATAATACGATTCTATACGTTTTTCTGTCTGGATTTCAGCAATGAAAAATTGTAAGATCAGCGTTATTCTGTTGAGATGCCAAATAGTCAGTGTAATGGTAGTTACTTTGAGAATTTGTTGCTTTTATGTGTTTATTTGAATAATAAATGTCGTGCATAAAGCCAGCGCCGTACTTGAAAATTTTATACAATGTCATTTTGCAAGGAAAAAATGTTCACTCTTGGTTCAACATTCAAATAATTTGTTTTTTGTATACAATAAATCTGTATTAAAAAATCGAATACTTATAGAAGGCAAATGCTGTATCGTACAAATAGGTCCAAAGGATGGCTGAGGATAAGCAGACATAGATGTTACTCTACCGACAAATATAATTTTCTTAAAATGAAAATGAAAATTACAAACACATAAGTAATATGAAAAATATTTTTTTAGTTATTGTCACGGTTTTTTAGTAATATATTATACACATTGATAGTCGTTTTGATATCACAGATAATTCTAAATTTTGGTAGGCATTAAACATAACACAACATCAGTTTATTTTTTAAATAATCTCGTCTATACACGATTATGTTTATATCAGAGTATTTATTTTTACATAGCTTAAGATATCCATTTAACGACCAAGAGCTCAAAATCAAGTTCATTAGAGATTTATCACTGACACAGTTATAACACAAAGGCAAGACACGGTAACTTTTTAATTTGCTTAACAAAATTGTCATATTTCCTTTGAATCCCTAATGAAATAAGCGGAAGACGGCACGGGTCAAGTCTAGAATTTTTATGTCCAATTTATATTCAAGTCCGGGGTAAAGTTGTGCAGTTTTCAGAAATTTGTTTACAATGTGACGCCTCTCGGGTTTTCTATTTATTGCTAACTCAATAAGATGAATCTTTTGAAGTCACAGCTTCTAAAACAAAGACCCTTTACGACTCCTTTCAAGGATTCGTAATTAACAAGTCTCAAAATTACGAGATGAATGCTTTTAACGTTTCATGTCATAATCTTCATTTTATTACCCCGTAGAAACAGATTGTTTGAATGTCAAAGTATTAATTAAATGATACATTATTTTAGAAGATTAAATTATCAATATGTAATAGAAAACGAGGCACTACATAATATTATTATTATTAACAATCTTATTGTAGAATGTTTAACCCAAGGCATTATTCAAATTGACTTCCCTGTCCTATAACCACAGAAATATAATAATTATCATATCATTATAAGATTAATATTATTGTTAGTCGTATATGAAAACAAATTAATTGTAATTATTTTATGGGCAGAGGAACGGTAACGATTGATTTAATTCCTACAATTTAATATACAATACCCGTATATTATACAGAAATTAAATTTCGTTTATAACAAATAACAAAACTCTACGATTTCAATATTAATAATAAATCAAGTAATAATAACAACATATGTGTAATAAATATATTATTATTTTGTTACTAAATACGTGAAAAATTAATAAATTATATTTTAGCAAATTAAGAACTTAAAATACATTTTATTTATACGATTGAAATGGTTCAATATTTCATATCACTTTCCATTTACTAACATTTTAATCTTATCCCGAAATTATATATGCTCAAATTAAACGATTTCACATTTTATTTATTCACAGGACAATTAATTGAATAGTAAGGAGTAATTGCGTTTACTTTGTATTTAATTATTCCAATTGAAAACACTATTTTATTGTGTACTTAACTAAAACTGGAAAGCAACTTTGTTTGTTTGTTACATTATTACTGTACATAAATTTATAAGAAACACATTATTACATAATATAAAAAAATGCACAATTGCGGACTTATTCCAGAACGATCTATTCTATTTAAAGGAAAACTGAAAGAACACATACACACACACATACACATACATACAATTATGCCTATAAACATATTCATATAATAATACTTTTCTATGCGTAAGAAAGATAAACAGACATTTTGCCCTAAGTGCGGCACAAAATGAAAAATGAAAACAAAATGAAAAAGCAGACATATATACCTACTAGTTATCGAAAAAAAATTAAATGCGTTATTTTCCTGTACGACAGAAGTCCAGCAGTGGGAATATCTCATTAAATGCAAAAGTAACCAACCGAAACAACCTATGTGTTACATAGCCGTGAGGCGTGACCTCACTTTGACCAGGCAACCATAACGCATACTCCATTTTTATTTTATAACGACCATACAAACTATTATTACTACGTCACTGTGTCAGGCCTCCATCACGTCCATATCCGCCCCACATACAAATATCTTAAAATCTGATATCATTTGATTACTAAGCAACTTATTGCGACACAGTTCTAAAATGTTCCAAACGTTCGTTGCTTACAACCTCGTCGACCTAATTTTTGAAAAGGGTTAATAGATTATAAATGACTTTTAGATCCTCTCTTGACAATTTAATACTGAGGTTATCATAGCCTTAATAACAATTAGAAAAGAATGATAAGTATTGCTAGAAAAAGTTCGGATGGACACCTGTTAAATGTTTGTTTAAGTAATCGGTTGATGTATATTTAAGTAGATATCCTTGTTGATTGATGAATTGGTGTCCCTGAGATAGATAACTGGGGCTAATTTGAAACAGAAAGTGATTCAAATTTGTTTGCTTAATTGTGATTAATGTCGCAGTGGCTTCGTTTTAGGATATTTTGTATTAATGATTTTATTTTTTGTTGTTTAGTTGTAACTGATATAGTCAATAATTTTATTCAAAATTATAAAGTAATTTCTTATCGCGAAATTGTATTGTTTTGAAGTTGGTGACTCATATTATGATAACATGAATATGTACTAAATTTTTACAATCTTATAAAATAAACAAAATAAATCTATCTTATAAAATAAATAACTTAAATTTATCGTTTTTTTAAGTATGTACACAGATGTACGGTCAACATCTTAATTTATGCATAAAATTCTAGGCAGCGGCAAGTCGGCCGAAGCAAATAAAATGTGTCCAAATGGGCACATAGCTCGGAAACTTCTTAACTTTGTGGTAACTCCCTCCAAACCATGGCCCACACTCTGTCTCGCCCTGAGTGTACCACCTGCATGCTGACGGATCTGCTACTGCTGTATCGGTGTCGTCTTATTGGTCTTCTCAAATATGACTCGGCAAATTTGCAATGATTTTGCATAGCTAGATATGCTGTTAACAATATGCCCACATTACTTACTTCCCTCAAATTCTCGTTTTTCAAATCACTGTCAACACGGAAATTAGTATAAAATTTATAATAACAACCTCCCATTTTCTCATTGCAAGTAACGAAACAACCCCATCACCCAAGCCATACCATTTTGAATCCGCAAAAAGATTTCCTAATTTAATTTTGATAGAATGAGATCCAGCTAACAGGATTTCAAAGGGGTACAGTCAGTTGAAAGTAGCTCTTTAGGTTGTAAAAAAATTACAAATTTAGGAATATTTTCTATTAGAACTGCGCTCATTTTGCATTACATTTTAGTAGGTAAATATTAAGGATCCCATTTAAACTTATTTATATATAATATCATATAAATGAGTTGTAATTATAAAATACTAGATATTGCCCTGTTCTCTGTCTGCAGTAATCCTTATTTCATCCCGGGTCAGTAACTACATTTATTTCAAGCTTCATCGAAATCGGCCCACAGGACTAGCCGTGGACAGACATATAGGCTAGAGCATTTATAATAATTATAATGTATGGATTTGCCGCTCTATATTTTGATACTACTAAAATTGTATAATAAGTAAAAAAAATTACATCCTCTTTAAAAAAGTAATCGCCGGCCGACTGTACCTAATTATATTTTCACATTTTTTTTTCGGAGCAACGTGTACGGATTACCTCAGGTTATCCTACCAAATGGCATGTCCCGCTCCGACTTCATTAAAAGCAATAACGCGGTGGCTACGCAATCCAGAAACTAATCTCTTTTGTTTGCATTTTGCACGACTGCCAAATCTAAATCGTAACTGGAATCACCAAGATGAGAGTACGCCGTTGAGGGTATTATGTAAAGGCACGTACAAGTATGTATTTAAATTTTGTAGGCGCTTGCTGATAGATCTCGACATTGTTTAGCCTGGGCTGTAAATTCAGGAGCTTTGACCTAGAAAGTTTTATGTTCTAAACATTCCATATTCAATAAATCCAAATTCCATATTAAACATGCTTTAAATTTTATAGATATTTAGCTGACTTATGCATAATTCAGTCAATGTTTCATTTCATTACATCCCTATAGGTATTATTGCTGCATAAACTATGCGATATGTACACTAATGATGGTCTTAGCTTTGCTATCTAGCTAAAAAAACTTCTGTAAAAGTCGATGTTTCGGATAAGCCAGCTAGACTCAGTGACTTTCACCCCCCATTAGTATTGGTTTGGGTCCATTTTTAAAAAATGAAGTCTATACTGAATCTAATTTTAATACACGCATACCAAATTTCATCAAAATCGGTCCAGCGGTTTAGCCGTGAAAGCGGAACATACCTTTTTGAATGACTTCAACCTGCATTAATTAAAATACAAAATTAATGAATCACACGAATTCCTAAAATGGATTATTGTTTCAAGTCGTCGAATAAAGAATTAAAATCAAGAATTTAAGTACATTCTCTGACCAAATAAGTCAAGTATAATAGATATAATGCAGGATGTTGACTTTATTAGACATTTTAAATGACGAAATATTACAGGAAGTCATCTTAACGTTAATCTATTACGTGCTACTATTAACACCTCAATGATCTGATCAATTTTGGATAAGATTCCTCTTAACATTCATTGCTGCAATAGCCCAATATAATGCTCATTGAATGCTCTCATACCTTTATAACAATACGTTACCTGTTTATTGGCTACGAAGCCAATTATTGGCCTGTTCTATTAGATTAATTGTGCTATTAAGTACGAACCGTGGGTCGTTATTGAGAACATATTCGTAGATTACGAATACAAGCCTGTTTAGACTATGCGACTGTTTTAAGCAAAAGAGTCTCATTCTGTATGTTGCACATGTGAATGTGTAATTGTTTCAAATTTATTTATAGTCTATATTGCCGATGCTTTTAGTTTTATATCTATGAAATGTAAAATTATGTATGAAATGTATATATAGTAAAAGACAAATTTGAATAGGATCACTCCATAATCTTCCATGGATGTCGTTTAAGTTGACTAACAGACAACAATCCTTTACAGGTGATAAACAACAACGTATTTTAAAGGGGGTTGATATCAGGCAGCAAATCGGTCAGAAAAAAGAAACAAATTTTTTAAGGTTTTAATTATTACTGACCGCAGGCTTCGTGGCAACACAGCTCCAGAACAAAATGAGGAAGTTAAAGACAATACCTATCAAACCAAAGTACTTTCAAATTTTGGTTCCATTATTTCCTTCAATTTCTTAGAACTGCAAAGTTAAAAGACGTTGCAAGCAAATTAGATACATAACATTTTATAAGCAAGCTCTCATGCCATTCTTCGTATTCATTCAATTGACCGGGATGCCAAGCCATCGATTTCCACAGGAATAGTGTTGTCACCTTCCACAGCGGATGAGGTAAATTGTCTTTGTAGATTTAATGCAAAATAGCTTCATTTATTCCAACAAGAACACCATTTATACGCACATTCTCACTAAAAGCATTTCATTGAAATCACACATATTATCACTTAACTACTTTCGTAAAAGGAAATGTCTGAATGTAACCGATCACCTAATTTCCTTTAAATTCACCTAGATGCTCTTGTTTCAAAAAGTAATACTTGTATTATGGAAATTTGACAATGTAACAACAACATACAAGATCATTATTTAAATCTCAACTTTAATTAGATGTTCTACCTCAAAAGGGAAATCTTCGTGGTCTTGTAGAAAAGTGCATAATATATTAAAGGTGACTTCGGAATGGTATGGTTGGCACACCAATGCTTGGTGTTTAGTTAAGGGGGATTAGCATAATGATGTCAACAGGTGCATAGGCAGCTGATTTAAGTGTATGCACTGACAAGAGACCCCGTCAGACTTATATGGAAATAGGTATTTTATTTGCAGCCTGCGCGACTGTCGGAGTGTTTATGTGGACTTATGGAGCCTTGATTTACGACTGAGATTTTTATTTTTAGGTGTTCAATGGACCTGTTAGTGGTGAGTTGGTGTTGAATGGACGAATGCTTTATAGGTTTTATTTTATTGAGCAATGTGTCTTGTCGAAGCGGAGCTTTTTTATCGCAGATTTAGGAGCTGGAAATAAATGTATTTCAAATAAAACATAATTATATTTTATTTAAACAGTCTTTTATCAACGATTAATATATATTTTGCGTAATAGAAATAATATACTGTATACAAAAAAATAATATTTTACCGAGGAGAAAAGACATTAAGTCTTTTTGTACATATATTTGCTTTTTGTAATCTTGTGTGTGGCAATATTAATAATAAAAATAGAAGGAGGATGATTATATTTTTAATAATACTACTATTACTTCCTGGTACCTATTTTACGACAACAGATTTAATTTGAGTTAAAACAATAAATATGAAACAGTAGGCAACCTTACATTTACGAGCCAACACTACAATAATCCTTGCAACACGTTGTTAAAATGAAAATTTCCATATTGCGATTGGTAATTTAAATCGCAAATTGAGCACATGAAATGTGAAGCTGAGCCACGATGTACTGAGAGCTGTAAAGAATACCGCCTTCTACTTAGAAGCAGCCTCCCACGTTGCCCGATCTATGACTGCGATGTACCCATTCCTATGGTCCTCACGTGGATATATTTCAACTAGATGTAACTTACAATAATATTTTAACTTATTCTTATTGCCATTTTAAACTGTTACTAGGCGTTACGGCTCGTCCGAGCTTCGTGCGGGTAAAACCATAATAAATTATTACACATCTATACATTCTTCAGGATTCACACTATTTATTCGTGAAAACCGTACAAATATCCGTATAGTATTTTTTTTAGTTTATTGCAATCATACAAACAGACGCGAGAAGTCCCCATTCTTTTTATAATGTATTCTCAAGGCGACTGCGACTTGACTCGCGCTCGACTTGAGTCAAGTTACTTTAGTTTTTTATATTATTTGGTTGCTCCTGTAGGTTTCTGTGCCAAGACGTCGAATACAAGGAAGAGAACTGGATGATCGGTTATAATAAAGTTTAATTCAATACAAATGTCCTAGTCATGGTTCACAGTTACTCGATGTTCCATGACCTTTCAATCCTCAGCTTGGAGGAAAATATTACTCTTTCTCTCTCATTTTACCATTTCCGCGGTTATTATCCTATACCAGTCCGGGAAGTCAGTCTCATTTCCTATTGTCGAAGAAAATATGACTATGAAAAAGGTATAATTTTATAATTTACTAGTTCATCTAGGTTCTAGGTATCTTTGAAACATAAATCAGCAAGCATCTATATCCCGGACACCTGCGAACATTCAACTTCAGGGACATAACGAAACCCAATTAAATACATCTCGATCGTACTAACATCATGACTTGTTAGCTGCTTAATGCAGGGGTTTCTGACTTATCTGAGGTGCCAATTTGATAGGTCAAATAGATGGGGCTACGGTTTACTTGACTCAATAAAAATACATTTTTTTAAAAGTCATGTTACTTAGAAGTTAGCCGTTCACATGCATTTTTTTTAATTTAAAATTATTGAAACAGTATTTATCAAAGTTTGAAATTAGTAGAATTCGAGAAAAAACGGTGCTCAAAAGAAATATCAAAAGGAACTAATTTAAATTGTTGATTCATATAATGCCATGCAGAAAAGCTTATCATTCATGTTTTTTAAATATTTTTTTGAGTGCGATATACGGAACAAAACAATATGAGAAACTCACGACTCTTCAATGACGTGACGCCGCCACTAGTTTGACCATTTCAGTGGCCATAACAAACTCGATCCCGATAACCTTATTAATATAGATAATGTACACAGAATAGAAATATAACGTATGTTTTTTAACCAATGTTTTACTTCATTATTACGTGCGTTTTGACTTCGATCAGACATATACATAATATACGAGTACTACATTATATCTGAATGATTTTGATCAATGTTGGAATAAAACATTTTTATAAGTATAAAATATTCAGTCAGATTCTTAGATAAAGTGACTTTATTATGACACAGTTTATATCTAATTTGTTTTAGCTATTGAGGAATATATGTAGTATAAGCTGTGAATATAATTTATCATAGGTTTCCTTCCGTCGCTTATTAAATTTGTCCCAACATACTAGCTAGAGTGAATGAATTTTACATATACAGGATGAAATTTTTCATCTTCAATTTATTTCATGTTCAAATTAGCTGTTACTTTTAAGATGATATGAAGAAGAAGCTTCTAGCAGTAGCTTGTGTTACCATAGATAGCTCATAAAATTATCGAGAGCTTGGACTCTTGATTAATATGAGTTCAATTGATTGAAAATAAATTTTAACGTCCAATATAGAGCACTCAAAGGCTAATTCGAAACATGTTTTAGTTTTTTAATTAATGACAACGGGACAAACGTGAGCCGCCAGCAAACAGAAGCTATATCTCTAATTGCTTTTAGTTTACAGATTGATATTCGATGGCCACACAGCAAGATCAATATAATTTTAAAGGTAATAAGTTATACGAATAATTAAATAGGTACAACAAAATATGTTTCCGAAATAATTTTAATAAAAATAGTTCTTCTCAAACTGAATACGATTATTTTATTATTAGATGTTCTTTTTTGTTCCTTTTTTTGTCTAATACAGATACATACAAATTGCAAAACTCATTGTATCATGGCCAGTAAAACTTAAAATGTTATAATTATAAATCATCGAAATTAGTAAAATGCTTATGAATAATCCGTTATAAGGTTCTTGCTCAAAATATATACAAGACCTATTTGGTACTACTAAACCTAATAAACCTACGATGGTTATAAAATTGAACTTATTTAATGTAGATAAAGAGAATTAATTATTCCCACCACGTCCTGTATCACGAACTATGATGTACACTTACATAAGAAACTGTATTGTTCATTAATTAAACGTTCACCCTCGTTATTATCAGCACCTGTTCTTGAAAAGCTTAATAATGACGTCATGCAGCAGCTGGGGCAGCCACACTACGCTAGTTTTCAGGAAAACCGATGGATTTATATAACTATAGATGTTTGGGCGTGATTTTGGCTTTTACTAAATTCAGTTATATAATAGTATATTGGATTTTGTTTATTGGTATGGGATGGCGAACGAGCAAGCAGGTCATTTGATGGTAAATAAGATGATGCTTCCCAGAAGATGTTATAAGACTATCGATCATATAATGTCAATACATAAAATTAGAAAAATTTCGCGCGCAATAAAGTATCAATCATGGCAGCGCGCCGCCATGATTAATTCATCATTAAATTAGATGAAAAATACAAAAAAAGGCAATGAAATCGCAGGAAAAAATTAAGCGTCTAAAAATACCGATACAAAAACACGTAATTTTAAGAATTATGACAATATGCTTGTCTAAAGCATACCACCAGAGAGAAGTCAAAAATGAAGACAGAAATTTGCGTCAAATACTTCCTAGACAGGATTTCCCTAAAGATTGTTAAATTCAAATTGTAAAGTCGCGCCGCGTATTCAATACAGTATTTATGTTAACTTTTCATATCGTATTTGTAAGATATTTTTTAATTTCCATTAAGCAAATTATTAGTACACAGTGTATATCCGTTTTGCAAAAACTTTGTGAAATACCTTATTATGAAATATCAAAGCGTTCGATGATGTGTAAAAATACATGGTACAATATGAAAATAAACAGACAACAATTTTCTATATTAAGTTTATGGGCTCCAATCGTTCACTATCCATAATTATAGACACTTTTTCTTTGCTGTTGCCAATAGTAAGATCTGACCTATTATTTTATCTTACTAGTATCTCATTATGGAACTGTAAGATACGTGTTGTTCGACCTTAAGCTAATAATAATAAATTCCATTTTACAATATAAGTTGGGAGATAAAATTTATAAATAGACAGCTTTGTAACACAATATGGTGTGATCCAGCAAAAAAACTAACAAAGGTTGTTCTCTATCGGGGAAGCTAATTATAACCGTAATCCCAATCGATCCATTTACACGATTGCGCAAGCATAGACTTCTCAATTACAACAGATGTATCACCTTAAGACCCGTTGCTACTCTAATCCGTTAGTTGATTCTTTAATTAGTTGCTTATCAAGATCAATATGCACAGAGCAATCTATTTGATAGACCGAATCGCTTACTATATTCATATATATATCGATTCAACTATGCGGGTACGTGAATAACAGCTATTATCTATATATCTATTATCCAAGTAATTAATGAATATAACAAAACTACAGACAGACCTTCTTCAGTCTTAAGTTCGATATCGTCATCTGCAATGATATTTTCGAAATCTTGTCTTCCCCTTTGATAAATAGGATTTAATACTGTCCCACTGTTTTCATGCTACTAACGCCAAGTCTCATTACCGGTGGCCAAAGATAAGATCTCCGAGCCTGCGGGTTTGCTTCCAACTCACCATCACAACTAATCTACATTAGAAACAAAAAATCCTACACTACCACCGGCCATTTGAATTTTTATTCAACGACAAGTGCGTAAGAGTTAAAATGATTCGCATATTTATTTGTATGACAACCTTTTACATTGATAACAAATCTATAAAATGCGATTGTGTTGAATACCAGAAAAATCGGATCACATCGCGCATCAGCAAACAAAACTGCTATCGCGATCACAAAGGTGACTATTATGATAATTTTATCGTGTATAAATTTAGGTTATTTTAATTAAATAATTGGAGTAATTCATGTAAAACCACATGTTAATAACTCAAATCAATATACATCCCCTTATTATTATTATTATCTTGATTTGACAGTATTTTCATAATTTGGAAACTTTTTAATTAAAAGTATTCTATACTCAGAATTAATATCTGAGAGTTAATTAATATCATGTAATATTTTAAAATAAACTTCAGGCAATAATAAAATCCAGATTCATCCAGTTCCATGATACAAAAATATATTCTGGCTAAAGTATTTTCAGTTCTTTAAATACATCAAATTGGGGCTCATTTGCATTTTAGATTGCAAAACGTCCGATACTCCACGCGTGCCCAATGAAGATTTAATGGGATTGTAACCAGGACAAAGAGTAATAAAACAGGAATATTGCCTTTAAACAATGTCAAAGTAAATCTATCGTAAAACGAAACAGCCTTTTAAACTGTTACCGATCAATGAGAACATAACGATCGCTCGAGTGTTGAACGTTAAACTTGGCGATAAATTAAAGCTGTTTGCATTTGTAATGTATGTCTAACTGAGAAAATGCAACTAATTTTAAACTATAATATTATATTTACAAGCATCAAATCATAATATTAAGAGTATCTAATCTCTAGAAAGGTTTGACTGAAGGAAAGGCACAAAAAACCAAGGCAATTAAGAAAAAAAGAGTTTTTTTTTTAGTATAATTTGATTATTGTGAAATTTAAATATTTAATAAGAATTTATTTTGCATTTCATTTACTTATCTTTATATCAAAGCCCATCCTCTTTCAGCAACAGATAACCTCTTTAAAACATAAATAACATAATATCATGACAAATTTATACAATGATTCGAATAAAGTAAAAATAAAACTGGAAATTATCAGTGAGATCAGAGACTACGAAGGAGCGACCACTAAAGTAAAATGACAGTAGTATTAATACCTACCTTGATTAAGATAATGATAACGAGGGGTAATAAAACTCTCAGCGCCAAATAAAACTTTGAAAACCAAATTTTGTTAATGAGTAAAAAAGAACTGACCACACAGGTACCGCTGACGCAGTAAAGATTACAACTCATAATAATTAGAGGAAACGGACTTCCAATGTCTAATCAGTTCAATTTTGGGTGTCGTTTTAGTAATTTTGATTTTATTTTTTTATGATGGTATACATTTGATTTCGAATTTTATTATATCGAACGTATTCGACGTTATTTCAGTTGTACTTATTTATATGATAATGTTTGAGATAGATTTTATCGAAATCAATTAAATGGACTTAGTTAATACTTGCATTTAGCCAAGCAAAGTATTCACACGGCTACGCTTAGCAATATTTCATGTTCACCTTGCGCTTGCCTCTTGCCCTCCTCTGTATCGGGTTCCCGTGCTCTTAGCATGGATACACCTTTATTTTAACAATAAATCAAATTACGAACCATCAATGTTTTTTTAAGTTTTGGAAAATACAATCAGATCATTGGTGCATTCAAAATAGTGCTTCCAAAATAATCAAAACTTTAGTTTCAATAACAAAAAATATGTCATAGTTTTGTCACGCAAAAACTATGCAGAATGTGTTAATTCATTCAATCAATAATGTCAATTAGTTTTCCTCTTTGAACATTGCGTCAACATTACTTTGAGCACAAATGCCCGAAATCTCTAACAAATTAACTAGAAGCTTCAATTTAATCTGAGTAAGGCGATTTAGTGCAAACTGGTTGCGAAGCCGCATCTCCTCGTATCTAATGTAAAGGAAGTATTCAGTTGCGTACTTGCTCATCAGGCAGGATTCTCAATCTACCGAACTTCCTCCTAGGAGATGACCTACATGTTTTTCTGATGGATAGATCACAATTAATTTTAAATTTTCAATACCTTGTCTACAACAAATGTTTGCATAAGCAACAAACACATAGTTTGTCTTTGCGTTGCTGTCATTTAATTTTTTAGTAATATTTTTATTCCATAATTATTAAAATCATTCTCATAATCTAATTCTACATGTCAAACGAAAATGGACCCATATATTTTATCTGTATGAGATAAGTTGTGGAAAATATGAATTAAATATGATAGCATTAATAGTCCAATAATGTATCTTTGGTAGGCAAAACTAATAAAAACTTAATTTCTACGGGCTCCAGTTCGACTCCGTTAGTAAATTTTCTTTAATGTCTTTGCATAATAATTTCAAGCATCTGAACAATTAGGTGGATTACAAAGTACATTTCGCCATAAGATTTTAATTGTAGTTAGTTCTTAAAACGTAATTGAAGCTGTTAGATTACAAGCTTCTTTAAATCTGTCGACAAATCCGAGCAGTCTTGCATTTATACTGATGTTGTTAAACTGATGTCACCTATTTGTGAGAGTTTATAAATGGCTAAATGTTTATAATTTTGTATGGCTGTTCGCGTTTGAAACATAATAGGTATAATTGCTTCGAAACTTTTGTCGTCTTTTTGACTTAATGACTAGTCTAGTGTTCCGTGCAGGTCATTCCGCACGGCATGTTAGCCGACGGGAATTTCAGAGAACTTTCGAGACTCTGATAATCCGTTATGACTGACATGGGAAATGCGATTTTATTACTTTTGTTTGTTTAGCGAAACTTTTTATGTGTTTTACAGCAATATCTTTGTTTAATATGTCCGTGGCGAATTCGTTTTAGTGCCGAGTCGAGTTTCATTTGATATGATAATGTTGCATTGTCTGTATTTCTAAGTTTGTTCCGAAGTATATTACGTACCTAATTATTTTGTTTTAATGTAAATTATTAAAACCTAATTGTTTTGTTTTTGTTTTAATATAATTTCACGGATAAACGAAACGACGAAAATGGATACATACGGATAGTCAAACGGAAGTCACTTAATATAAATTTAAAGTAATTTAAAATGTCGGTATATATAAAAATATCGGTTTATAAAATTATATGCAGGCTAATTGGACATACCGTAGATTGTACATACTTTAATGTTCAATTTTAATGCTAACTCCAGCTATAAAGCTATTAAAATCACTATAACTCGATGTTATTACATTGACGTATGGGTCCAGAAGGGTCATTCAAAAAGCCTACATGTCAGAATTTAATTTTATGATGGCAAGTTATCTCGGAGTATACATTCCGAAGACGCTGGCATGAAGTTGGGCTCCCGCGGGATTAGCTCATGCTGATGAGATGGGGTCAACTGTTACTGTGGTGCCTACGAACCTATGTGGGCACAAATCAAATCCGTGCGAAGATTCCTAATATGGATTAAGTTAAAAGAGCTAAGCGAGAATTTCTACGAAAATATTGAATTACGTTACATTTTGTGATTTCATAAATTATTATAAATGCATAGGAACTAATTTTAAAACCACTACGGTTATAAACTGCTTTCACCTTTTTATACCTATTCAAAATCAATATTATCCACACATAATAAATGTTTTGTATTGATCGCATTCCGTGATATTTTTATCTGAACTATAATTGAACAATTTAAAAGCATAAATAAAATAGCACTCCTAAATTGTGTGTTCTCTTTTATTTTTCCTTTGATTATAGTATATTTTAGACCAATCGAGCATGTGCGAGGCTGAGTGCACTGTAGCCACCGCCGACGCCGCTAAGTTTCAAAGCTGCGTAAATTACTATGGAATTTCACTAAGTTTCAATCTCTATTTGCAAATTATTGTAAGTTTCTCGCTGACTAAAGCGCTATTTGGAGTCAAAATTAAATATACTACTTAATGAAACATATGAAAGAAAATTAACTTAAACTCATAAAAAGATCCGGTTGAAGGTGCGTATTGTATATGCCCGCTGTCGCCTGTCGCTTAAGTTGTCCCGGCTTAGAGCTTGTTATCTACCGTCTTGCGGGACTCACGGCTTCATTACAATTTTCGTCTACTATTACAGACGATAATACACAACAAGCTCCGATGGCATACTGGAAACTGGCAATGTAATGAGGGCTTGGTATTATTTGCCAGGAGGGATACAAATTGTTTATGATAGCCGATGTAGGGATTAAGGAAAATATTCCCTGCGGAAAAGTGTGTATTATTATTGCGAAATACATTAAGACATAGCATTACAATTTTTTAAAATCATATGTTACTAAACTAACCCATATTGTTAGTTTCGTAAGTTACGATACAAAAAATATAAAAAATATCGAATTTTAAATATGAATTAAATGAAAATACACAAACATTTATTGACATAATTGATAATGAAAATATTTAGGTGCTAATAATGACTCATATTTTAGCATTATCCTAATACAATTTTATGTTTATATTTTGTTTTACAAGTTTTACAATTTAACCAATTTTTCATAATAAAAAACATGGGCGAAATGAAACCTTACGTAACTAAGCAAATAACTCCTTTCCGACAAGTATACACGAAATTCGCAACGTGCGAAGCCATAAAAATATTTCACAGAAAAATAACCGAGGCCGTTAGGATATCAATCTTCAATAGCCTAAACTACCTTGCAAGTGGATGATAAACTGGCCTTTGTAATGCTTCCTTACTATGCGGAGCGGGAGCGGAAAGTGCGGGTAGTTTGATAGTCGACGAGTTAGCGTGGTTGGTACTATCAGACGCATTTATAAAATTTCTAGAATCTTCTACGAAGTTGGCACTGTTACCAAAATTATTATCTTAAAATATTGATGAATCACTTTATGATAAGAACATCATATGCTATCATATGCAATATCTGCAATGTTTGTGAGAGGTGAAACAAATACTCCATCGACAGTATCATACCACTTAAATAAGAAGATAAAGATCTAAAAAAGAAGAAGAGAAGAAGTAGAAGTTGTTTGCGGTGTCAGCGTTAGTGGTGTTGTTGGTATTTTACAAGTGTTTTTGTATATGTCGACCTCCAAAAATAAAAATACAATGCACAACTTATAGGACTTATCCCATAGAGATCTCTTACAATCTACCAGCGATAGGTTGAGAGGACATGTCTACTGTAGCAGGCTACTTAGAAGTAATAATGTAATTATAAGTATCCAAATATGAGGAGAGAAGACTATATACGTATATAAAATAGAAATAGATACATATAACAAGTACAGTAAAATACATAACTTGTATACGCTTCTACTGTGGAAGCACCCTTAATATTGCTGGCGGCAATTTTAGCGCTCTATGAGAGGATAAGATTGCTTGGACCTTACTCGGGTCCGTGCCAACACTCGTTATGTTTTTATTTTGTCTGCTTGATTGTACATAATAGATAGTCTCAAAACATCGTAAAATACTGTAATATACTGTATACTGTAACATACTAGTTTGAGTATAAATTGTGAAAATTCCTCTGAACTGATTGATCACAATTTTATCAAGAGTTAGTTTATTTTACCAAGAGTGGCTCCAAAGCCATTACTTTGGGTATTTGTGGAATTGAGATTCTGAAATAGGGACAGGATGGACTAATAAGTTCATCTATGGGAAGAAACTCCTTTATTGTTTTTGCCTTTGATTGACTTTTACAATGCGATCTGGTACATTTTATATTTTAATCGCTATTAAAGCCATAGTAAATATCAAATAATAACTAAAGAATAATTCCACCTTAGAAACATTTTTGTGCTGGTTTAAGAACATGATTTTCCGAAATAATTCGATATTCCTTCAATTTCCAAATTCGTTCGACATTAGTATTAAACAGAGATTCACAAACATTGTAATCTATAAATAATTAGAAAAACAAAATCACCCAGCAAATAAATCTAGCATTTCCGTAATTCACAGCACATCAAAGTCACGTCGCCATGCGATTGTATTGTAACAAACCGATTCGGAATTAGGTTAAAAGCTAACGAGAAACGATGTTTTGTGAACATGTCGATCAGGGTGTCAATTTGTTACATGAAGGTATACACAGCTAATCGGGGTGCTATTACGAGTATATCCACTATTTCAATAGTAACAGGGTATATTTTAACAATACATAGCCTAGAACTTCCAAAATGTTAGTAAGTATAGTAATATTTTTTTTTATATTATCTTGTTCTATTTCTTATTATTAGGTATATTAATTATACATTTATTTAAATAACATACTTACGTCTGTTTTTTATATACATTTTGTATACTTATATTTGTATTCTTTGTATACGCAACAATTAACGAGAAAAAAAATCTTAAACATACATTCTACTGAGTTTATCTTACGTAGTATGTAGACTGCTATGTTACGAAATGTAAAACAAATATAGATTGTTATTTTGTCTATTTATTTCTCTAAAATAAAGATAAAAAACTAGATAACAAATTTCATTTCATTTCAACCCCCTCCGAAGATTCTGGCATCATCTCATTTTCTAGAAAAAAGCCGAAGGTTCTACCTATACTGCTGAACGCACATTTCCCAAACATAGCTAAGAATACTCTCGATTAAATTATATTAAAAAACTAGATCCAAATCAGTTCAGCTGTTTGGCTACAAATTTCCTCAAAATCGGAATTATTAGGGAAATTTTAGGAAATTAAAAAAAAACGAAGCATTTATCTTTATAAAATTTTAGTATGGGTATTAATCAATATAACGATTTCCTAAACAAAACATTTCATTAAATATAATACATTTCTCATTCATTCCCAAAGTTCATACATTATATGGTTAGAATTTATTATGTCTACACAGTGTGGCCAATTTCAAAAAGGCTTTCCAACACGATGCTCAAGTACTAACGAGGGTTATTCTGTACAATTCTCACATTGTATCCTTTCATCAGACTCGCATCGCCTACTCGAATGTACTGACCCTTGAAAGTATATAATTTAAGTACTTACATTTACTTACTTTTGAAATAGGATACCATCATAATGCTAAATACAATAGCAATAAATATTTATTATCGAAAATAGGATTGCAAATAGTTTTTATTCGAATCAAAAAATCCAAGAAAATCACTAATTACTAATGTTTAAAGCTCGATAGTCTATACCAAAAGTAGCAAATAGGTAAGTCCAAAAACTTAGGCTGTATCTATCAACAATCATAGGCATGTAACAAGTATGGCTGAAATCAACATTTTATGAATAATGAGACAAAGAAAGAAATTGTATATATTGCACATTTTTATAAAAATTAAATTTACACTACGTCAAAATCAAATCAAATTATTTATTCAGAAATTAGACTTTCACTACTGGCATTTCGGAACAACCATTGTTGAGAAGAAATGCCGAAAGGAACTCATAAAACAAAATACCCATAGTTCAAATCCTCGATTGATATTGAAATGTCGAAAACACGGCATTAAATACAAGTCATATGTAAAGTTGAGCACGTTTGGTTCAACCGAGGTTTATCCGCAGTGGAATTTCAATACCCGTATTTAACTTGAATTTTGATGTTTGCGGTTTAAACATGGAGTCGTGAGCGAATATGCCTGTTAACACGTAACAAGGTGTGGAGTGTAAGCCCACCAGTCATGATCATGTCTTAGCAAGTTATTCGCCGACCACTGACCTTTGCATAAAGCCAAAAACATCCTTAAAACATTAAACTTGTGCGTACAAAATTAAACTTAAATTTTAAGGTACTACAGTCCTAATTGTATTGGATTCATGGGCGGCAATATGCGGTTGTGAGGTTAAAATGGAAGACGTCGGCGCAAGCAATAATTTGTACGCCTCATTGTAGTATCCGTACGTACGTGAGCTACGTATAACAAGTGTAAAGATGAAAAAAGAAAAAGATGAATAAATCGGTCTGAATTACTAAAGCGGTTTCTCCATGGAGTTTTTCATCCTAGAAAAAAGCCGAACTCATAAGCCGGGTTTTCTGGCAGATCTGAGATCTGTTACTCTGTTTTATTACAGATTTCACGACAAACGTCATAGTAAATACTGTATTTCGCAGTTCCGCTCGCAACGAAATGTATCAGGTGCGGTTTAACATACATACTGTCAATCCTATTTCTGATCTCGGGCATAAATTTGAAAGAAGTGGCCTTTTTGAACTTTTAACTCTTTAAAACTATATTTCCCAAATGCCAACAAAAACGGCCAGCGGTTTACTCGTGAACACGTGACAGACATTCGAAATTATAAAATATCATGAATATTATAGAGGTATGGATATGGATGTATGATTATAGATGATGAGCAGATGATAGATGATGAGCAGATGATAGATGATGGGCTGATAGATTCTAGACAAAGATCCAAAGAGTGTGCGAAAGTATCGAACGCAATTACGCACTGTAACAATAATTGGGAATATGCTGTGGTAAAACAGTTTTGTTTGTGGTTTCAATAATTTAGTCGGCGCTAAATGTATTAATCGTTCTGTAAATATGAAATACGTTTATTCCAGTTCGACTTTGTTGTTTATTTCGGTCAGTAAATTAAATAGTTAGTAGTTGACGTTTGACGGTATTAAATTTTAAAGTTCTGTTTATGCTGAATGTTTGTTTTCATTGCAGTTCGAAATAATTATTCTGGTTTGTTTTCAAATAAAACGATTACTTTTTTTTGAAGCTCAAGGTATCTAATTAAGTTGCGCATTTAAATATCAGATCTAAACTCTATTTTTTTTTATTCGCCTGTTAAGTGTCCCACAGCTGGGCAAAGACTTTTAGATTTGACCTTTTGTCTTCCATGGATTTCTGTAGGCCGTTTGTTGGTAACCGCGCTGAAAATTTTCTAAGTAAATCTTAATATTTACGTAAGTAAAATATAGCTTTGAGTATTTTTTCGAAACTATTTTTAATTTCATAAAAAAAGAGTTCCATATTTAAACAATGCAGATAATGCAAGGAAGGTCAGTTATGAGAAATTAAAAAAAAATACAACATCTACTGTAACCTTGCTAGTTTAGAAATGTAATGGCAAAGTGAGCAAGTCCACACAAACGTATGCAAAGTTGACAAAGCGTGTTCTCCGCTCAGTGTATCCTTAACTCCTTTGTTGTGAATCTCTACTGCTGTTGATAGAACATTCGCAGTTTGTGGCATTTGGCACGAGTCGTAAGATTTCAGCGATGTTCTTTATTCGTGTTCTTCTTTTTTTTATGCTAACCTGTTATAAGCCAGTGTTGGGAAAGGACTTCGTTTCTAGTTTTATTGAATTTCCTTGACCATGGAGATCATTGCCTTCAGTTCTCGATGTCTTGTAATCGTCTGCCCATCTTATTTTAAAGCAACCTGTTTTATAACTTCAACTGCTGAAACTGCTACAAATGCTGAAAACTCTGTTAATAATTGTAAGGCGCAAAACACGTTTAAGTAAATTGGGTATTATTGATAAACTGAACAATAAATTGTTGAATTTGGTTTATATAATTGCAAAAAACTATGATAAGGTAATAAATATGACAATTTTTCTATAGCTTCTTCATAATTACTAACCGTTTTGTTTTTGTTTCTAACTCCTATTTTATTTTTGTAATATTCCAAATTTATGTATATTTTTTATCAAGTATGTTGTCGTTTTGTCCAAATATTAATTATATATTTTTTTGATGTTTTATTGATTAGATTATTATGATGATAGCTTGAAATGTATATGACATATTTCCGCCAAATCGTATAAATTACGGCACACTGTCGGTTTGCATAACATAGTCTCCGCCACCCTTCCGACACTGCATATTGCGTTTCCTCTTTCTATGTTGGGTAAACATAATGTCATAATTATACTACTGAGATACAGTTTCAGTCCACATTTTAATGTTATATTTAAGAAAATTCTTTATTTATACGTTCAACAGTATAAAATCGGAGAAAAATTATTTATATATTTCTCTAATTATACTACTGAGATAGAAATAACAGCAGTATAATTCCGTAAATAGGTATATTATTCCAAATGCCTATATAAAAAAATATTCCAAAAATATTTTCATCCGTTACAAAAAAACATTTCCTAGCAATCCAATAGGTATATAAACACTCTCCTAACTATCCGAATATTTTGTCAATAATTTTTATTTATATTTTATCTTCTATGTATTTTTTGATACGTAATTTTTTAATTTATTTCATTTTGATATAGTTTTTTATTTTGCTCTCTGTGTTTGTTTTTCTTGGCGGTTGATGGAAAAAGATCCCTCCATGGGATAAGTCCGCCGTGGCTTCACTGTTTCTGTATTTCGTCCATGTGTTTCTTTATATAAAAAAGTAATAACAAACATACCAAACTAGTATTACAATGCTAATGTAACCATTTACCTATTTTCATTCTAACATTTAGAAGTTGTTAGTACACTAAATAGTTAACAGTATAATCCAGCAAATTTATGTCCACAAATAAAGTCAACACCACACAGGTAAGATAGTTAATTTTTACGATAATCGCGTCTGCATGCTCTAAGCAAAAATATTGCAAAGCAAGTTGTGCAGTGCTAAGTTGGCAATATCGCTTAATGAAGGCGCCAGTTATCAGGAAACTACAGCCGTTTGTGTGAATAAGGCTTTAGATTTACCTTAAGCGGCTTTCATACTAGCAATATTGCTGTATTTGCAGAAATAAAAGCCTTGGGTTTTTACTATTATGAACTTCAATATTACTTCGACTTTTCGACAACTGTGTGGACATGTAAAAGTAATAGATATGATATTTCAACAATTATTTTTATAGGTCCTTAAGTCCTTTTATACTTAAACATATTTAATGTAATGTGGTGTTTGGTCCCGCCTTAGAATAGGACCTCTCCATATCTTCCTATAGATGTCGTACGAGGCGACATAGGGACATCATGCCTTAACAGTTAATAGGCAACATAGCATTCCTAAAGAGGCTTGACGTCAGACAGGCGGCCAGTCAAAAAAGCATAGCCAAATCTTTAAAAAAAATTATGCTTGATTTTTACGCGACCCTGGGCTTTGGGGCGTCACAGATCCGAATGTAACCGGGAATACGCGAAGATGCAAGTGAGATATTTACTATAATCGACATGTCCAACAGCAGTTTATAGATATTATAAATTAGGATTTTGATTACTACACTTTTTTTCAATCACTGGACACAAGATAGTCTTCAAACTATCTCATAGACGACTTGTCCAACCATTGTTACATGCAAATTGAGCACGGGAAAGTGAGGAGAATGCAATGAAATTGAATGTGGCGGCTCCAATCAGAGTAAATGAGTAACCACGCCGACCCTTTTCATCCATTTAATTAATCCTCGCAAAATAATAGTCTCTTAAACTGATCACTCACGTGGAAGTGGCAAGCGAACTCGTTAGCGATGTCAATTAACTGATTTGAGATCAATACTGTGAGTGATCAAGTGGTTTCCGCCCTAGAATCGGGACCACGAGCCACCTATATAATTTATATCTATAGCAAATCTTATGCCGGCTCCACATTATCCGCGAACAGTTTGCCAAAATTTTGCAGATTTGGTATACATATATTTTGCAGATTGCTGATTTTTCATTGCGTTAAATAAAAGTACTCAAACCAACTATGCAATGTTAATGTATTCGCGTCGGCACACTACCGTGCGATATAATAGATGCCGTTGATTATCCTGTGACTAAATGTTTCGTTTAAGACATACTTAATACAATGATCGTTAGCGAATTGCCAATTCCGTCTGACAGTCAAGTTTGGCTAATTATTGAGGTACAAAGACAATTACTAGATCACTCATAGTGGAAATTATCTGGTATGGATCGGAGGGATCAGCCGTCGATTTTAATCAAACTAAGTTTATTTAGTTCATGTTCATTTAGTTCTCTATCATATTAGAATGTTTGGATGTATTGCTTTTTTGCTGAGACGTCCCGAAACTCAGCCACCCAGAACAGCTCACATATCTGTGATCACAAGTACAAATATCTGTCCGGTATCGAAACCTGGACCTCCAGATAGAAGACGGGCGTGGTGATCACTACGCCACGGAGTTCGTCGAATAACTCGGTCTCACTCTCTCATCTGAGCATTTTCCCGGTTACTTCCTCAGCCGTTGAGCATCTCCGTTTTCTTGCATGTGTATCTCCGGTATAAAACTATAAGAAAACAGAATAACGTAGTTCAAGTAGAGTTACATTGTCAACACTCCTGGGAATCGAGCAGACGCAATGGCCTGTGGTGGCTGACGGTGTTCATTTACATGCAAAAGGTTCTCGAAAACCACATAATGAACATTTTGAAAATGTTTTGGAGGTGGTATTTTTGTCTTTGCATTTGAATTTTAAGATATCCTGAAGATTTTGAAAAAAAAATTAAAGATCTAGTTTATATCTGAGCCAAATTGGTTCCGTAGTAGTTAAGTTTATACGTAACAAATAAATTTACAAATTTCAGATACAATAAGTTGTCGTAAGTTCTAAACTTTATATATAAATGTATGTCTAGATTGTTCTGTAATTCTTACGAAACCAAAGCCATTTAGGATGCTATGTACCTAGTATCAAAAAAATCTTGGAAATAAATTCTGTATGTAACAATATATTATTACAAGAAAAAATAAATAATTACCTCCAGTTACTTTTTTCTCAGAGATGAGAGATGAGATTAAAGACTATGTCGCATTTTCATTAGCGTATGTGCGATTGTTTATTATACATACTTGGACTCGTACTAATCAGTGCCGAGATTAACGTAACATATGTATTTTATACTCGCACTTAACACTCATCAAAATGCGAAGCGCGCTTAATGCCGACTCCAAAACCATAATTCGTTTATCCATTGACGTTCTCCAAAGAATCTCATCAGTGTAATCCAATCTTGGACGGTGGCGATTCCTGCCGTGTGGTCGTGGTCAATATGTCTGTGGAATTTGTGACATAATAACGATAACTAATAATAAACTATTTGAACGGCTTTTACTGCTGTGGATCTCACCTCAATGGATATCGGAATGTCCCAAATTCGAATCCTACTCGTACCTACCTTTATCCTCCATGCATTGTTTCTCATTGGTGAGAATAACGAATTCTATTCCGTGTAGCGCACCTGGTCAGTCCATTGCATAGGACTACGTCTTCTTGGTCGATTTTTCTTTTGGTCGATATTTTCAGGCGCTATTTTAACAATAATCTAATACACCAGTCAACTTTGTCGTTGACTTTGCCTTGCGCGCAGCTGTTGTTTAGCAAAAAAAGCTGTGCAACCGACTCTAAATGTTTTCCTTCTAGAACCTGGAAAATACTCACTGATGCTATAAGTGAAAGTCGAATTAGTGGGCAAAAAACGGCACACTTCAGGCAGAGTGACGGAAATCAACTTGTGTATGATTGGAATAAGATTATAGGCACTCAATCAGAATTCCGCGAATTAGTAGCATAATAACTAGTCAGCTGGATATCAAAGGAGAGGCACGTAATTCCTGTTTATAGCACAATCATTAAAACAGAATCACGCTTGTGCGCACAAGCGTGATTCTGTTTTAATGATTTAAAATATACTTAAAATATGATATCTTCGTACACGCAATTATAGTACTATTAAGTTTGTACTAAGTTTTTAAACTTACTTAGGCCAATTTTGTATATTGATACATTGTGTAACTTTAAATATTTATATATCTTTAAATATTAATAAACGCACGTTTGTCAATTGTATGATTATCTGTGTGTCATATGTCTTAAAACCATCACAATTGCTCATCCAAAGTAATCCTTACATCGTGTAGTAGTTTTTGAGTTTATCGCGAACAGACAGATGCGGTAGAGGACATTGTTTATAATAAGTATGGATAAGGTAAGAATATAAACTCTATTCTAAAATGTGACTTTAAAATTTTTCAACGCTTTACATTTTTCTCGTAAACTGTATTCCCTCTTCAACAATTAGTGGAAGCTAATTTCTTAAGTCGAGTTATTTGTTCTCCTTGAATTTATCACTGCCCCAGTGCCTCGACAGAACTTGGAAGAGTCCGAATTGTATGTATAATCCGACCTAATTTAAAAACTTTTGCAATTTAAAGACAACTGTACATTTGAACATATTCCCGCTTTTTTCTACTATATTGCCTTGTATAGTGTATTAAATGTTCATTGTGCATAATGTGCATGGAGTCTTCACCAAAGGTTCAATATAAAATAACTTATAGATTCTACCTACATAATAATCATCGGAATAGAATCCCGAAATAGCCAGTATCAGTTTAGCATCTAATAAATAATAATTATACCTATTTTAAGGTAAGGTAGTTTAATTGTTTTATCACATTTTGACGTTAAAATTTTTAAGCATCGATAAAAATATCAACAGTTCAACTACAACACTATGCCGCGCCGCCTGCGGTCGCTCACTCGCAAATTATATACCTCATCTCTCACTCTTACAGTTTGCACCTCTAATCATTTTGTGAATTTATATGAATTATTATTGGCTCGCATTATAGCACCACCTTTGTGTTACAGGGTATAGTTGGGAAACGCTTTTTGCGAAATTATTATAAAAGATGTTTTTTTTTTCAATCGTGAGTTAGCCGTGTTTAATGCTCCATCATTCATTAGAGTAATCACTAGAGTAACAGAAACAGGTCATTTATTGGCTCGGAGCCAATAAATGACCTTTTCTATACTTTAACGGAAATCGGTCTTGCACTCGTGTAGTGACAACTAGAAAAGTTGCTCATGCAAGTAACGTATTTACTTTCAATTTTATATTAGTTCTAATAAAATTAGTGCATCGTCACAAAATAAAATCCTTGTTTCTCTATGTCCAAACTCAAAAAACGAAATCGATGGAAATTTTTAAATAGTGTTTGACTCAAACGTGCCAGAAGCCTTTGTTATTTTTTTATATATCTATTCGAAAGTACACAAACGATTTCCGAAATTATTTTACCAGTAGATTATAGCTAACATTATTGGGAGATTAACATAGAGTATTATGTTTCTATACATACCTATGAGGGCGAAGTCCCAGGATGGAAGTGCTCATAGATAAATAAGAAAAAACTATTTCAAAGCTGACCTCTTGATACTAATGTCAAACTTGTTTTTGAACTTAACCAGCATCTGGCAGCATCTGTCAAATTGATTGCAAAATTTTGTTAAGAATTTACGTTGTATTTTTTAATTTGTGTGTAGTTTTATGTGTCTTTTATGTGAAAATATTTTGATCTGACTTAAATTTAATAAATATAATATAATAATATCAGATAGGTTGTTCAATTATGATTGTCAACTTCTGCAATGTTTTCAGTTTAATACTGATATTTAATTATTTTTTTATTCAAGTAAGTTTTGCAATAAAAACAGAATATGATGAAGACGCGAATGCTGTTAGTAATGAGGAATATGAAGAAGATGAAAATGAGAATGAAAGCACAAAGACATCTTCAACAGAGAGTACTTTAGAGAGTACACAAGAATCTGAAACTGATTCACAAACTTCAAGTAGTAAATCAGATACTTCCGATAATAATTCACAGGTATCAGATAAGAAATCAAAGAATCCAAACAAAAAGAAAGATATTTCTATGGATGACAAAGTGCAAAGAACAGATTTGAATTTAAAGAAATTGGGAGAAAAAGTTGGGATTGGTCAAATAGAATGTTATACTTGCACTCATGAGCTCTTAAAAAAACAAATAGAAGAAGACGATCAGACAATCGCATGTTACAAAAACGTTGAGTAGGTTTTTTTGTTTTTTTTTTTTGGGAGGCATTATTAGGTCTAGTGTACACTGGTTTTTTTTTTCATAAGCTATTCGACCAGACTATCAATTTCGAATTCAATATAAGAGACATTAAATTAAACATTGTTAGTGTGGTTGGTATTTATCTAATACCCACTGGACTCATAAAATTATAAATGACTATTAAAATTTGCTATCACAGAGAAAATTGTAGACGTCAGTTATTTCAAAGTTCTGGTAAAACGTAATATCGCGGATCCAGTGCCATGTGCACTGGATCCAGTTGGTGCTGAGTTTGATAGTCATAATAGAGTACATGAGATCAAATTTTTGAAGTTCCGTGTCTACTACATTCTTGTTTGGAGGAAAACAATAAAGGATGTTGAACTTTTGAGGCCAATAGTCACTAGTACGAATATTATTAGACTCTACTCAGTCCAGTTACTAATTATATAAATATTATTTCTGATTTTATAGATGTTATACACTACAACTGACTTTTGTTTTGAAGACTTTTGTTTTGCTGAAGAATACTCTTCAGCAAAACAAAAGTCTTTCCTAGTTCCGTCTTGGCGTCTTTGTTGCATATTATTTCGGTCATTCAAATGGTTATTACGGAAACGAAAGAAAATATAATTTTCTTCTTTACTTGAGGATTATTTGTTTCGAACTCGATATGTAATAGGTATATTAATTATTTTATATACTGATTTATAATTATTAACTAAAATTTTCACGTAATGTTTTAGAATTCCTACTGAAATGTGTGGAGAGTCACAGTATTGTTATATCGAACTCAATCCCAACTATATAAAAAGAGGTTGCGCTAATGGTACACCAGATCAGGTGTTTGTTTGTGATAGCGATTACTGTAACGACAGACTGGCCAATGACTCCACCTATTTCACTTATCCAAAACTGTCGGATATGGTATATGACAATGCACTCATGAACCAAAACGATACTTTTTACCTGCTTCGGTGTAAAAGCTGTGAAACAGCACATTTGACAAAAGAGCAGGACGCATTTTGTATCGAAGGAACAAAGTGAGTAACCAATATTTATCTCCGTTGTTTCGTCATAAGGAAGATCATAAATAAGAAACTGATTGAACTAAAAGGGAATTTTGGTATCTGTTGTTTATTAAATGGCTAGTTGCGTACCAGAGCTTCACTCTTGAAGAATCTGTTTAGAAAATTGTGTCTTTCCGAAGATTACCCCTTCACCCAAATTTACAAACAAATCTAGTTTATAATTAGTGTGATAATTAATTGTAATAATATTGTTTTTTTTAGCGCTTCGACTATTGTATGTAATTACAATAATCTCTGTTATACAAAAACCAAAGATGGAGGAAAGTATGTAAAAAGAGGTTGCGTTCAAAAACCAGCGTATAATTCATTTTTTTCATATTGCGAGACCTCAAAATGTAATAAAGATTCGTTCAGGAGACCAACAATTTCAAGATCGAATATGTTTAAAAAAGATCATACATCTGTTGTTGCTGCAAACCCTAACTATAAAACCAAATCGACTCTATCACTAGAAGAATTTCAACAATCATTGATAAATGCCTTTAATAAGGCTATGCGGAATTTTTCTTGCAAAATTTTGTATTTTTTATTATCCTTCTATGTACTTAACATCCTTTATTAATATATCTTTACTTTTAGAATAATTAAATAAATAATTCTATAAACGAACTTGAAGTTTTTTTATGCACAATACTTTATAGACATATAGAAAAATAGACATATAATAAAGAAATAAATTTGTCGATGATATTGCGTGAAGGACATTGAACTCTCCTCGAAACCGTATAAGTAATAGATAACATCATATCTATTGTATACTATCGTAAAAGTCATGTCAGATGCATTTAGGCGACTTGAATAAAATCTGACACCAGTGTTAGCAATAACAGTCAATATGAATGAATCATACCATTCCACCATATAAGATTCCTTACTCCTTCAGTCTTCTGATGTGACATGTGAAACGGAATACACTCATATAGATCATTTTTCAATCGTTGCATATAATATAAAATCACTCTTTTTACCGGACCCGTGCGCCCTTTTTACTATATCAAGGAACATACATAATACGCTTCCGCTTTTCATACGGATGTTAGTTAGATTCCGCTTTTTATACGGATGTTAGTTTTGACCTGAGGTTTTGATCAATGCTTGGATTTAGTAAGTACTGTTGTACGGAGTACCTACTAATTCCATGGACCAATGATAATTACATAGATTTAGAAAGGGCCCCGTGCGCGATAATTAGGTATATAACTATATACGCTATCTACGTAGTTTTAATTGTTATATATACAGCCAGCTTCAAAAGAGTTTTTTATATGCTGATATTGTGACTTTGCTGTATATAATGTTGCTTTGATCCTAGAGTAATACAGTTTGAAATTTGAAAATAGGGAAGTCATTTTGACAAATTAATTTTTAGTTGAATGTCTTAGTAAAATATTTTTGAAATGAAATCGGTATTATTTTATTTGCTTTTGTACAATTTATTTTATGTATATAATTGTTTAGAGAAACAGAAATTGGAAGGTTTGAAGCACTTTTTTTAATTTTAAAAGTTGTAATTATTTAGCCAATTTGGCAAATTATGAAACCACTAACCACCGTTTGCCGATTACAGTGTCTGATTACCTATAGCATATCAAATAGATATAGCGTTAAAATTTTTGCATAAGTGTTAGATAGGGTGGACTGGCAAATTACTTCAAGCATATCATCATTATCTAGCACTTTATCTGTATTACAATATGATATTTTATCAGAACGTGGTGAAACAGGCCTTTACAATTTTATTTTTGAACAGATACAACTATGGGGACCGATTTTGACGATGATTATAGAGATGCCACGAATCGTCCATCGACAAAAGTGCCAGGTCACAAATTAACGTGTCTAACTTGCAATAATGTGGATACAAGAGCCTGTAGCAGACCATCACAAAAATTGTACGTACACCCTAAATGCCGGTGCAGATGAATTTTTGACAGAAAGAAATTTTGAATTATGTTCGGAGATTACTCGCCACAAACATAAACACTCACAAACTCTCACCTCTTTATAATAATAGTATAAATATTGAAATTTGTAATTATCCATATTAAATAGTAGGTAAAAACACATGTAATGGAACTCCTTATATTTGTGTTCATGCAAAATCATTTTTCAGTTTATATACGGAGAAATGTAAGAGAACAACTGATAGGTGCCTGTCTATTCATACGCCGTTTGGGATTGTCACACGCGGATGCTATGATATATCTCGCAAGCAGGTTTTATACTTCTGCGCTGCCGATTTATGTAACAATATACCGGTGAGGGATGTACTCCGACGTTTGAACATGGGCAACAAGAAGAAATGGGTGCAAGATGTCGCTGACCTATCGCACGCAAGGCGTCTGAGGCATACTACTAAAAAGGGATTGAAATGCTTGTCTTGTAGCGTGTCCTCAGATGACTCTAAAAGTCCAGAACTAAAATCTGCCTGTTGGGAAGGTACAGCAAGGTACTTCTTAAATATTCTTCTCTTACCGTCAGCCAAACCGCTTGCTCGTACACCCACTTTGCTATACAAAAAATAAAGTTTTTATTTATTTTCACTCCGTCCCGTCTGTTCACCTATTTCTACAAAGTTAAATTTTCGATGTCGTTTCAGTTTCGATGACAATACATTATTGGTCACCCAGAATCGGTTCCCAATGAAGAAACTCCTCAAAATATTACTGTACTAATCATAATCCTGTGTAATATAATTGTATATAGGACTACATATACGTACGGACATGATTTTTTTGTCAAATGTTGAATGAATGAACAACATCTTCCTGATGATAATAAAACAAGCTTTAACAAAATATCTTCAAACAGTTTCAGATTCGGGATATCGACAGAAGTTTGCCAAGAAAAGGATGTGTGCGGTATTAGAGTAATGAAATTCTCTGGCAGTGTGGTACGCGGATGCGTTAGTGGCCCAGTTTACAATTATTTTTACAAATTTTGCAACCATGACCATTGCAACAACGACCCAGTCGTGTCGGTTTACGATCCTTTAGACTAAATGTTTTTGTTTTTTTATTTAATTAATTCATTTGTTATTTTTGGTATTTTTTTTACATTTGTAAAAATAAAATATTACGAAAAACATATTCCATTGTTATTTTATAATTTTCTAAATTCTAGATTTTCTAGATTCTATCTAATTTTCTAGATTCTATTCTCTTACACTGTTAATCGCAAAATATATACCTATTTAAGTAGCAATAACTTGACATTTTTACATATAAACATATTTAGCGCTTCTGCATAAACATTGAATAAATTGGAATCGACAGCCGAAGCAGAATGTCCTAGCATTATAAAATAGGCTGTAGACAAAACCAATTGAATTTCACGGTGTTAGTTTAGCACTCCTTTGAAGCATATCTAGTGGAAACTCTGACGAGGGCGCAAATTTCTCAAAGTTTATTGTGAGTCTTTAATATATTTCTACTTAACATTATTTTTTCTTACAGATTAAAGATAAAAAATATTAGTAATTTCAGTTCCAGCCAGTTGGATAGAATTGCTTAACATTGATCGAGGGTTCTTACTGATGATATATTTATTTTTGTCAATATATTTTCTTTGTTTTATCGTGACTGTTTTATACGAAGTTATTATTTCGTTCTATTCAGGCGATTTTTCATTAGATTTGTGAAATTTTATCTAACAATCTTTGGCATTTGTTGGAGTATTTGTAAGTATATCGGATAATTTATTTTATTAATAACTACTGCCTGTTTACAGTTTGAGAGACACAGTATCACGTTTAGATAAAATCATAACCCGCTGATCTGGAATACACATCAATATGATCAAAGTTTTCTAACTTGATTCAAAGTTGATTGAATAACCTGGAAGTTCCGAATGGATTCATCTTTGCATCCTTTCTATTAGGATAGTGAAATAGGATTATATTAATGAAGAGTATTTCCACTACAATTATTTAAAAAATAGATTACAATTTATTACTACTGACATCAATATACCAGTGACAATAAGGGTGCAAGAGACGCGGTTTCAATACAGGATACTACTGCAAAAACTTGATGCAGTGAAGTAGACAACACGCGTGTGACACCTCTGGTATTGCACGCTTCCATAGGTGACCCCATTCCATCAGATTGGCCACATGCCTATTTGCCTGCTGTATTAATTAACATACTTGGTAAAACTTCCATTGCCAGTTTTTCTTATTCATTTATCAGTATATTTTTGCTTATGTAAACAATGAGATTTAAAAATCGTTTTATAAAGTAATGTACTTATTTTCAGTGTGAAGTCTCAAGTGGGCTCGAGATCTTTTCCTTTACGTACACCAACCCAGTGGGAATACTCGCTGCAGATAGCAGGATGTAAGTTTTTAATATTTTATACTGGGGAAATAACATTGCCTTCCTAGTTTGCTCCTCAAGATGGACGGAAAATGTGAAATTCAAAAACAATATTATGGTATCGCTTTTGTAAAATACGAAAGTCAAGAGGAAATTTCAATGAACTCTGAAACATCCGCATCCGCTGAAATAGCTTTTTAAAAAGAGTTAAGCACCCGTGGTCGTAGCAATTGGACTTGTTCATGGAAAATAAACTCTTCCTCATCTGAGTGCCTTCCCGGTTACTCGTGAGCCCAGGGTCCGTTTTCATACTTTGGGGAAAACTCATTTCAAAATTAGTAAATATTATATTCTTGAATATTTATACCTTTAGAATGGTTGTAGAATCTTAATTTTACTCTAAACTCATACTAATCCGGAGCCTTTATCAATAAACTAGATTTTGCCCGCGGCTTCGCCCGCATAAATTTTACACGTGAACAGTTATAAGTCCTTCACCGTACTTCAAATTACTGTATGCAATATTTAAAGAAGATTGGTTGAGTGGATAGAGCATGATGAGGTAACAAACAAACTTACTTTGGTATTTATTAGGATTTGAAGAATATTCGTCTAGGTATCAGTTACAGTGAAATGATATTAGTTGAACATAAAACAGTCTGATAAGTTGCCAGAAGGCCAACATTAGCGGAATACTCCATAGGAATGTCTCCATAATGACCGTATATATCTTTATAATGAACTTCTAGCCTCGTTTTGCTATGCGAAAATGGTCTTGTGCGGTATCTCCCGAAAATAAACGGCCGTCTTATAAATACCAGAGACTACATTTTAAAGAACACGGTAAGTGAATTTTGCCATTATACAAATTTTATTGCATAAAAGGATTTTCAAATAAGGAACAAAATGAATTGTGACTTACCGGGTTGACACAGTTTCCAGAGATAGCGCAATTTGGTCGCTGCTAAGCACGGTTTATGTCGGTTCGCCACAGTTAATTTGTCACATATACATTTAAATTTAATTCGTCACCGCAGTGCCATTTTTTTAATCTATGGTATCCTAAATCACGTACATTTTTAGGTCTCATTTCTCTTTATTAGACACCATAAATATATAGGTATATGATATCTATCTGCTGAGCACGGTTTGTGTCGGTTCATCACAGTTAATTAGTTACATGGATATTTTTAGGGCTCCTTTCGAGTGAATTATATCTATTTATTAGACACCATAAACATTTGATTTCGCTCTATATACATTTGGAAGTTCATAATCATTAAAATAAATTACTGTGCTCTGTTACAGTTTTGGATATAAGAAAAAACAAATATGCAATCATCTCGTCACTGATCCTAACATCGAAAGCCATCCACATTCGGCTCACTGCGAACACAAATTATAGAATATGCAGATAATATTTTCATCTACTTTTATTTCTAGGAATCTTGCCTCGACTAGACAATGCTGGATGAAATATTTACTGTCTGTAATACTTTATAGTACGGTTATAATTACATTGATTAAAATTTATTATTATTAATTAAAATTTATTAATAATATTATTTTTTTAGAAACAAAGCAATAGTTTAATGTTGTAAATTATTGCTTTATTTTATTATTTTAATTATCCCTGTATAATAGAAAAGGTTGAAATGAATTAAACTTATTAATTTATTCCCTTTTAATGCACAAATTAATAAATACTGGAAGCGAAATTAAAAGTATTTTAAAAAACGTATTTTATTTTAAAAATTAATAACTCATAACCTTTTTATTAACCACATAACAGATTATGTGTTATGAGATATTTAATGACTGCAATTTTTTTAATATTTAGAATCACTTTGTATAATATGTATAAGTATATTTCAAAGATAAATTTTGAGATACATATCAAAACACACGATATTTTATGACAGTGAGATCCGAAACCATACAAGAAGGTATGATAATCACATCGGTGTTGAAGCGATCATTGTGTGCCCTTACTGACTTATAATAACAGTGTTCCTACTCCAAATGGATAAATGGTAATGAGTGGTATAAAACGCAGAAGGCACGATAGTTAGAAACGCCTAGGGGCTTGGATTCTTTCAACACATATGGAGTAGTACAATCGTATTAGAAAAGCAAATCGTTATTTTAGTCTCACTTTTCTATTTAATCAAGAATAGACAAATTTTGATAAAATGTCCTCTTTTTGCTGGTCATTTACATTGATTAATAAGTACGTCATATATTTTATTTATTACATCATTATTGCTATATTTTGTTTCTTTGTTTCTCAAGAGCTCAAATTGAAAAAAAATCATTCGTAAAAAAATAAATCATAATACCAAAAAAAAAATTGGTCTAAGTCTGAGACACTAATGTAAAAAGCTAGGTGTGAATCAGTTTACCATAGGCAATTCGTCTCGGATTTAAAAGCGAATTCGTTACAAAACTTTTTTGATGACGAATTAATTGAGGCATATCGATTATAACCTAAAAGAAATCTTTCAAAATGTCTACATTTTTTTTCATTCTTAATAATGGTTGAACTGGTAGTACTATTTAAATTTTGCTGTGAATATCTCCTATGTGTTTAATGTCCATCTAACGCGTCCCATCAAAGGCGTCTCGAGTGAACCTGAAAGGGCTCTCAAGACCCAAGATTCGCAATCGTGTTGCAGCAAACGAGATACCATTTAGCCAAGGGCAACCACACCGTACTGTTTTGTTTGACAGATAAGCTATGTCTATAAAGGTTTTGAGACGGGAAAATTATAGGACAGAGGCTCCGTAAGAGCTTTTGAGTTTCTGCAATGTTAGGATTCATAGGGGTAAATGGCGTTCACATGATATGCCATAATAATCATAACGCTCTTATATTTTAGAACTATATTGCCCTGACACGACCGACTTCCTGCTTGGAGCTCAGCTAGTTGTACATAAGTAAGGTTGAAATGGGTTGGAATTTACTGGGATTGAGCAAAAACAGGTATCTATTTTCGTGGATGCCAAATCGTAACAGAAAGAGATACGTGCCAAATCTAAAAATATTCTAAACTTGTGAGTACTGGATAATATGAGATGCTTTGGATATTATTATAATAATTTTATTTTCATCATTAACGAAAACTTTTGGAAAACAAACTTGGTTGTCAGTGATGATGTGGTAATTTATTGTTAATTTTTATTAAATAAAATGAATTATAGTATTCATAATGTCTGCTAAATATTCTTATACAAAACAAAGTTTTAACATTTTTCAAGATTAAATTTATATGTATATAAAACGTAAAGCTTAATCTGCCATTCATTGCAGATTAAGCTTTACGTTTTTTCTTCAGACATTAACAACTTATCATCAGCGCATAGTCTATATTCAAGTTCGGCAAACACAAAATTAGGAGCGAGTCATCTCTCATCTCGATTAATAAATAATCGGTTAGCAGACACTCGGCAAATTAGGATTCTCGATTACACGATTGATTTACGATTTTCAAATATCCAAGTCGCAGATGTTTCTCCAATGAAATAGAGTTATTCATCTAAAAAACAAATCGAAATTTCTTTGTTAAAATCTATTCCAATATCTGATTCTTGCTTCATACAATCTTTATTAAACATTCAATGCCCTGAACTTACGAACATTTTCATTTCATTTCACAAATTTCTTACAATAAATTGTAGGCACATCACTGATCCAGTTTTAATAGAAACGAACGCCTATTCAGAAAATAAACTAACCAAATACATACAATTATTTATAAATAACTTTATGTTAATGTATGGAATATTTCAATGGAGCCAACAAACAAGGTTTACAAGATAAAGGAATGATGAAACGAATACCGATCAATATCGCTTGTAATTAAGGCTAATATTAAAGAAATCTCACCATATTATCAGGAATGTCTGCGTCACCGACGACAGTAATATATTGCTGACATAAAGTCTAGAGATTTGGGTAGATATCATTACTCGAATAGTTTTCGTCCGATTCGGTCCTTCCCGGGCCTATAAAAATGTGGAAAAATTACTGAGATAACGCCAGGGCCAGATCAATCAACGTCTGGTATCCGTTAGAATTTTATTGTGCCACGTATGATAATGTATGGTAAAATAATGAATTGAGATTAAAGCTGGTTGGATTTCGTTGCTATAATGTATGTAAGTGCAGAAATGTAATTCAACAATTTAATTTTACTTCAATTATATATTTACCTTACAATATGAATAAGATCACCACAACTTAAGATTGAAATAAGTGAAGGGAGGAGCGAAGACTTAGACCAGTATTACAGTGATTTAAGATATTTCTAATTTTATATGTATTTAGTAAATTAGTATTTTCGTTGCTTACAAAAATGGGCCAGAAGAAATACTTATATTATGTTGACCCTCTAGTAAACAACGAAATTTTGTTTTACTATGTACTCGTATTAATCCTGTGAACCTCAGAGGACATATTACCCGGACAGATAAGATAGCTCGTTTTATTGTAGCATTGGAGAAAATAACATGTGTCAATAAGAACACGATGGGATTCTCTGGTACCATTTTATGATCTCCCATATATTTCATCAGCCCGTTCCATCAAAATTTTATTATGTAACAGATGCTTTGTGTTACGAAATGTTGTGATCATATAGGAAAATGTATTTTTCAATACACTTGCTCGAAATATTTCGGCATATATATTGATCTCAGGAGATATCTTGAAATACGGTGTGTGACACCCGCGTGTATTGATGTTATTATGCATTTTAATATAAGTGGGAGTGGTCCAGTGGTTAAGACCGTCCACCTGTGATCGAAAGATCCCAGGTTTGGATGCTACTCGTGCCAAGTTATGTTTGTGTGCCAATCTGACTCATGTAGGAAATCTGCTACTCGGGTTGGTCAACACACACTATAAAAACAGTGATTAACTTATTTCTTCTGTAGTCCAGTACACTAGCAATAGAGAAAAATTGTATCATTAAAAGCATTACTTCCCAAACAATGGAGAGATGCTAATTTTTCACATGTTTTGTAATTATTTACAATGAGATATCACAAATCCGTAATGAGCTCTGTCTTTAGTGAGAGGTCATCACATTGATGTTTTGGGCTTTGTTTCAAATGTCAAACGATTCATCAATCAATGCCCGCTGTGGAGCGGCTGCCGATGAGAAATCGCCATTGTAATCGGGCTTATTAGAAATGCTGATACTATTTTGGAGTAATACTTTTTGACTTTGAAGTTATATTTAACGTGTTATAAAATCGAAATAAATGAGAAAAGTATTCAGGATCAAATTTCATTTAATACGATGGTAAGTTGTAATAATATGTATACTTTTGTATAAATCTGGAAGTAAACTAATCTAACACGGTGGTCCGACACGCATTTGATCAGATTTAGATGTCAATATATGTTTCATTAATTTAGATACAAAATTGAACCACAGAATATGAACTAGTAAATATGAGTTCATATAATTACTTATATCCTTATTTTTTAATTATTTTTATCTTCAGATCTGTACTCTAGGACTCTGTTTCCTGCTATTAAAAGTATATTTTTGTTAAGTAAACATGAACATATAATACTTACTTAAATACCATTGTATAGGCAATGGTTGTATTTGTAGTCATTCGAATCAGCTTAGGGCCTACGAGATGGCTCATATTATATCTTTTGATAGACTAAAGTTACAAAGAAAAAAATATGGAAAGGACACACGAGTCAAACTTAGCAGAAACCAGAGCCATTTACACGCCAATTACTTTCGTCAACCGCTGAAGTAATCGATGAGCCATTGTGTAGCCGACGGCGTCAAAGAGGTTCTGTTTAGGGCCAGTTTACATTGCGTATTGGATATTGCATACCTTCACATGTGGACACCGCCGAGTTATAAAAGGCATCTTGTAGAATCAATCTACACTGCACGATACTACCATCATTGTGAACACGAGTAAGAAGAATTTTAGGTTAAGTTCATACTTCTTTTCGAGTCGCAAAGGCTATTTATAAACCCGCATATGCCTTGGTATGGAACCAATAAAAGAAGGCACATGCGGCGTTTGTCTTTTAGAGGTCTTCCATGGTATAAGAAGCGGGACAGTTAGGCACGATAGTAGGTGTATATATGGTGCTGTCCAGTATTCATTGGACATACAGTCCATAATAAAAATTTTGATTTCAGTGTTGCCATTAGTTCGGCAAAGGCCGTATTATAAGATGTTTCGTTTTAGGTTCAGTGTACACTGCATACTGAATCCTTCAATGCCACCAGTGTGAAGACAGCCGAGTTATTAATGCCCCCGGCGTAGGCCATGTCGCCACTCATTGCAAATGCGAAGTCTCACATCCATTGAGATCATTTACTGTTTCCATATTCATAATTTCTGTTGTGTTTTCTTAAGAGCAATCAGAATTAAATCATGATAAAAAAACTCGCATGTTCATTATATTTGCTCGAGAAGCTGTTTTTCGTTTTAAAACGATATAGTAGGTCTAGCAAATACTCGGCTCCTCACTATCAGCTAATAGTTCGCTAAACATGTCGGTTTCGACGTACATTGCTTGCTTTTTTGCGATGAATAAAGCAACACGTGCAAACTACGCAGTGTACATTCGTTCAAAGTCGAATCTCGTCGTATAGCATAATGTCGTCCATATGTGAGAAATCACTACTAATTTGAGAACGTAGCCCTAAATATACCGATCTTTACATCAACGTTTTTAAATAACAATGACTGTTATATAATTAAATATAATATTTTCTGTTCATTTGACAATATACACAGTTTAATGTAATATAACTTTAAAAAAAAAAATTACTTCATAATTTAATTAATTGAATCTGTTTAGTAAACTCTCCCAATAGCTGGGGGACTAGTGATCGACGCGCATCGGTCCACTACAATAATTCCGACACCATGCGTCGGCCAGCAGGACTAAAACATAAGAACCATAAAATAAAAAGAACATAAAATTTGTCGTAAAAATAACTGTTTATTTAAAACTAGTGGATGCCTGCGACTTCATTGGCACTCTATGACTCCAGTGAATTATAAATACGAAAGTGAGGATGTTGTTACTTAGTTATGTCAAACAAGCTGGACGGATAATATCCAAGAATTATTGAAACTACAGGCAAACATTTTTACTGTTTCATATGTATTGATGTCGTCTTCGGTGCCTAAGTTTTGTCATTATCGTTACGTTAGAGTTGTACACCATAAGTACCGAATCACCGACAATCGGCAAAAATATATGAAGAGAGACGAAAATGTATACAAAAAGTGAGATTTGTCTGTCATGTTTGTATGTCATTGTTTCGCAAAACCGTCGTAGTGTTGGAAAGAATCTTGACGTTTTTATAAATTATACACATTTTACTACGCTATTCTTCTATGGTCTCGTAATTTTAACCTCGAGACACAAGACAATTATGTACGTCGCGGCAGGCTACGCATCGATTTAAATTTCCATTTTTTTACAAGAGTTATCTTTTGGTATTTTGTGTCGCACGTTATTTATGTCCAAATAGGTAGTGGTACGAAGACAACAATGTATAGAAAAAAAATTCTGTGGCTCACTAGTATGACATAATAGTATGATTGGCAGCCGGGCTAAGGCGAGTGTGGGAGCGCCAATGTGGGGTCACCACAGAGGGGAAAACACTTGATTGATATTGGTAAATGATACCAGAGAACCCTTGTAGGATAATCTATCTTTATTTTGTGTAGTGACATATTATATAGAGAAATAATCTAACTTGGAACAGCACGAACGTGATTGCGGTAGGTACTTAAGTACTACTAAAAATAATTATTGATAAAATTACTATTTCTTTATACCAATCACTATAAATCAAGAGACAGTACCGAACACCAATTTGATATTAGAAAAGTAGGTACATAAAATTTATAAGTAACCAAGGCTGTTAAACTTCTTTACTACATGTACCTAATCAATTTCAATAAAGCAATTAAAATTAGTAATCAAAAGAACGAAAACATAAGTTTATAGATGTAAAAACGACACATTTCTTTTAACACGAAACCTGTTGTATTGTTCCAAAAATATCCTTCGTTTTGTTAATCTTTGCAATGAAATTCAATGGTGTTTTCCTCTTGTGACTAAAAAAATATGTGGAGGTGTCTCTCTCAGATTATAAGCTCTAAATAGGCTACACGGCTCTATATCTATATATTAAGATACAACATCTAGCATTTTTATATCACAGATTAATATTTTTTTAAACATTCTAACGTGCAGCCTCATCTTCGTGCAGTGAATTCTTGCGAATAAGAAGATTGGTGGAATACATAAATAAAACTCAAAGAGATAAACCAAACAAGCAAACTCACATCCGCAATCATAATTTTATTTTGATATAGGATTAAAAAAATGTGTATTCTCTAAAGTTACACTTGATATCACGGAACGTAAACAAGAGCCTATAACTGTCGTCCATCAACACCTTGTTCCTAAAAACATATAGCATTCGTTGGTAAGGCTGTAAACAAGGCTACAACAAGAAAACCACGAACCAGAAATTCGAGGCGTGATTGTTTGGAGTCGCTCCGGCTTTATTAAAATTCCCCATATTTGTTAGCGACGTTTTTCAGCCACCTCCTTGACTAACGACACTCGATACGTCTGCCGAATCAGAAGACCTCAGACGTAAACTGGAGCCCAAAATTCGCCGTTTGACGCTCATAAATTATGTTCGGAAAAAAGTTTTGCAAACACATCATAACTTCGACTTTTTTATTGTTTTACGACTTTTAAATAAGTTAATGGTTTTGCTATGGAACTTTTCTGGACTTCACGGTGGACTTATTGTGGGAAAAAATAAAATTGATTTGTACAGATTGGGACGTAATATAATTTGGAGTTTTTTTGATTTTACTAATTCTAAATTTATCGACTATATAAAAAAAATCAATGAGATGAAAATGGTTTGATCTCGAGGAGGAATCGCACCCACAACCTGGCCTATTAGGAGGCTTAGTGTTTTTAACAGCAGCTATTGAGAGTGATCGAAAGCATATAAATGACATGGTATCACATGTATAACAAACAATATAGAATATATTTTTTATTACAATAAAAAAGGCGAAAATTTTAGTTTACAAAGTAGAATTTGTGTAAAGACATCCCTAAATATCTCTCGCCCTAGCCTTGTAACTAAGCAAAAAAAACATTTGGTAGTCGTAACACGACACAGGCTCGTCTTGGCTGCAAAAAGCCCAAAACATTCTAGTGGCTGTTGAAAGTCGTCTGCGAACATTTTGCAAGAATATCTGCATTGGGGATACCACTCGAGACGCGGGGCTCTAACGAGTCGGCACCGACATAAATGATGTTGAATTTAAAAAATATTCCGAGTGCCACTACACAGATATGCTAGGTGAGCATTTGATAAAATCTGCTTCGGCCTTTTAACTTACTAGTTTTCATTTAGTTTCATACTATCTCGATGTTTGTCTGCAATCTAAACTAGTAGTATCCACCGATTTCTTTTTTTAGATTTCTACATCTCAACCTCAACAAATCGCTGCGTCAGCACCTAGTGGTTTCAAAACAGATGTCTTTGATAATATAGACAATAGCAAATTGTTGTGAAACCTTATGCTGTTGCATTGATAGTGTCGATCATGTCATCACAGTTTATCTGCATAACTTTCAATTAAAATATCATAAAATGTTCCTAGTCATTAATAATTATTTGTACCTAGTAACTAAACATTTATTCAAGGAACAAATTGTCACCAAAAAAGCAGACCATTTGAGTTTTATTATATACCTCCAACAATTCTCCAGCCCTGATCCCGAATCCCGGCGCGACCTGGCATTCTCGCATCAGAATCCAGTATTAACAACACCGACAGGTGTTTTTTACGACCTCCCGTTGATTTAGTGCTGAAGATTCATCGTTAATCTCGTACGGACGCGAATAGTAGCAAAATAAACACTGAGCATATGGGTGGTATTAAAAAAATCTGTTTCTAGTTGAGGTTTGGGAATACGATTCAATTTCTTAAAGCTACTGATAAAAACATCATTGCCAAAAATATTTAGTAAGCTACTATAAAAAATAGACATAATATTTACTTTGTTGACTTCAAGTTCTACAAATTGAAATTTTTCAAATTATTTTAAAAAATAAGTATCGTCAAATAATTAAAAATAACTACCTATGTCTTTAAAAAAAATGGTAGGGATGTGATATATTAAATCCCAGGCACATTTAAACAGGCCGATATAAATTAAATGTATGGTCCACACACCTCTAGATACAAGACGTTGGAAGCTAGCCCGACCTTAATACCGACTTCGAGCCCACAATAGAGCCAAGTGGGTGTCAGCTTAGAGTCCAAAAGTTGCGGAAGCGGTAGCGATAAACCTAATAAAAAAATTATATAAAGGTAACGATGTTAAATTATATAAAGGTGAGGCTGGTCATGAATTACAAGCAGTCTCGAAAAATATTTGTCTTAATGAATAACTAACCAATCATCTCGAACGATACGAGTTGAATACAAAAATGAACAAATTTTAATGGAAAAGCGGCTTTTATTTTCATTACATAAGCTATCTGGGGATAAAAAAATTCTTTATTGTAATAGTCATGATAATGTGCTATTATTGACTATTTCCTTTCTGACGATTGTCGGCAGTTGAACAAATATCTGATAAAACCGCTGTCAACCAATAGGATACTTTTCGCTGTTCTACCAACACTATGTCACAGGTACAACCTTAATCGTGTTATGGAGTTCTGTGCCAGAGTCGCAGAATAATGGTAGTTAAGTTTCAGCCATGCTCTATTTCACGCCTGTGCGGTTGGTACACTCGCGTTATTAATTAAAATAGTATCCAAATGTTGGTAGTTCATTACTGTTTGTTCTATTACTTGATTGCTTGTGTTATGGTGAAGCATTTGTGTTTGTTGTTGAGAGTCTCTTGTTATTTGTGCTAAAAAAATTGTAAGATCATGTTTGTAAAATACATATTTATATTTCTAAATGTCATGACGTCTAAGCTTATAGTAATCCCTGAATATATGTATATTTACTTACACTAATAGCTTCAATTTCAATTTCAAATGAATGGCAATAAACGATTTGAAATTGAAATTGAAATTAAAGCTATTAGTGTAAGGAAATATACATATATTCAGGGATTACTATAAGCCTGTATCATGTTCTCTTTTCGTCGCATAATATAGCTTAAATTATTAACATCATCAGCCATTATAATATCCCTACTGTAGAAGCACTGGCGTAGCTTTATAAATAACATAATAGAATACACAGATTTATACATCGTTCTAAGTTCTATACAAATTGTTGTAAGTTTTTAAGTTAATGCAAAAAGTTGTGAAAAACACAACGAAAAGTTATCTTCAGGGAAGCGGCTCGTTTAAAAAGGATATTTTAGGTAAGATCGAGATAATGATAGTTGAACGGTTGGCCGCGTTAACATCTTTCTATAAAAGCTTTCCGGGAAAATGAGCTGTAATGACAGCGGAAACCACTTCTATTCCGACGTTTTATACTACGATTAAGAAAATAGACGAAAAAGATCGCTTTAGACAGTTCCCTTTTTATTATAGCATTTTGCTATTACGATCTTGGGATATGTTGCAAAGTTTTGTTTGATTTCATCAATTTCTATTATATTTTCAATTAAATGAGTAAAAGAAATATAGATTACAATTTTCTTAAAATAAATATTAGCTTTTCTTATATAATCCAAGAACTAGTATCTAATAAATCGAATATTTATTTTTACCATCAAACAGCAAACGATGTCAAAAATATCAATTTTCATTACATTTTTAATAGGAACTAGCTGTGCCCGCAACTTCATTTGTGTGCGCGGTTCGAAATAAGTAACATTTTCTTTTACATGAAATCTCTAAACAATCTCTTTAGTTGAATAAAACATAAGAGTTTGTTTGAACTTATCTCTGGTAGAAAATGTTCTGGATTTCTTTATGTCACGCTAATTAAGGAAAGCTATTTTAACTTACAAATGTTTAGTATACCTACTAAATGTATTTAATTCTTTACAAAAAATAACGATAATAATACAAAAATATATATATCCGCAACACTCTTCGTCAATACACGTCTGTACATTACAGATATAAATCTATTAATTGAAGTTCTTACTTAGAAACGAAAATATTACTATTGCTAATTTTTATTATTTATATTATTACTATTGCATTATTCATAATTTACAATGTTAACATTATTCTAAATTTTCAATTTTTTTTTTGCATTTTTAAACAGATTTTATGTACATACATAAAATCTGTTTAAAAATGCATAAACTATATGAGACACTACTTAAATTGTATTTGCAAAAGCGCCATCGCTCCACCCCATTCTACCCTCAATTCTAAACTTACCCGCTTCAACAGTGAAACTTTAGTGTCTGTTTAGTTTAAAAGAGCCAGTTTGAGTCAGATGACTCCACAAAGTACATATTTCTTCCTCCCCGTATACCACTTTATGGGCAGAAATAAAATTGTATTAGTGTGGAAGTTGGGCACTTTGACAGGTAGAAAATGTCATTTTCCCAGGGATAAGTTGCGAGGGGAAATACTTTAGGTTTCTAAATATTGTTATGTGCTTTTGTGACGTTTGAGACTTTAGATGCGAAATAGTCATGCTTAAAACATTTTTGCCTGTGGTTTCCATATAGTGAGTACGGAGAGTCAATTTCTAATAGTCACTACGCCCATGCACTACACTACGTCCCTAAGGGATAGACAGCCATTTTGAAACAGAATTGTGAAGTTGTTCTGAAAGAGATGTCAAATAAGCAGCCGATCACAAAATCTCAGGAGATCTTGTAATCCAAAGTTTCAATGGCGTAATACTTTCCTTCTAATTTTCCATCAAGGAATAATGAAATATTTTGCAATTTTTTTTTTTTATATTCCGAAAATGAAGTCATGATGAATTCAAAATTAAAAGGGTCTGTTTATTCGAAAGCGTCTTCAGAATTTTATTGCTATAATTTAAAGACACTAATGGGACAGCGATGGCTGGAGCGGAGTCAGAGAATCTCTAAGTGCTCATTACTTCATTGTGGACTCTTCAGGGACCACGAGTAATTACACCAGCACTTTATTTTACTCTTGTCTGTTTCTGAGAATAAAATATAGAAAGTGTAGATAAACTAGGTCGAATACATAAAATATCTAAAATGGAATATTTCGTCAAATATTAATTTTCAAAGATAAAATAAAATATTACGAGTAAGAATTCTGTCATATTTGACCCAGTCGTACTATAATTATCATTAATAATATCGATCAAACGTCCTAAATTTCGCCATGAATTTATTGAAATTTCTATTACATTATAAAACACGCAGAGTTTTTCTTCTGAATTTTCTAAGTAGCCATTTTCCACTTGAGCATTAAGAAGCTTATAAGCAACTCCACTTAGACCTTACTTCGTCATATTAAAAAGTTTGAGAAAACCGGCAAAGTATGTTTTATCGTTGTTTGCTTACCCGCACATCAGGAGCTTAAAAATATAGAGTTTGCAACTGATTCGATCTTTCTTATTGCTTCTTTATTGATTTTATATTTTTCTACTATTCAATTCATTATTTCTGCTCTCTGTTTTTCCGTAAATTTTATTCTCAAGTCTTTTTCAATGAAGTTGTGGGGATACTTTTGGAGAAATTCATGAAATTGTAAAGGACATTTTATATGCCATTTCTCAATATAATTGCGTGAAGATTCTTATTTTTGTGTATTTTTTAATCACTCAATTAAATAAATATAGTAAAGTAATAAAGAAACAATCAAACTGTCACTACAATATAGCCAGCAGTCACTAAGGTTTTTAAATATAACCTATAAAAAAACAAATGAAAAAATATATCAGAAAAAATGCAAAGTCCATTTGATATTGAAGTTCTTGTTTTCACATAAGCTTGTGGCTTCTCTAATGATGTTAAGGTCCTTTTTACTAAATGTGTCGTTTCATTTTAACAAAGTGCTAACATGTGTTTAAAATATTTTATATTCGAAGTGGCGAAAGTACTTATATTTTTGAAATACTTTTTAGAAATAATGCAATTTCCAGTAAATAATATGAGATTTGTAAATAATCTCATATTATTGCAGCTTAACAAATCTACCAGCAACATAGTAGAGAGGAACTAAATACAAAAACAAAGTTAGTGAGCAAAGTACCAATAAATTTTGAGGATATTACCGGAGAAAAAAGATTTTTCCGACAAAATAGGCGCAGTAAACGTAGCTGTTGTTAATTAAAAAAGTCGAGGCTGGGGTTTACTTCCAATGGTCACAATGACTCGACCCCGTCATGAGCATTATTGCGAACTTTATTGATAGTTAAATAATATCTTGTTTCTTGTTGAAAATGTAATTCAGATTTGAATTATTACTACACAATATTGCTGATACTTTTTTGCCTACTTGCTTTGTATAGACAACTTTAACTAATTGATCTTTTGTAATATAGATTTTACTTATATACTTGGCATTTTTCTCTATCAAAAAGCTATGTTTTTGTTAAGAGCGTTAATTAAATTAAGTGAAATCATTGTATGCAAATAAGTCGTAGAAATAGACACTATAAAAATATACTTAGTTATATTCAATATTTGTGGTTATTATACTTAACCTCCTATTCATATAAAATAATACATATATACTTTAAGTTAAAATGTTTTGTCAATATCGCACTTTAAAATATTTAACATGGAGAGAATGAGACAATACTAACTTTAGCTTAAAGTATGCTTTAACTTTTTTATGAATAAGAGGGTCTTCTTCTCATCGAGTCGTTATTGCTATGTGTATAATTCAAGACCAGCGTATGGCCACTTTAATTGTTATAATATTAGTCTTGTAAAGGTTCTTTATGGTACAAGAAATGGAGGGTTAGAGAACGAATAGTTTGGGTGCAATGGTCCCAGGTAAGGGAAGACTCATCACTCGTCTGGTGCTCGCACAGGCGTCCCCAGAATTAATAAAATAGGGAACGACAGTGGGTGGGCGAATTAAAAACAGGGTGAGTCTATAAAAGGGTCAAGAGGAATAAACCCTAGTCGGTACTAAGGTTCATAGGATTCAACGTTGTCTGCCCTATTGGATTCCGATGTTTGTTAATCAACTGGCTAATTAAATGTTGCGTCAGATCATAAAAGCAAAGAAAACAATTAGGTAAGTCCCTCCTTTGCTCACTGAATTAATTTTATTGCAGTCTAGGAGATTGAACTGTAATATAAGGTTCAGGGTATACAAGCAATACTATTTGTCGTTGTACATATTATATATATTTATACATCGACTAGTGAACTACTGATGATAAAACCATGATGCATGGCAGTAAATTATACATGGATTTTATCTAAAATAAAGTATAGACTTGAAAACGTAAAAAAAAAGACTTGAAAATTACCGAATATCAAGAAATCATTTGAATAAAATAATAAAACACAGAAACAATTGTTTTTTTTTTTCTTATGCTTACTGTGTGTCTACTTATTATATTTTATACATGTTGTCAAAACTATTTGTCGTAAGAAAGTATCTACGTAATCCTATTTACTTTTAGTTTAAGTTTCAATTGTAAATCATACGCAGACAAAGTCGCGGGCAAAAGTTAGTGTAAAATATGAGTGGTTGCTGTGAATGCTGGAAAGTATTTTCATGCCTCGTTACCTTTCGAGTTATAATTACCACAATACCTTATCTTTATATTCAAAGTTTTATACAACTTGGAAGTAGAAAATTAAGAACCGCAAATTAAAAGTATTTAAAACAGTCTGTTATAAAGTCGTTTCATTACAAATGTACAAACGGACAGACACTGACGTGGAAATAAGTTTTCTGAGTTAAGTCTCATGAATATTTATTCGGAATATTCTGGTACAAACTTCTGAACGCTTCTCACTTGATCAAAATTTACTCTTGAAACTGTTGGAGGTTCGTAATTCTTTAACCACGGCTCAAGATTCGAAATTGCATATAAATTATTGAACAATTTTTTAAAACTACGTTTTTTGTCGTTATCTTTTTGTTACTTTAACTTGTACTTGACTGTACGATGTAGTCTGTTTGTTGTTTTTTACATGTAGTAAAGAAGAATTTTAAATAAATGAACCAAAAGTAAATAAATTATAAACTAACTAATAACTTTTGATACCGGTGACAATTAAACGTACCATTTTATTTATAAAAAAAGTTCAAATCTAACAAAAACTATAATAAATAAATAAAAATGTTTTGTCCCTTTACTTTACCTATATTGGCATTGAAGGAGTGAGATAATAAATGAATAAAACTTCAACAGGTTTGAAGTTTGTCCTAAACTGGTATTTTTTGACGTGATATGGCAATACGGTTATTAACAACATAATTTTATGTCTAAAATAAAGAAATGGAGCTAATAGAGTTCATGAAATCCATCAGTAAAAACAACCGAAGGTTTCTCCAGATAAAGGGTGCCCTCAAACATTGCTCGCACAACTTTTGTTTGGAATTAAGGGTAAACACATTAGGTAGCGTGTTTGTATAGGCGCCGGTATTAAGTCCAGAGATGTAAATGTAATAGAGATGACTTCTTTAATATAAGGAGTGGCTTACACCGAGCGAAACAATGCTCATTGCTCAATGCTCATTCTACCTGTCCAGCCAATCGCTGGTAAATTGCCTGGCCACATTGGTTAGACAACCAGATTGGAAATAGAATGAGCAAGTGCTGGCTTAGTGCAAAACCCTTTTAATGCGAGCTCTTGTCGTTATGTAGGGGTCAACATTATTGAAAACACAGCTTGAAAATATTAGTCTGATTTAAAGTTGGTGTCTAGCAAATAGTATACAAAACGCACTTAACTTTAATATTTAGTTTTCAAGCTAAGTAACTTAACTTTTCGTAAATAAAATAATATTGATACATTTTTTAATTTACGCCATGTCTTCTCCAGTAAATTTATTTCAATGGGCTCGGCAAACTTGTTTGATCTAAGACAAAACAAACGGGGCCTAATCAGGACAACTTTGCCGATTTGGTTTTTAAACCGTTTTGTTAGATTATTTTTGTCTCATTTACTCATTCGGTTTGTTTGTTTTCCTGTAATTAATGGTGTCATGTTCCAAATAACTTGACTCTGACTTGTACAATCGTACTTGTTAACGGTCTTTGCTAATGTTAATGCTTTTTGAAATAATAATATTTTACTTTAGAGGTGTTTGTAAACTTTGCAAAAAGAATTTAAGTAAGTTGTAATTATAATAATATTAATGAAATTCGTACCCAAAATAAGTTAAAATCATAACTCAAGTCATTTAATTTATTAACAACATAAAATCAATGAGATCAAGGGTACTAAACCACTTAACGCTACATAATACTAAGCGTTATCCGCTGTCTTATGCTAAATCCTTGTCAGGGCCCTTTTAATCGGCATATTAATCGTAAGGGACATTACGAATGCGTTTGAGATTATATTTAACTCTCGTCATGCGATAACGCGAACGGACCACACACTTATCGAATCCACCTCTAATTAAATCCTTTTATATCGCTCCGGTAACATTTAAGGTAAATACCATACTGCCAGCTACGTTTGGCTTTGCTACGATGAGTATAAATAATTTTATGTTTTTCAAATGTAAGGAATATTTTGATATTCCTTACATTTGAAAAACATAAAATTGCCGATGCCGATGCGCTCACATAAAAAACTGAATATTAAATATAAACCTGGATCGGGGACCATTTAAGACCGGTGCACAATGACGCACGAGCGCATATGCTTTTTTATAGAGTTTTAATACCCATTTGCACACGATATTACCTTAGTACATAAAATTTAGATTGCCAGTATTATATTATATTTTCACAGTATATTTCAAGCTTAGCTTAGCTGATAGTAGACGTGCGGCCTAAACTGCGCAGGCATTGCAAGATAAAGATTAATGTAGTCTTGTCAAATAATTTACGGTGTTGATATCAAGCCGCGTTGTCCGTTTTGCATGTTTTATTACTTTATGTAATACGTTGTTGTAGCTGCATACAGTTTGCTTAGGATTTGATACTGAAAAATAAATTTCGTTGTTATTTTCCGATTTATATTTTTAACAAACTAAAAAGAAAATTAAAATACTAAGATAATGTGATATTATCATTGTTTCAGGAGCGAAGAATTTATTAAGAATCTATGTAGGGCGATACAAAAATAATTATTACCTAGAAGTATATCATCATCCGCCAATATAAGCCGCCATAAAATCGGCTCTTACAGGTCTGTCTATCGCGTAAGGGAAAAAGACGTCATTCTATACTCTAAGTGATGCTATTGTTATGTTTTTCTTTAATATAAAAATCACAGTTAAATCTTAAAAATATCGAGGTTTATTTCTACGCTGACGACGGGATTCGCGGCGTCACAGGCAAGATCCAATATGGGAGGTTGAAAAAGAGATTATTATTATTTTTCAAAGTGAAACATACTTTTTTGTTTTTTATAATTAGGTAGTGAGAAAATTTAAAAAATATAATAATTAAAAAATTATACTTGCAATATAGTCGGATTACAAGAATAGGCAATTAGGAAGTTTGTTTCGTTGTTTCTCCAATTTAATAAATTAATTTTCTCATGTATTTCTGTAACAACTTGTTGGAATTGTGTTTGTTTCTCAAACAGGATTCACGTGATTCAAGTATTGGTGTACTCTCTCTGTATCCAACACCAAGTTATCAGAAATGTACAACATATAAATTCTAAATAAAAAATTACAGCATCAAAAATATTTAAGTATAAGTGTGAGAAGTGAGTATAATTAAATTTTCATGTATGTTATGTATGTTGTTTCAATAAATTATATATTGTTAGTTAAGTTTTTTTGTAAGTAATTCAATACTTAATAAAAGAAATCAAGATTGATTTTCCCATTTTATGACTCGATAGAGCCGAAAGAAAGGTTGAAAGGAGGCAAAAGGAAAACACCACATTACTTGCAAACTGTCTTTATTTAACTTGTATTTAATATCGGGGACGTGTTTTGTGGAAATCCGAGAGTTTCCTAAGAATTATGAGTCTCGCATCGTTTACCAAAATCTGCACTTTGTTTCAAGTTATTGCGTGTGTCTGTTGTGTGATCTCTCGAGTTGGAAACAATTTTGAAATAAATTCTACTTTCGGAAATTTTGAAAATATTTTTTTTACTCTCTCAAAAACTTTGTTCCTAACTATAGTAGTTCCAAATATTAGAACTGTTTCTATCTTTATCGTTTCTATCGTGGTTTAATTAAAAATCTAACTTTATCATAATTGTTTTCTTACTAAACCGTCTAGAATAAAATATCATCGATATCCACAATGCGTAAAATGCATTAAAACAAGCACTTAATAATGGAACACAAACCGCAATAGCGTCAAAACATGCATTACTACATACTAAGCACTTAATTAATAAGTATAACTGATTACACAACTTTGATGAAACTTCCCACTTTGCGTAGATAAAGAGCTAGCGAAAGGCACCCCTGAGAGCAAACTGTCTTCTATTTTAAGTCACGTCTTGTCTTGATGTTTTAAAACAGGACGTCTTCAGAGTAATATAGAACAAAGTTAAGATAAGGCAAATTGTTGAAATTAAGGGAATACTTGCAAGAAACATGAATATGTTCGTTCGGAACTTTTAGACAACTCACAAAAGAGAATGTGCACGATGTCATTTTCAAAATTGTCGGTGTTAATTTTAGACATAATATTTTCAGGTTTTGTATATAAAGTAAATCAGATGCTCCATTGCAGATTATATAGATATCATACTCTTTTACTTAAAAAAATATGACCTGTTATGTAACTTCGGGATTTATTAAAGACATTTTCACGTTCAAAGTAATTATTGTGGGCAAGTCAAAACGAAAAGAGTTTATCAATGGGAGATGTCGAACACTAAAAAGTATTCCTAATACATTCTCTCAGAGGGCACGACGAAGGTATGTCGGCACCTAAATTGGAGACAAGATGTTCAAAATATTTGGCTCACAGTGGAATCATTAACATAGAATGTAACCGAAAGAATTTAGAGGTAAGGTAGGAACATAAAATATTATTTGACTGAATTAAATCAAAGAACACCTATTATATCTGAGGCCGTGTTGTCAAATGTCACGGTAAATATAACCGGCGCGCCGCTGACGTTTAGACAAAATAACAAAATTTCTGCGCATGTTAAAGTTAACGCCAAAGTTGACGTTTCAACAATATCATGTCAAAGTTGGTTGATGAAACCCACTCTTATTATCATCATTTTATGGGACTTTTTACTTATATGCTTTTGCCTTATGATGGCAGGGCTAATAATTGTATAATTTAAAAATTATTTAACTAAATAATAAAACACAGATATAGACATTAAATTTACAAAATACCTTAAAATCATGCATGTTTATGTACTTAGCACAGTTGTTGAGATCGTGAGCAATAAACGCATTGTTTTTTCGTCACCAACGGCCCACCATATGGATGGACAATAAAAAGGCGATAACAATCAGTGACAGTTGGTTTACCGCCACGAAGATGACGCTAATTACTTTTTACAATCTCTTCACATTTATTTGTCTTGTTCTGATAACAGATGGCATATTTGATGACAGTATTCTGGTTGTTATTATGATCCAGTGACCGTTTAAACTTAATTCGAATAGTCAAACTAAGAACTACTAAACGGTACCTAAATCTATTGCCAGTCGACCTCAAGTTAATATTTTTAAATATTATAATATATATATACTTTTAATAATAATTATCCGTCCATAATAATGCACAATACCTAAACCATTTCAACTAAATAAATCGATCAAAGCATTGCGTTATTTTACGCAATCTTTCTCATTGATAGCAGACGATGTTTCACAGTAAATATGTACAAAATTTCCAATCAAGAACCCTGCGATGGTTTTAGACTGAAATTGGAAAAGATTTTAAGAATTAAATCGGGTTTGATGAAGGATAGCGCCCGCGGCAAGTCCGCTTCTTTCAATTTAAGATACGATGATCTTAATAAGAATATTATTTTCCAATTTTGTTCGTTTCTACCGAGTAATCTCTTATTTTTGTTTTGGTTTCATAACCTCTTTGCTTGGCTAGAATGGTTTGAATATTTATGACTGCTGGAAAAGTTATTGACTAGCTTTTTCTCGGAGCCTTGGCCAGTTTTCTACGGCTATCTTCAAAGTATTTTTATTTCTTGGAGAATAATAGGTACATAGTTTTATTTGTCGAATAATAGTCTATCAGATAATATGTAGATAGAAAAGGGCACTGACAGATATATTTTCAGGAAACTATCATAGTGGACATTTTGGGGGTCAGTCAAAGTCAAAATGGTTGGCTGTCCCTCCCCCTCAGGTTATAGTTCAGAACGATAATACACTAAGTTGACTTTCTGGGTCATATCTAGGTATATACCGCTTGTGATCGACGACAGTACAGTTTAGAAAAATATACCAAATTTTCAAAATAGACCAAACGGGAAAGTAGACCGATCGTTCCGGAGATCATTATGCTTGCCAAAAATTGATCGTCCTTTGACTGTGTTTGTGTGTTATTGTTGTTAGAGATCTGTTATAAAATGTAAATATTTAGTTACAGTTAAATATAAATAGTTAAAATTATTTAGTTTTATTAGTCTCCAATGGATATTTCGGCCAGAATTTAATATTTTTTTATTTGCAATTTTTATCACTTTTAGTGTCAACAATTTATAATAATATTAAAACCAGGAAATAACTTCTTTTAAAATCTTATACGGAAAATACTTTACAAAGAATACAATCTTCTCAGTCCCTTTCGAGACTCCTGTTTTATTCATAAACAACAACTACAGTGAACAAACAAGTAGCTAATCAATATTTCATTGCCACTAAGTAGGTGGAGAATGCACTACAAGAACTCTAAAATGCGTGTTTCTCGTAGAGCGTAAATATTCAGATATGTGGGGATTGTACGGAACCCCCAGTGTGCCAGTGATATGTACTCTTTGCCACGTTTTTGCTCAGATCGCAGGCAGGACCCGAGCCATGTGTTTTTGCGGTCAAGCGCGACTTTGTCCCTTAATGACTAATGTGCATGTGTCAGCTTGTTCCATCATGTCATAGACCATAGTTGATTTGATAGATCAGAAAGGATAACTGTTTGAAAGCCTAAGAATATTCACGTAATTCTTAACCACCAGATAAAAATTATTTCAGGTCAGTTATGTCTATTGTAAGTAATATTGTGTATTTCAATTATGTAGCACTTAACAGGTTCGTCAATGTTAACCCCAGTAACTGATTTTGAGTTATTTTTATTATTTAAGCTTAAAATAACATTAATGTTTTAAAAAACATGTATGTATTCTGAACATAACATTAGCAACATTTTGTTTCATAATGATCTTTCCACAACATATTTATGTCGATGCTGGCCAAGGATACAAGGATATTCGAATTTGGCCATAGATAAGCTTTGAGGTAAACTGGAATCAACTCCACTTACATAAAAAAGTGCTGCTCTGTCAACCATAATAGTTTTTCATGTGTTATGGGTATGCTCCTGCCATAATCTAATGCGTCTGTACTATCGGTGATCTATGGCACCGATGAGACGCCGACAAAGGCGTCGTCATGACATGATGCGTGCGAAATGTTTCACACATTGGACGCACACGTGCAGGCAGCCTAATTGCTATTCTTACACGCCCTGACCTTGACACACGAATATACATCAACCAAATTAAATCTTCTTTTCACACGTGAATGAATATATAACAGCCGGAATTTAAAATGCATCAGCCAAATTTTCTTCTTCTTTTCGAGTCGAAATAGCAGACTAAATATATTAATTTATATCAGTAAGTAGCCTGCAGTGTCACTAGTGTCTAAGAAGAAGAAGTAAGTAGCCGTATTCAGGGCAGCTATGGGACAGAAGGGGGACTGTTTCGAGTAAAATAACGGTATGATAAGCTTTGAATTGAACCGATAATCCAGCTGCAAAAAGCATTACGATTTTACTATTTTTTTATTAATTAAATAATAAAAAAAAAATCACATGCTCAATAAATTTTCGATTATCCACACTGAAGGAAATCAGCGGTTCCGTCGATTTGTATAGGACACGTAAAAATTGCAGGTTCGAAATATTTGGATATTCGCCAGCTAATTTTACAATAACTGTGCACTAATATTAAATTAATTCTTAATTAACTATTCATAGGTACTATACAAAGTAGAAACTGTAGAGCGCTCTGAATACTTTCCTCCTAACATTGTTAAAGGATTACTAAACAACAGACAACTTGCGAAGTCTTCGTTACCCAGCCAAGTTAAAATATACATGGAAGTGTGAGGCGTCTCGAACAATAAGGGTTCTCTGCAAGTTGGCAGGGATATACTGGCTAGGAAAGTATGGCGGCGGCTTCCTTAGAACTAATTAATCCAATAAGAACGTCTTTGCAGTAACGAGCCCTGTCGTTTGTGCTTCACAGAAAATAGTTACGGATATCGATCCTAGGACCTCACGTGAACTATCAAATTGATAATATTCTATACGAAGCAGATATGGAGATAGACAATGGTTTGTATAACAGAATTTATCTATTTTCCGTGTATTATTATTTAAACGGCATGCAATCATTTGTTTAGTTAAATTAATAGGTAAGTAATGTAAATCTTTAAAGAAATACATGTACCAGAAATTATTAAATGCATATTTATGCATTTGAATATTAACCATACTAATACTAATGTTTAAATAGTATTTAACGCAATGACGTGAAACTAACCCGGTAAGAAGCCTTTACCATGCCTTGCCACGCTATGTGCCCTTAGTCTCCTCGCATGACATCCACGAGAGCATAATTTTATAAAGTCATATTCTAAGGCGGAACCACACGCCACAACTAACGGAAAATCACAATATTCTTTAAGTAATCGACTAAGGAAATGACTTTGGCAAATTTTGGACCAGTTACCTCAGCTAATGAGGCTGACGTCCAAAATACTCCCCTAAATACAAACATAAAAAATGTGGAGTCGTATATCTTGTATTGAATAGAATCAACATCATTTTCGGTGGTTGATTATTGAGAGAGATTTCAGGGAAATATAGGTATTAAAGTGATGGAATGGGTAAGCGAATATAAATTTAAATACACACATATATTTCACATAAATGAAGTCGAAATAGGTATTGATGAAATGTATTCAGTATATTTTTGGAATGGACCGAAATGGTGAAAAAAAAAAACATGATGTTTACATGCAGTGGAGCATATACAACAAGATTATGATCACCAATAAAATGAAAGACAAAAAGCTTGTAAAATCAACTCCACTGCTCTCTTGTTCTAGAAAACTTCACACAACAAGCCGTGATAAACGATTGACTCGATGACTTGAAAAAGTACGGCCCAAAAGGCTCTAACGATGGCTATTATCAGGAATATTGGGCATTTGGGTAGATAGTTGCAACATTTCGTTGGGAGCTAATCTGAAGGCACAAATGAATCTAATTCCGGGGAATAGGGAAGAGTGAAACTGCAATATCGTTTGGGATGAATTGAGATCGAATGTGAGCCAATACTATGTACTTGCTTTTGAATTGGCTTTTGAAGGAGAATTGATTGATTTGAAAGAAATGGGTTACATTTTTTTCTGGTTACTCTTTAATATCGTGTATGAAATAGAAGTATTGTTGTCCAGTTTTTAGGTGTAATTTAGATTATAAAATGGTAACTGTTACCTACTGATGTGTTCCTAATATTTCAAGAAAAAACACATATGAATTCAAATAACAATATTACCTTTATGTTATTATTAATAAGTTTACAAACTTCAAACGCTTAGGATGGTATTTCTATGTAATATCCAAATTTCTGTAATCGTAGAAGTCTCGTCGAAAAAATCGTCCAAGACACAATTTTTTTCCAACATCAGAAAGAATATTCAAAAATAAAATTACCAAAACAAGAAAATTACTAAACGCTATATTTTAGACCATTTTTGATATTGTTTGAATAGACAAAACATCATTATGCTATAAAAAACAACCACCAACCACCGTCCCTAGAGAATAAAACGAAATATTTATTTTCCATCGTTGCAGGCATAATCCCCTTGTGTGCAAACTTCATTAAAAGCAAGGATCTATATGATACTGTTAAACAAACCTGGATATATTAGTTTCTCTCTCTTTCTCTCTCATCTGAGCGCGCTCTTATTTACATTCGTGGCTGCGATACCTTGAAGCCTAGAGTTCGCTTGAATAATAAACCTTAACATTTTAAAAATTCGGATATAGTTTCACGTCTGCATTACGTCCGGCTCCTTTGGAATGCTAACATTGCTACTCAGCTATTGGGGTCCAGCCGTTAGGCTCTTGTTCCGCAACACTTATGGCCGCCAGAATTTTGACATTTATTTGTCCGCTACGCTTTTGTTTTGTTTTTTTTTTTTTACAAATTTGCCCCATTGACTTCCACGGTAGTATTGGTCCTACTGGATTGGTCCTACTCGGGCGAGAATCAAATATCATTTACGGCACCTATTGCATTAATGTATCTTGATTATAAAGTTATATTTTTTTTTAATATTGCAACGATAACTAATTGTTTTCACAAGGAAAAGTAAAATTTAAAATTACTTTTGTTTGCTCATTAAAAAGGCTATAGAGAAAATGTTCATCTCCAAAAATCATTAATGAACAGTCAAAGTTAGCGACTTCAATACCGTTGTGCTATAATGAATAAATAAAGAATTTTATGGCTTTCATTAAAACGTTAAAAACAAGCTTGTTCTACAAAATGGCGGTCGACGTCATTACCCAGCATTCTAAATTAAGAGAGGTGCCCAGCCCCTTGCCAAAATGACTTAAAAAAAGATATTTGATCCGAACTACTGTTTGGCATTAGTTTACATGTTAATTAGTTGGTTTGAATGTAGTTTTATTTAGTTTATCTTTTTTTTTATTAATCAATCAATTCCATAGAAAATAGTGTAGCCCGTTCCACTTTCTTAGCCACGAGTCCACGACATCGTTTTATGGTTACTATGAGCCTTCGGTTAACTTTATACTACCTAATCATACTACTAGCTTTGTTCGCGGCTTTTTTCACCTGAATATGTATAAGAGTATATGAATTACCTACTCGGTACTCATTATTATTATGAACGCGAAAATAATTGATTAGATATAACGTGAATACTTAATAATCTGACTCTGGGCTCGCGTGACAGTTGAGAAACAAACCGAAAAATCCTCAGGGAGCTGACAGATAGTTTACAAATAAACTCACTCTTGTGCATTTCTACTACTTATTATTTTATATCTATATCGTCGACCCCGGTGGCGCAGTGGTAAACTGCTTGCCTCTGAACCGTGAGGTCCCGGGTTCGATCCCTGGTCGGGTCCTGATGGAAAATGATCTTTTTCTGATTGGCCCGGGTCTTGGATGTTTATCTATATATGTATTTGTTATAAAATATAGTATCGTTGAGTTAGTATCCCATAACACAAGTTTCGAACTTACCTTGGGGCTAGCTCAATCTGTGTGATTTGTCCTAATATATTTATTTATTTATTTATTTATTTATATTTATCTATATATTTATATATGAATATTAGTTGGGGTTGGAGTTACGGTGGAATCCCAAATAATATAAAAGCCTGGAAACCTCAGGGCCGCAGTCAGTTTAATCCGGACATTATTTGAGCGTTACTCCAGTGACGTCACGTGCGTCTGAGCTCGGCTATCGTTAATCATCGACCAGGACGTGTCAGGGTACAGTCGACAGCACATTTTTACAGTCGTTTTCCTCATAGCCTAGGGTGCTGGTCATTGAGTGGAAGGAAACAAATTCAATGATTTTCTTGGCACTTAAATGGAGTGTTTTGCCATTGCCTTCCCCATTTCACACGCTAGCTGATTGAGATTACTATATTGCAAGTTTCCTCGTAATATTTTCCATCACCTGCAGTTAGGAATGGTCTATTATATACGAGTCAGATTGGTATATAAACTCATGTGACCTGAGGTGAATTCGTACCTGAGATCTTTCGATCACAGGCGAGCTCCTCAACTATTGGATCAACACCGCTTAACAGCACATCAAGCTATCCAAATTTATTTAAACAACTTTCGTTGATAACTGGACATGTAGTCGACTGTACTCGTGATATCTAAATAATAGACAATTTTGCAATTTTCTCACTGAAAATGGAAAAGAGAAATAAGTTATATTCTGTGTATTAGTCTAGAAGAAAAGAAAATATCTAAAACGGGAAACTTGATCACTACATTAAATTGACATATTTGAATGAACTACAATTATTAGAAGTCTATATCCTGGAAAAAATATAATTAATTTTCCAAATTTCAGCCCAATAGGTTGTGATGTAGGTTTAAATTATTTCAAGAATTGATCTACACTAACTAAACAAATTTAATAAAAGCTTCCAATCATATCGAAACTAAATTAAATACATACTTTTAAATAAAACTAGTGGCCTAACCTAGCTTAGCACCGGCAAATCTATAATAAATTGTACATTTTAACCTTAATCTGGAAAGACACTATATATTGGTGCAAACTGTACAAAAATCCGTGCAGTAATTTTTGAGTTTAATTTTTGAGTATAGAGAGACAGATGCGACACGGGGGGCTATTTTTATAAATAAATAAGAAAATAGTTTCAAATGAATAAATCAGCCAAGTACTATATTTACCGAGTCCATTTGTTGCCATCTCCCGGAAGTGTCACGGACGGACAGCCAGCGTCCGCGCTTCCGTCGCCGCGAGCGGCGGAAAATACGCTAGATTTTGTGTTATTTTCAGCCATACTTTTGAATTATACGAAACATTGCCCACTGGGTATGTAATGAGTCCGTTGTTTTGTAAGTTGGCTGAAATAGCGCAGAAATATTTAGATATGTACATTAGCGAATCGCGGGCGAAATATTACATAATTTCTTCTTCTTGTTCATCATTCTATTTTTGTAATACTTTACCTTTTTACATAGGTACAATTCTTTGATACATACAAGGTACATTTTATGAAAAAATCTTCATTACGCTTAAGTTCACTAAATGGCACAATAATACGCGCTTAAGCACACTACACTAATGTTAATTAAAATTATAAATTAATCATTTTGTTTTCAGAGATAATCTTTACAGAGGACGGCATCCAACTTGAAATTTCTCTTAAATATAAACCTTTTATATCCAATATATTTTATAAATAAAACACAAAGCGACTACCTTCAAGAAACTGTCTTTCAGTCTGCTAATTTCAGCGAACCGATACTAAAATAAATAAAACTCAAAGATTAAGTTTTCTAAATCCATTCCGCGTCGCTTTATGTAGGTCAACTATTTCCACTCGTCGTACTAAGCAGTACTTATTAAATGTTTGAACAATTTTTGCTCGGCACTGAACGGTTGACATAATTCAAGCGTGAGAAATTTCACTCTTCTGCGGAAAATTGCAACATTTCATTTGTGGAAATAATTCATTCGGGGTGAGAAGTGCTCAAATCTTAGGATTCAAACTGGAACCTGCACAATTTCGCTTTAAAACTCGCACATTGCTCTGGTGTTTTTAATTCTGGTTTTGTAATGTTATTGCGGCAAAACTTGGTTTTGCTAAATCATATTTATGTACTCGTATATAAGTAACATAAACTCTATGACTCAGTTTTAATATTTGCAAATTTTCTTACTAGAAATCATTCGGAAAGTTTTTACACTAATTGTTATGGTTATTTTCAGGCATAATAGATAAGTGTAACCATAAATTTCATTGCAATAGAATTATTTAGATTCATATTTTTAGATAACATGTAGATTTGGAACAAAATTAAATTCTATGTTCCAAACCTATTTCTATCGCACTAGCTCCAACGTAACCGCAGTCGCCCATTGTGCCAAATCCAGTCGACAGGTACTATGGTTTAAAAGTGGTCCGAAAATCAGCTAGTTCTAGAACAATGCAGTAAATCTTAATCTAATAATAGGAACATCTTATTCCAAAACTATAAATATTATTGAAAAGTTTAGATATTGCAGCGTTTACACTATAATATAACTGGTTATATTATATGATTTATAAAAAATGCAGAAAAAACTAAAGAATCACATGTTTGTCGTATAGTAGCCACATGAGATAAAATATTTATCACGGCTACCTAATACATCGCTGCATCGCATCGCATCTATAGACTGCTTATATAAAATCTGATACACTTTATGTGACAAAACATGACGTTGGCATTCTGTCCCACTTCTTCTAGTGTATTTATAATACACGTTTCACTTTCTTGTATGCATAAAATGGAAGATGATGATGAATGACGAGAAGATGATGTTAGTTTTTTATGTTACATATAGGTATTAATAAAATATAGGTATTTATTTAGAAATCTAACTCTATGCATTCGACCACTGTGCTCAATACAGGCGGTACTCTGACAAAACAGTGGTGCGACTGCCACCGGGTCTGAACACTAAATTAGTGCATAAAACCAGAACCGAATTTAGTACCACCGATATTTATGGCGCTGCTGTTTCAGCAATTTTTGACGTTTAATTTATAGTTTTAATAAATTAACTTTTTGATATTGGTTGTAAAATATTCGATGTATGTATATCGTTAATTATTTTGTGAAATATTTATTTAAATTGTATTTAATGTTTATATTATTTTTAATATTTATTTGAATAGGACTCATAAGATTATAGAATATTACAGATTAGACATGCATAAGAAACATGTATGTAATGGATTTGTATAAAATTAATTCAGTAATACCCAGAAATATTCTAAAAGTGTAACAGCTTATTAAATAATCGGCTGAGGATGCAAGCGAAATGAGAACAATGTTCAAAGTTATCCGACGTCTTATTAACTTTTTTCGATACTATGGGTTTCCAATATCTTGCATTCTTTAGAAGTACGGTTTTCCGAGGACCGTTTAAGTATATTACTTGGTTATATTATTAAAACTATTTTATATCTTTACGAGTTGTAAAAACTTCAAATTAATAAAAATAAAAATATATCTTTGTCATATATTTATGTTGTTAGTAAATGTTGATGGTCTTTGTGCCTTTCTTAAAATGGCATAGGTAGTGAAACATTGTACTCTGTATTTATTTATTCAGTTTAGTTGTGCATTATCTGGGTAAATTTTTGATATCAATAAGTAATTATAACATGCTAAATTGAATAAAGTATTTTGAATTTTTTTACTGCAATATGCAATATATTTTTTTACTGCTGCCTATGGTTTTTATAAAATACATTTATGTCGTATAAAAATCAATTAGAAAAGCGACCACACATCACAAAAAATATGATTAATTCATAAGAAAGATTAAGCACAAATCTGTTACAGAATTCATCAAAGCTTTGAAGAGTTAGCACAGACCTTACCGCAACTATGAGTGGAGGCAAAGTTTTAGCGGCAAAGTTACGCAAAACTTTTGAAACTCAACTAAAAAAGAGGCTTAATTGAAATTGTAAACTTTTCTTAATCCACACTTGGTGAGTGTTATAAGGTGAAAATTATAGGAGCGAGTTTTAAAAAGTGATATGAATTTTTCATACTTCGAATAATATATGATTATGTAGGTTTAGAACATCTTGCGTGATAACATTTTTGTTAAAACCAGATTTAGGAAATAAGTAAAAAATCAATCTTGACATGTTGATCACAAATACAACGATTTCCCGGAATGGAACAAGCATGGTGACTACAAGATACGCCACAAAGGACGTCAGTCCAGTCCTTTACATCGAAAACAGTAACATTTACCTTTGAATTAAGTTATTTGCTGAGAGTGAAACAAATAATATTTGCTTCTTCAACTTACCATACATGGTAAGATCCAAGGCAGAAGGAGGCCTGGACGAAGAAAAAATTCGTGACTGAGAAACCCACGCCAATGGTTCAAAAGTATGCCACCTTTGTTCCGAGCAGCCATTTCAAAGATACAGATCGCATTGATGATTGCCGACCTTCAATGAAGATGGCACTGAAAGCAGAAGAATTTGCTAAAAGCATCTGTGATTAATAACGTAATAATATTAATCAACAAACATCAACGTGCAAAATCATTAAGTATGTACGTTGCGCGGCATAATTAAAATAGCATAGTAATCAAGTGCTCCCAAGTAGATTCGATTCCATTTCACTCGGTGTCTTAATTTAAGTAAACACTCAAGCTTAATGAAGAGACACTAAACAAGAGACTCTCCTGTGACAGTTACGTTTTCATTTGGCTCAAGATAATTGTATTTGTTCTCAGAAACCGAATTTACCTATTTTAGGAAAGCGAGCTATGAATGCTAATGGATCCAGAAACTAAAAGCGAGATGAGAATTTGGCATTTGTACTATTGGTATTAATATTTATACCAGCTCCACACTGTCGCCGAACTAAAATCATTGTGTGGTTAGTATGAATGCTTATATTTACCGCAATTAATAACCAGCAATATATATCGGGTCCGCCAAAGTTTGGCAAATCTTTCGGCAACACTGTGGAGCAATATGAAAATTAGCAACACTCTAAAATTAAGTCAATAATGGTTCTTGTACGGCCACGTCTTGCGTAGACCGACAAATTACGTAGGGAACAAATATGGCGTTCTCACCTAGTTTTGATAGAAATATGGAAAACCTAAGATATCGTCAAAGGTGTGTAGTGTCAAATGGTCTGTCCACCAGGAATGCCAAAGACCGTGCGAACTGGAGAACAATATGTAGGATCTTGGGTGCCGACGCTTAGAGAAAGAGTTCTAAGAATGATACTTCGTCGTAGTTAGAGCTGTTCGTATACGTGTTCATATTTATCTATGAGACAATATCTTTAAATATATAAAAATTACAAGATTGCAATGTAATGTATATATACCTATATCATTTGTATGTTTCGGGATTTCAAGCTACCAAATCACCTCGGCTACTTTTACGAGCTAACGCTCCCTAGCAAGGACTCTGCAATTTATTTATAAAAAAATATAAAATATTAAAAGTTCAGAAAAGACGACAGGTGAGGGACTTTTGATGCGTTTTTTAGAAACCAATATTTATTTTGCGTGATAAAGAAATGAATTGTTTTTCGGATGAAGTCTATAAGATCCTCGATTTGTTCCACTCTAGCGCAGTAGGACACTGGCACTTTCTATTAAAATTATCATATTAATAAATAAAATGTATGGTTGTGATAATATTATAACCACGCTATGGAATTTTCAGGGACAATTATATTACGTAGAGCCTCTTATGCCGTCTAAGATAAAAATGGAAGCAAGATACATTTAATGTTTTATGTCATTATTTTGTAATTATATCATATATACTTAGTGCCTTAGTTCAATGCATGCTATATTACGAAAGTAATTTAATATTAATTTAAATACCTATTGACAATAATTTATAAATTTCTATTTCACAAAATGTATCTATATATATCTTATTCTGAACCTAAATTCAAATTTATCCTTATCTGCCATCAAAATCATGTGCACCCTAGCCGAAGACCGATCAAAATGCACCTGTTTTTGGGTGCCGACACCGCCGACTAAAACTGAGACCAAACAGGACAGGTGCGAAATCCTAACCCAGCGGGGGTCCCTTCGGTGACGGGACAACCCATAACCTTAATTGATAGGAATCGTTAACCTTTACACACCGCCGTCAGCGTCCTTAAACATAAATATATTTCGATTCTAATCTTCTGTTTTACCTGATATCTTAAAGGTTTTTTTAAGGCGCGGGCACACCGGACGACGTTTTAAGTTTTTCGTACTACTACTAATTTTGGCTGGTCTGTTAACATTCATCGACAAATCGAATATTTGTATACCTACTGCGGTAAATAAATAAAAAATGATTATACTATTTAAATTTTTTCCACAATTTGTTTATTTTTTTAATGTAATTTTGATAATGAATATTTATATTCTGTTGTATTTTATAACGCAAGATCAAATTAATTATTTTCGATCATCGAGTTGCATAATCAGTGTCTAGGTTTCTGATCAGCCTATTACTACGATAATTTACTGTTCTACATTAAAATCTTCTTTGTGTGTCGATGGGATTTGATAAATTATATTTAAATAAAAGTAAGTTGATATGGACACCGCCTTACATCAAAATATGGTTTCCGATCGTTTTATTTTCGGGTGCCGTCTCTTCGCCGCCGATGGATAGTTATTTCCTAATAAACAGTCCATTCTTTGTCATCCGATATTTTTGAGATCATAACAACGATAATCGGATGATATCGAAGCGCCGTCGTTCTGGTTATCGATAGTAATGTTGAGTATCGATTGAGCAAAGTAGACAGGTTATTGGAATTACTGGTCTACTTATAATTTATTTTATGATCATTTGTCGTGTAATCCGATATTTTCGTTAGGTTGATACAAAATTATTATTGTAATACGTTTTCAATGAATGAGATATTTTTAGTAATGTTACTTGTTGTTGTTTTGCGATACAAATAAAAAATAAAAATTCTTTAATGTTACAGGTTTGTGGTTTAAACCCAGACGCACAAGATCGGTGACAGCCGTAACAAACACACACAACCAGAACTAATACAAAACTACCGTGGCTGAAATGTCGATAAGAAACTTGGCGTATACAGGATTCCTTGATTTTAACACTAGGTTTTGTTATAATCACAATTGTAAATATGATATAAGTTTAGTTTAGCTAGAGAACAATAATTAGCTAGTTTACTTAGAACGTCAAATTTGACGTTCTTTGACAAAATAGTGTAGGTACTTCGTACTTCGTAAGTTAAAGTTAACGTCAAACCTGCGCGCCGCTGACGTTGACGAAGTTGACTACGCAACCAAAGCTGATATATTGGCTGGTGAAATCGTCAAAAGTTTTAGATCCATCATAAAAAAAATGTTTTATTTCACTTTACAATAGTCAACCAAAAGTAAATGTCATGTCACTATGGTTATTGTTGTGAAAACTATATTATTTGAAGTCAGTTAACAATTTATTTGTTATTTTAAAACGTTCAATTACTTAGTTACAATCGGAAATCACCAAGTATTATATTCATAATGAAAATAAAAATTGATAACGCGATAAAATCCGTAATCACCCACGCTCCTGGTCACTAAGTTATGTTTCCGAGTATTATTTTAAACGAGAAATATTACCTTCAGTAGATTGTAGATACCGAGTTGACAGGGACATCGAGTTACTAATATGGGTCCCAAGATATTTATGTCAACTCCATAGCAATATTGATTACACTTGAGTTTTTTAATCGTAAGGTTTAAATTAAATTGATATATGGTTTGAGATTAATCAATACCAGAAGGGGCTTCAAGTAATTAACGTCTGATTTTCTTAATTAATGTAGAATGCGTTTATTTTGTTCGGTCTGTCATTTTAATCGGATAGGGATAAGGGAAGCAGAGTATTTAAAGTAAGTTATCTTAAATATGTTGTACTTTACTTTCTTCTTTACTTTATATACATTTATTATAAAGCATTTGAATTTTTAGAGATAATGAAATGTTGTTATTAGCCTTAATATAATTCCATTTTAATAATTTTAGAAACATATTTCCTGAAAATGTAAAATAAACGTCTAATTTACGTTTATTATACCTAAGATACACGAAAATATAAGATCTATTTTAGAAAGTTATTTATATATTATAGCTATTTATCTATCATGTGTGTGTTTCATTTTACCAACAGATGCTACAAAAGCTACCCAAACTAGTAATCCCGAAGAAAATTTTCCTCTGTCTAAATATGAGGAATCAGTTGGTACTGCAGCATTTAGACCAAACTTAGAGTAATCCGGAAATGAACATAGTTTGTAAACACTGAGAAACGTAATTCCTTTAGTTGACTTTAATGTGTATAGATGAGAATAAAAATCAATTGTGTCTGTTAGTGATTATCAAAGCTAGGACAGTGCGGAGTGCGTCTTTATTTGAGACACGGGAGGTCTGTATCAGTAGCCTTTATCTAGACATCTACACAGACACGACATTTAAGACTACCAGCATCATACGTGTGTCTTAAGTCCTATTGTGTAGCCACTGCCTTATTTTAAAGCAGACGTAAGCCTCTTTTATTTCATAATGGAAGCAAATAAAATAAGGCTTTAGATAAAAACCGTTATTGAATTTTATTTGCCGTTACTAGGAAAATATATTTAAAAGCAATATTAAAAAGAAAATAAATATTGCGTGGTTTTAAATGCCATTGAGTTGTTCGAGTATTGAATATAAATATAAAAAAATATAAATGCTTTGACAATAAGACTGACATTTATGAATTTTAAAACAATGTTCAGAAAAGTAATATTGCATTGTTTTGCTATCGAAACCAATTCAAAATCAAATTAAAAAATATCATACGAAGGTTATGTTTATGTAATCCATCAATTGGATCAAATTCAACACCTACACACTATCTATTGATTAACGGTAATCAAAAACTGTAAATTGCTATCTGATTTATAGACGGACCTTTCAAAAATTATGACCTAACGTTTCAAAAACACCCAACATAATTCCTGTTTTCGCCCAATTTAAAAGTTCCGAGGAAGTTCGAGTTCATTTTTTATTTAATATACTTAAAAAAAGTTGAAGCTCGCCCTTGTTACTAAAGGCGATTTACGATCGGGGTGCTTTATAAAAAGTTTAATGCACCTGTTTGGTCTAGTTTGCTGTAGCGACCAACTTGCGGTTAAAAAAAGGTAGACACTCGTTCTTTTATTACATTCCTACTAAGGAAAAGTGCGAATTTAAATTTTAATAAATAAAATGATAATAATTGTTACTCGTCGAACTTTGTATCCACAAAGTCTTCCTCTGTCTTTTATGTCTCTGTTTTTTTAGTATCAACGCCACAAGATTTGTTTTTTTCACTGGTTAGATCATATCTAATGATAGAAAGATGACATTGTACTTCAAAAGGCTAATGAAAACCAATATAATACATGGCAGTATTTAATTATTTATATCCTATCACGTAAAATGTACTCGACGTATTTCGATAAAATTAGATACTTACATAAGTAATAGCGTAGAAGGTATTTATCCCAAAATCGGTTATATAACCTACTTTTACATACCTACTTGAACTTTTAGAAACGTTATATCCAGCTACTATTTGGTCAAATACAATAAGTATCTGGTCTTTATCTTTTTACGGGATAGACAGAGCCAAGAACTATCTATTAATAATGTTTGTGATTTTATTTCTACCAATATTATGGCGAATGTAAAATAGTAGGCGTATCTCTTTAATTATTATTGGTATTAGAATACCTATTAGGAGCACATGGTTCGTGAAGCGTGCATGCCTCATGAATATGCGAATAACGAACGTATACCAAATGTACCTATATCCTTATATACACATAGAATGGAAATAGTTATGTTTGTAGTCGAAACATTAGCTATGTTAACCAAGAATCTAAATAGGGATAGAGCTTACTAAAAGACTGGGGAAATTTAGTTTTAGTTTAGTAAGTTTTGATTCCTCCACATTTTTTAATTCTGATCAAGCAATTTTTTATAAAGATGTATAATAATAATTGACAATACCAACACAGTACTTAAAATTATTGCTCATAATACATCGACTATAAGTGTAATAAAAAAGCTGTATAAATAAATAAAATATTATTATACAAGTTTCTCTAAAAGGGCACAAAAGGCACTAAAATAGTTGAATCATGTCGAAACCCAAAAACGTTGTGGACATTTTATAGACAGTTATTTACAATATATAATTATATATTTATAAATGTATTTTTCAAATATAATTATGGAAATTAGAAATTAATAGATCTTTATTTTACTACATAAAAATTTTTATTTATGTACAAAATTTGTAGCATCATAATAAATTTCCGCGTGACTTTTCTCTGTAAAGGTCGACGGTGTGACCAAATGCAAGTAGGCTTTCATTAAAAAAGGGCGCTTGTAAAAAAACGTCCTTTACTTTAGAGAAGATTTAATATCTCTAAGACATCACCAAACGGCTAAATTTGTCATAAAATTTAAAAACAAAAATACTTACTTGTAAACATTTTCTGTACATTTATTTATGTTATTTTATTTTTTATTTTAAAAGTACCACACTTTTTGTCTCTTTCTGTCTGGGCCTAAGGTATGAATGTCTTATGGCATGAAGTCCACCTATATAAAATTTAAATAAATAATATTACATAGCTACATTGTTGTTTTGTAACCATAAACACATTTAATAGATCTGTGACTGACATTGATGGTTAGATAAGATGCAAGTCGATTCATTAGTCGTAATGATATGGTTCGTTAATCTAGTACAATCGACTATTCTACAGCCTAAACAGTGGTACTCAAAGTGTGCGAAATCAGATTATCTCCATTAGAGACGGTTAATAGCAACGCAACTATTTGGCTGAGTATTTTTAACAAAATATCATTAGGTATCTCGATTCTTTTTCGTGTGACCAATGACAGCATATTTCTGTTTCAAAAATGTTATTTCTAGGAAACCATGCTTTTCACGACGATTTGCGACGATACCATAATCTTAAATATCTTTGAACTTAAGATAACAGACGTGCTTTTTAAATTCCTGCATTAGAAACTACTATACGCACGCAATATTTTCAGATGTAAGGGATCGAATCGACTTTATCTTTATTTATTTTTTCAAGTTAAAAAATAATGTTCACTTGATGCTATAACTCGATTTTCAGTTAATAGAAAATTAAATCTAGCAAGGCATATTGTGGAAGCCAAATAAGTTTGAGAAACACTTGATTAACAGATATACGCATGCTCTTCGCTTACAATATTGTATGGCAACGTCCGGAGAAATTGATAAAATTAGTGATTATCAATGTTTGACGTTACGGTCGTTGGACAAAGCTATATTTTAGCATTTTATGACCCTTGTCTGTTTCGTGCCAGCACCACACTATTGTCAAACTCAGACAGATGTCGACGCGAATGAAAGATCATTGCGTAGTTTGAATGAGAGCTTTTATTTGCCGCAATGAAGAACCAGCAACGTAACCTATACTAAATCCGCCAAGGTTATCAAAGACATAATGATATTGTCAAGATAGCGCGATAGTGCCCTCAACTCGTTTTTATAAATTTCCAAAAATAATGCCACTCTATTTAACTAAAAAAGAAAATCTTCAACAAGATTCTTGTTGAAAATCATGACCACATTTTGTACAATGGAAAACTGTAATGATATCACATAAAATCCTTTATTTAGTATAGCACTTAACTATTACGGTATTTTTTTAGTCTTCACTATAAATTAAGAAATGATCGTGGCTCTTAAGTCATATGTCAATAATAATCGCTTGACTTTAACTACTTTCTTCTAAAGCCCTGCAAGATTTAAACCTAATAATAATAATCAAAATGTTTTGTATAACGGCCGTCAAATGGTGATCGTAACCCTAAGCTCTTGGTTACTGGTATTAAAAAGATCAGGGAAAACATATTTTATCTATTTTACGTTATCGATTTGCAGTTCTAACTGCAGCGTCTCGATTTTGCTTTATGGCTGTGAGACAGCCCAAAGCCCGTCCGCTTTGTATCATTTTAGTGTAATTCGAACTCTGGACCCAAAGCAAAATTAGAATGCGAGCACTTAATGTAGTTGTAAAGTAAATAGTACCTACCGCTATAAAGAGAACTAGATGTTGCCTGGGGCTTCGCTCCCGTGAAAAATTTGAGATAAAATATAGCCTATAGCAATCTTGGATAATGTACCTTTCTAATGGTCAAAGAATTCCTTAATTTTTAAAAGAAACGCTTAACTCTTTACAATAATAGTATAGATGTGCACAATAGAATAGACGATTACAGCTAAGTAATTATGTTATGTATAATAAATAAAGTTAGTAAATAAATAAAAATATAAATCATTGATCAATTTATAGGTGCGGTCTATGACACAAAAATAACAAAGATAAACATTACAAGTATTTAGACCGGCCACCCATTAAGATCTCAAATAAATTGAACTCAATTGAATTGGTATTGAACTTGAAAATTATTAGCAAGAAACCATTTAAAACTACCAAATTATTATGACCTTACACATCCTTTAATTTATGTTAAAATGTACTGACCTGCAAAGGTCAAGATTGGTTGGTTGAGTTAGTCGTGACTCAAGAGATTGTTTGGTTCAATTTCTGTGTTCCGTACCCATGGTACGTCAACTATGACGAGTCATATTAATCTTTACGAAATAATCAATTAAAGAGTGGGGGAAATCTGGATTAGATGGTATCGGACTCTGTCGGCACATGCGTACAATCGTGAGGCTTATAACAAGATCATTTGTGGACTAACCGATTTTGATACTTGCGAAAACAGTGATTTCATCGCCAAGATAGAAGTAGTCTATCTCGTCTACCTAGCTGGATATAATAAAAGCTGGTTATATCAACAGACAACTTTTCACTCAATTTTTAAGTCTATTAGATTGTGATTTGAAAGCTATTGTTTCCTATCAGCTGCCATGCATATGTATCCCTTTTACGAACCACACACCACATCAGTGATGTGGAGATACTAGTATAATAATCAACTAAAAACTAAATGATATGATTTCTCTTTACATCACCTAGTAGAAAAAGCCGCAGGATTTAAATCCGCCTTTGTATATTCAGTAATAAAGTTACATGAAAATATCAAGATTACTTAAACCATGTTGGCTACATCGTCCAAACGCGGTATGTTTTGGTACAGGCTGGTCAGGCATTCGAAGTATTGTCAGTGGTTTAATTGAAACAGCGGGGGCCGATCCGGACCACGGTCCAACACATGGGATGACCCAAAACACAGGAAACAATGTTTTGTATGAAAAATTCCATCTAGTACAATTTAATTGCCTCCATATACTTTAATTAGAACCGTGTTGTCTGTGATTAATGTTGCACCATAAATGGGATGTGCTATGACTATAAAATACGCCTGACCGCATGGACAAGTTAGATTTCAATTTTGTTTACATTGATAAATGATTGTTGGCTTGAAATGTTGGGGGGGGAATGTAAGTGTGAATTGTTAATATTTATATTTATTTATGTAAATACATAAAGCAAAGATAGAAACGGTATCGGTCATATGAATAACCTGAAATTTGTCTGTGACCAAGTTTGTGTGAAAGGTTCCAGTTTTCCAATCCAACTGTTTGCGTTTTGCTTAGATAATAATTTCCCGTTGCGAATAAAATTTATGAAACTAATTATATCATCTTCTTTAGCAAAACTGAAATAAATCGAAGTGCCTCCTTAAATATTATAAAAAAATACTAAGAATAGATCTGAGTTGTCTTTAATTTTAAAGAACGAAATAGAAGATATAGTGTTTTGTTTTTTTTCCAGATCATTATTTTTTACAGCCAATTCTTGAAATCCCTTAGGCAACAGAAAAACAAAACCTATATTGGCTATATGGATCCGGCACAGATCACAATGTTGAACACAATGTAGCTCTACAGCCTTTGCCTTGACAAGTTTATAGTAGCATATCTCCGGTCATTTGGATTAAAATTTTAATTAGATCCCTTGTTTCCCTGTTAAAGATATTGGCCCCGTTTTATGAAGCGCCGAGTCTCTGGGATTATGTTTAGGAGAGATTATTTTTATAGCACCATTATTTCGGTTCATTGAGATTTAACTTCTTGTTATAAACCCTTTGAATATTTTCAGCTATAGTAGCTTTAACTGTATTTTGATTACCACGTTTTGGTACTGTCAAAGTATTGTCTATTATATGTTTTATGTCATACCTATTTTTTATGACGATCACGGAATTCTTTATGTCCTAAAAATAACTCTCATATAAGTGTTATAATATACCCTTTGTCCTCCATAACACTATTTTGAGGTATCATCAGTAAAAGGTCAAAACATTTTGATTATATAATGACGCAATACATCACATTATTGTTGCGCTATAGGTATGAATTCAAATTTCTTTGAATTTGCATGAAAAAATCTTAACTAGTTTCATTTACATAATATGACATTCATAAAAGCCAACAACAATTAAGCAGCTGTCACACTCATTACACCTATTAACTGCGGCCGAGAGGCCACATTGACAAAAGCGGCGGAACGACAAAGAATAGTCTCGAAATGTCACTAAAAGTAAACCAAGGGAGGCGGCAAATAAAACAATAAAGAACAAAACAAAGGAACCTACTATAAATCAGCTGGTGTGGAAGTGTCTCCTTTATAAAAGTATGGATACAGCCAGACGGTTGACGGTCGGGAAGGCTGTTAACTGGGAATTTATTGTTCATCATGGCCGAAGAAGCCTCATTCTCGTAAATTTTCGTGTAATACGAGTGGATTGATACAAGATGAAGACTGATAAGTGCAGAGCGGAAATAATTGGGAGGTTTTATTGTGATGGAGTAGCCATGTAATGCAGCAGATAACAGAAACAATTTGATACTTATTTCCATGTATTATAAAGGTTATAATATGAAATTGTACTTATTTATTTGATTGTTGTCCAGTTTTGTCGGTTCTGGTGTGTGAACACATTAAAACATTTGAATTTATTTACATATGTATAAGATACCATTTGTGATTTTAAGTACATGTATACTGTAAAGTTTACGAACAATGTCATTATTATTCGAATCTTTAGTTAATAGAGGATGAAGACACAATTATAATAAACATTTTGACAGCTGTATTTAGAAAATGAAAAAAAATGTGAAACAAAATTAGGTACCAATTGCTACATTTATCTCCATTGTTTTTAAGAAAACAATACTGGCCACAAACAAATCGTAAAGCATTCGAGGAAATAAGAAAGGGCTAACACAACACGCTATCAAATCAGAATGATTTCGTAATAAATGTTTTATTGTCCCAATATGCGTCTCGTCAACGTCACAGCCCTGACGTAACTTGTTATTCGATCGTCCTATTTTATTAAGACTTTTGTAGTCTTTCTTTAATGACCACTAATTTGAATAGTCTCTTCGCAATACTTGAATAAGAATTAGGAGCTAAATAATAGCTAATTATAATGGAAATTATGTTATCAATTATAGAGTGTTCAAATTAATATACAATTTGTATGCGGAACTTTAAATTCATCAGTTGAAGTGATGAATGTGATGAGGTGCCAGTACTTCGTTTATAAATATTTACAAGTACAATAGAAGATTTTTTTCACATTTTAATCTTTCTTTTGTAATTATTTTTATGTAAATTAAAAAAGTACGAATACCATTGTTATACAATTACAAATTATTTTATGTTATTATACAAACGTATATCATGATACAACAATTATTACAAAGCAATTTTTCCCGTCATAAAAAAGGCAAGCTTCTCAAATTGCAGATGTAGAATTATAAATTTTCATCATAAGACATTTATTCAATCCAATTAGAATATTTTAAAAAGCCATTCGTATTATGACAGGTGACTTAATACACTGCAACAAAAAATATATACACTTGTACTTAACTAGCTAACTGTGAAATCTCACTCGAACAGCCTTGCAGTTGCAAATACGTATGCCAGTGATTATTCACGCTCTTTTTATCACACACAAATAACATAACTCTATTTCGATGCCATTCGAAAAGCAACTTTAACGCAATTGAATAAAGAATATATTTCGAATATAGAATTAATAAAAGTGTCTTTATTTCAAAATGTTGTTCGATACGCGAACTCCTTTGACGTTTACAAATAAAAAAGTAAAAGAAGCGAAGGCGGCATGTGATGAGGTGCCAGTACTTCGTTTATAAATATTTATTACCTAATTATTAAGACTGGTAACACTACTAAAATTTAGCCACAGGCGTAAAATTAACTCTGACGGATAATACCAATTTGTATTCTGAAAAAGGAATACCATGTTTGTTTTTTTCAAACATTTTTGTCTATTTCTAAAAAAACTAGCGGCCCGTCCCGGCTTCGCTCGGGTAAAAACGTAATAAAGTCTACATACTAGTTTTTTTTTTATAACTAAACCTTCTTCAGGAGTAAAATATATTCCTTTTTGTAATGAATTTACCCCAGCAAAGTGAGGACCGGCAGTCGGCTTTGAATGAATATAACAAATAATTGTAGTAGGTACTTGAAGTTTTATTATAATCTTTAAAAATGACTAACTCATTACATGACTGGAATAGGTACTCTACCAATTTTGTCCACATACATAATTTTGACATACGAAAAAGAGGTACATTTATAGCATCAGCGGCTATTTTGGACGAGAACACGAACATTATTGTCACTTTCTTATCGAAGTCGTATCTACATTTTAGCTTTAAATCGTATATGTACTTAAATTGCGTATTATATTACATCTAAATCGCCTTCATCTTTATTTCTTTAGAAATAAAGTTCGAATTGTAATATCTTTATGTAAGAGTTAAAATTGTATTTTTAAATAATTTAATCTGTTTTATTTTGATACGAAACTTGTTTCCTCTGTATTCACGAGCTATATTATCAAAATGTTATGTTGACATTTTATCACAAAAGAACAGCAGTTTACACTTAAACAAGTGTCTGTGACACTATCGTCTCAGGATTATACGTTAAGGTACCTTATTAAATAAAGCTTATCAAAATACTCGTATAGACTATAGCTGTGATGGTAAAGAGTTATATGGATCGACATATAGTGGAACTATTAGACCGGTGGGACATTATTGGTTGGATCACGAGTCAAAAATCGGGGATTAAATTTTTTTTACGCTGTCAGAGCTACGCCACATTGCTACGTTGCGACGACGCAGCACGTTGCAGCTTCGTCGTGCTCCGTTGGTATATGTTTTAACATTGACGTGCTTTGATATGTCGAAATTCGATACAATTTCTATCCATCAACGTGACGGACACCGACGCAACGCAACGCAACGAAGCAATGAGGTATGGCTCTTGGTAGTCTTGGTAGACAAACGCATTCGCATGTGTTTACATACTTCACTTCCATCAATATCATGTCATGTCTACCCATATATGCGATATCAAAATTATTCACTTACCTATTTCTTTTCAAATAGTAAATGCCTAACTTAATTTAAAATCATTTGTTTAAAAAAAATATATGCTTATCCTATATATATTTTAATATTATATAAAAATGTACATTAGAATTTTTGTACTTAATATTGTTAGCTTGCTTGTTAATTGCTTGTTGGAATGTCCACTTTATTCTACTGAGTGGGTTACTCCAGATAAACACTTTATACTTTAGAGATTACTAGGAATTTATTCAACAAAACGTAATAAAATTAATGAAATATACTCACTCTTAGCACTACTTACTTTTACAATTGGTTTACAAATAAGTATTAAATGATAAATAACTTTATACGGCTTACTGTCACTATCATTTTAAATTACTCTTTATGAGACTACTATACACAGAAATTGTGTTTTTAAGTTAGATACAATGTTGCCTGATTTTGTAGCTGCAAGTAATTTGACGACCTCGATGGCGCAGTGGTAAAGTGCTTGCCTCTGAACCGAGAGGTCCCGGGTTCGATCCCCGGTCGGGTCATGATGGAAAATGATATTTTTCTGATTGGCACGGGTCTTGGATGTTCTGTATCTATATATGTATTTGTCATAAAATATTGTATTGTTGAGCTAGTATCCCATAATACAAGTCTCGAACTTACTTTGGGGCTAGCTCAATCTGTGTGATTTGTCTTAATATATTTATTATTGATTTAGTAATAATAGCTCTGGTATTAATATTTATCACATTGACATAAAGTTCATCTTTATTTGCATCAAATCAAAATAAAATTGCAACAGATTATCATTACATTGTTGAAAACTCCAAGTCTCGTATATTAATATGGAACATTTTATGTAATCCTGTCGCCATTTCAAAATATTATTTAGATACATCGATTCGTTATCTAAATTACTTTGAAGTACTTATTTGCTTATATTAAATAGTAGGTACTTGCTAATCATTACACTAAGCATACAATTATTGATGTCAGCTTGTTGGATCAATCACAATAATGAACAGATAATATAAAAAGCCTGTAAAATTGAGGATGAGAGACATGTTACAGTACATTAAATTCCATGAATCAGTTTTATATTACAATATGTGTTATTTGGGCTCCTAAAAGTAGCTTATTTCACTCTCCAGCTCTTCAACTATGTTCCTGTTCTTCTTCCGTTAAGACAGTGAAATAAAAACAAGTAAACACTTTTACATTTACAGTTTTAAAATGAATTACATGTGTAACAAGAACAACGAACAGATAGTTCAATTGAGAAACAAAATATACAAGTTATTAAACGCACAACAACACAAGCATAACTTATATCATAACACTTCAACGTAGGGCATCGTACCCCATTACTTACAAGATATCTCAGTACGCTTCTTCAATTACTAAGTCTAAAATAAAATAGGAACCAACAAACACTAGCCCCAGGGACTAAACTTAGCAACGAATATTCCCCACGTCTTTCAAATCTTAGCCTCAATCAATCAAATAGACAGGATAAACATTAGTTTTGATTTACCAGTCATTAAAATAAACAAACATTTTTGTTGCGCCTGCGTCGTTGTATGTGTAATTAACGTCACGACGCCATATATCTTTTTGAGGCTTTCCCTTTAGATCTAGTTTCATTAAAAATCTAACATACTACTCATTGGTAACTCTTTTAATTAAAATTTACATTCAGGCAAAATACTTTGTCGTTTTCCTCAGGGTTTAGGATTTCAATGTTATCTACATATTATCACAATTATTTAAAATACACATACATACAGTATAAATACCGACATTTTGTTTGATAAGTACCTACTCCAGAAAAAGCTCTATTCTGGTTTTAGGGGTTAAAAAGTAAAAAGTTTCGTAAAAATCATGATAAACTTTCTTAGCAAGAGATTATATTAACGGAAACAACGGGAATACACTAGATGCTGCTTACGCTAAAGGTTTTATTTCGAGGAACGAAAGTAATTTCTCAAAACTTTTGACAATCTCAGTGACTGTAACTGAAGTGAATTAGTTCATATTCAGATTGGTATCATTACTTAAACCTTTGACGAATTTAATACCATTTATTGTTAGGTATACGTACACAGTTTTAATACCTCATAAAATGTCGTGTTGTATTATGAAACAGGCAATAAAACCATAAAATAATTTTCAATCCTCGTAAATTGTAACATGATTATTTTATTTACAAGATCAATAAAAAATTTACGATCATATTGATTTAGAAAATCTTTAAAAATACAATGTGATACCGTTGATATTCTAAAAATATTTATTTATTTTTTGATAACAAAACCTAAATATTATTTTTCAATCCAATTTCAACTTTTGCATTGGCATTCGACGTGGAAAATTATTTCAAATAAGTACGAATATTACTTAATAGAAGGATATATCAAAAAGCTATACATAAAAATATAGAACTGTAAAAATATTACTTTAATTTTAAAGTTTCCTTAATTTAAAAATACTAATACACCACGAAGTACCGTGAACATCAAACTAATGACGCTTAAAAATATTTCCCGTGTCGCTCCGTGCCATAGATTAATCTACATACATTTTATATTTTAAAAGCATCGTAAATGCGCGGGTATGTTTGTATACTGACCACAGAGCATCCATTAGGCTTTATTAAGAGTCTAGTCAATATTGATCAGTCCCTGACTGACAAACCACATAGTCAAATGCTTCTGTGTATGCTTACGTGACGTCACTTGAGCTATCATCACAAAATTAATTTTACGGCATTTTCAATTAGCAGACCATAAGGCAAATTTGTTTTAACTGCTATCGATACTTAGTTGACAGCACTGTTGACCAAAGCTTATATTGCTGATGGTGCAAATTATGATGTATATTTGCCTAAATTTATGATAGCATTCAAATGGCTCATGACATGCGAAAATTACTTTCATGCTTAAACGTTATTGTTAAAACAAGTAAAATAAAAAATAAAAAAACAAGAAATTTGGCCTCTTAAGAATCCTTGCGTTGAGGTAAGACGAATGTAACGAATCCTCAATTATGTAAATCCGTTTAGCGGTTTTGGAGATACGAGATAATAAAGAATATTACATACATACAAGATACGCGCGGCCTTCCTTTACAGTCGGGTAATAGGTACGATCATAATTAAAATGAATGTTATTTCTTAGAAGTGAGATGATTTTGTAAATAATGAAGCCATTATGAAGAGCGGAGATCCAGATCCAGTAAAGGTAAAAAAGCGAAAGTTCAATACCTATATCCCCTATCCAATCTGTCTGTCCACCAATGTCTGGCCATGTATTGGTGGAAAGCTAAAGTGAGTATAGAATATAGTTTTACATAAACGCACCTTTAAGTGGGCTTAAAGCCAATTTCAAAAGTAGTTCAATTGGTATTCCTGTCACATCTAATAACTATTTCACAGAGTCCCAAAGCCTAGCAGGGTAGTTTTAGATTATTCTAATTCTAGGCACCACCGTAACAAGTTGACTTCGCAGTCCAAACTCAATGCAATTTTGGGCACTCAGCAAAAAGTTGGGATGGACATTGCCAGGTATGTCCATTGTGATGCCGAGCTAAATTTGCATTGTAATGGATAGTCTGGCTTTAGCAGCTCTTGTTTATGTGATCTTCATTACGTATTACGTTTGTGACGTCATGTCTTTTTATTTTTTAAGTACTGTGTCAGCAGTTTTTGCTTCATGGTTGTCTTAAGTTACACATTTTGACATAAAACCAATAATTTTAAATATTGATACGTACAGTTAAAGAATTGTTTGAGATATATAAGAGTTTCATCCAATGTATACTGAGGCCTATTTTCTAAGGAACTGTTATAATATCAAATTGTTTATCGTGGAAAATTAATCTTTAGAGTTAACATGAAATGCCGAAGAATGACTTATTTTCATCCCAAATATACTTTTTCAGTTTACATAGTTTTGGTAATTGGTACAATAAAATTTTAAATAAAAATAAATAAATTTTAGAATACCTATTTATATTATATACACAGAAAAAGGAATACCGCAAAAAAAAATACTATTCAACCATATGCAACTAATTTTCTTCCATCTGATAGCCAACAGACAGATTTATCAAAAGTTTTAATCCAAACGTCTGGGTCTTTGTGGTCTTTATTTGCTGACAAAGTTATTGTGCAAACTTAAATTGCGGCCACAATTATCTTTTGACAATACATTCAGCTACTGCTTATTTACGACACATTCATGTTTTGACGTTAAAGTTGAATGGGATTCAGCGAGAACAAGATCTCAAAGTCGATACGTCAAAAAGCGATTGCGAACGATTGTACAGCCAACGGCATTTCAATTTAACGAAATTTATAGCAGATTCACCTTTATTACTTCGACGTTAAGGTCCACGTAAGGAAACTTGACATGTATTTGAACATTCATGTTGGCTCACATTATTTGCCTGGGTGGCCTGGCTATCTGTACCTTGGTTTTTTGTTATTTGGAAATATGTTCGTCAATTTTGTTAGGTGACATCACTTAGGATTTATTTTTCTTATATTCTTTAAGAATCATGTATAAAAAGGAATTATTAATCATGTTATATTTGCTTAATAGTACTCAAAAGAACACATATATTTTTATAGGTAATAATACATTTTGTTAAAATATGACGAGTCCAAAGTCGATTTTGACTGTGCAACTCTCTTCCAAGTGCAACTCAAATCATCAAATACATATACTACTTAACTGATTAATTGATTAGTAGTGACCTGAAAACAATATCGACCGGTAACACAGACGAAGCTAATTGGGGTTCCTAAATGAGGCGACCGGCGATTGATTAGAGCTATTGCAGTCTACGAAATTAAACTCTGTTGGACAGTTAGTATTTACTTATTTAGAGTTGTGTAACTTCAAAAAGTTATGAATGATACCTACTCAATGGAAATGCTGGCTTCGCACTGTCGCTGAACTCACACATACCGACGCGAATACGTGAATATTGCGTAGTAGTAATAGAGCTTATATTTAACGCAATGAAAAGCCAGTAATGTATACCGAAACGGCTAAAGATTGGAGAACTGTTCGACGACATTATTGAGCCGATATAACACTCTCACAAGCATAGGCAGTTTAGGGCTCTCCCCTGGGCTGTGAGGTTACTATTTTAGATTTGTCCGGTGGCTGTTCTAATTAAATAGAGGGCATTGGATGGCGATACGACTATATCAGTGGGACAATAGAGGTAAAAATACAACTGCAGTTTATTGATGCAGTATACCCAATACGAAAAGCGATTAGCACAAATTAACTCGTCGCAACAAAATAATAATTACTCGATAAGAATAGTAAGCGCAGCAGCCTTATTCAGACGTACATGGCGTTCGTGACTTACATTCTGTACAAAACAATTCTTGGACAGAAGTCCAGAGCACGAATGTTAAAACAATAAAGGCATAGAAGAATTCTCTCTTATATTCTAGTATTTCCTATTTCATTCTAGGCTGCGACGCCTGAGGTATCTACTACGTTTAAAATAAATCTCAAAATTTGGGAATTTAGCTGTCATTTTACAACCGACTGCCTGTCTGAGGTATTTCTGACCTTCCATGACAATTTAAGCATTATTTGCTCAACAGGTCATTTTGATAAATAAAAAGCATTTATTGGCAGTTTTTTGTGTACAATACAAGTGTATATATACATACACAATATAAGTGTACGGTAGAAAAAAATATAAAACAAAAGTGCACCGCGTTGGGCGGACTATCCCTTAGCCAACCCACCATCGAACTAGGCGTGAGCCTGCATCTCGAATGGTAAACAGCAACATGGATGTTCCTGCAGTGCAAAAATGAAACATGTACTTAAAATAAAACATTTGAAAAAGGGTACAATAAATCCCAAGATAGAATAATTTGTGCTTTGGGAAACCGTGCAATAGCATTAAACAATGTAAAAGTGAGAAAAAAATATAGGTATATAATAAAAAAAAGCTACAAAAATGCTCTCAGCCGCCAGTTCACATATTTTTTTATACATGTAGAACTAATAAGTAACGACTTTATATCGTTATCTCCAATAACTTACACATATTGCAGATGTGTAAACTTTGTACAACTTTTATTTTACAGCAGTAACAATGGGACAATACAATGCCTTTACTTCTCAATACTGTCCGGCTGTGAGATGGCCAGATGCATTTTTATACAGACAATTCAATGTATTTCCGAAATGACATTTAGGTGGAAGTTAGATTCTTAGAACGTTTTAAACGTTAGACATCAAAATTTATTTTATTGGTCAAAATTCAAAAATAATTTTAACTACAATAATAATAATATGGCTATAATGATATCGTACTATTTAAATATAAAAGTAGTAACTATAGGTACGTATTTCTAAACCTGACTAAGAATCGCCTGTAACTAGCACATTGTAGGAGCATGATAAGGTTTTATGTGGTTTATATTAATAACCATTTACTGAAACTTTCAAGTTTCTCGGATGCTCAACGAGACATAAAATAAGTTTATATTTTATTTGTAATTAATAACAGCCGTTATAGATGCAGCAAGAGCATTACCTAACAATTTGCAAAAGTGTTAGGTAATGCTCACATACTCATATACCAAAGAATTCCTTTACGATTTTGTTGTAACACATTTAAGTAAAAGTACTAAAACGTGTAAATTTTCTAAACAAAACGGAAATAAAATTCTCACAAAGACGTAATACTCAATTTTAACCGACGTGAAATTTATAAGCAATTCTATCCTTATTGTAGCATCCTTGCAAATGTATGGCTGCAATTTTGTTCCAATATTCCTCAAACGCCGCAAGAAATATTTTAAGGTACGGTTCCAATCGTAACTGCAGACTATTCTAACTTACTAAGTCGAGTAGCAAAATGAATATGTATCGATTGTCTACTCAACTTGAAATAGTATTAATAAAAAAAATATGCAAAACGAATGAAGTTTTAATAAATACTAGGGGTCGAAAACATTATATTCCTTATAATGAAAATAGTTAAGACATAATTTTCTGTTCAAGATTCCTGGAACCATTAATTAAGTGAATTTGCATTACCTTCTTCATTCCTCACACTAGCTGTTTAATTATCAACTAATAGTTTAGGTTTCTGTGTAGGCTTGTCTCGATGTTTTCCTTCACCGGAAGCAAGTGTTAGTATATTAAAACTAATATTAATACATAGGTCAGATTAGTATAAATTCATGTGATATGAATAATATTCGAACCTGGCATGACGTGTTATTTCAAAAGATTTCAATTTACATACAATTAGTAGGTTAAAAATGACGTTATAATCTACTCTCATTTGTAATACCTACAAGTAGCGTAAGCCGTACACACCTTGACTTTTAACGTACTTAATATGACTCGTAGTTGGCAAATAAATATTTGAATCTTTAAGTCATCTTGCGGTTGTATTCGGAACTGCACCTTTGTATTCAAGTGAGCGTAATAAAACCGCATTGGTTGCACTTTCTTCCCGCCTTGTTTTGTATGGATCATACGGACGCTCCATAGTTCCGGTATACGTCTTGCGGTCGAATTAGATTCCTCAATACGCTTTCCAGTCAGGAAAGCCATATTGTGATGCTAAATCACTGTGAATATACTGTATTTTGTTATCTTGTTTTTATTAAGTTTGCATGTTGTGAAAATCTAAATATATTTTCATATTGACTAGAATATCTAAATTAAATCACCTTGCTTCGGGATTTGTTTTCTTATACATATTATTTTAGGATAAAAGTAAGTTTAACCTTTCTTTAAGTCTGCATCTTTCTGTGATTTGAAATAGAATATTATGATAAAATTTCTTTACCATATTTACTAGTTCGCGTGTTTACCAAAGCACAAGATTTGACCTCGAGTTCTTCATCTGATGTTCAGATAACCTGCATTGTTCTCTGCGGGACATCTGAGGTCTACACGATAATTTTCTCTAGCTCCTATCACGAAGATATAAGGTTCATAATAACATGATATTTCGATGCGGTCATGGGATAGATTCGTCATAAAAGGTTACATGACCGGCTAACACGTAGTAGTCGTGATTTTGTGGACGTAATCCAAAATAAAGACTGGTTGTTGTTTATAAAGTGTTGATGGGGTTTAGCTTTTTTTTTTTGAAAATATTATTTTTTTATTTTTTTATTTCTCAATTAAGTAAAAATAGATAGTCATATAGATTGGAGGCGACTACATAACTTACGATGAATCTGTAAGTTGTGTAGTCGCCTTCCTATATTATTGCGAAATTTGACAGTTGTGTAAGATTTGAAAGAGATACTTACCAGAAAAGAAAACAACTGGAAAAAATGTATCCGTCTCAGCACAAAACATGGACATTAAAATACATACTGATAGACAGTATAAAATGACTGCAGAACTAAACAACCATACCCTTTCCATTGCGGGCTTTTACTTATGAGAAATGAATATTGCTGAGGAATATAAAAATGCGTCAACTTTTCTAGCAAAATTGAAGCTAATACGAACTTTACTGTAAAGGAAATAAAGTTTATATTACCATCTCAATATAAACAACAATCGCCGTTCCAACCTTGATCATAAGAAAAAGTTGTATATGGAAGCAAGTCTCATAACAAATAAAAATGCTGGCTGGTAACACAGTTTTTTTAAACAACGAGAAGTAAGTCTCAGGAGGACGTAAATTAATCTGATTTCAAGAAAGTCTGGAGACGTCTAGGAATTCCAAATGGTTCCCACAGGGATGCTGAATTTTTGAAAATTTCATTGAAAGGGAGGGATTTTTTTATATATAACTATATTGATGAAGAAAACTGACTAGATTGACAAATCGGATTTTCATTGAAAAACAATTTTTATGGAAATTCCGTATGTATCTGAATAGAAGTTCTGTTTTTACAAATTTTATTAGGTTGTATTTATAATGGTATTTATAGCGGTGGTGGTGTAAATGGCTAAGACGCCCGCCTGTGGATCGAAGGGTCCCAGGTTCGAATACTACTCGTGCCACTTGAGTTTATATACCAATCTAACTCATGTATAGTAGTTTTCATCGACCACCACTTACTTCCAGTGAAGGAAAACAGTCTGATTAACTTGTGTGTGAAATGTAGAAGGCAATGGCAAACCACTTGTGTTGCTTGTGTGTGTTTCATTCCACATAATAATATGTATAAATGTGTGAATCTTGATCTAAAAATGACATGGAATTCAATTAGCGCACGCAGTGAGCGCACAAGAAAAATATCCATTGAAGTCAATTTAATAGAGCCGACAACGAACGAACGCTATCAAACTTCTGCATAATGCTCCGCTTTCCTAATGAAACTCGAGGATATTGCTTGGGAATAAATACGGCAATAGTTCGTTTAGCAACTCGGAGCAATCCTTTGTTAATTCGAAAGCGTTTAGTGATTTTACGAAAGCTTTTATAAATTTAAATTTAAATTTCGTTCACTACAGATTTAAACGGAACTAATTTATCGGTACTATTTTTTGATGGTTTCATTAGATATCAATAAGAAGCGGTTCTTGAATTTTTATAAACTACAAGTGACATTGTGAAATTCATTAACCAAATATGGCAAATCTTATTATACAGCTTACCAAGGATTATCTTATAGACTTATTATTACAAAAACATTCAATTATTGAGCAAGTATAGATTTTAACTAGTATAACTTTGTGATTTTTTTGTTATTCCGGGGAATCAAAACATCGTGAGGAAACCTGCACTCTAGTTGATTAACTATACTTGTGTGTACAATTAATAGAGAAGGCAATGGCAAACCACTCAGTTAATAGTGACAACAAAGTCGTTGTGTCTTTCATTTCACGTATTGACCACGATCTTCAGCCATGAGGAATACTACTTGAATTATTTTGTTTTGAAATTGGAATAAAAATTTAAATGTTGATTTAGGGATTTGCAGTGGCGTTTTAAGAATTCTTATCCAAATCGTAGACCTGGTACTTAGACAATGTTATTACATTTAAACCACTAAATGTGGATATGATTCACTAATACGATAAGGGAGACTCCACGTATAGTTTTGTTCTTAATATTTCGAATTCTTTCATGTTTACAACTACATAAAGTATAATTTATGCTTTATCTTAAGTGTCATTGAACAGGCTGTAACAACATTTATGTTACTTTTGGAATAACTTGAACTTCTAAACGACGTACAATAAAAAATATTATATGGCCATTGAAGAGTCGACTACAATGGCGGAAAAAATTCCTCAATCGGTCCAGACAAGAAGCAGAACAAGACGTATAAAAATGTATTTTTTTTGCTGTTATTAAACTTTGTTGCATTCCTGTTAAAGGTGAAATGAGAATTCGTTTTTAGACGTATCAAATTGTATAAGTGAAATATTAAAGTTATAAAGGACGGTGCTTCAGAGAAAAGTAATAAAGTAGTCAAGGGTGAGCTCGGTGAAAAATCATGTGCCGACTTTATTGCAAATTATATTTCGTACTCCCCTTTACTTCAACGGGTTATTCTGTTATTGTTCTTTGAATATTCAATTTACACGATTGCAGCTGTGTCTGTGCATAATAAAGTCAAATATTTTTTTAAATTAGTTTTTCTAAATTTTGCGTAAAAAATTGCTGTTTTATGTAAATAATAGATATTATAGTGAAATAGTTCGATTAAAACAAATTTTATATGTACAATTTTATACGTCTAAAAACGAATCGTACAACACCCTGCGTGTACAGTATAACAACCTCTTAAAGGCGCTGTTGGGGTTGCCGCGCTATTGCAGTGCCTCAGCTATGTTGGCTCACGCACATTGCACAAGTAGATAGTTTTTCAGCTATTCTACGGAAGAAAGCTGCGTCACAACTGCGCAGGGTGCGCTGGGATAGCAACGGCGCCCTGAAGGCGATAGCCGATAGTGGGGATTGTCCTCTAATTGGCCATTTAATAAATATTACAAAATCCCTAATAGAATATAAGTACTAACACAATTCGTTTTTAAGATTAATAGAATATTTTTATTTTATTTTATTTTTTTTATATATGGTATTTCACAGTATACAAGTGTAAAAGAAAGTGGTGAAAAAAAAAGAAATTGAATTAACATTATTCAAAATGTTACATTTCCTATAATACCTAGATACCTACCTACATATTTTTCTTTGATATCGTCTGAAAGCATTTGCATCTCCTGTTTGCCCACGCTCGTTCCTACGTAATTTTAAAGAAAAGCAAACATTGAGAATAACCCATTCTGAATTTCTTTTATGTTGATGCTGGTGAGCGATGCATTCGAAATTTGAAATGTTTCCAGCCCGTTTTAAACGTATGCGCCAGTGTTCGTAAAACTACGAATATTATATATGTTATTATTATATATGTATTTACGTACTGTGTTTTATCTATTTTCTTTTTTTTTATCATGGCTTTTTTCACATTTTATTTTGAATAAAATGTGAAACACTTCGATTGGAAAATTGAAAATGGATCGGTTCCATTACATTCCGTCCATTATCTTAACAATACAAGCGTAAAATGTTTGAGATATTATGTTGTTACTTTTAACATTATAGAAAATCTAAAACCAAAAGAATAGCAGCAGGTAGGTATGTACAGTACATACCGCATAAGTAGTTTTTTTATATGTACTGACAACATAAAAAGTTTATCATTCGTTACCCATTTCGAAATGGTTTCTATTTAGATATTGTTCCTTGGAATTTTAATTTATATCATGATAATTTTACCTATATAATAATCTTTTAAAAATTATGTTTTTTATATTATAACAAAATATGTGCACTAGGATTTTCGGTTTAATATACTAACCACGTGGATTTGCAACCGCAAAATCCAAGTCATTTTCCCATCAGTAATTGAGAATTGGTGTACAAAATGGATGCCTCTCAGCTGTATTAACCGTGATTTCAGCTCGTGGCAATTACGATGATGTATGCGACATTTTGCTAGAAATTCTCACAGCTTTTTATGGAGAAAACGACTAAATTGATTTATTTAGAAGTTAAGTGCAGAATATGAGTCGCAATTGTTTAGACATACTTCATAATAATATTATGAGATTAAATATTAATAACGGTTAAGTTTAGTTAACTGAAATTGAGTTAAATTGAATGTTTTATATTTTTCTTAGTAACCTGCTGTCGGATCAAATTATATCTAATGAACCTAAAAATACGATATTATTTTTCAATAACAAAATTATACGGTAATACTTATATAAAAATAATAGTGCAAACCTAATTGGTTTTTTAGTATTAAACTTTTTCTATCGTCTATCGAATCTACCTAATGCGATTTTAGCAAAACATTCGCAAACAAAGCCTGCTACACCCCGGGTAGGTTGTATCAATTTCCCCAACCCACCCATTTGCATCCAACTTTATTAGTCCGTCGGGCAGTTGACTGATGCCGCCAAATGAGAGATATCTCTCACCCAAATTAGCATTCATAAGCCAACTCGGGCGACATAAATAACATCGAATATTTGCTCCATTACGTATCGAGATAGGCATAGAGTGGCCATCTTAAGTCTCGGTGGACATCTGATAATGAATATAAGAACTATTTTATATGCATAAAAAAAATGAATGAAAGCTAGTCTAAAAATAAAAATGTTGTAATAAGCATTTTTATTTAGCTTTTTAACTAGTGTTGTAATTTAAAGTGTTCAATATTGAAGACAGGGATTTGTTTACGTTAAATAAATAATTTTACTTGTATAATATCACTGTCTATTTTCAAACGCAAGAGATGGCGTATAAACTGGAGGTAAGTAGGTATTTTAAGTGTTCTTAAAAAAGTTCTTAACTTAGGCACTTACCTTCTTTGTCGTCCATCCCTTCTACAAATTTCTTTGTGGCTAATTAAAAGAAAATTATAAGATAAAATTCGCCCGAGTAAAACAAACAAATTATATACATAAACTTTCTTCAGGAATCACTTGTATCTATTATAAAAACCTGCATCAAAATCCGTTGCGTAGTTTTAAAGATCTAAGCATACATACGGACAGACAGCGAGAGGCGACTTTGTTTTATACTATGTATAATACTATAATATCCTATAGTCAATGTTTAATTGATACTTACAACTGTATATTATAAAAAAATAACCATTTGTCACAAAGCAATGGACATTTTTATTGCTTTATTACGATACGGAATAGTGACCTAACTACTCTGTATTCGAGAGCCGGCTAGTCTTGTTATTCCGAATATTGCTACGTTCTTAACCACAAATATAAAAGTAGTATTTTACTAAATCTTTTAATGCACAAACAATCTTCTATACTCCATGAAAATGGCAAAATCTAAACGCTGCACTATTATTTTTTTATGCACTAAGTTGGGTAGCACCGTCAACTTTGACGTTAACTTTAAGGTGCGCAGAAAAACGCAAAGTACGCCATTTTGTCTAAACGTCAGCGGCGCGCCGCCACCGGTTGAAATCAACGTCAAATTTGACAGTGCAACTCATCATAAAATACCGAAATTTGTTGTTACATATATATTATATACAAAATATAGATTGATTGCGAAAAAATCCTATTCAATATATGTGAATTATTAATTATCCATTCATATCTAAATAATTTGATATCGATATCGACAATTTTGCTTTATCGTAAGAACTTTAATTTGGAAACTAAAAATAGCGTTTCTTAGAAATAGGTATTATGTTCAAAGAAATATTATTTTCAAAATAATAAAATATTATTATTATTTAACTGACAAAGTTGCTTAGTTCTAAGAAGACATTGACTAAAAGAAAATTTTACTAATTTGAAACCAAATAAAGACCAAACAAAGCAGCTGTGTCCACCAAGATAACTTAATAGTTATATGTATAAGTATAGCGCTTATGTATTTTTTTGTAGGAATCAATCCAAAAATTTATCTGATTGCAGTAAAATAAACGTAGTGACAAAAAAATGAAAAAAAGGGAATCTTGTTCAAATCATAGACATGATATCTATATCACAAACATCTTAAAATTATTATAATAACGAGTAAGTCGTAATTCTAATAAAGCAAGAAATGCACGAAGATCTGAATATAAAGGACAGATTATAAATTAAATAAACACTAAGCCATTTGCAAGATATTTTTATTAAATTCCGCCAGCGGCAGTTTCAGAATTCAACGCATTTACTTCCGTGGTGTACTCGTGTTGTGGCTCCTAGCTTCGTCCCAAAATTTTATTGCCTTCTGTTATTTTTAAGAACTACAGGGAGAAGATATATTTATGTCGTTATTCAAGTAATATAACTCGTTTTCTTACTTGGTAAAAGTCTACAAAAACATATTGTGACTCTGATTTAGTGCTGATAAAAAAATAGATACAAAAGTCGATTAACTAAAGAAAACATTTAAATGAGAATCGAGCTAACTGTTGGCTTGCAGTTTATTCACGAGCATAGCTCATCGAGAAAAGACGTGATTGATGTACCATGTTTTAACATAAAATATCTTGTATTTGTGAGGCTATTTTGTATTTTATTCGTAGAGAAATAATTTGACTCATTTGATTTGGGTCACCACATATTAGAAAACCTTATTATCAAAAAATATAAGTTATTGCATTAACCTTATTGACATACAAAAAATTACAATTACTGTTAGTCTTTCGTCTAGAAAAATAAATACATATTATTTAGGAAACAGTGTCGCAAATCGTACGTGGAATGCATTAACAAAGTAGTCATATAAAGAAGGTTGGCCTAAAGAAAGAGAGGCATATACTGAGCAGTGGGCAGCAGTGCTCGCAGTGAGACAACAGATATTGTCACCAAGGCGGCGACAAGAAGATCACACCATTTCCGATGCAAATACTGCACTCATACTGCACTGGACAGATATTGCCATACCCGCACTATTTATTGTTTAAACGACTGTGTTATGAGTTTACACAATTTATGTTTTGTTGTCTTGAGATACGTGACTGTATATTGAGATGTAACATACGAGTACATTTCTTTTGCATAATCCAATTGTTGGCTATGCCGTAATTATGCCGACTTAAAAAACTGTATCTGTGTTATTGAAAACTGTGACGGAAATCGTAGTTCATGACTTAAGAACTTGCTTTGATTTATCGTAAAACATTATTTTCTCTCTCGATTGATTCTAAAGGATCTAAGTAAAATACATAATCACGAAGTATGTACGTACTCCGTGTATAATACAATAATAGTCAGTAGTCAGTCAATATAATATTCAGTAGAATACTTGTTGGATTTCTAATATAAATATTTTTTTAAATAAGAAGTTAGTAGGGTAGGTAGGATATGTGAGCAGAAAAGTATACATTAAGTGAAAAATGTTGTTTATTTTCATAATTAAAGTAAATAATGAGCTCTATCTACAAAATACATACCACAGGTGATGCCATTGAGATTACAAGCTTTTGTTCAATTGAATATCGTATAACATGGCTTCTATTTCAATAAACTAATCTGAACCGAGAGCCAAATTTAGCACATGTATTTTTAACACATAAAATTTAATTAAATTTACCTTTATCTATAATGAGATCTAAGAATTACGAAGTCAATCGTGACTAAACTTATTATAGAGGATTGTAAATCCGATTCCAATGTTTGTAACCGATTTACACCGGTTACCATACCAAATACTTGAACCAAACAAACAAATTACCACCTTTCAATAGATACACAATGGTTCCTGATTTTCTGGCTAGTTGAGCAAATATCTATTTCAAGTTGCACAGGTATAGTATAAAAAATGGCAGATGTTGATACAAGGATGAGAGGCCGAACAAAGTAGACGACTGCCCATCTTTTGTTAGACTATGTATTGACGGTGTTCCTCGAATTACAAAATGTTTAGCTATTTGTTAAAGTCCCATTAAGTTCTGTCACATCGGTATTGAATTTGCTAAGTTTGATTGGAAGTTGCGGCAAGTTAAACTCTACTTTATATGTAAAGGAATAAGGTTGTGAAGGTGAGACAAGAGTAAAGTAATTGTCGTCGACGCAACGAAGATGTCCACAGTTTGAATGAGACGTCGATAAATTAAATTCGTTTCCGCTGTGTGAATTCTAAAGATGTCTCAATTTGTTTTCAGCCCCAGAGAATATTTTTTATAGAATTCCTAATACCCATTGCATTATATTTAAATGACGCGTGTGCGACAAGTCCAAAATCTTATTATATTAAAGTTGTGAGGGAAAAAATATGACAGTCATTTTAACATTTAAACCTTGTTGAAATGTATTTTATCCAAGAAAGAAGAAAAGCAATATTTCTGCTTCATTTAACTTCGATTTATTTTTATTGTACTTTTATGTTTTTTTTTTAATCGAACAAAATATTTGCTAAAGTAATATTATTACTAATCGTTTACTGTTTTTCGTTAGTATAAATTTTAAACGTAAATTATAAAAGCTAAATTATTGCAATTTTTTATGTGCGAAGTGTCATACAGAAAAGTACAGCATGCATGAAAAGTATGTATGTACAACAGTTGTCATTGCTAAAAGGTTTTGATTCGATGCCTAGTATTTCCTCGTATTCCTACCAACCAAGTCAAGTATATATTGGTCGACTCTGCATTTTTGATTTTTAAGTAAATTCGATTTTTTCTAGAAGCTTATAGCTATATTTAGTCTCGCCTAGTTGTTTATTTCTCTAAAACTGAACAAAGTTACTTAGGTTCTGGGATTGGTATTTTAATTACGAATACTACGCTAAGAGGATCCATAACGGACCCTGGGCTTCAACGCTCAGTGGCTGAGGAAAAAACCGGGAATACGCTCAGATAAGAGACAGCGAGACAGAGAGAGGATCCATCTATACATTCACCTACAAGTGGTTATGCTTACTCAAAAATAATAAACATATGACTCACTTAGAGAATTTTACCAAATAACGTAATGGACAGATGTGATCCAAAATATATTATATAATTATATATCAAAGAGTATACTTAGTTATTTTTGCATCCAAAATTTTTAAAATATTACCAGCCTTTTTAAATAATTAATAACATTTAATTTAAATGTGTAAATTGGTGGCCCGCCCGTATTTTAATATTTTAGTTTTTTTACTGTATGAAAAGTTTATTTATTACTTTCAGAAACTTCACATCACATACATACAACAATAAACTGTTTTAAACATGGCAAAGATAGAGAAGAATGTAATTAAAAACTGACAGCGTTTCTCTTTCGACATAGCCTTTATAATATATCACCATTTTCGTTTCGCCTGCATCTTTCGCTTCTATATTTTGTGCGGCAACTGAACACCGAGTAAATAACGATAAAAGTATTTGTACAGACAGACGTACAAAGAACTGAGCAAACACTCAGCGCCCACCAAGCCTCTGTTCTACGCTGATACGACAATACTCTCTATTTGCGTTCGCATTCGGAAATTATCGATTACGTATTAATGCCAGTTAAGAGAAAAGGTATTTGTTTATAATAAGGCTATTGTACTAAAAATAAGTACAGTAAGGATGAGTTGCCCTGTCAAATTTGACGTATTATGACGTCGTTGCTTGTAACCGGCGATCCGCTGACGTTTAGACAAAATGGCGTATTTTGCCTTTTTCTCTCGGACGTTAAAGTTAACGTCAAAGTTGACGGTGCAACCCGCCCTAATTAAACTTAATATGTACAATGAAGATTCATGTACATCCTGTATATCCTCTTACAATTAAGCGTGGCGCGGCGATATGACTAAATATACATGCTTTACTTTGTTATTTCATGAATTAGAGTGTCATGGAGTCGGTAAAATAATTTCGAAAAAAGATTTTTTCACGCATTGAATGCAGTAATATCTCTCTGACAAAAATGGATGTTTTAGTCAACATCACATCTTTATTCTTAGTCTTTAGTCGGTAAAATAATTTCGAAAAAAGATTTTTTCAAGCATTGAATGCAGTAATATCTCTCTGACAAAAATGGATGTTTTAGTCAACATCACATCTTTATTCTTAAGGTTAAGACTCAGCTACACATGGGAGGACAATGCTTATAGGTTAGCTATATATATATTTTCATGTCAAGTCGGAATGGCTATCATACAATTTTCGACCAATATGTGCGGAAGGCTCTATCGTTATGGCCTCAGGTCCTCCATAGTGCAGGACGTTTGGCACTTGGGACACGATAATAGATGAGCCATTAACTGGATGGCATCGCAATCTCGCAGGCTATGTTTTATAGTATAATTGTTAAGTAATAGGTAGAAGTGTTCTAGGAAGATCACTTTATCGGTTGATTCCTAAAAAGCTTTGACTTATATATTATATATCTTCACCGGTGTTCTAAGTGCTATTTGTATTAGTGTGTAGAATAACTTCATCCGCATTTATATAATAATATTATACTGAGAAAAATAAATATAAATAGTTTCCACACTCTTTTTAACCCCCGACGCAAAAAGAGGGGTGTATAAGTTTAACGTGTCTGTCTGTGTATCTGTGCCTTTATGTACAATCTGTAGCATCGTAGCTCCCAAACGAATGAACCGATTTTCATTTAGTTTCTTTTTGTGTCATATATAATTTTATCTCCAGTGTTCTTAGCGGTGTTTCATGAAAATCGGTTCAGCCGTTCAAAAGTTGTAGCGAAATGAATATTGAAAGTCGGGGGTTTTTTAATTTGTCTAACAAATGAACTTGTTTATTTTGTCCTCATTCTTGTTATTGATATAATCAAGTTAACTGCTTATTTTCGTATTGTGCAAAAACAAATATTTACTGTGCGTACATCATCGCTAACGAATAAAAATATATTAGGTTCTTATAATACATATGTGTATGTTGACTTCTTATGGGATTGGGTTACTATTCAATCAGCATGTCTGTCAGTTGTCGTAAGGAAAAGGATGGGAAAAAATGACGCGGGATTATGTTTACTTACACGTGCCGTTTTGGTACATTTTGACACAAAAGTAACTAATATTTGTAATTTTGACAGAAAAAGAGGTCAAATACCTAGGTAAAATTGTAAAAAAATCATGCTCAATACAAATGTATTCCTGGTATGTTCTTTTAAAAAATCATGGTGATATCAACAACACATAAAGTCCAGACATACACGCCAATGGTCTGACAACTTAGAGTGGCGAAAACCATGCGAAGTAGAGACGAAAAAATTTAAAAGCGTAGGTATCATGGACTTCGACCAATCTTAACGGTTGTGAATTAAACTGAGAAAAGGCTCAGAGATAGTTACATGTTCTGGATATGGAAATATAATTATCATTGACTGTACTTACGCAAGGAAGTATCGTTTACGGAAAAATTAGCGGATGATAAATATTTGTGCGAAACGTTGTGAATAGCTTCATAGTATATTATTAGGTTACACGTTTTCTTGTACTAATAATATACCTAGTACAACAAATTAAATAGATATTATAGAAATTTCCCTGTGATTTGATAAGACTATAATTATGTACTTAATCATAGTCAATTATATCTTCGACCTATTTACTTCCTATTTATCGAGAGTGTTATTGCCGGTGTAAGATTTTATTGAAATCGTCTAAAAATAGCTGACGTCAATTTTAGGACTGCTTACCGCCATCTAGTGGTAAGTAGTTGCATACATTCTTCATTCAATTACATAATCAAACTGTATAGGGATCCACCTTGCGATATTTTCCTATTAGAAACAATGGGTGGTATGTGAACTCATTATATGCGAGTCAGAATAATATACAAACTCATGTGGTACAAGTAGGATTTAAACCTGGCACCTATATCGATCTCAGTCGCGGATAATCACCGCTTCATCTTATAATTTTAATCGATTTCTCCACACCTACAATATATGTCTATGCATATTATATCATGTACTACTCTGTTGTAAAATAGTTACATTTTATGATTGAAAATGTTAGTGGAAATGATATTGAAATATCTATAACTTAAAACAAAGCCTAGCATATTTTCACTGCTATTTTGCAATATTATTATTTAATTTAACACTATAAAATGGCTGTTAAAATGAATATGTTTTCAATTAAGTGTTATAAAAACTATATGACACTCAAAGCATTCAGAAACAATCTTGGAGACTGGTTATTTACACCATAACAATTTGCACTTACTGACACCTTTTGCATTAAAACAATGTAGTTTAAGTTCAGAATAATGTTAAAGTTAATATCGTTAAACCACTGGTAACTATTTTTTGACAGAGTTGGCAGCTATACTATCGTGAGAGTGTCAAAATGGCTGATTTATGGCGTCCCTTGCTGAGAGAATGCAGTTATTTAGTAAGGGCTGTGTAAGAGCTAAACTTCTTTAAACGAAAGTATTATGTTGATGTATTTCTTACATGAAACTTATAAGTAAGTAATTAAGTAAGTACATATCTAGCCAGATTCAAAGCAATAGTAAGTGTCAAATTATTTAATATTTAGGCTGATAAAATTTATCTTGATTTTAAACGATGAGTCAAACTAGTAGCTAATATTCTGTACCATTGAGACGACTTGAAACACGTACTTTTCTAAATTTGTAATGAGTTTTTTATCATAATTCTGAAATTGTCTATTACATCTATTATAAATATAAATACAAAAATCGTTAGTTAGTTTTAAATTGCAAAGAAAATGCACATTTATTTGATTGAAATAAAAATATAATTTATAAATATATGAAAGAGCATTTGGATAACATTTACTCAAACTCAGCCCTAGCTCAAACCGAAACGTGGCGTATTTGTTCGAACCCAAAGCGATTCACTGGCGGGCCACTAAAAGACTTTATGGCTTAAAAATAAATTGATTTCAAATTTTACTGCATATTAAAATAACCTTTATATTTGATTGCCACTTATTTATAAGAGTTGTCACAGAACCCTACTGCTACTTTTCATCGTGAATCAATAATAATATCAATTCAAATTGGAGACATGAGATATTAACGTTATTTGTTGATCGAAGCATAATATTGAGTTATTTAGTTAATTATAATTTAGCTGCACAGTTTCACATAAGTTACATAAAACTCACTTGTATAAAAAATATAACGCATTTGATCACCACTTTTACAAAAGGTCTGTCTTGTCTCTTCTTTTCTAAAATGTGAATTATAATATTTTATTATTTCAGTTTACGTCTAATTTCGTCGTCGTAGTTTTATTTTTCTTTTTCGCATTTCATTCTATTAGACAATTCTATTTCTAAAATCATTGGAGAGCGATTTTAGTAATAGAATTTCCTATACAAGTATTATGCCACTGCATATCAGTATAATTAAACTAGCTTTGTATTATTTAACTAACCATTAAAACAATGTACTTACTTAAAACGCTAATGTTTATAAAATATATTGCGATCCACTATTGTAGACAAAAGATATACTCACAATTTCTAAAAGTCCAAACTTTGTGTATCGACCTATCGTAAATCTATCAAGTTTAACAAATTACTGATTCCGTATTTAATTAACTTTGGCCTCTGAAATCGATACCCGTGCTGCCCTCTATCGAAAAGGTGATTCAATTTATGCCTATCTGATCTGATATTACATGATTAATTTGGATGTTTATTAGCTAAGGTAACTGAATTATTAAGATTTTACTAGGGGCCCGTCCCGGATTCGCTCAGGTAAAATCATAATAAATTATTCACCAAAACCTTTCTAGTCGTGAGTCGTCATGAGTCGAGAATCACACATATCTATTTTAAAAATCCGCATCAAAATCCGTCTCATAGTTCTAAGCATACATTAGGGACAGACAGCGGGAAGCGACTTTGTTTTATGCTATAATGTTGTGATGTTAGGTTTATCGTAATAAAAATATTTAACTATAAGATACCTACATGACTTTGGAAGTTGTGTGGTTGATGGTGAATGGATGGCCGTAAAGCAAAGACAAACAGCTGAACACTTTGAATTTTTATAAATTGATTTTGTGGGTTGTACCAGTCAATTGTGATATTAACTTTAACCTGCGGAGAAAACGTCGTCGGCGGCGCAGGTTAAACTCCACGTCCAAGTCACTGGTGCACCTCATCCTAAGAATCAAATAGGTCGGTCAATATTTAGCTGAAATAGTCAACTTATTTCGTAACCTCAGGAAACCGGCATACTCTTTTGCCTCTATACTATAAAAAAATCACACGCAATTTTTATTAAATCGTCAAATCTGTATAGAATATTGATACGAGTGACGTCTCAATGCTTCACCCATTTAACTAATCTATTCCAATCAGACCCATTAGTACTAAACGGACGGATCATTAAAAGCAGCGATGGGTTGGTAAGATCACAGGAAACCCAGTATCTTATCATAAAAATCTTACTGAAAAAAATACCATTTAGCCTGACGAGGATAGACGTCTACCCATACCTCCAATCAAAATATGCATAAAGAACTTTTTGTGCGATGAAACGTAAAGTTTTACAGATCCTAATTCACCATAAAATGTTTTGACAGCTACTTTTAGCGGTTAAGTTTTTTATTATTATTTATGTATTTTTATCAAGATATATCAGTATTGTTTTTTTTTCATAAACAAACAATTTCGATTATGTACAAAATAACTTTAACTTAATTAAATAACTTAATTATTCAAATTAAGCTGAGGTTAAAAGTTATTTTGGTGTAGATTATATTTTAATATTAAATTTATAAGTTTTCAGCAGTGTTTTTCGGATTTCCACAAATTACTAAGTATTTTACATATAGTACTTAAGTTAAAGTTTTTCACGTTAAATTGTAATTTTAAATTATTTCTTAAAAGCTACATTAACAATTCACAAAGCTCAGAGTTAAAGTCCAACCACTGTTATAATTTCCTCTAATAGAAACATCGCGTGTACAACGCCATCTGGCGAGACAATAAATTTCGCCTTATTAAAATCGTTATTCAACATCCGCGACTGCAATCTGCAATGATTTGCACCCATTAAGCACAGTCTAGACCAGGGATGCCAGAGACATTACGCAATCTTTAATTGACATATTTATGTATGTGATTAACACAGTACAGATACAGTTCACGTCTTAATCCCGTACGGGGCAGATAGAGCCAAAATTTGCGAAACTCGAAAGCCACGTTTATGTTTGTGTGATTAAACAAAAGATAAAATTATTTAGATAGATTTTTCACGTTTAAATTAAATCTTAGTCAAATGATTTCTATGGCCTTTTTGAGGAGTGAGAGATTTCGATTCACGAAGTACTTAGTTTAAAAGCGAAGCACGTGTAGAACAAACTGTGTGTAAAACTAGAAATAGATTTTCAATGGAAACTCAGATTAACTAATTCAATCCTAAATTTTGCATAAAAAGAAATCATACTTAAAATAATTTAAATGTACTAAGCAAAATGTTATCTCTGCCCAATTTCTATTACACGTAAATCAATTTATTTTGCGACAATCTTAGGGCCGTATCACACAGTCATCGGACGCGTGTCGATAATTCGAGTCATTTAGCGAACATTAGTACAGTCTACCCTGACAGATCTCCCACTGTGCAGGTCATTAGAAAAACTGCATTTCATGTATTTAATAATGTCGTCAACTGCCGCCCTACACGGAAAATCTATTAACGTCAAAACGCACGGTTTTGTAATCTATCAAGTGAATAAACCCCTTACATAAAACACTTTGTAAAAATATTTCTTTTGAAATTGCGTTGCTATTTACGTGAGCAGGAAGGAAAATCTTCAAAATTGCGTAAAAATAAATTTACGCAATTTCGAAAATTCAATATTTTTTACTACAACGAGAACATTTTAAGAAATACCTAAGAACTAAATATTTTCTAACATAAGCTAATTGTATTTAATGTACTTACTAATCACTTACTGCTACTTCGAAATCAGTGAAAAAGTTGGAGCCCTAATCTTCAATGCCCTAACTAAATAATTACTACATGTTAACTTTACGATCTAAAATAACAGAGTCCCGAAAACACGCTTCTTTCACTAGAAAGCGCAACAAAAAACCGAGGCAGCGCTAATTGAAGACCAGTTGCAAAGGTGTTACGAGAATGCGAGCATTCTAGTTCGCATTAACCCAAGCTCTTAAGATATCTCGTTGATCAACCCGCCCACAGCTGTCAAACGAACAAAATAAATATGTTATTAGTAATGCGCGTACTGGCCACAATCAGATAACTGCTAATCTCCATTACAATTAAAAAGTTTTGGGTTCAACAACATTTGGTACTACGTGATATTCGAATTTCGAATGCCTGTTGGTAGGGTTGACAAATCAGCGCATAGTGATTTTTAAACAATTCCACGAGAAGTCATGACACATTTTAGTGAAATCGTTTGTAAGAATCTCGTGTGTTATGGTGCGATCTAAATAATAATACTTATGACTTGTTTTATTGATTGGTTGATATTTTTTGCTCCTTATATTTTTGCTTCTTATGCTCGTTTTACTCCATTCAGTTTCCATTACCAAATTTTTTTACCTTCTCGCTCGATCTTTCTCTATAGTGTCTATGATGCAATACAACGTCTAAAACTGGGTGTTTAAATTGTATTTTGACAAATGTCATATCAGTTGGATTTTTAAGAGGCGATTTTCAAATAATAATTATCTTAATTCCGAAAATTCTTCTTAAAATATTAGTAAAATCATTTTCACGATTTCATCTCGACAACCCTATTTACAGTGGACGTGATTCGACAAAATGCACGTTTTTGTTACCGAACAATAAATAATAAATGTTGTGGAATGGATCTCGTTTTGCGGAAGTATTGGGCATTATATGGATGGATGATCATACCTTGTCAGAGATATTTACGCCCAAAATGTCCACGATATGTGGCCAGTCGTTGTGTTTTATCTGAACATTTACCAGCATAATTTTAACAATTTTTACAAAAGTTGATCAAACTATTTATTTATTTTTAAATAAAGCGTGACTTAGTTAATTTAATCATTATTAGTATTTCAATGCCGATTTAATAACAAATAAAATAAGGTACTATAATATTTTTCTACAAAATTTAAATTTCCTACAAAATATATAAATCATACTATTTGTGGCTGCATAAGTATAAACCAAAGAAAACCAAGCATAATTTTCTCTCCCGCTCCATAAACGATACAATAGGACAAACAATAACAGAAAATTTGCATTCACTGTGCGCATTTTTCTTCCATCCGCCGGAGACAGCACAACGGGCTTGCTTCATTAAACGCCAAATTATCAACACCCAAACCGAAGACTCAGGCAAAAATAACCACTCGGCACACTCAAACCGGATCATACAAATGCTTCCACGAGACTTGAACGATCTACGACGTACATAGAGCATATTTTCCCATGACCTTAGTTGGAATGCAAGCAATTTCTACTGAAAAATTCGTCAGATCATAACTCACAAGAATTGCGGGAGAGTAGTAGCACATTCACGAAAGACTGTCCAATGCACGCAAATTTGAATTTTTCTGCCTACTTAATAGAACTGATTTTGACTAAAAATCCATTTAAGGAAAATTATTTCACAGACTTTAAGTAAAGAATGCACCCTCCGCTTGGCACCTAACCCTCTTTCAGTGCGTTTAATTGTTTTGATTTTAAATTGTGCAATGAGAATTGCAATGGGGTGCATTTTTATGGCTCGGAAAATTTATTATGTAGACGACATTGTCGAAATTATTTCATTTTCTTTTTAATTGTCTGCCTGAGGTGTTAGGTGGCGTGAAATCAGATTGGTTTTAATGGAATATCTAATGTCTTTGCCGCCCTTTATGAATATCTCCTAAGATTTTTTACAGACACACATTTAATTGGTTTTGTGAATAAACAAATTTTTAGCATATATAAATGTGAGTTTACAATGACACACAATTAGATTACGTCTTCGATTTTTAAGTTTATTGTAATGCATGGAAAGTGTAGTCTATGGAAATCAACCCGTCTTGTAATCGTTCGGGTGAAACCATAATAAATCATACACCTTTCTCAAAAATAACACTATCTAATATTAAAAGCCGTGCAAAAATCCGGCTGGTAGTTATTAAATTCATCGCGTTCATACAGACAAACGACAAAACCATAAATTAATTACTTACCCAGCTGAACTCATATTTTCCACGGAAACAGAAAATAAAAAAATCTACATGAATGCTACTACATGTTTTCAATTCTAATATCAATGTCCCAACAAAGCCATCGTCGAGAATAGATGGTAGACTGATGGGAAACACAAATAGTGACTCGCTGACAGAATTTGACAAATTGACTTGATATAGTCCATCCATTGTCCATTTTTCGCGAGTGGACTTTGTTTGGGCATTCGTTAGCGATTGTCTGTGTTTGATTTATGCATCCTGCGTTTATAATGCATAAAGTGTTGATACTGCAGAATTTTAACTTCACTCTCTTTCTCGCGTGATTGTCTTCTGCGCTGAAACGAAACGAAACAAGGGGTCAAAAAGTATTTTTTTTAATTCGGCTGTGATATTATTACAACTGACCTGACATAAAAATCTACTTAGGATGCTTTTGTTGCCTATCAGCTGTCAAGGCTTTGTGTCTGTTAGTCGCCTAGTAAGACATCCACGGGAGGATATGAAGTGGCCCTATTCTAGGGTGGAAAATATACGCAACATATGGGAGTCAAACCCAGGACCTCAATATAATCGTTAAACTTTACCTTTTATTATATCTTATCGAACCTCATTTAGTTTTTTTGTGAATTCCTTGTCAAAACATAAATTCCCAAAATCTAATTAAACTTTCATAATTCTTTTGGAATGTTCCCAAGCGTAATTTCATAGAATTTCAAGAAGTGGGCCCTCGGATACCGCACGCACATTAAACATAATGTCATTAGCAAAAAATTATGATAACTTACATTAACAATTAAAATGAATTATTTTTTATTCTGAGTAAACTATAATTCTGTAGCCTACATATTGTAAGTCACAAACGATCGAGTGGGTGGAATGATTGGCTTTTGGTTATAAGTGCGATGCAATTTGCGGCCGCATAATAGGAGATGTTAAATCGTAAGGCTAATGGTCAGTTATGAAAGCTATATGGTTATACAATAAAAAAGTAAGTTCTGGAAAATGTGTGGAATAAGAGCTATAACTCAACTAATAACTATGATATGCGTAACATCAAAGCCTGGCTCAGACGCAAACCCAAGAAGTGCTGGTTAATATCAACAAGGTCGATGTACATGTGAATGCTCTGACACAACTCGAAATGCCGAAGATCGTGTGAAGTGTAAAGGAAAAATTAGAAAAGCGGACTCGGGGTTCAACACTCAACATTTGGGGAAGCAAACCTGGAGAGCGGTATGTTCAGCACCTGCCAACCGCGCGTTTGCCTTGCCAATTTTCGTTTCTTTTTTAAAAACAAAACGTGCCTTTATGGTCGTCCGTAATCCGCTACTCAAAAACTATTGAATCTAAACTAAAAACATATATAAAAAACCTATGGAAAAAAACATACATAAGGTACTTTTACCCGTGTAATGTCACAAATATTATCTGCTAAATAATTAAGTGCAGATTAAAAAATGTAAAAACGTTCCGCGAGCAAAGAGATTAAAATACTCGTGCCACGTAGAGAGTCCTTTATAAATTAAAAGGGGACGATTTACCCGTATAAATCGTGTATGTTCGCTCTAATTACTCAAAAATCACATGGAGAACGAACTGTGGACAGGTTGCACTCATTAGAGCCCCATAAGCCATGTAAGGGTGGCATAGGATGACATAACTTTTTTTAAACTTTGTTTTTCAGTCAGTATAAATCCTTTTTAGGCGGAGTAAAATTTTAAAAATCATTGCGATGGACATTGATTGTTTTTAAATTATGCAAGCTTTCTGTATTAGCCGTTTCAGTGGTTATGATTCACATGTGATTTTTGATTCGGGCTTTTGTAACCTCCATAGTAGTATACGTGATTTAGTCGACACGCTAGGAAAAAGAAGATTCAAGACTGGATCTGTCTATGTTTTCCCTTCAATTTTTTAAATAATACAAAAAGAAAAAAAAATTCCATGAAGAATTTATTCAAAAATATACATTTATATGTCTAAATACACTCACTAAGGTAAACAACAACGATAGCGCCCCTAAAAGCTGTTAGTGCTTTCCGAATAAGCAAACATGTGAACAATTCACATTAAGGCTTGTCGTGCATCTGACTTTAACTATATACCATTGCTGTATGGGTTTACATTGTGCATCATTGATATATTAAGTGAAGTTTAGACTTTTAAATTAAGTGCTTCTAAAATTGTCGAACTGATTTTCATTAGGTTCACAAGTACAGAGAGATTAGATACCGTAAACTTTTCTTGAAGTAGAGAAGAAAACAAAGAGATGTGTTCCGAAATTCTATAGCCGAAGAAGAAACCAGGAAAATGGTCAGGTGATAGATGATACCAGAAGAGACAAATTGTCTTTACTTAGCGTCCAAGCAATTTAAAGAAAATAAAAAGAGAAAGCCCCAGTTTAAGAGAAGGCGTATTTTTCGTTCATCTAAATTGATTTATATCAATCCAATATTTACTTAAATTGTATACGATTTTACAAACAAAATATACCTAATTATGACATGCAAAATGAGTCTTGAATACAAAAAAAAATACTGACATATTTTTGATCATATTACATGAGGTAAACTAGAATTATTTTTTAGCATCACGTATGCATGAAAGCCCTTACTTTTTGCTATTTTCACAAATAACAAAGATTGAAGTGATAAGGGTAGTATCATCAATAACGTTTTAATAAGCAGCGGCCATGGCGGAGTCTCACGCAATACGCGAGTGAAGGCGACGAGGACTGAGGTGATATGCAAATCATTTTTGACTAACTGGCCGAAGAGTTTATATGTACAGCTGAATACAAAAGTGTGACATATGTGTGTTTTAATATTGCGATTGAATTTTAACTTTCTTTTACTTGGCTAATTGAAAATTAATGGATGTTTATATATTTTATCTTCTTTTCGAGCATGAAGTCAAGTGTATAATTTATTATTGCATGTCTAGTTGAAATTGATATGTTAAAATGTCATATCGCAAAAATGATTTATTGATTACTGTTTTTCTTTCTATCATTTTCTAACTAATTAAATTTATAATTATGCTAGTGATGATATTGGTGTGAACTGTAAAGATAGATGAACAAATAAATTAATAAATAAATAACGTTGTAGTGAATATTAAGCTTGTGTTTATTTTCTAGAAAATTCAGCTTTAAGATTTACTACGTTGTGTCAGTAAACTATCACAACCATTTCCCAATGCTAACATCTATTCTCCCTCCCACTATTTGAGCGTTTTCCCGTTTTATTCCTTAGCTGTTAAATGTTGGAGGTGCCGTTTTCCTGCATTTTATTCCCCATTGCAGAAATTATTCTATAATCTTTAATCATCCGACGTTAACCATGTATCTACAAGTTCTTTATTTTCTTACAGTATTTTCTTGTAAGAACAAAGGACTTTACAGAATCTTGTTACAGGAGAACGGTAGCAGTGTAATAAAAAGTAACGAATATACAGAAATATAACTATGTGTATAATATATATTTTGGTAAATAATACTAGTAAGGATTCGTTCAATTACTATATTACATTTTCAAATATTTCATATGTGTTGTTAAACGCTACTAAATGAAATTATTACGTGCTATTAAGACTTACGTGAAACGAAATGCTACGGTTTGATTGACACTTATTATTTATTCAATACGATCGCCACATCAGCTATTAAAAGCAAATTGATATTAAAAATACGCTTTGAGTGCTCGAATGAATTTATTTCAGAAATAACTTGGCAGTTTCACGCCAAATTCTTTATAAATAGTTATTTCTGTACTATTTCATATTGTGTCAGAAGTAATTAATAGCAGTAAGTAGCGGAATAAGACACTTTTGAAATACGGGCACATTTAGTGCCGGCGGAGGCTGATAATGAGGGTTACGCTAATGCCGCTGGGAACTAGGGTATACTATCTGGGTGGAACAACTTTAAAAATGTCTTATACTATTGATATTGAAGGATGAAGATACCGTAAAAAATTAATAGTATAAAAACGTTGGATATAACACTATTTTTATTTTAATAGTTCACTGGTTTTCTAATAATAATATAGTTACAATAGTTTCCACCCTTGACTTACAAGCTTCAAACAAATGAAAATTGATACAGTCTATTTATGCTTAACAGAAAGAAAAGCTAAGATTGTAAGCAGTTATGTACTTACACATTTATAAAATAATGTTTTCTATAAAATCTAAACGATGTTATAAATATTGTTGTATGTTGACAAAAATAAAAACCATTTTTCACACTGCCTGTACTTTGTTTTTACGGTCTCATGCCGTGACATATGACTATAAAGTAGGTATTTGGAACAACGTGTTTATGGAATACAAAATTACTGTCTCCCGGCGCATGTTTACACCATTATTTTGTATGTAATAAACATACATCATCCGTTTATTTGATTTTTGACGCCCTTACCTGTTTCTAGTCGCTTGGGGAAAAATAATTTATTTGCTTTTTTTCATTTTATATGATACGTCTGACATAAGCACAGTTATAATAAGCGTCTAACGAATCAGTGACAGTAATATTTTCTTTTTGACACATGTCAAAAAAATATATAATTAAGCTCGCTACTTAGTAGCGATGTCTGATACAGTTTCACATCACATAACAAATCTCGTCCTTATACCTCGCGGGGTAGACAGAGTCTAGAACAAGAAGTCGAAGGCCACGTTCAGTTACATAGTGGGCTTGATTGAACCTGAGATTCTGAAATAGATTGCTTCGCCTATAAAGCGATGTCAACTCGGAAGCAAAATAAACTCCTATCGCACTTAGTCGAGCAAATAGCTAAATAATACCCGCTATTTATCAAAATAACAAATATTATACAGTATCTCGGAGAAATAAGAAAAGATTGAGGCAGCATGCCGCGCATACTGATAAGGATCGCGACACACCCGGACTTACAAAGGGACATTAGAGATAGACCGCTAAATGTTCGTATTGAGTCATACTAATGGTTCGTCTCTTTGTCCTTTTTTGATTGAGTAGGAATAAAAAATTGTTATGTCATCTTAACTCGGTACTATCACAAGATTCGCTTTGATCTACCTAATTACGTCAGACGACATCAAAACTTTGATTTAGTTAGACGAGTTGAAATTCACGTTAGGTCAGCAAATTTGATACTTTAATTTTGTTACAAAATTTAGATCTATGGAAAATTATTTTGAAATATTGAATTGAACGAAAAATAATATTAAATATCTAAATTCGAATTTTTTTATACCCATCTCATAAAGTACAAAATCTACGTCGGTTGAAACAGATTTAGTCGCGCTGATATTTTGCCGTCGAATAAATACATTTCATTGCGGCGATATATTATTTCATCGATAAAATTAAAGTATTGAGATAACGCTCGATATTCAAATTAAATACCTTTGACATTTTAAGATTATGAACATCACAGATACAGCTTCGGAGAGTGTTGTGAAGGCCAAACGCTAGCGCAATGTGGATATGATCTGTGACTTTAGTAAGACAAAAAATAGCATAGTTATATGTGCCAGATTTTGTAACTATATTTTTGTTAGAGAAATAAAATAAACTTATTAACAAAACTTGCAATATTAGCTGCGCTCGCTGAGAATTTGGCATAAAATTTATTCTATATATGCTATCCTAGAGTATCTACACGTGGACCATCGAAATCCGCTAAATAGATTTTGTGTGCAAAGTTAACGTCAGATTTGACTGGTGCAACCCAACCTAAGAAGAAAATAACTAAAAGTAGCAATACTATAAGTATTATATAATCTGTGGTCACATCCACAGTTTCCAAAGCTACTTACACATGAGTTATCACGGCAATGCACTTACGATCTCGCTGTCTCCAACATTTGTGCTATCTTTATCCAATTTGTTACCCTTATCAAGAATTAAATGCGTTTTGGACTGTAGTTTTATTTTTTATTAATTACGATGAGAAACGCCGACATACGACCCGAGCGGACAGGTGATGGCGTTTCAAAACAAATTAGTTAAATCACAGAAATATTGTTGAAGTGAAAACTTATTTGGCGGCGTTGTGCACTTTTTGTGGTGGGTAAAAATGTTAAACTCGCTTCAGGACACGTGACCTGTATGCGTAGTGCGACTACCGGTGTGCTACCCGTTTATTTTATAGTTTTGCCTTAGTCCGCATCTTCTCCCGCGACTCTCCTAGCGTATGTTCAATAGATATAATTAATGAATCAAGAATGTGCAATTCTTGACCTTGAATCATTAAGTATATAGAAAAGTTCCACATTTCTTTCGAAGAGGCCCAACGTTTTGGCCGTGAAAACGTGACCAACATAGAAATTAATACATGAATGAAATGATTTTATTTCAAACTATACATAAATACAATACAACTATATAGGCAACCATTGTCTATTTTTATAATTGCAACCATGTGACAACCGCCATTTGCTTCCAGCGATGTAGAAAAGCATCGTTAGGAAACCTTCACTCATCACATGAAAAATCGTCAAACAACATGACGTCTAAAAGCACATCTAAACTGTGTCTTAACTGTTTTTCTGTAATTTATGTATTTTGTGATTTTATGATGCCCATTTATCGGATATTCATTTGTTAACCAATGACTATCAACGAATAGGCCTATGTTCCAGTCAGCTGCCCCGATGAACTTACAGCTATAAATAATTTTATGAAGCCAAAAAAAAATGGCGTCGTTATTCTGACACTCGTGCGATATACCTACCTAACTGGTTTTAAAATCAATACTTTTAAAAATATTTTCTGTTTATTCAGAAAATCAAAATAATTATTCATATAAATAAATACAATTTTCATACGAAGTGTAATATTATAATTAATATATATTATAATTAATAAATTTAACATTAAATTATCGTGTTTTGTTGTTTGTAATGATCATAATAAATGTATGCTACTTTTTGTTAGAAATGCGGTTTGACTCATAAAAAGTAGAAGAGAAATATAAAAATATTGCTGACGATATACGAGAATACTTCCAATTTTGATTCTGCAAGCAAAGAAATATAGCCAAATTATTTTTACCGTTTAATCAGGAAGCCGAAACAAACATCGTAAAATCTTTTGCGATGAGGCCATGTGTACGAAAGTGTTCATGTCATTTACCAGAGTTAGCCGGCTCGTTTCTAAGATTTCCTCCCATATTATGAAAGTTACTTTATCATAGTATGTGTTACTATATCTAACATATACAGTCTCTACTTATATTACAGCTATTTTTATTTTAAAAAATGTAGGTATCATCGACATTATAAGAATATTCCAAAAATATTGCAATGTATTTAAGTACAGACCTCTATAGCCTGATGTTCATTATACCGGACTACTAAACTGGAGGTCCCGGATTCGATTCCCAGTCTGATCAAGATGGAAAATGATCTTCAGATTGACCTAGGTCTTAAATAATCTTGGGTTAGTATCCTTTAACACAAGTCTACGTAAGAATTATTTAACTTACTGCAGTTTTAATTAGGTAAGTACCACTCAGCTAAGAAAACATAATAATATATTCTAAGTTCAAACAAATTTCGTTGAACTAATATGGAATAAATATTTCAAATTTGAATTTCGAACCAATAAATAAAGTTGCCTGTCATCTTCATGATACCTATGTTTAATTAAGCCGCAATGTTGTTCAGAATTTTAACAATAGTTTACTTTTGAAGTTTGAAAAGTTTATATTTAAACTTGCTCACTTTTTGCAAATAAGGCAAGAACACATAAGGCGACAGTTTATAAGTTCTAATTAGAAATTATTTTGGCAAAATACTGCATTAATTTAAACTTTTTGGACTATTGAACAATACAAAATAGTTTCATCTCGTATATGGAATAGAGTGGCAAACGAACAAGTTGGTTATCTGATGGTAATGATCACCGCTTCCCAAAAGCTACCAACAATAGGGCCATCACAGGTCCGTTACCGGCCTTTCAAGAAGTCCTAGACTCGGTTATTGAAGTATATATGTTTATATGGACTTGTACACCACCGATCTGTAAGAAAAACCGAAATAAGTAAGTTTTGCTAAAATACGAGTAGATTGTAATAAAACTAAGTTAAAAAGTGTAAAAAAAATCATAAACCATATTAAAATTCAATGGTTAAATTGAGGAATCGGCTGCGAATCCAAAATTTATTTTATTCTTCGTTAACTTGGTAAATTATTAGCTGTCATGCTTTAATAAAAATTACCTTATAATATGCTTGAAACGTAATACGTTACACAATAGTATTAAAGATAAGGTCGCGGAAAATAAACACGCCTACTGTCATAAACTGTTACACTTTACAACTTGTATTATGTTATGTGATATTAAATATTCACCCTTGTTATAAAACTGTTAAATTAAATCATAAATACTAATGTTAGCAAGAAATATACAAAGCAATTTTATTTTTATAGCCGTGTCATACACATGTACGGGAAAATCTTTGACACATGCTCATTTATTATTTGATATAGTCAAAGAGATCTTATTGCATTCAATGCGTGACAAAAAATATGTCTGTGAGTTTTCCCGTCGGCCCATAATAATGCATTGTCATCCAAACAAAACGCGTGTAAAAAATTTCAGCCAATCGGTTGAAGATATCTGCTTCAAAATTGAGTTACCACATTCCACCCGAACATACATAGCAAGTTACATCGACAGTCAAAGAAGAGGACTCCTTTCCTGAAACATCGTTAGGTGAATTCGAATATTCAAAAGTTTTTTATTATTGTTTCCATCTGATATACAGGTTGTCGTCGTGTCTCGTCTGCTAATGGATGCGCTGTTGGCCAAAACGACAGTTTCCGCTTCACTTACTTTTACTTCCGACGAAACCGATATTTTTTCACTAAAATCAAGAAAGGTGTCACCACGGCTATTCGAGAACGCCATCGACTTGTCACTTCGCTGTCTAAACGAAGCCTTATATTTATTACGTACTATTTGTTTGTAGTGTTGTGTTACAATTTGGGGGCGTTAGGTGCATATACTTACGTAAAGTGGTATGAAAAATCCATGTACTATTTGTATCGGTTCCAACAGATCAATATGGCATTTCTTAATAATTTTATTGACGTATGCCATTCTGCGTATCAAATTAATTACTTAGCTCGAGTTGCTCCAGAAAGAACACTTTTGTTTATTCTTCAAATCCCATTCTAAGTATATAAGATCGGTGCTTTGTATTGAAACTTGGACTTGACATCTGATCAAGAATAAAAGAAGCATACTTTGAAGTTCTACCACTATATTACTAAAGCATTTTGTTTATTAATTTTAAAACCAAAGTTTAATTTTAATTTGTTATAAAGTTGGTTTTAATTTTGTATTTATTCTATATATTAATACATTTAATTTGTGTATTGTTAAATAAATTAAAAGTAAAGGAAGAAAATTTAATTTTATAAATACATTTCTATTGACCTATTTTTTAAATTTATATTGAGTTCAGAATATTTACACAATAAACTTTAGTACATACTTCACAAATCAAATTCCATTTTAATTTCTTCGGATCAAAAGAGATATCTTATAATAATAAAGATAATCGTTAAAACAAAATCAAAGCGCGAAGGAAACATCTGTTCAATGTTGCCTAGATAAATAAAACGCACAGTGGCACAAAAATATATTATAGATACCTATAGAGGAACTTGTCCCGCTGCGTGACTTTTTCACATAAAAACTTTTATGCTTCCTTCCAAAAAACGGGACGCATAGAATTAATTCAAATTAGTTTGTATCATGCTTCCCATCGCATAATATCGTTACGCTTTTGAATAATTTATGTGGCAGAATAAATAAAAGGTGTGGTTTGTGGACTCCACCTATGCGTATGAGAAAAACGCCCATAACATAACATAACAATGACAGTAATGTTATTTGCATGTAAGTAGGCACAGATCTACCTACCTAAAATTAAAAAAAAAACTAACAACATTGGATTTAAACGTGGCGTGTGTTCCCGCCCTAGAATAGGATCACTCCGAATCCTCCCGTGGATATCGTACGAGGCGACTAAGAGACATGCCTTAACAGCTGATAGAAAACAATAGCATTCCCAAAAAGGGTTGACAAAGCCAGACTGTTGGTTGCAAAAGCATACAGCCAAATTTTCAATATTTAACGGTTGATTTTTTACGAGAACCTTGGGCTTCGAGACTTCACAGCTTCGTGTCACGGGAGAATGAGAGAGAAGCAATACTTAAACCATCGTTATTTTTAATATAGTTCGATAATAATCTAACAAGTCATTTATTGTTTTGGGTTAGCAATCGATTTAGCTTCACTAATCTCCTGTATATCTCCATCACTCTAGTATTTTGCGCAATAAGTATTTCTTATTAGAAATAATGACTTTGAAGTTGACACCAATAAGAACGAAAAATTACGAACACGCAACTTGTTTGACCTAAGTCTGAAATGTCATTAGAATGTAAATTCAAAGCGCTCTAGGGACACGATATTCTCATCTCGTCTCATGATCAAAGTTTCAAGGAAAATTTAACTTCAAGTCCAAACTGCTCAGTTTGTATTCAAGCACTGAATGTGCCCCACTAACAACAGCTAATGTTATACAATAATTGTTATCATTGAGATGTCAGTTGCTATCTAGATAGAGTAGCTTAAGAGATGCTTCCTACTAAAACCGCAACCACTAATCCTAATCGCCTTAATCATTTTGAATTGAATGAATGAATTAAAAAATATTTAGATAAACAAAAAATCTGTTTCTTGGAAAAAACGCAAAACATATAGCGCCGACCTCGGTGGCGCAGTGGTAAAGTGCTTACCCATGAACCGAGAGGTCCCTGGTTCGATCCCCGGTCGGGTCTTGGATGTTTATCTATATATGTATTTGTTAAAAAATATAGTATCGTAGAGTTAGTATCACATAACATCGGGCTAGCTCAATCTGTGTAATTTGTCCTAATATATTAATATATTAATTTCATTTAATATATTGATATAAATAATATACAATACAATATAAATACAGTTGGTCAAGTCTTAAATAAATTTATTTCAAAACCTACGCATACTACATATAAATCAGATCTATAGAGTTGAAAGACATTGCATTTTTTATCAACATACCCACACTAATTATAATTTATCGTTGTACATTGCTACCGAGACGGCCACCGAATGATGTCGACTATAAGTGATCGAGTCACACCTTAACTTTCAAGTTGTCAGTGTAAACAAGAGATAACATATGATGTACTACTGCATTATCATGATTGCCTGGTACTTGGGTTTATTATAATTAGATTGGAATTTGTCAAATTATAAAGTTTTTTTTTATGAAATTTTGATTGCCTACTTCAAGATCGTCATTTTGAAAGATATTTTATTATTTCTATACAGAAATAGAAAATATGAAGAAATATTATACTATAGTAGCAAATGTTGCCACAGATGTCGATGCCCTATGAAAACATACTTTCATACAGAAAATATACCCCCATAAAATATTTTTTATTAAAACTGGATAGTGAAGAAATCAACAAATAAGATGTATTTTGAACAAAAATTTAGAATACTATGTATAACATTTTATAGGTGATAGAAAAAGTATCGTCGTTTATTAACGTAAAATTTACACACAATATTCGTGTCCAAACACAATAAAAAAGTTAATTTAAACATTAACAACCCATAAAAGATCAGAATTCCCATAGCTAAAGTAACAAAACATTATCATCTTCACTAATTCCAAATCATATAAAACATAGAAGACAGCCTAATAGATTCCACTCGCATGATGATAGATTCTACTGCATCGTGTCTCATTAAGTATCAGTTTTTCTCAGACTATACTTACACGACATATGCTTACAAAATCAATTAAAAGTATTCCAAACTTTAACGCAGCGAGAATTGAGTTCAAAATTAATGTAGGAAATAACAAATAAATAATTTGTCAAAGTACACGAATAATTTATGGTTATTATAATCAAACACTAGCATGGTTGCTGTAACAATCATTTGTTTTCTTCGTCCACCTTGCTTGTTAAACAAAATTTTGACATGGACGTGGCCGTGGGCGTCTCTATTCTAGTGTGTAGGTTTAGACCCACGTGGCAAAGCTCTTTTGTTCTCCTTTCCATCTTGTTGAATGAGTTTTGTATGCAAAAATCTAATAGGTTCGTGTCTGGTCCACGGATTTGTATGTAAGTACTTAATATACCACGCTGGTGACAATTGTATTGTTCTATTGTATGCCAAAATCAAACCAAATGTCAAGAGTGTTATTATTGTTGCTACTTATTTTATTGATTTAAATTTCTCAATTATCATTTTTTATCTAAATCCATCAGTAAATCTTATTCGTAAAAGCTTATTTCAAGGATTCAATTTGATGTTAGTGTAAGAAGCTAGTAGGAACCGAATGAGTCACCAGTGATTTGAAATGAAATAAGAATACGAATGTAACCTACAACTAGAAAATGCCATGTGCACAAACTAAAACTTTATTTTCTAAAAGTCAAGATTGAATTTTGGACGGCTTGTATTACAAAGGCAGCATGAGTAAAATTGTTTCAATGCTGAGGGTCGAGACCTTTTTTCTCAGCGATCAGTATCAGACTCGTTCATCGATGGCCGTCGCGACAATACTATCGAATTTTGGTACATCGATATGGTAATATACCGGCCGATGCATTCCTTACCTTTGTGTACATATGTTGATGAGGTGGGCGAAACCCTATTGATATACATTCAAGTGTATTGTTAATAATATTGGGTAGACCAGTTTTAAAAGGCAATTTATTCTCTCTCGATGGGACATTTGATAGTGCTTAGTCACATAGCTTTGTTTCTTTTTTGATATTGTTGTTAGATGATACGTGTAATACGTCTTAGATAGAAATCGATACTTTTATCATTTAAGGGTGAGTTGCACTGGCAACTTTAACGTTAACTCTAACGTATGCAGTAAAACGTAAAGTACGCCGTTTTGTCTAAAAGTCAGGAGCGTGGGTTAAATCAACGTCAAGTTTGACCGTGCAACTCACCCTAAGATGACGTTGACAAAATTATGACATTCAAAATTCAGTTTTCTTATTCAAAGTTTATGTCGTGATATATACCAATATAAAAGCTATTGAGAAAAAGCAGTAAATTCTCATCAAACGATCCATTGTGAACTTGATCTAAAACGTTTTAAACCCCTTGACTTTAACCACAATAATCCTCTACGCCCATAAAATTGGTATTTACCCAAATTAAACTATGGCCTTAATTGATACAAATGGTCGTTTCTAGTTAAACGTAATTGAAGAATACGCAAGGATCAAGTGTGAGCACCCGGCATAAGTTTGGACCTAATTGTTCTTACGTCAAAGTTAATTAAACATGCCAAAGAAAGTTGAATAAATGCACGTTGATGATCATATTTTCTATTGCGATAGTTCAAATTACTGTAATAATTGCCAACTTATTTTAGACCAAATATTGTATTCTTGTATTTAGTGGCCATTAATAACATAACATAACATATATAATATAGTGTATAGAGAATTAATAAAAACAATTGTAATTAAAAATATTAAACATTATTCCATAAATGAATAATATTATATTGTGTTGAAAGTTTGTAAAGTAAAATAGGCTATATTGGCATTGGCAGAGCCATAGGCAACTGCTAGTATCAAGTATTTTCTTCGTTGTGTGTTAATCAATTCGGATTTTGATATAAAATTCTCTATATAAACATGATACTTTAAAATGTAGATTTGCCGTATTGACTTGTTCAATAAGGCATTATGACAGAATACATTAATTAAAAAACTTCTTAATTCTCTTACTTTGAATAAAACAAAGCAAATCAAAACTTACAAATACAGTTTGCATCGTTGTAACTAAACTATGCAAATAAAAGATTTAATTAGTGCACAGATGCGAAACATCGTCAAAGCACCAGCGCCATTTTACTTTGGCAAATCAGATTGTGCAATTTGAAAAACATGTTCTCATTTTGGAGACACAAAATTAATTCTCTCGACGGACTAAAGGGCCAATCGAAAGCAAATACAAAACTCATTTTAATCCGTCACAATTTTATTGCAATCAAATGGGTGTTTGTTATGTCCAAATAAAAATCCAATATAATTTTATATGGTGGAAGAGAAGGCATTGTTTTCGGCTATCGGAAACGCTGTAAAGACTTTTAAATTGGCCATCGTTTTGGTTTTGTGTTCAATATTGAATTTTAAACTCAGGCTCCTGCTGGGTAATAGCACTTTCAAATAAATTGCTTAGCTGTGTTTAGCTCTAGAGTTAACTTTTGACGCAATCAATGAAGCAAACGAACATATACGTAACGGTTTTAGGAATTAAATGTCTCTTTAGGTTTATTTATGAGATGTCGTGCATGCATTAATTAACCGGGATCGTCATTTAGATGAGCAAATGTTTATTGATTCTCACAAATTCTAATCGTAACACTAATTTTACGTATCAATTATTTTTTTCTGGAAATTTCCCACTTTGTTTTATCTAATGGTGGACTGGACAATTAATCCATCATTTTTGTACTTTTTGTATTTTTTTCATTACAATTTCAATAAAATAAATATATGAAACAGGGCATAGCAGATCCTGGTTTATAAAAAGTTAGCTAATAACACAAAAACTATTTTCCGAGCCCTCATACATGGCATCATATCTATTAGTTGTCCTTTTTTGGACGTGTTGCTGATTTACTGTTGCCGGCAGTTGGAAACTTTCCTAATAAATAAACCGTATTCGCGCTGACGTCAAACTCCACGCTCCTACGAGTATCTCTCACATTGGACAGGACTGTTGGTTCATGTTTATTTCTTCTGTGTCTATTTTAATTGCGACTATACCTATTCTGCAAATCTTTCTAGTTCCTGAAATCATAACTGGATATGCTGGTCGTAGTAAAACTTAATCTGACAAAAAACTCGAAATGCGTAACACCAAGTATCAACGAATGATGTCAAGGGTAAGTAAAAACCTAACTAATTAATCATTAATATTCCATAGGTAATTAAGTATCTACATTAGATTAATAAGTTGCTATGTACGAGATCTAACTTTAATTCTAAATAAATAGCGAAGCTTGTGGCTTCAATAGGTATAGGACCAAAAGGCACAAACCTTGCTTTTTGTGTCCATGCTACATAAATTTGTCCCTTTCCCACAACATATTCTGGTCCTTTATGAGTAGGGTCACGGTTTGTAGGCTAAACTCCGCCATTTATCTCTTTTAATCGGGCAGTAATGAACTTTGTTCAGAAAACATAGTTCTGCAGATTGTTTGGACATATCGCTCTGTGTAATTGCTTTGGGAAACACAACTTTATTTTTTTATGACGTTTAATATTAATAAATATTAAATATACTGTTTAAAACGTGATTTTGTCTATATTTATATAAAATTTTATAATATAATATATATTTGTATCCAATATTTATTAACAGAATACATATTGATAGTGGATTATAGATTTCATATATTTCCATTGTTGAATTAAATAAATATCCATATTTTTTATAAACAATAAAATATTACAAAGTTAACACTTCCAATAGATTTTACATTAAGTATAAATTGAAATTTTAGTCATCTCTTGTCTTGTTTAATATCAATTTAAATTACAGCTATTTCATAGTTACTTTTCCTGTTTCATAGTTTGTAGTTGTAGGTAAACAATGAAATTCTCGCTATTACATCAAATCTTATTTATATTTTATTTAAGGTGAATTACATTGACGTTTGATGTTAATATAAATCGGCGCGCTGCTGACGTTTAGACAAAATGGCGCACTTTGCGTTTTTCTGGTTACCGTCAAAGTAGACGGTGCTAACCACACTTAGATAGTATTATTTAAAACTGCAGACATACATATACTTCAAAGTAAATTTCATCGATGACTTTTTATTGAAATCTCTACCTGTGCCGAAGCGAGCTTTTGTGACATAGCGTTAAAATAGAATTTTATGATTCCAGTTTGCAATTTTCGTGATATAATCGCCTATAAATCGTAGATAAGGATAATATTAATGTTACAAATAAATGTTCGATTTGATGTCGTAAAGTGATTTAAATTATTCATAAATTAAATTTCGTCTCATTATGTTAAATACTTGACTTATAAAAATGCATGTTTTCCTATAAAATAATTTACTAACACGAATAAATGTTTATTTAAGTAGTTTTATATGAATGACACTAGTGAAAGCAATGCTAAAATCTGTCATTTCCATATTTTATTTTTTAACCCCGACGCAAAAAGAGGGGTGTTATAAGTTTAACGAGTCTGTCTGTGTATCTGTCTGTGGGTCGTAGCTCCCAAACGGATGAACCAATTTTCGTTCAGTTTTATTGTGTCATAGATAATTTTATCCCGAGTGTTCTTAGCTATGTTTCATGAAGAAAATCTGTTCAGCAGTTCAAAAGTTGTAGCGAAATGAATATTGAAAGTTTTTTTTAATTTGTCTAACAAATAAACATTTATTATTAGTTATTTATTATATTAGCTGGATGTGATGTTATAATTCTCATCACATCCTGCTTGAGAGCAAATCAATAAAAAAATCTTGTTTGAGAAGGATCTAATTTATTTTTCCCGTTAGCATTGTTTTTCCCGTTAGCAAAATAACACAACAAATGAGATTGATTTATTGCTTTTTTTTTTGTTTATTGTCCGTACCAATTATTGTACTTATATAAACGCTTTATTTTTATTTATTTGTATCAAAGACGATTTTGAAAGATGGGCGTCCATTTATAAAATATTAGCTTTTAGGCTTCGCCAGTGTTTACCCCCCTAATCATTTCTTAGCGGATAGTCATAATCTACTTTCCTGCCAGTATTTTCTTATTAATTAGCCCCGTAGTTTTCGAGATTTCGTTGATGAGTGAGTACATGTTTTTCGCTATACGTGTAGATTATCTCATTTAAAGAAAATAAATATTTCTTGGCATATTATAAGGATAAAGTAAATGCAATCGCACATGTCGGAGTTAATACCTCTGGTACACACAAACTGAATAAGGGAGCAAGTTTGTGCGGGAAACTTAGCAGATTTGCGAAAACGCTCGCGGCTTCTAAGAATGAGGCACGGGATTTTGTTCTACATTCTCAATGCGTTTGCTAACTGAAATCTCTTCAAGCGTTTCAAACTTTTGAAATGCTGCTTTTAATTAAATTTCAAGTTGACAATTCTTATTAATTTTGAGTAGTGTCTAACAATGTTCGTGATGTATACCTATTATACAGGCATCGGTCGTTGTCCATCTGTTAAATTAACCTGACTTGACCACGTGCACTTTTACTTGTCGGTGGTCAATGAATAAGTGCAATATATACATTTTATATACAAAGGAAAAGTAAGAAGAAACAAATATAACATTAGGGATCTAACACATCCCAGAAATGAATACTACTTACATTTCACTTGAACTTAACATATTATAAAACAAAGTCCTCTACCGCTTCTGTCTGTCTATTTGTTCGCGATAAACTAAAAAAAACACTGCACGGATTTTCACGCGGTTTTCACCAATAGACAATGTGATTCCTGAGGAAGGTTTAGGTGTATAATTTATTATGTTTTTACCGTCGTTCTTTAATATCCAACAATAAAACTATATCTTTATTTGTTGTTTTCAACTGTCCATCGTGAAATCTTTTTAAGATCTGTAAGCTCAGGCAGTAGGTGATTCGCACGCACTGTCCTATCGTCACGATCCACAAACAGGCTATTTGTTGACGAATTTATTTGTTTCGATAACTATTTGTACTAAACGGCTGTGGAATTATCGATTAAATCCTTCGATGGCGAAGAATCGAGACACAATGCGTTAACATTGTTATAGCCACCTAACGGGCAGTAGACGACGGGTTTAAATACTAAGAACCAGGTTCTAGATTTCCCACGTCTGTGGTTCCGTCTATCGTCGGATCAACGGAGAACAATGCAGATATTGTATGAAGTTTCGATGAACATTGATGCACGTCAATATCAATAGAACATCAATAGACCTATAGAAAACCACGGAATACAGTGTAGACGCAACGTGAATCATTGCCGCAAAGGAACACGTATGACTGCTGCCAGATTGTTCCATCGTCCTCTGTTGTTTTGACGACCGTCAATGGACAACGCAAAATATGTATGGAGACTCGACTTGCATCGTATATCAATGTTAATACCTACGGAAAACCACAGAGCACAATTTAACGAGAAAGCGTTAAGTCGATGCTAGAGAGCAATGAAACTGAGCTTATATATGTATGTAGTTGAATGTCAGTAGAATTATGCATCGATTATCTATACTATTATTATTAAGAGGTAAGCGTTTGTAAGTTTATTGTTGTGTTTGAGGCGGGTAACCTCCGAAACTACCGAACCGATTTCAAACATTCTTTCACCATTAGAAAGGTACATTATCCAAGATTGCTATAGGCAATATTTTATCTCAAAATTCCCACGGAAACGAAGCCCCAGGCACCATCTATTAATAATATAGCAAGCAATTAAACCTAATTATTATTTCATATATAGTTATAAATAAATATAGTGTAGCCATGGTCTACACTGAATGACGTAAACAAAAGAAAAATAATTTCCCAAAAGAGTAACATTGTTTCGTGACATGTATGCATGATAGTAAACAAACTATCGTAACAAACTATTAATAGACTATAACCAGGGCTACGTAGCATTATCGGAAGCAAATCTAAAGAACTTTCGTAACACAAATAATTGATTTGGTGCCCCGAAATTAAGAGAGTACAGATAGGAGCCACTAATCCTTTCTATACATTATGTGAATATTTTGATATATGTATTAAAATCATCATGAGTACATAGTATAAAACAAAGTCGCTGCCCACTGTCTGCTTAGATCTTCAAAACAATTCAACGGATTTTGATGCGGGCTTTTTCAATAGATGTTATCGTAATGATTTCTAAGTTTTTTAAATCAAGATTATATGTTCTCTGATACATTCTCAATTTGGCATCAAACCAAACCTTGTACAAGTATACAAGTGTCGTATCGGTAATATTTTTATTTTACATCTCGCCGTGAGGGAAGTCTCAGTTCTATTTAAGTTTACTAAAAGAAAATGAAAGGAAATCAGTGTCCTGCCCGAGCCCTTATCGTTCCTTTCGCAATATTACAACGAACCTTTTACTCGATTGACTTCTAAAATCTTGTCATTTAGATACCAACTAAATGAACTACTACAAAAAATCACTACAATTTATTTTTAAAACTTGCAGCGAAACAAACAACCACAGGCTAGATAAATATATAAAACATGTAAGCAGTTAAAATAATAAATAAATATTTCTAAAATTTGTTTAGTTAAGATTTATTTATTTATTTTTTATCAAATTGTGTGTTTTTTTTTCACAAACATCTTTTTTAATAACTATATACCTATTTACCTACTAATGTGGAATGGAAAGAAACAAAACATCTCGGTGAGTTTACATTTATGAAGATTAATCATTAAAATCCCCTTACCTTACAAAAATATCACAAAATAATAGAGCTAAATATACTACCACACGCCCTCTACAATTTCGAAAATCCTTTTGACCCAATAACAAAGGGGAAAGTACACAATACTCATTTTGTTTCGGATTCAGCCCGTAATTCCCTTAACGTTTCTCAAATACAGAATAAGTAATAGTTTTATTTTGCAAAATGTCTGTCCCTCTATATCTATAGGGCGTAGGGTCATTATCCTGTCACACACAGACTGACATGTCAATCTCACACATGATATTTATTAGAAATATTATGAGATTATTACTAGTTCGCAATATAGTATTACAATACTATTTTATATACTTGTTGCAGCCATTATGTACGTGTATTATTAAATAGCATGATGTATTATTATTTATGATTAACGTCAAAAACTAAATAGTTTTTGACGAATTAATCATAATTCGTCAAAATTTTCAATTCAAAAAAAATTCGTGAACTCTTGAACAACTGGTCCTGGAATTTTGCACGACATTTTTCTAACGAATACGACGTGAAAAAGTGCGTGTGAAGGGCTAATTTTGATTTTAAATAGAAAAAAGTAGTTTCAGCCAGAATCAGGTAAAAATTATATTGTCTAACGTAAAGCTACAGGCAAAACTTAGTTATTTATATTATAAGAAGACTTGTGTAATCTCATCCAACCCATTACACGTGGACAGGTCCTACAACTCTGAAGCACGTAGGGTTATTCACTACGAGATCACAAGGTTGACCGATCAGACGTATGGTTCGACTCGCCGTTCGTTGTCTTTAGTTTTACCGAAAAGTTTGACTATAGATAGTGATAATTTTATTCTCACTAGTTCGATTTAGAATTCAGAATAGAACTAATCGGAATATTTTTTTCATTTGTCCACAGAAGTTTTACCAAAAATTTGACAATAAGACTACTGAGACTTTTCATTGACAATAGTAATAATTAGGATTCTAATATAATAGAACTAATAAGATTAACTATCCGACATCCGGCAGCTTGATGGGTCGATGATGTAAAATAAATTGCAACAACTGGATAGGGATGGCCCAGGACATGATGGTTGGCAGAGACGGAAGGAGGCCCAGCAGTGGGTCACGGAGGGCTGCAGATGATGATGATGAATACGACAATTTCTTTTACAAAATTTTCACTAGTTCAAATTGTACGTTTTGATTTATTTCATATCGACCGGTAGTACATAACTGATATAAATTATTATGTGATCGTACAATGATTTATTGATCGCATTTAGTGATGTGCCGAACTTTTCAGTAAAAGAATGATTGCATCTCAAAGGGTGCAGACCCATAAGGGAAATGTATATTATTTGTAAGACTTTTCTACTATTCTTGTAATATATTTATTTTTTAACTGCCTGGCGACCATAATTACTAATAAACAATGTAATATTATTTTGAGTTTAACCATCCACAAGTATCTCAGCCTTAGTACAATATAAATCTACCGTGGATGTCGTACGAAGGGATATTTATAAAACTTGACACTTAACAATAGTATTCCCAAAGACTGACGTCAGCCGGGCGGCAGACAGTAAAATACTAATAAAATGAGTACATACACGCCAAGTGGAGAAAGACTGGTCAACTCCGCGTGGTACCATAGTGAATAGAATAACCCAGCCCATAATTTCACAGCGAGATTTTTTCGCGCGAGATCCCTCGTGACTTTTCAGGGTTGTGTGTGATGGATCACGCGTTACTTTTTTCTTGCCTCTTATATCTCACGTTTGAGTGGCATATATGATAGACGAAAGTCTTTGACAGCGTATGGAAATTTTGTTATGACAAACTTGATTTTTATTCTTACGAGAAAACCGACGGAAGGGGAGATCAGGAATATAGAAGTCAGGAATATAAATAATATCCTATACTTTTGTGTAGAAACCTAAACTAATATATTTACATAAAATTTTACAAATAATGTATTGTATGCACTTTTATTTAGAAATAGCGCCAATGCATATTGTTGTAATGAAACTATGATATCGATAAAAAAAAATTAATCAAATTGTAATTCTCCAATTTCTATAAAAATAAAAAAGGATTTCTCTTAAAAAAAATAGTCAAGAAAATCTACTCTCCTCTTACTTCAAACTTGATATTATGAAAAATGGCGTTCTTTTTCAACTTAGAACTCAATTTATCATATCTGATACTAAGCCAGCAAAAACTTTCAATATTATAGGGAAAGGGATCGTAATCCCTGTATTTTGCTGTAGTTTTCAGAATATTATTATAAAGATTGAACAAAGACTTTAAACCAAAAAGAGATTTAGATTATTTGAAATTATAGTTTGACAAAGGATTTTTTTTCTCCTTTATTTGATCTGAATTCTTTCGCCGTCATAGAGTTGGAGCCCTGGATCCGCTTTCCTACGTTTTCAATCCACTTAGCTCGGTTTTCGGTATCCTTTATTTCCAAACTATTGGCACGCATATCATCCTTAACGATATCTAGTCAGCACTTTTTGTATTTGCCTCTTATGCTAGGACTAAGCGGCAGCGGTATGATATTTGTTCCCAACGTACATATAATTAAGTGGTTTACGTGAGACAAGACCTTATCTGCAAAGGTAGCACTCTGAGAGATTTGCTACCAATAAGTTAATTAATACTTAATTCCATTTTACTTTTAAATATTTCTCTTTGGATATATAAAGCAAAAAAAAAGCACATCATATGCATTTTTTTTTCGTTGACATCTTTGTTGATATTCAATTAACGAAAAGCAAATAGTTATTTTTTACATCGTAACTATGTCGCCCAGAAGCGCGTTCGCTATACTTGAGGTTGCAATATTTGTTAAATGTAATGCTCATTTATTCTCACGCTTTTGTGATGTTGTATTAAGAAATCATCGGGATAATTATAGACTATGTTTACACCCTTCTAAAACGGCATTACTCAGTAAAAGTATTGTATGTATGGCACCTAAAATTTATAACAAAATTCCACAAAAAAATTAAAGATCAGAATTTAAATTTATTTAAAAAGCACCTCAGGTCCTTGCTGATTGATAAATGTTATTATAATTTGAACGTTTTTTTTAATGATAGCTTTAGATAAAAAAAATAGTTGATTTAGTTACTTTTATTTATTCGATTTTGGTTTGTGGGATGATGCGATGCTCTTCATTTAAATTTGCATACCCGTGGTCGGTGAAACCTGTAGGATTAAGATTTTTAGATAGTAAAAAAATGTAAACTTATGTCTTTGCAAATAAATAATCTTTGTCTTTTGTCTTCGCGTAAAAAATCAATCATTAAATTTTGAAGATTTGGCTATGCTTATAAGATCGCCTGCCTGCCTGACTTAAACTTTCTTTGGGATTTCAATGTTGACTATCAGCTGTTGTTGCTTATTCGTGCTTCTTAACGAATATCCACGGGAGAATTTGGAGTGGTCCTATTCTAAGGCGGGACCACAATTTACATCTTAACTTACATCTTACAACTTAACTGTACTGCTTAATGATAATCATTACAAAATTTCATTGAACCTTCTTACAAAATAGGGGCCTTTATTCTCGGGCGACATCCCTTATTAATTAATTTACATACTATGTTTAGACAGGGCGACAAAAATCATGACATAATGGACCCTTGGCTCTTGACTGTGAGGTGATTGACAAGAGTACTGCATTTTTGTTGGTCCTTGAGAGTTTTTGAAATAAATTTTGGAAATAGTTGTAACTGGTAAAAGGTTTTAGTATATAGATTGAAGAATTCTATGAATTAGAGTGTCCTAATAATCTTATCTCAAAGTTTGTATTTGCATTTCCACATGTTTAATATTACTGTTTACAAAAGCTGCTCCAGTAGGAAAAGTAATGTGAGCATTTTGCTTAAATATGACAAATAATGGAGATGAATTAGTTTTTATATTAATCGATCAGCATTCTGTAAGACAACTCAAAAAACTCATTTCTGAATCCGCGGAGATATTGGTATTCTATAAAACTCGATTGAGCACTCTAGCGCCCTACTTGCGAAAGTGTCAGTGAATTGAACTAAACTCACTGCGTAATTTTGACAAATATGTATGAGATGACATACAAACTGACATTCGGGCAATATTAATAAATCTGGGTCAATCAGTCTCTCTCGCTTAATGCGAAATGTACCTACATACAAATATTTAAATATATACCTACATAAAAATGCTTCAAGGACTCAAATCCCGGTTCCCTCTGCATACTTTAACCACTACACCAAATAATATAATATAGTGCGAATGAGAATCTTTGCATTCTGCATTAAAGCAATTGGAACATTTCCATAATTGGACAAAGGGTGAAATTGCCAATCTAGCTAATTAATAAATCAGGCCTTGTCTGGGCAAACAGTGTCGGTCAACATTTGTGTCTGCCAATTGGACTGGCATAATGAGTTTGTGTACTTGCACTGGGTACTTGTGGCAACTATCTAGGTATCTACATATTTATACTGAATTTAAACGTAAGTAAATAGTAAAAAGACATTAGTATTATAAAAAACGATATGATACTTTAATTATTGGAATAGAGCATAAAATAACAATAAATTTTGAAAAGGATTACGTGTTTTGTTTTTAAATGGAACCATTGAATACTTTTTCTATAAAAAAATAAGATTAAAATATGATAAATAAACAAATAAATTGAGAAAACATAATTTGACAAACCAAATCCAATATCACTTAACAGTTGTTTTCCACAGATTTCAGAAACCAAAGAACCATACTACTCGGTAAACATCAATAAACTCTTCGATACAAATCACACTATTTATGCTATTTGCCCAATGTGGGGTAAATTCAAATATTTACTCATGCTAATTAGTGTGTCAGAGCCTATATTTGGCTCTGGTTTGGCCACTGCGGCTAAAGTTTAATGAATCATTTGACCCCTCACAATGTTATTTATTGATGTTGCTAATCAGACAAATGGGTAATCCATTAGTTATAGACCGCTGCGGAATGGATGGGGTGCAGAATTGAAAACTCCAACTTAGTGACTTGTAACCTTTCAATGACTAAAATGTGTTGATAAGATGTCTATAATATTTGTTTATTAACCTGCAAGTGTAGTTTCTCACTAGCTGTATATGTATTACATTATTTGGTAGAAACCTTAGGATATTTTTTCCATGTAAGAAAGAAAGATTTATACTTCAGCGTTCTGCTTGTAATAAAGGCATCAGATCCATTTCTGAACCAAGCAAGGACTATAAAAGTATATCCGAGGGAATAATCAAATTCAAAACAGTCACGTCCCCCTTAAATTATGTTAGCAACTTAGCCGAGTCTCTTTACGAGGGCGAATTAAAAATTAATGCGCTCTTACGAAACCAGCTGAAGACAACTTGATCAAAATTTCAAGTTCTCTAAGTTGGTAACATTTAATTAGTAACCTTAACGCGGAATTTGAGCTCAAAGACATGCGTTCTCGTTGAGCAACAAATGCGAACTGACAAAATGTTAAGTCAGCATGAATTATGAGTTCTACTCGCGCCACCCCGGGGAAATTAAAGTGTCTTGCTGCAACTTTAAGACGCGCAGGTACAGGCTCGCGCTTCCTTGCAAACTGAATAATAAACTGAATATCTTCTGTTTTCAGGTATTGACTATGTTGCTGACTGTTTACTAGTGGTTCATTTGCCTCATAGCACATATTCATATTCATGAAAACTGAATATTTGTCTATATCTTTTATTAAATTACACACTGTTAAAATCACAAATCACCTATTTAGCAGCTTTTGAATTAAATATAAAAAAATAAATTGATTCTTAAAATTATTATAATATTACTTTTCATACTGAACAAACAATTTAAATGAGTTGATATCGGCTCCTCATAAAATTTTGTTCTAAAAATGTGTTTATTTATTGCAGATTATAAACAGTACAAATAAATAAAAGAATAAAAGTGCAATGCCGAGTGGTATTCACTTAAAAGTAAATCTCATTGTAACGCAGTTTTAACTATACGAGTAGTCTCATCAAGCCAACAAATAGGGCGTGTCTAGAATGAGAGTCTGCACATATGTACCGGCACTCTTGGGAAATAAATTGTACCCAGCCGTCTGATTGCAGCCTTATGAGATTTTTTTAGTTCGTTTTAATAAGATAAAAAAATAAGATAGAAAAAGTTTTTCACTCTAGGGAGATTTTGGTTACATTTCGTAGTTTTTTTTTCAGGAAGCTTATTATGTGAAACGTTTTCAAAATAGGTAAACGAATGTTGTCTCGAGTATTACTTACTTAAATATCTACTATTTAACATTAAAACATCATAAAAATGTGCGTGGCATAGTGAGCGCATTGTCGCTGCTTTTGATTAAAATTAAACCAATTACATGACAATATTTTCCAATCTTAGTGACTTACCTGACTACCTACTTTGGCTGTCAAAAAATATTGAAATTTAAAATTGTTTAAATAATGGGAATCTACCTATAGCGAAAATTTACTTACTTGATGTCGTGAAGGACGATATAGGTACGTGAACTTCTATGGCGCGGTAATAGCGGCGAGCGTGCAATGAATATAGGTAGGTTGATGTGCTGTAGACTGTACCAATGGTATGACAACTAGCGACGCTGGCGACTGTGCGAAATAGAGGTAGAATTAATCTGAAATATGTTCAGATGAGAGAATTATGTACTACTCCCATGTTTCACTAACATTTTAAAGTCTTTTCAGCTCTCATTTCGACCTCAACCTAATACTGTCACAATAATTTACGGCTGTCTAAATGCAAATCGATTTTCAACCCTCTTCTAAATCTATTTCCCTTAATGACCGCGTTTTAGCTCATTATAATCTAATGTAAAACTAGGACGTGTCAGCCTGGGCAAGAAATAACTTCCTATTAAAACTGTCCAACTGTCTGTAACAGAACAAAGGGCTCAAGTCATAAGAAACATGTCAATTGCATTAGATAAAATATGTAAGCACGTGCAAGAATGAGCAGTAAAAAAAACTCATCATTATCATCATGAACTTATCCTCTCCCAAAGTAAACGTTGGACAAAATTAATGCCTATTTTTACCCCAAAATAATATCTTATTGACACAATAAAAGACTAATTTTGGATTCAATTTTTCAAATCTTGCAACACATACATATATATTGGTGGGCATTAATGTTATTAATAAATAATTTGATAAATACAATAACGACCTACTCTATGCCCTTACTCAGCCATGTCGTTACTCAGTCGTACTTCGTTGTTTTGACGTCCGCTGAAATTATAGGAAGTTTTGACGTGCGTCAACGAACGTCAGTGTCAAAACCAACGGAGTAGAAACCAACGGAACTACGTGCTGTGTCGTCGCACCGGAGCACGACTGAGCAATACTCTTATGACTTACACCACTCAGAACCGTCCACTGATCGGAACTCTAATCTGTGTACACGTCGATTTTCATTTACTGACCGACCGCTTTTTATGGAGTTTCGTCTCTCAACACTAATTTATATTAAATTTATTGTGCATCGGACTTTTTGGTATAATTCAAATAGTTTTGTGTGTGGAACGGATAGACGAAAAATGCAAACTCACTATTGACTATGACAAAAAAAATACGCCTTTGATTTTCCATACTGTACCATGGTGATCGTAGACAACTTTACTTGTACTTTTACTAAGTCAATAATAATTCGTGAGATAAAAAATATGTATATTTTCATACTTTCGGTCACTACTTTATTTGTTATATAATAGAACATTTTATTGATATACTAATAAGAATAAAAGTACCAGCAATTTCAGAAACTTTAAAAACGAAATTAACTAATTCCGTACTGGGAATACAACATGATTACTTCAAAAACAGTTTTCGCCGCAAAGCTTTTAGATTCAGTTGCATCTGCTTTAAAAAGTTGCTCGCTTCCGACGAGCGAATCCAATATTCAAATTAAAGGAACACATCGCGTCGGAAAACCCAACAACATTAATATGATTCAGTTTCATTTTTGCAGAGTAGTTCCACGCAAGTTTCAGCTTGCCCCGAAACTCGCCAAGTTATTACTTTAGCAAATAAAGTTACACAAAAATTACTCCACTAGGGCCATACAGGGTGATTATGACGCCGGCGGCTACTTATTTTGTTAAAATCTACTCTGAGAACTGCATTTTTCTATAATATCTATTGATAAAAATAGAAAAAATGTAGTTCTTGGTGTAGCGAAGAAGAGCAAATGCAATTTTTAATATTTTCGTCAATATCGGCAATACTATGGTGTCAATTTTACAAAGATGACTCTTGGTGCTTCTTGATATTCACACAGTTTCACAGGAATTTGATTAGGTAATCAAAATTGGAAACTTTCGAACGACATTTTTGATTGTAATTTTGTCTGTCAATTAGCCTGTGTTCTCTCTTATATAATAATAGTCTGTATTTCTCACTCTCTTGTTGATAAAATCGGTAATGTGATAAAAAAGAAGAATATAAAATCAACACTTTTCTCTAAATTTACAATCAACCTGTATCACTACCAAACTTGACCGCTTATCACTCGTAATAAAGTAATTCCTATGTTCGTGATGTTGGAGAATGTGGTGTAATGACGTTGATACGTTTATCAGATCTAACTTGCCGTTTTCCAACAATTTACTGTGTTAACGTGAGAACACCAAACAAAAATCGTGGAGCACTATTATTGGCATAGCACATTGCGTGCGACACGGAAAACAATTTGAAGAAAAAAAAATTACTAATGAACAGTTTCATGGAAATTAGAAAAGTAGGCAAACTTTATTATTAAGTCTAATAATAGTTACGTTTTTTCGTGTAACGACAAAGCAAATTAATGTAATAAGTTTTTCTGAAATCGTCATCATAATCTAACTAATTTTTTTGTGCCAACAGCAATGGTAACAAAATTGGTACAAATTGTAGTACAATTTGTGAATGCGTCAATTTATACAATCTAATGTTAAGTCTGTCATTGTAAAAATTAGCTATGAGTCACGAAGTATTTGACAAGATAGAAAATATTGATGATCTGTGAAACAAAGACCTATTACAATAGTCAAAATAGGTACTACAATGACTCTAATTGTATAAACATTAGTTAAATAATAAAAATAACACCTAATATAATTTCTTTTTGTATTCTTCTTATTTCCTGTAGTAGTAACTTATGACAGTTTTTTTTTGTTAACAATAATTTGAAAAACGAATTTGAATAAATGTTTTGCATTACCTATGTGCGGTCATTTCAAACTTCTCTTTTTGAAGTTTCAAATCAAGCACTAGTCTCTTGAGTACGGCGTTAAAGTCAGCACAACTTACTTTTGAATATTCGGGTAAATCTTATAGCATTATAAACTAAAAGCATTTATTTTACAATGCTTGTTCCCAAATCACAACCCGGAGAATTCAAGTTTTAAACCCGCAATGTTTAAAATTCCGACACCGTCGTCGGTGTCTCAAAAGGAAACTTTATAAATAATTTTACTACTGCATTAGGGTCTTTGTACACTACTCGTATCAACTAAAAATGCAATCGAATGACTATTATAAACTGAATTTAAGCTTTACACTTTAAACTTTAAACGTTAAAAAGGTGCAAGGTATTTTCTAAATAGGATAATTTCTTGTAAAGTATTTTTTAGTTTGGTTTAAAACATAATTTTTAATCTTGCAGTAAATATTTCGGGAATACCCGTGCTATAGGAGACACGATGAATCCATAGCTCAACTGTAATCTTTCCCAAACGGTCCCCTCTACTACCTAGGTACCTTTATAAGGTCAGTGACAACTTATATATCTAAATTAATATAATTTGTATTAAATTACGACAAAAAGAAGAAGACACGTTTTTGTGACTTGAATAGAGATTTGATAATCAAGCTACAATACTAAAAGAGTTTGCAAAACAGAAACGTAGATAAATGTAAACTTAAAAGAGCCTAGTCTAAAAACGAAAAATTACGATAAAACTCCTATTTCATACTGCTGTGTTGGGAAGTGGGTTCAATAATGCAGGGTACAGCTGTAAAACGTAGCGGCTGAGCGGTGCCGTCGCTAAATGGCCACACTAAGGATTTAGTGGCCAAACGTGCCCCAATACTGGAATCATGTGGTAAAAGAAACCGCTCCTGCAATTTAAAACATCGATTAATGATATAGTGTGTGTGTTGTATTGTGTATTGTTATTTAGTCAAATTCACAAGGTGCGAATTATATTACTTTTATTTAAATTGCAATGTAACTATGTATGTCGCTATGTCCCTATGTCGCGGGTGGAATCATGCAACTCAAGTTGAAGCAGATATCTTCATCAAATCTTTAGTTTGAATGACAATGTATTATTATAATAAAGACCTAATGGCGCACACAAGAACGTTTTATTCATAAGTAGTAAATAGAACTATTTTTACTTTTATATACGCGGAACCAATTACTAAACACCCATTCATACTCCGACGATCGGAATAGATATTCAGAACTATTTCATCAAAGTTGTCTTCGCTCAGGGATTACCCGTATACAAAGTTACTATTAGCTCTTTTCGTACTTTACATAATTTCCCTTAGGATCATAAAACACAACACTTTTGATACATTTTCATAAGCCATTCTCTTTATGTTATTGTCCATAATTCAGTAGAATTGAACCATCAGTCGAACAAAAACATTGCGGAATATACGTGCCCGAGTTTCATTTGCTGAATTCAGTTTTTCCCAAGAGATTTTTCGTTCCGATATCATTCTTTATCAAATATTTGTTGCATTTATTTAGGGATGCCGTTGAAATTAAATTGATTTTAGTCATAGGTTATTTAAATGTCAAATCGAATCAAAATCCGTATTTAAAACGAAAGTAATAAAGATCTAAAGTTTAGTCCGTGAAATATAAAATAGTACTTTTACTAAAGAACATTTAATATGAGAAAAAATATTAAACAAGCTGTGTGCATAGTGCGACTTTGCTACTTACATCTCACCATCGAGTCGATTCGCAGTGGGACCAATCACAGTGTGCCATTGTGTCCAAACCGCAATGTGATTGGTTCTCTGCTTCCTCACTCGATTCTATAGTGAGATGTTAAATGCAAACCTTCTGATTTCTAGTTTTCATACACTCGAAACCATTAAACAAGCAGGTTTACCAAGAGACGACAATAGGGAAATAAAATTAAGTATCTACTGGCGTTAATTAGTTTAAAATTTAGTAACAGAATTAAATTGACTTTAAATTCCACGCGTATTCGACTAATGTCGTAACATATGTAACTTAAATAATTTATAACAAAATAAAATAAATATTGCGACGAATTGAGTAGGTACTTCTTCTTTTTTAAAATCAAATTTCTAGCCCAAATCAAATGAACGCTTATAATATAAAATCTATCAATTACTTATTTTATAAACAAACAGTTGGCTAGGTTCTCTTCAACACTAATCACATAGGTTTTTGTGTTAGTGAGCTACAGAAAGTAAATATTTTCTAAATTAATACAAATATGTGTAGAAGTACGTACAGAAAACCAATATCAAAATGGGCAATCCATTAATACTAATGTTCGATATTAAGTGCACCAGACAAGGGATGCAAGCGGACCCCGGTGCAGTCGGTGGTGCATGAAATTCATTGCATTTGCTGTATTGGCTAGTTACTTCAAAGGGCTGTGTTAAAGTTTTTTCTTAGTCTTATTTAACTTACTTTTTTTTTATAAATAATAGAGAATTGTCTATGTACTCAAAAAAATCGCAATATGTGAATACAGAATTTGGTATTTTTTATAGTTTTTTCATCTGTGTTTGGTTTCCGCCCTAGCATCTATACCTTCCGTGGATGTCATAATAATATTAGACGACTAAAGGACATATACCAGGCGGCCAATCGTAAAATAACATCCGAATCACAAAAAATATACTAATGTTCATTTTTTACACAGCCTTGAACCGGTTACGTTCGGCACATGCAAGTATGAGAGAGGTAACATATAGATAACTAGTTGCGCCCCGTGACTTAGCTCCCTTGGGAATTTCGGGATAAAAAGCACTAAATTTCATAACATCTGTCCAGTAGATTTTACTTGAAAGAATAACAAACATACATACTCACAAACTTTCTCATTTATAATATTAGTAGGGTGGTTTTTATCCAGTAACTTATTTCTATCATCCGCTGTTTGCTTTTTTTGTATTTCACGGAAACTTCGTCGGGAAAATTTAATCAGTTAACCCATTATGCGCACTTAACAACATATTTTTCAACAAGGAAATGTTTTCATAACCAATGCATTATGGTAAACATAACAAAAGCTAATATAAGAATATTGGCGCAGAGCAAACACTATGTTGCCTGTTGCAGCTGATTAGATAATATAACTTTGCGAGAAATTTGTTCTAAATCAACATATATTTAGAAAGAACAAATTTAGCTTATTAAAAAAAAACATTTGTCTATGATTTTACAACCGGCCGCCTGTCTGACGTCAACCCTCTTTGGGAATACTATTGTTGCCTATCAGCATTTAATGCCTGTTCTTTAGTCACCTAGTATTATAACTATGGGAGAATATAGCATGGTCCAATTCTAGGACCCACACGCCACACGCGACATGAAGATGAATTATGGAAAGATCCGTAGAAAAATAAGATGTCATATTGCTGTATTCTGTAGGCTGAAAGAATTGGATAACTTTAAAACCTAATTACCAGGTCCCAAGAGCCACGTGGTAACGTTGAAAATTCTTATTTCCTCAAAAAACTTTAATTTAAAGTTTGTTGCCAGAGGAATTCGTAGGCGGCATTCGTGCGAGCAAACTGCACTTCCTTATAAGCTTATTTTCTTCAGAAAGACTCGAAAATTTTCTTTAGATTAGTTTCTCTTGTTGGGAAAAATAAGATAGAACAAGGAATAATAAGTCCGCATTTTCTTAAATTGGACATCGCCGCCTCTCAGTGCAATTTTTTGCCTTCCATTGGGAAAATCTAATCTCTTTTATAAATATATTTTTTTATGCTAAAATATTTGTTTTCATAATACATAGTTATGAAAAAAAATACTTTAGCATAAAAATATACCTATATTTTCAATAATTTTTCGTAATAACAAAATGGTTTTTCAATTCACCAAAACTAAAGTGCTTTTTAATCCAATCGCTCTATTTGAAATACATTAGCTTAATTTAAAAATCTGATATTTTCAACGTATTCACATCGAAGTCTTTCCGAATTAATTATTTCAGATGAAAGGTTAATAACCTTTTTCAATCTTGAGTCTGCAAATAATATCCAGTGGAAGATTTTCGAGCTGGAAGTGGACGGACTAAGTAATGTATTTCGCAGTTTGTGATTTGCATCCTGAAAGAGTAATTTTAGAGAAGCCATGTCTGCGGTTATGTATATTGATTTTACGTTTCTAGTTTATTTTATATCGGTAAAATGTCGCCATTGCCTTATATAAGTATCATACAAAAAAAAGTTCAAATCTTAATAAAAAGTAAAAATTTGTATTTTCGATTATTATTTAATAAATCTTAAGTTTAATCTTAATTAAATATTTACACTTTGATTATAAAAAAACGTCATTGTGATCATTTATTTTTGTTTATTAAAATGAATGTAAATTATGTGAACTTTTGACAAAGCATGTGTCTGTGTGTCGATACGAATTTGTGATTTAGTTATTTAGTAATATTTGTTTTCATAATACATAGTTATGAAAAATTATAGTACTATATTCTGTTTCATTTATCAAATAAATAATTATTAATTAAACTGTTTAGTATAAAAAATAAAGATAATTTCTATCTCAAACATCTCAAACGAAAATACACCTCTCGTTTTCATGACGAATATTTCAAGATCTTCACTGTTGTAGCATCTTGAGATAAGTCTGTGAAAACTTTGAAATTAGACAGACTAGAATTTATTGCAAGAATCTTTGCTGAATAACGAAATTAGTTTTCTCTTTAAAAGAAGCATTACTGAATAGGATTTTTTCTAAGTAAAATTGTAGATCAAAAAATGTTCTTAAAGCAAAGGTTTAATAAATAAATCACCTAAAATTGATTTAACAGATTGACGATAAAATTTTGTACAGTTTAGATCACATCTAATTATGCAAACTCAATGTAAATTTCAACGTAAAATTATATAGCGTTTAAAGCAGAACAACAATATAAAAATAATAAAAGATACTCAAAAATATTCCCATCGTGGCTTTTCACGATAATCTTATAAAAATATTCTCCCATGATTGGATTATAATTGCTTCCCTTTGTTTTTCATATCGAAAATGTTTCGCGGTTTACGTAAAACGTGTCGCTAACTCAATCCGCCTTTACTCGCCTACATTTTCCCGGTTCATTGGATATAAAAAGAAAATAGCGTTTTTTTTTAAAAGGGATCGAGAAGCCCTTTTAGAGTTTTTGCATAAATTAAAAAACACACGGAAATAATACTTCTTTAAATCTCATCTGTAATTGACTAAATGCTTGTTATCGCGTGTATGTAGTAATGGTGTACAGTCTGCTACAAAAATGAATTGCATCCTCACCTAGGGAGGATAACTTGACATGAGGTAACATTTATGGAGCATAACTTTTTGCGTTTCTACTGAAATTCCGTGAAAACTTATGAATGAATATTTTTCACTTTAAATTCATTTATTAGAAATTCATAAATAAATAAGTGGAGGACTGAACGGATAGGAATCACACCATTTATTGGTAAAAACCGCACAAAAATCCGTGCAGTAGTTTTTGAGTTTATCGCGAACAGACAGACAGACGCGGCAGAAGACTTTGTTTGTTTTGTAATATATCAGCCAAACTCAGATTGAATCAGCACGAAAGTAAGTTTGAAGACTTCAGGTAATGTAGAAGAGTTACCGAGGTATAGTAATTTAGAGAGACCTGAAGTTGAGTCGAGTACAACGATGGACTTCTTACAACTACTACAATTTTTTTTCTACAAATTTTTACATGTATTTATGTATTTATTTTTCTATTCTAACATTTATTTGTATTTTTTGTTCAAATTTGGGACTACAGACTGTGGTCCGCGTTCACGCATGTTTCAACAAACACTGATTTAACGATTCGTAAAACGAGTTGATTGAATTCAAATGCGTACCTAATATGTTTCAACGAAAACAAAGGATTTTATTTTTTACTTTTAATTGAAAACAATTGTATTTATTACAAATTCGTGTGTTTTTCATTACAAATAAATGGATTTCAATTGTGATAGTGAATTTATTTTTGAAACAAAATTTTCATCCAATGCATGCACACAATCTAACTAAACAACTGTAACAAAATAAGTATCATTTAAGAATCTTTTAGAATCTATTATTAAATAATTTTACATAGGTATGTATAATATACAGATTGAGCTCGCACCAAAATGTTCTATAGAGATACCGTGCGTGTCGCGTATCCAGACACGAGCTTCACCTGTCTTCTCTTTTAAGATGCATATGTGCTCTGACGGCTACATACATATACTATCGCCGAACTCGGGCAGATGCCGACGTTAATGCATGAACCTTTGTATATATTTCTTTTATCTATAGCATGAACATTGCGTAGTTGGTATGTGTGCATTTATTTACCGTAATGAAAAGCCAGAAATGTATGCCGAATTTACTAAGTTCGGCGAACTGGTCCCCAATTGTGTGGAGTCGGCCGGCATTAAATCACTATAATACCAATAATAATGTACATAATATCGTATTATAACAATGTCGCTTTCCACTGTCTGTCCCTATGTAGACTTAGATCTTTAAAACTACGGAACGGATTATGAAGCGGGGTTTTTTTAAATAAATAGTTAGTGTACCTGAGGAAAGGTTTAGGTGTTTATTTTAATAAGTGTTTTCCCCGAGCGAAGCCGGCACGGACCGCTAGTATATGATGTAGTTAAAAGCTAATCATCAGATCATGTTTGTCATCAGATGGTAGCTACTTCTAGATAGCTGATAGATGATGGCGCGGTTTTCCCGCCAAGTCATGGCCACCGCCAGTTGTGTTGTGATTTGATTGCTAGGGTTGGGGACGTTCTGATGTCGGCAGTAGATCTATAAGGGCTGTGTTATATTGTACATTCATTTGTTGTGGAGATGTTATTGTTATTGCACGTAGTGGTTAGGGTTCTGTACGTTAAAATTGGACCGTTTTATTAAGACTCCATTGTCCGTTCGCCTATCTGTCCGTCTGTCCGTCTGAAAATTTTAACTACAACTTGGAAGTTGTAGTTAAAATTTTCATAGACGATATATTTCTGTTCAGAATAAACAGTAGCTAAACTTTTAACGGGGCTCCATTATAATAGATATGTTTTTTGCCGTTTTTATAGATACGGAATCTTAGTGCGCGAGTCGATGAATATACATTAAAATCTCGCAAATCGGTCAAGTAAATTAATACTTATAAAGAAATTTAATTCTCAAATTTCGATGCCATGCCGCAGGGCATATGTGAACCTGTTTCCATAGTTGTCCGTATTTTTTGCCAATCACAGTGTGTAACAATCCTTATTTTTGCACCGACCAAGGAAATTTAAGCCTAGTTCTAATGTAGCCAAAGATTAGAATAGTTAAAGTGATAAAATGATTTAGTTAGTATTGTATCGTGATTTTGCATTTTAGCAGGCAATGCGATTGATAAAAATGTTAGCACTTTATTGTACGAAGGCGTGGCCAACATGATTTGGTGTTTTCATATAAAACTATAGGTATTGGAAAAAGCACTTATCGTTTATATGTCGATTTAACTATAACTATTTATCTTTAAATCGAATTAAAGGTTTTTTTTATATTCTTATATAAATAGTCTGATTTATGATAAAAATGGTACTTTACTTACTTCAATTAATACAATCAAAATTATCTACAGTTAAATTATTATTGAAGTGAAATATTAAATGCACAGATTAAATCCTTTTTACAAAGTGATATTTATGTCGAAATTATAATTATTCCTTAACTTCTAACGACGCAAATGAAAATAAAATATTTCGCCGAAAACCTGTACGTAAAGGGCAAACAATTGGATCAATCAATGAATAAAAATATTCGTCAACATGGCGGAGTTTCGGCGTTTTAAATAAATAAAATTGGTTTATTTTGACAAACGAAAAAGTTTTATCCATTGCGTGTGAATAAGCAAACGAAATTTAATTTAAACATCGACGTTTCGGCGCTTTCAATCAATTTTTTTTTGAAATTTCAAATTTATTTCAACGTAGTCAAGGTTTTCTAAATTCTCATATTATTATTTTTATAAATGAAAAACTTGCAAAAAAATATCAAATAAATATACAAAAACTTATAAACGCATAGAATAACATTATTATAATTTATTTTTTTCAATTTCGATGCCTTATCGTATATAAATGGCTAAAATGGAATCTTAATTACATTGTGCCTCGCGGTATTTTCGTCATTTAACTTTCATTCTATTATAAAAATATACCATAAAATATTTGTTACGAATTTTTAAAATCTGAATACGATTCATTCTCATTAATCCCTCGAGAGTATTAGGACAGAATAATATTCGCTGATTTATCAATCAACTTCATTATACATAATTCAGACTTTGAACTTCAAATTGTGTATAATTAATTTAATTACGTCCATGCGAAACGAAACAAAGTTACGTCATAATTTTTTATCAAAGCTAATGAAACTGACGAAACTTTTTTCTGTCCAATTAAAATTCTAACCTTGTTACATATTAGATCTACTTTGAACGTTTTTCTTATCCCTCGTTTTAAATGAGAGGATAATTTGACTGGAGATCAAGAGCTAAGCGCATTGAAACTTTGTAGAAAAGTGTCACGTAGACAATAGGTGCGATTTCCCCAAATGAGCTGTTCAATATTCAAGAGGCGGCCGAGGCGTAACAACAGAACAAATTCCGAAGACGAAGTATCGACCGATCCTTAATGTAATTATCATAATGGCGACCAATAAAAGAGCGTTCCAAATTTAAAAAGTACTATCAAAGGTGCCCGAGGCAGAAAACGTCGCATCTTATTTAGCACCCTAAAGCGAGGGTACTCGATCGAGGCCTACCTAATCACATTACGACAATAAAAGAGCTTCGGATAAAAAGGGCCGAAACAGATTTGCATGAGACGTCAAAGTTGATTACGTGTACTTGAGAGGATAGATACTTGAAGTGCTGATTGGAATAAATCATTGCAGAAACTTTTTGTCATCCGTTTCGATTTGTGTGAGAACGAGCGATTCTATTTTGTCTTCAATTTCAATTAAAGTCAACATTTCAATATTAGATATCTTTTAAGTCGAAGAGACAGTCAAGTTGGCTAATTTAATGCGAGAAACTAGTAATTGAATTTTTTACTTAGGTTCTCTCTACTCCATAGCTATTTACATAAATGTTTTAGATGGGAAAAAGATAATTATAAAACAAAAGTGACAAATTTTCCAATAATTAACAATACCTCTTTATTATTTAATAAAATATAAGAAAGCAAATTATGTATTTCATCTGTCACAGTAATTAATTAACAATTTTGAAGATTTGTCCGTGCAGATACAATTGACAGAATATTAATATCGACTGCATTCAGAAATCAATGTAATAATAATTTCTGATGGTCCACCCCATCCTAATATTACACAATACGGGCAATTCTATTCACATCTATATCAGTCGAATCAGGCGTGAAGTCCTTTATAAACCGACACGTGGCGGACTGTCGAATCGACCACCGGCCAGGAAACCAACGCAGGAGTCATTTGAGCGAATCTAATGCACTCAAAAACATGTGACATTCGATATACTAGTCCCACTGGATTTTTTTATTTGTCCCTAGTTAAAAAAAAAACTAATTGCCAACTAGTAGTCGCAAACTAAGGTGGGCACAATATGGTATGTGGATTTGATAATAATAATATGATGTCACTTATAAAAATGCTATATTTTGGAACTATATGAATCTAAATATAGTAAAACTAAAATCTATCTAATGTCCGAAATAACACCTAATGCACAAAAACAGAAAAAAACAGTGTTAACTTATCGAAGGTAATTAAAACAACATGGATAAAACAAGATATTTGTACAATAATTTTACAAAAAATCTTTAAAACATAAAATTTAATATCAGATACCATTCTAGGTAATAATGTAATGTAAATTTAAAAATATGCGATAAATATTAAAATTTGCATATGGAGCGAAACAAGTAACAAAAGAGGAAAATACTATCACAACTAGGGTGAAAAACAAAAAGACAAGCGCAATCACTAAACAGTATATTTGCGGAAAAATCAATGGTGAAATGTTTCCGAATCGGGACAGGAAGACTGATCATTATTATTGTCCATACCCTGAATGGTGCTGACTTCCGCGCAACGTTTCCTTTATTGGAAATGGTTTTATAAAAGCTGTTATTTTGTCGTCAGTGCGAACCCGGCTTTAATTTGTGTGCAAATTAATGTGTGGTTTTAGGATTTAACACTTTTAATAAAACGCTTTCGGATTTATTTGGTCACGTGTTCAGGTAGAGTTGATTGTTGTGTGTTATTTTTTTTTTATTATAAGTTATAATAATCAAAAAGTTTGAAAGTATATTATAAGATTCCTCGTTCGTTAATTTCCTTAAACCATATTGAACTATAATGTTTTTTGAAAAAAAAAACTGTAAAATATATATAATTCAGTTGTATAACCAAATAATATTACTTTTTAATTAATTATACACATAAATTATATAGTCGAAAATTGTGAGTATTTTTTTCTATATCAGAAATTACTATTGATCAAGCCGATTCCTCTAAATAACAGTCAAAGTTCGACTTACACACAAAGAATTTCCGAAAGCCCATAACTGAATTTTCGGGACTATCCTACAAAGGGGACAAAAATCACCCCCCTTTTATATTATCGACGCGTCGCAAACTAAATTGGCAACTTTAGGGGAAATCCTGTTCTATTTGACATATTAGGTGTTTCGAATACACGATTCTGTTATATATTCTGAGACAGGTGGTTCTTGTGAAGTCCCCCTCTTCTCTATTATTTGAGGAAAATATTATATAGAAGCATTGGAATTCGCTTACTTTCGACGGTAAAATTTCAATAGTTGGAATTGGTGTTGGTTGATTTTTGATGTATTAAAAGTGTAATAAAATGTGACAAACATTTGGAGTGTGATCGCCTTAGAATAGGACCACACCATATCCTCCCGTGGATGTCTTACAAGGCCTCTAAAACTCATAAGCAAAAATGGCATTCTCAAAAAGGGTTACGTCTAGGTCTAGCTTTTGCTGTGGTTTCTTTTTGATTATGGGTACTCTACGACTTTCTCCGTACTGTCATAAGAAATTTTAAGATGTTTGGTTGAATAGATAAAAGGTTAACAATCAAATAAATAAACTCATTTTTGAATCAATAATAATTATTACAGTTAGGATAATATATGGATAATGCACAAATATACAGAACTGTCTACAAGTTTTATTAAAACTCCCCAAGTTTTGTTTACCACACTGTCTCCATTTTTGGGGTCCATTAACCCTCTGTAATTATGCAATCAGATAATTTGCGCCTACCCCCGCCTGGACCCCTGGGGTGTGTCAACCTCAACCTCGGTCCAATTCGAGCTCGACCATAATAGCTGATGCTGCAAAATGAATGTACTTGAGATAACAACTTTAATAGTTGTCTGGACCAATATCGAGTTACGTATGCTAAAGGCGATTGAAAATCGAAACTGATTGAAATGTTTTCATAGATTTATTTTCTTTTTTTTTCCGAATGAATAGCAAACTTGAATGTATTTATTGAAACGACATAAACTAGATTTTCTGGAAAAATAATCAGAATACTTTACAATTAAGTGAATCCGCATTGAAATGGAGTCGCCAAGCTGCGCCTACGATCATGGGAAACAAACGTGAAAAAATTGTAAATAGAAAATTTGACATTTTTATTATGTAATTACATATTATAATCCCAATCCCAATATTATAAATGAGAAAGTAAATACAAAAAAAAAATAAAACTGTGAATAGTAAAGGTGTTGCTTGTAATATATTATCTTTAGTAAGATAAACATTAACAAAAGTGGCTATTCAAAACTAACAGTGGCTATAACGATACGTAATGCGCAGTCGAATGTACCCTCTGAATATTTGATAACGACTGCAGATAGGTTTGAGTGCACCCGCATGTTGTAATGTTGGTTAATTTCGGATATTATCGGGGACCAGATAAATATTTTGATTAATTCATCGTTACGACTTCGAATATCTGTAATTTTAAATTAATAACATTTAACCGTAATAACATTTAAGTAGTTAAAGGTTTTGTTAATAAACTTAATTGTACTATGTATTTTGCGTATTGGTGCTTTGCGAGGAATTTCTCTTGTGTTACAACACGTCCACGTAGTATTTTACACATAAAAAATCTTCTCATCACGTCATAACGAGAAATTTAACTGGTAACTACCAAAGAGCGAAAAAAACGATCGTCTTTTTTTCGGTAACTTTGGGTAGAAACTGGACGAATAGAAATTTCGAACCAATATGTGTACAATTGAACCAATCTTCTTGAAATTTCACATAACATGCAGTTAAGATGATATTTACTACTATTCATGCTTTTAGTATGGGAAATTTATATTATAGTAACCTATTGCGTTCTTTGATATCTGCGTTGATCCTCTACGTTGATGATCTCTACCTGATGATAATTAAGAAAATATTTTTTGAATATAATTTCTTAGGTATACCGAAATAATGTAGATCATCAACTTAATGTTTGATTTCCGAAATTAGAGTGACGCACCCTAAAACTAAGTAAGACTTGGCACGTACCGATCATTTCCCTCCATTGCCTGCTCCACCCCTCCTGTTAAGCGCCATTACCAGATAAATATATGCAATTTATTACATTCACCAATTTACATATACTTTGGGAGACATGACGACATGATGTCGAGTTAAACGATGTTAGCACTAAGATGGGGCGCAGAATGTATTTGAACGGCGATGTACTTACTGTGATTCTTAATAAAAGCAAATATGTTTTTAACATGTTAAACCTTGGCCTAATGTAAAGATATATGAACAATTTCCGAAATAAATAATCCAATTTGAGATTTCGTTTAAAAGACAGACTTACTGTTGTTGGTAGATAAGTGATATTAAAAATGGATACTGCTCTTCTGTTTATATTAACAAGTACTACTGAAAAATTTGATATTAGTATATTTGGTGTAACTTACTTAGAGAGGATTTAACTTTAGGTTTAACATGAAAGAAGGACATCTACTAAACTTTCACATTATATTAGTATGATGATATTAGTATGGATTTATATCTGAATAAAAAGTAATAAAGCATAAACAATTTTGGTTGAAAGCCATACGAAATTTAATATATGTGTTAAAGTAATCGATGTATATTGCAGCAATAAAAAAGCTACGCTATTTTTAACCGATCAAAAATAAAAAGCAATTCACACCCGTTCAACCCTCGATTCTTTTAAAATGGAATTTCTTTATTAGAGACGACGTTCAACAAATGGACAGATGGATTTTTGCATTAGTGGACTTTTACAGAAACGCCTGAGGCCGCGCGTGGCACTGGCAGAACGCCGCTTTCAAATAATAGTAAAAAAAGAATTGAACAAGTAAGTGGAAGTTCGATTTCGAAATTTAAAAAACTAAGATTTTCGCAGCTTCGGTAATTCTTTTATCTTTAAAATAAAAAAAAATGAATTAGTATCGTTAGTTATTATGAATTGCGTCTGTTACCATTAGCCATATCATTTTATGATCTAAAAAATTACTACCTTTTATTAAAATATGATAAAGTATCAACTTATCAATTAAATTTAGATATACAATTAATTAATTAATTTATTTGAACAAAATTTTTTAATTTTACTAAAAACGTTTATATTCAACGTTTGTAAGTAAAACATTTCTCATGTACTTTTAAGGAATTAATAAGGTTAGGGTCAGACTATCACTGAATCAGTCGTGCCACGTTTATCACCACATCTACTGCCGATAGCTAACTGTTCTGAACGCTGAACTCTGCCTTTATTGTTATAGTTTGATCCACAGATAAACAATTCAATAGATACATTCTGAATACAATATAAATGTCTGCAAGTTTTATCAGCTCTAAAATCTTAGATGAATTTCGACGGTTTGGTGAATAATTTTTGGTCTAATCCCATTGCTCAGTCGTGCTCCGTTCTTTTCTATAGAGTTTGACACTGACATGCGTTGACGTAGATACATCGAAACTTAATTCGAAGCGGTGGTGATGTAATGGTTAAGACGCCCGCCTGTGGATCGAAAGGTCTCAGGTTCGTATCCTACTCTTGGTATACAAACAGATTGGTATACAAACTCATATGGCACGAGTTTGTATACCAATCTGACTCATATATAGTACTTTTCATAGACCAACAGTTTCATATATAGTAGTTTTCATAGACTACCTGTGAAGGAAAATCGTGAGGAAACCTGCACACTGTTAGACAGTTTAGTTCACTAGTGTGTATGCGACTACCTGCCACTGAATGGCGGTAAGTAGTCGTAAAAAGTCATGTCAGATACCTTTAAGTTTGAATAAAACTTGAATAAAATCTGACAGCAGTGTTAGCAATAATACACTCGATATGATTATAATGAAACTTCCTACAATTTCTATGTTGACAACGTGACGGAGGACGTCGCAGCGCAACAAGCAATGGGAACACGCTCTAACGAACCTACATTTATATCTACAAAAGTTCTGGTGGTAGGGAGCTTAAATTATTTAATTAGTATTTTTTATTACAATGGCCATTACGGTAAAAATAAATTAAATATTGCCAGTTTATCGATTTTTTGCTATAGCAATAGGATCATGCAATAACGTACGATTATAGACATACCAATCTCATATCTATTTAGTTAAATGTTCTGAGATACAATGTATCCATTTTTGCCATACATACTGGTTGTATTAGGATTTGGCAAATCACCCTTTGAATTCCATTAATGGGACTTAATAGACGGTAGTATTTTCTTAACTCTAATGAGTATCCATTTGGAATCACATTTAAATGTTAATAGGAGTACCTTTAGAATATATTGACTAATATTGTATGAAGTTTATTAAGGCTATACTTTAGAATCTAAGCGAAAGTATTACATATTCGAATTTTCCTACATGAAAAAAAAATATAAACAGAAAATTTTAAACAATTATTTTAAAAAATAGGTAACAGATTTTAATGTAAATAATATGTAAAAGATATTCTTGGAATAACTTATACAAACATAATATAATTAGTTTATAATCATTTTCGCCTGTTTTTATCAAGACCTGAAATATTTCAGAAATATCTCATAATGACTAATTGAATGAAAATCTATAAATTGAGTGCAGTTAATATTATTTAATTCAAGTTTAAATTCATGTAAATACCTATAAGTTTTGATGAGATAATTGAAATGACGTTTTACTATAAAACACTATAAGAATTAACTAGATTATAAAAAGTGTAATCATTATTTTATATAACGAAAAGTCCACATTTTACGCCTAATTCAATTAGTTTACACAGCTGGATCGTCGCGAATTATGAAACGTGAGATGCGGAAAAATTCCTCCCAAGGAACATTTTCCTAGTCCTTCACGGTAAATTTATTAAGGGTCACACTCACGCCCTCTCTGTGAGACCCAAAACGGTACGTTTAAATTCTACGAGCAGAACTGTCGCCATATATCACTGAACATAATTTCTGGTCCCCTATAAAAAAGTGAAGTTTCATCCGTTCTTGTGCAGCGTCTGTTTCTTATTTCCCGATATATAGAAGGTATCGGTGACAACGACATACTTTTTACTAGATTGTAAATTATAGGACCTAATATTAAAAAAAGAAAGAGTTTCAGTGGAAACGAGTGCAGCAAAATTTACTCAATTATAAAAAAACTAAATTGAAAATTTCAGATACCGACTCTGAACTTGCTCGCATCTGCCTGCTGCTGTCTGGTAGAAGAGAGGTGACGGTTTCTAAAAAGCTGAACACACATTTTCCAAACACAGCTAAGAACACCCTCGCTTCTATGACACCATGGACAGACATAAATATAGTTACACAGACACGATAAACTTATAACTGGGAGGAGTTACCCTTTTGTCTTTGTTGTTAGTAAATCCATTGTTGAGTGCGTTATCCAGCATATATAAGTCCTTGAATAAAAGCTATTGTTTTTATAGTCCGATTGGTAAGTTAAAGTTTGAATCTATTTGAAACACGTGTAGCCAATGCGTACTGGCAGTTTTTAAATGAATTTTCCTTTTATGTTTGGTTTCGATGGATAGAAAAGTTAAAAAAAAACAATATTTCTTTAAATGCGATTTAAATATTTAGTCATTTATAAACATATAGAAAACGTAATGGTAAAAGTTTGGGTAACAATTTTTTGATAAGTTTTCTCCGCTAATTTGATTCCAAGATACAAAATTATCTTTGACCAACAAGTTTAATAATGTGTTTATGACGTCAATTTGTAAATGAATTATAAAAATCTGCTAGAAAAGAGGTGATGGTTTCTAAAAAGCTGAAACACATAGAAAAAAAAAATTTCTTAAATGCGATTTAAATATTTGGTCATTTATAAATATATTGAAAACGTAATGGTAAAACTTTGGGTAACGACTTTTTGCTAAGTTTTCTCAGCTAATTTGATTCCATGACACAGAATTATCTTTGACCAACAAGTTTAGTAATGTGTTTATGACGTCAATTCGTAAATGAATTATAAAATAATCGATATTAGTATGTGATTCTATAATATGCTTAAAGAACATTTGAATTCTAAACTTAAAATAACGCTACAGAAATTATACAAACAAATCGAATGCAAATATCTCTGAGCAAGTGAGTAATATCTCTGAGCTTGGAACTTGAAACAAGAGAAATACATACAATTAGGGGTCAACACCCCGCGGTATTGATGGAACCTGACACCCGGCTGACAGTGGCTGCAATATAAATCCTCACCGCAATCCTGTACCCTCGCCCCAAATCTCAGCGTCACCATCCAACAATAAAATAAAAAAATCAAGTGTGAAAGTGATAAAGGTTAGCTATGGGTTCTGTATGAGCAGGCAAAGAAAAATATAATTTGAAAACTTACATGATTATTTGCGTCCCGTGTGAGGTACTTCGCACCAAATTTAGTGTGAAGTACCTAATGATGACTTCTGATAAGAATATATATATATATATATATATATTCTGAATATTATGCACTTGCAGTTCTTCTTTAACACTGTTGATGCAGGATTGACGAGTGGGTAGTACAAATCGGAGAAAATCTCTTCCAAAAATCTTAGCTCGGCTTGTGGTAGCCTATATACAATATTATTTTTTTAGATACTTATCTAAAAATTTTATTGTATTCACAAAATCACAAATGTGTTGATATAAGATTATCGATATAAGTTTAATGTTCAACGTCTCTCAAGGATCTCTTTCATCTACAAAGCAACCCCAAAAACGGAATATGCGTTATTTGTTGTCGGTTAGCATTAAAATAAAGCTACTATCTGCCTCGGCACCCTCCAGTTATCTAAGATCGGGATTGCATAAAATTCACATCACTCTATGTGGACCTCAGTGGGGATTTTACGCATCTCATTTCGCTGGCCGCTTATTGTCTTCTGTTGTTTATGGAATTGTTATTCCTATACGGTTTTTTATAGAACTTTGTTATCGTTGATTTGATTTTTTATTGTATATAATTTTTATAAGTTTTTTTTATATTTTTCTGCCTACCTCCATCGGAAACATGTATGTATGTTTATGTATGTTTTGTATTTGTAAGTTTTGTTCCGATTTTTACGTTTGAAAAATTAGGACTCGGCTAAAAACGTTAATAGTTAACAGATACATTTGGTACAGTAAAAATTAAAAATTAATACAAAATATTAAACTTCGTATTGGGAACTTTGATAACTCTGCCGTGTCAGGCGTAGGTCAGTTAACTTGAGTTACATGAGTTATGTGTTATAACTCTGAATCGTAATTAAATGACCTCGTAAACCTATAGAAAAGTATTTTTGTCATTTGTTTCTATTTAAATCGATATACGAGACTGTCACCCAATCTCATGTAACAATGATTTTACCACTGTCCATTTTGGCAAAGTACCGTATTTTTACTTACACGACTTAGGTCTGTCAAGATAATTAGCTCGTCAAGAAATGCTATCTCAGTTTACTCACAGTTATATGAATTAGGCGCAACGAGCGCACGACAAATACACGAGTTCGCCGTGATAGGTAAATTTTGCGCAAAAAATGCCTCTCGCTCTCACACATGCTAGCAAGGTATGCGCCATCCCTCCGCGCCCCGCGCCGTGATCTATTCACCTGAGTCGATATTTATTTTGTTTATTTACATACGAATTAGGTCACGGTCTCGGTCGCCCTGCAATTAATTATATAATTTACGTTATTTTTCTGCTACAATATTAAAGTAGTTTAATTGATTTTATTAGAGTTATATTTTGGTTTATTCAATTCATTCTTTATTAATAGTACCTAAGATTAATAAACTTTGATCTCATTTGTTATAGATTTATGCAAATCCTATACCTAATATAGTTAAGTAGGTAGATCGATAATTTAGAAAAAGATTTCATTTTTATTTATTCCAATTCAACTAGATATAAAGTGTTTTTGATTACTTATTACACTTTCGTTGTTCTTCTGCTAAAAAAATAATATTTTGGTTTATTAAAGTGATTATTAATAACCACTCTTTTTATTTTAAAGAAAAATTCTAACTAGTTCGAAAAACTAACTTTGTAGGACTAAAACTGTAATTTTCTCTGTGTGTCTGTCTGTTTGTTTGCGCATGATTACTTATCTTATTTGAACTTGAAGAGAAGTGGTGCCAGAAACGAGCAATGTCTGACACGCCTATATCTGGTAACTTACACTTGACTGAGATTAGCAAAACATACATACCTAATTAGACCAGTTTTGCCAAACTGATATATCTTAAAATACAACGCGCGTAAAACAAGAGTTGTATGGAAATCTTGTCACGCCTAACTCAGTTATCGTTAATAACTCAAAGAATAATTAATATTTCTGTATTCTAAAACTTTCCCGATGTTTTTAAGCTTTATACATGTGCACTTATGAAAAATTATAGCAATAATATCTTAATACTTTTTCTATAATGACAAAAATCTGTTTAAAACTTTGAACGGCGATTACTCAAAACTAGGTTTCGCGAGATACATGAAATTGGTTTGACACGGCAGAACTGTATTAAATATTCTATTCAGCAAAGTTATACAATATTGATATCTAAGCAAGTGTTTTCTAGAAAAGAATTAGGTAAATGTGATTGTCAGCAGCAGCTGATAGATAATAATATCATTACTAAAGAGGGCTGACGTCAGGCAGGCGGTCAGTTCAAAAATGACAACCGAATCCGTTTTTATGCTGACTTCGGTTTTCGTGCTGTCATAGCCCCGATTACAACTGGAAGACGTGAAGTTGAAAAAGAGCCTGTATTTAAAAAGGTTAAAGAAAAAAAAAACAAAACACACACAAAAACAACAGTAAATTGATTCGATTCTAAAATCGAAATCCGAAAATGCTTTCAATGCGCTTGATCCACGATCGTGTCGCACTCCTAGCGACACGCGTCGCCCTGAGGCGATTCGTGACGCCGTTAATACTCCAAATTTGAAATATCAATTAAATCGCTTTCCGAATGTTTTGGACGTCTGTGATTGTGACGTTTCCTAAGGCAGGAAACATGACGCTGACGTGGACGTCCCCTATGTACGCAGGGAAATAGATCTGTCGGCGACAATTATTTTCGCTACTATGGATTCGCTGATGTTTAGTGAAAATAGATTAGACATGAATTTACAATATGTTTAATAAAAGTTTTATAAGTATAAAGGGTGATAATTTAAATATATTTACCCTTTAATCCGGAAGAATTAATGAATTAAGAATTCAGTATTTTCAGAATTAGTTAAATTAATTATTTTCATAATTCTCATTACACATAAATTTATCATACAATCAAGAGTACACACACACTAGATAAAATTATTACTTTTTGTGAAAATTATTTAGATTTCCGGCGCAAAAGTGCCTAAGATGCTGTGGATGTGTTTATCACATATATTTTATGATTCAACGATCGCAGTGTAAGTAACAAGACTTTATCATGTCATTTTGTTATTGAACAATATGCACATCACCGATTTAAATCATTGTAGTCAAAATGAGTAATAATATAGCAATATATAATGTTTTCTGCGACTGTCACTCCACGTTGACGTTGCAGACACCCCTTAACAATTGTGAATAATTTACCGTGGCGAGAAATCAAAATAATAATTTAATATTTCATTTTGCATACATATAAATATAATATTTTATAATATACTTGCCGTCGATTATTTCTTAATTCTTAAATATTTTTTTATAAAAAATCTAAATAAAATTTACCAATTTTCATACTCCTTATGCGAAGCATGAAAATGGCTTCATTCTCAACAATATTTATTTATGTTATAATGTGTTAGATTATTATAAATGTTTATATATTATAGTCTAAAATCATTTACCATAGACAAATCTTAGTTCAAAGAGCAGTACCGGCTCCTTATTAATTGGTCTATTGGTAAGTAATTGCCTACGACGACTAACTGAGGCCATTAGAATATAGTCTGGTACCATTAGGATGCAGTTAGCTATAGTCGGGGACACAGCGTCGCCAAAATGCAGCATGGGGACTTGCCTAATTGGACTGTTTCGAGGACTTGCAAACTTTCTTGCGATTCCAAGATATACTTGCTATATTGCATGCAATAGGTATATACTGTTTATGATATATACTGTTTGTTAGCATGAATTAATTTATCTTGTACTATCAGTTGATAAAACCGTGATATTTTATCTATAAATATTTCATGTGTCAACATATGAACGTGTACTGCCTGGGAGAACAGGTCAGCTTGATTGTCATATATTCTTATTGATTTTTTTTTGCACAGTTGTTATTACTGAAAACCATACAAAAACAATAATTATGAGTTCCTAAAGCTTGATAAGGACCAACACTTTTAAATGAAACGTATTTTGCAATGTATGTTGCAATAAATTCTATACTCGTCTGTTCATGTGAACAAAGGATAGCGTTCAGTTTAACGATAATATACCCCCGAACTACCCGTAAATCCTTGCACTATGAACAGAAACATTTTAAATCCTGCAACACGTCATATTTCATAGAAAACTGCATATAAACCAGAACAAGCTGCTGAATGCAGATGGTAGATGCTGCTATCATAATCGTAAAATATTATAACACACAACTTATTTCAAAGTCGAGTAAAATATTTCATGCAAAAATAGCGCTACGAAAGTGATAAAAATCAGTGTTCGACGAAATTTCGACATTTGGTATTGTTTTGTTTGACATACATCACTTGTGACCACTCCATATCCTTCCGTGGATGTAATTTTTACAAGGCGACCTAACTTGACCATGACAGCTGATCGACAGCAAAAGTATTTCCAGTGATGGTTGACGTCAGGTTGGCGGCCGGTCATTAAATCAGAGCGGAATCCTAAGTTGAAACATTTATTTTTTACTCATACCCCGAGCTTCCTAGTCTAGAATGCAACCGGGAACACACGGGGATGAGAGAGAGATATGCAAAATATGAATTTTCTGTAGTTTGTTACTTTTAATTAGTTTATTTATTTTTTTAATGAATAGATATTATAAAAATGGATTAAAATTTTTAATTTTATTTTCCATTTCAAATTGTTCTGCAAACAAATCGAGATTCAGGCAGAGAAATCTTAAAATTCGTTTTATTTCTTTTAAAAAAATTATTTTTACAAAGAATCTTTAAGACGGAGGACAAGATAGATTCATGATATCTAATAAATTTATTTGCATGCTTGATGCCAAACCAATATACGGTAATGTGAACAGTATAAATAATACGGTTGTAAGTAATTCGAGGACGTCACTTGGAGTAGGGCCGTTTCGTTGACTTGGGGCGAGTTTCATTAACTTTTCCAATGAATACAGGCATTTGCCTCCAATTTGCGACATAGGTCGTCAACCTTTGGTCCTGCTCAATGACAGAATTTTATTTTTATTGTTTACAATTATGTTCTGATTTTATAATGTTTAATATTACATGCGTGTTGTTCATAATATATCTTTTTACAAGGTTTAGTAGGTAATAAGTACTTTGTCTATTTTTTTTTACTTTTGTTGTTATAATATATATAGATTGTTCAGAATACCTACAATAAAATTTCGCAAACAAATTATTATATTACTTTGCTTTACCTACATATATAATTTGCATACGGTTTTGAAGAATATCCGCTTAAAACCATTAAACATTCATATACATCATTCATAATAATATATAATATTATATGAAAGAACCATAATGTTTGACTATTAGATAATGCTTTTTTGTACTTTTACACATTGAATTTTGTGCAACAAAGTTTAAAAGAAATGAAAAAAATACTATTAAAATTTATATAAAATTCGTTCTTACTTTGCAACGCTAACAAAATTAAAATGTTGAACATCCCTGCATAGGAGACAATTCTTAATCGCAACAAGTCAGGCCCGTTTATGTTACGGGCTCATAATTACATTAACTACGCATCGCATGTGCTACAGGACACTTACACAGGACGTCCACTATTTTCTCAATATAAATGTTTTTTATATTTTATTTACACACACCAATCAAGTTGGAAGCAGTACCAAAAAATTTAAACAAAAATGCACCATTATCTTTTTTTAGCTTTTCGGACGATTGTAATTTTCTCTTAGCTAACTTATCTTTGCATTTTAACAATGTTCTATCGCTTTTTATGTTAAACTAGATGTTGCCCGGGGCTTCGCTCCCGTGGGAATTTTGAGATAAAATATAGCCTATAGCAATCTTGGATAATGTAACTTTCTAATGGTGAAATAATTTTTGAAATCGGATCGGTAGTTTCGGAGATTACGCGCCATAAACATACAAACTCACAAACGCTTACCTCTTTATAATAATAGTATAATTAAGACAAGTATTTGAAGGTTGATATAGTGTACAGCTGTAATTAAGATATTTTCTTTCTTATCGAGTGTGTTTTCGCTAACACTGGTGTCAAGATTTTATTCAAGTATTCGCCTAAAATCATCTGACATGACTATCTGATAGTATTTTCTTTTATTTAGATATAATAAAAGAAAATACTAATTTGAGAACAGCCTGTACCCCGAGTAACAAGTACACAAGCCACCCCAGCGGACCGGCCAGACAAATTGTCGCACCCCGAGTTCGCATTATTGCCGATATTTAATTGTTTGCGTAATTTATTTCGCTAAAAGGGGATGGAATACTGTTTATAATGGTACATTCGTGATGCTGGTGAATTCGATGTGTGTAGGTATTATATACTAGCTAAAGAGTAACAAACATACACGCATACATCCTCACAAACTTTCGCATCTATAATATTAGTAAGATGTAGTTTACAATCTAGGTATATAGTAGGGTCGCGGTCGGTTAAAATCAAACCATGCGTCGAATTTTAATTCGAGAATTTTGAATCTAATAACGAATCAAATATAGTCAAATTTATTATCCGTTCGCAGCTTTAAGTTTTAAATTGATTAATATGGCTTGTATTTTCAATAACACATAATATGAACATAAATAAAGCAGACCCGTTTCATTGAAAGGAATAATTCGAATTACAATGAAAATAATTAGTTTTATTAAAATCTAACTATGTTTGACTATGTAGGTACTAAGTAGGTACTTGGTACAATTTATATATGTATATTAATTGAGTGAACGGGAACTTGTTACAACGCAAATATATTTGCAGATCTATAGGGGCTACTAATAAATAAATAAATAAATAATAAATAAATAAATAAATAAATAATAAATAAATAATAAATAAATAATAAATAAATAATAAATAAATAATAAATAAATAATAAATAAATATATTAGGACAAATCACACAGATTGAGCTAGCCCCAAAGTAAGTTCGAGACTTATATTATGGGATACTAAGTCAACGATACTATATTTTATAACAAATACATATATAGATAAACATCCAAGACCTAGGCCAATCAGAAAATGATTGATGCTTTACCACTGCGCCAACGAGGTCGTCAATACTACTGTCAAAGTGTAACAAGAAAATTACATTAAAAAAATACTTATAAATTTCAATGTCAAAAGCCAGGTCAGAGTATAAAGAAAATAATTCCGAATATAGGGTGAAGTTAAGAAGAAAAAATAGAAAGATGGATTCTGGGCTCCGATTCTTAGCGGCAGAAGAAACAAGAATGCGAAATATCCTTGCCATGCTATACAACGACCATACATGTAAATATCACCCCTGACCGGTAAACTCTAATTACTGGCATTGCAATTAAAATAGCACAAACGTCGCGTGACTAACATTGAAATATTTAGTCTGTGCAGTGAATTTGATGGCGGGTAAATTGCTGCGTTTAGGTGCACCCTCGTTTGTACGCCGTAGGTGCACGTGAGTTGATTTGATTGGAGTTTTACTTGATTATAGTTTTATCTATCAACCCATCCATCACTGTCTGTTGCAGTTACAGTCCAATGCTGGGCTTAAGACCTCTTCACTAATTTTATGTGTATTACTCAGCATTGTTACTATGTGGGTTTTAGTTGAAATTTTAGTTTTAAAAAGTTTGGTGATTTTATCACTTTGCTGTCAATGATTGTTTAAATATCTGAGATATTTCGATGTCAGTAATCTTAAGGCGTGTTCCCGCAATAAAGTAGAATATTCTTCAGAGTATGCTGTACTAAGCGACGGTAATAATGGATAAAAAGTCTTTACAGCTGACAGACGGAAACAGCGTTTCCAAACGGGTTGACGTCAGGTAGTCGCCAATGCCAAATCATCAACGTTTAAAATATAATTTTTAAGAGAAATCTATACTTCAGGGCCTCACAGTTGTGAATGGCACTGGGAACACGTAAATATAGAAAGAGAATATCAGTGATCTATAACACTTCACACATGACTAAGGAAAACAAAGGGAATACGAACTAATTCCTTTATGGGATTACTCATAATCTAGGGCTGTCAGTCAGCCTACCGATAGTGGGGCAATTTATCCATTGAAACGGGCTCTTGGTGATCCACTTCCTGTATGAACAATACATTCGACTCTGTCGATATAAATCAATGGGTTAAAATATAAACGTTTTGCGGTTGGCAAAATTAGGCGAGAGAAAATTGTAATAATAATATTTTTTATCTATTAGTTATCAAAAGTTATTATTTCGTTTTTTGAGCTTTTCAATGTGAGTCATACAAAATAAAATAACGAACCCATTTCCAAAGAGTACCTGCACCGCAAAATTGTATCCAAGGATTTTATCGCACAGATACTGGCACGGGCCTTTTTATATGTTCAATCTTAATTAGTTATCGTAGTTATTATATAGTAATAATAACAAAAAAAAACAAAAATCCAATTCACAAATATGTGGAAACAACCGATGGGTCAAAACGGAACCGACTGGTGAAGGCTTATCTTAATAAGTTCCTGTAGATAACGCTATCTGAGTAATGTATAGGTATAATTGTGTTAATTCCATTATGGGCAGTGTCAGTCTGTTTTCGACAGGAAATAGTTAAGCCCATATTTTACCAGTTCTACATTTTTTTCAATTTGTTGACAGTAAACAAAACTTGTACTAAAATTTTGTCTAAATCTGATATTTTTAAAAGTATGTTTCTACATATGCCTAGTTATATTCCCACTACTATCCAAAAGAAAATTTCTTTCCAACGTGAAAAGATATGTATTTTTTTATTCTTCGACACATTGGCTATGTTCGTCGTCGTTTCACTTTGTGTGTATTTTCTTTCACGTGAACTTTTTATCAGAGCGAGGAAAAAATAAGCATAGACGTCGAAAGACGGCATAAAAGTGTAAAACTAAATACCTGCACTGAAATTCAGCCAAGTTTTAAATAAAAGCTAATAACATTTCGTGCTTTACCTACCTATTCGCGTGCTACAAATTGCTTCATTCTTTGAACGAAGTATAATTACCATGACATGTTGAAATGTAGGTACAATTTTGTTTCTGGCTTTTGTTAAAGTTTTTATATTGTCAGTTACTGCATTTAACTGTCTTGTGTTGAGATACGGTGGATTGCCATTAATAATTGTCGCGTGTAATATCAGATTAGGTACTTACCTAACAAATTTTATATTTTTAAAAAATAGATATAGATAATAGATCAATAAAATGTATGTTTTACACATTACAAATTAAAAATTACAAAAAATCGGTAATGTAACAACCAATTTACGATTCACAAATTAATCAAAGCAGTAGCTATATATCCATTATTTCATGAACACAATAACACAGGAATTAAATTTTACATAATGCTGTATTAAAATACTTGTGTTTTGTGGTTCATTATCTTTATTGTTTGTAACAACGTCAAAATGGCGGACTCATTATGCGTGAAATGCCATTCGGAATATTTGGCCACAATACTTACTGAGACTGACATTCACAAAGTGACTGTCTAACGTACTGGATACATGACATGTATAAGCAGTTTAAATTATAAATTTCGAAGTCAGTCAAGTCAAGTATTACTATAAAAATAACGACATAATTACGACACGATACAACAGCGACGAATCGATAATAATGACTAAATTAATTAAATGAAACTTAAAATACTGAATTTTATTACGCGTCGAATAAATGTAGACCTACATACATATAAGAGGTAAAATGTTATAGAACACGTTAAATATTGGGGAACTGTCATTATTATAATAGTAAAATATTAAGAAACGTAATTTCATATTATTATATACTAACAACAAAATTATTTATTATGTGAACCACTAATTAATGTAATAAGTAGACGCACGAATAACTGAGTACTCGTTAAAATTATATTTTCAACGAACGTATTTAGCATAATTACCGAGCCGCCATTATTATGCGAATGAAGTCAACTTGAATTAAACTTAATTTTATTTTTTTACATTTATTAAAATTCTGGCCTACTGAGTGACTAATCTAGAGTGTAAAATGGGAGATAAAAATTCATGAATATAAGAACTAAGCCTCGATTATAATGTGTGTCAATTAAATTTAAGTTTAATAGCTTACAAACTTTAGTATTGAACTTAAACTTAAAAACAAGATATTAAGTTCAAATTGAAAATATTATTCAAACAGTAGACCTTTTCCATTTAACGTACTGTAACTTATATGTACATAATTTGAAGGAATAAACTTACAAAAGTAGTAAGTAGGTCACGGACGATTTGTTGCTGATAAAAATATTTTTTTTGTTTATTAATTTAACAGTGAGAAAATTAAATGTATGTATCACCGGAAGTAAATCTCATTTCACAAATTGGTAGCATAATAGCATTGTGTTCCTTCTGGTTGAAAATTTAAATGGTGTGAAATAATATGTTGTAAAACCCTTTGTTATATTGGTATCCCTCACAGTGCAAATTTATTTCAAATCAGAACTAATTTTATTTTAGACATGACTTTCCTTATCGTTAGAGTTCAACGTTGGAATAGTATTCAAATTGTCAACTCATTTCTAGAAAATTGTTTCACGCAAAACGGAAACAAATGGCTTCGACAAAAGGACGAATGCATTTTTCATCCTAACCTCGAGAGAAGTGTATCCGAGCGTGTAAGTAGTCGTTTATTTAGTGTCTTATTTCTTTTTATGCATTGCAAGAAATGAGACGTTTTATGAAATTGTTTTTACGGAACATTACACAGCCCTAATTGCGGTTACAAGAGAAAATGCTAACAGTAAGACGTCTACGCTGAAATAGGAAGGCGTGTAATAAGAAAATATTATATGGAGTTGCTAGATGCGAGCCGGGATTCACTTCTGTGGTAATTTAAGAATATAATTATTGTATTTGCTGTATACATTGTACCCGTACACCAAATTACATCGAAATTCATTTTCGCATTTATATTTTATTATGAAGTATGATGGTACGATTTATTACTAAAGTAATTGCGGATAATTAACATGATTTTGATGAGGATTAATGTTCTGAATCCCAAGATCATTAATTTATACTTGTGCTTGCCTTCTAATCGTGTTAAGTATATATTTTTAAATATTTTATACCTTCAGATTACCATCAAGTAATACTGGCTTATATATTACGGATAAAAAATAGTGAATATAGAAGGATATACCTTCTTTCTAGGCACATTACGCCCTTATATGTGTACGTGCATACTTCGCTAAAATCCAAGATTCACATGGAAATATCTTCTATAATAATTCCAATTCAAAATTCTTTGTTCAACTTGGGATGATATACATCACTTATTTAAAAAAAAATCCTTTAAACTAAGTCATTCTCGTCTCTCTCAGTCTTTCTCAGTCTGTCAATATGACGTCACTAAAAGATTTTGATTTCTGTGGCGCATACCGTAGACTTGTACTTCTGGTATTCCATTTTTCCTATGCCTCAATTTCGTTGGACATTTCCTGTTGGCTCTGACAAAGTGTGTATCAAGGAAACAATTCCGCGGACGTCTCTCAATTAGACGGCTGGAAGTAACGCAAATTTAGGGCTAGCGCTTGACACATGTAATTGCAACTCTGGGTAACGTATGAGTCTTCTTGGACTTGATATTTTTTTGCCTCCTATGCTTATATTTATGTTCTACTGGCCAGGTAATGGGACCTTTGCTCGTGTAGAATTTTCAGAAAAAGTATTCTATGATAACGAAACTGAAAAATCCCATTATGAAAAAATTCTAATATATTTAGAGATGATAAATTATCCTCTATAAATATCAGGATTATTTCATTTTAGAAATCTATTCCGGTTGCACTATTTTTTTAACTAAAACTTATTTTTTTCTTTTTCAGTGAAAGAAAAAGTCACATATACCTATTATTCATATAAAAGACCGATATTTTCAATTCACGTATTGTTCGTAAATCCAAATTCAAAACTTGATCAAATGAAGACCCCAACTAGTTAGCGTCGACCAAAGGGTTCATCAGCATAATATAAAATCCCCAAGGAATCTACCCTTGGCGGTGACGGACGCATAGAATTTATTTTTTACCATAAGACATTAGAGGGTGAAATATTACGTGACTGACCATCCCCTATAATAAATATAGTACTCCGATAAAAAAATAAAAAATTGTCGAAAGGCCAATTTTGGACTTGAGTTAAAAGCATGATAAATATTGGGGTTTATATTGTATAAGAAAATCGTATCAAAACGAATGAAGACCATTATTCTTTAACTGTACTTACTTAGTATGTACTTTATTGAAATATTAAATTGATCCTATTCTGAAACAAAATTCTTATTGAAAATTACTAGAATTTCTTTGACAGTCGGTGCAACGCAACTGCAACAAATATCCATGGAATTAGTAGGTACTAAGGAGTACCTACTAATTCGATAATAATATTAAATCCAACCATCTTAAATCGTTTTCAAAATAGCCGCATCATGTGTGATCTCTCAAAGAAGTCTACAGCAGAATTTCAAATTAAAGTCAAGAGTACAAATAGTTGCAGTTTCGTTGTCAAATTCAAATTCAAATTTCTTTATCCAATTTAGAATGATATATACCTATATCACTTATTGACGTCAAAACTTTGTGTATGTGATATACGGTGAATAATCGTTTTATTTAGGCTCAAAATATACCTACTTAAGTGTTTCGTTGTAAACACTCTTTATTTTGAGTAATATTTCTACATTTTAGTTGATATGTCTACCTGTTATGATCTAAGGGATCAAAATTTGGTAACTAACTACTAATAACTTGTATCTGATTTTCGCATAATACAAGCAAAGCAATCTAGTGGAAGAATCGTTTTGAAATTTGGTACACGGGTAAAATATAATCGAAATAACATATTGATCCCGAAATTCCCAAGGTAGCGAAGCCCCGGAGCGCAGTTAGTTAATTATAAATGAATAATTAGACGAAAGCTCTTTCACATTGTCGACAGGAGTTATTTTTTTCCATATTTTCAAAGCAAACAGACGAAACACGTGCCGGCCGAGGGCGTTCACCCCTGAAAATATGAAATGCACCCTCACTAAGACAAATTATTTCATTTCCCAACGACGGGACATACGTGACTGCAGTAACCTCCATCTAGGACCGGAGATATTTAAGGAATTATATGGTTTCATAGAAAATACATCGTTTATTAGCATGATATATATACTCAACTGGCCATTGTAGAACGTTTTCCACTTTCTAAGAAATGCTGGTCGAGAAACATAGTTAAACGCCCAATAACTAACCCAATATCTAATTTACTTATTGAGCATTGCTTAACCATTGTGATATTTTTTCTGCACGTAACAAATATTATTGTTGCTAATGAGGGCGATTTTTTTGCGATTCCCGCCGGATTTTCCCCTATTACTAGAACATTACCAAGTAATTTTGGTAGTTGAGTTACTTAATATAAGTATCCAAAATAACACCATACACTGTGATAATAACTAATTAATAAATAAATATATAGGGACAAATCACACTGATTGAGTTAGCCCCAAGATAAGTTCGAGACTTGTATTACGGGATACTAATTCAACCGTTCTATAACATATACACACAATCTAAATATAATATCTTTTGAACATAAGTACTCTACTACAAAAAAAAAACTATTTAAAATAATCTATTTAAAAAAGGACAAGAATTATTTACATAATAATTACAAAAAATCCAGTCGCTGCAGTTCGTTACCTTGAGGTAGCGTGCCCAAAAGGCTGACAGCATTGCCACGTTGAATGGCAATGCTTATTCTCTGGCCGAGATATATAGCAGCCACAGGGCTATAAATACAGATTTACATATATAGATAAATATACAGGACACAGATCAATCTGAAAAAGCTCATTTTCCATCTTGACATGACCGGGGATCAAATCTGGGACCTCCAGTGTAACAGTCCGGCATGATGACCATTAGGCCAGTAAGGTCATTAATGTGTGTATCATTAATTGTGATTAATATTAAGCTGTTTATATTGGATATTTTTTTTCACTCCAAATACGAGTATTTCAATAATAAAGTACAATGGGAGAAGATGAAGAATAACAACAAGAAAGTAAAAGGTACATGAATTTTCTCAGCTCACATGTAACATAGATTTATCTTGGCCATAAGCTGTTACTTACTAGCAAAAGTTTTTACAGAATTCCTAAAGTTACCTATAAGATACGTGATGCGGAGGATTAATATCCATAAAGCAGGCTTGCTAGATTTTTATTACGAACATTGGAATTTATCTCCGTCGCTATGAATACTTGCTGTTGGTATTAAACGTTTTTGTTATAAAATGTCCTTCTAAAAATATAACATTAATTTTATAGCAGCTTTATATTCGAGTATACCATTGTTTTCATATCCTTACATATTATAAAAAGAAGGTCCCCCTGTGTAGCGTCTGTCTGTAAGCAATAATATCACAAACTACCGGATTATACGGTGTTACAATTATATAGTATTATTCCTGAGGAAAATCTTCGTATTCGGCAATAATTTTATAAATATTGAATAGCAGAACACGAGTACAATTTGTTTTATCACAAAATTCAGAGGAGTCCCTGAGGCGGAGCTGATAATTTAATAAAAACCAAAGGATAAAAAGAAAATCTTGAGATCAAGGTAAAATTATTAAATCGAAATTACTTCAAGAATTTTCTTCGTATATAAAAACATTTCCTTATTTTTGTCTATAAGCATAAATATATTGCGTAATATCCAAAAAATGCTGAGATTTTAAAAGAAATGAGGCCATTTTCCGCTTAGACGGTAAGTACAAATGAAACGTGCGTGTGAATTTATAGCCCAATCTTATGGCTACATAAAATAAGACACACGTGAAAATTGGCAATTTTTCGTAATAAGCCGACTGATGAATGAGGAATATTTCTCGGCATGAATTGTGATGACTTACAGCTACAGCCGTAAATAAGCTAAGTGAATTACCTACTTAAGTTTATATTAGGTGTTAGTACATTTTATGCGGGTTACGGTGTTAAAATATAACTTTTCTATTTTTCGTACACATTAATATATTTTAAGTCGTTTCACTCAATCCAAGCCAATCACAACGAAATTAAGCATATTCTGTAGTGCTAAGAACCACCTCTCATTACTCAGGCGCGCTCCGTCGTTTTGAAGCACGTCGACAGACATCAGACAACGCAGAAATTATATGTAGTTTCTACGTACGTCAACGTACGTCAAAACAACGACTGAGCAATGGGACATGGCTCTAAGACAACATTATTAATTTAATGGAGAATACGTGTAATAGTAAGTTTTAATATCCAAAACCCATATTGTAACATACCTACATAAAAATAAATCAAAATTGGTTCATAGCAGGAATGTGGCAAATGTAAATTAATTTACAACATTAGTGTTTCCTCTCCATTTGGCCGCATTATCAGCGAACGCATCGAAATAACGATAAATTCTGATATCAGCTGTCCTGTGGAATGGAACCCTTACGCAGCACTATTGCGTTATTTCGACTTAACTTTATTTATGGCTTTTGCTTCAATGCAAGTATACCGCGATATTGGTAATATAATTATCTGAATGTACTCGAATATTCAATTAATTTGTTTTAATATACGAAAAATACGATTCAAATTTTTTCTCTAAATATATTTATTATTCTGAAGTATTTTATTCATTGTATTCATAGCTTTTCGTTAAAATTAGGTTTCAAGATTAGGGTAATAGTGCACTCATGATAAATATAGTTTTATACAAAACTTACTATATTATACATCAGAAAATGTCTTCAGCGAATGAAATACCGTAGCTACTTACCACACAAAATCACTATCGACTTTGCCAAATCCCCGAAAGATTGAATCCGAAGTTTTCCCGCTAGTACGTCAAAAAACTTATAATTCAGCTTTCTTGGGCTATTGAATTCTATCGTTATTTATTGTTGGCGATAAAATAATATTAATCCCGAGGGGATTACACTTGGATTTTATTCTTTTGCCCACAACTCGGAAGTTGGAGAATAACCCGGATTATTGAGGAGGCAGGGTTAGTGTGGACACGGCCGAACTTGTAAATAAACATGTTAGTTTACATACGCAGTTCTTATTTACTTGTCTAGAAAAAAAAAATACTATTCATTTTTCTTGTAGTTTTCAGGTTTATTAGATCACTAATTAATACATTCATGTTGCAATGTCCAAGTTTGTATATGAAATTGTGTACAATATATTTTTTTAATATAATAAATATTCTATGTTTGGATATATAGTAGAAGGTAACAACCTACCTTCTACAATTAATTTGACTATAAGAGTATATTCACATAATTTGCATGATGTTGATCATCGAATCATCGAATGACATTTTAATTTATGATCTCTTTCTCTCTAAACGTTTTTCTGTTTATTACTTCCCTTCTGCCAAGAACTAGGCTCCATCGGTGCACTATTTGTATCTTCATTACATCAAAGGCGTGTCCATATAATATAGCCAATCGTTATCATCGCAACTAGTAATCAGCTGTGGAAGTTTCCTTGCGTAAGAGGGATTATATTTTCGATAACTTAGCTTAGGGTAGCAATAAATAGAGAAGGAGATAGTAAGGGGCGTCCGTGGCGTAGCTACCGGACGGTAAAACGGTGTCGGGCACCATGACCTCTAAGCTTTGACGCCCCTTGAACCGTTTATTACGATACTTAGACCTTAGCTGGGGTGGTGTCCTTGATTATTTTTGAGACAGGGCGAGTGGTTGCCAAGATACGCCACGGAGTATGCCCCCGTATGAGTAATCTGGGAATTTGTTATGGTTTTAAGAAAAATCCAAATAACAAGCGTTCCCAAGGGAACTATGTGTTATTTTTCAAATTGTCATTTTGCCCCTCAGGCTTGCCAGCTATTCATTTCTGTTGGAATTTATTTATTGTTCTCAATTACTTTCTAGAGATTCTGTAACTTGATATCCTATTGTTTTGGTTGTATCAATGCGTTTATAGACAGCATGCTTTGTCAAAATAACACTTGGGCGTAGACCTACGTAATTTTTCAAACTTATCTGTACTTAAATTTGAAAAAATATTAATCACGAATTAATACGATAATGAAAACATATATTCATAAAAAAACAAGTGAAAGTGATTGACAAGTGAGTTTATAAAGTCTACTTGTTTATATTAATTTATAGAATAATTGTCTTTCCCAATAATAGAATAAACTGACTTAAGATAAAAATAACTTGAGGGAAAAAATCCTGAATCTCTTAATCTGAATCTTTTAATTCAACAAAAATCCGATCAATATAATTATTATCGGTATATAAAATAAACGATAAATGTATTAAAAATTCGTCGCAAAATGTGTCCACATCACGGAACGGCTCAACGTTTTAATCTTGCATTTTTCGTCCGTGACTCCATAAAGCGTATACCATGTCCCCTTCGTTGCGGTTTAGAAAAAAACGCAATATCGCATGAGTTTGAAGGGAGGTAAGTGTGCCCTATGGATTTACAGCTTAAATTGGTTCAGACAGGGCTGTCGCTGCGAGTTTCTTCAACATTGCCCGTAAGACATTCGATCAAATTCAGTCGTTAAATGTATTTTTGTACACAAAAAAGGTCTACTGTAACTATCATTTTACTATGTATAGTAAAATCAATAAAATGACTATAGTAATAATGTGCTGCAAAATATAGTTAATTTGGTTATATCATTTTAAATCTGACGCCACACGTCAGATTTTTTTAAGATGTTGATTTTTGGTGAATATGAATTACAGATTTACCTATTCAGCTGGCTCAGTGTTCCCAAAAAGAATTTTGGATTTCGCAGTGACATAGTGCTTTCGCAACGGAATTTTCTGAACAAAAGTTAGTTCTGTTGCGATGCGCTTCTGTTGCAGTAGGCATATCTGTAACAAGATATATTATGGTGAATTTTAAGAAACGAATTAATTAATATAAACTGAAATATAAGTATTAAACGTGACGTGTATTTAAAATAACATTTTTATTGACATGACCATGTCGTTTATATTCCAAATTTATTACAAACTCTTTACAAAGTACGAATGGCCTTATATCAAATTATCTTTTTGAAATACCTTTGTTTTTGCCCTTACTAAAAAAATATTACGTATTTACTATGTACACTTGTATGAATAGTATACTCGTATTTACTTAATTAAATATCGCCTATATGAAACATATAATAGTGTAAGTACCTACTTCGAAAAGTACTAGAAACTAACGTTTGACAAACTTGGAGACTTTCGATCGCACCCTATCAATACCAGTTGAAAGTTTTGAGGTATGTGGAGCTTCCAGTAAGTGCACTTACCTAGTTGGGTAGTTTGAATTTTTAATGCCAGGTCCACACTGTCGCCGAACTCAGATACGCCGAAGGGAATGCATGAACATTGCGTAGTTTGTATGAGTGCTTTTATTTACTGCTATGGAAAACCAGCAATGCATACCGAATCCGCAAACTGTTTGACGACACTGTGGAGCTGGCATAAGATCAATGTAGGAATTGTGAAGACGTTGATTTAACTTTTTTTTTTGAGGACAGATTATAAATTTGTTCGTCAAGTCCGATGAGCTTCAGATGAGATACTTGGATTATTAAGTAGCAAATGTTAATATTGTTATCATAGGTTATTATTATTGTATTTTATAAGAACACTGACGTTTTTCTGGAGATAAAGATTGAGCCACTAGAAAAGGATATGAATAAATATATGGGAAATAATTTATAAAAATGTTTTGTGACATGAATCAGTAAGAAAACGAGTTTTTATCATAATAATTTATTAACCTATACATTTTGTTTTTGTGACAGCCCTGGCACACGTCCCAGATCCTTTGTCCCACGTCGGCTGGACAGGTTTATCGTTGCGACTTTTACTAGTTATTGCGATCCGGCTGCGCTTGCGATGCGACATAAACGCACCCTTGGTAATATAAAGATGAGGCCAATCTTACGAGACAAATAGATTTATTGCTAATGCGTGCTCAAAATATATGATCGCCTAATCTCGCTGCAATTTTATCTACACTTTTCAAAAAAAACTCGATCGTGATAATATTTTCGAGGAATTTGCAATGCGATTGAATAATGCAAAAAGCTTAATAACATCGATGTTTATAAAAATAAAATAATTATCTAGTTTTATAAAAATACACAGGTAAGTCTGAGATCCATAACTTTATATAACTTACTTAAGTACAAAAATGATGACAGTCTTCAACATGTTAGTTAAAGTAGTCATACATAGAATTTACGTTTCAATTTTGTAGATCTGTGATTAAATAATTTTAAATTATATTAACTCTCACCGAATGTGGGATATACGAGTAATCATTTACATTAAAGTATAAATTGTGTCAATGAAAAACATAAACAAACTAAATATTTAACTAAGTATTTAAAATTTTACTGGAGGTTTACATTACGTAACATGTTCCGTGAACTATATAAAATTGATTGATTTTCCACTAAAATAAAATAAAACAAGGCTAACATACAACTTAAACAAGCTAACAAACTAGTTAACAAGTTTTATTTAGAAGTGTATTTATGCTGACTGGATTAGGATGCATAAAACAAAGTTGGCTGTCGTGGGTGGAAGCATACCAAGTGTACCCAGCAGTGGGTCACGTGACTCATGATGATAAATAAATTAATGATGATTCTTTTTACGAAGTTTGTCTACTCTTGTTTCAGTCCGCTGTATTTTATTAATTCTCAAAAGAATTAACTATTACGTCGCTTGTGTATCTTTTGTCTTCACTATTGTAAGAAAATAAATAAGGGCGTGTAATCGAATCCCGCGCATCAGGAATTGACGAGTCTCCCAGCACTTTAAAAGCGAGTAGCTGCTGAATCAAATCAAAGTTTTACCTTCTGAAGTTCCGCGCTGGTACGTGCCCCGCACGCTCCGGGAATCCCTCGGGATCTTATATATTTGCCCCGAGATTGTATGCGATGTTCCCTACATGTTATCTACCTTCCCTGTTTGTAAATGGGATTAACTGTTGTATCGTTAATTTTATTTGCTCTAGTGTTCCATTGTTAGAAATCCTTACACGCGGAAAACGTAGCCCTGATGGCCCCTTTGTATCATTAAAACGTGCGGTAGCCTTTGAAACTCCAGATAAGTACTTAATTTGCTTTTCAGTTTCCAAAACCGACAAGTATGCTAGTATAGCTTTGACGCGAAAATTCGCTAAGGCCAGTGTTACGTGCAAAACTATCCAGCCAAGAAGTTTCTCTCGAAATTCCGTCCGCGTAATCGCCGAAACACACTACCCAAGAGAGCTGGCGTATTGCCCTCCCTATCTCAAACATTCTTACAGTTTAATGTATGCAAACGCATTTTGTTTCAAAGCATAGCTCCCTCAAGTATGGTGTTACTCGAGAGCCCTCCAGCAGGGTCGCGGCCGCTGCGAAGTTTTTCCCCGTGTGTCACAACATGTTCTTTGATCTTCTCAAATGCGAATATAATGTCGGAACCAGTTAAGACCGCTCCTTTTTTTCCTTTATCTGACTGTACACTCGCCAGTTTTTCCTTAGTTCTGCACGTGTAATATTTTTTTCGAATATCTCGAGGGCTTTTGTGAGAAACAAAATAACACAATTTTGTCTTCACGCCGTCCTATTGAATACGTTTCGTTATGAAATAGAGATCGACTAGGTACTTGCACATAATTCGAATTTGTTATTCTGTTTTGTTGTCTTTTGTGAAGAGAATTTTTTGTTTGTGATGGCTCCATATATCATAGAGTTATTAAAGTCAAGTTAAGGCGGAGATGGCAATCAATCCGTCGTGTAAAAATAGTGCATCCCCAATGATGAGGGATCATTCGACGACAAAGTATCATGCTGCCATGTGGTGACATCCTGAAATAGAATTTGACGCCTACTCGACGCGACACGGCGAGAGTTTATTCCGCTTCGTTCAATCAGTTGGACCTTATAATTTATCTAAGTGTGGTGTGTGGTTCCGCCCTAGAATAGGACCACTCCATATCCTCCCGTGGATGTCGTACGAGGCGACTAAGGGACACGCAGTCTAAGCAACTGATAGGCAACAATAGCATTCCCAAGGGTTGACGTCAGGCAGGCGGCCAGTTGTTAAAATCTTCAAGTAAGTTTTTTTTTTTACGCTGACCCCGGGATTCGGGGATACGCAACCCCTAACGCAATCGGGAACATGCATAGGGGAGAGAGATCATCATATCAGTATCTACATAAGTCGAAGATTAGATGTGTCATCTAATCCCTTACTTTAAAAGATTTTTTATAAACGTTATTCTTAAATGTTTAGGGTACCTATAGATTTTTATTGTTATTATTGTTCAGTTAAAACTACAAAACATTGTATGTTTTATTACCAGCTTGACCAGTTTTGTTAACTCGTGGCTTTGTTGCTGTGGTTATTTCTTTAGGCATAAAGACTTCCCCATTAATTTGAATAGGTATCATACACAAAATTATTGTAATAATCGGATCTGTAGTTCTAGTATTAGCGCGTTCAATACAAATACACGAACTCTTCAGATATCTTTTGCCTATAATTTAATAATTATTTTTAATCAATATTTTTTAATTGAGGATCTAACCGTAGAATACCAAGAGTAACAACGCTCCATACGTTGTCACACGTGGCATTACCAAAAACAGATCGTTTCCTTTAAAAAAGTTAATTTAGCACTTTTTGTCGCCGACTGATTACAAAAAGGGACATTTTTTGGGCATTAAGAGGCATATGCCCTCTCGTAATGAGAGCACGTTAGAAATGTGACTCCTATTTTCCGATACAGGGGTGGTTTTTTTTTTAAATAGAATTATTCGGTTGTTGAGGAAGTACTATATATTTTGACTTAAGTCGTGAGGAAAGTATGCATAGAATACAGGGTGAACGGTATCCAAATACTTGACCAAATTCGAAATACCACGCTGAAGTCTGAAGTCCATCATTGAAGTGTACGATTCGGCTGACCATGTAACCCCAGGAGGAAACTATGAGTTCGTGGATAGCCCTGGCAAAATTGGCAAGACTGTCGGTTGCAGACGCATCTGGTAACCGGCAAACCTTTATATGCTACATTAAAAACGAGAAATAAACAATTGTAAGAATGTACTTTCTTCAAAAAGAATAACCTAAAAATAATGTATACCTATAAAATATTGTAGGTATATTGACTGAAAGAAGACGTCGTTGATTCCATCATAAATCGCAGATCAGAAACAATAAATAAGAAATATCTCATGGTAAAACATGGTCAAACGTTCTATTTATTAATTTTCTTATGTATAAAAACAAATGATTTACCAACAGCAGTCAAAGTGAGTCTTGTCCGACTTTGCCCAAGACAATTCATCTTCTTCCCCATGATGGATGACACTTCGCCACTTCACTAATAAATGTAAACAAAATGGCCCTTTTTTGCCAGACATTATAAATGAATAGACCCGTTGATAACTTTAATTGTTTTAAATGATTCGTTGTCCTTCCGATCATTAAAACAGATAACATTTAGTTTGGCCATTTTTTGCCCAAATGTGACTTTTTGACACACGAGATCTTAACATGAAACCATTCATTATTAGGTCACTTTTAAAAAAAAATAAACAAAACAAAACCTTATTGTTTTTGTGTTAAGATTCAATGTAAAATGTTTATCTGGTGTCACCTTTTTTGTTCACAAAATGCATTTGCCGTAAAAAATTGTTTGAGGAATTCTCAGTAGTAATAGACGAAATATTTTAATGAGCATTTTTTAAATAAGTAATATTAACGTGTGATGCTGTTGGTTTTTTCTGTGAATTCTGATACCTGGATAACGTAATGTGAGTATAATGTGGGCCGGAAATATTGTTAACATTCCTTAGAAGGCGACCTCAAAAGACAAAGCATTGATTTTACCGTGTAAAGAATTTAACTGTGAATATGTACGTATGAAACCAGAACGTATGTTTGTATAACCAACGTAATGCCGTATCCACACTGTCGTCGAACAGTTTGCCAATCTTTCGCGGATTCGGTATACGTTGCTGGTTTTTCATTGCGGTAAATAAAAGCACTCATACTAATTACGCATTGTTCATGCTTTCACGTCGTCATGTGTCTGAGTTCGATCAGTATGGATGTGGCATATTGCTCACAAAATGTGGTTCGTTAAATAATTAAAAGTGACATGATTTTGCGGGTATCCACCGTCATACAGTCGCATCACATACACTAGTGTGTATGCGATTACTTGTGAGTGTGAATGAAACAGTCAACCAGTCTCCTCAAGATATTTTGCTTCACTGGCAGCATGTGGTGGTCTCTGAAAACTATTTATTATACATGAGTATTGGTATACACACTCATATGGCACGAGTGGTATACGACCCTAGAACCTTTTATTCACAGACGGGCTTCTTAACAACTGGACTTCCACCGGTTAAATACATTATTTTGTGCACTAATTTATTTCGACTATATTCAACAAATTAAACAAAATCTTGACTTTTAGTGGCGGTATGGTAAACCGCATACGCTAACGCTACCGCTAAAAGCTATGATTGTGGCTTTATAACTCTGACTACACATATCGACAAAGCATCGACTGATTCACCAATCGAGTCCATAATCGGAACATTAAAACAGGACTAATCAGCACTAATTGGACAAAATACCCCTAAAAGGGGTCATTGTCGAACCGCACCGTCATTCGATTGAAAGTCAAATAAATTTCGTCGGAAAATGACTCACGGTGATACTTTTCGAATATTTTTTGATCCCATGTTAAAAGTGAGTCAAATTAAATTTTTCCTTTAAAATTTTACGTCTCTCCGCACTTATGAAACCAACTTCAATTTTTTTACCATTATTCATTTACTTATTGACTTTGAAGCGTCAATGGAACTACTGAAAAAAAATCTCACTTGTTTACATGAACTATTTGCTAGTGGAACTAGTGAGAATGATCCGCACACATATAAGGGATGTAACTAGCTAATATTAATTTGTACTCTGGACATTTGGTGAACGGTATAAGATTGCACATGGGATACCTTTTATTCCAATATTTCCACGGTGCATAGCTCTGAGGCGCAGCTAGTACATAAAATACTTCTTCCAGTTTTATTTTACCCTAGTGATCAATTAGTCCAGTCCACTAACCGACAAACAAAATTATCGCAGATATCTGATAAAACGAAATGGTGGTCCAATGTCCTCATTACCCTCATTTCTGTCTAAGTTCTAATAAACGTTCGCTATTTAGTGAAGAAGAAGAATAAACGTTCGTTTGATAAGGAGAGCGCAAACACAGTTTACGGTCGGTCCATTTTATGTCCAGTTCGTTTTACGACCAGACCACTTCTGCTTCCTCGCATATTTGGAGAAGGAAAAGGGAACTTACTCTCACAGAATGAGCATCAAGAGTATTGTATTTCTTAAAGTTTTATTAATATTGACTTTGAATAAAATGAATAGTGGTTAAAAATTATTAATTTTGAGTGCTTTGTCTTTTTAGTCATCCCATAACTGGAAACAAAGACAATCCCAAGGGGTTCCCCCCTTGGGATTGTCTTTGTTTCCAGATAAAGTATGGTGCTAATGTCTACATCAATTAATAATTAAATTGAATCTTATTTTGTACTAGAAAATACTAAGTTTAAATAATGAAAAGTTCTAACTGAACCAAAATAACTTTATTAAAGACCAAATTAGGATACTTTCAAAAATCAGTTAAAAACTGTGTTAAAAAATATAGCGAAGCCCACACATTGGACCAGATTAGTTTGTGCCTGAATCCCGATCTATATGCAATTTGATATGACAAAGACGACATAGAGAGATCGTAAACAAAACTTACACAACTTCGTTTTCATCATTCATCTTACATTTTCGAATTTTTTTACAACTTTTCTAACGCACAACCCAAGTACCGACCATACTTACTTGCGGTAATAAAACAAGCCTTAAAATATAATGGAAGATGAGTCCGACTTATAAAGAAAACTCAGTCGTAAGCAGTTCACTGAACATTAGACTTTAACTCAACTCGATATAGTTGAAAGTACTGTAGCATAACTGAAGTGAGCAGAATTTGCATATCATAAATGTAATATTTAGCTCTCAACTTGCTAATTAGAAGTCGTCTTCACTTTAGTACCGTTGGCAAATTAGGAAGTTAAAATAAATATATTGCACAAATTACACAGATTGAGCTAGCCCCAAATTAAGTTCGAGACTTGTGTTATGGACTAACTCAACGATAATATATTTTATAACAAATACATATATAGATAAACATCCAAGACCCGGGCCAATCAGAAAAAGATCATTTTCCATCATGACCCGACCGGAGATCGAACCCGGGACCTCTAGGTTCAGGGGCAAGCACTTTACCCCTGCACCACCGAGGTCGAGTTAATATTAAAAATAATACTATAATGTGAAATTTCACTAATATTTAAAAATTAAGTAACCTCCATCTTCATAAAAATATACATTGTAATATTATATAGTTGATTTTTGATTGCTTTACAACTACTCATCTTTTGCCTACTCAAAGTGTCGAAATAAACGGTTTCTGAAATGTTTCCAAAAGCGGACATCAATCACCCCATTTATTACGTTTCAACCTCGCAGTTCGTAATCATATCTCATCCACTAGTATATTACAAGCAAAAAAATAGGTAATACATTTATGCTGCTCAATATTATTCTTCAAATTTTTTGCAAATACATCATGGACAATACGGAGAAAGACATACGGTATCGTTCAAAAAAATTTCCCGTGCGAAATTCACGCAGGAAAAATATTATATAAAAAGAGGATTATATTAGGATTATCTTATAATACTATCATTCACAAATCTATTTTTATGCTGACCTTACATTATCAAGGTGAAGAAGCCCTGTCCCGCTTTTAATTAGTTGCGAGTTGTTATTATTGTTACTGCTAATGTAGTTACTCGTAAAAATTACTCGGCACCTTATCACTTGGGGGAAATTTCACGGCGTTTCACAACATTTCACTACGTTCCATCGGAAGTTTCACCTGTACTGTAACGACTGTTCCCGAAGTAGCTCCATAAAGGAAACTGGCGTTTTGAACTGAATATGATATTCTGTATTTCATTATTATCTTTCTTTTCAGGTTTTGTCCGTAAAATGCAAGATTATTCGGTTTATTGTTTGTCCCCCAAGTGTTATTAGTAGATTAATGTGATCAATGTAGAATAAAGCTGATTAAAAAGTAAATAATATTAAAGTGTGTAAGTGAATACAAGTCTCATAGATAAGGTTCTAATGTACCTACTTAGATTTTATTTTTAAATTAATAACACAACAATCATACCGAAGTTTCTCTTACAACTACTAATAGTTACCAAAAGACGAAACAAAAACCTAACAAGTACTAATTTCATCTATTTGGCTAACAAAGTAGACGAAGATAATAATTAACGCAAGATTTTGTTATTCCCTTATAAACTACTCTAAGCGTAAAACAAGATTCGTTTGTGATTTTAGAACCGACTGCCAAAGACACTTCCTTTTCTAGGACGATAGCTACGCGACAGATAAATCAAAATACAATGCCGGCTCGACACTGTCGTAGAAACTGTGCTAAACATTGGCGGATTCGGTGTACATTGCTGGTTTTTCATTGCTGTAAATAAAACCATTCATACTAACTACGCAATGTTCACGCATTCGCGTCGGCATGAGGCTGAATTCGGCGACATTCTGGAGCTGGCATAATACTGGCGGGACTGATAAGGACGCCTTGGACTAGGAAACTTTTGTGAAATGTACCTCTATTACAGATCCAGCAAAGTTCGAACTCCAGAGACATGAACTCAATATTAACATCATTGACCAGTATTTGCATCGGAACCTGCAACAAAGTGGCTCCAGGCCAAGCTCCAGACCCTGGAGGCTGCAACTTGAAGCCCCATTGTGCTGAAACTATTAATTAATTGGAGTATTTTGCGACAGAAACTTACACGGCGATAGGTATTACGTCATTCGATGATACGACTTGATCGTAATTAAACTTGTTAATTGGTGAACTACAATTTAACGACAGGGCATTTCGGTAAATAATTGTAAACTTTATATATCTATTATGTTAAGTGAGAGATGAGTGAAAATTAAGCTAATTTGAGAGAAAGGTTTGAGGAGGTGTTAATAAGTATTATCTAAGTAACCAAATAGGTTTTACACAACTTGTAATTAAAGTCAAGAAAATTGAAGCATGGAACTGAATTTACAAAACTTAAATCCTCAATTTGGAAGGATTTATCATGGGTAGGTACAGTCAATAGCACATCAAGTTACCCAACATGTATGGCGCGCTAATAGCGGCGAGTTTGCAATGAATCTGGGTAGGTTGATGTGCTGTTGACTGTTAAAAAGATCATTTTCCATCATGACCCGACCGGGATCGAACCCGGGACCTTTCGGTTCAGAGGCAAGCGCTTTACCACTGCGCCACCGAGGTCGTCTATATCTACGTAATCCTGATAATTATAATAGGTACTTATACAATTATGAATGTAATAATGTGTGTGAGTAGGTGTTCTAAATCTCATAAAATAACTGGACGGATTTCAATGAAAATCGCAACTAGTAGATACTAGGTAGGTACGTCCTGTGTACCTACACTTTTGTTTGTATTCCTGAAATATAAATTATATAAATGTGTATTAAACTCACTATAGGTATATTAACGCTGTCGCACCGCCTTCAGTATCTGTCATTTGCCAAGTTTTGGACCTTTGTGGTCGATGCTAATGTTGTTTACATTGTCGTTAATTAAACGGGAAAGGACAATTAGCTTCAAGGGTTAGCCGACAATTTCCACAAACAGAGACAGTGTGTGACACGTGCAAGAAATTACCTACTTGTAAACTAATAGTACAGTCAACAGCATAATTAACCTACAGAAATTCATTGCAAATTCGCCCCAATTACTACGGTATAAAGACACATGCATAAATTGACATGCGCTCTTCGTTCCCGTATTTTGCATCTGTCTACTTCTCGCAATTTCATAGAATGTAATTTACTTTTTTAAATTAAAAATATTTTTGCTACAGTGTCGCCCTCTATGTTTGGATTTATGTACTTGTGCATAATAACGCCACCTAGCGTTTTCATGATGTACTACGGACTGTGAAAAAAATTACTTAGTACATTATATTTTTGGTAGATGGCAGGACAAAACAATGTAAGTTATGGTTCAATAGAAAATGCATAGATGGCGTCGTAATCATGTTTGTAATAGTTTCTTTATCATTGCATAGATGTCGCTGTTATTAATTTGTTAGTATTTAAAAAAATAAAAATAATCTGAACTCGCAGTGTTTTCAAGAGATGTTTAAATTCCCCCTTTTTGTAAATATATATCTTAAGTTTTTATAATCCAAAAAAGCAAACTGTTCGACAACAGTGTAGAGCAATATCGTCGAACTCAGACAGATGACGATGAGATTGCACGGACATTAGTTAGTATGAGAACTTTTGTTTACCGTGATAAAAAACCAGCAATGTGGTATATATTGCTGTTTTTTTTTTTTGCTCAGCCAAAGTTCAGCAAAGTACCTATTTAGGTAGCGATAATGTAGGTATAACCAACATAACCAACATGAAACAAATAATTTATTTTAATATTATAATTCAACGTTTTGTAACGTTCTTTTTACCTTTTTAAAATATACGTTGTGATGATAGTGATTCATCTTATAAAATTAATTAATTTTATAAATGATCTACTTAATTGGCACATTATGTAGGCTCCACACATTTCGCCAAACTTTGGGGGATTCGGTATACATTGCTGATTTTTCATTGCGGTAAATAAAAGCATTGACAGAAACCGACGCGAATGCATGAAAATAGCGTAGTTTGTATGAGAGCTATTTTTATCATAATAAAAAACCAGTAATGTATGCCGAACCCGCCAAGTTCGGCGAACCCGTGCGCCACAATTTGGAGCCGGCAAGGAAAACCCAGCAATTCGCCACGAGTAGTAGCAATAACAAATGATAAAACCGAATCGTCAATATTAGCTCAGGCTTCACCCTATTGTGTCCGTTGGTATCCTTCGTAGGAGCCTTCATCTATCTTGTCGTGACTGATCGGCTTTCATTCCGTTTTGTTTGGAAACTAAACGATAGTCGTTAATGGGTACGTGTACGCCTTTGGGCGCCAGTTAGCGCTTTGCCAAATATGTCAGTGGTGATTCGTTCCACACGTGCAGGATAGGGGTACAGTCAGCTGGCACCCAATAGAGATTGAGGTAGTAGGTACCTAGGTGAGTAAACTTTTATTTTAAAGATTGGTGAAATTTAGTAACAATAATAAAATAATACCTACAGCTGCGAAATAGCAACGGAGCACGAAAGTAACACATTTTAAAATTATTTTCAAAATTCATTATTTTGAACCTTCCATGAGCATACACCGCTTTTAGACTAGGTACTAATACAAAACATTATCTTTATTACACCCTCAAGCGGTTACCCAATAACTTACGAACAGATTGCTGCACTAAAACCATGCAAAATTACCATAATCCATTGAAACCCCGCGACATAAGTCTTCCCTAGAACATGTTAAGGCAAGTTGGTAACCAGAACACGCATTAGGTTGGTACTACCATAAAATAAGTAGTACCTACAGTCAACTGAACATCAGTTTCACCTTTATACTGTGGGCAATAACGGCGAATATGGCAGGTTGATGTGACCTTGACTATACTAATATCATTACCTCGTTTATCTCATGTTAAATACGCAGATAGCCCTAAATCCAGCCCTGGTGTGTCTGGCTCGTGTCTGCAACCCTTTGTAATCTTATTACATTAGTTAAAGGGTAAAAGCCGATATATAGCCCGCGAATGGGGTACTCAACATTTGGGAGCAAAATTACTGTATTTTTTTGGTGTAACACGATTTATCACACAGATTTATAACTGGTAAAATGGAATAAATTGCATGCAAAAAGTTAGCTCTATGGTGTTTGTTTCAATGCGCAATAAAAATATGTGTAGATTTTTTTTGCATCGTCAAATATTATGTTGATTTTAACCGGTGCGCCCTGATGTTTAGACAAAATGGCCTATATTGCGTTTTTCTGCGCACGTTAAAATTAACGTCAAACTTGACGATGCAGTCACCCTAATGTTGTTAATAGTTGATAGAAAATTTAACTTTTGCCACCGACAAAGCTGTGGGCATGGCACAAAATGTGTAGGTACCTACGGAAAAATCTCATTTCTAAAATCGTCGGAGAACGAGTCGACACGCAAACAAAAACATGCGCGACTGTAACTATATTTGCACACCATTCTATGCTAAGGTATGTCGTTTCTAAGTGTTTTATTTTATTTGTGTATTTTTTTTATTTGTCCCAAATAATATATATTTCATCTTGTTTTAGTCGTAATTCGTATTCGTAAGTCATAAATTCTGACCCAATGTTTGTTACCCCTGAATTAGAGCAATTGCATGAATAGGGTACATTACGGGCATGCTAGTGAATTTGGGGACTCTTTGGCTCCCTTTTGTCAATGACATTGAGGTATTCGTACGGAATGTTGAGACTAAACGTATAACAACATTGATCCAGCTTTAGATGAGAATAAAACAATTTCTTAATTGATATTTAGTCTTCCCTTCTTGTAATAATATTGTATGTATCTGTAGGCGTCCAGTAGTTCCATCATGGAGTTCCATCAACAGTTTTTGAGTGACAAAGAAGCGTCAAGGCTACAGTTACCATAGTATGCATGCCGTATCACGTCTTCACCAATTACAGGTAGACAGAGCTAAATGTTGCGGAAATCGAAGGTTATTAGTTATAGGCCATTGATGGAATTGAGACTTGCGATGACGATGAGATGATATCATCCATATGGCTTTAAATTAGGTTCGTTCGTATAAAACACTGAAATACCTATTAGATAACTTTTATCTTGACATATATTTATCAACTTTTATCTTACACCAAGTCGTTCTTAGTTAAGCCAAACAAAGACAAAATTTCCAAAATTTAATAAAGCTCCGATTGGTTGAGAAAAAAGAGAGAAAACAATGGAATAGCACTTAAGGGCTCCAGTTAGCAGTTGACAAATCGGCCAATTCCATCCCCAAGACAAAGACTTTCATAACTGGCGTCCAAGCTTATTGCTCTCTCTTATTGACTTTAATTTTCTACTTTGTTGACGTTCCAAATGATATATATTTTCAGCTTCAGAAAATGGCGGCGCTTTTTCAAATAACAAACGAAAGTCCATCAATCCGTGCCGTCACTCATTCCCCGTTGAAATATAGCTGTTACTTATCTATCCGTGGAAAATCACTCCAACAAAAACTAAGTCCAAAAACAATCGTTCATATTTTTTTTCTATTGTAAATAGTCGGCACGCGTACCTTGAGGGTCTGGTGGGTCCCTTAGTTTTTATTCTTCCAATATTTGTCTGTTATTGAGACCTGTGACAGTTTCATTTTCTGATTATATTGATCCATCAATTGCTCCGTTGAAATAATATGACGATATTATTTTTGGTGGGTGCTCTTTGCTTTCTGTTGTGACTTTAGACTGAGAATCCTGTGGAAATTTATCCATAAACTATAAAGAGAAAATCTTCACGATGTAAATAAAATTTATTCTTTTTGTAATTTATTCGCACTTATCTTTACAAAAGTATATGCTCTTAAGATAAACAAAATTCTAGTTTTCTTGAGGTTGATTCTAAAATGAGTAGGTAGTCATAAAACAAATCATCATCATAAAGCATCGTCTTCATCTTCCTATTCCTCATCATTTCGTGTCCGCGCAATATGTATCATACGTATATCTTTTCAAATATAATATTGAACTAAACTAGGACAATTACTAAATATACTCAAAAAATCAAACTATTCTAGTATTAAAATCACGAGTCGGTGTTTTGTCTCAATTACTTTATATTCTGGAAATTAAAAGAGATTTACCAAAGATAGTAATTATAACGAGTTGTAATTTTCAAAAGCTTTTGTTAGTAAATCCGATAACGATAACTCAGCTACCTACTATTATAATGCTAATGCTAACTCAGTATGTAAGTTAACTTCGCGGTGTACGTTGGGTTTTAATGCCAACGATCCCTTATGTCTCATTAACAATTAAATACGATACCCCTAACATTACAACTAGAAACATTAAAAGTGGAAACATTCATAAACAAAAACCATTCGATGCCAATAACGGCCATTCCTACTGTGCAAACAATAAAAACGTGGATGTGCATAAAGTTGCTTAAACATCTATTATTTATAGACATCAGATACTTTCGAGATGGAGTTATTCTGGAGCCAAGTTCAATGTTATAGATTTTTTTAACACATAAAGGAATCAGTCTATAAAACTGAGGTTTCCAACTCGACCTGTCCAACTTGACTCTGTCTTTCAACAACCTAACAGTACTTACAATCAGTAGACCTGTGATTATTTGCTGAGTCTGGACCATTATCTTCTGTACATAGATATATTTTATTGTATCTGTTCTTTGATTTAATCATTATATTCGTGGATGGTTTTGACCAACATCATACGCGTGTAGTCTTTAGATATAGATGACCTTTGTACCTAGGACTCTCTCTCTGATTTTGCCTTCATCAATATAAGCTGTCAAATCATCATTCAGAGTGCAGGTTTCCTCACAATATCTTCCATCACCTTCTTTTACATCATCGTCATTTTTATAGTATACAGAATAAGGCTACCGCTTTGCAATAAACTGCTAGACATTTTATGTTTGGTGTTTTCGTACGTTTTTATCTGTTATTGCATCCGCGGAGTTATGGAGCGGCCGTGACTGATGTTATGTTGCGATATGATCGCGCCAATAAATGGTCAAGCGATAGTTGAGAACCACTATAGAATCCCTAAATATTATATGGCATACGAATGTTTATTCGTCGAAAATAGGCTATGAGAGGCAAGTAGTAAGGAACATAATTTCCTTTTTGCATTTTCATGTATGTTTTTTTTTTTTTGAGAACATTATAGATCAAGTTTGGATTATTCAAGGATTTCATAATAGTAACGAATATTAAAAAAAAAACGAGCAAAAAATAAAACACTGTAAGAAAACAATTTTTGTGGGCTTATGATATTATTATACTTTGACACACAAAACTTCAATTATAAAGATCACTTATAAAACCTTAAAAGTGAAAAAATTATAATGTGCGGAAGGTATTCGGAAAATTCCGATGCACATTATAATTTTTTTCGACTCTATTCATAAATAGCTGGAAAGTATTGATAGGCAAAATGTTTTAACAAAATTAATCTGTGGGGAGTTCCGTTGACAGGGCCTTTATGTGGGCACTATAAATACATACAAATGGCCCTTGGTTTTTTAATAAAGCTGGGGTAGCCGAATATTAGTTCAATATCAGGAGTGCAAACCAATGTAGGCCTCATAGCGTGCGTCGGAGTTTTTTATGTAGCAAAATGTGGGTGAAATGTCGGCTTAGCATGGACTTTATTTATGAAACAGTCTACATCCACGGAAAAACTAACTTTAAATTTTTTGCCCGAAATATGTAAAATTTATTAGGGAAATTAACTTTTTGTTATTTTTTATTATTATGTTTTACAATTTGATTGTAACCCTATATCATCAAGACTCAGTCGCATTAATGTTTTATTGGTGAATATTATATATATTTATCATGCTATACATAATAGGTATTACACTACTTATATACCTATAATCACCGCCATCAGATAAGTATTTAAAAAATATATTTTCTTAATATATAAATTAAGCTAACATGTTAATATTTAACCTTCACCTTCATTGTACTTTCATTACAACATATTATTCTGAGAAATAACATAGTATTCTGAGAAATAAAGTAGTTACAAAAACATAACAGAAAGCATTATCAGAATTAAAAGTTAATATTCATAACGTTACTCGGCTCACCTCGGCGCGAAATCCACGTTAAGCCATACATATCTCGTAATAACAGAGAATGCAGCCAAGCTCCCTTAATGCAGTTAATATTAAAATATTGCACTGAGCCCATGCATTTTTTTATGTCTATGCATTGAGCCAAAACATTGGCTTTTCCTGCCCTAAACATCGCCCCTAAGTACAAGTATTTGTACTCACATTTTTTTTCGCCCGAGGGAGAGAATTCTCATTTAAATACGTCATAATATGCGTGGTGTCTCCCTGATGCAACGGACTGGGAATGGTTTTTCATTAAGTGAGCATTTCCTTTGGTTATTTGTAAGGAGTTTTATTAGATTTTTCTCCCTGATTGTTTTTTTAATAACTTAATAAATTATTCAAACTCAAATGAGTAAATATTTTAATTTTCTAAATTATTTATTTTTTCAATATTGCCGTTGGAATTATGTATTGGTTACAGACTTCACATTGGTGACAGACAGGTTTGGTTGGTTGGTATTGTATTCGAAAAATTTAAGTATTTTATTCTATATAATAAAAATAAAAAATGAGTAAATTATTTTTGTTGTAAATATAAAATTTGTAGTCGCCAAAAGCACAAAATGTCTGTGTTATCGGTAGCGCCATAACAACCCATTTCCTTATCATAAAAAGCTAGGGATTTTTCATCGAATTGTACAAAATCTAGGGGGTTTCCCTCAAGCAGATAAAAGGGCGCGATCGTATGACACATTATTCATATCGAGGGGTGTCACACTAAAGATATTGTGGAAAGGGCATTAAGATTGCCAACTGCAATACATTGTTCCCCTGCTCCTTGTTTTGACATAAGAGAACGTTGCTGACAACCCTAGATCAGTACTTAATAATTTCTTCACCAGTCAATATTGAACTCTATTCCATTAGAATATGGACGTGCAGATAGTGTAATCGCGTTCAGTATGTTTTTGTATTTCTCAGGGTAATAAATGTTGCGTATCGATGCGTTTGAAGATAAGTAATGAAGAACGTATAATTTACATTTGGAATGGCAAATTGTTGTCATACTTTCCGTTTCGAAATTCGATTTAAAAGTCAAATATACATGCTTTGACATTTAAAGCGAATAAAAATTTTGTACTCACCTGTGGCTTCTATTTAGGTAAGTTTAGCTCGAAATATTGGTACAATATTATTTTTATTTTGTGTTACCTAACTAATTTGCTTTTAATTGACAAGGAAATATGCCAGTATTTATTTTTATTTCTGAGTTCGTTTTCTTTCTACTCATAGAATGTCCCAAATTCTTTATTTAATACATTTTAGTTGGGTCACATATTGGGTCTAAGAAAAAATCTAGCGATTATTTTCGAATTATCAAGTTACAACAAAAAGGTACTTATTATTAAAACTTTTTCATCAGTTTGATCTTTACAAATAACTTCAATAGAAATGAATCTGTTCATATCATCCATGCTCCCTTAACGGCTTCCTATCAATTACAAGTAAACCTGCAGAATGTGCTAGTATTTTACCAATGTCTACTTACCTAATAGAGCCGTTTACTTAGCTAATAGATACGTACATAAAGTGAATTTATTAGGCTCTATTCGACTGCATTCTTGACGTCTTTACCTCTTATATTATGCAAGTGGGGAAAGACCCTTACTTTTATTTGTGTTTTTCTCGTCAAAAGTTATTGCTACGAGTTTGAAGTGTGTTTCCTATAGACCCCAACTAAGGAACTTGGAAATGACACGATAGATCAAAAATTAAAAACTGTTTTTTTTTATCCTTGCAGTACAGTGTTTGTATCATTCGTTAATGAAAACGCCTAATTGTAGCATTTAGACAATAAAAAACGATTCTTCTTCATACTTGTAGTCGTGTTTCCACATGGCTGAGAGTCGAAGAAAGTTGTGTGTTTAATTCCACGAAATGACGAACGAATTAAACACACAACTTTTTTGGTATATCAAATGGAGAGGCTTGCCACTGCCTTGTCTATTTCACACACAAGTTAATAATCAAGAAGTTTTGCAGACTTACAACAACAACGTTGTGTATCTGTTTTGATTGTTCTACATATTTCCACATGACTTTATGAAGTGGCGTGGACTCTAGGCAAGAAACGAAAATGAATAATAATTTGACAATGTTACTACCGATAAATATCAAGTTTTTTTAAATGATACATTTCTAGGTTTTGGTAAAAATAAATCATAATAATTATGTAAGAATTCATAACAATTTGACTCCACACGTGGTGCCAAGAGGAATGTATCATGTTTAGTGGTGTTTTCATGCCATTACCTGCTTGACAGACGCCATAAATATATTAATATAGCGGAAATGTATCACAGCTTAGTGGTTGAAATATTATGTTATTCTATCACGTGTGTTTATTTCCACGTGATTTTTTTTATTGTTTTACACACTCAAATACACGATAATTATAATAAATATAAAATATTTACTTGATGGCAGCTTTCAATGAAATCATCGAAGGGGCCTCAGTTCTGGCAAGAATATTTAGTCGCCGATATAGCGTTTGTAGATTTATCATCGACATGCGAAGAAGAAGAAATAACTATTATAAAGAGTAGCTAGTATTCATAATTTATCATTTTGTTTTTTATATACGCAACAAATATTATTTTTGACAATAAAATAATGTGAATTCGCTGTAAATAATCGAATCTTTTACAAAAAATTTAAATCTCCATTGTTTCAATTTCCAATTAAACGAAGTGAATTAATTGACAAACGATCTATTCAAAACCAAATATTTGAAACACTTGAACCGCCCAAGTATCCACAATAGCTCTCACAAATAATCCTTAAAATATATCTAAGGTCTTTATAATTTAATTTAAATTTCAAGTGTTCGAATTTAAAGCTCGTAAATTAGAAATTTTTAACATTGACCGTTGACCCCCGTCGTTCCCGCGATTGGAGGAGTCTAATCAAATTAAAGCTAGCATTTGATGATAAAGGATCGACGGAGCTCTAGTGAGGTGGTGATGGCTTATCGATAAAAAGGAGCAATTTTCGTGATAACAAAAAATGAATACCTTGTCAATATCTAAATTTCTGAACATTCAGGTATTAATTTACATTTTTTAATGCATATTTATACATTTCGTAACACTTACTTAATAATAAAACATTTCATTCAATTTCATTCTTTATCATAGTTTGGCTGAAGATGTCTACTAAAAAGTTGGAAGTACGTACCTACCTTTAGCGCTCCAGTACAGAAAAGCTGAATTAATCTGAAACTGAACACAGTAAGCGAGACTGAAATTCAATTGACGTCAGGCAGGCAGCTGGTTGTAATATCTAATATATTACAACCAGCTGCCTGCCTGACGTCAACCCTCTTTTAGAAGACAGCAGTCCTGTGGATTTAAATAACTAGGAGGATATGGGGTGGTTTTATTCTAGGTTGAAAACTTAAAACTACACGTCACAAGTTCCTAATATCGACTCCTACTTCCTAATTAGATATCAACAGAAATCACGCGGTTCACATCACTACCACCAGATGAAACATCAGGATTCGTGCTGTCACCGTGACGGATTCATTTGAGATCGGGTTCACTCCGGAATATATGACATAAGGGTGCGGGCGCAGGCCAAGGGATCATGAGATTGCTCAGCCTCGGAAATGTCCTCAGGGCCACCCCAGATTTTACTTTTATCCCTTAAAAAATAAGACTCTTAACTGAATTTCTAATTCAATGATTGTATAGAAATCTGTATGTTATCGATGTATGTTTTATTTATCGAATTTGTCTCAGTATACGTAACGTGCAGTTATAACTCATTACTTTAAAAATATCAAGCTCCGCCATCCTTCGAAAATTATGTGCATTCAGCCTTAAGTTATTTCAGTCGTTAAAACTCTTCAATCTGCAGAAAGCTTAGGCGTTGGATCGTAATTCATACCCCCTTCCATATTGCTAATCTAAGAACTAGACATTCATACATTAGTATATGGCACACATATAGTTTGTAAAAGTTATGTCAAATGGTGACTTGAATAAAAATCTGACTCTTTCTTTTAGAGTGTATTAATTTTTTATACTGATAAAAAATTAATACACTCTAAAAGAAAGAGGTTAGTACATACGATTACATTTTTACGTCGACATAATTGAAGAAGCTCGAAAGAATGAAGAAGGTAATAAAACCTTAGTAAGAATCTAATATATTAATGCAAACTGCAAATAAAGTTACCGCGATGCTTTGTTCCCGATCTCGTGCTATCTCGACACTGCACTTGGTGTCCTGCCAAACTCCCCGAGCCCGCTCTACACGATATGAGGCGATTCGATTAAACTGTAATTGAATATTTAACTGAACGATCATCTGATCGCTCGATATCGTCTGGACTTCGCTCCAGACTTTCGGCTTTATGTTGGACAAAGTATTGAAGACCGTATCGTCTATGTGAATTTGTTTATTTCTGGAATATTCTTTATTTGTTGGAAGGATGGTAGGTACTTTAAAATATAATTATGAATCAAATTTATAATTGACATTTTAAAAGGTGATAGCCAAAGGCAACAATTTTGTCGTATTAGACGCCTAACAAAATACGAATCACAAGATGTTGTCTGGGGCTTCGCTCCCGTGGGAATTTTGAGATAATATAGCCTATAGCAATCTTGGATAATGTACCTTTCTAATGGTGAAAGAATTCTTGAAATTGGTTCGGTAGTTAGCTACACAACCAACAATTTTTTTTTTTGCGGAATTTTTTATCAAATAGAGTGGTTCAAGAAGAAGGTTTATATTTATTTTACATGTATAATGTTGAACTCGTGCGCAGCCGGGACGATTCGTTAGTTTGATAATACTCTAAATATTAGTAATAAACTAAAACAATAAACATTCCAAGTAAGTATTTACGAAAACAAGCCTCATTTGTCTAATTAAATGAATGCTGAATCGTTTCATGTAATGACGGCTCATGATGAAGCGTCTCACATACTTCCATGGTGGCACCGTGAATTGCACGCGCGATAAATATCACAAGGAGACCAAGGCGGAACGTGTTAACTAAGATTTATAGCTATATAAAAGGGTTTCATTTGAATAGACTGTCAATAGATGAACTATTGAAGCCCGCATACGTTTATAATATTGATAATATTTATTCATAAATTGTTGTGATAAATCTGTGGCATCAATATTCATTGTAATTATTTGGGGTGTGTATATGCGTGTTACAAAAGACGCAAATAAATAAAGTTACTTACAACCCTATACCTATCTATCAAATAGAAATGACCAGATGATACAAAATATAAAAATGTCAGAGTTACTTTAAAAGTCACAGTAGACGTATAAATCAGGAAATGTGCGTTAGAAATTACTTCCATTGATAGCTAAGATTGATAGAATAGTAGCAACATTGTTGTAGCAGCGTTAAACAATTTTATACGCCAAGATATCCGACAAAAGTTGAGATTTACGGACGGACACTGACGGTGAAGCATGATACGATAGAGTTATGTGGACTGTATTGAAAAAAAATACAAGTTTAAAATTAAATCTATTTGTTGTTTTTATAGATTATGTACAACATTTTGCCACTTAGGAAAAGCAGAATATTATTTCTTAAAAGTGCAATATTTTCCTTTCATTATATTCATTTCGTTATCTATATTTTGAAACTCTATTTGCTAATTACAACTCGACTGAAACAAAGATTTAAATTTGACAATCCGACAAAAAAATATGTTTATCTTGGTGTATCCCATAGTTCAAGTCTCAAATTATTTTGGGGTTAACTCAATCAGTTGTTATTTTAATATTAATTAAAATTTTTTGGTGTAATCCTCAGTCCTCCTAAGTCCTCATTTTTTTATCCAAATCAAAGTCCACGTTAATCTTAACGTTGAACTGCTAGTTCTTAAACCATACAACATTTTGCGTGAAACAATTGGCGTGGAATTTACGAGGTGCATCCGAAGCCAAGCCGCTTATTGAGATGACTGTACTCTCTTTCAATTCCCCGCTCTCGAGGGTAGTTGTGATTTATATCAAGCCGTTATAGATATACATTTTTTGTATAAAGATTGTTTTGGCAGAGAAAACTACTTATCTTGATCTGTAGTTACATATTATAGTAATATATAAAGAGCGAGATAAACTGAGTCTTCTCTAGGTACATGTATTAATACACGTTTGAGTTCCTGTTTCTTTACAATAGTTCTGAGCAATTGGCTTAATTTATTATTTAAACAATTATTATCATTTTGAATTTATATATGTTATCAAGGGGCAATCAAACTGGTTATTTAATTTATTAATTCTAAAAGAAGTAACCTTTAGACATACTAATATCATACCACACATTGCAACTTCTTGTTTTCGATCGTCGCGCGCTTTTTGGGTAGGGTGACACTGCCAACACGTAGTTTCGAACTCTTATCGGCGATAATTTATCTTAATTACCGTCTTAATATCGCTATTTAGATTCTAAAAGGAGCGCTTTAGAAGCGCCTTGCGATGCCACCGTTGGCGTTAAATATCACAAACTGAATACTTTGAAGCGCGACGGGTGCCGATCTAATCAAACAATGGGCTCACATGCCTAACCGCTTCAAAACAGCCGAGAAATTCCATTGTGGCCGAACAAAAAAGATGGCTGCAGACCCGAGGGCGACACGACCGAAGCCTGCCAACAATGCGAATATCAATATCATAGCATCACTCTTCATCATAATGCAACAAATCGATTTAATCCTAAAATTCAACGTTATTTCAGAGATGTTACAGTCTAATTTGGAATGAGCAGGAAATATGAGTACGCCTGTCTATGCTGCCAGGAGCCGATATTGGATTTTCAACTCTTTTTCGCGTAATTTTTGAAAATGGAATCTGTGTATATTCTGGCGGGCAGACGGGCGCCATTTGTCTTTGCAAACGAACCGATTTGTGCGTCGGCGAATGGTAACGGATGGCGTAGCAGGCACGTGTCCAGCCTGACTTATGGTTACCCGACTTATTGGAACGCTCATTGGCGTCTATTAACTCCTTTCTTTGTGATGTTAGTGGAATGCTTGTTAGGCACGACATTTTTCAAACGGTCGTTTTATTTCACAATTGCTGCAGCTGATGCAATAGCTACAGTGTGAATTCGCTCATTAGCTTTCTGTCATATACTTTGGTAAAATTTTTGAGTTTACCGCGTTCATACTTCTATTAGTATATTTCAGTTTCAGTCTTTGTGATGTCTATCGATGATTTATGTTGGTCCTTACTGATAGAAGAACAAACATTCAGATGATTTTGAAAAAATACTTAACAGCCAAGAACCTTTAAAACCACCAAGAGTTTTAAAATAGATTTGCAGCTCAGTGTAAACTTCACTAGTTTTATGTGCACTTAGGCGCGGCCAGGGCAGCGCTGTACGTGGTCGACATCCTAGTCTCTCTTAATCCGTCTTTATTTAACACCATTGCCTTTAGATATAGGTTTAAATAGTAGTTTTTCCGACATATTTATCGAGTATTTTGGGCACTTACTGAACTTTTACTTCAACCGCAACGTGAATAGCAAACATGTAATTATATATTTTTTATATATATATGTAAGTCGTATATTATATCATCGTATTTAAGTCGATTCATTCACAGCACCGATAGAGGCATTCAAAATATAATTTCAAGATATTATAATGTCTGTATCTTGTAGATATTGTTAACCTAAATCCAAGCTAGATATCGATAATAAGCTTGGTTTTTGATGAATCTAAATAGTTATTTTATTAGTAATTTTGATTGATATTATTACATATATATCATTATATATACCTGCATTCCAAAATTTCATTTGATTCTATTCTTTAATAATATAACCAAGTTTAACAACAGAAACTTCATGTCCATTTTGTTTCCAATAAAGCGTTTGTAACTGAAAAATACTATTTCATATTCGAAATGTTTCACGGAAACACGTTTGGTAAATCAAAACTTGTTCAATATTATTCAAAAGAGCAAATATTTCATAAACTATAAAACAAAGCAATGTTCAGTGGTGCCGGCTTCGCCGCTAAAGTTCGGGGCTGTCGAATGAATAATTCAGGATTCGGATCTGCAGTCCGTCAAACGGGGCTGGTTCGATGCATTTTGTACGTAAATCTGTAGTATTAACTCGAATATCTTACACGGTTCTCAAACGCATTCTTCATCTTTTGCCATTCTTTATTCATCTTGATCGTAAACCTTTTTTGAGTAAATTTTATTTTACACTATAGGTTTCGGCTTCGCTTTCTTTACTTTATATCCCGACACTCTCACGGGAGCAACGCCCCGAGGCGCAGCTAGTCTATTATATATTTTCAAAGAACACGTCTAAAAAACCTGCTCCGTTAAAAGAACATATAACTGAAATATAACATTTCCTTATAGATAGGCTTTCCATAAAGTGTAATGGACTGAACATTTCCCTCCGTTACTCTTCATTTTAATGAATAAGTAAACAAAATTAGTGGGGTCCAATACAGAAATAGGTGAAACGAGTGAATGGGCGACGAGTTCGGCATACAAGGGTGCCCATTAGAAGAAATTATATTAACCTAAGTGCATTAATTTAAAAGGAGTTTTGAATTAGCAAGGAAGATATAAATAAGTTTATCCTTAACAACTTGCGTCCAATTACTAAAAATCCAGTACGTGATTCCAATAGAGATGATTTAAAATTGAGGCGTGTGGTTTCTGTCTTCGTTCAGGACCATTTCCATCTTGTGGATATACGATAGCATAAGACGAGTACGGGGTAAAAGGGGGTGCAAATAAACTTTTTCGTGCGACAAGTGGTCGGTCGTAAAATCACAGCCGATTCTCCAAAATTTATAGATTTTCATTTTTATGCGGACTCATTTATTTTTATGAATAACCCAGGCTTTAGGGCATCAGGGCCATGAATGCAACCGGGAAAATAGAGAAGAGACAATCATAAATGGAAATAAAAATTTAATCGAATAAAAATTATAAATCTATAAATATGATCAGGTCTAAAGACACCTGAATATTTTGCATATTCATTTAATGTATTCAACCATAAGAGTTTCCTAGAAAACGGTTATTTACAGAATAATTCTAATATCAAATGAAATAAATACGCGATATCAAAGTAAAAATTCCACGCTTTTACTTGAAAATATCTTGAGTGCACCGTTGAAAGTAAATGCTGGTATAATTTGTGCTTTCAATGCGTTTAGATTGCATTTAGGGACGTTGGGGGATGAAACGGATGAAGTTTATGTTAACTGGGAGCAATAAAAATAGCCTTTATGACTATACGTGGAATGGCTACGTTTGCTCACGTCATTTGGTAGTGTAGCGAATTGAACTAGGATATATTGGTGGCAGCACACATAACCATTGGATTCTTGCAACGTAATTCTCAATTGACGTCTTCTATTTGTTTTATTTTTATTAAATATATTTTGAGATATTTTTATATTCGTTTACTCTGTTGTAAGTAAGGATGACGCAAAGTTGGGAGTGTGCCATTCTGAGCACCAATTTCATTAGCGACTGATTTCGCTTAGGACACTGGACCAATATATTTTCCAATTCAGGAATTATTTAAAAAGTAGACTTTTAAAAACTTTCACGTTTAAATTAAAAAGTAAAAATTGTTCCTTATAGAGCACCTCGAGTAATAAGAAATGAATATGTTAAGAAGAAGAATTTAAATTATCTTTTACATAAGTAGGTACCATACGATATATTATTTTTTTATTGCTACATGTCTCACTATAGGGCAAACCCTCCATGAATCCTTATCTCTGGTTTTTCATCCATCTATGTACTATACTATAAAAACTATATTCATTTAGTCTTAAAGGTTTATTCATTAAATTTAAATGAATCCAGTGTCCATACCACTACCAATCAAATTAATTGGCTTAACACAACTGAATAATCGAACATGTTTGCTCTCGTCCAGAAAAGCAAAATTAAAAAAATAACGTCCACCAGAAGACTGTTTCGTCCGTTTTATTAATTAATTTCGTTCGCATTGAAAAGTCTCATTGCCTTAATTTATATGTCCGGTTTGTGTTTGAATTGACGAAACTGCGATTTAAAGTTCTATATTTTGGTATTGAGTTTTGATTGAGAATTATTTGTACGGTTTAAAATAAATTATTACTTTGATTTTATATAGGTAACTTTTTCACATTTTTTACATACCTGCTGCGTTAAATATTAATTTTGAAAAATCTGAGTGCCATCGAATTCAATAAAAAGGACTCGTTATGAGAAAAAATTAAAGTGTAAATTGCTGCAAGCAATGTAGGCATTATTCACACCTTACTAATAGATATTGTGGTCCATTACATCACGGCTTTCATACTGTAACTACCATACAAACATAATGATACACACGGATCTTGATTACACTGGAAATATCTACTAGTTTTTTTTATTTATGTTGTAGCTCCATTGTTTTCTAGGCATAGGCTTTGACACTGACGTGCGTTGACGTACTTAGAAACTTTATACAATTCCTGCATTGTCTGTCAACGGACGTCAAAACGACGGAGCGCGACTGAGTTGAGTTGTGACGCAACGACAACCACACCGCAATGTGATTTTGGTTGCGAATCGATTCAGTAGTGAGAAGAGAAAATTTCTCTTATTTGAGAACTTTCCCAATTAATTCTGCAGCCACAAATCATCGGAGCCCAGAATCCGCTTACTTACAGTTTCTTCATTACTTTGTAAAGTTTGAGGCATCATTAGATGTTAGACCATTGGCACGCATGACGAAAGACATCCAAAGAATTTGTCACTTCCAGTGTCATTTTTAGTTCCACAACGATCGCACATTTCGCCAAACCGCGGCGACATGTTGCCGCCATTACGCGTCCATTGCTGTTCAAATTAAATACATAAAGAAACTGTGCACATAACATTTATATAACAATGCAGCAATGTACGCGCGATTACGTCCAGGCAGCCGGCTTAACCGCTACAACTTTATCGCGCTATTAGTGATCGTTCAGTTTGTAGCAAGATTGTTTCATGTTTATTTAACAATCTAGGAACAAACGTCCAAATATTTTATTTTTATGACTCTTGTTGTCTTCTATATCTTTACGTATATCTGTAGTATTTTATGGTTTCCGATAAAAAAATCTTTTCACTTCAATTTAACCGTTAACTAACAAAATATGCAGGGTTTGCGCGGAGGCCATATTTCTGAGAAAATTACTTATGAATAAGAGTTGATTTTGAAAAAAGAAATAAGCAATATTTTTTATTTCATTCATAATATTGGTTGTATTATTAATTATTTTCGCAAATCTTCAGGTCGATTCGTTAATCTACTACAACTTACAATATTGCTAGCCGCTGCCCGCTGCTAGCCTACGTTTGACCATCACGAATTATTAACCAAATTTCATCTAAATCGGCACGGCGGTTTATCTTTGAAAGTGGGATAGACAGACTTTCGCATTTATAACATTATTGTGGACTATAAAATAGTGAAGTATATGGATATGCAGGAAAGAATTTAATGAAACTCATCTGCACTGTCATATTTCTCCACGTACGTCGCGAGGAAGTCAACACGCAAATATCTTAACGCCATTACAATAAATAATTGCATTTCATTGGCGAAAAATGGGAATTCCGGACAAGTCTAGCGTGACGTCGCGTATAATCATCGCTTTTGATCATTGACTTAAAAAGACAAGAGACGTTAATATTTTTATTTTTATTTTTTTAAGCAGTTCTACTGAAAAGAAATGTTATTAGAGTTGAAGAGACGAAAAGCTAATTGTGTATTAGCTTTTTGTAATTAATGACTTAATAGTTATGATCCCTTTCAGCCCCCTTGCGACATGAGTTTCATCATTTAAGAATTTGGAAATATCGGAATTATAAATTTATGTGCTTTGTTTGTTTATGCAATAGTTGATATTAACATTGAAACTATCAGATGATTCGGTAATTAGACACCTATTGAGGGTCTCAATAGCTGTCTAATACCATAGGCACAGGCATAGCGTGATTCTGAAGCGGTGGTGGTGTAATGGTTAAGACGCCTGGGGCTCGAAAGGTCCCAGATACGAATCCTACTCGTGCCACACGAGTTGGTATATCAATCTGACTGATGTATAGTCGTTTTCTACGACCACCACTTACTTCCAGAAGGAAAACATCATGAGAAAACCTGCACACTGGTTGATTATTAACTTGTGTGTGAAATGGAGAAAGCAATGGCAAACCACTGCATTAATAGTATCAAGAAAGTTGAGTGTTTTATTCCAGGTAATGACCGCGACCCTCAGCCACGAGGAATACGACTACGAAGAGAGAGTGAGTCTTTAACATGTAAAATTTGGACAAAACTTTTGAAATTGGAAAAGGCTGTGTATAATTAAAATTATAATGTCAACTCTATGTGGAACAGTTCAATATCAACACTACGAATTTATGCAAGTGGGGCATACATGAGGAGGAATGCACCATCAGATCTACATATGCATTTTGCGGAATCTAGGATTCAAACCGCTTACATTCATTATCACGTTATGACGATTTGTGCTGGTACTGCTTTCGGATTTTAGACTAGCTTTAAAACTACCTACGTTAGGTACGAGATGATATTAATTATAGATTACGATAATGTTATCATTATTTATCTTCCTCATAGGAATTTATATATATTTAATACTAATTTTTACTGTAGCTTTCCATATATATATCTAATGAGCTTGTACTCATGGCGTTGCCCGCGTAAACTTGACATGGGAAATGTACTTTTTCCAGGAATGAAAAGTAGCCTATGTACTTCTGCGTACTTTTAACTATATATATGAGAAATTTCAAGAAGATTGGTTAAGTACATGAAACGTAGAGAGGCAACAAACAAACATACTTTCGTATTTATAATATTAGTTGGGATATTGTGTAATGATTAGAAGCAAATGTTTATAGATACATAACTAATTTATTTTCAAACGCTAATTGCGTCCCCAATCAAATAATTAGACAGTAATTATTTCAACATCCCTTTGTCTAACTTCTACAAGTATATTCCAAGTATTCAGTTCATTATAATTAAGCAACTCCAAATTGACACCCAGATCTTCAACCCCTTAAATTGCCAGGGTGCTAGGGTAGTCTAGGGTAGCCCCATCTGAGGCTAAAATTACTCTAGACACAAAGAAAATTTAAGTGTATTTTGGTTCAATTAGAGGGGCAGGGGTGTGAAATTGCGCGAGGAGAGTAAATTATTGTTGTGTGACAACGACTTTTATGGCAACGGCCAGTGTGGGGTTTACGATGGTCTAATTAAAATATTTGATGTATTTTCAGTAATTGGGAATAAAATAACTTATTTATCAGGTGTTGTTACGGTAAGCAAATAAAATGAACTGTAGAAGTAACGGGTGTAATGAAGCAAAAGACTTTATTAATACTTCTGGAGACACTTGTGCGAGTACCAGGTAGGTGATCTGTCCTCCTATTCTGGGACCATTTCACTCAGTAAATAGCAAAAGACAAAGAAATATACAAGTATTGGTGAGAGCTGTTATTGCATGTATGGAGTAGGCAATCTCTATTAGAATGTAAGTGAAAATGAGGTATTCAATTAAAATTTACAATTTAAGAAACGCCCCCGCTGTGTTGCCTTCATAGAAAGCGTTTAGTTTAGAGTATCGATTAGGTATGAATAGGTATCTTGCTTAAAAAAGTAATAATGTTACTAGTATGTCTTATACATAATAGTATGTGTTATAGCATGTTTTTCATTTATCAATCTGACATTGTAATTTTTTAAATATAATAATTTGAATGCCTTAGACACTATAGCCTGATAGGAAGCGAAGATGAAATCTAGAGTGTTGCTATGCGCAATTTAAAAAATAAAATAAAATCTTATATTAAGTCTTATAAACAATTATGGGAACAAATCAACAATTCATAATTTTGGAATCATGTCGCCATAAATTGAAGAACACGAGGTTGAAATATTGACTCGAACATAGCAATCAACCTGTCAACATAAATGGTTATAGATAGGTCAACTAATATATACCAACACAACGGGAACAAATGTATAATACACCTACGTATAATACATTCATTTAAACACGCATCATTTGACATAACTCTACTCGCCATACAAATGTATACAGCAGAAACACATATAACTAGCCACATAAATTCTCCCGTAACATATCAACACTGATAACAGAAGAGAGAAGATACGATCCAAGGTACAATCCATGAAGCTAAAAGTCCATTTGAAATGAAATAACAATCCATCAATAATTAATTAAATTATGTGTTACAATGTAAGAACATTGAACAAGAAATCTTAGCAGTTTTCTGCTAAGAGCTAGAAAGTAGTCTAATATTATGTAGTTATTGATGTACATATTAATATAAAAATGTTGTATTAATTACGTAGTATTCAAAACTAAATCTGTAGCATAATCGATGGTAGTAGCAAAATATTAATCAGTATCAACCATTCGTATTCCAAAAACAAACAAACTTGTAATGAATGTCAAGATTTCTCAATCACTTCTGGATTCAGATACCGTTTGCAAAAAATTTATGCATCGGTAACATTTAAAATAGTTTCAAATCTGCTAAATATATTTTTTAATTCTTACAAAATTTGTTAAGAAATATGACTCGCACAGTGCAAAAAGTAACATAACTCCTAAGTCCTTTAATCAAAAGCATACACAGAAGTAATACGAGCATCGGCTCCACAATTACAATACATTTACATACAGATCAGTTCGGATTGAATTTCACGCTTCCAGCTTGTTAATTTGCCTAAAAGGAAAGTAATTGCTTAGATTTTACGTAGAATAGCAAAACCAGAAAGCTAGCTACAACTTTTTTTTTGTTTCGGGAACATTTATTTCATGATTATTTAATACTTATCAAGATTACTGGAAGGAGATGGATGAGGAGAGAGCAAAACTAAAGAGAATGGCGTGCATTATTAGAGGTATATAGCATTGGATAAGAAAAAAAAGAAGATTCCGCTTTTAACATTATGAGCTGTGTGTACTTAGGTAGTCCTTCGCTATCGTATGAATTTTGGTATAACTGGTGCCTTAATATTCCATATTGTATAATACCGGTGCTGCATTTGTCAAAATTCGTCCTATTATATTTTCGTAAATGAATAACAAACATACTATCTAAATTTTTGAATTTATATTATTAGAATTGTTAATGATGTGTACATTGTTGAGCACGATTAGTAAAATTTTATGAATAATTATTTTTATTCAGCATTTGTATTATATTCTAGCGAATACGAGTTCAACAAAATTTCAATATCAGACATTTAAAAAATATACTTCAAAATTTAAATCCGCTTCGTCAAATGGCACATAAGAGTCCATTGTCCAATCTAAATCTATGTCCGCAATAGAACTTTCAGAATAGGACTATAATCGTTTTATGCGACATTGCATTCGCTGAATAAATATTTCTTTTTTTCGCCCATAGCAAATAGTTTTGTCACAAACTACAAATAATACAGATGTGAGCCCGATATAAACTTTAATACTGTCTTGACCAGTAAGTGAGAATGATAATATTTCGCATAATAAATTCGATGTAATTTAAGTAATTGTTGTATGTTAATAATTGTTAATTAGATATGTATATATATATATATGTAAAAATTACACACGAGCGACAACGTCTGTACCCGTAACGAGAACTATTAGATAATTCTATAATAATGTAAACTTGAATATTTAATTTCTAACAAGTTAAGAAATTGTTTAAATTAAAAACAAATGGCGTGATTTAAATTTTATTTCAATTCAGTTAGATCATAAAAAATAATATGATAATAATTTGTGAGAATAACCTGCAATATTGTAATTATTAAAAAAATATTAAACAAAGAAGTACTAAGCAAGTACTTACGTAAATGTTTACGTCGCTAACCTACAAGCCAGCACTAATGTATTACATATTGGTGCTCTATCTACAATTTATGTAATTTGTACATCTATTTCATTCAGGGTTCCAGTTCCGCAATATTGTGAAGGCACAATGGGCGCGTGCCGACACGAGTGTTTTTGCCTGCAATTATTATGATAGATGCAATTTTGGCTTTATCAAATTAGACTATTTTTGGCTTTAATCCTTGTATTCATAACGATTGTAGTGATGTTTTATCAAAAATTAGGTACATTTTATTGTTTTAAAAAGTCAAGTGATTTAAAAAAAGCCAATTATAATTACTTAAATAAAATTTATTATGTATTCAATTATTATTACTGTAGGTATATTTTATCGTATTAGACTTTAAATTAGCAATTGTTAAACAATTATCCTATGCTTGAAAAAAATAAAGCTTCTTTTTAGAAAATGCGATAAAAATATAACAAATCTTCTACCAATTAGAATTCAAGTCATACTCTTTAAAGGTAAACCGTGTACTGTCCCAAAACATAACGCTGACATTGTCTCTACCAGACGGAGGAACAAAGGAGTCAGTTAATTACATTTGTTTCAGACCGCTTTCCGCATTTTTTCCACGCACAAAAAAACGTGTTCATAATATTACCAACATTGTTATAATTGCTCGTGTAATAAATGTCGACAACGTTCTGTGGAATATCACGTTTTTTAAACCATCTTATAATGTGATGATGTGTTAGGTAACTTTCACATTACAGGCTATGCTATACCTTTTAGTTCTCGCACGGCCCGATCGATTTTCAATGCTATTGTTGTTCAGTTCAATCGTTTATATTATCTAGAGTCCTCCTAATTTTTAATATATGTATAAGACCTATATTTGTTAATTGACGTCCTTGGAGAAAAGGCTGCGGTAAAGTTTGTTGCGCCGCTTCTTCTTCAGCTGCGCTTTGGAAGCCGGCAGTAGACTTAGTTTAAGTATTTTTTTGACGTGAATAAGTGAAGTATATCATCCTAAATTGAATAAAGAATTTTGAATTTGAGAATCGAAGGGTTAATGCATAGTTAAAAAAATATATATTACTATAGTGCCTCTCAGTAATTATGTTGTCAGCATACATTATATAATAATAAATAAGTATATTTTTGCATTAATATAATAAATTATATTATATACACACTATAATAAAATATATAATAGATATAATTTTAATACTATATCGTAAATAAGAATTCAGTTTTTTTAGTAAGATCACAAATAAAGAAATATACATATTTTATTCTGAACGCTACTAATTTAGTTTTTAATAACTTATAATATATTTTTAAATGATGGAAGTGTGGCTTTATCAAAATGTCTTTGAATATAGACGCCATGTGGTGCAAGCCCCTTTATATTAAGTATATATTAAAGATATTTTACTTGCCTAAATTTGATGCAGTTTAAAGGGTGCATAATTTACTTTAAGGTAATTATTTTGCAATAAGGGTGTGCAGATGTTGAACTCTCGAATTAGGCGAAGAAAATTTTAAGGGACAAACTTTGTTCGAAAATTTATAATTTTGATCATCGTTAGTTAGCTTCGTGTAGTTATTAGATAAAAATTATACTATAATTACGCAAGTACACACATTTATCCTGTGTTCATTTGTCCTAATATTTATTTTATTATACTATTACAAAAAAATGTAAGACAATAAGGTAACCAAAATTGGGACAAACACTGTTTAATTGTAGCTTCTTGAGAAATTACATTATATAAAATTTGACGTGAAAAAGCCAAAACAAAGCGATTTAAAAAAAAACTTTTAAAAATTAAAAAAACGTTATTAAAATTATCCGCGTACATTACAAACAAATATGCTTTATTAAGTTTTGAACAGTACTTTTATTATTAATTTGTTTTTAATTATATTAGGTATAATTTTTGCAAACAATAGATAAATCTTTGAAATGTTAACAAAGTGTGAATGTTCCATCTGACCATTCGGTCTCAGCATTAATGCCAGTTTAATTAATGCCACTGTCGCCGAACTCAGACAAATGCCGACGCGAATGCGTGAACATTGCGTAATTTGAATGGGAGCTTTTATTTACCGAAATGAAAAACCAGCAATATACTAAATACGCCAAAGTTTATCAAACTGTTCGACGACAGTGAGTAAAGCCGGCATAATAATTTATTTTCCTAAGATAGAATATTCTTAGCATAATGTCAAAATTCACATAAGAAAGGATACTACATTTTAACAGTGATTGTTTGCCAGAATTCATCTGTCCGTCCGCTTTTCTAATTTTCTATACGTGACCTTTTTCACCCGATGTCACATTCACAAAACGAGGTGTCTTCCAAAACGTAATTAGAAAATTCCCGAACGTCGCGTCTCCACAGCCGTCTTGTTCTCACTCGAATTAGCTTTTCTCATGAAGTAATTCTTAAATACCAGCCAAATTTTTCACAGCCGATTTGTATGACGAAAATTGAGCATGTACAAAAAATTGCGTAACTTTTTGCTATCCCATTGAAATATTATTTTCCTTTGTAGAAAATTTTATTTAGGTATAATACGCAACGTATAAACTTGTACGTCTGAATTTATGTACGAATGACACTATGTTTGTATTTACACCCAAAGTTTGACGCAGATATCTTCAACATAATGAGATTAAATTTTCTACACACATTCAGTTTAGATGACAATGCACTATTATGATATTTCGGCATGAAAAACTATATCGTTATACCAATAGCAATGGCTAACTAAATCTAATGAGATTTAGTTACAAAACAACGACTCACTGACAGGCTAAGACCACTTCTATAATACCCAACTGAAGAATAAATCCTCTATTTATTATTTAATATAGCAAACCACATTTAATCCCATATTCCATAAGATGTAATAACTATTATTACGACAACAACCATGATAAACGTAGTTCCGACCGCCCTGTGGACCGCACGCTTGAAACTCAAACAATTCCATCCCTAAACTTCGTATTAACTTAGACGAAATCGGTTGATATACTCTAATCTTCTATCAAGTGCCCTTTTGAATTTTGTCACAACGAAATAATGTTGCTTTTTGATTGATCGAAGTTCTCCTGGTTGTAGGTTACTATTACAGTTGGGATGATAACTAAATAAAACAAATGTATTAAATGTTAAGGTTATTTGTGTCTCCAATATTTATATTCATTATATTTTTATTTAATTTTCTGAAAAGGTACTTGTATACGAAAATAATAAATCTCTCTTGACGCAAAAATCACATTTCGTATGTCGAATTTGCAAACTCAATTTAATGTACAATTTTGTATACGTAAATAATACCATTATATATTCTGTATGTTCATTACTTCGACTGCGATGCAGCATTGCTCACAAACAAAACCCTTTTGGTTTCAGAAATAGCATCCTTGCAATTGAATCCCATAGCAACTTCTGTCCACCGTACCTTTTCAGTTAAGCGTGAAATAATAGAAAGCAATTCTCAGCGGCATTGCGGCGCACTTGTGTAATTGGTTCAGATAAATTAACGAAGTAGTTCCAAAGAGTGATATCCCGTGGGATGAAGAGCAATTTAATTGTATACACACCCTTTGTTTCCGATTCCTGAATTGATAATGAGGGCTTTGTTCCGCGAACCGTTTTGAAATTACATAAGGTCGGGTCAATTAGGAACGCATGCGAGTATTTTAAAAGCAGATTTTCCCAAATGAATACATTTTTTGCATATCATTCTATTGACGGGGAATAAAAAGTATGTACTATTCCAAGTTGCATTCTACCCGTATATACCCATCGAAATACGTTCCGTGTTTTAGCGTGTTTGTGTAACAAATATCCTTACACACACATACAATCTATCACATTATAGTGTTAGTGGGAGAACTAATAGATTGTCGAGGTCGATATAACAAAATTATTGAAAATTAAGATATAATATACGACGTTAAACATAATGAATAGACAAACCTTTTCTGATTGTCTTCTTTTTTATGCCGACTATGCTGTACCGAGAAAAAGTTTACCAAATTTTGAAATGTCGACGTACATTGCCTGGATTTGCCTTGCGGTTAATAATAGCTCTAATGCGCAATGTTCATAGCCGGCACTATATTTAGAATAACTGAAAAATCTGATATATTCGATCTACAGTGATATTATCTTCCTTGATATATATAACAGATGCCAAGTCAAGCCCACAATGTGTTATTACGTCAGTGCACATCAAAAGCTATGCTATTGACAGGCGATATGGCCCGTGACCGAGCTGAGCAAACGGCGCGTGCGATAAGCTTGAGACTGCATAAATTTGCATACGCAAATACGAGTACCGATGTCTGCGACAGACAGACAAAAACACTCGGCCAATATATAGTTATAGTGATGTGCGATATACGCATTATTTTTAGCGGACATTTTCTATTGCTAATTTTGATATAAGACTAATATCACGGAGATTAATTTTTTAGGACCTCCGTTGTTATTTGCCTAGACTTATTTGCATTTTAATTTGATTTTTTGATCCCAGTCACTGACATCAAAGCATATCTTACTTTTAAACTAATATGAATTTAATATATTTAATGTTTAAATCTTACTAGTCTTACTTACTAGTCTAAAATTAAAAGCCTACGTCAGTCACTGGGGAGCCACTTTTAGTGAAAGGTTTGTAACGTTATTATTTAGCAAATATTTTATTTATGCCTAAAACAACATTAATTTTAAAAGTCTGAAGAAAAAAGCAGTACGAACAAAGCAAACGGGTATTTCAAATTTTTTATATTTTAACTTCTGAAGCAAAAAAAGTATAAATACTACAATTTAAAACAATTTTCTTTTATTGTAACATGTCGTGTCCCGACACTAAATTCTTAAGTGCTATGGGCAAAACTTAACCAGAAGATTGGGCCCTTTATGAAAGTGTATTAGTCCGTATTCACATAAAGCTCTAATCTATTCACGCAGCGTAAAATGAACTGAACCCTCACGGCCTGAAGCCTTGTCACCCTTGTCTTTTGTTCGTGTTCTTGCAAATTGCGTTTCCTGCAAAAAAATATAATTGTAAACATTAACATTTCCAAAGTTTTATATTGTACCTATGTAATATATATTATATATATTAGTGGCTCGTCCCGGCTTCGCTCGGGTAAAAACATAATAATATATATATATGTTATTATATAATAACACACCCAAGCCTTCCTCGGGAATCACACTATTTATTGGTGAAAACCGCATGAAAATCCGTGCAGTAGTTTTTGAGTTTATCGCGAATACGGCATAGGACCGTTTCATAATGGATTGCATCTAGTGAATAAAAACATAAACAATTTAGGAATTGTCGTAGATTACGCATGTCATTCGAAAAAAAATAAAAAATACTTCCAATGGTGCTTATCGTAGCTTAATACTTTGATTTTTAATTATTAAACTGAGCGATTAGGAAATAGCGAAAATCAATACAACTGAACACGCGGTGAATATTTAGCACAAAAAATATATACCTACCACAACCACCCTTAAATGCCTTGAAGCGCGTCACCCTATTTTTTTGTCACTGCACGCTGTATTGCCTAAGGAAATTATTGCACAATAACGACGATTATTTAAAAAAGGTTATGCAGTTTAGATGTCATTTAGCGACACTTAAATTGCAATTTTCTTATAAGACTTCTGAAAAACAAGGGGATCATTATAGTTTATTGGCATTGCTCTCATGAGAATTTCGGGATAAAAAGTACCCGGTTATATTTTACCTAACAATCAATCCACTAGATTTTGCGTGAAACATACGCACACACGCATCCTCTTGGCAAAAAGTAATAGTATTTGAGAGTTAATTCATTGCTCTGTTCATATACTTGGTAATATGGAGTACAAATTATACAGAGTTTAAATTGCTATATAGCGAGTTTACCACATATTATCATAATAAATATAATACACATGATTTATTCAAATGTTGGTCACGTTGTTTTTCAATATGACTTAAAGAAACAAGAAAACATTTGGTATTTAACATTATTTTATATAATACAACATTAGGCCACCCTCAAACGTCTTTATTCTTTTAAGAGTGTCGATGCCCTTCCTGCTTATTATAATACAGATTGTGTTTAAGAAAGTTTCATTACATTTTTCGAGCAAAATCTTTTATGGCAAATTCCTACCCTACTGTGGCAAAGTACAAAAATATGTCGCATCTCCCTTTTATCGGTTGTTTTTATGAAAGAATATATTATGTATGCATTCGTTATATTGTGCCTCTTATGGGGTTAGGGAATGTCCTGGCATAATACATATTCAGATAGTTCCTATTTGATATCAATGGTGGTTATGAAAACATACTCACCTGTGTGTGTAAAAGTAATTATATAATGAAAATAGAAATAGGTTAGTAATACAATAATTTTTAAGTCCATTATGTAAAGTACTTTAATAAATTTGACTTCTTACCAGAAATTGTTCGGCCACGCGAACGAAGGCGCGGCTAGTTATTAATAAATATGTCTCGCACATTAAGGCGCGGGCATCAGCTAGTTATTAATAAATACGTCTCGCACATTACTAACAGAGCTTAAGTCATATTCACTGTTAGTATTAACTATCAGTGAATATGGATATATGACTATTTTAAGTCTGAAATAAATGAATTATTAATTTTACTATAATATGAAAAGTGTCCGAAATCGTTCCTTAAGGTATTCCATTTTAATTCAAACACTTCATTAGTATTATGGTCTCAGTGACTATCACAACATGTAATACGTCCAGTTTATACGAGTATTTGTGACTAAAATCGCCTGAAGCAAATCTATGATACGCAAGTTAGTTAGCGGTGGAATCCTCAATTCCACATAAGTATACCTAATAGGGGGTTGATTAGTGTGCTAGAGAGATTTGTTCCAACTTTAGATAAGTTATTGTTAAAAAATAGTTTCGTGTGGCGTGTGGTTCCGCCCTAGAATAGGACCATACTAAATCCTCCCGTGAACGTCGTACAAGTGAAAAAGTGATAAGCAATGATAGCATTTTCAAATAAATTTGACGTCAGACAATAATATTTACATTTGTATGGGATGTTGATTGTATGACCACGCTCCGCAGTTTATAATTATTAGTTAAGGATTAGGGTAAGACCATAGACCAACAAAATAGGTGGATTCAATCTATCAACTAATTTCTTGGCACTATTAATGGAGTGGTTTCTCCATTTCACACAAAAGTTAATAATCAATAAGCGTTCAGGTTTCCTCACGATGTTTCCTATTTCCCTTTACCGGATTTGGTATACAAATTCATATGGCACGAGTAAGATTCGAACCTGGGACCTTTGGATCCACAGGCGGGCGTCTTAACCATTACACCATCACTGTTTCAGTGCAAACTCCACAAGTGTCGTCGATATAGTGTGTAACACACACTATATCGACGTTAATGCATACCAAATCTGACAAAATTCGGCGAAATGTTCGCGGACAGTGTGGAGTCGGCATCACGGACCACTACCGCATTCGCCTATAAAATATTTTCAGCGAACCCAAGCTGGTTCATTGATCGCTTACGATGAAACTTTAATATAAGTACCTCGGACTAATAGCTTGAACGTGACCAGAGTTAGGGCAATTTTGTACGAGACCTTAAGAATATCATACACCAACAATGTGGATGGCTTAATACAATAGTTTGACAAAAACAAAGTTTTTGGCGCTCTGTATACAATTTTAATGGACGTTGATTTCGACCTGCGCGCCGACGTCGATGTTTAGACAAATTGGCGTACTTTGTGTTTTTCTGCGCAGGTTTAACTTATAATATTGAAGTGAAAGTTTGACAAAATAAAAAAACAGTTTTGACGCTCTTTATACAGTACTATAGTAAATAAATAAATAAATAAATATATTAGGACAAATCACAGATTGAGCTAGCCCCAAAGTAAGTTCGAGACTTGTGTTATGGGATACTAACTCAACGATACTATATTTTATAACAAATACATATATAGATAAACATCCAAGACCCGGGCCAATCAGAAAAAGATCATTTTCCATCATGACCCGACCGGGAATCGAACCTGGGACCTCTCGCTTCAGTGGCAAGAACTTTACCACTGCGCCACCGAGGTCGTCAAAAAAATAGTACTATATTATTTCTGTTTATGGTGGTTGATCTTATCATGTACAAATATATTTTAATTGATAATGTAATAATTATATAATATTGCAAGCAGACGTAACGCAAAACAGCGTAGTTAGTCAATTAACTAGAGCTCATTTAAGATGATATTAAAGAAAAAAAAATAATTAGGGATATAAATTATTTTGAAATGAAAATACTCTAACGATTCATTCATAGATATATTTATATATATAGTAGCTTTTTTTTTTTGAAACTAGCAACTAAGTTTGAACAGTGATTGCATAATAACATCCAATTTATTCCCCCTACAAAGGTTTTATCTTGAATGAGAGAAGCTTGTTTTAATGTTAATTTAAGACTCGCGTCCGTAACGATTTCATTGTGATATTCCAACGGTTGCAAAAAAAAATGAAGTCTAGAAAGGTAGGCTTAAATCGGAGATCTAAATTAGGGAAGTATTGGTGCAACCAATGGTACAATAATACACATACATACATTATATATATACAAATTTATAGTTACTAGTTGTAGCTATATATCAGAGCCGACGAATACTCTCCACACTCGAAACCTCGTAGCATGCAATATCAATAAGTGAAGTTGATAACTAATGTTGGCGTTAAACAATGCTATTTATGTTCAAAATAGACAATAATAATGTATAAAAAGCCCACTAATTAAATACCTACAAGGTGTTATAAGAATGTAAGGCATGAAACCTATCGCCTTTCGAAATAAAATATAGCCTATATCAATTTTGGATAATGTATCTTTTTAATGGTGAAATAATTTTTGAAATCGTATCGGTAGTTTCGGAGATTAGCCGTCTCAAAGATACAAACTCACAAACGCTTACCTCTGTATAATAATAGTATAGACAAACAAGTTAAATCAGCTATTCATCTGTGCTCACCTTATTTATAGTCTAGTCCAGACTTGTTTGAATAGCCATTGAATCTAGATTACACCGCTTTGTTCAGAAAACAGCCGCGGGGCTTCAATCTATGGCTAGAAAAACAGTTGAAATACTTCCATCTTTAAAAACAGCCTTACATTATTATAATTATAATAAGAAGATCCCTTTTTGCACCCCATGCTCCCAATACCAACTAATATTATAAATGCGAAAGTAAGTACATATGTTACTCCTCATGTTTTATCTGTCACAATCACACAATCTTCGTGAAATTTTGAACTACGGAGATAGGGTACTTTTCATCCCGAAAAAATAAATGTTCCCGTGAGAAATTCACGCAAGCGAAGCCGCGGGCAAAAGCTAGTCTGTTATTGCAAACACATGTGGCGTGAGCAAGATTCGAACTTGTGACCTTTTGATCACAAGCGTCTTAACCGCTAGACAACCACCACTTCTAGATGCAAGTATTTCTATAAGACAAAACAAAACAAAGGCATACAATTATTACTTACATTTCAGATAGAAAGTCGATGCGATGAAATCGGTTTACCTATGAAGAAGTACAAAAATAAACACAAAGTCCCATGTAATAAATTCGCACTTTAATTAAAACAGTAAAAGTCGGTAATAAAAAATATGTTCGCTGCAATCTTTTACACTTCCACTCAATTTGTTCGCAATGCATTAATAACATTTAATTTCAAAATGTCGATAAACTGATAATCCCGCTATTTGACTTTATCGCTATTAAATTTGAAGTTATTGGTGTTAAATATGACTAGATTATTATTGGAAAGCAATAATGCGTTTATTTTATATTTGCAATTTAAAAGTAATTTATTCAAACCATCCTAATTTCCATGTCCCAAATTGTATTTTAGTTTCGTTATGGTTATGTGAAAATTTAACAAAAGCTAATAATATTAGCTTTAGGCACAAATTAGAGCAATATTTAAATATTATTAACATACATAATTTATCGTTTATTAATATTAAAATGTCCTTTGGGAACTCATAGACATGAGATAAAAGATGCTAGCATATTTTTTCCCTTCTTACAATCCTTATCCTCACATATTATAAAACAAAGTCCTCTGCCGCGTCTGTCTGTTCGCGATAAACTCAAAAACTACTGCACAGATTTTCATGCGTTTTTACCAATAGATATTGTGATTCCTTAGGAATGTTTAGGTGTATAATTTATCGGTTTTACCGGAGCGAAGCCGGGACGTGTCACGTCATTATCATAGAAAAATACAGACAAAGAAAATATCCTTGACTATTGTCATTATTTAATAGAAATAGAGACGTTCCAGCCACACAGCTGTTGGCTTTCAGGATGACAAACGGTGTTATTCAAAGATTATCGCCTGAACATGACTAATGACACGTCAGACTCTCCTACATGTTAATTGTACCGAATACTCCCAACACTAATTCATGCCATGTTTATTTTACAGATAACAAAGTATACGAACCACTTCAATATGAAAAAGTTCAGAAATCTCTCTCTTATGTAATATGTATTAAGAGTTATGATAAATTTATTTATATAGCTTGTTTATTTTGGTCGAAAAGTAGACGCTCACACGGGCTGTCGTTTCAGATACGTTGCTGACATTAAATTCAATTTTTCATTTCAGGAAATAACGTAAACAAAATGAAATGGAGGGGAAGCGAACTGCTTCCAAGATTGTTCTGTTTTCAGCGTTTCTTTGAAAGTGTTGCGTAAAAACTGCATTCATGCTGAAATTTTTTATAGTTTTGATACGAAAACACGTCGTGACACATGAAAAATAACACAGGTAAATCTAATTTGCTTGTTTAGCTATACTAAAACCTTGATTACTTATTTATTTATGTTTATATTTCAGTACATTGCTATGCAATTTAAGGTAAAAATATGAACGAAACCCATTTTTTATTTATTTTACGTAGGTAACTATGCATCTTGCAATCATGTAAATAATCATTTTTACAATACTACATTTTGTGCATATATAACACGACATTCAATCTATTTAAAAATGTATATAAGTAGCTGCTCTTTTGGAAGGCAGAGCTCAACGAAGCGTGTCGTCAAAAGTTTAGGTGCCAATAATTCATGGTACTCGTATACCTTTCAGACTGGCTTGCGTATGTTATAAAAATAAACTGAGATTGAATTTGAATATGCATTTGAATAGGCATGATTTTGAGACAGAATAAATTATCATGTAAGTAAATAGTAAATTATAGACACGTCATTATATACAATACACGTGTAATATTCTCTCGTATTATACATATTTTGGAATATCTATCAAATGTATTGTCTGTATAAATTCATACATAAAGAAGTATCCCTGTCGCGTATGTCTGAAATGCGATAAACTCAAAAAGTACCGAATGGATATTTGTACGGTTTTTATCAATTGATAGTGTGATTCTTGTGAAATGTTTAGGTGAATAATTTATTGGTAATTTATGGTTTTACCCAAGCTAAGCTTTGGGACTAGCTGCCAGTAGGCTATAATTATAAATCCTTATGTTAAAATCGTGTCAGAATATATATTCTTTCAGTTGAATTAATTGAATTAAAACAAAGGATTTGTTACGGTTTAAAATCAAGAAAAGGAATCTTTGCCGAGTCGTGGAACCGGATTGATAGCTATATAACATACTAAGCTTTAAAATCAAGTTTCAAATGTGATTGTCCATTTCAAGAAAATAACACACATGATACAATCTAAAGCAGAGTATATTTTCTATTTCACACAAATTGGAATACACACAACGAAACACCACTAGTTACACTATCGACAGAACAGATCGCGTCTCTAATCCTCACTAACAAGCTGATTATTGCCATGGGCGGGACGGACTTACCCGATAACTGCCTTTTATAGCCTTCTAGCGGAGAACATAATTACCTAAAACCAACTCATGGGAAAATAAATCAAGATGCCTGAATCCGGCTCTGGAAGCAACGATGCGTATTCATGCTTACTTACGCATTTATATTTTTTATCTTTATTTTTTGGACCAACTGGTCAGAGTGGTAGTCGTAGTTTAGTTGGTCAGAGTGGTAGTTGTAGTTTAGTTGGTCAGAGTGGTAGTCGTAGTTTAGTTGGTCAGAGTGGTAGTTGTAGTTTAGTTGGTCAGAGTGGTAGTCGTAGTTTAGTTGGTCAGAGTGGTAGTTGTAGTTTAGTTGGTCAGAGTGGTAGTCGTAGTTTAGTTGGTCAGAGTGGTAGTTGTAGTTTAGTTGGTCAGAGTGGTAGTCGTAATTTAGTTGGTCAGAGTGGTAGTTGTAGTTTAGTTGGTCAGTGGTAGTCCTGATTTAAATTTGTAGTGAGGTTTTTCCAGCTTTAATTTCTTTAAATTAAATGTCATTAAATTTCAGGGATAAGACGATACAATTTAATCGTTTTATCCCTTACCTAAGTACTATATAATCGTACTAGTGATATTAATCATAAATTATTTATAAACTTTTCCTTCTATAATAAGAACGATACAAAGATTATTTTTCTTAACTATCAATGCCAATTAACGAAAACAGAGCTATTTTACAGGCTTTTATCATCAATGTGTCCCGATTTTTGTCAGCCTCTAATCAAATCTTGCAAGTTAAACTTCACCTTTACTTCCCCCGTGAAATTTAACTGACAATGAGACTGCAACAGTTTAAATTTCCCACGTTGTCGCTTAAGTTTCCCTGCATTATTTTGATAAGCATGACCCACCCAGGATTGACTCCCAACGACGGTTTACAGCATGGTCATGTTTTTTTTTTATCACGCGTTGAATGGAACAACTGACAAAAGACTATAAAAGCTTGTGGAAAATGTGGCATGTGGCCGAAATCAGCAACTATTACCGGCTATTGTGATGCGTACCACAACCTTGTACTTAAGTTTTTCGTATGTTCGTGTGTATGATTCACAATAAAGATTATATTCTTTGTATTCTATTCTATTCAACAGTCTTTAGTAAAGTTAACCCAAATCATTAGCAAACAAATCTTATTCCCATTTGGTCGAATCACCTGAGTCTATACTCAAAACCACATAGCTCTAGAGGAAGAATTAGAAGAATCATATCAGTTTTGACTGATAGCAAAATTGGCTATGATAGCACCATGTAAGAAAAGAAAATAACGCGGGCGATGCTGCGGGTAAAAGCTACATGCATAGTGATAATGAAAAGTTATAGTGTACTTTTTGAATTTTTAAATATTTTTTTTTTTATTGATGTGAATATTTGCCTTTCATATACTTAATATATAATATAACTAGCTAACAAGATGCGAAATAAGATTTGAAAATAACCCTCTCATATTAAAAGCAACTGCAAAAATACCATACAAAAGTTTGTGAACAACTTTAGCGATTTTTATCGTCTATAACGCGAAGGAACACGTTAACTGAAGGACCATATGGTGTCCCAGAAAACTATTTTGTAAGGCTTTTATCTCATTTTCGCTTAGTCGCTCTTGTCCTGAGTAAAAAGTTTGTCAAAGTTCTACAACAGGTGTTTTCTATTTAAAAGTATAAGAGCGGTTTAGGGTTCCATGATATAAAAAAAAAACATTTTGTTTTAAGACTGTAATAGGAAGGAGGGTTGTACGGCAATAAAAATGCAGTATTATATATTTGAAGCCACTTTGGACTGCAAAAATAAATTTGCATTTGAGATAATATTACTTAAACAAAAAAAAATCTTAATCAAATAATGAATGGTACTGGTGATATAGGTACTTATATCCTTTTTTGACGACTCAAATGACGAACGTACATTTTTTAATGTAAAGCTAACATTCTAAGGTTTTTTATTTTTTTCTTTCGAAATTAGGTAAGGTGGGGTTAGGTAATCGGAAAAACGTGTTGATAGGAGAGAAAAAGAGAGAAATCAATCAAAACTTACTTAAAGTATCCATTGTAAATAGAATACATATTCTATGTAAGTCCTTTAAAATGTTTAAGAGAAACCTTGTCTCTTTTAAACCTTTAAAACAACGTTGTATCCAGTGAACTCCGCTTTCCATGAAAGTGCTCGTGAATTTTTTACACGGAGAAAAAACTGTCGTTAAATTTTATTCTCAAACTTTGTGTTTTCTTAGAAAAGTTTTAACATTTAAAGTTGTCTCTGTAGCTACATTTACTATTTTCTAAATTTATTTAGGACCTTAATTCCATGTAATAACATGAAAACAATGCTATCAACAATCATTGATTTTGTTTTGATTGAAAAATAGTTATCAATTTTGTACTTTCAGTAAAACCACTTAGATACATAGTAAAAGTTTTTCAATTAACGATACTACAAAGTTAAACGACAGTTTATCTTACGAACTCTTGATACACCAATAAATATTCTTTTAAAAGAATCATAAAACTTCAAGAAACTCAATCTGAGTTTGTTTATAATTAATGCTCGATACACCGGCACGGGAATAATTCAACGGCTTATGCACCCTTGATAATATGAGATGAAGTTTCTTGCGGTGGGGCGCCGCGGCGCGGGGCGTCGTCGGCGTCGTGTGCCGTGGGGCGGAGTTTGCGAGTGCCGGCAGTCGGTGGGCAGCAGCCGTCCGAGCCACTCGCCCCCGCAGCCGCGACTCCATCTCACATGTCACGCGAACCGCGATGTCGCTCCAACCGCGTAAATATTTATGACGCGACCGAATCCTCATAAATGGCAATGCCCACATACATGCTCCTCCGCAACTTACACACACTCGTAAGATGCTAAAACAAACTTTTGTGAAAAGACTCGACCGCCGAACTTTTAATCGAATTATAGTGTACGTGCTATTCTATTGTCATGTTATCGAAAAGTACTCAGCGGCTGAGATGCCGCACGAGTGCGCCTACCGCAGCTCCGAAGCCGAAACGGTGGAGAATGTGGTACTCTTCTGCAAGATTCGTACCATAAGCAATTTGGATCACTTGTTACGAAACATCACTCGGACGCATTTTGACGACGTGATCTCTTTACACGTCCAGTGCAGTGAAATATTGTTTTTCGAGAGCACTCTAAATGCTCACACTGAAAAAGCGCCCAATAAGCAAGCAAACTTGGCTAAGTTACGGGACTTAGTTATAGATAAGTGCAAAATTCGACAAATACCGGCCCGCGCTTTCGAGAACTTCAAAGATCTGAAGAGACTGCACGTGACAACCCATAATAGTGAGTGGTCAGCCATGACGATGGAGTTGCACGAACAAGCGTTTTCCGGCTTGAATGAGTTGATAGAACTAAACCTCAGCGACAACAACATCTGGAGCACCAAGACAGAAACTTTCTGTTCTTTGTACAGTTTGAAAACTTTGAATCTTACCAGAAATCACCTTCAAAACATAAAGACTATTGGATTCTCTGATTCTTTGAGAGAACAAAACCTTAGTGTAAGAGTTTGTAATTTAGTTATAGAAATACTCGATATCTCGTACAATGATCTGATTGTTGTAACTGATAACAGTTTGTCAAAATTACGTTCGTTATCGAAGTTAATGCTGCAAAATAATGCGATTTCTACCCTTGAAGATGGAGCCTTCGCGGGCCTGCTCAATTTACAGGTTTTGAATTTGTCTAGTAACTTTATGAACTCTCTTCCTCCCGACATATTTTCAGACACAAAATTCTTGACCGAAATACATTTAAGTAACAATACAATTAATATCTTGCATCCGGGTCTTTTTGAGGGCTTAGAACAACTTCAAATATTGGATCTTTCTCATAATGAACTTACTAGTCAGTGGGTAAATAAAGGTACATTTGTAGGCTTGTTGAGAATGGTAATTTTAAATATTTCTTATAATAAACTCTCGAGGATAGAGCGACATACGTTCCAAAGTTTGTACAGTTTACAAAAGTTAAATTTAGAACATAATGAGATCACCTCTATTGACGAGCATGCGTTCGAAGAGTTGCGGAATTTGCATTCTTTAACACTTTCATATAATTATCTAGTTCACTTACAATCCGAGTTGTATACAGATTTACACGTGCTGCACGAGTTGTTTATTGATAACAATAAAATTAAACACATAGACGACAACGCTTTCGATAATATGACGACTGTAGAAGATTTAGGATTAAATGATAACTTTTTATCATCAATACCCACGTCTATTCATAAACTTAGATCTTTAAAGTCACTGGATATTGGAAATAATAATATAAGTCACCTTAATCGGGAAAACTTCAGAGGTCTTTCTGAACTGTTTGGTTTACGCCTAGTTGATAACAAAGTTACGCATTTAAGCGAAGATACTTTTGAGCATTTGCCACAGTTGCAAGTTTTGAATTTAGCTTCAAATAAAATAAAATATGTAACCCCAGGCTGTTTTCGAAAAAATGTAAATCTTAAATTATTACGCATGGATGGTAACAACATTACTACATTTGATGGAATATTCATCACTTTGAATAGTCTAGTATGGCTTAATATGTCGTCAAACAAAATAGTTTCGTTCGATTTTCGAAGTTTTCCAGAGAGCTTGGAATGGCTAGATTTGCACGAAAATTATATTGAAAATTTTATTAATGATGACATGTATTCAAATGTAAATATAAAATTGTTAGATTTAAGTCATAATAATATAAGTCAACTTACTATCACTTCTATACCAAAGTCGGTAGAAAAGCTATATTTAAATGATAACAAAATACAACACATCCAAGTTGGAACATTTTCAAAGTTACAAAAGCTTTCAATCGTGACGTTAAATAATAATAATCTAGTACAACTTGACGTGAATGCATTCAGGTTAGATCAAATAGATGAAGATAGTGATTTACCAGAGTTCTTTATAAGCGGAAACCCATTTGTTTGTGACTGTTCAATGGAATGGATTCAGCGCATTAATTATTTGAGCCACAGTCGACAATACCCGCGTGTGTTGGATCTAGATAAAGCTTTGTGTTCGCTAGTACATTCACGAGCAAAACAGAAAAAGTTAATAATAGACATGTCACCTTCTGACTTTCTCTGCCCGTACGAGAGCCATTGCTTTGCTCTGTGTCATTGTTGTGATTTTGTTGCGTGTGACTGTGAAATGATTTGCCCAAATAACTGTAGATGTTATCATGACATAACATGGAATGCAAATGTGGTAGATTGCTCTAATGCTGGTTACACAGAAGTACCGGAGCGAATCCCAATGGATGCAACTGAAATATACTTAGATGGCAACCATATAAGTAATTTAGGTAATCATGTATTTATTGGTAAGAAAAAACTTCAAATTTTGTATCTAAATAACACAAAACTGAAAGAAGTAAATAATCAAACTTTTAAAGGGGTAGAATCTCTCAGGGTCCTGCACTTAGAAAATAATAAATTGGTTGAATTAAAAGGAGACGAATTTTTACACCTTAATAATTTGAATGAACTATATTTGGACCACAACGCTATTGTTCATGTTGCAAATAATACTTTTTCTTCCTTGAAATCCCTTTCTGTCCTTAGAATTGACGATAATAAACTTGTAAATTTTTTCCCGTGGAAATTATTAGCATCGTCTTCCAAAAGTTTAGCTCACGTATCTATAGAAGGTAACCAATATTCTTGTGACTGCAAAAGTATAGCCGAATTAGATTCGTGGCTTAGGAGGGATCCAGGGGATCCGGAAAAAATGTTGTGTACAGATACTGAAGGAAAACCCACGAAAATTACTATTGCTTCAGTACTTAGCCATTGTAAGGAATATATGGGGTCAATTGGTGACCCGACCGTATCTAAAGACGAAATTGTTTCGAAATCTATATTTCTTCCAGATAATTATTTTGCTATTATATGTGGTGTAATTATTATAATCGTATTTATTTGTCTTATAGGTGCTATATTCTATGCTTTTAGATACGAAGTCAGTGATTGGCTGTACACCAAGTATGGTGTACCATTGTTCAAGGAACAGTCCTGTCCTAATGTTGATCATGTATTAGAGGGAAACCCTAGCCACATGTATGACTACTACGTGATATGTAATACCAAAGATATAAATTTCGTGTACCATAATATAATGTCTGAAATAGAATACAGGAAAATGACCTCAAAGAAATACTCTCCAAACGAGCCTTCCCTCAACATTTTAACGCTAGACAGCTTTTCAAAATCTTCAAAATTATCTAAACGTCTTCTTATTGTTCTCACAACAAACTTTATTTGTAATGATCTCTGCGATATTCATTTCCAAAATATATTCTATAGTTATTTAAAATCTCTTAATCGTAGCGACTCAAACAAGGTAATATTCATTAAGATAGTAGAGAACAGTCAAATAAGCGACGAGCTCGGTTTCTTGTTAGATAAATTCAAAAATATATCTTGGAACGACGTTCGCTTTTGGGACCGACTCATTTCTTTGGTGAATTCAACAGATACTATAATCACAGTAAAGAGTTCTGAAAAGAGCGTATTCAAGAAGTCGTTACGACAGACTCCGACGCTGAGATACACTACAATGCCGGTTTCGAACGATAGTTGCTCAAAGGCGAATTTCACAAACTCATTGCAGTATTTCAGAAGAAGTGACGGGGAGTCTTCCCAGAATGAAAGTTCTCCTTCGTCCGACAACAATACGTATAGGGAAGGGGATAATTCGAACAATAGCTACATGTCGATCGACAACAGGACATGTCCTCGGTTTAATTATGACCTGAGGCTATCTCCTAACAGCGGTCACGTATATTCCAGGGTTGAGGATATTTCCCCGACCGTACCCCGGTCTATCACGGCTGGCGCGTCCGGTAAAGGACGCACATATTTTGTTTGAATTACTAATAATTTCGGCGCCTGCACCCTAATTTCTCCTGTTTAGAGGTGTAAATATATGTACTGTACTTATAAATGTTACTGTCAATTTTCACATACGTAATCTAAGCTGTACGATTGTCAAGTTTGTTATAAAGATACAATATTTTGTACAAACGTATAAAAATGTTGAAGTCTGATAAGGAAATATTCGGTATTATTTATTTAACGATAGTATTTCAAGTTTATCGTTGTGAAGATGATTCACAAAGCAGGCACTGTAAAACAACACCAAATAGTTTAAGACACATACCCATCTTTCCAATTATTAAATTAAGTAAGTGTATTTTGGTAAATATAAATATAATTGTCTTTGAACACAAACATTTCAAAGTATACTTTTATGATGTTATTTCAATATTATTTACGTTCCTGTCATGATTGTTAATTAAATTATTTTCCTCTTGTATTCCAAGTACCTACCTATAAGGAAATAAATATACTTGTTTATAATACGATTGCATTTACTATTGTGCTTGTTTATTGTGTATCTTAAATAATTATTTTGTATATAATGGTAAATGAATGTTTGCTATGTTATAGTTTCTGAGCATAGATATAACGCTTTAAACATATTATTACAGTAAGCTAAATCGTGATATTAGATTTAATAATCGTAACTTAATAAATGTAATTTTGGATTGTAATTACTAGATTTTAATGGAAATTATTGTTTTGTATAAAATGTACAAATTATCTTGAAATCGTAATAAAATTATACTGACGTTTTGATACTTATTATACTAGTTTTAATTAATTACCCAATTTGACTGACTAAAATTTGGTAAGTTTAGCCCTCCTGACGTAACTAAAAAATAAAATATATGTTTTCATATGATTAAATTATCCTTTGGATTTATTTTCCTATTTGAAAATTAAAACCAATAAGAAAAAAACATCATTTTTTTTTATTTTTCTTAAAATTATGCAACAAATATTTAAAATATCTGAAATATATATTTTCAGATATTTTAAATATTTTTTGCATAATTTAAAGAAAAATATAATGATACGTAAACTGTTTCATCGTTATTTTTGCATGGCAAATTACTTTCAATTTGTTGACGTAATTAAATTATTTTAAATTTTCAATTCAGAATAAATTATGCGCTACTTTATTATGAGTGCGTCATATCAGCCAGACGGAATGCACTTACTATATCTGCAATCTTCTTCAAACAAGCAAGCACTGTAAAGTCTATTGCTAATCACAATTTAAAGATATAAATACAACTAAATACCTATAAATCGTTATTGAATATAATAATCTTAATCTTCGTAAGAATTTTTAGGTAAAATACTTTATACCTTAAAATTCTCTACCCTGTGGTAAAAAATCACTAAGGTAAAAAAAATATCTATAGGCTGTATTATAAATTTGTATGCTGGAATCCCAATCTACCACTACTCTTTATACGTCTCATAAAGTTCTTTATGACTCCGAAATTTTGAATTCAATGCCACTGCGACATCACCGTCATGTGACATGTCGTGAGTAACATCGAACAATTTTCCAATCAACGTAACTATCCTTTTACTAAACCGTGTTATTCTCAACGTAGACGTTGTCAAAATCATCGTTTTGGCGAACGATGCAGTTATAACACAAGAAGAGAAGATACCGACTGTTTTTTAATTTCAAAAAAGCCATGTAAATTATAACTCATTTTGCGTAAAATATCGAAAAATTAAAGCACATTTTGCGTTAAAGAACATACTGTATGTTATATGTTTGTATCGAAATGCATTTTAATATGACATCACCTTGATCCTTCACACCAGTGTATACTCCGCTCTCATAAACATTTCGGAATTAAATGTAGGTTTCATGCTAATTTAGGTTACAATTTAAATGTGTATCGACTTTCATCAAAATTCATTCTGCAGATTTTTGAGATTGAGTATTAAACATGTTATAAAAAATGATATGTTTTAAATTTTACTTTGGTCCAAATAACAATGAATTTTTAAAAAATCTATTTAGAAAATCCAATAAGTTAAATATTATTATTTTATAAGAATTCTTATGTAGAAACGTCTAGTCATAAAAGACATCAGTACTTGACTAAACTGAGTTCATTTCCTCATTTTCTGAACATAATGATCGTTCTGGAATGTTGGCAGTTTCAGTTGCTGTTTTATTATTGTTGTCAGAACTTAAGTTAGAGTGAGACTGCAATATTATGTTTATGACAAGAAACTTTACGAAACTAAATAGTTCAACATGAGATATCTACGTTTAATTCAATATAATTATTCTTGCCTACATTGGGACAATCAAAATTTATATTTGATATCTAAAGGAGTATTATTTCATTCTGATAAGAAACTCATGGAATTATAATTGCAGAGTATGTAATTCTACATTTTATGTATGACATCGTTATCGTTTATTCGACTCACGTACTCAAGGCAAAAGTGGGTCGTTGGATGATTGGGACAGTGGACTCTAGCATTTTTTTAAAAAGGTTCACTGGCACCACAGTCTCAGTCACCCATGCAGCAACTTTTGGAATATGGTCGATCGGCAGCATCGGCACCGTCTTCTTTTTGCTTTTATTATACATATTTATGTTTGATTTTACATCCCCCGGTCCTAATCTACCCAAAAATACTTTGGAAAATTTAAACAAATCCAACAAGTGCGGTCCCATTAAAATATTGTACTTGTACCATTGGGGCCGTGGTCTCTGTTTATTGAGGTATCAGTCAAAAATCAAAATCAAATAATTTATTCAGAAATTAGGCCTTCTCAGGCACTTTTTCACATCATATTCAAAATTACATAATATTTACTAGCATTTCGGCACGACCACTGCTGAGAAGAAATGCCGAAAGAAACTCATTCAAACAGTGGTGAACCCTATCGTGCCAGAAGGGATTACCATTTTTTAAATATAAATTTAAATATCATTTTTTCTTCAGTTGCCTAAGGACCACTAAAGTTTAAGTGGATTTTATTTATACTTACCAAAGACCTCGCGTTTCTTCCAGTGATAATTGACAACACACTAGTGAGGGTAATCTAATTGGTCGATTGTTAAGTCTTAGATTAGACTGATAAGAAATAAGGATGAGCTAAGAACGAATTTATATTTTCATTGAATGTTTGTATAAGAAACCTAATTACTATACCATTCAGATGCTATCGATCGAACAGTAAACTAATTATGTTCCCAAGTTTTGAAATATATTCCAATTAGATTGTCTAGGTATCTTGAGAAATATTATTAATCTTGAGAAATATATTATCTTATACAATTTAAGTAAGTATATCGTTTATTTTTGTAATAAAAAATCTAGGCGTCAATTTAATAATAAGTGCAAATAAGGATCATTAACAAATTGTATATATAATACAATAATGCATGAAATAACAACATATGTATAATAATATGAAATAAGATTATTCTACGCCTCCCTAGCATTCAACGAATTTTTTACATTTTTTCATAAACTTATTACAAAGTCTGATATAAATATTGAATAAGTTCCAGAGTTTCAGGGATTAGTATCAACAGACGTATTCTTCAGCGGATACAGTATTCAGTCTTATCAACCAAAACTTTGGTTTGAACATCTGTGCTTCGTTGCAATTGAGCCAAAATAAATTGTAACAAAAGTAACATTCTCAGAGAAAAATAGGAGTACAGAATTTTTTTACATAACATTAAAGTAAGTTTGTTTAATTAAATAAGAGAAGAAGAAGTAAAATTCGAACATTGATATTGATATTTCCTGACATGTCTATGACTTTCCAAAGCGACACCAGCCAGCGGAATTTATTTAAAAAAAAAGAAAATATTTTCCCAAAAGAAACAGAATTTCACCTCAGACTTAAAAAATTAAAACAAACATGGCAAATTCTCACGAGATTTCTATTTCGGTCTCGTCTAAATCTGTTTCAATTTATGCCACCGGCTTTATTACTCTAAAACAAATTGTGAGCTCCTAAGGAACATTTACGTCGACATTATGGTCGCGAAGAACATAAAAATAACAGGTTTATTGTGGAGCCGATTCCGAAACAATTCTGAAATGGCTTGAACGGAACGTTACTGTAATTGTATGGGTGTGTTTTGAAATTATCTACACGTATTCAGGTGGGACGGTGGTATCAGAATGTTAAATGGATGTTAATACCTTACGCTGCGCGAGTAATTATTGGTTAGTCGGGTTAATTATATATTTTTTATAAAAATCTCGTATGCTTATTAATTTTAAATTTGAGATCTATTGAAGACCTTGACAATTTGAGAAGAAGTAAGAAGGCGGATCTTGGTCTTGGTCATCGTTTTCTGCTGAAAACCGAGAAAACGAAGACAGATTTTCTTATGTATATTTAGAATTTAGATTCAAAATTTATTACTGTATGTAACAAAATTATCCATCCACATTGACAAAATGAAATTATATTTTTTTACATAATAGAAGACCAAGTTTTCTTTAGAACTATTTAAGTGTTACTGCGCAATAAATGCGAAAGTTTGTGAGAATGTATGTGTATATGTATATTTGTGACTCTTTCACGCAAAATCTACTAGACTGATTGTACAAAGGTAGAATATAACCTGAAATAACACATACGGTATTATTTATCCCGAAATTGAGCAAACCCGAGACGTATAAAAAGAATATAAAAGAATACGAGTATAACTAATTGCATTATTATTCTACTAGACGTAACAATAACTAATGATAGTTGACATAAAGTTTGTATAGACGTGAGTCATGTTTTGACTCCATAGTCCTATAATAGTTTTGATCTACTTATAGTCAATATACACATTAATGAATATTTGCATAAGCCAATCATAACAGGATTATATGGCGATGTTCAGGTGAACATTGTTATTCTGATCGCCAATTTGTTGAAATAACATTGTAATTTTGAACTAATTTGAACAGGTATACAAATTATACATGTTGTAGTCATTAATGCCCGCTCCACACTATTCCAGACCAGTTCGCTAAACTAGCCGGATTCATACATTGCTGGTTTTACATTGCGGTAAATTTATTCACTCATTATATATAATAAATTTATGCACTCATACAAACTACACAATATTCATGCATTCGCCTTTGGCATCTGTTCTGTCCGAGTTCGGTGATAGTGTGTAGCCGGTATTACAGTGCCTCGGGCGTTAGAGTATTGAATTTTGATGGGATTGTTATCTCGTATAGGTTATCAGGTTTTTTCCTAAATTTGAAAAAAAATCGATGCATTTGTGTATGTTTGTTACTCTTTCACGCAAAATCGACCGAATGGATTGTTGTTTGAAGCACACGTTACATGGGTAGAATGTAAACTTAAATAACACATAGGGTACTTTTTATCCCAAAATTCCCATGACGTGGCCTAGTTAACAAGACGAAGATGTTGAATGTTAAACAAAGAAAAGCTTAATCTTACTTGTTCGTATCATATCATACGTACTTCGTATGAGATGAAATGTAGAAAATTTCATACACTTTCAACATAATTAATATGGCAAAATGTGAAACCTATGCCGAATTTGCATGTAGGCGTTCTTAAGTGAAAATTTTGCAACTCCATATGTGACAATGTGAAATATGCTAATAGAATGACAAAATGTGCTCAAATTATAACGAAGGATATTTTTTTCATTTATAAATGTGACCCAGATTACTAAAACAATAAAAAATATATGTTGTCAAAATGAAACTTAACAAATAAATATAATAGTGACTGATAGAATGAGAAAGATTCACAAGGAGCTGCGCATACACTACGTGTGCCATCCCTACTTAATCACATATCAAATAATCATTATTGAATTAAAGTAATGTCTAAATAAAATAAGAACAGATATAAATTAGATTAACTCCACTTAACACAATAGGAGTGTCGCTATAATCAAGATTTAATTGATGATATCGCAGCAATTTAATTTTCCTTCCTATTTTGTGTGTCGATCGATTCGCCGATCGATCTCCCCTATCGGCTGCCAATTTTAATCGGATGATGTCCGATGCATCGAAACGCATAATTACGATTCAGAAACTCTCACGGGACTACGTCCGTATTAGTTTTGACATTTGGCCTGATGGATGGATAATAGGGTTGTCTGGATTTTGTTAACTGTCCGTTCATCAAATCAGAGCGGTGGTGGCTCATTTGTCAAGATCATCCACCTGTGATCGAAAGGTCCCAGGTTATTACTCGTGCCACATGAGTTTGTATACTCATGATAGTACTGACAGTACATGATAGTACATAATAACTCACGTATAGCACTTTTCATAGACTACCACTTGATTCCGGAGAAGGAAAACATCGTGAGGAAAACTGCACCTCGACGTAAAAGTCAAGTCCCCTTTAGGGGACATTTATTTATTCGTATCGAGTATATTAACAATAACATACTCGATATGAATGAATATCAAGATCCCAGATATGAAAAGGAGTAGTCACTACAGTTAAGTAGTTTATAAATTTACAATTTTTATATTTACACTTTATTAAATGGACTATGCAATATGTAACAATATATAAATGAGTATTCAATTAAGTAAAATCGTAAAGTTGAAAAGTAAATTACAATTGCTCATATACATTTTATGTTCGGGTTGTTTTTGTAATATTTAATTCAATATATATATAATAGTGGAGTGATCCAAAGTAAATTAGTATCATATTACACAAACTGTGGAACCAATCATAATAAATATCTTTTTTTATTTCCAGTAAAATAAAGAACATTAATTGTATTGATTCTCTAGTAATGTGAAACTACAATTCAAGTTTCGATGTAAAATGGTTTAAAAGTACTAGTGCGACCTTAATATTTTAACGGTATCAACCCTAAATCGCAATCTCTAGACAAATCTGGATGAATGAAACGAGTTACAAACAATACAAAGGAATTACATAAGCTTTATTTCTATTAAGCTTTAAGGTTGCAATTCCCCTACATTTACAATTTCAATAACTTGGTGTTGCCATTAGATGGTACGGGCGATAGGTGTGTCAAATTGGGAGTGAGGTTGGTGTCGGTTTGACGGAAGAGCTGGTTGAATCGTGGATTGATGGCCGGCATTTTTGAAGATTTTTTTGCGTTGCGTGAGTATGTGACATAGAGTGGAAAACAATTGTACGGTGGCGATTATCCAAGCATTACTCTTTCCGAGAATGAGTCCTTTGCTAGCAAAAATCTATTTATACCCCCTTTCATATTTACTATTCAACTACCAACTACTGACTTATATTTTCAAAAAGAACTGTAAAATTCATAAGTACATAATTTTCTCCTTATCAAGCTACAAGAGCATATGCTCTTGTGCAAATTATTGTGATAAAATGGAAAGCTGATGACAACGTTCTGTTTAGATAAATAAGTTAGGTAGAGCATTATCAACATTGGTCCTAAAAAGGATCAAGTCATGATTTTTTCATTGGGTATTTTATTCTTAAAAATAAAATGATTTTGCTTGTTATTCACTAAATCAACATATTTTTATAGATATATCTAAAAATATACCAGACACATATGTAGGTTGATGACTGACAAACAATATAGAAAGACCACCGTACTATTATTCCGAAATCTCACAGAGCGGGCGTAACAATACTAGTCATTCCATTGACCCATGAAATTTATATATTTTTCTATTCTGTGGCGGCAAAGGAAGTTCTATAAAGGGAACAAAGGTGAAAGATAACTCGATGTTGCCACATCACAAAATGTCAACTTCCGTTTTGTATAAAGCGGCTTGTATCGCCCGTGATCTTGAATGGTGCCATTCTCAAATGCATTCTTATGTGAGCCCTCAAAATATTTTCACGGAACTATTGTTTTTTTCGACACACTCGTATTCTCTGAGTGATGTTCAATGAATGGTTTGATGTGTATTGTCCTTCATGACGCCTTAGGCTTAGAATTGATCGGGTATTTGTAATATCGTGTTGCAAATTTTTTAATCAATAAACGATATCAGTTGTAGTCGATAGTTAACAGTAAAAAGAACAATAATAATTATAAGAACAATAATATTTAATTATTTATATATAAATCCATTGGCTAATTGTGATAAAGTTTTGCATCTAGTACATTTCTAACAGAAATTTTCAAAAATGAATGAAAGCCTAAAATACTGTACAAAAGCTATAAATGCAGGCACATCGCCTTATAAATGCCAGAGTTTTATAATACATGATACATGATAAGTCACGGTGCATCGTACAATCAATCGAGAGCAATGGAAAATTTCACATAAGCTGCTTAACGACGATCATTGTTACCGTGAATACGGATCGTTGACGCTTGCGCAACTGGTTGCATCAAGCAATGGTTGTGAAATAAAAATCATATTGAAATTTAAGAAACTATATAGGGTCAGGTAGTACTGTTAATCAAATCTGAAGGCCGATATATATTACTTAAAAAAATTATTGACTAACTATCGGCTTGTGCCTGCTTAGTTCAGGTAAAACCGTACCTTCTCTCTGAATAGGAAAATGAATTAGATCAAATTAACAGGGCATATTTGAAAACCCAATATTATGTACTTATAATATAACCCACAAAATGTCAACTGTAAAAATCCAAGATGGCGAAACTGTCAGTCAGTAAACAATGAGACTTACAGCTAATATGATGATGTTGATGTCCATAAAGTAATAATCGTATAACGTCATTGAACTACTCGTTATAGCACATTTTATTCGCGACATAAGTTCAACCCCAAGCAAGCAATTCGATATATTAGCCACCCACAGTACCAAAATGTATCACGTTACAGGAAATTTGTGGTTGCAACAATTGCATTATTTTGATCGACCCAAATTTATGTATGATTTTGAACTCAAGGGATAAAAATCACAATACAGTATTCACAAATCTCCGGAAGGAACAAAAAAATAACAAATGACGAACGGAAGATTTGAAAGATACCGAACAATTGACTGTTGCAATAATTGTTAAGAATACATTACAAAAGTATTTGTTGAATCGTATGGTGTTTTTTTGTAAGGTTTTATATCATCCATTGGTAGAAATCCTCCAGCTTTTTATGTTCTTTATTGCGTCGTCTATTTTACATTAACAATAGTTAACTTAGGTTAAATGCCAAATTTGAAAATTTTTGCTAAAGCATGTTTAAAGATCAACTTTAATAACTTTCCTAATAAAGTATAGTAATATAAAATCTTTCAAACTAGTTTAATGTCTAGTTCGCCTTCTATTTTACGTATTCACTAGCCAATTATATATTTCTTTTACAATTCAAATATAATAAACGAAGAACAAAAAAGTTAATCGCTTGGAGCAAAAAATGAAACGGAAAAAAGTATAACGAACCATTGCCTATTTTAACTGCCGTCATTATAGGTCATAAGCCAACATGAGTTTGATGAACATAACAATAATATAATTGTTTATAACTTTATAACATAAACCATTGTTACATTTTTTGCATAGAATTGAAAAAGTAAATTATTGCTACTAAGTTAGGTAAAAATATTTTTAAGATTAAATGAATGTTAGTACAAAACTTACAGAATTAATTTCTAGTTAAATAATAATATGTCGGCAAACTTGGAAGGTCAGTCACATCACTAGACGTTTCCATTCAGTATCATAAAAAAAACTTCCATTATAAGTTAGAAAATGCAAATAACATGTCTGCAAATGCGTGGGGCCATCAGACGATCTCCGAAAAAAAAACATGACTATGTCGTAATAACCATTCCACAACAATTTTAGTTGTTAACGAGCCGAGACATTGTTTGTTCTTCATCCAAAACTCGTCTAACCCGGAATGTTCGTAAACGTATGCAACCGGCAATCATCTATACGAAACGCGCCTAATGATAGCCCTTAGAACAAGTAAATTATCAATTCGGCCCGAGGGTTCAAACCTTGTTTTTGGAAAGCGGTAACAAGCCTATCATCTGCTCCCTTTAAATTATAATCAACTCGCATGCCAATAACATCTTTAAAAGTAACTTATATTAGACTCAAATTCGTGTGATCATACATATCCATCAAAATCTAAGATAACCAGTTCGCTTTTGAAATAAATAAACCAAATATTTGATTAAGCCAACCTTGAACAGTTTAACGAATGGACCTGATATAACTCAGGTTTCGATTTGTCAAATCAGTGAATCATGAAATTAAGGATTAACTAGCTTTCCATTTAACTTATTGAAGTACTACTATATTATCTAAAACTAACAATTAATAACTTCCTGTGAAAATAACCTTAATATGTAGTAAACGTAACAAAATTTTCCAGATAAACAAAGTCATAAGGTATACATAAAATGACATTTGGTGAAGTAAGTAAAAAATTGCTTAATCTTATTATATCTAGGTTCTGAAAAGTTAAAAATTATAGCAATTAAGAATTTCTAACAAGAAAACTGCTAAACGTTACTACGAATGTATTTCCACAATATCGCGAACGTATCAAGAAAACTTTGTGAAAGTTCACGGTAGACGTGATACTTGAATTAGAAAAGGACATTGCCATCAATAACAACTAAATTCAAGAGACATAGAAATTCTACCGGCAAGAAGAAATGACCGCACAACATTGTCAAACTTACTACGATAATTCTAACTTAATATTATAAATGCGATAGTAAGTTTGTTAGTTAAGTCTTCACGCTAGATCTACTCGACCAATCTTCTTAAAATTTTTCATACATATATTTTGAAGTGCGGAGAAGGACATAGGGTACCTTTCATCATTTTCATCATCAAAAATAACTGCTCCCGTGGGAAATCACGCGGGCGAAGCCGCGAGCATAAGCTAGTTTACGTATAAGCGTTTACCTGGTTTCTTCCGCTGCCCTTAACTAGGCTAGGGTGCGCTCTCCTACATTTTGTCCTTCACATCACATTGATTATTAGACCACTAGCACGCGTCATCATCTTTGACAAAATTATGCCACTTCTTGTATTAGCTTCTTCTGCTTAGTTTAAGCGAAGCCAGATGTTTGTTCCTAACGCAATTGCTTTATACGTAATTTTTTTAACAAAAGCTGCCAATTCGTGACGTCATACACCCTCGATTGCATTGTCATCAATATGATGTATTACATCCATTGTTATTGTTCCAATTATTGTGGAAACTAAAAATAGCAAGTCTGCCTAGCTCCCAAGTCGAGCGGCCTACATTCAAACGTCACACGAAAGCAAACATTGCGGAGGTCCCCGACCCCACCATGTTCTTGTTAACATTTTCCAACTTCCAACTATTATTGCAGCGGAAACTTTTCTAAAGAATTCTGCTTGCCACTGAACTGCTGACACGGTTATGGTTTTATTATTTACGTTATTTACTAAATAAAGATTTTAAAAAAGATATATAGGTATTTTATAATTGCAAGTTCAGAAATTCTTCCATCATTACGTCTAATTCAATATATATGTCTCTTTTATTTTTCTCGCATTTATTTTGCTAAACTACAAACTGCACAATCATTATGATCGTAGTTGCACTGTCATCATCACAAAAAGTTTTATTTTTATATAAATTGAACAGACTTCCGTTACATTCAAAATCATGAAATAATAAAAATGTGTATTTTTTTAACCTAATCAAGAAGTTAAGAATATTTCGTCTCCGTGAATTAATTTTTTTATATTGTTTTTGGAACGAGCACAACAACATAATGAATTATTATTTTTAGGCAGAAAAAAAGACAGAGCTCGAACTACCAGTCTATTAATCGGGCTATCTTCTCACAATTAAACCATATCAACCAATGGCCGGCTGCGCCTGGGCACACCCACCGCGCCGCCATTATGCGCGTGCGCATACTAATTGTAGTATTACGGTAAATTTTATTTATTGCTTCACGATCATTTCAAGCTATTGAGAATACATGTTGACTTTTGTTAGAATCGAGAAAAAACAGATTGAATATATTATCAGTAAGCTAGAGTTAAGTAGATCAATCATCATCATCAAAGAAACGAAAAATAAAAAAATTTCTGGGATCTAAACGTACACGTCGTAATGCATATAATAATATGCATTACAAAGATCAGTCATCAAGTCAGTATGGAAGTTAATTCATATTGGCAGTAACGTACTTTTCAGCCTCTTTTTCTTTTAAATATTTATTAAAATAAGTAATATCCATTACAAGACATCCTTATCGAGACTAATATCTGGAATATCACAAATATCAACTAATATTTCTTTATTTTAGCTGAATATGAGAAAATCAACGGACGAAAGTCCATTATCACAATTATAAGACTATTTTCGAGAAAATTCATAGAGTACAAAATACAGTGAACCGTTTTATGGTAGGCTCTGTCTGCACGTCCCTCGTATTCTTAACCTCAACACAATCCTGCGTGATGGACTGCGAGCTCGTGAGGCATACGCGGGAAAATACCATCTGTTTTTTTACTTACTAAGTTTTGATTTAGTAAATATGTAAATATTTACATAACCAGGATTCAAAATTTTTGCTAAAGTCAACTTGCGGCAAGGACTACTCTCGTAGGAATGTCGGGTAAAAATATTTTGTTCTATATCTGATTATATTTTACCCGTGCAAATTTCATTGTATAGGTACATTTAGTATCCATGTTTTCGCATTTTGAGATATAGGTAGTATTGTAAGATGATAGATGCTAGAATTAGGTTTGATTTGACGAACAATTAGCTATCTAAATTGGGTAAAACAAAACTTAATAAAACCAATTTTTATTTTTGTTTCCAATACAAATAATCATTCAATTTTCCAAATAACCACCCATTATGATTTAATTCAGCAAAAAAATAAATAAATTCTGACGAGTTTCTCTTGACTTCAAACATTACTTGAAAAATATTTACCAGGAAGACAAAATATTTTTGTATCATGCCTTATTGAGCAATATAAAGATCATTATAATGTAAAATGTATTTTTATGGCAATTTGCCCTTTACCTTTTGATGCTTGGGAGCATTTACATCAAACGAATTTAAAAGGAGACATCGTTATTTCCATTATTTGTTGTTGTTATTTAGAGCAATCATCAGTTAGAAATATTACAGTTGACCTATTTTGATATATCTCATCGTTACATATTGATACAATTTTATTTTATTTTTCCACAATAGTGTTGTGTCTCCGACTTGTTTGTCATTTCGCCATCGGACTTATCAGCCTTTGCAATTTTATAGCTGATTGTACCTACTTACATAATCGACAGAGCAAACTGGCGACCTAAAAAAAATAATTCGAGGTATATGTGAATTGCCACAGCAGGAATAGTGGCGATCAAGCAAACATTTCCTTATTCAACTGTACCAGTACTAAACGTTACAAAGCAAAAGCTAAAATTGTGCAGAAGAGCAGTTGGATTCGATAATTTTTGTTTTTGGTATATAAGCGGCAAATAACTTCTTGTTAAATAGTAGTGAAAAGCAATGAAATATCATTCAGAAATATCACATTTAATTTCAAGATCCGTAATTTGCTGGTTGTAGATCATATTTCTTAATCGATTACTTACATATACCTAAAACTTCAATGTTCACAATAAACATGTCCACACAGCTGTTTTTGTCTTCAAAACTCACTGTCAAGTCACTAACGGCCAATCGTAAAAGTCAACATGGCTAATTTAGTGCCCCATCATGGGTTTGAATCTCGTTTGGGACATTATGTGAAGGTGGGCGGCGATATGTTGATTCCTAAGATAGCGCTTTGGCGGCCTTATTCTGAAAAGTTAGAATTAATATCGACAGTTTTAGTTTTACTTTTGCAGTTTCATATTCCATTCTAGGTTCCACTTTATGTACTTTACCTAATTTAGCTATTTCTAAAAAAATATGTTGAGGTATAATAGATTCATTATAAAATATGTATTGATTTATAAATCATAAACAAATTTATAGTAAATTTTATATAGGTACCATAATCGCAGTGGCTTCTTCTAAAACCATAATCTACTCTATTTATCTATAATCTACATTACTATAATAAATTCTATAAAATTTTCTTTAAGCCTGCAAAATTTGCAAAATTTCTTAATGACAGATTGATTACAAATTGATAATTCTATCCTGAAAAATTAACATCACAAAGTCAAAACAAACTTAACTAACGTAAAACTTTGCGATAATAATTTTTCGTCAACCAGAATAAGTGCTCAATGACGAACATCAAGAAATAACATTCTGAGTACAGAGACTGTTTTAAACCTTTTAAACAGAAAACAAATGTAGGAATTGTAGTTGTATAAATTTCCATAATTCTTCATTCTATTATATAATCTACAACATATTTATTGTGGACGGTGCTTTTTAGATTTTTTAGATAAGATTTTTTTGTCAAAAAACTTTAACATTTGAATATAAAATATAAATAAATTAAATAACTAAATGATCAAATCATTCTTAATTTTAACATTGAGTTGAATGATCGAGGTGGTCCGGTGTAATAAAAGGCTATGATTTTAACTCCTAATTTTTGTTTTTATTATTTTCCTTATCAATACAATCGAAGGCACCTTTTATCGGCATTTTATTTCGTATGACTGAATTTAGGATCGAACACGTAAAGCGAGATCTATTTTTATTGACGGCCCTAATGGATTTCTGTAATTTGATCCTTAATTTGGGTGTTCTTTTTTAACTATTGCTTTTAGAGACATGTACCGCACAAGCTTAACCTAAAACTTATCGACAGTAAGATAAATCTGTGTATGTTTTATTTACATCACCTTTTTTATTCAAGCCATTAAAAGGAATACGATGTTTCCTGTTGTATTATAAAAATGAACCAACTACAATTTTAACGCTTTTTTCGTTAATGTTTTTAATTTTGTAGCAATAAATCTAGGTCACAGTTTATTGCACATTTCATTCATATACACGATACCGATTTACTCAGTTTACATACCTATCATACCATAGTACCATCCTTTTTGAAATATTTATGTATGACCTTTACTGTCCCAATGCTGGGCAAAATTCTCCCTCAGCGCATTCCAAACGTCTATCAAAGACAATTTTATAAAAGTATACAAGAATTAAAGACCCAAGTGCTTAATATATTCAGAAGCTGTCTAACCTAATCATCAGATGAGAAATGCAAGCAACTACAAGGAAAACTTTATTATTGTGTACTAACAAATCGTGGGCAAGTAATAGAGTATTGTCTTCGGCAGTGTAGGCGTATTATATTAAAGCTACGTTTACATTTAGGAGGAGGTAGCGATAGTGGTTTTGCATTAGCTGTGTATCATATTTGAAATAATTATTTTTCATCCCACCATTTGTACCACATTTTAGGCAATAAATTATTTAATTTTATTCATTTTTTAATTTGAATCGGTGGTGGTTTAGTGGTTAAGATGCGCCCGTCTATAATCGAAATCATAGTAGCTGTCAGCGACTTCACCCTATTTTTTATTTTTAAAAGGTTTTTTATTACTTCTGAAGATCTATTTTATCTCTGTGCCAAATTTCATCGAAATCCATACAGTCGTTTTTAAATTTATTTTTAAAAAGAAACAAAAATATATTTTTTTTGTATAATATTTCAAAGGCCATAAAAATATATAAATTAAAAAATCCTCACTAGTATCCGCTGCCGCTTATAAAAATCAGTATAGTTTATAGCCAATTGTGTTTATTTAACACATCTATGTTTACAGAATTATTAATGACTTCGTTGATCAGATACAAGATGTGTGTTCGTTAGGTGTAATCGACAGTGATTTTGAATGAATTTTTAAAATTTGATTTAAACAATTGCTGTGAGTGTAGGCTGTTCATTTCCTTTGTGTGTAAGTGAGTACAGAGAATACAACATGTCTGATATAGTATCACATGTCTGATATATTGTTTTTCGTACATAGCATTATCTTGTCTACATGCTCAGTCCATGATATTGAACAACTATTGGAACAATAATTTAACTACATATGGGAGCAACACACAAGAGAAATCACAACAAAACTAATCAGATGATCCATATACATATTTTCCTCAAGTTTGATTTTGTATGAAACAGCTGATTATATATTCGTCATTTCGAGGTTGGTCCCATACGAAAGGTCAGGTCATTCAGTATCATGGAATAAGAATGTAGACAAGACAATGCAGAAGTATAAAAAGCTATCCTGTAGAGTAATACCAAAATACAAATTTATGTATAGGTAACTGTTTTGTTCAGTCCTGTATACTGGTTTGTTCGGTCAATTGAAGAAGTTTTTCAAAAAATGTTTATTCCATATTTAGAAAATATATAACTAGCATAGCGTAAATTTAAGCGTCATATATTTAATCTAACTCATCTGAACGTTTTCTCGACACTTCCTCAACCTTTAATCGACCAGGTCCGGTGACGTTTCAAGTTAATCATTGTAACATACTAAATATGTACAAGTATGTCTAACACTTCATCCAAAATTAATTAGCGTAAACACATGAATACCCGCCCAAAACATTTCCTTTATACTCTAATCTTTTTTGTCTTGTCGAATAGATGCGCTTAAGTCTTGTCCGACGTAAATACGACTTAGGAATTCTTATTAACTTGTCTAAATAATGAGCCCTTAGCCTGCTTAATAAAGTCCAAGGGTGCCCGGCTATGAATCGTAAATACACTGATTAAGTTAATTTATTAGCTCAAATGAGCGTAAGCGATATTTAATAAACTGGACCTTGTTTATGTAATCTTTGTTCATTCTTATCGCTTCCTATGTGGGCTCTGAGCTGATTTGAGACTAAACACGAAGAATTATTAATTTTACTTTATACAAGAGATACTAAAATACACATAGTTATCTGTCAAATACAAATGCAAATAAGCATTTAACACAATGCGACTCTTACATTTATGCGTTTCTAATTTAATCTGTTGTTAAGAGGTTTTAAATATTTTTCTATAAGTACGTATATAAATAGGCGTGGTTATTAGAATGTAGATTTTATTTCCATTAACAGATATTAACACTAATAAACATATAAGTAGTTGAAAATAGATTGAAAGTATTACAGTTTTATGTTTCTTTTTGCAAATACACAAAATCGTGCGATTTAATATTAACGGGCTAACCATGATTTACATAATTAACAAGCAAATGAGCCGCAGCATATAAACCATTACTGTGGCCATAAAATTAGTACCATAAAAGGCCATATGGCATAATATCGCGAATTTTAATCCCGGCTTACCAACTAATAACACTCAAATGTGTGGTCCTGTCGACCACACCCCGTCACTTCCAAAATTAGGCACCATCGTCGACCCCATAATGTATTTTCTATACAATACTGTTCGACCAACGTACTTAATTGTTACAAACGTTTACATATTGCCACGCGATTTAATGATTCAATTGAGTCTATTAGGAATGTATTTTATAATAAATATAGTTTAGTTTAATTTCGTATGTTAACGTAAGGTCAATCAAAAAATTTTAATTTTAAACGATTGATATCATATCAAAATGGGCTAGCTCTGTTCGCTACAAGAAGGATGGTAACTTGTTTGGTATATTTGTATAAGGTATTTTATTTGTTGTTCAGCCAGTTAGTAAATCCGGTAATAAGAATTTGATTTCGTCTAACAGGTGTATATGTAAGGTGATCGGCGCCAAATAATTAATAATGATCGTTCATACCACGAGATAACTAAATATTTGACACATTTTCTGACTGTATTTCAAGCGAACCCTCTGTAAATACTATTAGTTCTTCTATGGTCCCGCAATGCAATTCAACCTGATTGCGTAATACATTTATTATTTACTCTTGCCGCCATATCTGCTGCAAGATTAAACGGCGACTTGTGCGAAGATTAAATCCAGGATTTTATTCCCATATCGCCGTACGTTTCCACCCCTCAGTTGCGGTAGAAAACTCGAGTATTCATTGCGGCCAGTCGACCTGGTTAGGGCTGCGCCAAACAATTTCTCCAGCTTGGGTCGGGACAAAGATTTGATAATATATTTGTGATATGTACTAACTTAACTTTAGCATAATTAAATTTAACACAATTTTCTTATCAAATAGATCACTAACATTGGTGAAAAATGATTTTATTCAAGTCGCCTACCTACTGAATCTGTGTTTAAAATTCAGTACAATAATTATAAAAAGTACAGTTATCTTTTTTCGTATAATTACCTTTCATAGCTTTGGTTTAGATTTGAGGATGTAGGCTGAAAATCAGCGCTACTTATTTAATTGCATCCAATAAAAAATATAAGATTATCACTTAAGATATTCTCTACGTAACTTAGTTTTTGATTTTTTACAATTTAATTTAACTATCTATATATGGAGCGGTATTATATGAAATATTATACTATACATATAATACCTTTGTTAGAGCCAGTAAAAATAAAAGTAGTTTTGTCAACCCTAAATGCTGGAAACCAAGATTTATATGGAGTTGGTGGTAATTTATTTGGCCAAGCCTTATTTTTATTCCCCGTGTGATATTTTTAATGAGGCAACTGAATTGCGCTGGCTGCACCTTTTATTAACCTTTAAAAGTATTAGGTGAGTCCAAATAAGTACCTGTTCTATTATTCGTCCCTATGATTCGTCCCTAATTTATGTAATTTCTTGTTGAATAGCTTTAAAAATCAAAGACTTCGTTATATGATAATGCTACTTAAGTCTATTAAGCGTATAAGAAGCCAAAGTTGTGTAAGAACTGAAACTAATTCAATTAGATAATCATAAAACGAATGTGAATCAAAATGGACATTTTAATTTTTATGCAACAAACGATAATTTGTATAATTCCGTAGATAAATATTATGACCCGATAGAACTTATTTATTATTTTTTCTGTCGAAAGACTTTGCATGTCGAATTTCGAAGACTTAATTCTTTACTGGACTTGTGTCAAAGGTATAAAAGATAAATAAGCCTGTAAGACTCTTTTCAAGAAGTCACTGCAGCGGTGTATCGAAATCGTCATAGTATATTTTTGATAAAAAGAAAGTCATCTCTAAAATATACTTTAATAGTATATTTTATATTCTTATATATTCTTCACCACTTTATTCAAAATTTTTTTTGGTAAAACTTTACAATGTTTATTTTGAGATGACAAATTCTAATAAGGTCAATTAATACTACTATATTATGTTATATGATTCTTCTTTTCGTATTGTGCTTTTTCAATCCTAGAGGTCCACTTCAGATTTGCAAACTCTGTTGCAACCCGAACAAAATAATTCGAAATAACGGATTTATTATATATGATATGTATATGCTGCGATTGTTTTTAAGATTATAAGTCTGTGTCAATCATGTAGGTATGGCCGTGGCAGAAAGGGCAAACTAAACCAAGAAGTGCTGGCTTGATATTGTCGAAGATCATAGCGTGTCTATTCGTCGGCATCCGTAGTTATCATATGGTCTGATAACTACGGATGCCGATGACCGTACGAAGTGAAGTTGAAAAGTAAGCTGAGCTCCGACGCTCAACGTCTGCTGAAGAAACCGTGAAAACGGCCATGAGAGAGAGAGAGAGAGACAGAGAGAGAATCATACAGTTGAAAAATATAAGAAACATCGAAGTTGAAGTACTGTTTCCATATTATTTTATATAGCGTATGTTGCGAGCGCATCACGCCTCACTCAAGTCTAAACGAGCTTAATATTTAATGAGCTCGACAAGATCAAATAAAATAGCAACAAGATCGGGATCTCAAAGTTTAACGAGGGTGCTTGTAACGGAATGTGTTATCGCGGAGTGTATGAATTGATGTTGAAGATAGGGTAACTTATGGAAAACTTATCTGTACTCTGTTGTCTATCTATATTGTTACTGGAGGTATTATATAATCTGTGATATAGTTTAATACTGACTCCAAGGAATATATGTAGTACCATGGATATTTCGGTATTTATGTATTAAGTATTAATCTTGCACCTATACATACATTCGTATGTCCAAACTGTAGCATTTATAATATATGTAAATATACGATTTTTACATTGTCTTTTATTTTATCAGCATACTACAGTTTTCAATTAACTTACTCTATAAAAAAATCTATTCACAAAAATAAAGAAAATTGATCTAATTCCAGTGGTCCACTGAAAATTGACATATATTTTTTTCCTTTTACGGTAAGTAGCCGACAGCTAGATCAAATTAGATAATCTTTCATGGTACTTCGGAACAAGCTAAATGGTCCAAGATATAGAGCAAGATGTCGATGTCGATGTGACTGAGTACTTGCTAGTCTTCATTTCATAAAAAAAAACATGATTCCTTTTCGTATTGACAGAATATAAGGAATAAATCAAAAGAAAAACAATAGTCGCTATCTCAGAAAATCCTGAACGAAAACATTAAGCGAGAGTGTCCCTAGCAATCGTTAATGGAATGAAATTAGGAACAATAAGAAATCTGATATGAGTGGACCGGGCGGTGTTATTTCAGCAAGTTGATCCAGACCACGGAATTGTGAAAGGATAGGAAAGTAGAAGTGCAAACTGGAGATTATAAGCACATGTACTTAAAATTAAAATTGCGATTAATCTGACAACTATTATTTCAAATTGTTGTTCGTATATTTTATACACATATAATGGAAAAAGTTTAGCAATGATTCGATTGGTTTTGTGGGAGCGCGTTACAAAAGGCACATTTTCATAGTCGACGACAAACAAAACAGTATCGATTGAACCTATGACGTTTCACACTCTCTTCTATAGCATTTCTATTCAGCTTATACTACTTCAAAATTCCGTGGTCCAGACTGTTTGGTTTGCCTTACGTGTGAATCGTGCGATATGAACCGACCGCTTCGATGGACTGGGAAAAAATACACCTGAATTTTTGGATGGTATTACCGATGGAAGTATTTTGCGGTTCAATATTGTTTTAAGTAGGTACTTGTAACGTTTTAACGGTCTTTCTTATCTTATGTTACGTTTAATTCCGATTTTAATTGCATATATAAGCAAGCAAGTAGAACTCTGCATCGTTATATATATCAATATCAAGTGTGGTTCTTAGTAAACCTAGGTTTACTATATACTAGGATAATATGCATATTTGCGCTTTAAATATATATCAAAATATGCATTTGTTTCCGTCAGTTTTATCCAAAATACTAATTTACTTACTGCTAGTTAGCGTGGTAAAACTGACATTTCAGTTTTTAAGAATCAAATTGTGTTTTAGTTACTTTAATCATAAATCATGAAATAGACTGAATCGTAAGACAAAAATATAAATCTACCTTAAATAGAGACATTTTCCTGTTTTTCTATAAATAAATACCTACCTATAAATAATGGCATTTATTCAGATAACAGTTTCATAAGAATAACAAATCTAATTTTATAACAGTATAATTAGCATAGTAAAATGTATGGTCCTAGCATCTTTTTGAGAATTTATTGTGCCTGATTAATACTTTGGTCCCAAGTTATCTCCCAAGCTTCAACAAGGGAATTATGGGTCATTTTGTAGTCTAAGAGCCCACCTACAGATAATGAATCAAATTGGTGACCACCCGCGTTACCAAATAGTTCAAATCGAGTTATGACTGATTATTTTTTAATCTTTGGAACGAAATATTGCTGTATGTTCTTGCATGAAATTGGAGTTGTGATTTATAATTTTATATTTTTCTATGCCACGAATCACGTCACGAAACGCGATCTAACCGTGGTTGTAATTAATGCTTATTTTCATTTATGCCAATGTAAGTACCTACTTATTATTTTGCAAACCATTATTATAAACGATTGACGTATTGCAGCTTCCATATTCATTTTTGCAGCTTACATTATGTAATTTAATATATTTGTTTGTTTTTCCGGTACATACAAAATTATGTGAAATATGTTCTATTTTTCATTGCGTCTACTTCCTTGTGTATTCTAATGATCTTACTTATCACTGATCACTTGACTCAGAATTTTGTAGGCGTTTAAAAACGATCATGTTAGCTTTCATGTTAAATGATCGTGATTCTCTATCAATGTTAGATCAATCGGAAGAGTTAAAAATAACAACAAATTCATACGATAGTTACAATTACAAGCGAACTAAACTGATTGGTTACATTATTAAGTTGGCGCGAACTAGGAAGACCAATAAGATCGTGATTAACACAATGTCCTAGTTGAGCGCCAAAAACGACAAGGCAGCACGACGCGGTGCAATTCTTGAATACTATTATTAATTTAGTATTTAAGCCTTATGCGCGTCGCATGTCATTGTACACCATTTCGTAACTCAACCAGGACGCCAGATAAGGTAACTTAAGCTTCAAAGTTGCGGCGCGGTATATTAAGCTGGCAAATATAGAGCCCGTACAAAATGCGTATTGATCGAACGATACAACTTGCTAACTTAGCTTTAGTTTGAGCTTAAGTCTTCACGTGAGTACACGGGAGTATAAATAAAGGCTGCTTTTGGTGGACTCATAAGGCCAAATACGAAGCGATTGTAAACATGCACAAAATATATGTAGTAGTTCATGAACTGATATTTACTATTGTATGATTAAATACATATTACATAGCCCAATCAAAAAAATGTACGGATTTTCATTTTCAAAATGCTTAAAACGTGAGTCACCTGATTAATAGACGATTGTATTCGACCAGTATTTGGCCACGCTGATCGCTCTGTCGTTGGATTTTTTCTTGTGAATCTAGTTTTAGGCATGTAATTCAGAATTTTTCTTTATTTATTTTCGGGAAACTTACAGGTTTCTTGTAAATACATGTGTTATGCATTTAATATAATTAGGAAACAAACGAACCAGTCACCACTTGTAATACAGGGTATCTTTTTGTTCATACATTTTTAGAACACATGTATATTGAATACAATAATTTAGACAAGATAAGAGTGAAATATTTGAATTTCCATACTAAGTCCGATCAGCAGATCAGCTAATTTCATTGGGAGATTATGAATAGATATATGAAAAAATTTTGTAATTTTTTGACATCAGTTTGTTCTTTGTACACCGACTCAGTTTGTGCAGTGTAAAAAAAATCTCTGTAAGTATATCAATCTCTTGCTGATCTTAGTGAAAGTTGCTAATTACATTTATCTATCAACACGCCAACCGACTGGCCAGATTTAGTGTTGCTTGACTTGTGTAATTGCCGTGACAATTCTTTTTTAATTCCATTGCCTGAGACCACGCAGGCGGTACGACGCAAATAGACGCTTGTAAATCCGCGCTTGTTTTAGGCTGAGGATACAATGAGTAAAGGACATCTAAGTAGAGAAAATAACCAAATATTTTTATTTTTTACTCCCATTGTCAAAGTTGGCTAGTAAAATTTGTGGTATGGTATATTTATGGATATTACTGTTTACAATGCAGGTTGTTGTTCTGTAATAAGAAGAGATACCAATGCAATATAGTATGTGAAATTATTTTTTTTATTATGTAACTAGCTTTATACCGCGGCCTAGGGGTTGATTTTTGAAAATATAAGTAGCCTATGTCAAACATACAACGGGGACTTTTACTACACGCATACCAAATTTCATAAATATCGATTCGATTATCGATCCATAGTCCGCTACCGATGTTCAGATCTCCAGCGACAAGAATTTGTTCAAAATAGTGGTCCAATTATCACCAACTGCCATTTAGATTCCACTTCTGTACAAAAGCTTCCCTCTTAAGAGAAAATAAAGAATTATACTTGAAAAATATCATCTTAATCTAAGTGTAACCTCAGCTTTAAATTGCTAAGATGGCTTTATTCCCATTAAGTCTTCTTGGCTGTCTTCCTGGTTGTTCGATTGCTAATTGTCAAGCGTCTAGGAATGTAATTAGAAATTTCACTACATACTTCATTTGCTTACAATAAATTGCATACATAGTAATATTTTTCAATGTAGCTGGTATAAACTGGTTTATGATTTTATTTTTTTCGACTCCATTATGGAAATAGTCTTACTCAATTTTTTAAACATTAAAAAAGCAACGGAAAAGTCATAATGAATGCAAATGAATCATAATTATGAACAAAAACATATCCTTCCATCAAAATCAGAACACATATAGCAAATACACAAATAGCAATACATAACAAATAATTTTAATACGTAAAAAGGGTCATGTTTATGGAGTAAATAATTGACGTCATTAATTCAAAAGTACGCCATCACGGGTCGAAGGTATCAAATGCTTAATTAAAATTTATGGGGCGTTCGTTTGGTATTACATAACAGTGTTGCCAGTAATATTAACCCCTAATAACTGGGTATTATTGGCCCTTTGTGTTTAGAGTCGCCGGATATTACAGATTTCGATTAGCCTGTCTGGATAGCAGTCGGACCCAAAGGGAATATTTTCGTTTCATGATCTTGAATGGGCATATGATTCTGATATGGCTTTTGATGTTTCATGGGTTACCGTTAATTGAGTTTGAAAGTTATTTAGAGAGTGTGTTTAAGAAAGAATCAATAACTATTAAAAACATCAAAAAATAATGATATTTTTAATGATACCAAAAAAAGTACTAACTTAATGATAAGTTAGTACTTTTTTTAGTATCATTCAATTGTCATTATATATAATTAATGATTTATTTGGCAAGTGTCAAGTCTTACTCTTTGTATCTTTTTTTATTGATATATATAGTAGTAGTAAGTATATAGTTTTATAATCTGCTTTGTTCGCACCACTTCTCTATATTTGTTTAGTGAGACCTGTTATTGGTAATCAATTATGTAAACCCACTGTTAAATTGTTAAATAATTACTGTTGGTTTTCCTATAAATAAAACATTATTAATGTTATATACACCAAGTTAAAATAATGGCTTTAAAATACTTTTGGCTTGGTCAAAAAATCAAAAAGCATGATATTGCCGCATCATGTCCAGCTCATCTCCAATTGTCACACCCATATCGTTCTGTGGTGGTCATTACATCAATATCCATAGTCTTCTGTCTGACATTGTGTATTGCTATGTGTGGCGACGTCGGCGACCCCCTTTACTTGCAATAATACCCCAGGTACCTACGTACGAAACTATTTAAAAAATAGACTTTAAATCAGGTCGCTACTCCAGTCGATTTGTTTAGTTGCTCCTTGACTGAATTCACACGGGGTTTTTGTGTTATCTTATAATAATTATTTAGATAGGTAGTAATTGTAACGATTTATATTTAAAATTAATTCATTACATGAATGTATCTGTAATGATAGTGTAAGAATTGAATAAATATTGTACCTAAACTAAAATACAAAGAAATAAATTTACAGACGTAGCTGTGATCATCATTACTTAGCAGGTCGCGAGGTTTTTTAAACTGACCAGAAAAAAAATCACATTGACGATTTGACGACCTCGGTGGCGCAGTGGTAAAGTGCTTGCCTCCGAACCGAGAGGTCCCGGGTTTAATCCCCGATCGGGTCATGATGGAAAATGATATTTTTCTGATTAGCTTGGGTCTTATTATCTATATATGTATTACTTTATCTATATATGTATTTGTTATAAAATATAATATCGTTGAGTTAGTATCCCATAACACAAGTCTCGAACTTACTTTGGGGCTAGCTCAATCTGTGTGATTTGTCCTAATATATCTATTTTATATATATATATATATACTATATACTATATATATATTTTCAAAATATTTTCTGAATAGAGTGGCTCTATTAAGCGCAAAGATGAAAAATTCTGAACCAGTGCAATGTAGGGCGAATGAAAATTTAAAGAACGGACAAGAGTTACGACTAATAAATAAATCTATCCGTATTTTATCCTCGGCCCCTGTACTAGATGAATTGCAGTAGTTTTAAATATGCAACATTAAATCTCACATAAAAGTTCCGGAGGTTTTAAAAACAAATTAAAGATAGTATCAATGTTTCTCTTTTGGCGACCTCTGTGGCCTAATGGTTATCATGCCGGACAGCTTGGACATTGGAGATTCTGGGTTCGATCCGCGTTCTGGTCAAGAAAACTAACTTTTTTAGATTGATCCGGGTCATGGAATATGTATACATATACGTATGTATTAAATGGATTTGTTGTACATGTCACACATACTTTTTAACTTATTTTTGAAAATAATAATGAGATGAAAAAATTCTGGAATCGAGCGGGAATGGCCTCATTATTATTTTCAAAAATACATATACATGTTATAAAATATGAAATTGTTGAGTTAGTATCTGATAACACAAGTATCGAACTTACTTTCGGGCTAAGTTAAATCCATACTTCCATACTAATATTATAAATGCGAAAGATTTTCTGTCTTTTAAAATTTCCCGGTCAAACCTATGCTACCTTTTATCAAACATCAATTATGAAATGACTACAATAAGGGGTGAAATTTTTTATGAAAATCATGTCTGTTAAGTTTTCAAAGAGAAATACACGCGGGCGAAGCCGCGGGCAAAAGCTAGTTACTTACATTTGTACTATCTGTGTGACATAAGTTATATAAAAAAAAATTAAATATAAATTTGACTTATGACCAATAAGAAGTGCGTATTTGAAACGAGCTATTGCTTGCGACTTGCTTGCTTGCTCTTTCACATTTTTAACAAGTATTTCAAAATGTGATTCGCATACCCATAACAAATGTGAATAGTGTTTAAAATTAACACGTTACCGTTCTGCACTTTCATTATTATACATTTTGATGCATTTGGGCACACTTTTCAAACATTTTGACATGAATTCGGCCTTTGATTCAAGTCGTACGTAGCTTTGCACCGTGCATATCAAAGTTCATTTACAGAGTGAAGGCGAGCTTTCAATTTACGCTCGGATTAATACATAAATGAATAGGTTTTTTATGCATTTGGTTAGTATGAGATTTTTCATAAAAGATGACTGGCATGAAATGACACTAATGTGAGAACATTTTTTTTACCAGTTGTAAATTCTAATACTATTTTGTTACCTAGGTATTTCAATTTTAATTTAACGTTGCTTTGAGAAAAAGAGAACCATAGCTGCTTTCTTACATGAAATAGAATTTTGTGTGTCTTAAAATTAATGTACTCTATATAGAAATTTGGACTACGGTACCCACTACGGGTTGATGACTTTATTTGCACATTCTTTAAGAATCAAGAGGAAATAAGTTCATTTTACTTAACAAGTAGGTTGCAACGTAGGATTTTAAATGAGAAATAATAAACATATTTGTTTCAATCTATGCGAATAAAAAACTAGAATATTAAAAAAACAATCCTACATACTTCTGGAGCAAAATTATTTATTTACTTTAATCGTATTGCTTTCCAATTGTTTTGCAAACTACAGTTTAAACGAGGTTTTATAATACACCTTAACAATACCATTTGGAAAACGAGCTTTCGTTATCGGAATGCTCAACATAGTGCTTGAGTAGTATGTTATGGGACGTTTAATGAAATCGGTCATTACCTAAAGTGCCAGTAAACTATCTAGCAGGATAAACGGAAAGGTATTTGTCGATAAGACGTTGTTAGGGACAACACTAAATAAATAAATAGGTATATAATAAATATATTAGGATAAATCACACAGATTGAGCTAGCCCCAAAGTAAGTACTAGACTTATGTTATGGCATACTAACTCAACGATACTATATTTTATAACAAATAAATACATATATAGATAAACATCCAAGACCCGGGCTAATCAGAAAAATATCATTTTCCATCATGACCCGACCGGGGATCGAACCCGGGATCTCTCGGTTCAGAGGCAAGCACTTTACCACTGCGCCACCGAGGTCGTCAGCGAGCACTGTAGACGAAAAATGTGTGATAAAATTATTTCTTCTTCTGTTTGTAAACAGGATGACAAAGAAGAACGGCATGAAAGACCAACTAATTTAGTGTTGAAATTTCTGTCAAAAATTTCGCCAAGTTATTCTTGATGCGAATTAAAGTAAAAAATGTATTTTTTTTTATGTTTTAAACACAACGAATAATATGGCTAAATTATTCAGGCAGACACTAAAACCGAGATCATCAAACGAAATGTCGAATTAAATGTTACAACCCTAACAGTGACAAATCGATGACTCATATAGCGACAAAGTTGTGTAACTGTCAGCTTTGATAACAAAACAATGCAGCAATGAGTAAAAATAGTCATTATTTTATCAGTACAGGAAGACCTGCAATGCGACTGGCTGATTAGTGATTAGTATATTACAGTGCGGTCACACATACATTAAATATTATAGTATTTCATACATAATACATAGTTTCATTTTCATTTACGTATGTGTAGTCAGGGTACTATTTTTCTTTATATATTTATAGGTAAATAAAATAATACGCGCTCAATCAATGTATATCTAACCGTATTCGTTAGTCACTTCCCGGCCAAAGTTGATAACTATACAAACCGACAGCTCAATGCACTTGATATATCGATGAGATTATCCACATCTGATTCCTATAAGGCTTATTGCACGCTGACGATTGGCATTTTATATCTTAACTGTTCCGGCTTTGCTCGGGTCAAACTAGAATAAAAAAGTAGTCTATGTTACTCTGTGCCAAATTTCATAAATATTAGTCCATTTGTTTTTGAGTTTATTGATTACAATCAAAATACCAAAAACACAAATCTTTCATATTTATAATAATATATTTATAGAAATATACCCAAATTTATGAGGAGAGCAGTAAATGAAATAGAAATTAATATGTATTTTGAAACATTATAAAAATCTACATACGCGCACATTACTGATACCATGACATTTTTATCAAGTGAAAAATGAAACATTAACCTGACTGATCTATCGTTATCCCGATTTATGTAGTGAAGCATAATTTATTATAAATTAAATATACAGCTATTATAAGCCTCCAAAAAATTTTAAACTCACTCTACCGAGATAAAGTCGCGTTTTTATAAAACCGAACTTCAATTAACAAAATTCATTTGTTTTATTCATCACATGTACGTATGCAGCCACCCTTAATCGCGGCTCGCCCAAATGTTTATTCAGATGTGGTCCATCGTTGGAGTAAGTACGATTTACTGGAAATTAAGAGGACTGGCGACGCCGTCATCTGTCGGCCTACAATAACAGTACGGAAATAGTCGGTGACGAGTAAAAATAAAGCGACTTCATGTGGGAGAAGTTGACATGAATTACAATAACGATTATTTTTTGTGTATCCAAATCAAATACAGATTTGTCAGCACATATGGTGCTGGAATGTTGCGTTTGAGATCTTCTATAATGAAAAGTGGGTGCAAAATATTTAGTATAAAGTAATAAATAAAGAAATATATTAGGACAAATCACACAGATTGAGCTAGCCCCAAAGTAAGTGCGAGACTAATTCAACGAATTTGTGTTGTGGGATACTAATTCAACGATACTATATTTTATAACAAATACATATATAGATAAACATCCAAGACCCGGGCCAATCAGAAAAAGATCATTTTCCATCATGACCCGACCGGGGATCGAACCCGGGACCTCTCGGTCCAGTGGCAAGAACTTTACCACTGCGCCACCGAGGTCGTCAAAAGTAATGTCTTTTATATTTTAATTACCATTAGCAATTATTACAAAAATTACCTGAGCAAGTCGTTCATGTTTTTTTTTTTGACGAATATAAAAATGAGATATTTCGTGACTAAATTTCAGAAAAAGACTGTAGAATGCAGTTTGATCCATATTTACCATTTGTGAGCGTTTGATGAAAGCTTAAGAGAAAGGAAACTGAAAAATATTGTACTATATATTTATTTTTAAAAATATTCATGACATTTCAAGTTCGAATTTCGCAAAATGCTATATCCAGACATCTTATAAACATCCCCCAGATTTGATATTTTAATAAAACTCCAAACGAATACATTCAGAAGCTAAAGGGTTGACTTTATTTGAGTAAATCCAATTTAATTTGAGAAAATGTCTCAAGAATTATTACGTTTGGTTGGAGATAGAAAGATTTGTATGATAATATTTTGCTGACCATGAAGGGGAGTCAAGCGACATCTTTTCATTAAAGTAAAAATTGCTAATGACTTGATCTCCATATTTTAGCATAAAAACGTCAACGAAGTGTAGCATTGAGCTTTTAAGATCAAACTCCGTCAAGCAAAGTCGCTATCAGAGTGTTCCGGACTAAATTTATTTAATCACTACAGGTGTTTCTTTGTTTTTCTTGACTTCCTGATGACTTGATCACATGTACAGACTAAACGACCAAGTCAATACATTCGGCTGAGTGTATTTTTACATTGAGAGATTGAGACTAATGCTTGAGTGTCGTTCTACTTGCCAAGCAAAACCCATGAAATATTATATAAATATTATACCATATTATTATAAATAATATGCATACTAATAGTATAGCGGTATGGATATGTCAGTTTGCCACACAATAGACGGGCTCTCGGTCCAGAATATTAATTTAAAAAAATACTCGTAATTATGTTAAATGTCACGAATTTTTTTTTATTTCATTACGGATCCCTACATGAGTATACAACAAGATACATCTGCATATCTTTTGGCGCCGTTCCTCCATTAGTAAACACATGGACGGAGATGGTACGGTCTATGTATTTTTCATCATTGCAGCGAATGAGTTTATTACAGAGGAGCTTAGGGAAAAAATTAATATAACGTTTAAACGCTCCACTCTTGAGTTTCCTTTGTTCTTCCAGTATTGTCTGGGGGAATTATTATGTTTTTTAACTCGTTTCATGGAAGCAGAAAACAAAAAAAAAATTGCTATTTTATTTTTAAAAATCTGCTAAATAGACATTTGTATCGAAATAAGTATAGATTTTTTTATTTGTATTATATATAATAATATATTAAAATGTTTTTTGGTCAATATATTTTATATGTATCAAGTCCGGCTTTTATTGACTGTTTAAGGTGTACAAAGTTTAAAATAATAAATGTAAGTAGCTACTCAGTAACTATGAGATTTTCATGTTTCTTAGCACTGCACTGATCCGGCAAAAGTTAAAGACTCGTTTAGTACTTTCAAGCAAAAATGAAAAAAACCTGTAAATATCATTATTTGAAGCATTAAGAAACTGATGTCATGCCACTAGTGTCAACTGAAGGAAGCTTACAACAGTAAGATTTCGAACACTTAAATATCTATAACAACGTAATAGGTATTATATGTATTTAGTTGAGTTTAGTATTAGAGTAAAGGTGACATACTGATTTCCTCTCCATTTTTAGATGTTAGCCTACAGCGTAATGAACGGTAAGGAAACAAATTGATTATCAACATTGTATATACCAAACGCATATACAAAGCTGTCCTAAATTAATATATCAATAATTTTGTTTATTTACATAAAAGCGCCGATATAACGCCATTTTAAATCAAGCATTCGCCAAAAATTCGCAATAATAACAAACAATTCGAGGAAAAAAAATGAAATTAAAAGGATGTTTACTGTAGCAATTTACATAAAGCACCCGGAGGTATCTCGTTCGTTAATTTGTTTACATTTTGCATATCCCCCGTGCCGTGTTTACATTTCACATCTAAGCGACTCGTGAAACGTAATAAAGTTCGCCTTCCGATGATTATGACCTATGAAAATATACTTAAAAAATAGGGTTACCAAATATTTATAAAAACTTGTATAGTTATTAGAATCAAAAACTAGTTTAAATTAAACTTATGGGGATGGAAATATAATTGACTTGTAATATTTATGTGCCAAGAGAATTAAGATTCGTTTTTGATTCAACTTTATAATATCTTTTTAAAATAAATACAATAATATACCCTATATCAGACAAAATAAATGCAAATATAATTCCCTAATCTTTGGCGTGTGGTTCCGCGCTAGAATAGGACTACTCCATATCCTTCCGTAGATGTCGTACAAGGCGACTAAGGGACACACAGTCTAGGCAGCTGATAAGCAACAATAGCATTCCCAAGGAGGGTTGACGTGAAGATGGAGAGAGAATTCCATAATTTTCACACAGCGCGGACTATTTCGTAGACAAGATCGCAAATGTAAAACCACAAAGAAAAAAAACACAAATATAGTAACCCTATTATTCCCAAAAAGCTCCCACAAAAAATTCCCAAGCTCTTCTATTTTTGTTTAGTTTATTTTCTTTACTGATCTTTCTCCTAAAATTATGGATGTCATCGTAATGGCATTTGGAAACTTCGTCCCCTTTTATTGATACGAATGAATTATTTTTTACGCCATCGCTGACTTTCGAATTTGTCAAAGATCTTTATAATGTAATATCGGTTTTTGTTCGTTTTTTAATGTAATAAAGGTTTCTATGCTATCAAAACTATTACAATTAAGACATAAATCACAATTGCTTATCTTTGGCGTCAATATATATATAAAAAATGAAAATTTTACATTTTATTTACTTATAAAAAATTATTATATTCGAAACATTCTCTTATAAATAGCCCATTCTTCATTCCATACTTTGTACTTCGGAAGTACATCAAGTAATAAATATTCCAATGCTTGTTTCCACCTTAGGCCTCATAAAATTAATGCACTTATATTAAATGAAATATTAATGTCTAGACGTACATTGTAAGGCACGCATGATAAAATGCTAAGTAAATTTTATGACATCATAAAACGGTATTACACAGTGAATGAATTTCCACTGCATTATTCCTTTCGCTTACTCTCCATTTGTTTGAGAGAGAGGTGAATATTATTATGGAAAATGCTATATATAATTATTGTAGGGTGATCATTTGTCTCGGTTCTTATTGACTAATTAATTTCAACCCGTTTATGGCAATGGTCCCTATTTTGCAGTATATTTAATGTTGCGATTACGACTGAGATTATGGTATCATTTACATTATACTAATGAATAATCTTAAACTAAAGAACATTAACAGAAAATCCCTAAGAATGTTTAAACACATTGATACTTGGCACAACATGGTGTCGATTAATAATTCCAGCCCATGATATGAAATGACAGCTATCGAAAACTTTCTATTTTTTTTATTTAGCACATTTTTTATAAAAAATATTTAACAATATGAAAAACGGTTAGGTTTTTATTGTTAATGATTGTAATGAAGTATAAAAATAAATTTATCGCCAAGTTAAAAATATTATGTTCTAAATTACCTACCAGTCAACTTTGACGTCAACTATAACCTGCGCAGAAAATGACTCCGGCACGCAGGTTAAAGGTAACATCAAAATTTATTGTTACAACACAACGTAAACATTTTGTTATTTGAAACGTACAAGTACACATAATATAGATTGACGTAACAGTTCAACGGATTATGAAAACTTTTCACGAGTTATACAATACAATGCTATTTTTGTGAACTACGTAAAATTTTCATTCCTTTTAGTGAAATGACTGAGTGGGCGTCAACAAAGTCTTGCTACACTACTGAAAGGTATAAAAGATTTTAAAATAATAAATTTTAGAACGCTATTAATAATATTGAATAATATAAAAACCAAAATTTTTAAAAGGACTGCTGAAGATATTTTAAAAAGAAAAATTATTTTGAATCAGACTTCAAATAGATATTAAAATTGATTAAGATAAACCCAGAGATATAAAGAGATACCCTTAAACACAAGAATCCTGGATTGACACAAAAGTAATGTCACAACATTGCTTAAAATTGTAATATATAGTATATATTTCGATTAGATAATTTGATAGCACTACAGCCTGTAGAAAATATTCTATAGCTTTCAGTATTGAAAAACTAGATAACTTTTAAATCGAAACACATAAAATCATGTTACCTGATACTAAAATGTTTTGGGTTTAAAAGCTTTGACAAACATGAAAGAACAAGTAACGGAATTAGATTTTCACAAATCAAAAACGAATTTGTCGTAATATGATAGAGTCGTTATTCTTGGAACTTTTGAAATTACTCTAAGATAACTGATTGTGGATTCTCCAAGCAAAATTCGACTTTATTAGATTGTGGTAAAGTTTAATTTCCAAGTTACAAGCTTCATTGGTAGTTCATCCGGCCGGAAGATTGCCCTTTTGATATTATTAAAAGGGTGAAGACTGTTTTATGTCTCAATTAAAAAGTTTGTGTCTTCAAAGTTACTATTTCGACTCCGAAAATGTGCTTCTGTGATGTCATCTTCGTTAAAAATGAACCATGACTGTGTCACCTACTTGGCACGTGATACATAATTCAATAAATTTCGTGGATGTAATAAGTAACACTATATACGGTCAACTCAATCATTTTGACAAACAAACATACTTTCCCATTTATGATATTAGTATAGTATGGATAAAAGGGTTTTGTATTACATGTTTCAGTACACCACAATTTGGATTTTTGAACTGAAGTTATTTCTCTGTCATCAAAACATATTACTGATGAAACTGGTACGACTACAACGCCCGGGAACCTCATATATACTTATATAATATACATATAATTTTTGTACATATGGCTCTTGATTTTACGATAGGTCACCTAAATTCATTTCAAATTCGCTGCCTCAATATACGATATATTTCTTCATACAGATTAATATATTTGTAATATACGTCAATATACAAATATCTTTGTAATCTGACTGTCTGATTCTGTCTTCTTTCATAGGTTCGATTGTGAAGACGTTAAATTGAATCAACCCATATAGTTCCCCACTTCGAGTTGATTTTGACAAAGTGCCATAGATAACACCCTCCCTATAATGATTATGAACGTTTTGATTACGGGAACTATCTAGATATATCTCTATTTCACCCCAAAGGGACAGCAAAGATAAATTATCGTCATATGTGTTAAGTTTACACTGATTTCGAGCTGCAAATTTAATAGGTATTACGTAGTTTAAAATTACTATTGCTAATACTAAAACAAGCGTAGATTGCCCTCATTCCCATTAATACGAATGGTGGTTCGATTGTCCAATTACTTATTCCCTTTAATGTTAAAAATCTGTTTTTCGTTCCTACCAGTCCAACTGTTAATTCGTTGGACTAGTGAGATTTATTTTTCCGAATAGTTCTTTTACGTCTAAACCCGTATTAAAACTGACCAATATAATTGTTTTCTTTATATTCAGTGGCAGTGCAAACGCCAAAAAATTATACTATATATATATAAACTGAAATCTTTAAATCGTTTAATCCTACACTAATCGTCGACACTACCGACAAAATGCGTTGAAACATGAAACCAATGCGTTGTTGTATGTATGTACACTTAAAATAATGTGAAAAAAGGGATTTTTATATTATTATACATGATTTTATGCATGTATGTAAATAAGATTAGACCCTAGGATCGACGCCATAATCGCAGTGTATTCAGAAATATACAGTGGCTTGCGTCGATTTTATGGCGCATTTTTGTTACTATCCCCCCTGATAACGATGACGGAGTGTTTTCCGAATAGTTTTATTACGTCTGAACCCGTATTAAAACTAACTAGGCTTGGAATAAATTTCCGCGGGAGACAGGGAGTGGCCGTACACTATGATAATGCTATTTATTATTATAATTTGACTCCGGCTTTACATTATATTGTAAAATATATCTAGCATCTCAATCGACTCCTATAAATTTTTGACATTTCGCATACATTTATCTGTGAGTGCACCAATACGGACATAGGCTTCAATGCTGAATGGAAAAATAATGCTGTCTCCTGAGCTAATGAAAGATAGTCGAGCTAAACTCTACAATATTACTTCCGTACTAACACAATGAGATTTTCAATTATCGCGTTTGGATTAAAGTTAATATTGTGAAATGTTAATATTATACCTAGCTATAAATATTAATTAGTAATTTGCATTAGTGATTGTTAATTCTAGGCTAAATGTGTGAAATGAGGGACATAATTTTGTCAAACATATCTGTGTTTATATTAATTATCTGATATTAATTAATCGACAACATGTATGTTGTAAATTGTTTTCCTGTGATTAATTGGAATAATATTTTGAATGCGGCAGACCAACTTACTTCATTGCATTAATTTATCAGTATGTAATGGCAGTTAAAGAAAAGATTTTTGTAAAAATTAATGCCTAACAAAATTAAGTATAGTAGTAAGTACAATACTAATTGGCAAAAAAAGACGCTCTTATAAAAAATATATGTATAAAAGAGAGTGTGGAAATTTACAAAACAAAAACAAGCGAAAATAAAATTCGAATTACAGCTGTAAAAAAACTTTTATAACGCGCAAAAAGAAAAATTTAAGTGCAGAAAATGAAATTTATTATCTTTTAAACTGCATTAAATTAAAATTAACTTATCAATTCCACAATAAATAACCAAGTTATCGTGACAGGATAGCGTGTTCAGCAAAAACTTCCATAGAATAATGCCAAGGTAAATAGCAGTATTAGGTAAATATAACTAAGTGATTTATGGAGCACTCCTAATTTTGCAAAGTTATACTAACTTCACCACTTCATATGTAAACAAAATTAAATTATGATTTCAAACGTCAATATCATAGATAAATATGGAAATAGATGACACACCTTATTTCTTCAAAATCGTATTCAACAAATAAATGATATTTAATTACATACATAAATAAAAATGTATTTCCTTGTTGCAATGTTTTTATTTTACAGTATGAACGGTCTTTTAGCGGATCTGTTGTGATGTCAGAGTTTAGCATTAAGGGCGCTCCCCAGCGGAAGCAGCCTTTCTTAGAATATGAAGGCGAGCTCCTTCATATAGACAAACTATTATATAGTAGATTATACAAAAATTTAGACTGATACTGCAATCGCAACTTTTTTAGCCCGACTTGCTTGTTTTTTCTTTCAAATTATGAAAAACAATACGATCTATCTAAAAGTTATCAATGTCTATAACCAATATACCGTTTTTTGTTCACTGGTTAAAAGCACAAACAAGTAACTTTTCACTTACACGCCCGTGTTTGCCTCGACGTTCGGAAAAATCTCTAAATGTACTTTACCCGGGCGGAGCTAGACGGATTTTTTGTTTACAATAACAAAACAATCCATCGGGAAACTAAAATACACTGCAAACGTAGTAGTTTTAAACGGAAATGAGAAATTCTCGAATTCTGTATGATTTTGTTTTAAACGTACAGTTTTGCGAACTAAATTGCATTTCAGTCATTTACTTGAAAAAAAAAGATGAATTTTAGAAACAAAAAAATAGATTTTAATACTGCTCGTACAGCTTCTCCAAAAGGCTATGTATTGTGCTTATTTACGTAAAGTTTAAATCATTTGTTATCTTGACTGATCTACATCAGTTCACAATTTGATTTTCTTTCATCAACGAGTAAGCACCAAAACGGGCATTCTTTAATTTTTTAATTACAAACAACGAATTGTATGTAAAATTACAATACATAGTTGGAACTGCACAACGCTGCGGCTCTGTTTTGTCTGCAGCAGTATTTTGTTTTCGCGACAGGCGGAAACGGATATAGAGGGAGACAGAATAATAGCGGTCGGATATGGTCAGACATGGTGGTATCTTGCTTTTTTCTCTTATACACTGGACGTGAACTTTACAGTGACGGACTGCAATGTATTTTGGACCTAATATTTTTGTTCGTATGATTTTAATCGACAAAATTATTTGTAGTGTGTAGTTCAATGTCTGAATACTTCCTATGGTCAAGGATGTGCGATGGTATCTGCAATTTTGAAGATTTCCTTCCGAATTGTATTTGTTGATTTAAACTCAAAATTATTTTTCAATAATGCTTCATGAATTCTATTATAAACATTTTAATATGTAAAATCGATAATTATGTATTTTTATCAATAAATGAATTCAGTTCTGATGATAGCTCAACTTGAATAATATTTTTTCTTCGTGATATTTTAAAATATTAACTTATACCTAAGATTTATTATCAAAAAGACAGTGTATTAAAAGAAAACAATGCCCCTAAAAAGTGTCAGTTAAAAAAGTGTTTAAGACAAAATAATATTTAAAAAATGCTCCAACTTGACGAGCTGTGGGGTTACAACAATATTATGACAAGAATATTCACTGGCAGCACCCATTTGTGTTTATTAGAACTCTTTTAATGGAGTTTCGGAAGGTAAAATATATTTTTCTAGCAGAGTACTCAATTATCGGGGTAATGTCAATGGTATTAATTTTGATTAGTATTGATACTTTCCATTGTGCTACCATTCATAGTGAAAAAGTGTATTTATATTTATATATGCAAGATAACTTTTAGATAGAAAGAAAATATTTATATGCCAAAAACATGAGTACAAATATACAATAACTGATGTTATAATGAATGAAACCTACATGTTTTACCGAATATAGGTATGCAAATATAAATAAAGAGGAGTGTGCTATTTGTAGTGGATACACTACAAATAACAAAAATAAATTTATACTAGCTCTACATTATATTTGAGTCTATCATTAAATAAATCATTTAAAGTATAATAACATTTATCAGTTAATAAAGACTTGAGGTGCTTTTTAAATAGATTTAAGTCAGCCAGTTATATATATATACATATATTAAATTATTAGGTTTAAGTCATAGTTTAGCCAGACGGATAAAAAACAAAAATACACCTAAACCTTCCTTTTGACTATATCTACTCTTACGACTTTTAACTATATCTATAAAAAACCCGCATTAAAATCCGTTGCGTAGTTTTAAAACTCTAAGCATACATAGACAGACAGACAACCGATCATCACATCTGTTTTATTATACGTAATGATAAAGAAGGCTATGCTAAGAGCACTAGAAATAAATAAAAAAACCTGTAGACACATGTAATCTCCAAATATCAACAACGTAGCTTTTAAAATATAGTTATGTTAGTTGCTCTATTGAAACAAAGCACATGAGTCACGATTCAAAAATTCCACCGCGTTCTGTAACTCCATAATTATAGAGGATATTAAAATTATCCGGGTAATACTTGAGTGCGCTCATGGGAATTGGGGATCGGCAAACATCGTCTTAATAACGGCTCAACTCAAACAATTTACAATGCAAATAGTCAAACAAACTTAATTAGTGTATCTTTAGCCCGTGAAATATGTTGGTTAATATTATCGATTGATTTATTGTAACAGGAGGGAGCGAAACGCTTCATTTCGTTTAGGACATATTTTTTAATGTCATCGTTTACGAAAAAATCGTTACGTGTCATTTCCTGTTTTTATTTTAAAACGTTCAGCTTGTAAATTATATGCTTTAATGCTCATAATCTACATTGTTGTACAATCGATAGACACTATTACATTTATTGATTACATAATTTCAAATAATCGAGTATTTGGATCGTTTTTAACACTCTTCGAAGGGACACAAGAAGTTTAATTTATTATAACTGCTTTAGCATTTGTATTTTTTTTTGTTTTGTGTTGTATATTTATATTTTAATGCTGTATTTCGGATTCCAAAGTTTGTATCCTTATTAAATAACGTTGAAAAATCCCTTGTCAAAATAAAGCAAAATGAAAAGAATACACCAAAGAAAACCACAGCAGCAATGAACTATCAACCGCGACCGTTGTATCGTTAAATAAAATAAAACGAGCAAAGCCGGGTAAAAAGTAATATCCGGCGTTCGTTGTTTGCCTCAAACTTAATCGAAACTAAGTGATCCATTTTATGATACCGGTCACAGCCACGCTTCAAATTTTGCGGGTATAATGCAGTTTGCATGTTATTTAATATTGTTATTTACGACACGTCCGGGCTTTACTCGCGTAAAAACATATTAAATTATACATCTAAACCATCACACTATCTATTGGTGAAAACCGCATGAAAATCTATGCAGTAGTTTGAGTTCGCGAACAGATAGACAGCGGTAGAGTCCCTTGTTTTATAATATACGTAAGGATAAGGATGAAAATTAAATTAAGTACCTATATATTTTCAACAACTTCTATTCTGAATTATTACTCATCGAATTATATTAACATCAATTTAAGTCAGACCATTGATACACATGAGTGTTAGTATTCATATACCCAATACACAATGACAATAGAGGAGGTGTAGCCTAAATCGCCCACGTCTTATCATTCGCTCCTATGGGCCTCACACTACAAAAATAATTGCTTTTTCATAAAAAAAATTCACAAAAAGTGTTTCAATTTACCCTTGAGAGGCAGACTTTCATTATACTATAAAAGTAAACACAAATTTTATCATAGTCTTGGGTTTGACTTCAGCTAGCTGGCTTCTTGATCTATTCGGAATTATTCTGTGTTATTCCAGTTCCCTGGAATAGTGTGAAAATTCAGACCAAATTTATAAAACAGTAATAGAGCTTGTACATTTGCGATGTTTCCACTTGACAACTATTACACAGCATTTTAATATTATCGATCCGACTTCAAAGTATCTAATTAAAAAGATTAAAAAAAATAATTGCCGTTAAATTTGAAAATGGAATTGAAGATGGATTGCAAAATTCCCTTAAGAATCATTTAAATTCAATCTATACTTTAACGTCAACTCGCACTTTATGTTCCCATTAAAAAACCACAAACTTTTACGAGTTTACCCTTTCCCTTAACCCGACTGTAGTCTTTGAAGTCACTTGAAATTAAGAGCGAATAACCAATTGATTTATTGAAGACATTTTGAAAAATGGCGCGTCTTGCGCTAAGCCGACTTCAATCGTTGCCCAGATTTCCAAAATTTACTGCCGACATGTGAGTAATATCTTTATTAGAATTATTTTAGGTGACAGATAATTTCAACGGGGGTTGACTAAGGGTGAACTATTTTTGGACGGATCTTATTTATAAACAACTACAATTGAGGAATCTTTTCATATTATAAAACAAAGTCCTCTGCTGCGGCTGTCTGTCTGTTAGCGATAAGCACAAAAACTACTGCACAGATTTTCATGCGGTTTTTATCAATAGATAGTGTGATTCCTAAGGAAGGATTAGGTGTATAATTTATTGTGTTTTTACCCGAGCGAAGTCGCAACGGTCCGATAGTATTATATAAAAAAGTGCCTGCGAAAGTCTAATTACTGAATAATTGATTTGACTTTGTTAATATAAGATATCGTATAATGAATAAGAAGCTGACAAAATTTGATCTTGGGTGTAACACCCTACATCTCATCTTTGTTCCTATTTTCCATCAGGCTAGATTATCAAAAACTCATTCAAATTATTAATATATAATAATAAAAAATCTAGGCTGCCAAACTAGGGCAGTCTGAAAAACTAGACAGGAAGTACCATGTCATATCTCAACCTTTACTAGTTTTAACGGAACTGGCTTTTTCCCGCGGCTTCGCCCGCGCTTATTTTCACCCCCCATTTTAGTCATTTGGGGGTGGATTTTTCAAAATATAAGTAGCCTATGTTTGAACGGGGATCTTTAACTATATGCATACCAAATTCGTTCTAGCGGTTTAGCCGCGAAAGCGGTATAGATAGATAGACAGACAGACTTTCGCATTATATAAAGATCGTTATTAACATTTGTTTTGTGACTTTTTGGATTTAATTCAAAACCTTACGTGAAAGTACGTTGAAAGTCTACTTAATATGCTCTTCAATACAATGAGTAAATTCAAAGAAGTTATCCAAGTAATTAAAATTAATTAGGTAAACTAACTTTATCATAAACCTCTTTCAATTTCAAAAGACCCAACTAATTAAAGTGCGACTTGAATGGATTGAAAGTATTAATCGAAATAAAAAATGAAATAAACTTAAATAACATAAAGAAAAAACGAAACTATATTTTTTTTTTTGTATTTTTTTTTTTCGTTATTAGTTAACACCTACATATTTTTCTAGTCTAATGGCTATTGAGAGCAAAAATCTTTAAAGCAATATCATGAAAAAGTAATATTGAATAGTTTCTATATTGGATATTTTACAAATATGTCAATAAAAATTAAGTAGGTTTTGAAGAATAAAATATCCTAAATACTATTCTAATCTTAATCACTTTGATTCATGAGTTTATCTTTATCGAGCAACAAGTTCACATAGTTCATTAAATAATTCTCAAAATCCTCAATATCGGAGTTGATTAAAAATCCGTAATATTTTAATTAATCCGAAAATACTTATAAAACCACTGACCGCGGCACGAAAGTTATAAATTAAGGGTGGTGTTGAACTTTTAGATAATTATCTTTTGCCGTTTAGTTAAATTTATAGTTTAGCGGCGGACGGTTACAGCTACTGTTTTTATTTACCCAGTGATAAAAGTGATTGACATTAATTTGGCTTAGCTAATGACAGCTCGGACTCTCACGCCTGTGGTGATGAGGGTCATGAGATGTAGCGTATTGTATGTATTGTATACAAACATGATTTTTATAAATGAATTTTTCAAGGTAATCGGGAAGATTCTTGTCATATAATTTTTGCTTTTTGAAAAGTATATAATTACAGAACAATATTACCATTTATTAGATCGCTGTTATAATCATTTAGATGTTTATGTTTTATATCCTGAAATTCAGAGATGAGCCCTATTTTTTCGTATTTCAAAAGTAATTTAGTTCCCATCATACCACGTTTGTCATAATGGTTGGTTTTTAAACTGACAAATATATTCTGACGAGTGTGGTGTAATCACATTAAAATTACTCAAATAAAAATATTCAACCCAAGTATATTCTTATAAAGATTATATTGCCTATCACTTGGACCAAATCACAACACATCGGATCGAACCTTACAAAAACATTGGACTGGACTGGCGCCGCTCGGTTCCTCTAGTAGAATAACACCGACAGGAAACCCCTGATCCTGTCCATAAATTATAGGAGACATTAAAGGATTCATTCCTAACACATTCTTTGTTTATTTAATATGCACTGGAGATGAGCAAGAGTATTTGTTAGTTAGATTTATACGTTTTATTGTTTATTTTGGATATTAATTGACCAGTGAGCCGAATGGTAAGATATTTTTTTTGGTAAATAACACTCTACTAGCGACCTGCCCCGGCTTCGCTTTTTTACTATGGTTTTATCCAATAAAACCATAATAAATTTTACATCTAAAGTTTCCTCAGGAATCAAAATCAGTTTTAAAGATCTAAGGATACATAGGAATATACAGACAGTAGGAAGCTACTTGATTTTATACTATGTAGTGATTATAACGGATAAAATACAAAATATAAGCCGTTAAATTTTGTGTCGTATTTAAAATTACCATAAACTCTCAACAATAAAATTAAATATGTTAACTATAAAATTTAATTGTTATAAGTCTTGATTGTATCACACTAATAGCTCCTTAAATAGTAAAAAAAAACAATAACTGATTACCACTGAAAGTTAACGCTTTCAATCACGACACCGTCCCTAATGGAAGGTCGCACCAAAAGAAAAAATAACGGGCGATTAAAAAAATACGAGCAGCTTATAGCGTGAATGATTAAGCAGCCAGTCGTTTTCACTTCATTAATAATAACACTTTTGAGCATTTTATTAACAGAAGGTAATTTATAAATACTTTATATGAAAGCGACCGTCGTAGATCAAGTAAATTGGCGGTCGACTGTGTATAACCGAGTATATTTTATACGTCGCTAAAACGCACGGGATTGGACTTTGGCACGCGACCTTTTAAATTTGGTTAGTTATACGGCCTCTTTATTTTATTGGGGAAATAGGTGGTAAAGATTAAATGCCCATTTTGTGGTCATAAATGCTGGATTTCTATTGTTTCTGATGCGGGAGAGTTGTCGTTAAAGATTTATGGCAGCTTATACAGGACGTATGAAAACATAGAATGAATAATAATATCTATAAACAATTAAATAAATACGTATAGACAAATCGCACAGATTGAGTTAGCCCCAAATTAAGTTAAAGACTTGTGTTATGGAAAACTAACTAAACAAATATATTTCATACTTCCAAATTTCCTTTTGTCATGCTTCCATAGCTAAGCCGCGGGGCCGTTTTTTATGAAATTTAAATAGATATAGTTCAAGACACGAGGTAAAATATAGGTTACCATGATCGGAGTTGTCGGCAACAGCTAGATCTAAAAATAAACGACCAGCAGACTAAAATTCAATTGTAAGGAGTCAGCTTAATGACTTTATCATAAGTATCAAATTAAATTGAACACAGAAATACACTGATACGTCAATATCAGCGAACATTACTAACATTACATTAGTAAAACTTTGAAATCAATTTTATTACTTTCCAAAAAAAAAATGTATTGAAAAAAAAAAGAATCTTAAAAACGTGTACCAAAGCCCCAATAACCCAGTTCTAAATGAAGGTTATCTATGACAAACGATATTCTGCTCACCCCATAATAAAGTCACGAAAAAATACCGTCGAAAATGTAACCAAATAAACGTTGCGACATTTAGCTGTCGACAGTCTATTAAGGGCTCTCACCCACTGACTTATAAATGGCCAACTGACATGCAACTGGAAAAACTGCCGCGGATAAGACCTTAAATAAACAATTTTATACGGGTATCAGCTCACATTAGATAGTTTTACAAAGATAAGTTTGTTTTGTACATATTAAATTATTTAGTCCATCATAGAATAGTATATTTTTATATGTTTTTACATATCAATAATATAATAAATAAAACGCATACACATATAGATGAAAGAGATCTAAAAAACTTCGGGACTAAGTTGTCGAAATTACAGTGATATCTGCATCAAAATCCATTGCGTGGTTTAAAAGAAACAAACTTAGAAATAAACAGACGCGAAGGGCAAATAGAAGAAATAATTTATGCGCGTATAACATATAGTTGGAGTCGCAGTATTATACTGGTCGTGTAAATCCATTACTGGTCGTGTAAATCCATTATTTTATGCATGACATCAAAAAAAAAATGACTTTTTTAAAATAATAAACTTTAAACTCAATATCTAAAATAATTTGCTTGCAAAAATTATACCAATAAATACTGTTTTACAAAATACTTGGATTAAAAAGAAATTGACTTAAATATAACCGAAATATTCCAATTTCAAATTTGAAATTATCGAATTCTAAACCGAGGTCAAAATTCGGTCGCGACTTCAAACAATGGAGCAACCAATTAATTGCTTTATTGTAAACAGATTGCTTAATTAAGGAAATAAGGAAATGAAATGAATAAGGAGCGTTTAGCGAGTTTCCGACTTCAACTGAAATTAATTTTAATGATAAATGATTTACATAGCAGTCGTACAAACGTCCCGAATGCAACTTTAATTTTCTTGTCTATTATTCGGTGGATATTGTTAATAGTAAATCAATTTTAACGAGGTGACGGCTAATTAAATCGAATTGTAAATAAATATACGTAAAAATTATTATTGTAATAATATATATATATTTTAAATGTCAGCGTTATTTTCGAGTGTCTAACTTGACACTTTTATTATACACACAATTATAGTCAAGTTAGTTAACTTTAAGTTTTTTTTAAATCTGGCAACACAAGCTTGAACTGTTCCTGACCATTTGATGTTCTATGTTTTAATTAAATCAATTTGATTGTTTTCCCATAACAAATGCTTAATTACTTCTAAAATTATCTTCTGAAAGACTCTTGGCATCCCCTTGGTAACAATTTTATACGTCATGGCCTGAACTTCGGAAGCTTTTAGGCTAATGTTTTATAAATCATAAATTAGAAAAGGAAACACGTACCTCTAAGTTATGGTGCGTGTGGAAGTTCATACGAAATTAAAAAAAAGCGAAAGATGTGAAGTCTGAGCAAACTTTTCAGGTTAAATATAAGTATACGTGTCCTTGGGTGGGAATTTGTTTTTAAAATAAATGGTACGACGGTAAATAAAAATAAATATATGTTACTTCTGATGTTCTAGTATCATCTATTCATCAAAATCGGTCCTTTAGTATTTAAGTTAAAGCGCTATAAATAAAAATACAAATATTTCCTTTTTATACTCTTAGTTTTAATCAACATGAATCTTAATTTTAACTTCGTTTCTCGAACTCCCTAAAATGTATTCAGTTACATTAAGTATTTATTAAGGTATTATAAAATAAAACAGACTTAATAAAATTTTAAACGGTTTTAAATCGGATTTAAAAATAAAAAGTGAAAAATTTAAAAAATTGTTTCAGTACATTACTAAATCTAAATAAATAAAATGATGATATATATATATATATATATATATATATATATATATCAACTCCTATAAAATATTACGGGTATTAAATATTAATACTGCCACCAGATGGCGGTATTTATAATGCTTGAATACAATGAGATACCAACTTCGATCAACAACGAATTCTCATTGTCGATTGAAGGATACCAAAATAATGCATTAATTTTTGTGTATTATTTAAAATACTTGTTTTTAAGTTTACATACGTAGTAAATGTAATTGAAAATTGGTTATTAACTGGAACTTCATTATCCATTCCAAAGCAAACATCATAAGATAAAGTCAATTTACATACGACATACTGAATTGAAATAATGCGGGAAATTACATATTATTATAGCACCGAAGAGAGATAACTTTAGTTATATCTCTAAATACTGAATATGCATACATTTTGTAAATAAGGATCGCTACGAATACCCGCTTTGATCAAGAAAATATTTTCACATTACAGTTATACTTCAGAAGGCTTACCACGAAACACAAACATTGCTCTTTAAGTAATGTCTATATGCTGTCTCTTTTTACCAGGCATATCGTGTACATTATGTAAAAAAGAGAGTGTGGACGCACTAGCATGCCACGTGTTTTATGTTTCAAATGCTACATGCATTCTTCTCTTTGAAACCTTAACTGAGCAAAAAAATTATCATTTGATCGTGAAGAATCTCGACACAATGCATGAACAATTGCCAATTTCTTCTTTTTAAGTCCAAGGGAAAAAAAATATGTTAACAAATTATGCTACTCTGAGAGACAATGAGATTATGTTCAGAAAATAATATTTTTTATATTAGATATACAATGTTGTCACAGTTTACAACATTGAATATCCGTGTATTAAACTACAAATACATTTTGTAATGGAAAACTACAATGCTATCTTATTATAAACATTTTTTTTTTAATCTGAACCAAGAATAGAACATAGAATTGTTTTATACAACTTCTACTAGAACAACCATGGGAATAGTTGGTATTTTACAACTTCATATTGTCGTAATTCTGTACTATCCCTTTTTTGCGACAAATCTCTATTTGCTTCTACATTACTTAACGAAATGTAATAAAAGGGCAATGCCCCGAAGCAAACAGGTGTGGGGTAGCTAAGCACATAAAGGAGAAAAGCTTAAAAAAGGTTAAAATAAAGTCAGTTTTGGATCGCGAAATAATGTTACGGTACGTGTTTCAAATTCACACAAAAGAATTGAAGTTACAAGCGGGAGCGATTTTTCGTAACTGTTACACACAGACTTATATGTGCTGTTACATTTTCTCTTTTGCCACTCCAATTAGCTGATAGATTAGTGAAACTAGGTTATTTAAAAACTAATAAATTATCGAATTTTATTGTTTGGTTTGTTGTAGTTTTTAAATGTGTAACGTATTTACATAAACAAGTGCATGTGCAAAATAATTATGGTAAATAAATTAAATATTATATTAACCGAACGTAGTACAAATGTTACGATTGTGTTGCGATAAATGGACAACACTCAATATCCGCACTAAGCTTGAATCGCAGGTTCGATGAACATAAACACAGAAACGGACGAAATACAACATTCATATAATAATTGTGTGTAAAAGCGCAAAAGTTTCAGAAATACTAGTACCTACTTATATAAACTAAAATTTCACTCTTTTCAATTGTATCACAATAAAATTTCAAAGGTATAAAACATTGTATCGCGACAACTGTTTGCAGCGCCTTCAGGCTATTGAAAATTAAAATGGCTGCTTTTTTATCCACAAATCTACGGTAGGTTTAACTCGGCTTCTGTTATGTTTTTGGAAATAAAAAACGATACACAAATTCCCGCTATTGTTACGCAAACAATTTTTTTGCGACTGGAGTCTGTATTTTTGTCTATAATTTTAAAATACGTTGTCTTTGTTAAAAATATGTTAACTATTTTCAAATTGCCTTTATTTTATCTTTTCCAGCAAACAGACGACGCAATAGTATATGTATATTATTATTACACTTTTAGCTGATTTACAAAGTTAATTAAATTAAATTTTATATTCCGGAGTAATCGGGTGTTATTTACGACCCAATTCCGAGCGATTGTTAATATTCTTCATTGTAAACGGGAGCGGTACACGCGCGAGCAAATTAAATAGGACCGAATTCAGTTGGCTTAATTATGATATTTCAGTAATTCCGTGTATTGTTGTATCTAACGCCATTTTTGTATATTTTAACGGAAAATTTATTTGCTACAAAATATTTTAATTATATACAATTATTGTAAAACAAAGACCAGGTTATATCTATTTCGGAATCTGAAAATATTCCATTTTACTTTACCCGTATTATGGACTTATGGAGAAAAGAAATTCATACGTTTTATTAGGACAACAAAACTGATATAATGTATCTAATGATTTCTATGCGTACATATTCAAACAGCTGATTCAAATTGCTGAAATCATAAAAGTAAAAAATTATGCATCAAAATATAACTCTTATTTTTATTACATAACGTCGTCAGAATCATCTGCTTATTATATTACAACGCCCTTCTGACTACCTCAAAAAGGTCTATTTTGTGCTCAAGAGCGCAGGTTCGGTAACATTATTGCTATGGAAATTCTTTTGTACCCACACGGGATCAAACGTGCTCGTATCTTATTCACAAAAGATTCCTAGTAATGATTCTGATATTCGAGGAGAGAACTTTAAAATAATAGGGGTGAAATTCCCTTTGAAAATTTGCATGACAGCCTATAAATTAAACATGGCTAATGTGTTAAGCGGCAACCCTAAGTGGCCCTCTAATAAGAAGGGAACTTGTCAGAATAATGGTCGAATTACGAAGGATCTTTAATAATTAATTGTTGTATTGATTTTAGTTTGCCCTTTGTTTTTGCCCTTTGTTTTGCCCAAATTTTGGATGTCTATTATTGGGACTATAAAGTATATAAATTTTTGTTCCTAATTCTATACCATAGTCCATGACATACTTTATTAATTTAATTATAGTTGTTCTGTATTCATTGGAAATTATATTCTATGTAGGCTCACTCACGAACATACCGGCGCTAAATTTGATGGTTTCTTGTTTCTAATTCAAAACAGATTGTAAAGATTAATACACCCTACAATGATGACTAGGAATAGAGATGTGTTACACTTTATATATAAATATAGGGATAACAGGAATGAAAAAAAACCTCACAAATTAATACATTGTGTGTAATATTGCATGACCTTTTTTCGATACATTATAGAAGGAACTGGAAGGAAGATACATCAAGTAAATTAAAAAAAAAATACTATGGAGAGAGAACAATGGAATGATGAGATTGAAGTGAACTTTAATTATTAACATTATGATTTTGTACATTTTATTTATCTATGACATCAATCCTAATATTATACAGTATAAATGAAAATGTACATATATAATATTCCATATTCACATCAAAATATCAAAAGTAATTTTTGATACGGAAAGAGACCTGAACAGAGACATTAATAAGGCTATTTTTTGCCGCAAGTTGAGCTGCGATTATCAAGTCATTACATAAATTAAATAGCGTATCTTCCAAAATATAATCATCACTGTCATGAACGAATATGGCCGAATGTCTCCAGTATCTCAGGGTAACATCACAGGAGATAACACGTTAATCTAACGCGCAGGTATTTCCATTAATTTAGATTAGAATTCATTTTGGTTGCGTACGAGACATCATCAAACGATCACGTGTGCTTTTGGTTAATAGCAATATGTTTAAAGGGAATTTTGCAAAGATATTCCTATCATTTGTATAGCTTGTGGGGATATTTTACTTTGTATTTCTGCTGTGCAACCTGGAGGAATAGTTTCATAAAATGGGATGGACGATTGTATCGAAAGACTGATAAGTTCGTGATTTGACCGAGTGCGCGCAGCGACAATCTATTACCACGTTACCAATAATAAACTATTCAAAAAATTTATTTCTCTTTTCGATATCGGCCCACCGGTTTAACCATGAAAGCGTTGCAGACAGGCAAATATTAGTTTAGAAATATGAAAGTATAGAAGTATTGATATACTAGCAGTACGGCCTCCTATACCTAACTCTGCAAAAACTAAATATTTGAGAATTATATTGAGATGAGATATTTATATCCTGTCGAATAGTACCAACACAATAATAAAAATTAGTATCACACAATTCCCTCCAACATTATCCATCGCACATCATCATAATTAAACATAGAAGCAAGCTGATCGTCCGTACATCACGTCATTTGTTACTGCTGACAAGTAAAGACCACGTCTAGAAGGGGAGGTAGTCTAGTGAGGGTAGTCAGTATTCATAAGGTACCTTCCTACAGGCGTTTCATTATAACTGCGTAGATGTCGTAAAACGATAGAAGCGGCTATTGCGTCTAGACGTGAACATTGCAATGAGTCAAACTGTTTCATTTAATTTAGAGAGTTCGTATCCATCGTTGCGTAAGTTATGAACTAAAGACGCCATGTTTTGTCAGTTTCGTTATAGTTATACAAGCTGAGCTTCGCTTCCTTAAAAAATTGTATTTTATAAGTACTTTATGTGGAATTCCAGATTTTAATTAAACTTATGTGACTAAGTTCAATGAAATCTGTCTAATAGTATTTGCGCAAATGGGTAACAAACATTTTAAATATTTTTACGCGTTTAAAATATTTGTGGGAAGTAATAATTTTTGACGGGAAGAATCAAAATTTGAATCTTTCGAAGTAAGTAGGTATGTAGTTCAATTTATTAATTTATTTATGTACACAATAATATATAATGTAAACATAAAACTTACAAATAAGTAACTACTTACAAAGGTACTACTTATTTGTATAGACATTTATTTTGAATAATTTTACATGTGATCTGAATTTCACAGTAGTACGTATGGTTTGGTTTTTTGAATGTAGGCCATAAATATAACATTTTTCAAAATCAAGAGTTATTTTTCTAATACTACTAATAATACTTTCTTTCTAATACTAAACACTCAGTTGAAATTATTTTTACGCGAATCTTTATAATTTCGAGCCCGGTCTAATAATTTTCGACATCTGTCTTTTACTTGAGACACCCACTATCAAGTTTTGTAAAAGAACGTGAGATCAATGGTTGGTTTTATCAATATTATTTGCCATTTTTTAAATTAGACTAATTATTACAAATTTCAACTAGTTTGCTTAGATTTATAGAACAACTTATTCTAAAAATCTGGTTTCAGGTTAAGGAAAAAGTATGTAGGTCTTTATATTAATATTTTTTCAAGAATAAACGACAAAGTAGGAAAGCGGATCGTGGGCTCCGACTCCACGGCTGAGGATGAAAAGTAAAAAAAAATGTATTGTAAAGTACTTGACGCGCGTTCGAAATAACCATACGCTAGTGATATAAAAGCAAAGTAAACAGTCAATCAAAATCAATAATCATCATCAAATAACTTACCTCGCAGACGCACCCCGCGAAGTCTCACTCATCACGTCACACGTCGCGTCGCGCATCGTCAATGATCTGCTAATCTGCTCGCGTCGCGTTGCAATTAATTTAGTTTTCATCTGATAAGCTCTGTCTTTCTTCCACGGAGGCGTGGAAACATTAGCCTAATCCACAATGTTGCCTCATGACGTGCTGATGAGGGGTGTTAATTATTACATGTTAGCGATATTTTATATAATTATAGCTTTCTTATTATGTGGCAGTGGACTGAAGTAGGTGCTTTACTTTGGAGCTGCTTAAATAAATTCCTCGATCTTTTCAGGAGCACGTTTATTCACCACAAAAGACTTAACGGAAAAGAGCGTTTTTTTTTTTAAATCGTAGCGTAGTGTTGTTATGTGCAAAATTATACTAACATCGATAAATTTAGTGTTGGGATTTCCAACATTATGTGCTACTTTGAATTGACAGTTCGTCTTCATCAAAGTTAATGAAGACAAACTGTCAATCAGTATGGCATTTTTGTATTTTAGATTTCACTTTGTTGATTTGGATTTAATTAGTAGCATACTACCTACATGACGCAAGCAGTTTCTTAATCAAACGATGTGACATTATAGGTAACGTAAGATGCGTTACATTACTCTTAATACAATAAGATGCTTTAAAATGTCGCCGTTCTCGTATTAGTAAGATAATAATATTACTTCTAAATAATTTCCAACTCTAAATTTCATTAGAATTGCAGTAGTTCACTAATCAACACGTAACTAAGTGCAAGACAAAATTAGCAATTCGCCAAATTACTCAATCTGCGCCGGCACACGCGATAAATATTAAGCGTACCTACTCTTGTTGAACTCCGCGTATCATAGACAACTACCGTTATTAGACACGAATAATTTCATACAAATATACAGAAAAAACAAGATATCTAATTGAATTGAAAGCAACAACACTGCTCAAATTTTTGTTATTTTTAACACGCAAGCCATTTTGTCCCCTTTTATTTATATAATAAAGAAAATCAAAATGCCTATATTACTCCTGAAGGTTTTGTCTATCTCTGTGCCAAATTTCATCAAAATCGTTTTGAGTTTATTCATTACAAATAAAAAAACAAAAATACAAATATTTTCTGTTTATAATATTAGTAAGGATGATTTATTTACATTTAAGAATGATATGCGAGTCAATGTGCATATGATAAGGAGAGAATATGTATTTCTATACATCTCTCCTTCTCATCTGGGAAGATACAATAAAAATATGGAATAGAAATTCCATATTTTTATTATATCTTCCATGTCATGTTGAGATTGTTAACCAACGAACATTGAGTATCTTTAAAATAACACAATATAATTTTCTTTAAGAACTATCAATATTAGGAATAGGTAATCTACCCGCAATAGTGGTCGATGTCACTCGCGGGACGTGAGACAATATACTTATTTCATCAGTATTTATTTACAGTCATGCCTGTCTCGTAGGAAATGAGGTAAGTGCTTAACTTTGCTTGATAGTGTGCTGTTAATTTTAATGCTAAATAGGTAGCTTACTATAAGGTTGATGAAAATAACTGATGGAGAATCAGAGATAACAAAAGTTAACTTTTAACTAGTTTATAGCACTTTAATCGGTAGACCGGTTAACTGAACTGTTGCTACTTCATAATTTTATTGCAAATCAATATTTGTGAGGTAATATTGAAATTACTAAAATTTATCATACTAATATTAAAAATTGCGAAAGTTTGTGAGGATGTATGTTTATTATTACTCTTGCACGCAAAATCTATTGGACGGATTGTTATGAAATTCGGTACACGAGTAGAATATAACCTGGAATAACACATAGGTTACTTTTATCCCAAAATTCCCACGGGAGCAAATCCCTGGTGCGCAGCAGCAATAATTTTCAAACAAATACCAATGCCTCTTTTTCTTCCAATAACTTCTGCGGGAAGAAATGTCTATAGAAATAAGTATTAACTTTATATTTAGTTCCCTATTTGTCAGCTTTATACTTACTCTGTTGGTGTGTACATAAATAAATAAATAAAAGGGAATTTATTTAGGCAACTGCAATTATATTTGCACACCATTCTATGATGTGGGATGTTGGTTTTAAGATTTTATGTAACAGGTTATAGGTTTTATGTAACAGGTTGTTTTTGCAAATAAAATATCTTATATCTTTTTTGAATGATTTTTCTAATCATAATATATTCAATGTATTAATGAATCAAAACTAAGACTTTGAAAGCTGAGATTCAGATGAACGGGCATTAATATTAGGCAGGTACTTAATAGTGGAGGATGTCTGACGAAGCCAGCTAAGATTTTCCGCACAGCCGACTTGGTAGTTACGCAGCGCCTAGCCGCAAGACAGGATCTGCGAAGGGAAATATTTTTGGAGAACTCCTAAATATATACGACCAAAAAAAACGTGGATTTCTCAAAAGTATGTAATTACTTTTTGGTACATGATACCTATGTAAACTAAATGACATAAGTAATTTTTATTTTGAGAACTGAAGAAATAACGAAGCTTTGTAACTTTTGCCAGATTTTATTTATTGTTCTCGTATTTAAAGAATAGTGACACATTGCCACAAAGTCATAGCCACAGGAACGCCTGCGGAACTGGACTAAACTTACATATTTACATGTATTAAACGTAATGTATGTAAACGTAAAAAAACTTTATTTTAATTTAATAAACAGTAATCTGTTTATTAAAATGAAATAATGTTTTATTTATGATAGACACATATGTATTATTAACTTGCTTAGCACCTCTGGAACCAGTACAACCGCTGAAGAATGGCAGCATTCAAGCCGTCTGAAGGCGAGTAATTAGTACTGAAGCTCATATTAGCACCGCACGGAAATCCGACCAAATCTGCGAGGTATGCTGCTTGCTATGCTTTCATTTAAGTGGTAATTAAAATAGGTCGTATTTTAAATATTTACGGTTAAACAAGGAATTGATTTCCAATATATTATTTTTTATATTTCTCATTCTTTAGCTTCCGGTCATTACCACCAATTTCAAAAAGTGCATATTTTTAAAGAGTAATTGCAATCTAATTCCGAAGAAATTGCATTTTTGTAAAGATTTACCTTTTATATGTGTTTATTATGTATGTTTGTTACTTTGATTACGCAAAATCGACTAAACGTCTCCCTCATCCTGACATTCGGAGCTTTGACGCCCCGAATCCCTACCACTTAAAATCTACCATTAAATTTTAGAACTGGATGCCTGCCTGACATCAAGCCTCTTCGGGGATGCTATTGTGCTTATCAGGTGTTCAGGTATGGGTCCCTTATTCGCCTCGTACTACATCCACGGGAGAAGTTTGCTGGTCCTATTTTAGGGCGGGACCACACGCCACATAAGCAAAATCTACCAAATTAGATACAATTTAAATTTCTTATACTTACCGAGTGAAGCCCTATCTAGATATAATTAAGTTGTTACATAAGAAGGTAAACCTAAGAGGGTGCTATAGCAATAGATCTTGGGCCATAAAGTCAGCAACGCGCGTGTTACACCCCGATGTTACAGACGTCCATAGGCAGCGGTGACCACTTACCATCAGGTGAGTCGCATGCCTATTTGCCAATTAGTATAAAAATAAAATATTATACTGAAGAAAAGCCAGTTATATCAGACAAAAATATTTATGAATTAAATGAATAAATAACAAGTATTGATAACAAATTGCACCCTATTCTTACAATTCATATTAAAGCAAGTAATTGCATTTTTTTAAACTCAGTAATTTAGTAACGTAATTAAAAAGTCTTTATTAAAATGTCACTCTCCCGGCCTAGTTTCCGTAAACGTCATGTTAACCACACAGAGCGTAGTCGTGTTAATGAAACCCACTGCGTTACTGCTCGTATAAATATTTAACATAATTATTACAAGAACTTGAGCTGGGGTAGTTAATATAATATTAATTAATTAAAGTCATGTAAAGAAGAAGGCGTGAAGCTCGCGTTACAAGAAACTGAGATAAACTTGCGTCCTACGTCTTCGCTCTATGATTTTAATTATGTCTTGTCACAGTTTTAAATATAATCATTAAATCTGTACCATACTTAGCTCATGTAATTTTTATTATCTTACTAAAATTATAAATGCGAAGTGGAAAAGAAAAAGTAGGAAAGTGGACTCGGGGCTCCGATGCTCAACAGCAAAATTAGAAAAATTAAAAATTTCTACATTTTATCAAATATCAAATATCGACAATCCGTCCAAGTATACAAATTGGAATTGAAACGTCATAAAACTGAAACTGTGTAATAATGAACAGGCGGCGCGTTGCAGTAACTATGTAGCAGTTAATATTGAGTGCGGGAGTTATTGGACATTTAGCAATTTGGCTAGTAAGTCCGGTTCGACTAAATAAAGTCTGGCGCATATTGACCGACACGTAAATTGGATTTAAATGCCGAAAATGTCGAATGCTTTCGTTTGAAGTTTTAGAGTAGTAATTTGATCAAAATGTCCAGTAATCTGCAAATACAAAATTATAGTGAAACCTTTCAAAGACCATTGCCTATTGGAATGGAAGAATTGGTAGGTAATTATTTTATGATTTTCAGTGGTGAAACTGTGAGTTAACATTGTTACTAACAATATAAAATATATTATTTTAAATACAACGTGAAATACATTTGAAGGCCATATAATAGGCCCATATATCTTGAGAATTTTGATAATGGTAAATATCTTCGGATCGTAATAAATTCACAACCAATCGCAGTAAATCTTGCATACGGCAAAATTAAATTACTGCTGCCTATGGAATGGTGGTAAAGACTAATGTGTCTTCATAAAACGGAGAGTAACCTATGATAGTGTTAATATCCCTGGAAGCAAGACGTATAGGTCGTTTGCCGTTTCCGGAAAATATATGGGATGGCCTCGTTGCTGTTACATAAACGCTTGATTACGTTATTGTTTTTTTTTAATAAAATTCCAAATATGTTTTTAACGTTATAAAAAGTATATGGAACAGTGACAGGTATCTAATTAATTTTCAATTAGATCTTGTGAACATGTATTAAAATAAGAATAATTACAACACGAATGTCTAAATATGTTTAGTTTTTCTAAGAAAAAAATACACGGTTTAGTTACAATATTTTTTAGCAAATTACTCTTACCTTTAATTACTACAGATATTTTACAATGCAATACTTGCGAAGTATATTATAATAAGTGATATTAATAGAGTGATATTGAACGTTTTTAAATATCTGCATACAAAGTTTCGCACATTGGCTGTGTATGGTATTTAATGGTATCAAAATCAGTTATTATGTCTAAGTAGTTATATTTCCAATTAATAGCCATATTTTATGTCTTTGATTTAGTATATCTGAAAAATATAGACATGAAGATCGAAATTCCCGAACTCTCTAAAAAGATCGCATCTACGTAAAAGCCGGGGATAAACCGGGATAGGCCGAGACCCGCCTTTGATATCTTATTTACAACAATTTACCCGTACGAAATACGCTGCATCGGGGCACTTCGATTTCTCAAATGTACACTGAAGTACTGAATATTTAGTAAGCTATTTTATATAAAATATGTTTTACGCTAAAGAAGTTATTTACTTCTCTCTCTCTCTTGTCTCTGTCTTACTGTTTTTACGGTTACTTCTCAGAGCCACGTGACACTAGAAATTGTCAACTCCGTGAACATTGCGCACGCGTGCGAATAACAGGTTCGTAACCAGTTACGGTGGAAGAAAAAACATCTTTATATGATACCAGCTACAAAACATTTTTTTTCTTTTACTTCGACCCAGGAAAATCGATGAAGAATTATGAGAAAATAATTAACATTCTTTCTAGGTACGAGTAACTTCAAGTTTTCTCTTGTGTCACTCGAACATTAGCCATGTTTCACATATACACAACTAAATTAATAAAGTAAAATTGTATTTGTGCCTTTAAACTTAAAATACCAGAATTACCAACTAGTTTATGATGTTCATTGGAGGAGGATTGAGTGCATTGGAGTATTAGCACTAGAAGTAAGACTTGTTTGGAGTAATAAAGCACGATTCTTATTATCATAAACTTTTACGAGATTTGTACAATAAACACTATGTTATTAATGACGTAACAAATGTACCCAATTTTATATACCTAACATAACTGTCTATAATATTTTGTTAGATGTGAGAAAGATTTAGGTTAATTCATATTTTTAAAAGTACAATGTAATCTTGTAAAATAATAAGACGATTCAAATTTATTTTCGTTCATTTTTGAAATTGTACAATTCAGTTACAAAGTGAGCGTCACATAATTTTCTAAAATGAGATATAATAATATATGTATAATCGACCACATGTGAAGTATCCTGCCTGCATAGATTTTTACAACGCGGTAATGGGGACGAGTTTCCAATGAATTTGGGTAGGTTCTTGTGCTATTGACTGTACGAAACACCACCAGGTACGAACACTCATGCTAATAACTTACAGACCGACACCCCTATGACACGAAAAGGTAGCCATTGAAGGATTTGCTCAATGATTATTGAAAAGTTTTCGTGTAGCAACGGATCATACGCTTTTCATACGTTTCCGTGGTGTTCGTTCACCTTTTGGTGCAAAGATGAAAATTTAAGAGAAGACACGGCAATTCTCCTTTTTTGTATTTTGGTCAACGTTGCTTTTTTTAAATAGATAATTGGGCAAATGAGAGTGCGGTTTGCCAGATAATAAGCAAATATGGACGCCAGCAATCCGATATAATAAAAGTATTATATTAAATTCGTATCTGATTTGCATGATAAGTAAAATATTTGATCGAAAATGAAAACACTTAGGGCTTTTCGGTACATTTGATTAATTCATACCGCTACACAGTAAATAGACAAACAAATAGTTAATTAAGTAAAGATAATTTCGATTTACCTCTATAGGAATCGTTTTCTTTGTCTAAGCGATCCGTTTTTACCTTTTTGGGCACGGGACCTTAAAATGGAGGGTTTCAAAAAAGTTTTGCCGTATCTTCCATTTATTTCCAATCTTTATTCAGAGTTTCAGATACTGTATTTTGATCTAACCTGAGCTTCAGGAGAAAGGAGTACATTCTTATAAGATTTGTTTGTGGCGTTTTGTTTGAAGTTACGCTGACGTGTGTCTTCTATGATCATTGCATTCGTTTGTATGTTTATGCATGTTTGTGACGTCTTTCTTCGGAAAAATGTTAGTTTCTTAAAAGTATACAGTTTGTATCATAAGGTTAGGTGAGTTTCTAAACCATTTTTAAAATATTACCTTATACTAAAAAAAAGAAACTGTACTGGAAGAGCAAAGTTGATTGACCTATCGATTTTTTATTACTCCATGAAATTATAAAAATGACGTGGGAAATTGTAATCCCAAATTAAATAGGCGAATCAGTTTTAACTTTAATAGATATACCTATAAAAACCTGGTCCACAAATCATTCTCTCTGTATCAACATTTATGTAGTTATTTTTTACAAACAAAAATATTTCAACTGTGCCGACAAATTTCATCAATACGTGGATGCAAAATTGATTTTTCGTCTATTTAAAATTTAAATCTGAAAAATATTCTTAAATAAATTTTCTAAAAAAAAAAAATATTCTTAAAAAAATATATTTTCTGATATTTTTTATCAGAAAATATATTTCTTTAAATAGTTATCTTTAAAAAAATCTATAATTCGTTAACTGTTGCTCGTCTGTTTCTACAGGCGTTTAATCATAAGTTAAACCTATGTGATGAAAAATTATACTGAAAAATAGAATTGTATACAAAAATATATTGTTTTGTGGCTGGCGCGTAAGACATATAGTAGAAATAGTCTGGCAGTGTAAACAAATTGCGTATGTGAATATTTCATCAAAGAAACGGGTGCTGACAAATGAAATCTAATGAATACAATATGAGGTAAAGATACGCCGAGATTTTGATACAAATATAATAAATTGTATGTTGGTTATTTGTCTATTTGTACAAGAACTTTTCGCTTTGTTTCGGAAACGTTTTCTGCGCCTAAATTTAAGTGTACCCACACTAGTTGAAGGAATAGCGTTCAACAAAAAACCTGACTCTTGCTCACAGCTTGCCAAAAGACGAGACCGCTCTGCAGGATAATCAGCAGTCTCGAGTAAGTTTTCCTGGACAAGCAAGCAAAGCGGCTCGTCCCATTGCCGCTGCGAGGCCAGATTCAAAGGTATGTCGACATTCGGACCAACTGCACTGAACCAGACGTTCCTAGCCTCAGCCAAGCATGCAACCTCTGCATCACAAAGTGATGGGCCAAGAATTTTACCAATGATGTATTGCGTACTATAAACTTAGGACAAGAACGCCAGCAGTGCTACACTGGGAATTTTTCTTATCCCAATACCACCATGTCGTACGGGCAGTGTTGCTTGAGCCCAACATCTTTTGTTGAGGGGGCAATTTAGAATATTGGATACACCTCCCCTCACACAATCATCTATACGAGATAACAGATCATCGTGAGCCCAAAGCGGTGTACACCTTAAGACGTAGGTAGTTTTGGAAACGAAGAGACAAAATTTTATAATTGTATATGCAAAATGAGGGTTTATATTAAGTAGACGGTGGGAAGACGACTCAAATTTTGAAATTTGGTCATCAACAAAAATAGAAATCGCATCTTCCAACAACGGCGCTCCCAGGAGGTGAAGTGATTGCTCGTCTACGATTTTAACATTAGTTTCCAAAATATTAAATTTATCTTGTATTTCAGATCTCAATTGATAATTTATGTTACTTTTGAGACAAGATTATAAGATCCTTTAGTAAAAATATATACTAATATTATAAAGAGAAAAGATTTGTATTTTTGTTTCTTTGTTTGTAATAAATTAACTCAAAAACAACTGGATCGATTTAAACATTTTTTGTATTTACTATTACTGTTATTTACTACAAAAAGTAAGTGTGCCACTTTTCAGCTTTTTATCTTGAAAATTGTATTAAGTCCCTTACTAACTTCAACTTTAGCTTTAACTGTAGCTTTACTGTAACTTCAACGGTGTAGAACTTTCATATTTACAGTTTTTCACCCCTTTCACCCCCTTCGGAGTAGAATTTCCAAAAATCCTTTCTTAGTGCTCACCTACACTCACCTACATGCCAAATTTCAGCTTCCCGCCCAGCGGGTGTACGTTGTCTGTCAGTCAGTCAGTCAAGAGTTTTATACTGATATATTGATACATCCTATGCCCATTATATCTATATCAGACTTTCATCGATAAAAACAATTTGTTTATATTCTGTACACCTTTCTACAAAAATTTAAAGTAAATCGGCTCCGTGGATTGTTATTTTAATTTTTATACAGGATCCCCCTCATTTTCCGGGATGAAATATCTATAAGATGTTAACCCGGGATTCCGAGGAATTTTTGATTCATAATTAGTTTTTCAATTATCCTACGGGAACCTGACCATTTACCGGGATGAAATGTATCTAATTTTCCTACAGGACCCACCTCATTTTCCGGGATAAAATTTATATAAGATGTTAACCCGGGATTCTGAGGCATTTTTTATTCATAATTAGATTTTCAGTTATCCTACGGGAACCTGACCATTTACCGAGATGAAATGTATCTAAGATGTTAACCCGGTATATAAGGTACCTATATACCAAATTTCAAGCAAATCGGTCCAGTAGATTTTGAGTGATGCGCCTTCAGACAGACAGACAAAAATTACCAAAACTATATTTTCGTCATCTATATCAGTAACTAAGTATATTCCATGAAGAATTTTTAAAAAATATCCAATGTACAAATTTGGCCTTTCTTCAATTTTATTATATGTATTGATTAAGTTTTAAACAAGTTAAGAACTAAGTATTTTAGACAGGGAATGGAGAAAGAAAAAGTAAACCTAAAAAAAATTAAATGTGATAACAAATTTTAAAATCACACTATTCTAATAATAATCACCGCTATTTAATTAGCATTAAGGACTATAATATGCCATCGTTATTAATCCAAGCACCATAACCGTAAGTAAGTCTAAGCATCTTGTTAGTAAGTAAGAATGCGTATTTGTGCTTTAATAAAGATATTACTGGAGCAGCCGTTATGAACGCTGGCGTGCACAGCTCTGGAATCTGAGGTTTGATAAGGCTGTAGCTTTGTTCATGAGAGGAGCGATAAATTAGTAAGTTAGATGGGGTTTACTCCCAGTATTTTCCTAGTTTCATCATAAAATGTCTATCAACTGATAAGTTGGTTGGTGCCGGACTGTTTTAAAATAAACTGGGATACAATCTCTGTATAGGCTAAATAAACTTAGTGTCAAAATATAGTTCTTAATCTATTTTTGGGTTTGTTGGGATATTTAACAAAAACGGACGCCAATATATTGTTTTTCTTGTACCTAACTGGACATACCTACATAGAGTTGAACGATAGAGCCATAATTATTTATATATTGTAATAGACGAAATTAATGAAAATGTAATAATTATATTACATTTTCTGTTATCTCTGTCATGTGTAATCTTTATCAATGTCAATATTTGTTTAGGTGTTATTTATATTACTCTTGTTATGTATTTCTACTGTTAAGTTACTGTAATATCATTTATAACGACAGCTATCCAAAAGCATGAAACATTCGTTAGTTTGCCATAAAGATAATTATAAACAATTAGATTTTCTAGATTATATATTAAAAAGCTTCGTTATGACATTATGTATTTTATTTTTTCATTCACATCACTAATACAAAGGTCAATTGTACCAGTCAACTTTGACATTGGCTTTGACCTGCGCACCACTAACGATAAAGTTAACGACAAATTTGACTGGATCAAAATCAAATAATTCAAAATCGCTACAGCTTGTACACTAAACTCTCGCCTAGCAGCTGACCAAGCCGCCTGTAGCCTGCGGCCAACGTCTTTATTGCGGCCCTTTGCATAAGCTGGGATGTGAACTGGTATGCTATGCGTTTGTAGGTATACCTCGTGTTTCCTATACACAATTTTACTTCCACATCGGCGGGCACTGCAAATTGGGATTTTGAAATTTGTATTATGTCAATAATATTTTTTAGTGAGTAATGATTTATGTAGAACTTATATTATGTATACACTTTTCAAAACGGAAAATTTGATTCAAACAATCATCATAGATAGTGGGTTGTACAGTCAACTTTGACGTTAACTTTAACGTGCGCAGAAAATCTTAAAGTATGCCATTTCGTCTAAATTTGGCGGTGCAATCCACCTTAGTTGCTTTAAGACGTGTACATAACCTACGCGCAGCCCTTATATAAAATGACGTCCTTTGCGTTTTAATTAACCGTTAACGTCAAAATTAACTGATTCAACCGACCTTAGGATAAAAATTAAATAAAATTGAAAATAAAGGAATACAATATTAAAGTCTATCAATTTTTGATCATATTTAAATTAAACTTTTGAGTCTGATTAAGTCGTAACAATTGAAGTTCCCTGTTGATTCTACCAACTTGATTTCAATGTTTATGTTATTGACTTGATCTTTGTCATTTCAATACCAAGTTCCGAATTCCATTACTGGTTCCCGTTTATGTTAAGAAGTCTTTATGAACTTGAACGATTCATGAGAATTCGCTCATAGATACACAAAGAAATCCTTTGAAGCGTTTCCTTCAAAACATACCCGTCTTACAGTTATATTAATATTTCAGTATATTACTCTGATGCTCATTTTATTGATGTTGAACGAGTAATTTTCTTATTGATATTTCTAGAAAATAAGTGAATAAAAATAATAATTGATGAGTGTATGAAAATAAATGTATGTGCAATGAACTATTTTCCAATCTCCTTCTCAGCATAAAAAAATTCGACGTTCGTTTAATTTTTTTTAATGACATAATATTCGAAATTTCTATACGATGATATTTCATACACTTAGCTAAGTAACTACTTACTAAATACATTTCGTTCGTTTCATTCTCTTTATAATTTCAATCTTAAAGAAATACAATTATTTTTTGTTACAAACTTAAACAAACAAGACAACAAAACTAAATCTCAAACTGGCGAGGGTCAAAAACACAAAGAGCAATTGTCAGATAATCCAAAAACCGAAATTGTCCGCGATTTGAGTTTACCTCACATTAATACTGGCCCCGGGGCTTTCTCAAGTACCCGTGTATTGTAAATAGAGATGGGATAACACCCGGGCCGAAACCCGAAATATAAAGTTCCCTATTTCAACCTACATGTATCGAGTATAGGGCAAATTGAAAAGGGCCAATTGCAACCGAGCATTTGCCCATCTTTGTCTGCAAATAATATTGAAGTATTCCATTATATTGGAATCCTTGCCTGAGGGTTAGGCGCGTCCGGTTCTAATAAACAAGATATCTCTACTATACGGATAATACAGATGCTTGTTCGGCTCAATGTACATATTGTTTCCTTTTGGTGTTAGGTGTTGTTACATAGGACAAAAAACCGTTTGGGAAATGTATTATTTTTTCTTGTTCCATTTTTAACAATGTTAACTGAATTAAAAACGTTATGCTTACAGTGAAACTTTGTTATTACAGCTTGAAGGTAAATACAAGATATTATTATTATAAAAACAATTTGTCTTGAATCTCTAGGTACGGTTACAGAACTCAAAATCAAAAGGCTGATGATGTTACATAATATTTTATTCGATACATTATTTAATTACGCAAATACCTATACTTGTTGTTTTATAGTCAAATAAAAAAAGATCAATTTACCAAATATAAATAATCCAATTAGTAAAGTCGACACAAAAATGTTTTCTATTGAAATCTGTTTTATAGTCTAACTTGACCTCAAAGCAAACCATTTCTACTGCGTCTGATCACTAATTAGCTCTTCAAAGAGCAGATCGCCCTTACCCCCAACAGTCATAACAAGCCAGATAACAAGATCATTTCCCTAAACCTAAGGCAATACTGCCACTGGAACATTGACCTAAAATATGAATATGCTGGACTGATTACAAAGCTTTTATAAGTAATATCATTTTTTTGCTTTTTTTCGATCCCGTAACTTTCTCCTCCCGACTCTATCTTTCATTTTAAGAACATATTATGTTAAGTCATACCTTCTCAAACCATCAGATATCAGATCCATCTAATCATCAGTTTACAATCAGATTTACAATATTTTTACAAGATCAATTTGCAAAAGTTAATATTTACAACTGAATACTTTCAAATATAAACTATTGCAAAGATAGGTAGTCAATTCTTAGGCAGTTCTTGATAAATATTCTGATTTGAAAATTATAATACCAAAAAAATTACGTTGATAAATATTTTAGAATTACTAATTTTAAACTTTCATGAATTTTAATTTGTTCATCATTTTTACACCAGTTCAGTAGTTTGGCGGAAAATATATATGCTAACTAAATGTACACCTTTTCTAATTTTTTTATATTACTCAAGTCCCAACTGGAAAAAAACTTTAAAAAACATTCTGATCCAGTGCAATTATTATATAGGTCATAGCGTTAGCGTCGAAGCATTAGGATTCAGAATTCTGCATACAAGCAAGTTAATGTAACTTTATAATAAGGGCTTGTGGGCCCGTGTGGCCAGCTTTGTTGTTTGCTGCATAATGTTGTTATGCTCTCTCTACTGAGAAATCTGTTGCGGAATATTTTGAAGGGGGATACGTGGTTTGATGGTTACAAAGCATGTGAAATTGTTCGCTTTAAATTGTAAACTAAACACATTTCACACTGGGTAAATGTATAGCTATTAAGTTTTTCAATATCATAATTTTGTAAGACTGAAGTTTAAATACATTCCTGTCATCATAATACATCATCCATGTACGGCTATTGTCTATCGAAAACATTCAATACTATTGTGAAAATAGGATAAAATTGATACGATAAATCTACTTTACATTTATTATCATAAGCATGAGCTGTTTTCGTATTCGATTCTGTGCCATTATCTGATTTAGGGCATATAATTTCAATCGATGAGTTATTTATTTATAAAACAATTTATAAGTAGGTAGTTTAATTTATTCTATAATCATTTAATTTTCGGGTTTTTATAATTTTAAACAAAAATCGGGACCCTATTACTTAGAGTCTGTTGTTCGTCCCTCTGTCACTAGGCTATATGTCATGCACCATATTTTCATTGATGACGTAATTATATTACCGTTATAAGAACAAACACTAAAACACAACATAAAATAAATACTCATACAAGAAACTTGGTTTTACCCTTCTCTTTGAGCACGAGTCCGACTCACACTTGGCCGGTTTAATTAAATAAAAATATGAAAAGGACGTGACTACATGTCATGTTGTAGTTTACTATCAACAATAATTAAATCTCTTTTCAATACTACATTGTATCTGCGTGGCAACGGTATGGCAATTCATCAATCAGTACAAGTTATGACGCGCCATCCTGCGTTTGCTCTCTGGAGGGATGATCGTTATACACGTGCACAGACATACCACATGGTGTAAAAATCTCAAGGACTTCGCATATTGGTTGGCACTTTTTTGTAAAACTAATGACACAGATTTATATTGTACGATTTTCCTGGATTGACTTAGCTTTCGATTTGAAAATAATGGTACCTATAGGTAATTGAAATTTAGCAATGGAAGAAGAGTTTTTGAAAAATTAAAAAAAGAAAATTACATTTCTTATTTTTACTTCAGACTACAAAATATTATTTTTATGTCACTGACTTCTATTATACTATTTGGCTGGATTGGCTTTTCTTTGAGCTGAAAATAATATATGATTCAAAATCGATGAAATATTTTTTTTATATTAATCAAATTACCTAAATGTATTATTTTTATTGGTATAGACATTATTCATGAATACATTATAATCGATAGGTCATATACTTGGGTTATCCAATTTAGTTTGGAATAAAATCTGACTCCAAGACTTGAATAAACTCTGACAACAATGTTAGCAGTAACACACTCGAAAAGAGAAGATATTATAACGTTAAATTCAAGTTTTTAGTAATACGTTTTCGTTATAATATTTCCAGTCCTATGTCCCGTCCAGTAAGATGAGGTAAAGAACGTCAACGACTAATGCATTTATCTGGTTTGCCTGAATTTATGTCCTAATTTATAGTTCTGGGTGTTGAAATCTGCACTTTTCAAGTGTTCTCAATAAGTGTTTATGGTTATTGTCTATTTTATAGTTTTATTTTGGAACCAAGATTGAGTAATCGTATTTTATAATAATAATATTTTGTTATCTCATACAAAATATAAATTAGTATTTGGTTTGTAATCGAATGCAGAAATATAGGTACATTAGGTTTAATGATTCATTGATTAATACCTATCTATATATTAGGATCGTGGCGAGTGGGAATCGGAATTCCCACGGGAGACAGGCGTGATAATAATATGTACATACAAAATATTGACGTGACGTTTTATTTTAATAACCATATAACTATTTCATGTGAATGGTTGGCTGAAATCATATTTTCTTTTCATTCGACTCGTTAATATAATAATTGGTTTTTCAATTTTCACCATAATTCAATAACGACCTGCAACATATTAGAGGTAAAAATGACTAAAACGCTATTCAAAATATTTTTTTGCAACAGTAAATAAATAAACACGTGCGGTTCCTAAGAAACCGTGTCCAGTGACACTATACAACATCACACATCCAGATCCCAAAGCAGCAACCCACTTGGACTACTCAAGTACCTCGGAACAGGAAGCGAGCCGGAACAACTATTCCGGGAACGTTATTGTGTAATAATTACTTATACCGCACTTAGATGTTCCATTTCTGGGTAACGGAGTGTGGAATCGGCTTTTATGTTATAATTAAAGAAATGTTTAGAATTTTATATACCTAATAACTATATTATAACTTAAATTAAATAGAATTTAAATTTCTTAAACTTGTTGTTGCATAAATTATATTATATGACAGTTAGTCGTACGTAAGTCAAAGAGTCATATCAGATTTCTTTAGAATCTAATAACAATGTTAGTAATATTGCACCTGACAATTTGATAAAGAGATAAAAGTTACTCTCATAAATATATTAACTGAAGACAATAAGTTTTTAGCTACCTATTAAGTATGTATTAGGACAAGTTAACGACCTCTGTAGCGCAGTGGCAAAGTTCTTGCCACTGAACCGAGAGGTCCCGGGTTCGATCCCCGGTCGGGTCATGATGGAAAATGATCTTCTTTTTAAAATGATTTTCTGATTAGCCCGGATCTTGGATGTTTATCTATATATGTATTTGTTATAAATTATAATATCGTAGTATCCCATAACACAAGTCTCGAACTTACTTTGGGGCTAACTCAATCTGTGTGATTCGTCCTAATGTATTTAATTATTTTATTTATTTAATATAAGAATATATACCTACTATAGATACCTACGTAGGTTTGCGGTTTCGAGCAATGATCTGACGATGTGAATCAAAAGAGATTCACATCGTTTGAAAAGTACAGAGGTTTATTTAAAAAGTCACTCTCTACATAATGTAGCTACTACCCAAGCATCGAATAGACATACGTCGAGCATTTCCGAGTGGTAATAAGACGAGCATAATTCTACACGAGCACTTCACACGTTATAATCGGCTAACGTGCATAGCTCTTAATGCAATGCTTGCTTCCACAGGAGATTAGTACTGCGTGTTTAGTTAATATATCTATTTAGAATAGACATTAAAAATATAATTTCTAACTAGAAATGTATTTTTAAACTGGTTTCATGTTGCCAAGTTAAAAAATATAATTATTAAGTGTTCGTACCAACAACTACTTGTGGTTCTACTAAAATATTCAATACCTGTATTGATATATACTTCAGTTCAAAATTTAATTTGTCAAACATAGTCCAAAAGACTCACATATTCCCAAAAACACATTAAAGAAAAATTTATTTATAATAAAAATAACAAAAAAAAAAACAACTTACCACACCAACAGCTTATGGAGTCCTTAAAAAATTCCTTTGCGGACTATATCGATGGGTGACGAGTAAGCCAAGGGGGTGAGAATAAAATATCCTAATGAACCCCGCTTCATGATAAATAATAGTAATAATGTACAACTTCAAATACAGCAGCTGAGTACTTTTTTCTTTGTGTGTCAAAGTTCTCCAACGATTTTATAACTTCTCAGAAATGTCACACCGCGACCACAGCCTCGTCGATAGTCCTAAAAACAGCATCTGAAATTTGACATATAAATCAGGTTTATATTCAATGTTGATATGAAGCAAATATTGCATCATTAAACTACTAAATTACCAAATTGTAACTCTAACCACACATTACTACACCCAACCCAAAAACTATAGTTGAATGCACGCCTGCTGACACAGAAGGGTAAGTTTGAATCGTAATACAAAAGAAAAATACGGTTATTTTACACTAGTGCGGTAGATTATATCTTTTATACTCAAAATCAACAGGAAACTTTCAAATGGGGCATGTAACCTATACTTATTATGGATGCTGCTGTATTCCAAAAGGGTGCATATATTTTCAAACTGGAAGGGTTGCGTGAGCAAACAGTCGATTGTAAAAATTTTATTTGTTGTTTTATTAATTGCAATAGACGAAGTTTTGCAGTTTTGTTTCTTATTTAATAGTAGACGAAAGTTGCTATAGTGGAATACAATCGATTTTCGATTTTTTTTGAAGAAAATTAGTTCCTCATATTTCGAAATTAATAGACTGTTTAAAAATTTTAATGTTGTAAAAACATGTCATAGTATGCGCAAAATCATGAAAATTAAGACTAAAAAGGTATCCTTGCTTAACATAGGATATACGTGCGAACGGTCTGGCAACAAGAATGTCGAACACTGTACAAAGTGGAGAAGGAAAAGTAGGAAAGTGGACTATGGGTTCCGATGTTTAATGGTTGAGGAAGAAGCAGGACATCGCTCAGATGAGTAAAAGTTTTACAAGAGTTGCATGTGAAATGCTAAAGTTATCGCTAGGTAGTCATTTTTTTTCCATTGGCCAAAATGTACAAAGTTTGGTTCGATTCATTGAACCTACTATTTAAATTTGAAAATACTTTGTTTATTTCTTTATTATACAGTCACTCACTGCCCATAAAACAGCTTCCGTTGTTTCAAATCATCACTAAAAATATCCCAACAAATACAACTGGACATAAGTTGAGTTTAATTATTTATAAGTGTAAGATTTAATTATTCTAATTATTTTATTGTATTGACGATGTAAAGTAAATTGCTGACAATAACTGGATAAGGATAACCCAGGACAGATATTATTGGCGTAGACGGAAGGTGCTATATACCCAACAGTGGGTCGCGGCTGTAGATGATGACGATGATGATGATTCTAATTATTTCATTAATACATAAATAATAATTGTTACTTCTAATCGTTTTATAACTCTGCAGTCAATTTTGCACGCCTCCATAGCTCGAATGTTATTGTTTACTTGGGCTCGCACTGTTTACTTTGTTATTAACTTGGGAATTGTTATTAAAAATACAGGAGTTTGTGCATGGTTAAATATAACCTAGGCAGGAATATTATGACAGGGTTATGTGTTCTCTAATAGATGGCTAATTTGTATTTTGATGACTATTCAATGCGACGAATTCAAAGATATGACAAAAATAAAATTACACATGGACCGGTACAAACTCTCCATAATATGATACTCTACGTGACGTCACGATAGAGTAATACCTATCTTAGTGAAAAAAGCTGTTTGTTCGACAGCTACCTTAATTAATGCGTTAAAAGTTGTTTCAACATTTTAGTTTTTAATGATGGTTGATTTTATTTTTAATGGACTTTCCAACCCACATTAAACACCATTATAGGTATCCAGCAACACTGTTACATTCTATAAATTATCACAATGATCTTATCTATTTATAATCAAACAACGTGACATGCGTGCAAAAAATATGTAATTATTAATAAATTTACCCATTCCTAAAACTAGAACTTCTGTGAAATTCTCACTGCTATTTTCTTGATCTTTCAACGAACTTATTTAACAGCTTGTAGATAGTTCACTGTTGAAGATAGTTCAGCTCGACAAATCCCTAATCAACATATGGGATACCATCTCGATCCTTCGTATCCCTAGCACATGTTCAGTATTAGCCAGTACAAGTTAAGTCCAACGATCATAATATACTGTGTCGGGGATTATAGGAAGATCCCACTGATTTAGAACTTTCGTTGGTGGTCGGTTTTTTGCGATTACTACGACATACGGTGAAGAGGTCATGTGCCGCATCTGGCATATTATTTTTTGGATACTTTAGTTGTAGTTGAAATCACTAAATAATATAAAACAAAGCCGCCCTTCATCTGTCTGTTTCTAAGTTTTCTTCTTTAAAAATACACAGCGGATTTTGATACAGTTTTCATTCACTGTTATTAAAATTTGGACAATTTATTCCCGAAGATTTATAGTGTTCCTGCGTAGCCGTGCTGGATTGCTAGTGCAACATAAGTGTTTAAATAAAATGTTTATTTACGAGTCTGTTGGGGATTCTTCTTAATGATACACAAGTTGGTGGTTGTCTCATATAATTTAGGAAGATACAAACTTATATATATGTAGGTAGCTAGAACTCCGAGTTATGTTATGGTAAGAAAATATCGTGTTATATTTTGATATCCAATTATAAAAACTATAATTATAATATGACATAATGTTAATATCTATAATAAACGATAGACGAAGATATTAACATTACTTAAACAACGAATACAATTTTAACGAAGTAATATTTAGTAACTAGTTAAGAAAAAGATTATGTAATTTACGAGCGAGTATTTGCGGAATAGCGTTTATTCTAAAACATATTAGAATTACAAAAAACATCCTCATGTGACTAAAAAGCGGGTATTATATGACATCAGGCCCAAAGGGACGAACCCTTAACAACATTTGTTGGGTCATTCTGCCACCCTTGAGCTAATACTCATGTTCATTCATGATTTAGGGGCGTATTGTGTTAACACTGAAATTAGTATCACAAGGTGCGATATAAGTACTCAAGATTTATGCGAACGCACGGACGGACAAACCAGTTCGCGTTATGATTTTTATAGGGTTTAAGGGTGAGGATCCACTTGAGCTAACCTACGCGTTGCTAGTAATGTATTTAGGTTATAAGTCGTCGCAGTTCCATAGCACGTGCTAGCTAAGAACATAATACGACACTATATACGAGTTATGTGTGGTTAAGAATGTTAAGATAACTATTTCTTGAGGAGTAGAATACTCCTAATATGTTTTATCGCTAGATAAAAATAAATGTGCTTTCCGGATTCATCATTAGCCGTTGAGCGTCGGAGCCCAGGGTCCGCTTTCCTACTTTTTCGTCTCCACTTAATATTCGTCGATTTTATATAAGTACATATTGTTAACATTTATTTATTTGGGGTGCTATATAATCATTTCAGATTTCACAACTTTAGTAATATGTTTAAATAGGCCCATTTGTTAAACATACTTAAAACATACGTTTTATAATATGAGTGTTGTAAAACATACAAAAATATGAAACGATAAAACATAGTACATTATAGCTGAGCTTAGCTGTGCTCAAATGGAACTGCAACTTTATAATTTTATAGGGTTTAACCCTGATTTGAGTGCCCGTATGATGGCGGGCACGGGTTGCACAACAATAGATTAAAAAATGTTCGGGATAAATCTGTTGTTATTGGCATGATATTTTGCGATCGGATCACATCGCTTTTATGTATTTGAATCGACATTTATTTAGTCGGTGTATTTTTTAAGAGCAATAGAGGGTTCAACTTAAAACTGTGTCTGTGGTTAATTCAGAACGTGTGAAAAGATTTTATTTTATAATGAAGTCATGAACGTACACAGGCACATTGGTTCGATGCGGCGCGTTAGAGTTTTTTTTTTATATATAAGATGCATATAAAGTGTTTTGCAGTTATTATGCGCAGTCAAAAGTTAACTCAAATCAACGAGATACATAATAAAAAATTGCAAATAATTATTTCTTTGGTATCAAACAAATTAGTTTGATACTAAAAAATATAAGTGAATATCTTTACTTCTTTATTTGAAAAAAAAAAATAAGTTAATCTATATTTATACATATTATAAATATAAAAGTGTGTTCATAAGTCCTTATTTCACAAAAAAACGGAGTATTGGGTTAAATTGATTTTTAGTTTGAGCTGGAGCGGCCAGCCTTTTTGCCGCGTAATAGCTAGTAATAAATAAATGAACCCTGCCATTTCCTATAGTAAAACGTTCAACACAATAAATATTAATACAGTATATATTAATATGAATCGTGCAGAGCTCATTGGACCACCTAGGTGTCCTACCGATTAAGGTGGATATCTATGTGGGGGCCTTATGTCTAGCAATTGGCTTCATGTGGATCATATAAATTATTTACAACTTCAAGAGTGTGGGTTGTGTGGTGGTGGCACCAACTTTGACGTTAATTTTAACCTTCGCCTCTTTACCGCCGTCGTTTAGACAAAATGGCGTACTTTGCGTTTTTCTGCGCAAGTTACATAATGATAATAATAATGGTAATGATAACAATATTTGATTTCCATTTTTCTCAAAGTGGAACTACTAAAATGTAAATATTAATAGTTTTTATGTATCTCATAAATAATACGAATATAATCATGCTAATAATAAACCTTATTAGTAAGACATAGCAAACATATTACACTTTTATTATCGTATATATGGTTACATAAAAATACATTATCATATGTCTTAATATGATTTTTTATATTAATAATTTGTATACCAGGGCATACGTAAAGAGGTTTGTCACACGACCATGAAAATCTCACAGTTGCGATGAAATTTGTCACACAGGTAGGATATAACCTATCATAGCACGCGTGTGCATTTCATCCCGGAAATCCTACGGGAGCGGAGCACCGGGACGCAACTAGTACTGCAACAAATATAAATACACTTCTGAAATTGTCCAAGAACAATTAAACTGAGAGGGAACTAATGTCCGAGAACTAACGGCGAGCCATTGCAATATTAATATGCAACTTCGCAATACGTTCCAATGGATTTAATATACTTAGAGCTAGGGTGAGTTCACACTGGAGTAGCAGCGAGTTATATTTAGATTGAACATTTGTACTAGATTTTCTTCATCTATGTTGAATGAATCTGTCCTAGTTCCTGTTAAAATGTATTGTAGTTAAATCCTGTTATACATAAATAATATAAAACATATTTTGAGCTAAAGCATGTTTTCATTATTGCACTTGCGAGGAATTTGGCTTTGGCAGAACGAGACAAAATACACATTAGCATAAAGTATGCTTTATGTTTTTTATAAATAACAGTTTAGACATTAAGTATATTTATTTGTAAGAAAGATTATTGACTAGTCAGATGATGTATTAAAAATATATTATAAGACTTAATAACTTCACTTACAAAGGTTAGGAAATTACCGTTTAGACGATTAGTTGATAATGGATTTCAATAAAAAATTATATAAAAGTGGAATTATTTCCATTTTTTTATAACTTTTCTAAAGCCCATTGTAGATTCATCTACGGAACGAGTTCTAATGGTGTTTCAATCTATTTTCTTTTAGAATTTAATGTAATAATAAGATTTGAAACCACCATTACCGAGCGAGTCGCTAAGAGGATACCATTGCATTTTCATGCAATGCTCTTAAGATTCAATAAAACCAAATAGGATCCTGGATCACTCTAAATAAAGTGGCAATATAATGTCCCATATGTCGTGGAGAAAATAAATTGCCGAATATGTTTATTGGAGCATATCTTGGGGATCTGATAATTCTGTCAAACTCCAATGTTTATATAAAAGAAATTGTTTTCAATTTTAATCGTTTTTTTCTAACTATATTTTGACCCTCTGCTGGGCAGATGCCTCTCCCTTTTTTCTTCCACAAGTCTTTTCTATTACAAATTCTTTCTATTATGGTAGGAATTTGTCGATATTGTCTCGCCATCTCTTTCTCGGTCTTCCTTTTCTTCTGTGGCCATTCGGAAGGTCGAATCATTGTGTTTGTCAACAAAAAATACCTTACTTGTTCAGATGAAGACGTAATGAATGCCAAGAAGAAAATTTAATATATACAGGCAAACAATCTGTAGTTAAGTTGAATAAAATCAATATATATGCATAGTTCACCCTGTGAACACATCTTACTATCACTTACACCAACGTTTAACCGAGTGGAATTTTGTATGGATAATTTGCTTAAACGCAGTTTACAAGTTAAATCGCCGGTCGAGAGCTCTTAACCGTCCAGCGGCCATTTCTTCATTAAGCTGTGAATGTTTTAGACCGAGACGTGTCAATGGGCTAAGTTTGAAGTGACCAGACGGGTTCGAACCAGGGTAATAGATTAGCAACTTTGCCTAATAGTTTTCGTACTATATTGACGTGAATGAGCTGTGAAAACGTGATCTTTAGCAAATAATTATAGAGGAATAAAATTACTTTTGATTCATCAGTGCACATAGTAAATTGAAATGGAAATAGGAGACAACATAGCATTCTAACACTTCGCTCGAGCACTTCAGGTCAATATTGACGCAAATCCCGGTTTTAATGTAAAAAATATTTTTTTATAAGATTCGGCTGAAATCCACCAGATGTAAACACTTTTTAGAAAACATATTTGCAACCAATTTCATTATTGTATTAAGTCACATTTTTTAAACATATATATTTTACTTTGTATATTTTAAACTAACAGCCAACATGGTTTTCTACCCAGCTGTGTGTAGTTAACTAGTTAATGAAAATCGGCTCGGCTTTCTGCATATAGAGAGGCAATTTACTGATACGGTCGACTTCGAACTACCTAATGCGAAATATCGTCACAGCTACACAAAAATGATCTTTATTACCGGGAGAAGGAGGCGCTGTGTGTGTGTGTATGCGCTAAGTGACGATTATGCAAATACTATCTGAAGTAATACATATTTAGAAGTATTCTGGATCCAGAGTAATAAGTAAGTAAGTACGGAGATAAAATAAAACTCTACAATATTAGAGAAATGTAAAAATATGTATGTTTGTGTTACTTTATTGGCAAAATGGACTGAGGTGATTTTTATAGGTAAAAAAAGTTGTGGAGAAATATATGAGTTTGTTGAGCAAGTAACATAGTCAAATATTTGTTCCTTTTGTCCTAGGTATGTGTCAAATTTACTTTTTTGAAATTTGATTTCAAAGAAGTAATTACTAGACACATAAGACAGTAAAAAGTATGTGTTTATAAATATTTTAATTTGAATAAAACTAAATGAGAAATAGACGGATAAAAACGGATCACTAACATCAATGTGATTTTCGGCGACATCATTGAGTGATAATTGGGCAGAAAAGGTCTACTACTAGACTGAAAGTATAGTCAACTTTACCGTCGATAATCACACGTGAGTGTCCAGTATTTTATATTAATAAAATCTAAATAAATAAATGATTGAATGTATTAGTATTAGTAAGAATGTATATTTATAAATAGATATAGCATGTGTAGGTCAGTTAGTACAGTAAGTTTTCAGCAAAAATGATTTACGGATCACCCAACTGAAAACTCACCTTGTCAGTTAACCGAATTGAATTTAATAAGCACAGCAACTTTGAGTACTTTCCGTCCATTTCAAGTTACCAGCCGAAAGTTTCCAGTTAGTTTCCCTGTATCTGGACAATTTAAGTCGAAAAGCCGGCGTTTCAATTTTACGTTTTAAAAATCTGAATTTTCTATGAAGCTCTTCCAGTTAGGAAAATGTTTTAAAGCCGCGGAATGACGGAATTATAACACCGGAACCGGAACTGACCGAGAATTCGAGAACATTCGAGAACTATGCCGGTTCAATTAAAAATTTTAACTGTCGCATGTTCAGTTATGAAACAGCTTTTCGTTTTAAAAATGTTAATAGCTTTTAGTTTATAAACTAATTGCAATACGAAACATTTGTTTAGAAGTTTAAACGAGGTTTCCGTATATCGTGATATTACAATACTTATCTAAGAAAAATAAATTAACATATTAGTCATTTATATATAATATTAAGGGTGGGTTGCTCCAGTGAACTTTGACGTTAACTTTAACATGCGCAAAAAAACGTAAAGTATGTAGTTTAGATAAAATTATCTAAACATCAGCGGCGCGTAGGTTAAAGTCAGCTTTTTGAACAAAATGGCGAAATTTGTAATTAAATTAACGACAATGTTGACTTGTGCCACCCACTGCGAGTTGTGAATGAATGCTTTTTATGTTGGAAGGTCCAAACCTGTACACATGGTACTTAATATATAAATACAAATGTAAATTGATTTTATGTATTCCCACTGGTATAGGCAACGACTCAGACTCGCCACGATCTTGACAAATCTCACTACCCTCATTCTCATCATTCTATTTAAGCATGCTCTCTGAATATGGATGCTTTTAATATAAGGTTACGAAGGAAATCTATAATAATTTATATGATAATAAGTTTATTGAACATCAGACTCAGCTTCACTCAGATTGGCCGCTCTTATATCTGTTTGGCCTAACATGTCCAATATGAAAAACATCACAACTCATAACATTATAATATTTATAGGATTCCACGTTCAATAACCGTCACTTCAATCACTCGGTAGCTGGACGTCACGCTGCGACGAGTCCATAAAATGCGGAAATAACCTTATTACCATAATAAACAGTCAATAATACAATGACAACGATATTTTATTGGGTTGTAAATAAAACGGGCGAAAGACACTTTTGAACTCGCTTGTACTTTAGATTATTGCTGATATTTTGTACAAATTTTCAATTTATGTGGCAGTAATTTTGAATCAAAATACAGAGGGACGTTTCATTTTGAAAGAATCATTTCATATAAATGTTAGGTTGCCCATGAATAGATTCCTAAAGCAGTAGCGTAGCATGAATGTTGTTCGCAACAACGTTCATATTTATTAAAATTGCATAAAGAAATATTTTTTTAATAATATATTTACATTATATATTATTAAGGCCATGTCTGTCAAGTTGTCAATTTATCCATTTTGTTATTATAAACTTAGATACAGCAATAACAATTTATAAAGTCATATCTAAATCTTGCGCACGGATGTCTAAATCTTGATCTTCGTTCCAAAACATCAAAAAAACATCTAAATTTAATCAAACAAAACAGATTTGCTCAGAAATAAATACAGAAGTACACAATTCTAAACAAGTTGTCTAACTCCATCTCATTGCTGATGCATTTGAACTCAGTTTAATCAGAGATGTGTAACTGGATACTGTTCCAACAAATCCGGAGATGTCGCACGGTGTTAGACACGTATGCTCACAGTCGACAGTGTGACTATTCACGATCATATTTCATGAAAACTAAACTGAAGTGATGTCTTTTTAAGGATGAGTCTCCACGAGTGATCCGAAATTCTGAGCGAAAATGCCTTCTTGTCAACAGCGATATGTTGACAACAAAACATTTTGGCTCGAAGAGCCTTGATATCTAAACGCCAGAATGTAGCAAACGTTCATGGCAAAGTATCTCACAGGCAATATTAGTTTTTTTTAAGTTTATCTACTTATATTTAATGTTTTCGTTTTTGTTGTTTATTAAATAAAAACTTAGCAAACTTGATTCCATTCTCAAATATCTAATGAGCATATTACATACAGAGTTTACCAAATATTTCTGGAGTCTCTGAGAAGCATTTGTGCTCTATACTGGGAAATATTGGACATATAAAGCAATCGCTGGCTTTAATTCTACAAGACAGAAGTTAGCCTGACTAGGCTAACTAGTCTTGTAGAAATTATTATTATTATTATAAGTCTAAACTAATTTATTATTATTATTTAAAATTATTATGTATACATAAAACCATTTCACAACTTTGACATGTTTCATAATGATTTTCTTTTAGAAACCCTAAAAACTATATCGACTTAACCTCCGCAAAGCCAAAGAGTCGGCAGCTAAGAAATATGATACGGCACGCACGTCTACCGGTTTCTAAATAAACATTCCTGTATCCGAAATAACATTATAAATCATTTTTCCTTCGATTTTTTGTTGTAAATTTGTTACTTTTGTGACAATCTGTTCCGCTATTTGCTTAACGTCGCTAAACAGATGGTGATGCATCCATCATTTTGAGAATATTAATTTTTGAACGGAGTTTCGAAACAAATGATGGTATTCAAATATTTTCGATACAGTATTTTTGTTTTTCAACATTTTTGGATAGTACTGATTATCTTTTTTTTTATTTGGAAATGACTAATGAACTTTTTGTACAATTGAATAAATTATGTCATTGAAATTAAACAATTATTACTACTAAACCTTACTTATGTGACTTTGAAAATGTTAACAGAATACCTACTGCTATCACAAAATACTTATTTTAAAGTCATCTTACAAACTAACAAAGAATTTCTGCGAACACTATTGTTTCTTGATTAGAAATCTCACAAAATCTAATAAACGAAATTAACACCAGACAGAAGCGATACCAATATCACTAGAAGTCGAAACGAGAAATAGCAGTGGCGTCTCCGTGCAAAATAAAAGGCATCAGTTTTAACAAGAAAACATGTTCGATTACAAGCACGCTGGAAATGCTATTAAGAGGTTGACATTCGCCCTTTTACCGTACGAGCGTTTGGAGAATCTCAAAATTACTCATTGGACATTTTAGTCACGAGTGCGCAATACCGATCCTCCGCTGATTTTTACTTCTTTCGATTGCGATTGCACTATTTTGTACGACAATTTGCCGGCATATTTCATATTCTATAGAAATATCTTAGAAAATCGTATTTTAAATATCAGTGTAAATCACAATATCGCACTGTAAAATGTTATCTGTGTTATTATTTGAATTATATGTGTTTTATGGCACGTTGAACAATAATACAAATTGTCTTGAATAAGTTACAAAAAGCCGTGGATAGAAATATCCATGCCATTATATGAAAATAATATTTTTTTGATGTCTAATAATTTTGAATGAAAAAAAAATTATACCTTATTGTAATGAAAATAAAATTAAGATTAAAAATTATTCAAAACGTTTCTATACAGAAAAAAAACCATGGAATTTGTTTTTCAACAAAAATACATGTCGTTAGGATGATACGCAAATTATTTCCACAAATTTAAGGCTCAACTGCCACTCGTCACATCATTTTGGGATAGCTAATACGCGTGAAGGCGTCAATGTGTGAGGAAAATTATTTTCGAGTAAAAAATGCGGAACTGACTCAAGTTAACAAGCTATAAAAAGATGTCATTAGTGACGCTACTAATATTTAAATTATGGGAAGAAATATAATATCACTGCAAACACGATCCAAATAGAGGCAGAAATTTTTACTGTTACTCGAAACAGAGCACACGAGTTGAAAATATTTTTATCGTTGATAGATCAAAAAACATTTAACGGCACTAAGCACTTAGCTTATCGTGGACAAGTTTAGTGCTTAGTTTGTGTCTACAAACATAGAAACAAACACAACACACAAAGATTTGCCAGCAAATATCACAATACCAAAAAGTACGTTGGAATCGAACTCGTCCTGAGTTCGTCCTCCAGAAAGACGTGGTAACCAAACCACTACTGTACTCTATTTTACAAATCACTGATGATTCAATCAGCAATTACACTTTAATGATTGACGAGCAATAATACCCATCTACCATATAAAACTGATCACTATTAGATTACGTCTAGACTAATATCAGAGAAGAAAAACTTTTTAAGGCACCCTCGAGATCAAATTTGTTAGAGCGCTCCGGAGTTAGCAAAAGAAAAAAGTCCCGAAACAAATTGTTGGCAAACGGGAGAAGTGTCCAACAGCGAAAATATGTTGATTGAATAAAGAAAAACTATTAAAAGTTTCGCTTCAGTTTCTGGTTCACTGGCCACAGACAACGGGCAGTGCGTGGAGCGCTGAGACGTCCCGTGTTTATATATCGTTTCGACTCCATTTTATACAGGACTCACGGCTAGTGTAATTAATTTGAAAGAATTATGTATGTTGTATAAATAATGGCATGTTCTATAATAATAAAAAACTTCAGTGCAATGGCGAACCTATATAAACTTTATACTCGTTATATTTATAATATGTTTATAACGTTAAGAGTTCACGAATTCATGTATATGTAAAAACTTATTTATTCCTAAGTAATTATTATTACCGATTGGTTCATCACGTTGCCATATACAGTATAAAATTCGCGTTACTTAAGTATAAAACTAACGATTTTCTTTATAATGGAATATTGAATTGAATAAATAATATTAAATAAAGTTATTTTATTATTATTACTTATTATTTTATTTTTTTTATTTTGACTTAGAATAAAGATATCCATATATAGTTTTACTTCACTCAAAGTACTTCACTTGAATCTAACGAGATTCATGTGAAATACTTTGAGTGAAGGAAAAAACGAGTGAGTTCCAAAAAAAGGTTTTTTATAACTAAATATCATCATCTTCGAATTGAAGTTTGGAGGTCAGCATACGGAAACCCTCGCGGCTTTGGCCCGCTATTTTCTGTTGGTTGTATCTAAGTCCGATCCAATCCTTTATAAATAAAAATAATATTATATTATAATAATATAATATTACTAAATATAGGTGAAAAGAACTATATTTAGTATCATTATTTATACTGATTTTTCTCAAGTAGTTTATAAAGAGACCAAAAGTTCCCAATGTTTACGAGTAATATCTCATCACGTGTAAGTTATCATTGCGTAAAGTTTTTGCGGATATAATATCAGGGGGTGAGTCGGTCGCCCTTAAGATTCGTATAACTTTCTTAATACCTCACGAGATTACTCTTTCAGATACACCACAGAAATGAGGAGATGTGATTAAATTAATATAGAGATATATATTTTTAAGCGTATGTGAATGCGCTTAAAAATATATATACAGGGAAAAATCATACAGATTTCATTAGCTCGAAAGTAATCGAGACTTGTGTTATGGGATAAGTAACTCAGTGAACCATACTATATTTTATAACAAATATATAGAATACAAGTGGGCAGTACAAAGTAGTGGGTTGTAATGAGAGTCTTGTAAGATACCAATGTCAAAATAATAGTATATTCATTGTATTTCTACATTACATGCTCTTTTTTCATACCTTCGTGTTACCGTTAGCTTTTACGATATTATAGAGTCATATTTCCTTTTTTCTGTAACCTACTATCCACTCCGTATGTCATATATCGGAATAATAATAAAAACGTCGATTTGCTTTTATTTGTATTATACTTGTTACGGTAACATTCGAGTATTAATTCCACTCGATAAAATTATATGACTGTATCGGAAAAGTAATGCCCCCGAAATGCGAAGTTATTTGATGTATTGGACTAATTGAACTTTGGGATCTAAAAACAGTTTTTTGATATTTTCGATAACTACTTCTTTTCATATACCGTAAAGTAACATACCTATTTTGGAACTAATTGAAAGTGATTTATAAGTATATAAAACTATACGAAATTAAATAAATGAATGCTCTTTACAATCTGTCAATTCACAATGAAACACAACTAACCGGTGAGAATTATTTCTGTTGACATTATAAAAATGATTTCTGGGCTAAAGTTTAACGATATTAAGCTTTCTTGAATTGTTTTTTTTATTATCTATCAAACAAAACATAAACAGATAAATTAACAGCGTGATATCTATTCTCCAGATCATTCATTGTTATCACTGAGACAAATCTTTACAGAATTGTTAAATAGCTCGATTACCTTTTTAACAGAGCCTTATACGTTTCATCGGTCGTTCGAAATCTCCCACCGAATTATTTGCATACCACAGTGGGAATAACTTCCATACCGGTAACCCCCAAATAATTCACTCAAGGGACATTTAATAGGACCCGACGTCAATTAAAATAACGAAGTTTTTTTCTCGTTAAAAAAGTGTCGAGCACCGCGCCTTTGAATCTTTCCGTACGATAGCATTCTACAGGTGCTATGTCTGTTGGTGGTCAACGGTGTCAACTAAACTTGAAAAAAGCTATTCTCAACGAATTTTTAACCTTATTTCCTTAGTAATAAGGATCATATTTAGCGATAAGATACAGCTGTCAAAAAAGTGTGAGTTAGAGTGATGGATCCGCAACACTGAAGGTCCCTTTGACCCTTATCAGCGAAGATGTTTTATTTTTAATTTCGTAAATTTCTAACGTTGTGTTAAATACCTTAAACAGTTACTTCGAGTCGGATCCCTTTGATAAAAAATAAAGGGGTCGTCTTTACTCAGATCGGGGAAAAAATTAAATACCCACGGGATGTTTGCTTGGTTCATAATTTTGAAGAAGGCAAAGTTAACCTGTTTTCTATAAATATTTTATTGATCTTGGTTTATATATTTACACAAAATTATAATAATCAGGATTTATTTTTAATGATCATGTTTAATGACATTAATTATAATCACTACCAATCATTTCTTCGGTTAAGAAAAAAAAATCCAATATACTAAAACCTGCAACACATCAAACGTCAGATATTGTCATACAAAATTCAATTAAGCAGCTGTATTGAATTTCACGAGGGTTCAAACAAATTTGCATACATGTATCCCCAAAAACCTATATTATGACAATATATTATTAATCTTTAATTTACTTTATTAGCGCTAGCTTCCCCTCCTACACAGCTACGCCCCTACCCCTAGGGATTTGTAGGAGAGCGAAATTTAAATTTGAATGACCCCTACAGAATTAGGTAGGTTTATGTGTGTACGTTTGAAACAATGCAACGATTTGATAAAAGATTTATTTGCCGACCGATTTACATGGTTCATTTGCGACAATGTTTTGTAGCCAAACACAAACTGCAAACTTTTGCTATAAAATGTTAATAATAAAATGGTAATAATATCAATAACTATCATCACTACATATAAAACAAAGTCGCTTCTCACTGTCTCACGCTACAGATTTTGATGTCGGTTCTTTAAATTTAAAATTCTTGACGTCAAAAATTTACTTAAAACTTCTATTACTGACATCCAAAGCGCGCACTACATCAAGGAAGATGTAATACTAGTAATTATGACAAAAGATAGAATATGGAAAACGAAACTTCAAATAAATATTTTCACAAAGTCTTGGTGCCAGATAAATCGGAAACATTACACAATTGCATCCGAAAATCCGCTACTATGTACTCACGAATGCAAATATCCAAGTAATGAGTAGCAAACTGTATGCAAATTAAAAGAGGAAAATTACTGTTCGCCAGCTCATTCAGGCAGATTATACCACTAGTACAAAATATAGTAAATACAAACATATATCTTTAAAAATGCAAGATATACAGTCAATAATTATAATAGTGTATTAGAGGTCTCGGTGACGTTGGGCGTTCTTCTTTGTGTGTTATGAAAGCCTAGTTAAAATTTGATTAGATTTTCGTAACACATATTTTAATGTTGTCAAATTAGATTCTCTATGAAAATATTATATACGGGTCTCAGGAAGCAAGTGGAGGCCCATATATTTTATTTTATTAATCATGTTTCATATCTATATATTTTTATCAGTATTCTATCACAAATATAATATTTTTTTTAATAATTTTGACCATGTACTTTGTTATTTACTACATAAAAGAAACAGAAAACAAATGTAAGAAACAATAATGGTAAGCCCTTCTGACATGGTAGGGACCAACAATTTGTAATGAGTTTTATACGGTATCTAGTAGTGGTCGTTTCGAAATGCCGGTAGTTTGTAGCTTTTAGGAAATTACTACCTATATAATAAAACATTTGATGTAAAAAAATGCCCTGTGAAGGTCTAATTTCTGAATAAATACTTTGACTAGCTTTAATCCTGGGACATCTCCGTCAGAAACGGCGGTATTTATCACTTGACTACCGCTTTCATGTTTTTCCATAATACTCACATTATCTGAACATCATGTTTATACAGTCGATACTTTGTGACAGTTAAAAAGATAATCAGAGACGGATTAAGAACGAATATGGCTACTCAGCAGTTAGCTTTACAATGTAGATTTGCGGATTTTAAAACAGATATTACCATGTTACCATTGCATACATGTTATACATTGTTTTGATATAAATTCATATCGTTTATTAGATGGTAGGTAGGTACGTTAAATTTTGAAGTATGGGAGCACCCAAATTAAGGTTACTAAAAATAGAATAAGTATTATAGAAAAAATCTTATAAAACTGACGAAACAAGAACTTTATGGCCTAAAAAAGAAAAAGCCCTCGAGGTATGGGCAAAACAACATCATCAAATTCTTCAAACATAACATAATTTCAAAAAGCAACTCATTAAGTGTCGGCCAAAGAAATGTCGGGTTGTAATCAGCTCGCTGGCGGCGATTAAGACGTACTAACTTGGCCAACCCTGAGACAAAAGTCGACATGGAGAAGGAAAACTCATGATAAGTAATATTAAAATTAATTGTTAATAAAGAAATGAAAGAAGTTAAGAACAAAATTTTAAAATTTGATTTTTAAATTGAGCAGCAGTGGTTGTTTCAAAATACTAATAAAAGTATTTTGAAACAACCACTATTTTCATCAATTCCACTGCTCACTGCAATTTCACTGCTGCGAAGAAATGTTGTATGGAATCATATTTTAATTGCAAAAGTTAGTGAGGTATATATTGTTACTCGTATGTTTTGTACTCGTTCACGCAAAATTTACTGGACCTATTATTATTAAATTTGATACACGAGTTGAATATAACCTGGACTAACACATAGGATACTTTTTATCCCAAAATTCCCATGGGAACGGTGCAGCTAGTAAAATATAATCTTAACTGCAAGATTTCCTCGTACGGTTGGAAATTGCTGGATTGCTGGCCGACCATGGAGTTTTATGAAACGATTCAAATGCAGCGCATTTAGCTGAAATAAAATGTATCAGTATAAAACGTAAATTTGCAATGCATATCAATTTTGATCATAAACTGGAACGCAATAAGAGATTATAGTAAGTCAGACCAACTCTATTAAAAGTTCATAAAATTCATCAAATATCTTAATAGATATTTATTTATGGTTTAACTGCAGGTGGACATCACCATCCAGCCATCAATTTGATGAACTTTATCATAAATAGCATTGTTACGTGATATCCGTTTGTACACAACTTTTCTAATATTTCTCTATACCATAATATAAATATTGCCGCATCCAAATATCATGCATATCATTTCGTAGACCCGCCCCTTCTATTTACCGAAAACTTTCCCGTCGCAGCTAATTTATTTCCCGAACAAATCTTATAAACCGCTCGCCGTCCGCACGCAATCTGAAACGTCGACTTCTTGATAACAATATTATGCATTGAGGATTTTCTACTTAATTCTATTTTTATGCTCGAGATTAAACGAAAGCTTACTAAATGTACATACCTACTACTGTTTTTTTTTCAGAGGTACAAAAGTAACATGGGATTCTCAATTTATTCTTGCTCGTGCGTTATGACGGCGGATAGACTTTGCTGTGTTCTAGTTGAAAGGGTGAGAAAAGGGTTCTGCGACCAAAAAGATGAGGATACCAATTTATTTCAGTTTGCTGATATTCATGGACTGAATCATACTGGATTGTGTAGCATCGATCAAGCAGAGAATATAAACCAATATTTTTTTTAACCATAAGTGACGTGTCCCACTAGCCAAAGCTCAACAGTAAAATGGAAGAGATTAATTTTAAAGAACTGTAAATGAGGCTGTATAATAATTAAATCTAATTATACTACAGAGTAATTTATACCTTTACATTAGCTCTTTACTCCATCCGACGTGTACTTTAATTTACAACTCGTTACGCAAGAAAAAAAATGAAACAGACTCCCTTTCCAGCATTTTTGTCTAGCGCATTTTTCATAACAGCCATGTTGAACAACCTATCTCAATTTTGAGCAATTTACTATACGGCGCGTATATATTCGTCAGTTGAAAACAACTGCAAACGAGCGAAAGTGCTCTGAAAGCCCACTCACTATAAAGGAGTTCGTTGTAAATTACTACGAATAAAAAGTCCAACAATCGTTGGGAAATTCAGCATCGAAATAAACCATTTAAATTAGGCCGATAACTTGAAAATCGAATGAAAGGGTTTATTCAGGAGTACGCCAATTAGTTTGCTGTTATTTTTCCATTTCGTTCGACGCTATCGAAACTGGGCTATTCTGTGCGACACTATTACATGTTTTTATAGGAACCATTTTTATGGTAATGAGTCAGATTTGTTTTATTTAATGAAACAAAATTCTTACCTTATGTTTTGCAAAAACAGTATTTGTGGGCGAGGCGAGTATTATCCATACTAATATTATTAATGTGAAAATCTTTCTGTTTTCTTTGGCGTACTGGTTCTGGGCTAAAATATGTAAATAATATATGTCACATAATTTAAATTTAGTCTTGACGTTGACTTTAACATGCGCAAAAAAACGCAAAGAATGTCAATTTGTCTAAACAACAGCGGCACGCCGGCTAAATTCAACGCCAAATTTGACGGCGCAACTCTTAGCACAGTTGACGTTTAGATAAAATGTCATACTTTGCGTTATTGCTGAGCAGATTAACATTAATGTCAAAGTCGACCGGTTCAATGCACCCTTAATCAATTGAGCAAACTAAGATGATTGATTAGAGTTAATTAATTTACCAAATATTTGTACTGATCGTTCAGTGTGGCAGACAATGCTTAAGTGCCCTTTCTTACTCCAGGCCTCACAATGTAACCAAGATAGCAATAAATTCAAGTATTTTCCTTTAATTTATTACCCGGCCTTTCGATTAAAACGGAAAATCCTTTATTTTAAATAACACCGAGCCTCAGGGAAAGCGATACGTAGTCAGTCCAATAAATTTTGTTATTTTTTTGTTATCCTGCTCGTTCGCCCATTTGATATTTGAATAGATTTTTTTAACTTTTTAATACAATAATCACTATCTAAAGTAAATGATTTTTATAGAAATTCTATTAAAATCATAATAATAAATATTTTTTTAATTTTTAATTAGGACATTTAATTTAAATATTAATGCAGAAAACTTTTTATGCAACGTTTAATTTTTAAATTTCATTATTATTTTCAAAAAATAGATAAAAATAAAAAAAGTACGTTTTTATTTCAAAGAAACTATTGATTACAAAAAATATGATGAAATATATATCTATTACAAAAATAAATTTTTGATTTTGTCTTGCACGTAAAGAAACTTTCCTTTGTTTGTAATCCATAATAAGTCACATCATAAATAAATAAATTAATATAACGAATAAAGGAAATAATATTTCTTTGATAACAATTTTATGATGAAATTTGAATTAGTGACACTAATACATCACGCGACGGCAACACCTATAAAACGCTATCTGGAATAATTAAATCACCCCTAACGAATAATTCACACCCCATTATGTACTTTAAAAACAAAGACATTTAGCACCTTAATTCTACCTTTCATTTGCATGTGTGATATAGAAAGAGACACATAGTGACCTAAGTGTAACTTAAATAAATAAATAAAAATAAAAGATATTAGTTGTAACATTTTGTTTACTTTCTTATTGATTGTTCTTAAAATAAGAAAAACAAACGTCCTATTTTGCACATGCGCTTTTCAAAGGCGCGCTAAAAACAGTTGATTTGAAACTTGTATTTGTGTTTTTATTCATACGTCAGCGCTTTCATAACGCGATATTTTTTATCGCAGAGTAGTATTGTGCGTTGGACACTATGTTGAATACATTCAACATGCTACAGCATGTGGTGTGTAATGTCACTGATATCGAACACCAAAGATGCACTATCGGAAAAGCGCTCGTGCGTTTTTTTAAAACGCTTATTTTCACAACATATATTTTTTAAACCACAGGTCTCAAAAGGCTTGTGGTTCAGCCCTAGAATGGGACCACTCCATATTCTTCCGTGGATGTTGTACGAGGCGACTAAGGGACACACAGCTTAGGCAACTGATAGGCAACAATAGCATTCCCATGGAAGGTTGACGTCAGACAGGCGGCCGGTTGTAAAATTACAGCTGAATCTTCAGTATTTTACGGGTATTTTTTTTACGCTGACCCCGGAATGATATCCATGCAGAGATGATTTTTTTTGGGCTTCGACATGAGGTGCGTAGATTTATTAACGTTTAGAAGTGTCCTTTCTGTTCCTTCATAGCAATATCTTTTTACGGCTGGATGAACAATAAAGTAATGAGCCCGGTGACTGGACGGCGACAGCGCGTCGCCGACAGCCCTTATGACGCCCGCTATATGACGGCCGTTATCTTCGCTCGCACGCGATACGTGTGTGTTCAGACTTAAGTACTCTAATGAAAGAAAAGTAATTTTAAACGTTGAAGTAAAGACAACCTAATTATATATTCTATTTTTAAAATTTTCATAGCATTGGTAATCTTTTTAAGTAAATTATTAAAGGCAACTATTTTACAAGTCATAAAATTAAGACTATTTGAAAGTCCTATGAACTTTGCTAATTTGAATAAACATATTTGTGACTTTTTTGTTTTACTAGCGATCCGCTCCTGCTTTGCATGATACCTATAAATCATTAAAAAAATATTTGAATAATAGTGAAAGCATTCATACATAATATATGACAAACAAAAATCCACATGTAATATATAAACGCTTGTTTGTTTAAAGTAAACTAATTAGAATTATAATCTGTCATCACTATTTTGTTGGTAATAGTATCCTTAAAAATCTCAAACTTAATTTGAAGATAATTCATTCTGTGAGATTTGTCCCTATACGTTTGTTTTTTATAGTATTATTAAGAGTTATTTATAAGGAGTTTACATAGTTCTGAAGATACCTAAGAAGTAATGTGATAAATTCTTATTAATCACCGTTAAATTAATTCAGAAAACGTTTCAAAATAAAATTTGGAATGTTATTGCTACTCTAATCTACATTAAAACTAGGTACTAAAACTCATGAAAACTGTAAAGATTGGGCCAAAAATCTAAACAAACTCGTATAAATCAGTGTTTATGGCCCATTTAAATATCTAAACTCCTGCCTGAGTGACACGTTTAGTTCAGCTTATGTTTTAACTAAAATTTGGTAAACTGTGTTTCAATTTACGTGATTGCCGACATTTAGGGACGAGTTTTGAATATTTATAATTTAACTAGTGATTGCCCGCGGCTTCATTCACGGCAGAAAGTTTATACATCACAAAACACTTTATTTAGGCGATTACGCATGAAATTTATTTGTGTGAATTACAAACACACTTTGTTGATAATGTTATTAAGTACCTATGGATTTACATTATTATATTGGTACATAACCATTTAGCCATAACCACCTATCAACGTCAAAACTTAACATTTTTAGAGTGCGAATTCTTGTTTAACTTCTTTATAATCGACTAAATTTGGGAGTGATCTATTACTCCAAATTCAAATGCTATGAAGTGCCAACTTATCTGTTCGCATAGCAGTTGTCGTGTTTCGAGCAAATAATAATAAAACGCTGGGCGTAGCGACTACTCCACCTTTTGTATAGAAATTTCGAGACAGTAAATTTATTTTTTACTACTTTCCGAGTCCTGATAGCACTGTCTGTTAGTCACCTCACTTTGTTTTGTCGCGTTAACTGCTACTGTTATTTAGAACCCTTCATTTTGTTTGTTTTCTATTGTTACAACTTGTTCCTAGCAATCCTAAGTAAATAAATTAATGCGAATAATAAATGCGAAAGTAAGTTCCTATATACTCAACCAATCTTCTTTTTGAAATGTTGTAAATTAAATGCGAAAGTAAGTTCCTATATACTCAACCAATCTTAGTTTTGAAATGTAATTTGAAATATGAAGAAGGACATAGGGAGCCTTTTATCCCGAACGAAATATACGCGAGTCGCGGGTAAGAGCAAGTTTACAATAGTTGAAGTTTATTATGTGAAGTAATTTGACGGCCTGTGTGGCGTACTTAGTCACCACGCTCGTCCGCTATCTGGATGGATCCTAGGCTCGAGTCCCAGCGCGGGCAAATATTTGCATCTGCGATCACAAATATGTGCCTGCTGTTCTGTGTCTGTGTCCATCGGACACGTTACTAGCTTAGTGCTGTTTTATCCATTTATTTATTATTTATTAGTTCACGCACCTTTTAGTTTCCGCACGGCCCGATTGGATTGCGATACTATTGTTGTTCATTGTTTTTATTATCTCCAGGATCGAAGGGTTAATTTACGACATCAGTTTAGCATTCATTAAATCTGTTAATATTTCAATTTTATTGGGAGATAAATTATGTGAAGGTGAACACCTTACCTATTGTGCTTTCGTTAATTATAGAAATTCAACATTTTCAGAAATTCTGCTACACTTATGAGTTACTTTATTTAGAATCAATAGACTGAAGTTAGTCATATGACGAAACATATATCATTTCCACGAAATGGAATATGTTTTTTTGGGTGAGTTGTACTGTCAAATTTGACTATGACTATAACTATAACCGGCGCGTCGCTGACGTTTAGACAAAATGGCGTAGATTACGTTTTTCAGCGCACGTTATAGTTAACGACAAAGTGTCGATGCAACCCACCCTTAATATTTTCATTGTTCCTTGGATCTGAATAATAAGAAACGTTTAATTCAGAACACTGAGCTAGCAACTAACTAAGAAAACTGAATATAGTTTCTTCGCGCCATCTAATTTATATCTGTAACATTTTGTATTTTGTATGTATAATGGAAGAACTCCGTTGAATATAACATCAGTTATATTTTATAAACATGAATGATTCATTCGACGTGCACTCGTGATAAAATAATCTGAATTGTATGGTTAGAGTGGGTTGCACCATTCTAATTTGACGTTAACCTGCGCAGAAAAATGCAAAGTACTTACGCAATTTTGTCTAAACGCACGCAGGTCACAGTCAAAGTTGATTAAAGAAACTCACCCTAAGTTTTGTATAATTTAATATTTTTATATAAATAATTATTATCTAAAATACCTAATATATATGTGATGAGATGTGAGATGAAATTTGAATTTCCACAAAGTAACTGAAATATAACGTATATAGGCTGATATTTCAAAGCTTGAATAAAAAAATCTTCGTCAGCTTGAATAAAAAAATCATCGTTGCAAAAAAAGCCCAGTTTGTTTAAAGAAAAGAAAATAACTAAAAAGAAAAACAGAAAATGTTGCAGTTCATTCTAAACGTACCGTAACTATGTAAAGTACTATCATATGAAGTAAAGGCTGCAAAAATGTGGACTTTAATTAAATGTAATGCAAACAGACACGAACCGCCACCTCATAAAATATGGCTAGAAACTGTAAAGACGGGTTTACATGGTTCGGAATAATTATTACATTAAATTATTTATCTATTTTTTGGTGGGGTTCCGCCCTAGAATAGGACCACTCTATATATTTCCATGGAAGCCGTACGTGACTAATAAATGGACACATAGTTACTTCTCGTGGTATCTGCTTCCGCCACAGTATAATACTTCTACATATCTTATTGTAAATGTCGTACGACGCGGCTAAAGTGGCACAGCCTTGTCAATTTATAGGTTACAATAGCATTCCCATGGAGGGTTGACATCAAGTAGGCGGCCGGTAATATAATAATATGTACTTAATAAAATAAGGGAGGTTTATTGCAATAACTTTTACCATGCCAGAAACAAAATAAATTAATTTCAACTATGTGGTAGTTTGTACCTTTTGCCGCATACAAAAGGTATTTCCATATACATCGCGTTTCAGGAAACGTGTCGCACGTCACTATTAACGTCAAAACGTTTTTATTCTTGAATAAAAAGCGAAGATATTCAAATTAGGCTCTCATTACGAAGGCTTACGATAATGAATCGTTTGAAATGTATTTGATGTTTTCTTTATATTGTTACGTTTGCATAAAATTTCAAATGTACCCGTAAGTTGGTTAAATTTGAATTAAGAAATAAATGAGAAAACAGTTCTTCCAAATTCTAAATTCATTACAGTCCGTGAAAAGTCGAGAAAAAACGAAGGAAACCGAACTGAATTTCAACGGTTTACTTCTGAAGATACAAACGTGCATTCTTGTATTGAGACAAATCAGAAAAGAGATGTATCAGTATCGTAGAAGTCATCAAACTGTCGTTTTATTGAACGTACCGAAATAGCTTATTTTTTAAATTCTTTATTTTATTTTTTAAATACATAGTGGCTTTCCAATCGGCCAGTATGTAAACATGCACAGTGCCACATATCTAGAATGTCCAAACTGCATATCGGCACTAGCACGTGAGCGGTCGAGGCCGTTATCACCACCACTTAGCATATCGCCGCCGCTGCTTTTTGTAGCCTAGGTTACCGTAGCCTACTGGAGGAAAGCTTGCCATTCTCGTCAAGACTCTTCGATCCAACACACATTCACTATTGTCTAAACGATTTTCTTGTTCGTTCCATCACTATAGAGCGTCGGAGCCCAGATTTTCTTCTTTTTTTTGATCTAAGGAGCGCAGAGTCCGCTTTCCTACTTTATTTCGTCCACTTCATACGATCCCACACGTATTTTCTTGAAATGATATCCATTGAAGTAAATAGGTTACCAGCTACATTGTCTTGGATTTTTAAAGAACAAACCGTAAACATTCTACAAAACTTGTACCTTCTATAAAAATTCTAAAACTTATTCCTAATAAACTTTTAGCAGTTACATTTAAAACATGCATATATGAAAATCACCAGTCGATCACCACGACTGCAACAGCAGGGCTCTTACGCGCGTTGTCTGCTTTGTTGCCTAGGGTTTCATTAAAATTCATATGTATGTTTAATTTTTTATGTATGTTTTTATTACATGTTAAAAATACGGCCGTACCGTGAGTGCCAGTCTTTATTTTTCAGTTTCGTGACTCCTCGCTTTGTTACGTCGGAATGTCGTTTGAGGTATTACCTGTCGTTATTTCTGCAAAATATTTTATTTCGCTGCGAATAATTGCTACCGGGAAACCATTTCCATTTATTATTTCAACGATGTTTGCGTAGTTTTCAAAAAAAGAATGTGTGTGTAATGGTTTAATTGTACGTTGTTGCTGGTTATCGTGAAAACTATACTTTGAGGCCTGTTTGACATGAAAATTAACCACTGTTATATACTTAGGTACAAACATCACTTAGCATAGCCGACAAGCTAAAACATTTATTCAATTTTCTCCTTTTTTGTTGAAAAATATTTTGAGAACTAATTTAGAAAATTTAATTTCTAATAAATGATAAGTAATAAAACATATTATATTATGATATATAAAAATATAATAATATAAAAATTTTTTGATCTCATTATTGTTTTTTAAAAATAAGTTAAAAAGTATGTGTGACATGTATTACAAATCCATTTAAACATACCTATGATATGTATGTATAACCTATGATAGTTTACAGAAAAAGAGAGATTTTTTACACTTTATACTTACATGGAACTATAATGCGGAATTATGAAAAATAATGCGGAATTTTTTACTTTAGTATTCAATTTAAAAAATCATAATCTAAAATATTTAGACATCTTGTAGCAAAGTAAAAATTTTAATTAACCAAACGTGTGAATAAAGCCTAAAACAATTAACGCACGAAAACTCACAAAATCAACATTCAAGGTGTTGACATACATTTACACTTTCACTATTTCTGACGTGTCGAGGCCACGTTACCTAAACACATAAATCATACAGCCTACAAAACCTACTAAAACCCACTACAAGTCCTTACGAATGATTAGTTTGGGCAATTAAAACAAATTAGGTTAATGTGTGCGGCTTTCGACCAAAACCCCTTTTTTCGTGCCGCCCCCGGCTTTGCTTATCTGACGGCATTAATCACAATTTCCACCCCCAATTAAAAGTGCTTCAAGCTTAAAGGTGGAACTCCATATATTCGCATAGTACCAGTACATTGTGTATTATAGAATAGAAAAAAAAAATGGTTGTCCATGATTTGCGTATCGAACACGAATTCATAGAAAAATCAGCCCGTCCCCCATTACACTAATAATTTCAGCTAGATTGTAGTTTAATTTCGATCGTTTCACTATTTTTTTATTACTTCAGTAAATTATAACAACAGACAGATATATTTGTATCAAACTGATCCAAAATCCAGGTGGGTGTTAACAATATAAGTCTCATTGTGATATGTAATAATAGTCTCTATCTTTGGAGTATTGTGTGTCATTATATTGGAAATTCGAAATCGGATTCAGACTATTTGTACTATATAGGTATATACCAAAAAAAAAAATTAACAGCAAAATATATTGTTTATCGCATCTATGGAATGATTGCCTTAATGCCGTAACTTTTGTATAGACTTTATTACGAATTGCCCCGTAGTTTTCGCTTTACAATTGTTTTTATTGCGATTGTAAAATTCTGTGGTTTTAACAACTGTACGGAAAATCAGTTTATGGGAGCTTAATTTTATGTTTACTCTGCATGTTTATTTAATATTGTCAAGTGTCGTGTTATAAATATCATATTATGAAAATAAAACAGGTCCATAACATTTTGTTCCACTATATGTTATGGAATATATCGGCAAAAATCAACTGAGAAAAATCTGACCTAACCAAAAGTCACTCTGTCCACACACTGGTCAATGTTTGCTAAACTTCAGACCACAAATCATTCTAACACCTGACCGTATTGTAGCGGTCGCATGAAAAATTGCCGCCTCTAACGACGTCATGATTTTTCCGCGTGTTACGCAGAGGGGTGCCGTCATTAAAATAAATTGTTGGCTAGTGTATCGTACGGAACTAATAATATTGACAGACATTGCTTTCAAAATAAGTTCAAAATTATTATATCTTGCCAAAATTTACCGATTCATCCGCCCAGAGCACTTTCTTAATTTATCTTTTCCACTTCACACGAAAACCGTGTCACTCGGCCACGTTCAGATTAGATTTCAACTATAGTTTTAAAAATCTGTGATCTTATCCGTCAAAGGTTTCTTTTGGCATTATTTATCGAATTCTGAGTGCTTGAATTGATTTATGTAAACCAAAAACATTTTAAAGTATATTCTGTCATAATTAGGTTTAGTATATATAATAACCTATATTTATTGGATATAAAAAGTATTTTGATATGTGTAAAAAATATGTTTAAAAAGAAACGAATATTTTTCAAATTAAAATCATTTATTCAGAAATTAGACCTTCACAGACACTTTTTCAACGAACGTGTATCGGACAACCGAAATAAATAAAAATAACAGTTGGCAGGACTTACCAACGGCAATATTTACGTTTAGGGGCCTCGAGTACAGAACTTTGATCCCACGTTCCCGCTAACTCTTTGACTGGACTTGACGGTAAATATGCCCTGTGTTTGATCTGAAATGTGTTTCAGGGATTGGGGAAAACTTGTCGCTTATTCCAATGAGATTTTGGCTAAAAGCTCTTTGTGTAAATAATTAAATTATTTTGATCACTTTTTGTGAATATTACGATTACAGTACTCAAAGGTATAAATTTAAAACAATCCACCAGCAGGTATAAATTTAATTAATTTCATTATAAAAATATGTAAAAACTTAAGATTAAAAATCGGAGGCTTTTTCTACCAGTCAACGAAGAAGAGATGCAAAATGAAAAGGATATTTTGGGACCAGAGAAAATAAAGAGAAAAACAATATCTACATTTATCGATTTATCTTCTTCTCTATTCTTCCCCTGGGGTCGGCTCTCCTTCTCTTCGGGTGCACATTTTTCTTTGCGAAATCTATGTAAAATGTCTAAAGAGACATCTCTTTTGGTTCTCTTATAACGTAATTTCGTTTTAGTATGCAATTTGACTGAACAATGTGAACATTAACTAAAAAATAATAATAAAAAAGTCGATTACATCATAGATGGGTTTTTCTTTGAACGCGCAAAACAGGAAATTATGCTCTAATATAATAAAAATAGGGGATGAATTTGTTTGTTGGCAAAACGTATAAAGTTTTTTATATCGCTCAAGCAGAAAGCATCGGCAGGGCTTCACTCGTCATAAAGGGGAAACTTTACAAATCTTCGGATTTCTTACGCTTTTAGAGACACATAACGTGTACAATCGACGTCGAAAATTTCTCGACTTATTTAAATAACTACTCTTATTTTACGTACGATCTCTGTAGCTTAATAAGCATCACGCTGGTGCACTAAGCACTGCTGAACTGGAGATCTCGAGTTCGGGTTTTTTTTTTTTAATTCTTTATTTAGTACAATCTACAATATCCAACAACATTATAAAGTTACGACGTTCAACTGTGTACTTTTTGTGTTTAAGTATCTGACTTAAAAATGAATGAAATAAACGAATTACAATAATGTCCTATCAAAAATCAAATCATTTATTTGGAAATAAGACCTTCACGGCACTTTTTCACGATGTAAGTACATAGTCAAAACGTACTACGGAAAAATATTATGATTGTGAGTCGATGAAGAAAAAAAAAGATATATATTTGACCAAACAACATACTTTTAATAAGAGATCGAGCTGATCAGCTCCCCCTAATTATTTTGTAACTATATTTCGAATTAAACTACTGTCACAAAATAAATAATAAAATAAATATATTACGACAAATCATACAGATTGAGCTAGCCCAAAGGTAAGTTCCAGAATTGTGTTATGGGATTCTAAACTCAACGATACTATATTTTATAACAAATACATATATTTATTTTATTTAAATAAACATCCAAGACCCGGGCCAATTAGAAAAAGATCATTTATCATCATGACTCACTGGGGATCCTCTCACTAAACAAATGTTATAAATTATACAATATGAAGATAATTTATAAATAAAGCTAAAATAAGTTTTCCGCGAGGACTGTACATTTATCTGCCCCTCGACACATGCACAATAACTGAAGTTTTGTCACTCAGGGATTCCCCGACTTACGTTTTACTGATTACGAAAATTTCAGGACGTTTCAAGGGCGGAGTGTTATACTGTTTACATCCCTCTTTCGAATAAATGAAATATTCGAAAGTTTCAGAGATATGTTCTTCATGTGTGGCTAAATTTCGAATATTTGAAATTAGGTACATTTTGATTGGAATTGAAACACATTGAAACAGCTTTTCAAACTAAGTTAATTAATCTATTTTTGAATTAGAAGCCAAAATCAGATGAGATATACACACTCAAAGATGATAAAATTTAAACACTTTTTGTCGTGGTAAAAAAGATCATGGTAATTATAACGGTCTAATAATGAATCTTGTTTAAAATCATTTTTATTAATCAAATTGGCTAACTGAAAACGATCAAACGAGTCATCTAAACTTATCGAATCTCGGTTATTTCTTCTAATGTAAAAAGTAAGATAAACGATAGATTTTAATTAAGATGACACGAGACATAAACCGTATGATTGCTCGGTCGCTGGGCGGTTTTAATGACTATATCTTACCCAGCGTCCTTACTGAGCGACTAAATGCTGCTCCACGCGATGTGGCGCTAACCATCCATATAAACTGATCGAAAATATGTCTATTTATCACGCTTTTAAAGCTAAACCTCTGGGCTAAATATGATGAAATTTGTAATAGATATATCTAGTTAATGGATAACAGTTAACGAGCTAAATTGAGCGCTAATCTTGTATCGCGAGTCCTATATATGAACACAAACAATAATTATAATTGAAGATTTAACATATGCTACGGGTGAAGCTGCGGGAAATAGCTAGGACGTATATAAAAACATACGGCGAAAACACAGTCACACGAATATACGTGTAACTTATACGTTTGATATTATCACATTAATATTGTTGGATTTGTAGCCCAGCTAGGGCATCGAGTTGGGGAGCTGGTAACATGGCAGCGTTCCCATAAAACTGTTATGAGTTCATTTCTAGACGGCGCCGTTCTGAACCCTTTCATATGAGACGCGAACGCTGTAAAATTTGACAGCACTCCAAAGATACTAAGGTTTTTACGGCCCGTGATGAGGTGAGAAGTGTAAAGAAATTGTTTGAAAAAAATATCCATATTTATATCGTTAAAGTTTATGGAAAATAAATCGATTAATTAGGAATATTAGTGACACAATAAGAAGAGTTTCTAATAATGTACATTCAGTCGTCTATTAAGTTATCCTTCTTGAAGTTCTATACTATAATGTAATAGACGTAATTTTACAATGGTTCGTCGTCGACTGTACTTATTTTTTTAATGTACAATTTATTTATTTTATCCTGTTTCTCCTTTGACTTTCACAGCAGATAATATTTAATTTACTTTATCATTAGTTTATAAACTAACCCCGTTATTCATTAATAAGTTAAAGCATACTTTTCTAAGGTCTAAATAACAATTGAACTATATAATATTTGAAATTGGCAGAAAGAGACAAAACGTACTACAGCTAAAAGTATGGTTTAACTTTTTAATGAATTATATAAAAAAATATTTTAAAAAAGTATATAAACTAACATAAACAAAAGTTCCGTATTTCATATTAAAACAGCTTGTGATAAATATCAAGGAATAGAATTTTCTATCGAACATTGTAACAGACAGCTATTAGACAAGCTAGCAGACATTTCGGTCTATTCCCAGTGCTTATCTACTGCGGCTGTCACGCTTATAGGATAACTATCTAACAATTATTCAGCTTAGCACATTAGAAAACTTCAAACGGCGGTGGTGTAAGGTTTAAACCGCCTGCCTGTGGATACAAAATTCAGGTTCGAATCCTACTCTGCCACATGAGTTTGTATACCAATCTGACTCACGTATAGTAGTTTTCATAGACCACCTCTGCTATCAAGGAAAACATCGTGAAGAAATTTGCACACTGATGATTAACTTGTGTGTGAAATTAGGAGGCAATGCCAAGAAAATTCTCGTGTTTCTCTCATGATCTGCCCGCGACAAAAAGTACTTAGCCTATGACATTCTCCAGCTCTCCAACTATACACACCAAAAATCATCTCAATCCGTATCTCCATTTCGATGTGAAAGACGGACAACCAAACATAATTTCACAACCTTTTAGTATTATTATGAATGAAAAATACATAATTTTGTATATCTTGCTTAATTTCTTTGGAAAACTGCTCAAAATTTCAATAGGTACTGTGAAACCAGTGAAGTTACCGGAAATGCAATGAATATAAAGGAGTGTGTGTTTTTGTGTGAAAAACTTATGAGATGCTCTTTGTCATGGGCAGATGTAGCAGCTAGTTACTAAATATGTAGATGTAAAATAAGAATTCAATGAAATTTGATAACATTATCAATAACACAACTTGAATCACGCTCAATATTTACCACCTACACTTAATATGTATGTTGGAGTCATAGATAAGCCTTAGATTTTTTCCGAAATGACTTTTTCGAATAGGTATATATTTTTTATTTTATCCATGTCATGTCATTTTGCTTTTAAACAAGTTGGATGTATTTACAAACAAATAAATTTAACCACTTATTTATAAGCAGGAGAATTCGTTAATCTTTACGTAAATATATTGCGAAAAGAAGAAGAATATATTAAACTTTTGGTATACCGCTGAAAATAATATGTTTATACTATATTCAAATCATAAGTTTTATTATCTATTTAAATAGATGTAGAAGTAAATAAATAATTTATTTTTCAAAACTTTATTAAAACTTACTATACGTTAAAAATGATCACAACAACACCTTTATTGCAACTTCAGCGAAGTACTATTTCATGCAACTTTTTGAAATGACAGATTCCACAATTAACAGATACATCGCTGAAATAACAGTAAGTTCTCGTTTGGTGCTCATTTGGAGAGTAAAGCTCGGTATAAACACCCGATACTCACATAAACGAACGTATTAACTGCTGTATATGGATTTCACAATCGCTACAGCCTACGTATGTTATAGGTATGTTTCGCTTATTTGTCTGTTTATTAAATGTGTATATTGTCAAATCTAGTTGAATAGATTAAAAGGTTACATATGAATATGTTCGTTTTTGAATTTAATAAAATGAGGAATGTACAAAAATATTTGTTTTTTTTAAGCTGTTTCATGCATTTATTTGATGGATATTTTGATAGTGTATAGAATATAAGAAATAGAGTAGCTACTTCAAGTTTTCCAATTATAATAGAACATTATGCAGACCTAATTATAATTGAAAAGGTTGTAGCAACGGACCCTAAGCTCTGACACTTAACGGCTGAGGAGGAAATCGAGAAAACACGGAGTGTCGGAAAATATTATTGAACTCACCAGTCAACACTTACATTGACTTTAACCTCAGCGCCGCTGATGTTAAGATATATGGCGTAGATACTTTGCGTTTTTCTGCGCTGGTTAAAGTTAACGTCAAAATCGACTGGTGCAATCCACTCTTATTGTTTTTTTGCTCACAAACTGCAAGACATACATTACGGAATAACCGAGTAAATTTGGCAGTCTCCTCAAGTACCAGGAAAACATAGCGTACGAGTAGGCGTTGCAAAAAGTTACCAATTCTCGTTTGTAGTTCGGTGCAAACGGTGCGTAAACGTTGTGGATTAAACCCAGCCGACTATGTTATGTAACTATAAGGCCAATATCTCACTGACGATATGCGAGAGGTCTTTTTCTAAGTAAATAGAAAGAAATATGTAATTTGGACATTTTACATGAAAAACCATCTGACATGAATTTTCATGTAAAATTAGTTTGATCGTAAAATTTTCAACTTTCAGTTTTGAACTTTCAAAGTATTATTATATTTTGCAGAGCATTGTGATGTTTATTAAGAAATCTATACTTACATGTAATATTTGCAAGAAAATATAAATTAATTTCTTATCATTGAAATGATTATAAGAATACTGAATTTATCAAACTAATTACTATAAAAAGACTTTATAAGTTTTTTTTTTGTGAAATAATCACACTATTTAGTTGCTACCGCATTTTGATTTGAACTGATTCCAACCGTGTCGCAATAAAATGCAAATCACCAGTGTAGTAATGCCCTTATTGCAGTGCGTTGGTAGTGCGCCATTGCGAGTAATAAAAACAACTTTTATCTCCCTCTTCTCCTGATTCGTATGCTGTAGTAAATTTTATGCACGCATTGTAATGGGTTTATTACATGGGACAAACATGGAGAGAAAACTAATATTCGTTGAAAGAATGATCTCCTTATTGTACACAATAGTTTTATCATATTTATATGACAAAACTATTATTTTAAGGACAAATTGAGGGATAGATTATAAACTAAGGTAAATAAAATTGCAATAAGACAAAATAAAATTCACAATCTTCGCAATTGGTATTCGTAAATAAAAAGTTGATAAAGACTGAGTTGCTAATTAATATTAGCCTAAATGATATTTTTTTTTGGAAATTATTTTCAGATATACTAATAATCTGAAAATAAATTTTAAAAATGTTGTGTTCGGGTATTGTTGCACATAAAAGACGGTAATTTATCAAGTACCTACATTTTGAGATGAAACAATCTAAAACTTTCACTTTTATTCGCGTTTTAATCGAGAAGAAGACAAAAAGTTTGGTGAAAAATGTCATTTTTGTCAATATAACCAATTTTAGGCACGTCAAACATATACTTAACTCAGAGGATACATCATCCTTATCAACATTTGAAAGAAAACACTTTAACAAGACACCTATGTTTAGCCTCCCCTCGAGGAAGGGCTGGGAAATTTCGTCAATCAAGGGATTTGCCTTACTCTTGACGTTGACAACGTTCTTATGTTACAACCCTAGTCTAAGCAATCTGACACTGTTAGGACTAACGCATATAGCTCTTGGAGTTTAATGAAAATCAACAAATAAAAAATACATATGCTAACTTTTTCATAAAAAAAAGACAAAGCTTAGGCTAAATTATGTTTTGCCACTATCGAACTTTACAACATTTTCCACTGACAGAATGAGACAAAATATCATTTTTATATAAAGTAAGTAAGTACTTTAGTTACTAAAATATACTTAAGTACTTATAAGGTAAAACATATACATGCGTTTACATTGTAAAATGTGTATTTGTAGATATTATCATATATCATTTGCATTTTTATTAAAGTATCGCATTATTTTATTCGTTTATGGAACTTTAAAAGTCGTGACTATTATCTTCAATTACTATCAATTCTTACCTTAAGCAGTCCAGTAGCCGTTTGCCCTAAAATCATACAGAAGCCTGTCAAAGGTTTTTACGAAAGTAACCCTCGTGTTCCCTTCAAAAGGTCAGGATTTTAAATTAAAAGGGCGTTTCGAAATATTTCTATTTTTATTGCATTAAAAGCATTACACGTGACCTTTTTATTAAAGAAAATTGACATAACTTATTCGTCAAGTCTGGAGAACTCGTTTAGACTAGAAAATATTATTTTGATACATAATTCCAAAGATAGTAGGGATAAGTAAAATTGTAGTTTTCTCATGACATCATTAGCATTATTTATTATTATTTAAATTGAATACTATTTAATATGTAATTCTTAAAACCGATATGACTGGCGGTATCTTTCAAAAATTTTAAAAATGTATTATATAAAAATGATGATGGATGCAAAAGAAAATTAATCCCTATTAATTTTAAACTGAATTTTTTACTTATCCAGTAGATCACTGTTTTTAACACGCATAAATAATTACTATCAATTGACAAGTCATCAATTTGACCTCTACGGTCATTAAAATATCATCCAGGTAAGTCTGTAAAAAGTAAACATAATTAATTAACAGACAGAATAAAATAAAAAACATAATTATTATTTATTATTTTATTCTGTCTTCTCGAGTGTGTTTTAAATAAAGTGACAGGTTTTCCTCATATTACCTAAAGACAAGACTGACGTCTACTGTCTGTCATATAAAGACAGCAGTTGTACTTATACCCTATTAATCATAAAAAAGTTGAAGCATACTATAAGCTAAAGTATGTTTTGTCTCGTTCTGTTAATATCAAAATAATGTAAAGATATTTTAGCTTAAAGCATGCTTTCACTCTTTATAAACAGAAGGTATATAATTAATAAACTGTCAGTTAATGAGCAAATTTTTATCACAATCTTTTTAGACTGGAATGGGTCGATGCTGGAACATATAATACCGGATCAAGACGTATTTCGAGCAACTAACTAAGCCAATACTTCTTTTTATTCTATTGAGCAAGTAATCAGGGTTATTGCCCCACCTGAAGGGAAGTGGTCACCGCGTCCTATGGGCGCTTGCAACACAAGTGGTGTCACACTGTGTGACGTCACGGCCGGCAAGAAATGTTTGACTCACACGCACATTGCCGGCCCCGACCAAAACCCATTGGATTGAGTCTGAGCCGGTCATTTTGAAATTGCGTCCCTTTTAGGGCCCTCTGTCAAGAGTAGAATCCCTCATTTGTGCTCGTATTCATACAATCGATCGTGCCCGATAGCTACTATTTTGTGCAGTTAATTATCCGCCCAGTACTTAATCCGGCCAGTCACGTGACATGCACGTGCTTGTTCAATGGGAATATTATCAAACCACACGTAATGTCAAAGTCGTGTACGATTTATTTCATTGAATACAGGTGTTTGTGCACATAGGTACCTACATAAGTTATTTTCAAGACATATGCACATATATTACGTTTATTCCGCAATTTCGCTTAAAATGGGGCAGTTAATGTCAATTATTAAATTAATTGACTAGGTATGGATTACTATGACGTTTGCAATTGTATTTTTTTAACAACATTTACATAAAAAAATATAAATTTATCATAGATTTCTGATTCCATTATTTACTGATCTTGGAGAATGTGGGTATTTAGGCTAAACTACAGGTTTTAAAAACAGATGCACACCAACTAACCTAATCTCAGATCTACAGTTAAACATCTGTCGGCTGCACCTAGGTCTAGTCGAAACAGGCTACACCTATATGTAGCCACACTTCGGGGTATAGCCGGAACATAGTATATTTAGTAAAAAAACATTTTTTAATCATTTTCACTTTCAAGTGACACTTACGAATAATATGAAAATAAGTCACCAACTCTGTAGTAACAGGATTAAATTTTACGTCCAATATTTACACAAGACTGAGATAATCACACTTGGTGTATAATTTCGTCCAGATAAAGGCTTTAGTTTTGAGGTTACCAGGGCATTATTAAGTAGGCATATTATAATTTTCAGCATGTTTTGTAAGTTTCCTGTTGAGTGTATTTGACACACTCCGGATGATTCTATATTTTCATTATATTGTGTTGTCTACTTAACTGGAGACACGAGAATGCCGCTATTTAAATAAGTAAATAAATATACAAAATTACACAGATTGAGCTAGCCCCAAAGTAAGTTCTAGACTTGTGTTATGGGATACTAACTCAAAGATTAGTATCTTTGAGTTAGTATCCCATATATTTTATAATATATACATAAGATAAACATCCAAGACCCGGGCCAATCAGAAAAAGATCATTTTCAATCATGACCCGACCGGGGATCGAACCCGGGAGCTCTTGGTTCAGAGGCAAGCACTTTTCCACTGCGCCTTCAAGTTCGTCATTATTTATAATAATAGAGATCTATACGTCAACAATGTTTTTTTTATTTCTTTTTACAAAGGCCTATACACATTTCAGAAAGGCAATCTAAATATGATAACGGGGTTACCAGAGGTATGCAATCCACAGTTCAATTCCCCGCAGCTTAGCTGGATATCGAGTTGCAAATAGCCAGGGAAAATGTTGCGTTTAACGCTCTGCCGACTGCGAGCGGCTGTAGCAGTGCAGTTATACATAGGTAGGAACTATTAAATCGATGTGAATGCGAATTAACTTTTAAATGTTTGCTTCACACAAAAATCACGAGCATATCAGTCGTAATCTTAGTGTAAAGCGTACATACTTAAAAATATTTTTATGTTAATTTTAGCACAACAAATAATATAATCATCATTTTTTCAACATCTTTCCGCCCACCGGTGAGCACAAGTATTTTTTTGTACACCATTCTTTGCTTTTCTTATCCACGTACAGCCTGTATGTGGTCGCAAATACGTGACAATTATCAGAAATTAATTGCAATTTCTTTGTCATCTTTGTCGTATCAAAGCCAATTTCTCTCATTCTTGCAATCAGCTGGACGGTGTGGTTGCGACAATCTGCAACAGCTAGGAATACCGACGACACGATTTGGCCCTTCTGCGTCGAGTAATGTAGTGCATTTGCCAGATGAGCTTACCTAATGGGAATGCAGAATGGACGCAAGCCATTATTGAGTAGAAAACCAATACGTGGTCTCTATTTGATTGTCAGGAGATTGGAATTCTGCACAACTTATGGAACGTGTAAAGTAATAAATATTGATATCTCATAATATATTCAGAAAATTTAATAATATAGGAATAATAAAATCTATGTCAGCACCGGAAGCGGCTTATAATTTATATAATCTAAAGTATCATTTCTAGCTAGTTGATATAAAAATGTATGGGAGTGGCTTATTATATCTAACAGAAAATCTTACATTAGACCAAATAATTACAGATTAGAAATAATTCAAACCATTATGATGGAACCCTTATGATGGAAAGGACCTGGTTAAGGAGTGATCGAGGCCGAAAAGAGTGGCTCGAATGACATATACTTAACGGGCAATGGTTAAAGAGGAAAGAAAAAAGAATATTAGCATATATGATATCAGTACAAAAACATTGTAATAATAAAAATAGAACGTCAAACTTCTAATAACGCTATTTCAACTTCGGCTGCGCCATCTCGCAGCCGATTTCTCTACACTCTACGCTTGGTATTATTTTAACGCTAAACTTAAGAAATCTAGCTAACGGTTATGGTTGCAGTTAAAGAAGTTGTGGCTAGATGACTTGGTCGGACGGCAGCCAGTCGGTTAGTCTCAATGGTTTACTTTCTTGAACTTACCTGCTCAAAACATTTGCCGCGTCACTTACTTTTATTGAAATTTGCTCGTAACTGAAGTGATAAAATTAATATCTAACTCTAGGATCAAGTCTAAAACACTAAAGAATAATGTAGATGACATTGTTATTTAGTGTTTCTAACTTGATTCTGAAGTCAGATATAAATTTTATGGCAATTGTATTAAAAAGCAAAGAAATAAACAACTTTGTGATAGCATTCTGCAGCATCATTGTAACAAAACATGGAAGTATACCAATCACTAAATAGAATCATAACGCTAAAAAGGTGACTTGAATAAAATGTGTTAGCAATATAATAACACACGCGATAGAACGAAGAAGATTGCAAAAAAGTCAAGACAATATGCAAAACTACATTCTTGAATACACAGTTTAGTTTGAATTATTCGGTAGTAGATAATTCCATGAAGCGTAGGTTGTCTGTGGCACCTTTTGTTGACTCGCAACTTATTACTTAAGAACATACTCCCACCAGCGCTTTTATAATAAAATCCTCATCTTTCTGTGTCCAGTGCTCTCTAAAGAAACAAATTGCTCATTCTTCATAGTCTAAACACCCACATCGTTGGCTTTTGCGTTTTGGATCTTGCCACAAGTAAGTCTAAGCAGAAGATCTACTTTGAAAATTATACTTTGTTTGACTTTATGAGTATCTCCAGCTAGTGTACAATCTTCTTTTTCTCCAGATTTATTTTCAAGAATAGTAATATACAGATTCATTTCATTTTTTACAATTGTGTGCTCTCTCTTCTCAGTTAGTACTGTTCTATGTTTATCATTTTTTTAATTTGGCGTAGGCAATTTGATTGTACAACCTGTGTAGAAAGTGGTGAATTACAAATTAGAATTTAGATTATCTAGAATAAATATGTTAAAGTGGTTTTGTTATACATGTTACATTTTCTTTTTAATTTTATTTTGAAAATAATATTCTGACGAAAAAATTCTGAAATCGAAATCGAATTTAAAACAAGTGAGACATTTTTCTGAATACACCAGTGAGAATTAAAAATATAATGATATTTAATCAACAATATAAGATAGATTATAATACTAATTAATTGTCATGTTGGTTTCGTATCAGGTATCAGTAGTTAAAAAATAAGTAATGCTGTATAATTTACTTTTCCTAATTTTGGAAAACGCAAATGTTATACATTGGTTTATCTACGAAATGGGTCTTTGCTTGCATACTCATTGTACTACTTAAAAAGCATCTTAATACGTTTAATGCTGGCACTACTGAGTACAGGATTATTCGAAGTAGACAAGATAAACAGCAGAGGCGGTCGGAGAGATTATTGCTAAAGCCTGACTGCCTTTGAGATTTCTCGATGGGCGAAATATTTACGTGATGGTGGTAAGCACAATTCATATCATACATTGTTGCGTATTAAATACTATAAAACATTAATTTATTCCCTCATTGTTACATTTATTAACTAGCTTTTGCTTGCGGCTCCGCCCGCGTGTATTTCCCACAGGAGCAGTTTTTTTCCGGGATGAAAAGTATATATAAGAGAAAGTAAGTACACTATATCCTTCTATGTACTTCAAACTATATCTGTGTAAAATTTTTAGAAGCGTGAAAAGGTAACAAACAAACTTACTTTCACATGTGTAATATTAGTTGGGATGATGATTTGGTAAAAAATGAAAAAAAAAAGGTAATATCCTTGTCAATTAAATTTATTTGGTATCTTTCTAATTTTATATTGCGTGTATCTGCTTTTGATTTTGAGCAGTTTTAATAGCTAAACAAAATGCAAGCTTTCTATGAACCACTTCTGTCGAAACTTAATAAAAAAGAAAGAAAAAAGTTTACTGAAAGAGTATTGGATTGAGCAAACTAAGCATAATTGTTTTTTATAGCCCTAAAACTAATTATCGAAGGAGAAATAATTTGAAATTTTATTCGAGAGAATTTTAATCAGATACATACTAAGTAAGAAGTCTCTAATTAGGATCACAGGAAATTGGAGATTAGTTTAATTAAAAAGTTTGTGCTTCATTTATCAAAAAGAAGACTAATTTTACAAAAAACATTTTTTTTCTTCATAAATTATTATGATAATAATTTTAAGTGGAGCCGTATTGGCAGATTTTAATATTGAATAACATCAATTTTTGCGTTGAAATTCATAAATGAAGGGCAGTAATATTGAAATTTAAATATACAAAAATATTGTTTTATCTATGACAAAAGCAACAGTGAAACATGTAACTAAAATTTCTAATTTTAAACATTAAAAACAATCTTTAATAAGGCTCTAGTTTAACTTCACGCCCATTTTCCTGCATCTCTTTTTATCTGATCTAAATATTTTAAGCTTTCAGAAGCAGTCTTAATCTGGGAGAACTAGCTACCCTAATGATATCTCCGGAGTCGCTTCAAGAGCCCATACATTACACTCTATGAGACATTTTTAAAATTTAAGCCAACGTTAATGCATTTCGCCCTGTTTACTGTAAATACTTATTCAAATTTGTAGGCGAGTTTCCGGGAGGTTGAAAGCAAAATGGAGTTTCCATAAAATTATTGGTATAGGTATAGGCAGAACATTGCTATTCAACTGAAAACTTTCGTGACGAACGTTTTAAATTTTTTTAGAGCCCTGTAAAATTAAATGTGCTTTTAAATTATTATATTTTTTTGCTGGACTATGAATTTGTCCTAACTTATTAATTCGAAAGTGAGTTTATTTGTTTGTATTACTTCTTCACGCTCTATCTACGTAACCTGCTACGGTGAAGTTGTTGCGCCCCTTCTTCTTCACCTGCCCTCGGTCGTAGACTTAGTTTAATTAATTTTTGACGTCAATAAGTGATGTATATCATCCTAAATTGAATAAAGAATTTTGAATTTGAATTGAACCAATCTTTTTTGTATTAAATCCTAAAGCCGCCAGGTTAAGGTGGTGTTAACTCCATTTCTGTATTAGATCCTGAACGAGCTTACAATGCGGAGTCTGTGCCTTTGTGATGCTTCCACATTAGCATAACACGAGGTGTATTCAATGGACAAAGTAACCGGTATAAAATAAAATTTTACGGTTTACCCTTATATTGAAAAAGGGAGGTCGCGTTAGGGCATAATAAAATGTCTACGTGTTCTGTGGTCGGCCTTATGGGAACTGAATATTTTAGAGCTGCACTGACGCGATTGTCAAACCGGTTGTATTGCTTTTAGGTTATAGTGCACATTATTGGAATTTATTCGCGTCTTCTGTTCATGGTCAGTCAATATCCGTAATTCGCGTAGCTGTGACAGCAAAATTTACTTCGTATTACTATTTTAGGCTTGATGTCGAGTCTCTCATCTTTGCATGTTCCAGGTTGCATTCGGGGTTGTGAAGCCGGCCAACGCAATGAATACCTTAAAATTTTGGAAGATTCGGCTGGGATTTTACTACTGACCATCTGCCTAAGGTCAAATATCCTTGTCTAGGCTGTATATCCCTTGATCACGTCGTACGATATCTACGGGACAATATGTAGTGGGCCTTAGGAAGGAACAGGCTCAGGTTTGATGTTGGGTAAACAACACAAGCGGTGGTGGTGTAATGGTTAAGACCCCCGCCTGTGGATCGAAAGGTCCCAGGTTCGAATCCTACTCGTGTCACATGAGTTTGTATACTAATCTTGTAGTAGTTTTCATGGACAACCTCTTGCTTCCGGAGAAGGAAAACATCGTGAGGAAACCTGCACACTGGTTGATTATTATTAACTTGTATGTGAAATGGAGAAGGCAATGGGAAAACACTCCATGAATAGGTAATGCCAAGAAAGTTGTTGTGTGTTTCATTCCACGTAATGACCACGACCCGCAACCATGAGTATACGACTATGAAGAAGAGAAACAACACTAAATTATGTATTTTGAGAAACAATCATATTAATGTTAACAATGAGAACCTTGAAGGCAGTACGAATATATTTTATATAATTTTTATTTTTTTATACTGATGTGTATTTTATACCTCAAGTCACCACCTATAAAAAAATCGGTTCAAAAACAAAATGTTCCTGACTATGGATGCTATACCTACATACACCCTATGTATAGGCTCCAATGTTTCTAAAGTATTTAAATCAAAAATTATTAATCAATTCTTGAAGTTGATCTTGAGCAACGATAAATTTCATTCATAATAAACAGTGCCCGGCTGAACTCTAAATATTTTATTTTGTTGAACGGTGCCCGGGGCATTTCTCCATTATTGAAACGAATTGTTTTCTCAAGTTTTAATATTAAAAGGCTCTGTTGGACTTTCCTTTAGCTTATTTTTATTGCTCATAAAAAATACGATTAATCAGGTTTTATTAAAATTATTGCGCATTGCCCTAAATGCCGTTATGTACAGTCGACCCCATGTCAAGTTATGCATGGATCTTTAAGCCGCGGTAATAGGAGCGACCTTGCAATTCCTTTGGGCAGGTCGATGTATTGTTATATAAAACGAGCCATAGAAATCACGATTTCTATGTTTCGTAATAAGTTTATTATTTATTTTAATTAAAACTTAAAATCACTGACAAAAGTAGTAGTCAATTAAAGTGGTATTAATTCGCCTTAGGTACTTTGCTACAGAAATAGCTGAAATGTTGAAAAATAATACTAGCAACGTATTCTTATTCTTTAGGTTTAGTGTAAAAAGAAACAACAATTCTAAATACAAAATTTATAATAGGTACCCAGGGTTTGGATTAGGTATCACATTATTTCGAGATTTCGTCTTAAAAAATACAGACGAATTCTATTAAACAAAATAATCAAAATACAATCGATCATACTTTAGAAGTTTGATGATATAAAATACAAGGAATTTAGGAAAATTAAAAAAGTCCGTTTTAAATTTCTAGGATAAAAATATGACGATAAGTAAAAACGGTTAGTTAACGTGAAAAATTCCATTCTAACAAGTCAACTTGGAATGAGATTAGAGGGTAATCCGTTTACTTATATGCGTTTTTATGGCATGTGACAGTGTTTTTTTTTTATAAAACATATCTTTAAAATGTCAAACGTAAAATTTAGGTGTTTTTACATTTTCATGTTAAATGTTTGTTTTTATTCCCACAATGAAAGTATAGTAATTTTTCATCTATCAGTATTTTTACTTAAAATATTTCAAACTGATGCAGATCAAATGCTTGCTTATACCGTACATGTGATTAAGGATTGCATGAATTTGTACGCATACGTGCATTATGTCGTAATGCAGCCGGCCATAATTCCATAAAATAAACGTGCAACTATACGCAATACGCATACCTATATGTCCGAATGCGTATGAAGCACGTAAGTGATAAATTTGTATTTTTTTATGAGATGGATAAATATTTTTAATTATAAAGCTAAAAAATAAATTTATCTTAAGCATTCTGTTGATAAATATAAGTTCGTCTGAATTAGTATTCAGTTCATACAGTTTGCATTTAAAGCGGCAATGAAAGGAGCCGAGTCTCGTATCGGAAAAACATTTCCTTCGCTTCAAACTTTCCGAACACTTTTGTGTTGTTTTTAATTGAGGAAAATTACCCTTATACACTTCATTTTCATGAAGTTAAGTGATTCCGCCTTTAATTACGATCCCTTATTTGAAAGAAGGCGAACTTTATCAAAGAAAGATTTTCTATTCACTGTAATGAAATCGTTCCATTGATACATGAAGATACTAAATATTAAATGAGAACATTTAATTTGGCATGGTTTCACCAGGGTAATTTAGAAAATAAATGTATATAATAATATGCGTACAATAATATGCAATTATTTTCAGTGAATAAATATGGGTAGTAATGATCTAAAAAAGATACTAATGACCATATGTAAAGGCGGAGAAAAAACAGGAATGCTGAGGAAAAACGCTCAGAGTGTCTTCTCTCTATTTCTTTATATCTCTCTTATCTGAGTGTTACCTCGATTTCTTCATCACCCATAAGGCGATGGAGCACAAGGTCCGCTAAGCCTATCTTTATCTTCCATCATGACCCGACCGCCCGAAGCTAGCACATTACCACTGCGCCACCGAAGTCGTCAAATATCTAAATATCTTGTATAATGACGCACACGTGTTCAACTTTGTTTTAGTAGCATGTAAACGTATAAAAGTTCCCTACTTTATTATGCTACACTAACGGAAACTAAAAAGGAAAAAAGCTGCTAAACAGCACCCATTGTCCGACAGTAACTGTTGTGTTCAGCACTAAAATTAAACGTCAATCGTTATGTCAAAAGCACACCGTAGTTTGTTATTTCAATTATCGACAAGACCTTACTGGGTAGGAATTTCCTATTTATAGATGACACGCGAAATAGACTGTACGCACGTTTTCCAGGTTCGATGTGATCATAATATTTCTACATATTTAATTCATTTTTAAAACTTTTCCAAAACATAATTATTTTTTCATTGTAGGTAAAATAAAATATATGTATATGTAATAAAATTTTATACTTTTTTGTCGTTATACTATATCGTTCACTTTGAAACGTATACGCATTAGTTTTAACATCCACTTCTGAAACAGATAAGAGCTCACTTTATCTCAATCTCATATTGTAATCACATATACCTGTCATGATCCGTGGCAAAAAATGTACAAGTTGAAGGTAATTTTTTTACGATTGTTTATTAGCGGTTTCTTGTTGTCTATAATTGTTATCCCTTAGTGGCCTCGTACGACATCTACGAAACGACAAAGTTATCATATTCTAGGGAGTGAATATCAGACAAAAGATTAATATCCCTTATATGTGGTCGTCCGAATATGAAGAAAAATAACGTGTCTTCTCTATCGTCTAGTTGCTCTATATTCCTATATCGCGTCTTTTGTCGGAATTTTTAATTTACTCACAGCTGTGTGGACGGCCTCGTGTGTAGTTATTATGCAGTTTTTGAACCTAAATGAAGAGTTTAACCGCGTACTTAAACCTTTGTTTTTAATTTCTCCATTATTTAAACTATTTTCTGAGGTATACGGTTTAGCGCATTAATGCGAATGGCACCATAGAATATCAAAGAACGGTTCCTGAAGTCAATATTTATGTTTCAGATACGTCACGGAATAATGGAAGTAAGTTCGTCTAATGCACTATTAAAATTTCAAGAATATACATATTTTCAATAGTTTTATTATATTCCATACTTTCAAAACAAATAGAAGGCAACATTACCTATATAATGCAGTAATTCAAAAGTACGATCAACAACTACTATAAAATAAATATACAGAGAAATAAATACCTTTCCAACAACTAGATTTTGAATGGTCATTTTTCTATTCGCAACGGTAATGCAGAATGGAATGACAAAAGTTTGTATCGTACTCAGCTCTGGCTAGTCTATTCCGACCAAGTCTAACCCAGTGTCCTAACTGAGCTGCTAATGATATAAAACAGCGCGACGCTACGCGAAAACACCGTGGCGTACACATTGCCATGGCACTTCTTGCGTGGTGCGTATACTGTTTACAGTAAAAGTGTTACAATAAAATATAATAGTTGTCACTACTTTTAAACTTTCGCGTTGCATAATTATATAGGTATTATTCAGTCGCCCAGTGACCACGGACCTTTGTAACAAGGTACAAAAAGTCTGGGAAATAAAAAAAATGTGCGCGTTTGATGTCTGTCGTTTATTATATAGTAGTTGTCACCGTAATCCATACTGGTAATATAATAAACCCGAAAATCTATCACGCTTTCTCGACTAATCCGTTGGGCCGATTTTAAAGACATTTGGAAAAGATATTTGTTAATGATTCGAAGTCCAAACCGTGAGCGGAGCTGCAGTCTTTCATAGACACATAGCGTAGCATCGGCATGGGGTCGAGCAGTGTAGTCTCAACCATTCTATTTCGACGAAGTCCAACTCCCGATACGGGTTGACAATGCACATGCAAATTCATCCGAGGGCAAGCGCACACTACAAGTTTAATAGCGCACCGAACATTTCCGCGATACTGCAATTATTCTGGTGTTCTTATATGGACCAATCGACATGATCTGGGTATGTTTTAACCTAAAATATTTTTATGCCAGCTATACATTATATACAGTCAATGATAATAAGCCAAAAATCAGATTGCCAGATGACTTAGATAAGTTTCGTGTGATTTATCGTCGTAATACCTATTACGTAATATAATCATTTTAAACGAACCAATTAAAAATTTCTAGGACTATGTAAGCCATTAGGTACTCAAAGTGGGCTCAATAATAATAACTATTTATTATATATTTTCAAAAAAATCTGTATTCTGAGTGCTAAGTCAACAGCGTGGAACACATTATGGTAAGCATCAGTCCATATATTTTGTTTGTACAAACATCCTTATATTATTTCCTCGAAACCATTTTGTTGTATCATTTCAAATTATTTTCCACATCTTTATCACGAAGTAATTAATATATTAACAATTCAAAGTTATTATTTTAGACATCATTATTAATTTGTCTTCATTAAATTATATTCTACTTTCGTCCCATTTCATTCTTCCTGTTTTTGCTCCATAAATTTTTACAACGTCTACTAATCAGCGGAAGGTAAGTATTTTAAAATATATTGCTAATGGACGATGAATATTTAAACAGCTACTTTGATCATCATTCGTATTAAATTTTACATTTTTATATAACCTTTTACGATTTGAGTACCCCAGAAATATTATCGAATTTGGGCAAGGAAAGGTTGGCAAGATATTAAAAAAGTATTCTTAAACGTTTAATAACTCTTGATTAAGTTTTTTAATTAATTTCCTTAGGAATTCGCTTAGTTTTCTCGCCCGAGGCGGATAATATTATTCGGAAGATCTTCATAACTGAATATTGATTTTGTACTAACAAAACAAATGTTATTTCCGTGTTTAATATTGCATACTTTTGTCAGGGAAAATTATGTATTGTTTTCGGGACAAAACCTCCCCGTTGCTACACTTTATTACGACTTCTTACTTATGACGAAAATAATACTTTCGTTGTCTCGAGGAATTTCCGAGAAATATATATAACTTTGGCGATGTTCTTATTTTTTAATTATATTTATTAATGACACTTATGAAATAATTAAAGCATTTATTTCATTAAAATTATTTCATTACAGCTAAAGCAATAAAATATTTACTGGACACTAATTATATTATAATAACGTTGATGGGACTTATAAATAAAATAAAATGTGCCCAGAATCTATTTGAAGAAACTAATAAATTAAATTACAAAAAAAAAACAAATTTGAAACTTTTGAACACTTAACTATATATAATATTTTAAGATTACTAACGTAGTACCTACTGTTAAAAAACTGCAATTCACTCCATAAATACTTCAACCACGGCGACTGCAGTGTCAATGAAATGTCCACTACATGAAATAAAAAAGGTTTTTGATAAGAGTTCCGTCAATATTGTGTACACAAAAATCAATATTAAATAAATCCTTATATTAATTATAAAAACGAAGACTATATTTGTAGCTATCTGATTCATTTTTGTTCAAATTGTTGTTCAATTGACATGTTTCAAGAATCACTCAATAAAATATTTATCAATAGTGTTAATGAACTTTCGCGCTTTGAATACGTAACTAATATTATAATTAACCTCTGATTGTTTTCTGGTTCGTGGTATAACACATTATGTACCTAGTAGGTTTCATCGATTTGCTCTTGACACATGAGTTATGGCAAACAGGTCATGTCATGAGCTTATCGAAATCAACAGTGTTTATGTAATGCAATCTGATAGGGATATTAAAATATGCATAGGCAATTATATGATAAAGATTACATTAGTCGAGTAACGAAGTCTATCAAAGATCATCTACTGTTCGAACTAATAAAGTCTATATATAAATCTTGCGTTACTGAGTGACTGACTGACTGACAGACAACACACAGCCGAAACTACTGGATGTAAAAAGCTGAAATTTGTTGTATAGGACAGTGTTAGGGGAGCACTAAGAAGGGATTTCCTGAAATTCACACGGAAAACGGATTTTTCTCACATACGAAGTTGTGTGTGTTTTTATTTTTAATAAAATAACGAACTAATTAATAGAAACTGCTTTGCTTTTATATTTAGAGTAATTTAGACGAATATTTTAGTTTATAAAATGTATGAGTCGGATGTCTTTTTTCCATTACTTTCGTATAAAGTCTCCAATAAATAACATTCACTGGAAAAACAACTACTTTGATAACATGGACGCATTCTTACCGAAACTTTTTTCTAATGTATCTATTAATGGTGTACACCATTTGCTTCCAGTAAAAGAAAACATTGTAGGAAAACCTGCACACTGGTTTACAATTTAGCTCAGCTGTGAATGCGACTACTTGCTACTAGATATTAGTCAGATGCCTTACGTGTTAACAATATCATAATTAGATAAGAAAGAATTAATACCAACACCACTCGCCTGTTCGACAAATGTGAAATAATCTAGTATGGACAGTTCGGTATGAAAATTTCTGCAAGTTTCGATAATGCAACCATTACTTTGACTTTGACGTATGGTCGAAGATAATGTTGTACATTGTTGTGAATATAATAGATGTGATTATATCTTGAATAGTATTAAAAGTTGAAATATATGCTTCTATATAATGCAGTCATAATCTTTAGCATTCAGAAAATTTATCAAAACTGTGTGACAATAATACTCAATTACATACAAATGTATGACTTCATTCTTATTCTTATATTAGGTCCTTACATATGAAATTGGCGTTTTGTTGTACTGGTAAATTTAATGATAAATTTCTCCAAATTGCTTGCAAATTCAAATTTATACAGCTATTTATACATGTATTTGTGTTTCTTTAACCGTCATTCATTTGTTTTTTTTTCGTCACTTAGTTTACAAAATGGAAAACTTGAAATATCGCGTTATTTACGAGTACGAGTTCCACCGTGGCACCAGTGCTGCGGAAACGGCTCGAAGGGTTAATGATGTGTATGGCGGTCGTGTCGCAAAAGAAAACACAGTGCGTTTTTGGTTCCAACGTTTTCGTTCTGGAAATTTCGACCTGCAGAACAAACCCCGTGGACGGCCGGAGACCCTAGTTGGTAATGAAGAATTGAAGGCTTTTGTGGAAGCGGATCCATCACAAACCACGTCCAAGTTACCTTCATGCTTCGGTGTTAGTGATAGCGTCTACTTGAAGCAAATTGAGAAAATTAAGAATCTTGAAAGGTAATAAATAAACCTAAGGAATTTGGTGAAGGAAACCGGCAAACGCGTATCGACTGCTGCGTTACATTACTTAACCGGCACAATAATGAAGGGTTTTTGATTTGATTTAAAAACCCTTCATTATTGTGCCGGTTAAGTAATGTATGTAGCGTTTCCGATTATCGTAGAGAATCCACTTAATAAATCAAATCATTACCTGTAATGAAAAGTGGATTCTCTACGATAATCGGAAACGCTCATCGCAATGGCTGGACCCTGGCCAACCAGCCAAATCTGGCCCCAAGCGAAAATTGACCCAAAAAAGTTACTTGTAAGCGTTTGGTGGACTAGTTCCGGTGTCCGTTCATTACAGTTTTCTCAAATCTGACGATTACGGCAGACATCTATTGTCAGCAATTGCAAACTATGATGGAAAAGCTAGCTGCTAAACAACCGAGGCTGGTCAATCGCTCCACGCCACTGCTGCTTCACGACAACGCTAGACCACACACTGCACAGCAGACGGCTACCAAATTAGAGGAGCTTCAATTGGAATGTCTAAGACATCCACTGTACTCCCCGGACTTTGCTCCAACAGATTACTATTTTTTTTGAAATTTGAAACTTCTTCCAAGGGAAAAAATTCAACTCCGATAGGGCAGTTCAAACCGCCTTCAAAGATTTTATTGATTCCCGTCCGAATGTTTTTTTTTAGTAAAGGGATCAATGAACTACCTATGAGATGGCAAAAGTGCATTTATAATAATGGTTCTTACTTTGATTAAATAAATATATTATATTAAAAAATATTCGACTTTTTGTTCATCCTATACCAAACGCCAATTTCATATGTAAGGACATAATATATAAAAAAACAATGTCCTCTTGCTGCGTTTGTCTGTTCGCAACTACTGCACAGATTTTCATAGGGTTTTCACTAATAGACTGAGGAACGTTATAATTTATTATGTTTTTACCCGAGCAAACTGGGACGTGCCGCTAGTATTATGATATTTAGGATTAGCAAAATCTGTAATTGTGATATAATTACGATTTTTACAAAAGGCAATACACTTTTTTGTTTGGATAGATTGTTTATATGGACGGATTGAATATTACTTTCCTCAGAATCCGAAAAGGAGAATTATTGTAAAATAACTTAGTATAGATTGATCGTTTTGGAAGGTGTTGTTACACCTAATATCTCTCGTATTTCTTCTCACCAAATTTAATTTTACCGCACTTAGAGTGGGTTGCGCTAGTTAACTAATATGTATGCCGCCGACGTTTAGATAAAATTAAAATACATTGCGTTAATTATACATCAAAGTTAACTGGTGCAATTTTACCTAAAATTAAAATAAATCACGTGTTCGAAAAATCTTTTGTCAAATTTACGCACATATTTAAGATTGTAATCATGACACTGCATGTTTTGTCCACTCGCCATATATCTCCATGTTTGCAATAGAGGACTGTTTTCCTTCATTTCACTGACTCGGTGGAAACCGTCAGGGGCCATTTCCCGCCAAATTTACGGCTCATGAAGTATGTGAAGGGTTGTTATAGTCTGCAGAGTTTAACAATATAATATACTTGGACGTGTCGATCGGGTGTTTTTGTTGGTATTTGTTTAACGTGCCTCCAGGGTATTGACAGTATCATTAATGCAATGTATATATATATATATATATATATATATATATATATATATATATATACACTACACTACAAAACCCATTGCGGTGAAAATTTTAAATTTCCCTTGCAGCCACTTACAATTGTTTCCCGGCCGTGTTCACCGCAAAAATTTCACTGTCGATTTCATATCGATGCCTAATCACCCACGCGTATTACACAGCTGACTGATTAACCAATTTAACGCACCGGCGACCACCGACAGATCACTCCACGCATTTAATTATAATATATTATTAGACAATATGTAATTTAGCACGTTTCCGTTTGCGATTGTTATCGATGCAATGGTAGGGGACAGGTTTAATCATATGTAATGTAATGGTGAGTGATGAAGAACAGGAAAGATAGAAGAAATTTAGTATCAAAGGCCAAGATTTTCATTGAGAAGTTAGTTCTGAAAGGGATAATAGGTCTCAGTTGTACAAATGAAATTTATTTATTTTGAATATCTAATTAATTTTCATTACGATACAACACAAAGAAAATGACCACCTTGCGCGCTCATTGCCCTCAGTCTAATAGTGTGGCTTGCTGTTACAAACATTCTTCAAAAAAAAAGGGTAAGTTCCGCCGTAAGGTAAGTCAACTTATCATGTTAACTTTAACGTGCGCAGAAAAATGCAAAGTACGCCATTTTGTCTAAACGTCAGCGTCAACCAATCAACGTAAAGTTGACCTGAAATTTGAGAAAAATAAAAAAACAAAAAGGTAAGAAAAAACTAGCCAGAGTTTGAAGGGAAATAATATCTATCGTCGTAAAATCAATATTAAAAACGAGCAGGTACCCTTTTGTCCATGTTGGTTTGCCAAAATAGATTTAATTCGATTAGTGATGTGATTAACGATTCATCGAGTGGTTTATATCAATTTGTCAATGCTTCGATACATTCCTGTTTCAATGCGCATGATTGCCATATTGTTGGGGAAAAGTAATATTCTGATAATATTTCATTGTGCACCTGCTTTTGTAATTTGTAGAGGTAAATTATGTTGATGGAAACGAATGGGGCAAATTAGTATCTAATAGTTTTAAATTACACACTAAAACTAGCTTTTGCCCACAGCTTCGGCTGCGTTTATTACGTGCGTTCGCTTATAACTTAAATTTGTACCAACTAAAAAATTTGAACACTGGTTTGCTTTGAAATAGAACCAGACAAAATCATATACCTACCATATGAATATGAAGATACTGAAATTTACAAAGGGAGAGGAAGTCCCAAAAAAATATGAATTGCTCAGATCGTTTCCATTCAATTGCCTAGGTTTTTACAAGCCCCTGAACAAAAATGTCCACAGACAAATTGCAATGAATGGAAAATTTTATCATATCGAATTCAGGTTTCCGAACCACTGAAACCGGTTTTGCAAACATATGGAATATACCTAAGTATATTTTTCCATAGTTTTTAATTATTTTCATTTTACATCTGTTATGTATTTGGAGATAATAGATTTTGTCGCTTTATCTGTTGACTTAATTTATAATTCAAAGTAAATTTTAAAAACCTTAATTTTAATCTAAACATTGATTGTTTTGAATACCTTTAAGTAAGAATTAAGTACCAAGAGCGCCGTATACTTACTTTAAACTTATGTAATTTATTTGGATTCGTAAATCAATCATTAACTAGATCATTGTTATAGGAATAATAATAAAAAACACCACAAAGAAGCCGAGGGCAGAGTCGCTCAATTCTCATTCAAGACGCTCATCGTTTAGTATTCAAACCACGGTGCATAAAGTGATTCGGAACAGACTTTCCTTTGCAAAAAACATTCCACTTCCAACCACTAAATTAGGGTTCCTTTAATTTTGCACTGACGATGTCATTGCATAATTGTAAAGTACGATGGAAGAGGTCGATTTCTAAAAAACAAAAACAGTTTTTTAGGGAGTAGATTTGCCCTATTTGCTTTGTTAATAAAATCGTATTTTCATTGAAAAATAAATTACCAAGACATGCCAACAAAATAAAAAAAAAATATAGAGAACTGTTCATATTATTATTAGCATGTTTAAGTCGGCATTTGGTAACTTTCCCTTAGTCAAATCAAATAATTTTTTACAACGTTTTTACAAATTTCCAAAAAATATATATGGAGCTTGTATTACAGTACAATGATGTCACGATTTTGGAGTCAAAAATAATTCATAATACACTTTAATGACAACAAAAATCCAGTATCTAATTAAATAAGTTTTTTGTAGAAACATCCTTACATTTTATAGTATGGGTTAAAGTCGTCTAGCGTATTCTGAAGACCGGTGACGTCATTTTTATCACATTAGTTGCAGCGAGAAAAGAGGTCATCAGTATAATGCATATGCTAACGTTCATTATCTTCGATGAAAGACAGTATCTGGGTCAATGTGATAATGCGGGTTAAGACGATGGTTAATATTATATACTGAAATGTGGAAATCATTACTCTATGCTCATCGAGATGGCTTGATTGATGTCGATGTCAAGGTTGATATGCGTGACAGCGGCATGGAGTGGCAATTTTCGGCATCCTTAGAAGTGAAGGAGGAAAAGTTGGTAAGAGGATTTTGGTCTCCATTGCTTAGTGGCGGCGGAAGTAACCGGAAAAACGCGAAGATGAGACAGAGAAAGAGATAAAATTAAAGGTGTATAGCAATAATGGATTGATGAACTCAAATAGAAAATACAGGTTCGCGCGCTTGGCTTGCTAGCGACATATTTCTTTTATCTATGCTTGCGACAACGGCAGTTATAAAATTTTTGCTATCTGTCCTTAGTTAAGTGATCAAAATTATATTAGGTCAAGCTCAACCGTGTTCATATTGCACGTTAAATCTATCTCTTCTGTTCTTGCTGTAGTATATGCCGTTAAAACCCAGATGACCCCCCCCCCCTTATCTAGGAGAAAAATCCGTGCCCCAGCAGTGGGGGGTCTTTATTTTGGTTAATCGTTTGATTGACGATATAATATATTAGCTTTTTTTATCTTTTAACTTCACCTGTATGTAATAGAAATTTCATTTTACTTTAAACGAACCAATAGTTTAAATTATATTACTAAACAATAGCTATGTAGCTATTGTTTAGTAATAGACTATAGTAAATGGCTATTAAGTAGCGCTTTATACAGCACGTAGCATTTTGTTGCAAGCATTAGTGTATAGGCCTAATGCTAACTAATGATGTGCATAATAGTGCTATTAAATTAAGCAATGTTGCGCTGCGCAGTCTATGTAATGTAAAGCTATGACCTTTTTATTACTTCGCCAAGCGGGGCGGAAGACTGGCTCGTATGGAAGAAGATTTTTTAATAAACGAAGCCAAGAAATTATTGTTTAAGCAATGGCTAAATATCTAGTGAATAGTCTTGAATTATTGATGTTGAAAATCATGCGTAGTGGAGAATGTACAAAAGCGGACCCTATTTTGCGGCTGAGAAAGTAACTAAGAAGACGCTCAGATGAGAGAGTATAAGTAGTTAGTAAGCAATGATCTAATTAATTATTCAGTTACAAATACCATCAGATATTGGATTTAGGGTTTAGTCCACATTTGGGATTTCCATTTCAAAGTATAAAGCATTCGTATAATTACCGCTCTAAACTATCTCTATTTTATATCATCTAGTACGGAAATCGCTTGAGATGATTAATGGAAAAATGGAAAGTACCTGAAGCATTGGCAGCTGATAGCCAACAATAGCATTCCCAATGAAGGTTGACTTCAAACAGGGACCGGTCATAAAATCAAAAGAAACAAGAGAAGACGAAATAATGATTAGAGTATAAAGATATTTTATAGATATTTTATATAAACACTTGATTGATAAAATTTAAATTAAAAACTGCAGACATTTTGGATGAAATATAAAAAGCCATCTCCATATTACGTGCATATTATCTTTAATGGCCGCAGTAAGCTCACTGTAAATAATCCATACTCTGTCTGCTTACGACAATTTCGATAGTTTTTATTCTTTATATCAGGTTACAATAACTCTCAGCTATTATTGTACATTTCGTAAGACGTGTGGCTCCGCCCTAGAATAGTAATCCATATCCTCCTATAGATATCGTACGAGGTGACTATGAGACACAGCCTAGACAGCTGGTAACAATAACTTTCTCAAGGAAGATTCACGTCACGGCAGGCAGCCGGTTGTACAATCACAGTCTAAATTTTTTTTATTATAATTAAAGTTATAAAATATTTTTTTTATGCTGAACCCAAGTTTTGTAGTGTCACAACCCCGAACACAACCGAACACATGTGAAACACAAAAAATCTGTACGCTAATTCACAGCTCACTCACATTATCGCATAGTGTTTGATGAAGCTTTCGAAAATGGACAAGTGGACTAGAAGAAAATGTAAGACCAAGTTTATAATTTTTGACAGCAATTTATGTACCTATATATCCTTTGTATGCTTAGATCTTTAAACATCGTAACGGATTTTGATGCGGGTTTTGAAGATAGAGTAATAAAAGAGGTAAGTTTAGATGTGTAATTTTATAATTTTGGTGGATACCCGAGCGAAGCCGGTATAGAACTTGTTTAATTTAATATTTTAATTAATTACAATCGTTAGGGAACAAAAATTCGTGAACTTTTATTTAAATTTAAGATCATCATCATATCGAGTGTGTTATTTTTTTATTCAAGTCGCCTAAAGGCAAACTTTAAGATACGAGTATATAATAACAGTGAGAAATTTTGAAGAATATTGAATTCGTCTGTCAGATTACAAGTTCTATTAGTAACCTACCTATTGTAAATTGTCACGCATGGATTTAATAATTGTAATGGACGATGAAGGGATACACAAATTATTTGTTCGCCTTTGATACCACCCGCTGTTGATAGAATCTTGTTATTGAATAAAACTGATATCGGAAGATAATTATTTAATATAATCATAATTATAGTTTCGTCACGACCCTATTTCTATTGTGTGAGATTTTGGATGGTTAATATAATTAGAGGATACAGCATTCACGCGTTATAATATAGTATGAATATACTATCAAGTTAAGCTTTTGGGCATAAAAAAAACTTATTCCGGTACAGTATGTAATATAATTTTATAATACTTTTTGTTGTTAAGTTTTTTGAAAGAAATAAAGGTCATGCTTATATTTCATATCATTAATTTTAAAAATGTCTGAAATTTTTAAGTAGCTTAATAAAATCTAATTTAAGAAGTATTTATCATCACATCACAAAGACAAAAAATAGGTAAGTACTTACATGATAATTTAGTGGATAAATAAATTAATAAGAAAAGTTCAACTGAGATGAGATCATGCATCCCATCTTAATTTACTTATATAATCTTATTTTTCGCAGTACATAGTTTGTCAAAGTTAAAACGTGTAGGTATTTAGTAATTAGACCTTCCAGGCACTTTTTTTACATTATAGTTTTGAGAAACAATTTCTTACTGCACTGACTCAACGAGCAAAGAGGATCTTGGCCTCCGATACTAGAATTTTCTACTACTCTCTCCTATTCTTCGCTTCTTGCGAGTCCGAGTATTGGAGAAGCTTTGAGAAATACGTAGGTAATTAAAATTTTCTGAATAAACAGGTACTCATTTATATTATTGCAAGTATTGTAATTTATATTTTAACTTTTTCTGCAACATTACGAAAATGTGTTAAAGGAAACTACGCTCGACTGTACTTTGTCATGTAATTAGGAGTGGCGATAATTTCGCCGTGTCTGTACAATTTTGTCTTGTTCAATTTCCCGTCCCCTGCTGTCTTTGTGAATTATGTAAGCTTGGCCATTCCATTGGTCTATTGGCTTGTGTAACCTAAATATATAATTTTATTTGACCAAAAATAAATTAATGTTTGAGTAATCGTTAAAAAACCTTAACCTGTGCAGAAAAACGCAAAGTACGCAATTTTGTCTAAACTAAGCCGGCAATCTAATGTAACGTTAAAATTGACTGGTGGTTAAAACTCAACCATAGAAATGTAAAATAACATCAACACATTTCATTTCAATTGATATTATTAGCTTCAGAGAAGTAATTAAATGTTGCACATTAATCGCTTCCCGAACAGGTCGTTCACGATTACACCTCTTTACAGGTTTTGCCTGGAATTATGAAATAGTCGAAACTACAACAAATATAAACAACGACACAATACGATTTCACAACACAGCGTCCGCGTCTCAGACAACAAGATGAAGACTTAGGAATGAATTCAGTTAAAGCTGTTTCCAACTATACCCGGTCCACAAAAGCAGGTTCCCTTTTGTCCCGCTGCGTGAATAGCATTAATTTTAAGAAGATTGCAGTGCAGCCGCGCGTTATGGATACACTCACCGCGGTTTGCACTTCCAGATTACTCTTCTTCAGCATTACATACTAATGGTATTGCAGTAGTTCCTGATCAGCTGTGATTACATAGCACCAAGTGACCCGCTTGCTTGTATGCCCAATTGCATAAAAAAATAATTTCAACATAAAAATTATTTACGTATGTACTATTCTTGGTCACCTATGTGTTAATTTAATTTCATTGTACGTGAGTAACAAGCTTTTTAAAAAGTGGGTTACACAGTCAACTTTGTTAATTTTAACATACGCAGTAAACGCAAAGTACACCATTTTGTCTAAATGTCAGCGACGCGCCGGTAAAATCAACGTTAAATGAGATGGTACAACTCACCCAAGGGATGCTAAAGTTTACACAGACAATGTCGCCGGTGAAAGCTAGTATTTCGTAATGCATGATAAAGTTTAATTAATATGTTACCATGATCAATCTTATAATCACTTTGCGTCAAGTTATCAGCCGACTGATAAAAGCATGGTGTTAATCCAAGATAAGATTGTGCTCCAAACTTTGAGCGTGGGTTGGTGGGGTTGATGCTCGGGAGAAACAATCACCGCTTCTTACACACGAAGCGGTAGTGGTGTAATGGTTAAGACATCCGCCTATGAACTGAAAGGTCCCAGGTTTGAATCCTACTCGTACCACATGAGATTGTATACCAATTTGACTCATATATAGTTATAACTATACAAAATGTATGACATGACTTGACATGTATGACTATATAAAAACGACTGTTTTTACAGACCACCACTTGCTTCCAGTGAAGAAAAACATCGTTAGGAAACCTGCGCCATTAGTGGACAGTAGATAGTAGAGTACTTGCCACTAGTTAGCGGAAGGTAATTGTAAAAAAAGTGAGATTACTTGCCTTTGAATAAAATCTGACACCAGTGTTAGCAACAACACACTCGATATGAATGTATCGTAAGAAAAATCCAACTTGTTGAAACCCATTCTGTGTAAATAGGAAATATCTGCACTAATAATATCTAGTATTTAATTACACACTATCCAAACACTATGTCAACTGCCCCATTAGCCAGCAATTTGCTAAATTTATTTGGACAACGCCTCAAATGTACTGCATTAATTTCAGCGGATATGGAATGTGCTACGCAAACTACCGGGTGATTTAACTTTCAGTATCAATATTGCCTATTTTAGTTATTACTTCAGAACAAGAACTTTATTTTCAAAATCTCTTTCTCATCTTCGCGTGTTCCTGGTTTTCGGATTAGGTAGGGAAATTCGGAGCTGTGACGACTTAAAGCCTGCCTCTAACTTTGGCCTCGCGATTTGGCTATGATTTTATAACCGGCCGCTCGCCTGATGTTAACCCTCTTTGGGAATTCTTTCGTTGCCTATCAGCTGTTAAGGCTTTGTGTCCCTTAGTAGCCTCGTACGACATCCACAAACTTTATTTTTTAAACGGCATAATTTATTAGTGCGCTCGACCTCCGTTATTGGCGGTTAAACATCTTCACAATAGTCGGGGTAGGGATGCGTGACAAAAAAGTAGTTGCTTCTGGCAGTATTTGTAGTGGTGAAAACCCCACTATCCATCATTAGTATCGCATCATGGATCACAGGCATGGCCCATCCCAACACTGGGATCATTCAAGTGATAATGATAAACTTAAAAGTACGTATTTTTATTTTTATTCAAAGAAAAAAAAATCGATTCTTTTTAAAATTGTATCTTTGAAATTAAAGTATAAGTGACTAAGTGCATTCCATCCTGATATAAAGCACAGCGAAAACAAAAAGTTTCCACAACAACTATGTCAGAAAGTCGAAACGCATAATTCATAACACGATGAAAACTGAACGTCCTAATTAACGTTCTCACTAAATTTATGTGAAAAATAACAAGCTAATTCCACACACATAAGTAACAAAGTATTATAGCTTCCGGGAATCGCCTTGTTAGTGATCAAAATGGCCGAACGTTCGTATGGAATGTTAACATTTTCTCTTAAACTTTTCTTTTTATTACATCAAAGTCTTCATAAAGAGATTGTCTTTACGAGAAATGGCTTTGTATTATCAACATTGTACTGTTTAAATTGATCTAGATTCCGCTAGTTGAGTTTCAATAATTCTTTTGCTTAGTAGATTTTTTGTTCTGGTGTCTAAAAAGGGACTTGGAGAAGAATTATTTTGAGTAAAAACTACAGAAGTAACCCTGCAGTATTTGTCAACATCATGGATGGCTGAAGGAGTATGGGTTTTGACACACCACACCGGCTCAATGCGGATTGGTTAGTTTTTAACTCCCAACGCAAAAAGAGGAGTGTTATAAGTTTGACCGCTAAGTGTGTCTGTCTGTATATGTACGTGACACCGCACCTCATCAAAAGATTTGGATGCGGTTTTTGTTATTTGATAGCTAATTTTTATGCGGTAGTTCTTAGATATGTTTGATCAAAATAGATTCAACCTATCAAAAGTTGTAGCGAAATGAATACTTAAAGTCGGGGTTTTTTTAATTTGTCTAAAAATAAACTTGTTACGACTGCAAATACAGTGGAGACCGAAATGGCTTATCGTGTTTTCCAAGCGTGGAGATGTTTAAGGTTCATTTTTTGGTCACCCATACAATGACTGACCATGCTGACTGAGTGCGTGAACCACTGTCACCGTCAGCTACCTTTATATTTTGTTTTCAAAAATGTTTGCAACATAAATTGGCTTTTATCAAGTATGTGTAATGGCTGGAAGTTTTACGAACACATAATTTTGTTTCGTTACATAATTACGCGCATAAAAGACCTGACCCCAAAATTTCGAAGTTAAATTTGAGTGGTTAGCGAAAGAAAATTAATAAGATAAACGTTTAATATTGAACTTGGTCTGTTGGTACACAGACCTTATGACTCCCAGAAAATAAACAAAGTCTTAAGAAAACACAGCCCAATAAATCTAAAATCCCCTTGCAAACGCCCACCAGTGCTCATCCAAATCTTTTACCCTCTCCCTTCAAAAGGATGCACTAAACCAAACAGCCTTAAGCAGACATACAGGAAGTCGAACTAATTCATTACAGTGTGCGAAAAACAATAAAAGCAAGAAATAAGATTACAGATAAATCTCAAAAGGGAATTTTTCTACAGAAGGGCTTATGTACTTTGCGTCGTTTTGGGAATAAATACTTTTACTTCCATGCCACTGAAGTCTAACGCACAGAGTAGACAACAACAAACAAGTAACAATGGACTCTAATGGGCAGATGAAATCATTGCTGATATGGATTTTTAAGTAACTTTACCAGTCCATTACTATATATTGAATAATTTACAGGACTTTTATTTAACGTACTTACGCATAACTCGGGCGCGAAAGTTTTACTAGTCAACGTTAAATAAGGAAAAATATTATAATATGAAGTTATCTTTTTATCAGTAAACAAGTCATAAAAGCAATAATACATTTATATGCTTTTTAAAAATTTATTTTCAACGGAAATACGATACGTACAGGCAAATTTTGTACGAAATTTATTTTTTTGTATTTTAATGACTTTCAATGCGAACAAAAATCATAAAGTGTCAGTAAACATCATAGAGTAAGGTATATTTTATAATTTGATACATATTTATTACTTTCTATACATACAATTTCATTTTATTGATTATTTTCAAAAGAATAATAACAATAATCTGTTCTATGCGCAATCCTAGTCTCGATGTCGCCCGTTACTGCAATGACGCCGGCAAGTTAAGTCCACCATTGTCTGTTGGATAAAAAAGGTACAGTAGGAAGCCTTCCGTAATCTCTTTATTTACTACGAAATCTGCTACTGACCTAATCAGTTTGTTTGGGCCGCATTCCATTGATGGGATTATTGGGTAAGGTGTTTTTGTATAATCATGTGATTATACAAAAACACCTGAAGTAATGTTACTTGGGGCCTTTTTCATCACTCTCTGATAAAATATCATATTGTAATCAGACATATAATCTAACCTGTTAGATAAATTTGTCTGCTGTGATTGAATAGTTAGACGTGTCCGACACTTGTGAAACGCAATTTTTACGCTATCTATTCGTAATTATATAAAGTATCTGATAACATACTTTGTCAGCAAGAGATGAAATAAACCTCGTTTTATTAAATTACACTTTTCACTATCACTCTCGCTGATCTGGCATTCGCAAAATAAGTATATGACAGATATGTCATATACTTATTTTCCATAATAATATTATATTTTGTAACACTAAGTATTAAAATGTTTAGTTTGTGTTTTTATTTTATAAAATTTACAAAAATTTAAATTACAAAGCGCTATTGGAAAAGGTACAACTATTTTTTTTATATATAATCATAAAGTTGCCGTACAAAATGCAAAAGAATATCACGAAACAAAACAGCTGACCACAAATGTTGCTCTTTAAACACGATAAAACATTTATAAAGCAAAAAATCAAAACCTCCATTTAGAAATCATGTAAATAAAGACAAAAGAGGTTTGTACACACTCTGTCATAACACCAGGCAACTGTTTGATATCAGCCTGCCGAAACACCGCCGCTTCGTCGCCACGGTATCGAGTTACAATACAAATTAAAGAAATAAATCAAGAATTTGTTGGAGGAAAGACGATATTTTTTGTCAATTCTATTTTTGAATCTGAGCATAATTTTATGCCTGAATAAATTGATATTAAAAATATTGTACATGAAAATTAATATCATAGCACAATTGCTATGATAAATTAATATCATTTTCAATTAATATCAAATTTTCATGTATGATATTTTAAAATGATTTTATGTAAAATGCAATTTTGCGCTGCGGCTTTTAAATCATTTTTTACTTTTAATTGCATCATCGAATCATCTAGTTCTATTTGTCCTAAAACTACTCAATCAGAAATACCAAATAGAATCTGAATCATAAGATAAAACCCACAGATAAAACCTAAACCACTAAAAATTCAATAAACAAAATGCAAGTAAAAGATCATTCATAAACATTATAAAATTATACAGTTTTAATATTACCTTACATATTCGTTGTACCCATTTGCAAAATTTCATTTTTCCACCTGCCTCTTAAGATAACTACCGCATCCTTTGAAATGTCAGAGCCAAAATTATGCCGTCAGCAATAATTTATCCTTCTCTCCACGGTTGCCATATTATTACCGTCAAAACATTGATACAGAACTTTCCGCAGTAGGTTGCCAAACCGCACAGCAATCATTACGAATCAATCGTCGTGAGGCAGATGTGTTACAGTTACACTTCATCGGTTGTCTGAAATAAAAAGAAAGACATCATTAAGAATGCGGGAGGTTGGAAAATAAACTCAAATGATTAAATTATAAGGTTGATTTTATGAGAGTGAGTTGAATTCCGGATGAACACGCAAAGGGTTGCTATCAACTGGCTCTCCGGCCAACTTCTGACGTCATTGAGACTCTTTATATTTTATTGTCACTTATGAAACAAAAAAATCATTATTTATGTGATCTAAACCGTTATTAGTAAAGGGTAAGAAGACTGAAATGTCATTAAATGTCATGTCAAATTGAGAGCATTGTCGTCATAAATTACAACACATTTTTTTTTATTTTTTATTTTTATTTATTGAGAAAACCAACAGCGTATACATTTCATTTATCAATTTTTGTAATATAACAGAAAACAAGGCCAATAAGAGGTTTCCCTATCTATCACAATGATTAAATCGATACACAATAAAATGTATTTTGTTACTTATTAGTAAAAAAGGAAAAAAAAATTAAAGAAATTAGTGCCTCTTGAAAAGTATGCACTCAATGCAATTTATACAATCAACATAAGCTGAAAGCCATGAGGTACAATTAGTAGTTATGCCACATAAAAGTAGATAATATAATGATTTTCTAGATGTTTTTAATAGCCTCTATTATTTGACGTTTAAATGTAGACTTAGAGCATGCAAAGGGATCCACGCTTTTGAAGTTTGTGTTGTAGGTACGAGCAATTCGCGCAGTCATCATGTTCTTAGCATACTTAAACTTAAACTTAAACATATAAGTTTAATATTCGAAAAAAATTAACTTCGTTGTCACAACTACGTGTGTTTTGGTGTATGATGATGTACAAAGGTGAAATTGTCGACCATTGGCACATTGCAGCTAAATTGTCACCATTACAACGTGGGGTACCCAATTTGTACCGACGACAATTTAGCTGCAATGAGCAACTTCGTCACAACTGGCCACCCAATGTATCATGTATGTTCGGTATCTTAATAGCGTACAATTTTGCAAGCGATAGGTGCATTGTGTGGGTGCATTCGGAGGAAAATGTTCGACAGTTCGGAAAATTTGTCGGCGCCATTATGCGCATGAGCGCTCGCTCGATTAAGCATTGCACGCGTAAATTAGATATTCTGTATGAAATGGTGTGATGTAATTGTGTTGGAGTATTTTATTGTATGCCATGAAAGTGGTAAATTTAGGGGAAACTTAAATTTGAATGCGTATTACACACCTAAAAAGTACCCTTTTATATTTGTTTAACTTGACAATTTTTAATAAGACGAACAATTCCAATCATAAAATTGACAAAAATCATGAAAGACCTAAATTCATGATGTATATAAGATATAGTGAGAAAGCAACCATTGCTTTTCATGTTATAGAACTTTGCTATATAAAAAATATCTTTATATAAGAGTCTAATCTAACAACTTCCTTCCCTTGATATCGCCTTCCTAATTAAAAACAACAGTTTAATGCTCGGTTGATCTCAACGTGGTTCCAATCAGCCCTACAGCAGCTTTATGACTGCATAACGCATAAAGGCGCATTCAAAAACGCCGACTTTCTAAGATCTATTCACACTAACTAGATAAAAGAACGGTTGCTATGTATATTAAACATTTTGTAGCCGAAAAAATTAATTTAATTGTTGTAATTTATTTTTCGAAGAACCGATAGAGAGATATATATTTACACGACTTTCCTCTAAGTTTACCTTTAGTATAGATAAAGGCGAAGTTGTACAGGACATTTTAAAATTCATATGTTTATATTAATATGTCGTTCTCCTGTTTGTTACGGCGGGTACAACTGTTGAGAAAAAATATATTATGTCGTCGTCCTGTAGATGTGAAAACATCCCAACGCATTGATTGACGACACATGTTGGCCACCGAGGGATTTCAGTGCGACTGTACGTCATACAAATAGTATGTACAGTATCTTGTTAGCGCGTAACATCTCACTTTTACTTTAATTTATTACGCTAAATTAAAAAAAGATGAGATGGCACGACGAGTAAAGTTAAAGTTCCTAATGAGCTTCTAGCTGTTTTACGTTACACGAATATCTTTATCTCGAGTAATTGATTATAAATTTTTTGACTCCAAGATTTGATTATTCAAAGATGTCATAATATTTTAATGACTATTACAAATATTTACTTTTATGTTAGTAAGAGTATCTTTAATATTTATAGGTAATCTGAAAGTGTCAACTCGAGTATTAATAATTTTTTGACTCCAAGATTTGATAATCTTTTTATTGACTTTTATTACTTAGGTACAATACAAATATTTACTTTTATAAATATCTTTAAAAAGGAAAGGAAACTGAAACCGCGGTGAAAATTTGATGCCCACTTTACGTCCGAAAGTATGGACTCAAACCAATCTTTTAGATACAAATCATCCAAAAGAATCTATCTGGCTCAAATTAGGTATAAACATTTTTGCCTAGTTTGTGCCCAGGAGTAAACCCACCTCTAGGTCATTGTAAAATTTTAAGGTTTATTATTATTAACTTTGTCTAATCTAAGACGAATGGATGAAAAAGTGGGGGCTTTGACACACATCCACATGATAGTTTAAAAAAATTGTAATTATCTAAAATTATTTAAGACTGAGATGATATCGGCTGAAACTAGCACACTTTCACAAATAGGTCATAACCAAATAGTTCCAGTACCATTCCCATGAATATATCTTAGCGTGACAGTTTTTTCTAGACGTACTTGACGTTTTTCATCCTCGTAAAAGTAAATCCTTGTATTTTTCTTTGCCTAAAATTTTATTTGCTAAAATGTTCTTTGTGTAAATGGAAGTTATGCATTGTTTGCTCCCAGTGTCGTCATATCCACACCATTAGGGGAAATATACCCCCTGCCTTACTGAAGGGTTGTTTTTCTCGGAGTCATATATTTTGTAATTCTATTATATATAAAAATATATTTATGCATTTGTTAACCAAGTACTTATATAATAATGATGATGATAGAACTTGTCAAAACTTACATAAAATTAAAAGTAAATTAAAAAAGCTTGCTTCAAAAATTATTTGGGTAAATACAATACGGTATCAAATTTTAATGAACTTGATATAATTATCGACTGATAATTATACCAAGTAAAGAGGTTATTGTAATGTTTATTTGTATTCAATTGTTTGATTTTGATTGAAACAAAAATTACCTGCCTACGATTCCTACAATAAGACAAACAACATTAAACCTTAAGGCAGGTGAACTGCCTTGGAAAAGCTTAGCAAATATTTACAATTGCTTCAAGTGGCTTAAAACAAATTCCCCAATAATCTTGGCAGATTTATGCTATTCTTTACATTGCTTGTGAATAAATAGAGCAGACATTCTCTTCGAGACTGAACTTCGAGGTAGTCATCGCATTTATACGAGAGGCATGGATGTATTCTAAATAGTTTATCACTGTGTAGGTTTCCTTACGATGTTTCTCTTCATCTTAAGCAAGCAGTAGTCTATAAAATCCTATAAGTAAATCAGATTGACATACAAACTTATGTGTCAGGAGAAATATTCTAACCACTTGACCACCATCGCTTCGTATTTAATATAATATAAACTATAAATCTTGCCATTATTACTACATAGTAAGCGTTATCACTTTGTGGTTTATAGTTAGGGGATTTTGGCGCTTAAAAATTTACAACCGCTTCTTAATTAGCATTATCAATATCCAATAAGTTACTCCTGAGATTACAATTAAGCCTATACCCAGTAATGGGTTAACATAGGCAGAAAATGATGACTATGAAGTTCTAAAAAGAGAAAGAAAAAAGAAAAGAAATCAACATTATACATCTATAATGTTGATTTATTTACTTTTTTATGATTTGATAATCTTTTTATTGACTTTTATTACTTACAATACAAATATTTACTTTTAAAGATATCTTTAATAAGGAAACTGAAAGAGGTCTATGCCCGGGCGATAATTTTATGCCCACTTTACGTCCGAAAGTATGGACTTAAACCAATCTTTTAGATACAAATCATCTAAAAGATTGTATCTATTATATAATATATATATATTGAAAAGATAAATAATTATTTCTAATTATTTGTCTTTTCAATCGACAAAACCTCAAAGTCTATTTGGACTGTGTTCGCTACCGGTTCCCCTTCTTGTATTTTTATGGAACGCCGCTCAATTCGTGTTTGATTTCGCTAAACATAGAGCGTTGGTAAACAGTTAACAGAATTGTATCAGGTTACAGTTCCCTTTGTTCCATAAAGCTGGATATTGTGTTGCAGCTTTATATTTTTCCTATAAACTTAAGCCCGTTTTCGCATTATTATTGGTTTGATACAAAGTTGAAATTATTTATACGCCCAATTTCACCAATTTGACCAAGAATTTTTATGTTGTAACTTTTTAGGTGTAAGCTATTTTTAAAATGACTGAGATTTTATTAGGAAATTAAATACATTGTATTTCCTATTAAATTAAGCTTTGTTATACATAAATTCATAGTAAATAAATATCTTATTACATATATATTTATTTTTATGGAGTTTTTTATATTTTTTTTTGTGAAATAGTTATTTTTGTAATCATTAATTATATTCCGTTTGACCTAAGTCTAGCCAGATGGGAAGCAAAGTCAAAGTCTAGTAGTAAACCAAAAACGTTATATAAGTATTATCCGTGAGAATTAACAATTTCGATGGAGTTTATAAACAAACAATAGGCCTCGACTTTTTATTTCATGTATTGTGTCATCAAGGCAAGGTTTAGTTATTACATAATTTTCGAAATATCTATACACTTTATTTATTTAAGCAATAAAAATAAATGTAGGGTTCAGTATACGTAACTATTTTTGACTTTAAAGTGTTACAATTTATCAATTCTAAAGAAATATCTTCTTTAGTAATAATAATAACCTTCTTGATTCATACTTCAAATGAGGGTGAACTTAAAACAAGCACTCCCATTCTTTTTGTTCGTCTACCCTGATGGCTTTGACAGCCTTCCGACGACTGTTTACATCGTCACAAGTATATCATTAGTCGTCGGTTTGTATGCCCATGCGCATCTGGTAGACGAGTACAAATGGTCCAACAAAGTTTATTTAAACACAGCGATATTTTTACTAAGCCTTATTGTAGAGTAGTTGAGTTTAAAATTGAATGTATTTTATTTGTGGTAAGCATTTTAAAAGTTGCAGCGTCGGTATTGGAAATGATTAAATTTCAAAATGAAAACAAACAGTTTGGCGCTATGGCTTTCTGTAGTTTGACATGGATGTATCGCACAGAAAGAGAGAGCTACGAGTGATAAATGCGGTTTTTAAAACCTTGTTATGGAGAGCTTAGTACGTTAACGTTTGAGGTGTAAAAATAAATTAATGGAAAACATCAGTCTTTGTAACCTACCGGAACGGAAACTTGAACTTTGATGTTAGTTTTAAGTAACCAAAACCAGACTGTATTAGGTACAATGAAACTCATCAAACAAATCATGTTAGTTAAAACTATTATTGTCTATGATTTCAATACAAATTACAAACTTGTCTAAATATGGAGGTATTACATAGTTCTAAATAATGTTTTCGTAATCTATGGTCCATTTAATTGAAAAGTATGTGAGAAATGTTTGAAAATAAATCTAGTCGCAGAAGCGTTAAAATCACAATGAGACAAAGAGCAAAGAGCAAAGTAGAAGTGCCGAGATATCAAACCCAATAAATAATTCTCGCCCCGGACAAATGAGGTCATATGTTTCTACTTTACCTTTTTTCCTTCGCTTCCCGCGGGATCATGTGTCTTCTATTTCCGTTCGGATCGCCGATTTGCTCATTCAGATTTAGAATGTTCGCTGTTTAGTGTATCGCCTTGGGAATCGTTATGAGACAGATGTCAACGCATGTCTGCTGGTAATTAGTTTTTATGAAACAAATTGACGTTCGGGAACTAATAGGTACATTAGCGAAAGGAAATATGAAACATACGACTTATGTTACGTTAGAATGAAAAAGTAAAGTAAAATAAGCTACATCATTGAGAATATAACTGAATCTTGCCTAATTTCCTGATCATTTTAGAGGGTCACATATATCACGTATACAAAAATGTATCTACATAGATTTTGTTTCTGAGAATACTACCTATATGAGATTTGGTCAAATCTAAATTTATATGGGGTTAATTAACTTTTAACTGATAGATATAATATTTGATATCAACAGCATCAATGCATTTTCCAAAATCAATCGTATCGGATTGCTGATGTCCATGGCTTGTATTATTTGCTTACCATCAGGCTACTTGCATACTCGGTTGCCTACTATGATATACCATGTACCTACACCAGATGTAGAAAACTTTTATTCCGCAATACTAAATACTACTAAAAACCGTCGACCAAATGGTCCATTTTCTTCTCTTTGAGCCTATTTAAAACATGCAAGCAAAGAGTTCGACCTCAAAACCGCCTTTGGTGTTTACGTGCAACAATCAAATGTAACCTTGAATACTTTACGAGGTGCTTTTGCTCTCAACTATGTAATAAATCCCGGTCCACACGTGTAGGATGTGGTTCTCTTGTCTGGTGGTAAACAAGTGAACTGCAATATTGAAACCACATTTGGCTTTAGAACTGAATGGTATTATTTTTAGACGACAATGTTTGCGGCCATAGCTTAAATTTAGGCGGAATGTCATCTACTAATAAAATATATATACTTATGTACTTTTCTGATTAGATGGATGGTAGTAGGACTTCTTAATTTGGGAAGTTACAGCAAAACTATGTTTAAATTGCAAGTTTATATTTCTTTTATAGTTTTAAGGTTAACTTTGTACTTACAAAAACAAATATTATCAATAAAAACCTAAATTTCGTTAACATCTTAAAATGTACGCTACATATTCAAATTAATTTTTATTCCAGATCTCAAAATAACTTTTTCGAATAAATGTCTCTTTAGCATTTGCTGTAAACATTACACAATGCTTCCATAACGCATAACTCTTGCCGCCATGCCTCATACTGATGGTTGATTGATTTTATTTACATACCGACATGTTTACGTCCTTTTCTGTAACGACTATTGCAGTCTTTGTTATATTTAGCTGATGTTGTGGAGTTACTGCAGTCTTTTTCATGGTTGAATGAATACATTCATTTATTTATTGTGGCATGTGGTTCCGCCCTGGAAACGGACCACTCCACATACTCCCGTGGATGACGTATGAGGCGACTGAGGTACATATAATCTTGGCAGCTGATAGACAACAAGTGTATTCCCAAGGTTAAAATCAGGCAGGTGACCGGTCATAAAAATAGAGTGAAGTCTTCAACATTTTGAGTATATATATAAAATATATATCTTCAAGTTTGTTTTTTAACCAAAGGCGCTACAAAAGTTATGAAAACCGAAATACGCAAAGATGAAAGAGAGATAAACTCAAAAAATATTTATTGTACAGATTTACATGTGATTTTCGCCAATAGATAGTGCGATTCCTAAGGTTTAGGTGTATATAATTTATACCCGAGCGAAGCCGGTCGGGACGCTAGTAGAAAATATATATGTCTTACGTCTAATTCTCCGAGATAAAATATATAATATACGTTTCCGTTGTCATCTGGCCGTAGATTCAATCATCAGAACTGTGAACATTATGATCAGTACTAAAACATTTCATTTCATAACAAGCCATAATATCAAGTGGTACGTTTGACAGAATTACGGCCCCTGCAGGGATGTAACTCGTGTTATGACTTGTGGGTGTGATCCACACAACAACGTTTAATTTCAGAGCATTTCTTTTGTTTATACTAGAGTGCGTGTTCACGATACTCCGATCTTAAGGCGCTATCGTAGTCTGCGACTAATAGGGCCTTTGACAGCGCATTTCGAAAAGAACAGTGCGCGATAAAGAAAAATGAAGATTCTTTAAATTTTTTGAGATAAACAAAGTAGCACAACCTACAAACCTCATATTTGATCTCGTGATTATCAATTTCATCAACTCCAATTAACGAAAAAAGTACATACATGAAACCACACATTTATTAAGGGTAATTAAGGGTAATTTGATGTATAGTTGACACTTATTTCTAATATTGTCGTCCCAGTATACAAAAACATAAAATAATATTATCATGCTAGTACGTTAACTTAAGTTGATGAAATGTAAATTATATGCGATTAGCTATTATTATTTATTCAAATAAATTTAATACTTGATTTTGTGAAATAAATTATAAGTAGAATTCATTACTCCCAACTAAAAACATTTCATAAACACTACTTAAAAATTATACTACGCAAAGATACGAATAAAAAATATTCAGCAATATTATATTTTTATTTAACCTTTGTGTACTATCGACGCGGTGACGTTGCCTTTAACTGCGTAATAAATAACTATCACAACAAAAGAACACGTGCCTAATCCCCTTGGCCAGAACTCTCTATAGACAATGCTTACTCTATGACTGTGATCTTCTATAGTAGCCGTAAATGGATTACAGTTTTTAAAGGATGATTAAGTTTGTTACAAAAAAAAATTTTTTTGATGACATTTTTTATTTTTCATGACGTGTAACTGAATAAAATGAAATGTACGTAAAACTGAATAAAATCGTGTAACACAGACAACTTCATGTTTTATATAAAGCTTTTGGCTGGGATATTTGAGAAAAAATGTTTATATATGTCGGAGAAGTAAACAATTATTTTCCCTTATCTTACCAAAGTTCGATTCTGGGAAATCATATTTATATAAGATACTTATCAGAAATGTAATTGCTATTTGCGAAAACAACACTACAGTTTGAACATCGCCTACACCTTAATATTCGATTCCAACAGGTAAAATATATTGCTCCCAGACGTCACAAGTGTTATGTAAAATTCATCAGACAGACATCAAAGAGGAACGTCTAAAAACTGTTTGTAATTCAGAATTGAATATGTAGTGAGCCGTAAAGTAGTACTTCGTGGGTGCATGAAACTATTCGTTTTAGCGGCTGGCGTTCTCAATTCAAATTCCAGATTTTCTTTTTTGATTGATAGTGTATATTTTATTTGCTTGTTGATTTAAGATTTTGTTTTTTTTTTTTTTGCAGGTGATAGTTAAAGTTGGTGACCCTAAAGATTTTATAGATCAATTCTTGACACACGCCTCTCTTGCCATGGTACCCCATCGCTATTTCGCGGCTGCAAAAGTAAAAAATCGTCATGCCGCTGTCGTCCAACCACCGATAGAAGAGGACAACAAAGAACAAGCTGGTCCTCTCTCAAAGTGTAACTTTGTTTTGAAAAGAGAACGTATAATAATTAACATGTCAAGTGCAAATTTAATGACAGTAAAAACGCGCTGTCACTTTAATCCGTGACATTTCAGGTCAAAGTGACAATTTAATTTGTTACAGAATATTCGATTTGCGGTAAACCAGTGATTGATTGATTTCTCTTGTTATGGCAACAAGTAAGTTAAATTTTTCACGTTCAACTGTCTTGTTTTTAAATTTTAGTAAAAAATGTTTACAGACACCCTAAGTATGGCATAAGATTTTTATTTTAATAGGTTTTATTTTTCATCTTTTAAATATTACTTACAGTCGTCTTTGTTGCCCGGGGCTTCGCTCGCGTGGGAATTTTGAGATAAAATAGACTATAGCACCTTTCTAATGGTGAAAGAATTTTTGAAATTGGTTCAGTAGTTTCGGAGATTACTCGAGTCAAACATACAAATTCACAAACTCACAAACGCTTACCTCTTTATAATAATAGTATAGAAGTATAGATTTCGTATCGAGTACAATAATTCATTTTGTCGAATACCCAAACCTGATATAATGCCAACTGACTAGAATGAATCACCTTAATGAATCAACCTATCCGAGATAGTGTAAGATATATACTTAGCTCAAAATTAACATGTCACATTCGCAGATTAAGTGTGGACAGAAATAAATGAGCGTTCGGTTAAAATTTTAATGAAGACATTTTCTTAGAGAATTTGTATATTTTTAGCATTCCTGAGACGTAAGATGTAGATTTTATATCGAAGGAGATTTTTAACTACATTGATTTTTTTTTTCATATTTCTAACTATATTTTTAACAACAGCTAGTATGTTATCGACCTGTTTTACTTACCTTATAAGACACTAGCTGTTCCGGTCAACAATTTAGCTGTGAATTTGTGACACAAACCGTCGCAATAGTGTTATTAGTATGGAAAATAAAAAGAACACTTATAATGTTTGAATTGCTGAAGGTAACACCCTCTATCCTCTATTATGTAATTTTTTAGGATTACAGCTAGCTAAGCGAAGTAATTTATATTTGGAGTAAAATTTTGTTAAAAACTCCTAAAAAATTGATGTCAACAAAAACGACTTCACGCTTCTTTATAATGATACATATAAAAATCTACGTCTAATAATAAGTAGGGATTACATAAACCAAAACATCGAACCACAGTCTCCTGCAATTCTTCACATGCCGCGACTGCAGCTCGAGTCCAAAACGGCTATAAAAGCGACAAATTTGTGTGCGAGAGTCGATAAATTAACGTTCATTAAACTTACTCGGCGCCTGGACGAAACTCATTCAAAAATCAACTCTAAATATTCATCGTTACGATAAATCTAGTTTTTTTATTTCAACGCTCTTTCAGGTTTCTTTTATGCCAGCCGCGCGGTTATTTCTGAATTTCGAAGCGCATTAGTTTTTTAGTGAGTATGATTTTTTTTCTAGCGTCGTCGTCGGTTCCATTCAGCCAATGTTAGCAAGAACTCGATGCGCTCATTTACTTCGACACTTGTAACAGTCAACGAAATACTTAATTCACGTCACTTTAATTAATGAACAAAATAAAACTATGTAAATGTGTTAGCAAAATGTTAATGCAGTAAGTAACCCATTAATATTTGATGGAACAAGTGAGTTTGTTAGTTTCATATTATTTATTGTATTATTATTAGAAGATTTGGATATGAGCAAAAAAAAACTCATATTTTTTCTTATTTCATTGAAAATTTCAACGTCATATTCGTAAATTAGTGAACATATAATTAGGTTATAAAATCGCTGTCTTTAAATAAATCGACCATAAATATTCAGATTTTATTGAAACATCGTTATATTTATAAATCGGATAATGAAGATTTGTAGGCCTCCGTCTCGCTAATACATTACTTGAATCACAAAAAAAGAATACGATGAAATAATTTATTCCACGCTTTGAACTAATTTCGCTCATGAAGCTGTTCTCAAGACGCGCAATGAATGAAGATTTAATTTTATGAAGATAGCATAAACATTAATCAAGACAAGACAGCCAGGTACCGAGTACAGCAAAGTTGATGAGAAACTAACAAGCGTGAACAAAAACACACAAAACATTTTAGTGCCCCGAGGTTAAGACCTGATAGTACAGTCACATGATTTGATACGTATACTACTGCATTCAATTTTAGACATTATCACGTTGGAATAAGAACCGAGAGTAACATATTAAATATCGTGATTGTACACATGTCGTAATATCCTGGATACACATATCGTAATTGCAAAATATATTTTGTTCGTTCTCTTTATTGTACGTAAATAACCACTTGCTTTTAAAATTATTCAACCTTTGTTTCCGTTTTCGATTCACGATAAATATTATTTTTGTACCTATGTAAAATTAATTTACTAATAGTCAATATTTATAAACCGCGTGGTAATATTATCAATATATTATTATGTTATAAAACCAAAACAAGAAGTGAAGCGAATTGTTTTTAAAATCTACCAACATCAGTGCTCAGCAGATCCACTTAATTTAATATTAAAAGCGGGAAACTTTTCAATCTCCTCTTATTACCTCGCTTCCTTATAAAAGTTGTGTTCTAGAAACTTTTGTATGGTGGTGACACGCACGTTTCCCGGCTTTTCCGCGCCAAAAAAATTAGACCATCAGACGTAATTGAAGTGTCAAAAGTTATCTGATTTTACTTGCAAAACGCGGTGATATGAAATTTTTCGCGCGACCGAGATCGCTCGCAAAAAAGATGATTCGATGTGGTGTGCAATCAGCATTCGACCTACATTCCGCCTGATATTATGCATAGGAATGTGATGCTGATTGGAGCTCTAATTAACACATTACGAATATATTTTCAGTATTATGTTAGCGGTGTTCATTGTTCATCAAAATATAATAAAGATAATTTTATTGTACTTATTTAAAACGCCAAGGCTTATAAGAGCGAGATCGAAGCGGATATAAGTGATAAACTTTACTGCATGAGTTACAATTCTAAATGAAATATCTTAAGTATTTGTACTAGTAGGTACTTGAATAGTGTCTAAACTATAATATGACACTGTGATCACTCATTTTTTTATTTGTTTTTGTGTACAAACTTCAAATTAGTGACAAATCCAGATAACGAAAGACACCATTTCTATGGACCAGCCGACTATGTTCTGACTCCATCAATTTCTCGCTAGAGCATTTAATTAAAATAAGAACGTACATACAATAATATAATCCTTTAAAATAAAAATAAACTTATTTTAAATATCACCTTGAAACTTTCACACGTTCCGATTTCAATAACAATTGAAATCAAACAGTGCTAAGTGTAAAAAATTGTTACAAACGCGTCTGACTAATTACCCAGTACTCGTAATACCCAATTAAGACCAAAAACAGTATTGTACTAAACAAGTAAATGAGTCTAACGATGTCGTTATCAACATCCTAACTAGGTGAAGTCGGTCAAACTGCCAATTATATTTTGAGAATAATGTATGAAAACCTTTATGGGTGAGGTGTGATACTGTTATACGATTTTTGCTGAGAAAATTCTTTGGCGCCACTATTTAGTAACTGAACGAAGGCCTTTGACACAACGACAAAATTAAATTTTGTTTTGCCAATTTGCTTACCTCTTTTTAATCTCTGTTCTTAATTATATATCGCATATACTTTTAGTTATGGATTGGGTTTTAGTTCTTAAATTTATGAATTGTAAGTATATATTATGTGTATGCGATTACTTGCCACTACACGCGGTAGGTAGTCGTCGAAGTCATATTAGATGCCTTTAGGCAACTTGAATAATATAAAAAATACTAGAAAAGGAAAACAATCGATTTTATATTTTTTGGGGGTTTATGTCACTTCGCCACTGTCAAATTTGACGCGTATTTGCAAGTTCAATGGTTAAAGTTACCGCCACACCAAACCTTTGTTCGACAACGCACTGACTGTTATAGCAACGCAACTTTGGCGTACATAAATTCAATACATATCAAAAATACCATAGACAAATAAAATTAGCTAAAAGAAATTTAAAAAGAAGTACAAGTTAAAACGAACTCAACATGCATATAGAAAATGCATGCAAACTACTCAATAAAGACTATATCTAATTAGCCATAACGCGACTTGGCAGACACCAGCAGTGGGCAACTTGGGACATAAACCGCTTTATTTAATGAGATCCTATTTCCTTGCGTGGAAAAATGTACTCCTTAATGTTATTTGGAACACCCAGAGTGAAACGAGTTGAAGATAAGAATTTAATATGATTTGAAAACCGGTCGAGTTGCTAGATTTCTGATCGGTATGGGGTGTTTATTTTACAAGAAGAAAAATAAAATTACATTATATTTGCGTTAAAGTTTTTTAATGCCTATCAGCCGACGAAGTGTTTCGATTTACGCTAAGTTCAAGTGCCTTCTGAAACCAAGGACATTTTTAATATAATTTTGTATTACAGGGTTATCCGGACCGGGGTCTTGTATGTTTATAAGACATCCGCTTTGAGTTAGTATCATTTTAATACAAGTCTTGAATTTTTCTTGAAACTTTTTGGCCAATTCAAACGGTACAGTCTATCCCTATATATCTATTTTATCTAGCAGGAAGCAACAACACAGCCAAGTTTAAAACCACACAATTAAAGGTAAAGCGCACACCGCACCGGGCCGAGCAAACAGGCAGGATTGCAGTGGATGACATCTGATTAAACATTGCCTGCGTTTTTCAACAATTCATTAAGGAGAGGCGTCGTTTTTCTTTATTTTCTATTTATTTTTTATTATTACTTAGTATTGTTTAGTAAAAAAATGTTTTGAAAACTTGACGAGTTATAAGTGCGACTGTATATAAAAAACTACTATTTAAGTATTTCAGAATTATTTGTATCAAATTAATGATGGCCCTTACTGGCTTCGCTTGAGTAAAAACATAAGAATTTATACACCAAAACCTTCCTCAGGAATTATCTATTGGTGAAATCCTAATGAGTTTATTGCCAACGAACAGACGTAGCAGAGGACTTTGTTTTATAATATGTAAGGATAAAGTCATAGAATGTGTAAGATTAACAGTAAAGTTTTTACATGACAGTAACAGCACTTGAAATCATCATTAATTTAAATATGTACGAAAAATAATTAATGCTACATTTCTTCATAGAATATTTTTCTGTATAATTTCAGGCAATTTTTCTCTAATTTATTAAATGTTATTTCAGTAAAATGTTGATTTTGGAAACTTGGTCCGTCGGCTGTTTTTATAATTTCGTTTAATTAGGTGCGTTTACGAGTATATTAATTAACGTAGGATTCCATATCTACCTAAGTAATTAAAATATTTTTCATTTCTTTTTGCCGAAAAATTACACGAACTTTTCTATTGCTCTTCCTTAATTATGTTTTCAGTTCTGATAACTTTTTTCTAAAACCAATTATATTATGATTTAGAAGAAATATCTGTAAGAACACTAAATAGACCCATATACTACCTACATAATTGTGAAATTATTAATATATCATTTTAAGTCAAAAGATCGTTCTTTCAAATCGCAGTCCAATTTAGACATGGAAATATACATGGATTGATACTGAAACTATTCAAAAACTACGACAAAAAAGTCTAAAACTCCACTGCTTTTTTCTTCCGCTCTGTCTGTCTGGATTCGTGCTAATATTTGCTTCCCCGCATTATTACTCTGCACAATGGGGGGTTTAGGCTAGGTGATGAGCCAGGACCTGTGCATTGCCTCCAGGATTTCATTATTTCGTGTAATTAGAGCATTTTTTTTTACTTATCGTTTTGTTTGTGGCGGAAATGAGGATCGAAATATGAATTTTGAAGATGAAATGAAAAATGAAAACGATGATAGTTGTTGAAACATAATTCGTAGAATATTCGCTGCCTTTAAAGTTGTATCATTAATTTCTGTACTTCTTTGTATTTTGTTACGTCCAATAAAGTTACTTCAAAGAAAAAACTAACAAAATTAAAATTGTATTGTATTATTTTTACTTTGTGAGATTTGATGTAATCTATTACATAAAATTAGTTGTGAAACATTTTTAAATTTTGTCTCATCAAAACTTTTCTGAACTCCCAAAGTAACTTCTAACATACGAAAGTAACTTTTTGAATTCTTATACAAATAGAAGCGCAAATACACAGCATGAGTTAAATATAATCCTATGTCCAAATTTTCCCGTCTAAATACAGAATCTCATTTCTAAACAAAATCTTACACACACCGCACGTATTTCTAGGGATGTGATAAACTCATGTAAAAATATATAGCAGCTACAGCCCTGAGCTAAGTCAACAGCCGTCTCATAACTGGATAGGAAGGCACATACATTTTTGATGAGACCCTTTCTGCCCTGTCTACTCTCCCTGAGGCATCGTGACTACAGGGCGCTTTGCATTTTGCTTACAATTCATGCTGTGTGCTAATTTATTTTGACATGTTTTTCTTGGCCTCGTGTACGCCCTAAATTTAGCTTCGTGGGAAAATGATAGTGGTTTTGGAGAAACACCATTAGAATATTTTAAAGGATAAGATAAATAAAATACAAAATTTACAACAGGTGTATTTATTAGTATTTCTCTTGTCAATTTTTAACATATGAATTATATAAATACAGATAAGTATATGAAAACAGGAAAAAAAACATCCACCATACAATTTCCGAATAATAGCTACCGTCTCATCAAAAAATTAACGAGATTCAACAATTTTGGCTTACATCCAATGGTCTAACGAAGTCCCCGTCTAGATGATTGATAGTGCCATAACACCTTGTTGCTCTCTCACTCTCTCCTGTTTGACAGTGGCATGATGAATTGTTGCTTTCTCACTCTCTCCTGATTGAGTGTGGGCTTTTTGTTATGTTTGATCAGCTAACCGATGGTCCGACTGATTGGGTGCTTCAATGTTAATTCTTAAACAAGACCCTATTGTGCTCGGTGCACGTTAAAACGTCAGACACACGGGCAAGAAGTTTAGACAACAAATACAAAATCATAAGTTGAAATTTAATAGTGTCTATAGTGTAGATACCACCACGTATACTATTTCAGTATCGTTAAAATATTTTTTTTTGTTTAGATTTTATTATATGTATATTCATCATCATCATCATTATATGTATATTCAGATGATTATAATATAAGAGTTAACTTATTATCATTTAACCTTGATTTTCACTATCCAGTCACAATATTTTAAGCATATCTCTTCTCTCATTTTAGCTAGTTTTTCCTTTACTAGCGCATCTAGCCAGAACAAATTTCAACATAAAATTATGCAGAACCTGTAATTTTTTTTCTTCATTGGTTTACATTAAATATCATCTCATTTTATTTCAACAATAATTAAAAGAAAAAGTTATAAAGTCTTATTAAAATTAAAAACTATTACTAATGGCGCAACCCACTGGTGAGTTGCACCATCAAATTTGACGATCATTTTAACTGGCGCGCCGCTGACGTTTAGACAAAATGGTGTACTTTGCGTTTTTCTGCGCACGTTAAAGTTAACGTTTAAGTTAATGGTGCAACCCACGCCTAATGTCATTTTCTAGTTGTTAGTAACTTTCCGTTCTGAGTTGATATATATGTTTAGCATATGTGTAGCAAATGTTTATCTGAATCTCGTTCTGTTGTACGGCTGTTAATATTTGACATCCAGAGAATCTGTGTGTCCACTCTATAAGTGGCAGTAATAAGCCTGTCAATAAATCATAGTTTTTTATACAGTAAGCGTAAAAAGTCTCGATTGCAAATTGTTCCCATGTCAAATTGGCATGTTGCGGCTAAGTAGGAGACTGCTATATGCCTACACAAAGCCTAGCCACTATAAGATACAATTTATGAGTTTAATATAATCTCCGCCTTTGTTCAAGAATGTTTCGCGATGGTGGATAATTTGACTTAAATTGAATCGTTTTTTTCCCCTTTTTGTGGTACATAAAGACGTAAGTATATACATCGTGATATTTTATTAGTGCGATTTGGTTATATGAGTTTGTATACCAATATGATTAATATGCAGTTGTTTTATAGACCATCACTTGCTTCTGGTGTAGGAAAACAATATCGTGAGGAAACCTGCTCACTGGTTGACAGTTTAAGTTCATTAGCATTTATGCGACTACTTGTCACCTAAATGTCGGTGGATAGTCGTAAGTCATGTCAGATGCTTTTAGGCGACTTGAATAGAATCTGACAAAAGCATTGTTAGCAATACATACACGAAAACAAGTGCTGTTTGGATATATCAATATATTTTTGTAAAACCTTCACAAAGTAGGCAAGGTTTTAGACATCAAAATCGAATATTTTTCGAGAGAGAGCGAGTATAAAAACGTATGTTTTCAATGAAAATACAATCAAACGAAATCGTACCTTACCATCCAAATCTGTACAAACATTGGAGCGTATGGAGCCGATATAAAAAACTTGAAAATCAATACTAAATAATAGCGAACCGTTTCGAAAAGTTAACATTGGAAGCTCGGGAGTATGCAGGCCATGTTTGATTGATTGCAGCTCAAATACGCAGATTTTTTATTCCATCAATGTTTGCAAGCTTTAACTTGCAGATTCTATTGTTACTAGGCATGACATACAGACATGACATTGGGACATCATTTTGATAATAATGTAAGGATTATCTATTTGTAATTTTAATAATTAATTATTTCAACGATTTGACTACATATGATTTGTCTGCATTCATGCGATATGGAGTCAATCATTTGCTACGCTACAATAGTCAGATGATAATTATAGTTTGTATGAAAACTATTCATTGTCAGACTTATATTTTATTCTTGACTTTTTCCCGATTAAGTAGGCTCTGCACAGTACGTAAATCCTTTCTTTTTTGTATCAACAGAAAAATATATTACCATTACGCTTTTGGATTGCCATAAAACTGTTTTTTTAACAAAGATAATCTCATATATTAGTGAATACCGGAGCCAAACTCGCATATTTCTCTTAACTGATCATGTTTATTACGAAACTTATTGTTGACATTCCTCGAGTGAGATCACTTTTACATCACCGCTGAAGAATCTCAGAGGAGCAACTAAAGAATTTATTGTCACAGCTCTATCTAGGACATCCATTACACTAACGATCACTAATTCGTCCCGAATACTATTTTATCAGTCGGATATAGTTCAGAATTGTGGATGTTCTTTATTCAAATCCTCAAATGATATGACTTTTACGAGTATCGCCATCTGACGGCAGTAAACGCCTACTGGTGAACTTAACATTCGACTAGCCAGGAAAACATCGTGAACAAAACTTCCGCGTTTTCTTACGATGTTTTTCATTATCAGTCATAAATGGAGGTTTATAACAATGAACCTGGGTCCCTTCTATCACATACAATAATATAATACAACGCCTCGAACGAATTTAAATAATAAATATGCACTATATTTATTTTTCTTATGTCGCAAAATAATGTTTTATTCCGAATCTGTCCGAATCTTATCTATGACTGAGAAATGAATTAAAGTATTCTAATTTGATAGCCGGAAATAAATAAGATGATGGAAAGAAATAAAAATGATTTTGGTAAATTAAAGTCTGTAAATTAATTAATCATTGTCGTAACATTTTTTTTTAATAACTTTAAATGTCTTTGCCCACCAGTGGAACACAAACAAAAAAAAATACTACATTTCAGAATCATGATAGCAAAATAATAAGTATTGTAATGGATTCAGTATTCCTGCATCCAACTTTAAAGATGATTTGTTTTAAATTCTGCTACAAGTTGATGAATATCGCATTCGTGTATTGGTATAATGATCCTGGCTTGCACCGTATTCAATGGCATTTTGCATACAATATGCGGGATGGATTTATATTAATATATGGCCAATGTCAGAGTTGGTTGGTTACAATAAATTATTCATCGCACAAAGTCCGATTTGATGTACTTCTCTTGTGTCTACTTCATTATGTCTGTTTCTTCATAGTAGGTAGGTAAAAAATAAATAAATATGCATGGACATATCACACAGATTGAGTTGGCCCCAAAGTAAGTTCAAGATATACATATAAGTACATACGAAATAATAAGATATATAGTATCTTGGGTATCTACCCAAAATATTTTTATAATTCACTTGAAACTTCACATAAATAAGGATCACCTTTAAAATCTTTTCATCACGTAGATTTTGTTTTAAAGTATACATCATCGAGTCTGTTGTCATCTTTTTTTTTATTTGGTTTGCCAACGACTGTCACAATAATACATGCAAGTACTAAACATTCCACTTATGACTACGATTCGACATTCGAAGAAGAGTATACTTCTAACCTTCTAAGTAGACTCTTGTTCGATAGGATTCCATGCATGTAAAAGCATCTATTAATGGATGTAAAGAGAGTAAACCATCAATTTTCTACCACTATAACAATGTATAAAAATCACGGACGCTGCTTACCCTCTCATAAATATTCAGTTTACATATTATTGTTCTCGGTTGTCGGTAATTAGATCGCCCACTGAAGTAGCGACAAAGCTCTGAATAAAAAAAGTACAGAAGGATAACTCACACGTTTCTATATAAAATAATTCTAGAAATTATTCTCTCATTTTGTGGCAGAGCTACGATAAATTTTTTATCAAAAATTAGCTAAGTACGTTTATTGTCTCTTAAAAAACTGTTAATTTCGTTACTAAAGAGTTACTAAACTTGATACAATATTATTTATATCGTAAAAATAACTAGAAATATTGAATAATTATTGTTTTTAGAAACATTGCTTTACAATAAAACAATGTTTTCTAGTATAAACATCAGATTCGAAAAAACAATGCAATTACAACCGCATATACAACCATTGATATGCGAAATTCTAGACTACATTATTACCTATCACTTTAAATAACTACAAATTACCTACATAAATAAATTACCTATATTAATTTAATGAATTAGTTTTTAGTTTAAACTTATATAATTTTGTATTTCTATTGTTAAAAAAAATTGACAAAATGATAAAAAAAACCATTATTTTTTTTTTTTATTTCATAAAAAAGTTAAAGCGTGTTAAGGTAAAGCGTGTTTTGTATCTTTCTGACAATTTAAAAATAATATAAAAATAATATTAATAAATCGAATATTATAAAGTGTGACAGTGACAAAACATACTTTAGCTTTAACTTTTTTATACATAACGGGATCGATCTGTACTATACATATTTTGTAAAAGTAGCGACAAAGTTAGTAATGAATTGCCTTAGCAGGGTACAAGTACTGCCATTATGTGCACGAAGCTCATTAAAGTTGCATTGAAATATTATGGCGAAAGTGATGATATCTTCTGAAATGCTAATTAGTGATAACTTCGATGGAGAACCGGCTTGAACCATCTGTAGAAAGATGCTAGTCGTTTGTAGCTTTTACAAAAACAATTCAGATTAAAGAAGCAGGTTCTAGAATCTAGAAGGTTCTAGAACCTGCTTCTTTGGTTCTAGGTTTGGTTCAAGGTTCTAGAATAAACAATTGGATAGAACTGAAACTAGAATAAAAATAAAAAAAACTATATATTTTTCTGGTCTTATGTTTTTCACTAAATACCTATGTAGATAGATCTTGTATATATTACAAGAAATCCATAGGTACATTTAAGTCGTTCCACGTGAAGTAGTAAGTAATAAAGAAATAAAAAACTCACATATTATCTATTTATAGAAAATTTCAAAAGTCGGTAAGTAAAATATGACCCGTATTTTTAATTAATAAGTAAATTAGTATGCAGATATTATTAGTTTAGAAGAAACGAAAACATCTATTCTCTGAAGTTGGAAAAAATAGCAAACTATTCAAATAACCACGTACAAAATTTGTAACGATAACCCAGAGTGTATGACGAATAGCAAGTTTTACAAGCTGTCTATAAGACGAATGCCGAACATGACCTTACAATTTATATTTTGAGCAAGAAATTTATAAACAAATAGAATCAATATCTGCGTTGAATATACGGAAACTTTGTCAAATCTTTACTTTTATTCTTTCTAAGAGACAGACAGGTGGTTCTAAATTCGAATACACCATGTTTATTTATGAAATTAGATATTCGATATCCAACTTATTGGATAAATAAATGTGTGACATAAATTAAAGGTACTTAGCAATGAACTTTCAAACCCGTTGTTTTTATTATTGTTATTGGGGATCATCTTAGTACAAATTGTTTTATTATCCGTGATAAATATTTTAATTCATAAACGTCTAAATAAACAGTCATAATACAAAATTTTGGTTCAGTAATCAGTAAATTGACTCATGAATTTGTAAGAAAGTGCAAACTCCAAAGTAAATTGTAAGCTCCTTGGTTTCGACCCATAAATCAAGTCGAGGCGTACGATCAAAACTGACATGGATATCTCATACTATAACCTCTCGAGACGTAACGAATACAACTTTTTAGGGTTACGCTCGAGGCGATTAGACCCCTGTTAGGCTTGCGATGTAAAGTCATTAGGCCTAGTCTGCCTTGTAATTTATTATAACATTGTTCTACTAGACATCGTAAAGAGAAAAGCTTCACTCTGATATACTGGTTGTTTATAATTATTATAAAAATTAAGAAATGATGATTAATTTTAGTTTAGAACTAAACGTAGCTGGTGTGATTTCTCGAACTCCATTTGATTTAGCTGAAGGGAAAAGAGAATTAGTACCGATCAGGATTTAATATTGAATATAGTAGAGGGGAATTTGCATTAATTTTTTAAACTGAATATTCAATAATTTTATTTATAAGTTTAATTTTTATTTTATTATTTATAGGGGGATATAGAAAAAAAATTACTGTTTCTATGAGAATTATTAGAAATTATTCGAATATATTCTGCGTTATTTAGTATCAAACATACTCACACTATTGGAAGTGCGTCATGTATTTTTTGAAATCTGTACGGGGCCCTCTCCCCGTTAAATCACACAACCACTCAACTTTTTTCCACTCAAGCGCACTCGTAAGTCTACGGATGAATAGTAATAAAAAGTTTATGATTATAGCGTTCATGGAAATAAAACTGTGTGATACGAAAAAGGAGCCACAAATTGGAGAACAAAGTCGTGAAGCAAAACTCATAGGCATATCTATCTCATAGGCAATAGAAAATAAATAAAAGACTACAAAACGTTATAAACAGACACCCAATCAATCAATTGTTGCATTTAATGCGCGAGTGCCACTAGAGATCGTCCTGACAAACAAATTGGCGCACGCGCAATATGATAGATGGCCGACGAAACAAAAGTAAAGTATTGCAATCATTGTATATTCGGCTTGACGCGCACTATTGTGTATATTGGTTTGTCATTGACATGAAAAAAAATATATTTTGAACTCATTCCTCTCCTTTTCTCATCTCCGCATGTTTCCAATTGCATTCGGAACTGTGATGCTGTGAAGCCCATGATCAGCGTAAAAAATAACGTTAGATTATATTTTACTATTATTTGAGATTCGTCTGTGATGATAATCAGCCGTCTGTCTAAAGTCAAGCCTCCTTGGAAATATTGTTGCCTATCAGTTTTAGCTATGTGTCCCTTAGTCGCCCCATACAGCATCCACGGGAGGATATGGAGTGATCCTATTCTATAGTGTAATCACACACCATATATGTATTTATAGTACATTCCTTTTACAATGATTTATGAAAAAAAAATGCTTGTGTCATTGTTTGTTCAAGAATTTAAATACGAAAGTATTAATAATTTAATCTAAGACTGAATAGTTAACGTAAAATTTTACAAGTACACTGAAAGGCAAGTCACCCTTTTACCCTGCATTCTACGCAGAGAGTAATACAAATTTCCCATGAATATAGGGTGAATAGATGTGCTATCGACTGTACTAAGTGAAAACTGATTCAGCCAATTACACATGCTGCAACCAATCATCGTTTGACACAATTCGAATTGTTGTTTGAGCGTTTTGCCTTGATTGATACAAATCGAGGCCAATCACTGATTTATCAGTTCTATTTCTATTCTCTTATATGCTGTAATTATTGCTTCACTATGCCAATCTTCATAACCAGTTGTGATATATTTTCTATAGTTGTATAAGCTTTTGTTAAAATGACTTTAAATTATCAATTTTATTAATTACGTGATTTCATTTGTTCTCACTCAAGTATATTGTCTTATCAAACATTTATTGTATACTCAAGCATTGGAGCCCAGGGTTCGTTTTCCTATTTTTCGCCTCCACACGGTCATCAGACCCTAGTTATCAGACCAATGCGCGAGTTAGTCAAGCCGCGTAACCGGCTTGAATACGAGAGGAACTCGTGTGTCACACATCTAATGAACCAATGTCAACACAGATGAGCGTATGAGCCTTTGATTGTGGGAAGAAACCATTGAGCATACCTCACATGATAAGACTATCTTTGCACCGACCTACTTGAGTGCGCAGTCTATTTAGCAATTTCCAAGTACCAAGCATCAGGGCTGATCATGACTAAGCGGTGGTTCCTCTCTCGGGCCATTTTTTCCGGTACTTTGTATCTCAACAATCTCAGACTCAAGTCTGGATGTTTTAGTGTCGATACATAGGTAGCGGACTTACGCTTCTTAAGAATCTAAAAAAATATACCTTGGTTTTCTTTCATCTTTAAATTATCGGTAACAATAAAACCAGCTAGTTTCACAAATTTTCGAGAGAAAGCAGAAGGCTGATGAATACACGATGTGTTCAGCAAATTGGATTTACTTAAGTCGTGCTTTGTAATTCAGAGGCCAAACTCTATAAAAGCTTAATCTAAAGTTCAAACATCTAAGCCTTCCTCAAAGCTTTGGAATGTCCAACAAAAGGCGGCAATAAAATAGAGTAAAACTACAAAGTATGGAGTGTACACAGTGAACACTCCGGTACCATCACAGTTGAAACGAAGTTGTTGTTTTGTATAATAGTTATGGACATTTGTCTCTACTATTAGCATTTATTATAGAGATTTTTCAATACTGTAACAATTTATGTCGCTTAAATTATTAAGTTATGGTTAATTATAATAATTGACACATCCAATTTGCCACATAGGTATTTATAACCTCCTCCTGCAATGAAAGTGAATTTGACATACATTTTGAAGCGAGATCGTTTTGGCATCGTGAAAATATTTCACAAATTCTTGGACCAAAATTGACCCAAAAATTAACGTTGCCGTTGTCAATCCATACTAATATTATAAAGAAAAAAAATGTGTGTTCGGGCCGCTATTTAAAAAAAACCCCTGCAACCGAAACGGTGAAAAATTCCGGAGCGATCGAAATTAATCGAATCTAATTGCATTCCAGCTCCACTTTCATACTGTTCTACATCTGTGTCATATCTATTTTGTGGCAATACATCTGTGAAAATAAAACAATCAATCACGAGCCATGCTCATTGTGCTCAGATGCCAGAGATTTATTTACATAAAATTGATGAATGTCAGTTAACATTGGCTGACCTTGACCCCGGCCATCAAACTCCATCAGTATGGCTAATAAGCGAAAAATTGTATTCCGTTTGCGAACCGCTATTTTTGGAACGAATTACAGTGATAGTGTGAGCTCCTGAGTGAATATTTTATTATTTATTTTTAAGTCACTTAAATTTTTCATAATATCTACAGTTTTATTGAAATTCGAGACCAATCACATTAAATAAATAAATAAATATATTAAGACACAGATTGAGCTAGCCCCAAAGTAAGTTCGAGACTTGTATTATGGAATACTAACTCAACGATAATATATTTTATAACAAATACTTATACATAAACATCCAAGACCCGGGCCAATCAGAAAAAGATCATTTTCCATCATGACCCAACCGGGGTTCGAACCCGGGTCCTCTAGGTCAGTGGCAAGAACTTTACCACTGCGCCACCGAAGTCGTCAATATTGCAGTGTGATTGTCGTTGCGTCACAATAGGGTAATGTGATTGGTTCGCTGAGTCTCACTTCGAATCGACTCAATGGTGGGATGTAAATAGCAAACCCACACTTGGCCCTCGGGTGGATGAAAAGTATGGAAATGACCTTGGGCTCTTTAGGAAGCAACTAGGCAATGCTCAGGTGATTGTAACGGAAAATAATATAATATAAATATAAACAAAGGTATATTCATTAAACAGACGTGCTAAGTCAAAATCAATCAAGTCTAGGCACTATGGTATTTGCATCTAAGTATAGTTAATTAATGTCGCGACAAGTCTTAATCAATTTATATCAATATCGCCAATGGCCCGCTCTGTGCTTGTTAGTGGATATTAATATGAATTTCCTAATAGGGTTGGTAACTTCTTTTGTGGTATTGACTGGTAAAACTCATCCTCAGAATAGATTTAAGTTGACTGGTGCAACCTACTGCCCAAAAAAAAACGCAACGTACGTCAACAATCAACTATTTTATCGCGTCGCGGTTAAAGTCAACGTCAAAGTTGACTGATGCGATGTACCCTTAATTACTTATATAAATAATTAAATAATTTAATACATATAGTGCTAAGATCACTAGCTTTAACATTTACAAGAAAAATCACGTCTGTAGGAGACGTGATTTTTCTTGAAGCTAATTAAAAAAAAAAACAAAGTAAACTTATTAATATATTAAGCAAGTACTTATTTCATAGCATTGCTCGACTTTAAACAATTACAAAGACGTTAGAAGTACCAATATCGAACCATTGTTTTTTTGGCGATACTGATTTGATCTATTATATAATCGTTAACATTTTAAGGCAATTGAAAGTCAATGCCATTACAACTTTCGCGTCCGCAAGGTTATAATTATCTTATCGATCATGGTTGATATTGTTTGAAACAATTGACCCACTTTTTACAGATCGATTATAGATGTTACAGTAGTTACGTATACATTTGATTGGTCAAGTTCAGTTTTATTTTTATTTTTGAGATACTGATTCGCTAATGTAACTACCAAGTACCTGCAAGTAGTTACACCAATGGAAAGCGAAAGTTTATAATTAGGATTATGAATATTAAGATATTGATAATCGTAATTATAAACTTATATTAAAATTTGATTCTAAAAGGAATATATCAATTATTTATTTATTATTTTTAATCCAGTTTTAAGCAGAAACAAATAAAATTTAATTTTAAATTTAAAAGTATCAAATAAAATATAATTTTATTTGAAATTCTCGTTGTAGATAACCCTGCGCGTCATCTATTCGAATTAAGGCAGAGCATGTGTGGCATCTATCATCCAATATGCAGCAATCGTAAATACTCGTGTCTCTACTTGTGACCACAGTGCAGACACGACTACGTATTGACAACGCTTTATTGTATGATTGGAAGTATATTTTACAAGTCGGTATACATACAGGTTGAATTTTTTAACATTAGCCAATTTTTGCACACAGTTTGGATTCTTCTTTTTCTTGTACGATATTCTTCTCCTACGATTTCGGAATTAGATTCTCCTGGACAAGTGTTGTGCCACGGTGACAGCTTTGTCGATGGCTGATATTTAGTCATCATGGAATACAGTATGCGTAGTGCGACTTTGCTATTTATATCTCACCATCGAGTCGATTCGCAGTGAGACGCAGCTAACCAATCACAGTGCGTCATTGTGACGCAATGACAACCACGCTGCAATGTTATTGGTTCGCTGCGTCTCACTTCGAATCGATTCGATAGTGAGAAGTGAAATGCGAATCCGCACTTCGTCCTCTGAAATTAGGGCACAGGGGGCAAGATTAGTGCTCCATAATTTGCGGCGAGGCGCCACACTATCTGGTTAGACTTTTAGTTTGGATTTCAACATTTCAATAAAAAAAATTGAATACCTACAAATATAAAAAATGTCAGCAGAAAAGATAAACTTTCTGTGCAAGTCGGACAGAAAGACGCACGAGTGATTTTAAATAATTTAATATAAATATCAGTTTTTAACTTTAGATGAACCTTAAAAAGCATTGCTTTAACGTAATGTTTACGGATCCAACTGACTAGATTTTGAATGAAAAATTCAAAGTATTTTGGTCGTTTTTCTATTGAATATTGCCAAGTTTTATTTTCTATATACGAATTTAGTTAATATTTAAATATAATCACCCTATATTATTACATAGATTTCAAACTATATTTTATCGCTGTTGGCACAATGTCGCTACATGGCGATCATTTTATTTAATATCATTATAGTATGTGTTAGGTGTCTTGATAACGAACAAGATTTAAGATGTACAAAGATCGAAACACAATTTGTCTTGTGTAGTATTATACAAGATAAACTTGGGTAAGTAATGATTTAACAGGTATTTCTTTCCTTATATGAGGTATAAATAAAATTATACCCGAGTCCATACTCGACTGTAATACTTTGAACCCCGAGGTCCGTCAAAATAAATCCTTAAAATTTTGATGATTTGGCCTTCTTCAAGAATGCTGTTGATGCATTTCAGCTATCAAAGGTTTTTATCCCTTAATTGCCTCGTTCGTTATCCACGGGAGTATATGGAGTGTTCCTATTCTAGGGCGGGAAGCACACATATTGGAATAAATATATAACTTATATATTAGGTCATTTACTCATGACTTACCTCATATCTAACCAAGGTATGAGGAATTAAAATCATATTACTATTTAATCTCAGTTGCATCAGTGAATTTTTTTTAAGAACGTTTAACTTTAAGCAGCGCACAACAATCCAAAATTCGCCATTTTATCTAATCAACTGCAGTGCGCAAGGTAAAGTTAACGTCAAAGTTTACTGGTGCAACTGAGGCGAGTGCCAACCACGTAAGATTTTAAGAGCAAACCTACAATTTTATTAATCTTAACCAAAGAAATTCATGGTACAGATTTAAATATTTGCCCGTAACCACCAAACAAAGCACTTAACCCCGAATGCATACCAAATTGAACACATGGACGCTACAGCCAATATTGATTGGAGCTGAAATACGTCAATTAGTGTTGCGATTCACTCGATTAAAATTACTTCGACATAGTTAACAGATATTCAAACTACAAAAGTGTAGAATAATAAACTATTCACTATTTGAAATAAATCAAACACATCATAAAAATGTACTCTGTGATAACACTAACATAAATAGTATATTCGTCATATTGTAACAATATCTTAATTAATATCATAATAATTATAATACTCATGAAAGTGACCGTCAAAAAAGAATAGTTCTCGTAATTTTATTAGCCTTAGTATTATATAAATGCTGAAGTGGCACACCTATAACGTTTTTATTTTTAGCGACAAAATATACAACATTTTGATTGATGGTGGCCTAATTAATTCGGTCCTTTATTGGGTCAAAATTAAGTTATTATAAGGTATATTACAGTTAAAATATGAAATCTTCTGTCAGTTTAAACTATTAATTATTTATAATATTATTAGTGACCAAGGTAAACATTTATGTTCAGTAATTAACGACATTCTTATGCCAGTTTTCAAATGTAACTAATAAAAATATTAAAGGCACAAGGCGGAATTACTGACGTTAATAGTATAAGTCAGTGGGAATTACCGATAAAGTATATCTTCCACTCTCTAATGTTATAGTAATAGCACATATAAATAAATATTCCAATAATATCAGATATATAAGACCTAAAGTCTAATCTGACACGTATTTTGATTACAATAACGGGTTAAACAATGTGCAAACAACTACTTTTGTTCCAAGAATTAGAATTGATCAAGTAACCACAGACTAGCGAATTAATGGCCCGATGACCAGATACATTATCTAGAATTTCGGCCAAGCTCTCTTAGGATGCGGTTCTACTGAGCTAACTCAAATATCGCCTAGCTTTAATATGTTGTATGATTGTAGAAAATAAATCAATCTTATTGGTGTAAATCATAGCTTCTAAGTACCATTTTTTTTGGCAAAGCAGTTCAGCTTGGCTCAAATGAAAGTGAAACTACAGAATTTTTATACAGTTTTGTTTTAGAATGTTAACTTAGATCAAGTGGACAGGTAGCCTTAAGGTCATTAATCTATCCATGCCTACGTTTAACTTGGATCCATCAATTATAGGGGTCAATGAACATTCGTTACTGATGATGGTGCCAAAATTGAAGTAGATGGGATATATTTGTTTAAAAGACAAGTTGGAATGAAATTTTAGAGTCAGATTATTTTCTATATTCTTATAAATATAATCGTAGCGTGTGTTAGTAAATAATGTAATAAAATATACGTCACTCGAATCTCATGGTATATTCCGAAGAGGGAAAGTTTTATAATGACCTTGAAATCACTTCTCTTGGGACTTATAGAGCTAATAAGATGTAGACAATATTTCTCTTTTTAAATATGATTAAAAGAAGGGGAGGCCTTTACCCGGCAGAGAGACATAACAACATACTACAAAAAATTATATATGAGTAATAATACTTACAAAACTTTAACATTATTTTCGACGTCGCGCAGAATCGAGACACAATAGATATACGAGTAGTATTGTTTGACTGACGCATTTGCACCGATTTGTTTTTGGGAAATAAATACTTTAAACCTTATTTAATTATATGCTAAATTATTTAAGTTTAAAACTATTTTTTTTTAAACATACTGCTATATTTTCTCATAGTATGTATAAACAAAGTTTTAATGCTATGTTAATTTGGTCAACACCCTAAACATTACATTAATCTTAATACCGCCTCTTATTATTTGATCTTGAACTTGCTCTAAATAAACCCTTATAAACGTTGATTAAGGTTGAAAATCAGATATTATTTATGCATATAAAAAGATTGATGTTACTGCCTATCAAGATTAGAATGATGACTAGACATAAATAAATGAAATAAGTACAATATAAAAATATTTTCGATGCTTCTTCTTGCATTAGCATAAAGACCAATGATTTGTCTTTGATTAATTCCACTCTTGTCAACATTGTTACTCGAACATAAACCGATGAGAACACAGAAACAAAACTTATGAAAAAATACTGAAGGATTATTGCAGATGCTCATATAAATTGTCATATTATTATAATATATCAAATGCTCATACAATATATTAGGTGCAATAAATAAAATAAATCTGGAGAATCTTTCTCTCATCTTCTGATGACCTCGGTGGCGCAGTGGTAAAGTTCTTGCCACTGAACCGAGAGGTCCTGGGTTCGATCCCCGGTCGGGTCATGATGGAAAATGGTCTTTTTCTGATTGTTTCGGGTCTTGGATGTTTATCTATATATGTATTTGTTATAAAATATAGTATCGTTGAGTTAGTATCCCATAACACAAGTCTCGAACTTACTTTGGGGCTAGCTCAATCTGTGTGATTTGTCCTAGTATATTTATTATTGATTTATTCATTTATCTTAGTGTATTCCCAATTACGTTCGGGGCTGTGACGCCGTGAGGTCCGAGGCTAACGAAAAAAAAAATTAACCTCAAAAAATTTGACGATTTGCCTGTGATTTTACAACCGACCGCCTGTTTGAAGTCAATCCTCCTGAGGAAAGCTATTGTTGTCATCATATCATGCTAACCTACCAAAAAATATGTTTGATATTTTGTCTGATATTGTCACTGTCTAATATTTGTATTAATCAATGATAATATGAGTGAAACTTTATTTCCATACCATCTACGATTTGTTATCGATATTCTTGTAATAAGAGTTACGCCTCTTCGTCATTCGTCTATTTGTACGTTTGGAATTGATAAGATATTTCATTGATGTATGTTTTATTACATTCAATATTTATTATTACTCGTTATAACTTGTAGATTTATTGTTCTCATATGTTCTCATGTTCGTAATAAAAAAATGTTGATATTTGTAGCTTTGGCTGTATACAATGATTTCTTTCCTGTTGTTCTTGAAGCCTTGGTGGTCCAGTGGTTAACCGGATATCTGTGGCCTAATATCGAAAGGTCGCAGTTCGAATCCTACTCGTGCCACCAAAAAATATGTTCGTGCTTGTATACTAATCTGACTGGTTCCGGTGAGAAACATCATGAGAAAACCTGTGCACTTGTTGACAGTTTAAGTTCACTAATGTATAAGCGACTACTTGCCTATAGATGTCGGTAGGTAGTCAAAGTCATTTTCAGATGCCATAAGTAACTTGAATAAAGTCTGACACTAATGTTAGCAATACACACTCGAAAAGAAAAATGCTTCCTGGATTACTGGTTGCGCTCTGTTGCTTTGCTTTGCTTCCTCAAGAATTTTGTGATAAAATATTCTCATACCTTATGTGCTATTCCAGGTTACATTCTATTGATACATCAAATTGTAATAAAATTCGTCCATAAACAGTCGGACGGACAGTTAATTTTTGTTGTTCAAATAGGAAGAATTTGTTATTACTATCACAATATTTCGTTTCATCACCAAAAATCTAAATCACAATACATAATTTTTGTTTTATACTACTGAAAAAATAAATTGGCATGCACCCACCTGATAGGAAGTGCTCACCACACAGCCTACAATACTAGAGGTGTCACACACGCGTTGCCCGCCCTGAAATAACACTTTTAAATAACTATATTGTAGTCTCTAGGGATAATCATGACAAGCTCATTCCACAATAGATATTACAAATTCAAATTCAAATCATTCAGAAATTAGACATTTTCCACGTCAATTATAATATTAAAAAGCAGATACATTAATATCCTATTATTTAATTTCAACATCGAAACTTTTGGCACAAACTTTGTCTGTTGACCCTTCTTTCGTATTCTCGTCCCGTAAAAGGGTATCCTAACTTTGTTTATGTCATCAAATGCACCAAAAACCAAGGTAGTTTGGGTAAGTGGGTTACATTTAGAACTTATACGAACTTCGGTAATATTATTATCCACTAAGTAAAAGGAGTAATAAGATGGTTCGAGGGTTACACACGATACCTTCTTAACGTAATTTGTTTTCCTTTCGGGTAGTTTTTCTGTTCGGTTAAATGGAATAAGAATCACACATTATCTACAATTTGCAAAGGTTTTTCCAGTTCTTTCTTTTATTTAGCAGTTTAGGGTTCCGTAAATCTTGTGCCGTATTCTATAGTAATAATACAAAATAAATATGTTTTTTGTAACAATTTTTTAATAATAAACGTGAATATTATCAAGTTCCATACCATAACCTGTAATTTCTTTTACTTTCCTCTCGGACCGCGTAAGCGAACAGACGTGTGCCCCACGATTTTTTACATAAATATTTTTTAATCAATTTATTTAATTAAAATTCCCTCTAAAAAATTAAGTGAAATACTAGGCGCGCATAAACCAGTGAAGTTTATCGAAGTGTGAAGAAGACAGAAATAAAGGATAAATATATATCGTGTTGTACTGATCTTATAATTTCTAAGTTTTTGTGCGGCGATCGGCTGGTCATCTTTTGTTCTCAATCCATTTTAACAAGAACTACATTAACATAAAATCTCAGTGTCTACGGGGATCTACGCTATCTGGTCGTACTGCAAACACATAAACTGCGAAATTAGGAACAAAAAGAAAAATGTCAAAAGTTTTAAGGTCGCCACCTGGTAACAGTGTACATCAAGTTTCCTCGGAAAATGATATTACCAACCTGGATCCTGATATACCATTGAGTTATGTGAGTAAACGAATGAAAAGACCTCGTCAGGAGGACCAAGAAAAAAATAATAATAGTAGTCTATTGACGAAAGAAGAATTATTAACTATATTGACTCAGTGGAAGAAGGATCAAGATGTGGTGCTAAATAGACTATCAGTTGATATAGCGGAACTGAAAGAACAGAACTCCAGTATCAAATCATCTAGCATGGAAGTAGAAAAGTCTATTCAGTTTATTTCCAAACAATATGAGGAAATGAAGATCAAACTACTTAATATGGAGCAAGAACGTAAAGAAAACTTGTCATATATAGCCTCGCTAGAGAATCAAATTGAGGACTTGCAAAAAAGGTCGAAGTCCGCAGTTGTCGAGGTCCGCAACCTACCTGTTAGCACACAGCAAAATAGGTCGGAAACACAACAAGATCTTTGCGACCTTATGCAAAAGACCTGCGGGACTATAAATGTCGATATAACGAAATCCGACATAAAAGATATATATAGGATTAAGAATAAAACTGGATCCACAATAGTGGTGACAGAATTAACATCTGTATTATCGAAAAACAAAATACTAGATGGAGTCAAGGAGTACAATAAAATTAATCCCCACAGTAAACTCTCAACGACATCGATTGGGCTACCGGGACCACGAGTGCCAATTTACATAACTGAAAGCTTGACGAATAAGGATCGCAAACTTTTCGGGCAGGCCCGGGATACTGCCAAAATCTCGGGGTTCAAATTCTGCTGGACCAATCGGGGCCGTATTTATATGCGGCAATCCGAAGGCGGTCCTCGTATAGAGATTAAAACTGAAGAGAATTTAAAAGCACTGAAAAAGGCATGACTAATTTTTATAATCTTAGTTGATATATTCAATTTTGCTAACGTTAAGTTTACCATAACTCAGTGTATCCCAAACCTCTATTCCAATACTCGATCCGCTGTTTTAGTCAAACTACCCACTTTTTATTATTATGCTATTGATAAAGTTGTCCTTGTGTCTCAAAAATCATCTATATCGCATACTAATTACTTTTACACTTATTTAGAATTAACATTATTTTTAATATCATATATAAAGATCTACTGTTCCAACGATTTAGATTACTTCATAAAATTACAATTAGGAAATACCTACACTTTGCATGGTAGATTATGTTTACCATTGTATAAGTGCCTAATATATATATGCCTATATTATAGTAAGAAATACCATATAAAAAAATACTGTAAACATTTTATACATAAAATATGTCTATATAACGTAACTACATTATTTATTTACTTGAATACGATACTTGCCTTGTTCTACACCAATGTAAAAAGCTCTCAATCACAAATTTACAATGACTTAATTTGTGCGTTTTGTACCTCTGAAATATTAATACCTCAATTACATGACTTACTTGCCCAACTTGCAAGCTACTACTTGCCCACCGTTATTTTCTGTCTCGTAGGATTCACTGGCTTGATTCCGCATTGGATACATGAGTATGAAATGAGTCATCGATATGAGTGCGTCAAGACTGTTTCTGTAAAACTCAAATTTATGTTTTGTCAATTTTTAAGTGTATTGCAATGCTTTACTAAGGATTATCTAAATTATAATGTGTGCTATACCTATTTGAACAGTGAAGAAATTATGATTCATACTTGTGTAATTGTTTTATTTTATATATAAAATTCAATACATTAGTATCATCTATTAATGCTGAAATTGACAATTCGGACCAAATTATTTGTCATAGGGTAGAGGACCCTAGTACTTGTCCAGAATTACTGCAATATAGCTCTAAGAATGATAAATCACTCACTATAGTAACATGTAACATATGTAGTATCAATTGTAATATTGATTCTTTTTTAGTATTTGTCTCAAGGATTGAAATACCCATAGACGTTATGGTACTGACAGAATGTAGAACTAGTGAACAACGAAATCCACCAATAATACCTAATTACAATATGTATCATACTAAGATCAGTTTAAATCAAAATGATGGTGTGGTGGTATATGTGCGGAACGGCCTTGTAGTTACCTCTGTTGATGAACCCCCATTTAATGATGGAAATTGTTTACTTGTTTCTATAAATGACTATACTCTGATTTGTTCTTATCGCCCGCCATGTTTTTCTAATACTAACAATTATATAAATTCATTGGATAGAGTCTTAAAATCAATTAAAACGAAAAATATTATTTTGACTGGCGACATTAATATAAATATAATTTCTACAAACCCAGACAGTAATACTAATGAATATCTCAATCTCATAGCGACTTATGGGTTGCTTCAAGGGATTAACTTACCGACTAGATACAATAATTGTCTAGATCATTTTTCAATTAAAACTGATAGAAAGTGGCAGACAGTTGTTTTTGATAGGTTAACTGACCATTCTCCAATATTACTGTTCTTATCTGACGCTCAAGTAAATAAAAAAAACCCTGCACTTAATAAAAATAAACTAGATTATAACCGCATATTTGAACATCTGAAAATTAAATCTTGGGATGAACTATATAATTTCAAAGATGCAAATATAGCAACTGAATACTTAGTTAACTATTTGCAATGTTTACTTAACCAGAACACTAACCGTGTAGTTGTCGCTAATAAGAAACGTCCTCTGAAGCCCTGGATTACTCCAGGTATAATCAAATCAATACGCAAACGAGATAAATTACATAAACAAGCTAAAAGAAATGTAAATAATGATGAACTAAGTAAAACGTATAGAATATATAGAAATATTTGCAATAATATTATCAAATATGCTAAAATACAATACTACGAGACAGAATTTAACAAAAATTTAAAAAACAGTAAAGAAACTTGGAGATTAATAAAGGAAATTTGTCGTTTGAATGGAACAAAGACAACAAATGATAATATATTAAATATAAAAGATAACCCAGTAAATTCTTTGAATGTAGTCAACAATTATTTCACGGGTGTAGGTAGTTCCCTGGCAGCTAAAACAAAAAATAAGCTAAAAACGAATGACATTTTATTAGCCAAATCAGCAAAAAAAGAGAACACACCGGTAGAATCACTAGCATTGTTTTTTACAGACCCAATAGAAGTTAGAAACATCATCAATAGCTTAAAATCAAATAGTGCTCCTGGTTGGGACCAGATATCAACGTCGTTCTTAAAAACCTTTTCTCCATTTTTAGTAGAACCCATATGTTTTATATGCAACCTAAGTTTTGAAACCGGCATATTTCCAAATTTATTTAAAAAAGCTAATGTATGTCCTGTATACAAGTCGGGAGATAGGTTGGATCCATCTAATTATAGACCAATTTCACTTCTATCTAGTCTTTCTAAAATTATTGAAAAAGTTGTAAATACTAGGTTGATGAGTTACTTAGAAAAAAAGGGTCGTATTGTGGATAATCAGTATGGGTTTAGACAGGGCAAATCGACCGAGGACGCGGTACTAAGACTGACGAGTTTGGCCACATCCTACTTGGATAAAGGAGAGAAATGTGTCGGAGTTTTCCTAGATTTTAAAAAAGCTTTCGATACTGTGTCTTTACCCATATTGATTACAAGGTTGGAGAATGTTGGTATACGCGGCTATGCCTTGGCATGGTTCAAGGACTATCTTAAGGATAGACAACAATGTGTTAAAGTTGGAAACCATGTCAGCGACAGTGCAGTTAGCAACTACGGAATCCCTCAGGAAAGTACGTTGGGTCCTAGTCTCTTTCTGTTATATATTAATGATCTGTGCAGCCTAAATATAAATCAAGCAAACATATTTGCATTTGCTGATGATACAGCGATCCTGTTTCATGGTAAAACATGGGAACAGGTTAATAACCTAACTGAAGAAGGTCTGGCTTGTATCAGCTGTTGGCTAGAAGATAGCCTTTTAACATTAAATACATCGAAATGTAGCTATATTTGTTTTTCAATAACGGATGCAACTAGTCCAGATCCTAATTATAGAATAACTCTTCACACGTACCCGTGTAACCGTATGGACCGACGGTGTTGTCTGGATTGTGCAGAGTTAACCAGAGTTCATAGTGTGAAATATCTTGGTGTATTAATCGACTACAGACTTAAATGGGATGTGCATATTACTATGCTAGCAAAAAGGGTCAGGAAACTAATATATGCTTTTAAAAACATAAGAGAAGTTGCACAATCACGTCTGTTGTTGAGAATATATGTAGCTCTTTGCGAATCTATACTGAGCTATTGTATTTGTGCATGGGGAGGTGCTGGCAAAACTATTATTATGGAGCTAGAACGTTCACAACGGGCGGTTTTGAAGGTACTTATGCGCCTACCATTTCGATTTCCAACGAGTGAGTTATACAAGGTTACCAAAGTCCTCTCTGTAAGAAAATTATATTTTTACAATTGCATTCGTAGGTATCATTCAAAAGTAGTCCCGAGCCTACCTGTGCAAAATAAAAGAGTCGACCGCTGCCCAGTTCCCTACACTAGGACTAAATTTGCACAAACTCAATATGACTTTCTTGCTCCATATCTCTATAATAAGTATAATGCAAAATATACGGCAAAAAATTTAAACAATTATAAAATAAAGACGGAATTAAAACACTGGTTAGACAGTTTTGATTATGATGGTACAGAACAACTACTTGAAATATTGGTTTAAGTGTATAATTTAAAATAACATTGCATTAAATACTTGAATAGTAATAATTTTTTATAAGTAATAAAATAGTTACGTCTATTAAATAATTAGTACAAATACCTAGTTATATATATAAATGAAGATACTGATTTACTCCGGGATACCTTGTAATGTCAAACATGTGAGGGGGACCTGGTGACCCAAGACACAGGCTTTTGCCTAGTTTGGTGTCTCCAGAGCTCCCACAAGTTTTATATTTATAATTGTGATCTGTGTGTTTATTTATGTCCTTGTATACTTGTGGAGCTAAATAAAGGTTATTTGTATTGTATTTGTATTGTATTGTATTTCCACGTCCCAAAATCCGTTACGTAGTTTTAAAGATCTATGCATACATAGGGACAGCCAGTAAGCGTGAAGCGACTTTGTTTTATACTATGTGTAATGGTAGTTTTTTTTAAACAAGTAGACAGTGGGAACAAATGTAATAAGCTTCACGGTTTGGGAAAGCACCCATACGACCCACGTCGTATTGTTCCGAGTTATCGGGCATCTCATGTTTGTCTAACTAGAGACGTGTCCGATTCTTATTACCGTTTACATGATGTTGGATGCTGTCCTCTTAAAAGTAATGTGGATGTGATTTATATAATCATTTTTACTTAAAAATATACACTACCTGCTCGTCGTGGTACCCGCGTAATTAGAAAAAAAAAACTTACGTTTTATGCACAGTCTACTATATCTACTTTATTCAACGCCATTGATTTTTGACCAAATAATTTGAGAATCGCTTACTTTCAGGATAAAATGTCCCCTATATGTCAATCCAAGGTATCTCAGCAATTTAATAAAAGTTTGCTCAGCAATTTGACCCTTTCTAAAAAGTCGGACAGATGAATATATGTAATTTAAATATGTTTGTTCTATTTTTGAATATGGAAGTAATGTAATTAAAAATATTGTATGAACTTTCTGCGCCACACAGCTTCGATATTATGTTTTTCATAATAGTTAGTGGAAAATAAAATACATTTAGTATATTCTTAAGTTGAAACGAAAAAGTTTCATTAATAATTAAATCAATAAAATACTTTACAGGTAGGTCGCAAACAAAAGCAAGTGAAATTGCAATTTATCAAAATAATTGAGCATTGTTCTTTAATGAGAGTTTTAATTGATATCATTATGAAATTACCACTACACGCTACCATAACATTAAGTTTCGGATTATATAATAAATTACTTATTCTGGAGAAACGAAGGAATCGTTTAACAAAATGTACCCTCCAATTATACAAATTACTCAATTTCGAAAGGTAGTTAAACTAATCGAGTATAATTTCGAATACAAATATTATTATGTAATTTTATCATTAAATATTTGAATGGAAAAGCAATAACTTATTAAAACTGCTTACTTTATTGACAAATAGTTTTAATGTTTCAAGTTGTTAAGTTAATAAACGTACTAAAAATGGTGAAATATTTTTTTATCGCAAAATACATTTTGATTTTCAATAAAAAAAAAAACGATGTATAGGTATTTTATCGACACAAATAAAAGTGAATGGATTATCCATATTATTTAGCCAGTTTTAAAAACATGATTTTAATAAGATTAAAATAATTGTATGCATCCTGTAAGATTGAATGAGGGCCAGTCAGGTGCAGACAAAAAACCCACGCATCATTTCATATTAGATCCTTTCTTATCAGTCGAGACGTGAGATTATCTGTGATAAGCCTATTTCCGTTATTTTGAGACGTTCTTGCAGCAATTTGTGTATATCTAAGGTAATTTAAAATTATAGATAAGTATATATAATGTAATGATGTGTTTACAAAATTTCGTGAAATCCATGTTTTTTTTTTGCTAGCCTTTATATTCGATAATTTTATTTTATAATTATAATTAAGTTATTAAAAATGCGTTTGAATAATGTGGATATAATGAACATCGAATTATTTATTTTTAATTAAAAAGAAGTTTAATTAATTTATATAACTAAAGCAGGAAGTAATGTTAAGCCTTAATAAGCCTATATGGGAGATAATATATTATCATGTCAATTTGATATAAAATCAGCACTAAATTCTTGTTATAAATTTACACGTATCTAAATTTCAGTAATATTAATTTATTTTTAATATTATTTACATTAGGACTTTTTTATACATATATTTTTTAAGATTTTAAATCATCAGAACACGATATCCAGCTGGTAATTGCCGTGTAAACGTCAATCATGCAAGAAATCAGTACAGATATATTGATATTAGTACAAAAAATCACGAACACGTTTCGCTTATTAGACGTCCAGTAATATACGTGTTGGCTGGTAACTCTGCGAGTTAAAAAAAATTAAATGTCAAAGACCTCTAGCAAAGACGAGGATCATTAAATGTATTACAAAATTTACTTACATTGGTACTAATAAATCTATTGATGATGTACACTCATGTTTTTATTTAGTATTCGCTTTTAAAATTAAGGGAAAACCAAACCATAATTCGCTGAAATAATTTTACAAAATTGCCTTATTTATATAAATTATATAAGGCAATTTTGTAAAATTATTTGAATAATTTGGACCACAATAAGTTGCGCACGAGTGAACAATATGGTAATTTATTACCTAATAATTTAATCTATTGCTAATGCGAATTTGTTTAGTGATTGGTGAAACTTCGAATTATTAAAGGCTTTTATGTTTGCTTATGGTTTAGGCTTTTATATTTCTAAAACAAAATTTAGTTTAAATATTTTCCAATGAAAGTTTACTGTTTACTGTCTGTTTGACCAAAATGCAGTTTATGAATAAAGACAGAAATTAAGAAATGGCAGATGCATAATTTACATTAATTAGTTTTCAAAAGTTAAGAAAGATATATATAGCTAGATGATTGTCCTTACAATTTATGACGAAAACGCCTAAAATCGCCACTTACTTATTTATTTTGTTATCAAAAAAACACAATCTTATTGCAAAAATTTAAAATATTATTGCTTATACTTCGCAAAAATTGTTGATGTTTATGTTTAAGTACACAAGAGAAATCACGTATTGTTGCAAAACTTCTCAAATTAACATTTATTATAACATGTCTAAAATTAACTGTTCGTACGAGTTATATTTGAACATGTAAAATGTTATTATCAAACTGAAATATTAAATTTTGGTGGTAAAGTTAAACATTTGGAGAGTAATACTTAGTTTCAAATCTAATATTCGATTTCCATTGTGGTCAAAACTTTTACGCTATTACTACGAAAGCAAACAAGCTTGTAAAAAATATCTCGTCTGTCACGTACGTATAGTGAAAATTTGTCATCAATTCTCAACTCACTTTCACTGTACAATTAGATGTCATTGTGTTCGACATGCCAAGGTCAATTGGCACAATTTTACATCTCATTCAAGCCAGCGATGGAAATGAAAGTTACTAACTAATTACATTTATTAGTAGCATTTGCCCGCGGCGTCGCCTGCGTTCGTTTCGTGTTATTATTTTTGTCAATATCTCGGGTTCTAAGCAACGTATCGCGATGAAGCCTATACCATACTTTAAGTTAGATCCTTCGCTATACATATACCCGTGAAAATAAATTGCAGTGCGTTCGAAACCGCTTCCCCACTCGTCTGCCTTAGCCCCGCGTGTGCAGAATTTTTTGTTTGATAAATTGCAATAACGCGTATCTGCTTTCGCTTCGTAATAGTAACCTTATTAGTTTGTCTTACAATATTATAATCAGTCATGTTAGGATCCTGACAATAATAATATTCTAATACAAACTTGAAAGTATCAAGTTACGGTAATATTCTCTAAAATAAATCGTAATATCAAATCACTTCCATTACAAAACACGTCTTGTATTAAAAAAATATATCAATGTTAAAGTCTTTTAGCTCGTGACCACAAGCTAAGGTCATATCGTAAGGTCCCACTTGGTCAAACCATAATAAAATAACAATGATACTTGTGATTTAGCACTATGTATATATTTAATGACAATTTGGGTATATTTAATGACAATTTTGAACAAGTACGCAACTATTTTAAAATTTGCTAATAGTAATCATCCATACTAATATTATAATTGCGTACGTCTGTCTATCTATCTGTCTGTCTGTACAGATTATCGATTTTAATGAAATTTCGTATACATATAGTTAAAGGCTCCCATTCAAACATATGGTAGATTTAAAAAAAAATCAACCCCCAATTGAATATAATGGGGGTGAAAGTTTATGTTCTGCTTTCGCAAAATAACTCATGCGGGCGAAGCCTCGGGCAAAAGCTTAGTATACAATATAAAAGTGAACCTCTTTAAATGAGGTATATATCCAATAGTAGAAAGCACTTGAGTAATCATTAAGTTCGACCTTTAGCTAAGCACCTAACGAGTATAATTTACTTCAAATTCCTTACTTTTCTCTATAAAAATTGATGCTAGGGCGTAGCTATAGAAAGAAAGAAAACAACCCTAGTAGTAGTAATAAAACAACAAAAATTATAGTTCCCAATCCATAATTAAAACTAGAGAAGATATGAAATGAACTAACATCAATAATTATGTAAATGGGAGCAGATAACAGGTCGTACACTGATTCATGCATAATTCAAGTCCTAATGTGTGTGTTAATTGCGTGTCTTTAGGGCTACAACCCTGTTTAATTTGATTCTGATGCAACTGATTGTGGGAATAATGGCTGTATTTATTAGTCGCATCGTCTGTACGTGTGCTCTTATATCTAGTCTATAGGCTACAGGTTATTTACATTGTAACTTAGGAGTTTTAGTGTCTCTCTCTCGCTCTAATTTTTGCGTATTACATTTGCAGCTGTGACGCCCAAAGCCCAGGGTTCACGGAAAAAATAAAAGAGAAATTTTCAAAATTTGGCTATGATTTCACAACCGACCGCCTGCCTGACGGAAACCCTCTTTGGGAATGCTACTGTTGCCTATCAGCTATAATTGCCGTGGATGTCGTACGGCTAAAGGTGACATACACCCTTAGTCGTACGACATCCACGGCGGGATATATAGTTGTCCTATTCTAGGGCGGAACCACACGCCACAACGCAACTTAGAAGTTGTAGTAGACTTTTGTAAGTTTTACAAAATTGTTCATTTTGTAACCTATTTTGTATTAATAAATACAAAAATTACTACTAGTGTTGAAAATCCATAGTAGGTATTATTTGTTAAATGGATGGAACCAATCATTTAATGTATATATTTGTATTTGTATAATTGCAATTAATAATATTTACACTGCATACAATAGAGGTTTTTTATATGGGTGGGATGGACTTTACCAATGTAAATAAATAATAAATAAATATATAGGGACAAATTAAGTTAACCCTTAATTTGTTTATTTGACTTGATTTAATTGATTGACTTAACTCGATACTATATTCTATAACATGGATAAACATTAAACATCCAATAATCAGGTCAATCTGAAAAAGAGCATTTTCTATCTTGATTGACCGACCGGGGATTGAACTCGTGTCCAATGTTGCAGTCGATGATGATGACCATCAGGCCATGGAGGACGTCTGTCATATATAACAGACAAAGAGGACCGATGCAATAAATTTGTATATTATTCATATCGATACAGCAGCGAACTTTTCGAAGAAAGTTTTAAGGATCGCCTTTTGAATACAGGTAACATGCTGTTAAAAATCACTTTAATGTGTGATACAATATAAAACGAGCTAAAAAATGCGTTGAGAAAGTAAAACGAGCAATACCTTGGATATTTTCTTGAGATATACTTGGTGCGCGGTGGATAACGTTTTTATTGTTAACAAGGCAAGCCACGACGAGCGACGATGATATCTGCTCGTATGAATGATGACTTCGTGCTGAGCCTCTGGAAGCAGGTCCAGGATAGACTCAATCCGCGAAGACACGGCACGAGTATGGAAATTTATCGCTTAAATTATGACCGTCTAACATAATGGCTGAATAAATTCAATTAGAGAAGCTCACAAATGGTTTATTTCGGCAATAGCGAAAATATTTTTTTTCAAAATATTCGTGTTTTGATAACTTTTTTAATTCAGTTAGAAACATATTTTATAATAGCTTACATATTTTCAGCCGTTGAAAATACTTTGCCCTTTCGTGATTAAAAAGAAATACGTGGCATTCATCATGTCCAGTCTACACGACATTTAAATAAATTATTTGTGAAAAGTGCCGTATCTTGGTAACCAGCTACAATATAAGATCACCATTTTAGCAAATAGTAGTTAAAAATAAAAAAAAAATACAAACTAAAATAATTCAAGTAACAAAATTGATATATTCGAATTATGTAAGTGACCGTGGCACCATCTTCTTAAATCTATGGACGCGACCCATCTGAAAGAGATAAGGGGTCGACGTTTTTAGCACAAAGCGTTTTCTGTTTCGGTCCCTCTCCGGTTATTTGACTCAAAACGTGCCTTGGCAGTACCTGTTTACTGAGACCACCTTTATCGAGGCTCGAGCAATATTTTGTCCAGATTATCTCTAAAACACCTTAACGTTCAGAGCCTAACAGATGCAACGTCTTATTCAACAAATAACAATCACGCTTTTAAAGCTAACACGAGTATTGCTGATAAGGACCATCAATTGATAAATGCGATTTTATAGACTTAACTATAATCATAAAAACTGGAAAAAAAAATTTAAACACGCATGCACTGAATTGTACGGTAAACGGTGCGTAAAATCAGTTTTATAATCTTCTAGGCTATTTGAATTTTGACCATGAATTATTTGTGTTCAAAAAAATTTTAAATTTACAAGTTGGTAAATATTTAAAACCAAACAAAACACTAACATTAAACCTCTGGAACTTATTACGAAAAGGTTCAAAAGAAAGTCACTCACAAAGTAGTACAAATATGACATTTGACGGATTTATTGCAAGAATGTCTTCGGAACAATATACTCATTTAGTTGCAGTGTTGACAGCCGTAAAGCAATTCTGCATTTCGGTTAGTTCTTTGTCTCAACTAACATTTATAGAGCCAGTGTAGTAATTGCGGTAGACGACAATTGTGTAGCGAAGGTCGTCCAAAAATTTTTATTGCCTACCATATTTCTGTCCAAAATCCGAGAAACTAGTCATCTATTGTTTGAATTCTATACAATCTGGCTTTGTCTCTTCTTTCCAGTAACTGGTTTTAAAACCACCCTCGATTGGCGTAAACAGCTTTTGGTTATGCCTAATAGAATTGTTTTCAATGGCTGCGACCTATCGTCACCGTTTTGGTTACAATTTTACTGCAGTTTCTTTTTGTCATATTTCGTCTCACGTAGAGTTGTTTCAATTATTCTTAGAGCTTCCGTTCCTGTGTTGTTTACAACTTTTTTTTTGTCATTTACAACTTGTTCTTTATGTATATTTTCAATAAAGCCGCTACAGGAGTAATCGACTTAAAACGCTATCCATCAATTGAATGAATGATAATTGACTCCCTTCCGTTGTCCCACTAATCTATCAATATCTATGACTGTATAATCGGTTCAGCAATCATCAATAATGCATTGGTTGCAAGGGCGTTGTCTCTTCTATATCGATTTTTAATCAGTGTTCTTTTTATAGCCTCAACTCGTATTTCATGAATGGTTTTTAATGCAAATCATTTTTATCGGAGATCATTATTTTTATCGAAATTTATTTATAATGAACTCCATAAGTTCACACGTTGAAGTGCCTATTTAAAGCCAATCTGTAACAGATTGAGAGAGCCATAAATATTCTGAGATAAACGAAGCCATTCTTTCACATAAAAGTCATGTTGAACTTAGCCCACAGATATCGGGCAAAGTCAATATTCTCTCGAATACTTATGTAACGTTCCTAAGGGAAGATCGCTATAAGATGTTTTTGGAGACGCTTGTTACGAGATAAGTGGTAATATTGTGTTTGATGTTGTCTGGTAAATATTGGACCGTATAGGCACGTGAGATATTGACTTTCAATATTGACTGAGAATATCAGTGGTATCTGGACTTCGATAAATTTCGACCTTGATGTACGAGACCGCATTTCTAAGAATGATTCAGATCCTTTCTTGGGTTTAACAGATCAACAATTGTAGTTTGCAGAACAATATCTATCAATGTGTCTATATTCAATACACTTAATTTTACATTAAAGTACGGCTTGAAATTATTGTTGTATCTATTGTCTAACATAATACAAACGGTATAATTACCGTAGGTCTAAAAACGATTCTACTTCTATATGTATACGAATCAAAAAGTAATATTCAATGGCTAAACAAAAAATGAATACTTACTACGATCAATGGTCCTAAATGTCACATTTTAATTGATGTCGGTGATCGTAAAATGTTTCGTCTTGTAACCCCTTTTAAGAGATTTATTTCAAGAACCAAGTAACTACTATCTAACCTTTGAAGAGTTTGGTTTTTTATCGGCCTCTTCTTGTTTATTTTGCGTACACGAAAAGATACTTTGTGAGTAAATGTGACCAAAAAATTTACTTTGAACATGTTTTATTTGGAGCAATGTTATATTTTTTAGTATCAACATTCTATAGGCCTTTAAAAATTGATTGAAAAATTCAAGTTTCCTGGTAATTAGTGATAAATGCGATTTTTTATTCATAATATATTTCTTAAAGTGATCTTGGTTTGATCTTGATCCATTTGTCTAATCTTTAATCCTCTACTACTTATTTCAATGTCTCTATAAGTTCATCATCAAAACAGATTTATTCATTCCGGTATATTGCCATCTTATTTAGGTATATGTATTTTCGACTGCATGTTATCTACGTTATTTTTATTTTAAAGGTAAAAATTTTCATGTTTCAATAGTTTCTTTATTAGCTCTCCTGCTCAGACTTTTACCAGTTGCAGACGTAAACGCAATGATTTCTCAAAGAGGTACTCGCCAGTGAGTTACGTGAGGGACGGGCCTTACAGGACTTAGATCGTCTCCCACGGTAGACTCAATTCGACACGCACGTGTCGGAGCATCCGATGGTCTGCGATTACTTCGCGGTGACGCACTGGTAGGGTGACCATCTATGACTAGACCTTCTGATGGGACGGTGAAACTCTGCAACTGATAAAAATATATTCCATAGAACTGGCTGAATAGTACCAGAGTAGGAGAAATGAGTCTCAAACGTCCTGTAATGAGCTGGCCCGGCGATATAACCAAAGTTGTTGAGGCTGAGAGAAGCAAACGGAAGAATGGCGTACAAAATGACCAAAGGCTTTTGCTCAACAATGGGTGAAAAAAGCTGAAATGATAATAATGATATAAAACAGACAAACCTTGATGATCAGAACTTGGTTACAAATTCTTAAATCAAGGATACTACTATCTCGTGAGCGGTGCCCCTTTTGGGTTATACTCGTACACTAATTTTACTATGACTTCGTGTATACAGAACACCCAAAATACTGAACATGCTGTAATTTACTAACCAGTTGTGTCCTTCACTTTTGATTAGGATATTTGGCTAGCTATATCTCTAAAATTGTTTTATCTCATAATGTCCTTATATATTTGGCTTATGTGGTAACCGTACGCACGAAGCCCCTCTACATCTTCAATGAACGTGTTTTTATGCCTAACTATCTTCGTTGAGGAATTCCTTTGCTTTTTAAATGTTTAGTTTTTGTAGTAAACATAATAGCAACTTTTATTCGCTAGTTAATTAAGATTTTCTTAACTGATATTGGGAGAGACTAACATGAACTGTGAGATATTTCCCTTTTCAAAAAGTAAATATTACATAAATAAACATAGTCCTTCAGTTACCTTTAGAGAAAAATGTTTAACTATGCCGTTTCGCCAGTCTGGTACTTGTGAAGGAGACATACATAATACACTCAATTACTTTTTGGGTACCTATCCAAAAGGTAATCGCTTGATGTCATCAAAGACGATTTGCGTGTTAATGGTCTGACAACTATGAATGCTGAAGGGCCTGCAAATCGAGAGAGGAAACTAGGAAATTGGACCCTAGACTCCAACACTTAATGGCTAAGGACAAAAATCGGAATTTCGCTCACATGACGTTTAAGATTTTAGTTTATGGCGAATAGACTACTATGTACTTATATTTTTAGTCAGATTGTTTGGTTTGTGGAGTGTTTATATTCCTGCTGTTTTTATTTAATCAATTATTATTTACTTCACCAAAGTCCTCATTCTCAAAAAGGTCTATCAATTAAATAAATATTTTATAATAATTACAATTGTTGTTTTTAGGAACGTCGTTTTTTCATCTAAATACTAATTTACATTTATAATTATTTAATTAACGTTAATAATAGATTCATTACCATGGTATTTAATACCACACAATAAAGGCAACAAGCTCGTATTATGAGAAATAAAAATATTGTTTAAAAGACTGATAGAATTGCATACCAATATAATTTTTAAGTCATCATACTATTATTATATAGTCAGAAGATACTGTTATTACACATCTACTCTTAAATCACTTTAGTAAAGCTAAAGTGAATTAACTCACAATACGGTATTGTCTGTTTTCTATATCATTTTACTTGAAACTGTCAATCATTTTTGCATTCATACAAGACTTTTATGCAAAAATGTCCGCCCCCTTTCATTCTTACAGTATTCCATGTTACCAGGATTATCTCAAAAAAATCCGTTTTACATTGCTGTTTTTATTAATGAAATTAAAATTAACTATACAAATAAAGTGTTAAACTAAACTGTTGTATAAAAAAACAAGTACGATAGAAGAAATAGTTAAGAGATCTAGTAAAATACGTAGTATGTTAGTTTTTATTAAAAGTTAAGTGCGTAAAAATAATTATTGTAACCAGTGCTACTGTTTCGTATCTGACTCAAATCAGACCTCCTTTGAGATGAAACTTGAGTAGGTGCAACCAAACATCACGCAATAAGTCTTCTACGCAGCATGCTGCTGCATAAAACCAATATTTTTGAGTATTCATAAAACACGCGTGCCATCTGTTGTGAGCCGATGCAGAGCGGGTCCCACCCGTCATTGTGGCCCCCTTGCCCCGCGACCACTCCCCCCCCCCTTGCCCGACACCCATGCGGCTTTCGTTCGTTCAAACTTACGTAGGTCAGTTACCGCCCGACCGCAGGGGAGCATGGCTGCGTCAAAAGTTTTGCCGCGGACCCGTACTCTATGTTTACATTCGCTATAAACCGAAGTGCATACAACAACATAGACTTTAGAACATTGACTGTTAAGTGAATCAAAGTTTCTTCACGGACTTCAAGTGATGATATAAGTGACAAATGAACAATTTTATAGTGAAAAAATGACAAAAAAGTTATACGAAATGATTTCGTTAAAAGTTTGGATGTTTTTGGTTGTGGTGGCTGGTGCGCGCGCACGCTCAGCGCCGCCCGCCCCCAGCGGCTGTCAGTGGGACTATTCGGACGCAAAGTTGAGTGAATCTAACTTTCTCACGTGTAACATCAAAACCATCGGATCAGCAGACTTTTTGTTTAAAAATATTACTACTGCGCAGGCGTACAATATCAACAAGTTAAAGTTAACTTGCACTGATTTACTTTTCTTCGAGAGTTCTTTACACATGAATACCGGCAGTTTCTTGGGACAACTGAGAAAACTGGAAGACTTGCGCGTGGAATTCTGCAAAATACGTTACGTGCCGGCTACTGTATTGTCTCCGCTTCGTGATTTAACTAGTTTGACTCTACGCTCCTACAATACGGATTGGCCTGCAATGACAATGGAGTTTCATGCTGAGAGTTTTCGTGGATTGATGGAATTGCGTACGCTTGATTTAGGCGACAATAATATTTACATGTTGCCATCAGAAGTTTTCTGTCCACTCTTTAGCTTGGAATCACTTAATTTGACAAATAACAGAATTCAAGACATATCGGAAATTGGGTTTTCAGACTGGGGCAAAGGACCTATTGCGCCAGGTAAATCCTGCAATACTGGATTAAAAATGCTAGACTTGTCGCATAATAACATTCTTCGTCTTCCCGACAACGGACTTTCAAGCCTGAGATCTTTAGAAGTGTTGAATATTCAGAACAACTTAATTAATGAAATAGGAGATAGAGCCTTTGTCGGCTTGAATTCATTAAAAATCTTGAACTTGTCGGGAAATAAGTTAGTCGCTGTCCCTCCAGAACTATTTCAATCGTCGAGAGTTATAAAGGAGATCTCATTAGCGAACAATTCACTTTCCGTGTTGGCTCCCGGATTATTAGAAGGGCTTGATCAAATGGAGAAATTGGATTTATCAAGAAATTACCTGACAAACGACTGGGTTAATAGAGATACTTTTGCTGGTTTAATAAGATTAGTTATTCTGAACTTATCCAACAATGCATTGACTCGCCTGGATCCTAAGTCATTTCAAGATTTGAACAACTTGCAAGTTTTAAATTTGGACAACAATGCTATAGAAATCATATCAAATGGTGCTTTTGCAGAACTGAAAAATCTTCATCAACTCTCAATTTCGGATAACAGAATAAAAGTTCTGAATGAGCATTTATTTTCAAATCTTTTTGTATTGAGTCAGCTCTACTTGGACAATAATCAAATTTCTACCATTCATGAACGCTGTTTCGAAAATATAACATACTTGCAGGATCTAGGCCTAAATGGTAATAATTTGAATATGGTTCCGGATGGCATAAGACGATTGCGGTTTTTGAAAACACTCGATATTGGGAAAAATAATATCTCTAAGGTATCCAATACTTCATTCGAAGGTTTAGAAGAACTCTATGGACTGAGACTTGTTGACAATCATATTACCAGTGTTCCTAAAGATACCTTCAGTACATTGCCATCACTACAAGTTCTCAACTTGGCATCGAATAAAATTGAGACCATAGAGCAAGACGCTTTTCTTTCAAATCCAACTTTAAAAGCTATCCGATTAGATGGCAATAAACTAACAGATATTCGAGGAGTTTTTAATAAACTTAATACTCTTGGTTGGCTCAATATTTCTGATAACAAACTTATCTATTTTGACTTTAGTTACATGCCAGAGAGTCTTGAATGGTTGGATCTTCACAGCAACGATATAACAAAATTGGAAAACGAATACAATACCGAACAAAACATTCGTATGCTTGACGTAAGTTTCAATGCGATTGAAAATATAGATGAAAGATCGATACCTGATTCAATAGAGATCCTTTTCTTAAATAACAACAAAATTCACACGATTCAGCCAGGTACATTTTTACAAAAAAAGAAGTTAGAAAAGGTCGTCGTGACGGATAATAAATTGAGAACTGTTGAACTATCAGCGTTTACTCTGCCCCATATTCCAAAAAGTAGGTTATTACCTACATTCTTCATTGGGAATAATCCATTCGTTTGCAACTGTCACATGATTTGGTTGCAAAAAATTAATTTATGGAATCATATGAGACAATATCCCAGGTTCGTTGATTTGGATTCCGTTACTTGTGAAGTGGTAAACAATAAATACGGCGGAAAGGCTAATTTGATGGATGTTCCGGAAACTCAATTTCTATGTTCCTATGAAACACATTGCTCATCGAGCTGCTTCTGTTGTGACTTTGAAGCATGTGATTGTAAAATGACATGTCCTGAGGGATGTTCATGTTTCCACGATAGTAACTGGAACTCCAATGTGATTGATTGCTCAAATGTTGGTTATACTGAGATACCAGAAAAAATACCAATGGACGCTACGGAATTGTATCTTGATGGTAATGACTTTAGCTCACTTAACAGCCACTTATTCATCGGCAAAAAGAAATTGCACAAGCTCTATCTCAATAACAGCAAGATAGAAACTATAGATAATGACACGTTTAACGGACTACATTCGTTAACAGTACTTCACCTTGAAAATAATCACTTGACAGAGTTAGCTGGTGGTGAATTCTCACAAACAAGGCACTTGAGAGAGTTATACTTGAATGATAACCTTTTGACAAGTGTCTCAAACAAGACTTTTGAGAATTTATCTGCTTTGAGAGTTGTGCATTTACAAGGAAATAAGATGCTTGACTTAGACAAAAAGTTGGCCCATATTATTCATCTTGAAAACGTCAACGTAGAAGGAAATATTTTTACCTGCAATTGTGATAACGTGCTGTTGCTTCAAAATTGGTTTAAGAAATATTATGAAGATCCAGTGGAAATGTTTTGTGCTGATGAAAATGGACTTATTTCGAATCTTACTGTGTTTGATGTGATTGACAAGTGTCGTGAATCTAGTGTGATGGACAATACTATCCCTACCGAAAACCAACCATACCAATATGATGAAGTGAGCACAATTAAACTGAACTTTGTACCACTTTTAGCTGTAGTCTTGATCAGTGTAATTTTAATTTTACTGTTTGGTGCCTTAGCTTTCTCGTTTAGACAAAATGTGCGTTTGTGGGCTCATTCTAAATACGGAGTAAGACTGTTCAAAAGTGCTTCGATTCAGGAAAGTGAACTTGATAGAGACCGTTTGTATGATGGATATGCGGTGTATAGTTTATTAGATGACGACTTTGTATCTAAGGTTGTTGCCCCTGAAATGGAACATTCAGGTTATACAATGTGTTTCCATTACAGGGACATGCAACATGTGCATGAAAATTATCTATTGGACCAAATCACAAATGCTGCTGAATCTTCAAAACGAATCCTTGTATTTGTATCTTTTAACTTTTTACAGAATGAATGGTCTAAAATTTTATTTAAATCAGCTCTCAAGCATATAATAACTTCTATTCACCCTTCTATCAGACGGCATAGAGTTGTGTTTATTTTAACAACGGATGTAAGTGCATTAAATTTAGACGTTGACTTCCAAAACTATTTAAAAACATGCAACGTTCTTTTGTGGGGTGAAAAGAAGTTTTGGGAGAAAATAAGGTTTGTCATGCCTGACATTTCTAACTTACAATGGAACAAAGACACTATGAATTACAATCATGGCGTCGGTCCAAATGGGAGGAGGCATCCATCTCGTTACACAGCATCGCCGACCGCGCCCGAGCATTGGTATAAATACGATGCTATTCCCCCTCAGACTCCCACTACTGCTAATGTTGGTATCACCGTCGAAGATGATACGTCGATGTTAACTAATACGACATTGACGAGTCAGCTTCAGGACTGTGATAACCCACATCATAGCTACATTTCAATTGACACTCAAAACTACGAGCAGCCATATGGCGGTAGGCCAAGGCCTCCTAATACGCTTCGTAAACATCCCGTAGCTCATTCCCCTTCCATGCTCGACGACCAAGGGTACTTACAACCACGGTCATCTGTGCACGAGGGCTTGCCTCAAACCCATCCAGCTCACAGATGATAAGGCAGTTCAAATCTATTTTTATCTATGAAAGATATTTGTTAATGGAACGACACATTCCAAGCACATGTGTAGGCAATATTTTATGTTCGCCTTGCCTTACTGATTCGTGATAATTAAAAAAAATCGTTGTCCTTTTGTTTCTGTAAAAAATCAAAGGATAATTTCTGGAGCATGCAAGTTCCTTTCTTTGTATATATTATAATACTAATATGCCTTATTATCGGCCGGAAGCGAATGAATATACAGTGTCACTGATCTTTTGGCCAAATTTTGTAACTGTAGGTACACTTGTTCCTTTGTAAAGTAATATAATTATGTAAGTTATTTGAAGAGACTGTTGTCAAATAATGTCTTAACGTATCTATGTAGACTGGAGCCTTATAAAATGTACTGTTATTTATAAATTGTAAAAAGCGTATTAACAACAAAATAGATTTACGTAGATTGTTGTATATTAAGACTGATGCATTGTATAATTTAAGAATGATAGCCAGTATATGGAAAGCAAACATATGTAAGTATTTTCGTATAGTATATTATCTCACTGTTACCAAATATTTTGTCAGGAAATATTTTAAATGTATATTCTGTAAATATATCCTTGTATAGAAATAGGGCCTAGTCATTAGTTAGGAATTGATTAATGTTAATACTGTAGATAGTTCTGGCTACATAGTTAATGATATTTTATTTACCTAACCTGCCAAATAGTGTTGTAGTTTAGAACATATTCGATGTAAATTAAATGTCATTAACTTAGTAGCTTGTGTAATTAAATAATATTATCATTGTCAAATGTTACGTAATATTTAAAAGAAAATAAAAGAATATTATCAAAATAGTTTTAATTTTTTATTTCCGTATCCTAACTTTTCTATATTACACATACACCTCTTGGTAATTTCATTAATTTTATGAAAACGATAGATTTTGCGTGAAAAGATCAAAAAGTAATATTATATGTACTTACTCAGATTTTTTTAAATTTATTATAATAAAAAAAAATATTCAGAAATAAATACTCAGAAATATTATTTTTTATTTATTATAATAAAAAAAATATTTCTGAGTAAATACATATAATATTACTTTTTGATCAACTAATTGAAGTAGGTATTGTGCATGAATATACTTCAATATTACATACATATACCCAGTTAAATAGAAATACTTTTGTTGCACATGTTACCCTGTTACCCTATTTACTTTTTGTGTTCCATATTTAAATTCTAATAATACCTATTCTTTTAGGTCAAATGATACTAAACTGTTACCAAACAGATTCCACGAATACAATAATATGAAAATAATTTTACTGTTTCTAATTGCCATCATTTATTACACACAGTCTGTGGGTTTATTTGAAGAACAAGATACGAAACCTTTTTGTTTTGCCGCGAAAGATAACAAAAAAGTCGCTTTGTGAGAACACCAAATGTCCGTTAACTCTGTTGTTTCCATTCCTATATTGAGAAACGAAGGTCCTTTAACAAAAAGTTTAGAAATCATTTCGGCTTGCCGACAATCATCGCCATAATGATAGTCCCTTTTCAGGTAGAAGCTCCCAAGTCATATATCAGCCGCCTCGGATACCTTAGTAGCTATAAAAGAGATTTACAATACGTTCTATATTCTTGGCTTGTTAGATGTATATTTACGTGACCTTATGGACAAGGTCCGAGGGTCCAATGATTTTTTTCTTTAGTTTTTAAAGTGTGAGCTTCAACGGCTGGTGACATATGGTCAACGTTTTATAAAAACGCCGACCGACTGGTATAATTTTTTCATACATTGTTGCAACGTAAACTGCTTTCATTATTTATTATTTGCAAGTATTGCAAAGAAGTTTGTGGTTTAACACCAGATAAAATTACAAAATATATTTTGATTTTTTATATTCAAATTCAAATTCAAATCATTTATTCAGAAATTAGACCTTCACAGGCACTTTTTCTCGTCAATCTTTAAATTTATAGTTATTTCTCACAAGCTAGAAACTACTGGCATTTCGGAACGACCACTGCTGAGAAGAAATGCCGAAAGAAACTAATTTGAACAGTGTTGGTCCCTATCATGCCAGATCGGCTTACCATTATATCATATATTGAAATGTTTAATGGATTGCAATGTCATATTTATCAAAATAATTAATAAAATTTCTCTGTAGTATTTATAAGCCGTAAGCAAAACGAATAAAATTCATATGTGCGTAAACATTTTTTAGCTACCTACGTTAATTTAATGACGTCCTTGTCTGATTGGTTTACTAGCTTATTCTGAATATTGACTATGCACTCGCTATACTAGGGCCAGACACAAGTTTACTTCAACTGAGAATATCAAAAAAACAAGACACTTCATCTGACTAGAGGCCATGATATTTGAACTTTATCAAATCAAACATTGCTGCAAGAAGGTAAGGCACATAAAATAAAACTATGAGACAAATTGAGTTAGAAAATACTGCACTAAATTACTAACAAGATAAACTATGATATATGAATTGTATTATTTGAATATACCATAGACTTATTTGACAAACCGCAAGAGGTCTTAGAATGATTAATGAAGTGAAAGCAAGCAATGGCTATCGATGTCGAAACTGATTCTTAGTAATTGAAAAACATAAATAAGCTCCTATTTTTGGAAACAAATTAATATGCGGGCATATCTGAATGCAATTTAGTATTACAAATGAAAAGTTTGGTAAAGAGTGAGCATAAGACCAGTCTTTTGAAGATATCATTGGTATATCAGATTTTATTCAAATCACCTAAAGGCATCTGACATGGCTTTGAATGTCTATCTCATTCGATTTCTCAAATTTATCGCCTTTAGTGAGCACTGTTTCATTCACAAAGGTTTCATCGCAGATCGTAATATGTTATGTGTCTAAATAAGGTTTGTGTTGGGCCTATTCTATTATATTGGATGCAAATCTTTAATGAATGTGCAATAAATAAATATTTTTTAAAGAAATAAATACAAGAGATAAGCATCAAATTTAAACCTTCCTTAGGAATCACACTATATATTGCTGAAAACCGCATGAAAATCGGTGCAGTAGTTTTTGAGTTATTCGCGAACAGACAGACGCGATCGAGGCCTTTGTTCTTAATATGTAGGGAAGGATTGACCCATGAAGAATTTCATAGCCACATAGATTCAGGAAGGAAGCGCGGTGCTTTAAAGAAAGATATTGAAAAAAAATTGTTTCATAATATCTTATAATACATTTTTCTTTCTACTGCGTAACCCTTGATACCTCAGAGCACTCCAAGCTTAATCTACCAAATAGGAAAGGGCAAATTGAAAATCAACATGTCAAAAGCAAACTTTTATCTTCAATAGATTTTCAAAACTATTTTCTGGTTACGGGATACCTGCTATCAATATCGACGGATATCGTACATAATCTTGGTTTTCACGGTTAAACGCACCATTTGGTCTCGTCCCAAACTAGATAAGAAATTGACCAGATATCCAAGCCAAGTCCTTTTATTGAAATCTCTCAGTTTAATGGCTTTATACATTGGTTATTGGAGGATGAACTGATAAGGTCACAATCGTTTAGGGTAAAAACTGTTATCACGTGAATTCTTCGAGACCGACCTTATAACGATTAAATCTACGCCTACAGTATTAATATTTATTATTATAAGCTATAAATAATGTTGGTTTACTTATAATATTTAGCAAATTATAAAGTACTCCTTCTTCAATCTCACGAAGAAGCATTTTCAAATACATTTCTTGTTCAAGGCAAAAAAGATCATATATGCGTTGGGATACTTGTTATCGTTGTTCTTTCTCTAAATCAAAGACACAAACTTAAATCATTTCCTTTACGGTAGTTTTTGTACCCCTGTCAATGATTATAAAATATTTTCCTACGATCAATCAAACCCTGTCTTTTGTAACGATATGTTCTTCATATTTTTTACATCTCCCATCACACAAAGCAGTGACTAATCCCAGTTCTCAGGGTCAAATCAAATCAGATAGATTTGTATGTCCACCATGGCGTTTGATCGACGTCTGATATCCGAAAGCGTGCTCGAGCATTTTTCTGTTTTGTACGTAACGAAACGGCTCGGTCAATCGACGCCACCCGCTGGTAGATATGACGGTTCACACTCAAAGTTGGTTCAGGGTCAAAACATAAAAACTACAGAAGAAACAATGGAAGAGGTATTTTCATTTAAGCATGTGAACACATTTAGTAATATTCATTTATTATTATTATCAATTACATAGAAATGAATAGATGGGCAAGTTCCGAAAGTCAAGTTGTTTTCTCTTATACTTTCGACAGTTTTATTAGATCAGATCTAAGGCTATAATATTGTTAGTTACCATCACATAATTATGTATATGGTTAAGGATTTCAGCAAATAAATTATAACAGCTTTAGAAGCGTCTTCTTCGAATGGAACCAGTGCATTTCTCGAAGCCAGATTGTTATTCTGTACGCTCAGCTTTTGTGTATGACGATTCACACTCGAAGTTGGTTCAAGTTTGTTCAGAGGTCACGTCCTCTCACTCAAATCTCGACCAGGAGCGCTTCGGTCTGAATTGGATCGTGACAACGGAGAGATACTTATCGTGATTTTCTGGCCAATTCCAATGCATTGGCCCGTTGTTACAGACGAGTAATGGGAGCATGGGAACACGGGCCAACTTGGAACTAACTAAATTGTTGTAAGTCAAATAAGGAGATGTTTGAGCCGTGATTGGGGTTAGGCGTAGTTTTGTTTGTTCGTATAATTTTGTCATGTGCTAGATGCTAATTCTGGTAGTTCTTGAAGTAAGTCATCATGCTGTTTACAAACATTGAAATTTGACTGTTAATCAACTTCTTTTTTGTTTTCATACAAGTAACATTTAATATCAGAAGTAACAAAATGTATTCATAACTTTTGGTATATTGGGATTGCTAATTGTAAAGGCGGAATTTAAAAAGAAATTTCGATATATCAATAAAAACAGACAAAAAATTCGGGACGTAAACACGTTATCACCAACAATTTAGTAGATACGATTGATATGCTTGCAAAAAACAAACCTATGTAATATACCGACCATAAGAGCTTCACTGTTTACGTTTTCCACAGGCATAAAATCTACTGGTACACAATTACCCATTTTTATAAAATATCAGAAAACAACGTTGCTCTTGTTAGCATGATTCAGTAAACACAGTGCATCTTTTAGTTCTGCTACTGATAGTACAAACGACTCACTTTACCCAGAAATGATAACATATGTTAATTACATTGATGAAGCTAACTGTAAGCATTCATTCAATAAATCTTATACAGAGGACATTTTTGCTATCAGTTATTCAGTGATCGGTAAATCATCTCTAAGTATGATACACAATTTGTATAATGTATTCATTGAGTGGAATATTGTTTGAATTTAATTTACATTTTATTATATAAATGTTCCTATTTTGATGTAAGACAAACAACAGAATACAACGAAGAAAATCCAAAATTTTCAAAAGGCCGAATTGTTTGACTAACGAAAAAACAAAAACAGTCCTCCACTGTTTTTCTTGTTATTATTCCCATGAACCGCCAATAAAGGAAAAATAAATTGCTCTATGGGAATCGGAGCCGGGATAAATCACATCGAAAATACTGTCACGAAGAGGCAAAAAACACGTTGAGAAACTACAAAACGATTTCATTATCCCAGACTCGGGCTTGACTGAGCTCGTGAATGAAAGTGTTCAGGAATTTTATCAAGTAGCTTTGACCCACTTAATTGGACTAACTGGACAAAAACTTGAGGATGTCCCTTCGGACGATGCGTCTGGAATCGAAAGATAAAAATTCCGTCTTGGACACCTAAATTTCTTTCCATTTATTTAATTTAAATGTTTGCACATTTGTTTTGTTCGAATAGAGATAACACAGTATATAGGTTAACCTATCGTATTAGAATATGTTTTCTGTAATGGTAGGTTAAGTTTGGGAAAATAATTAAATATAAAAGTAACATATTGCTTTTCCTAAATTACACACTGTAGGTATGTTCAGTAATACAGGCCAAACCCAAAGCAGATGGAGCCTGTAAAACTTCACATATACACTATATTATACACTGAGTAGTGATGCTATTTTTAAGAATATTTTAAACTACTTTTCGCCCGCAGTTTCCCACAGACACCGTATTTTTTCGGGATAACATCCTATGTGATTCGCCTCCTATGTACTTCACACTATGTATGCAAAATTTCAAGAACATTGACGATAAAGTGTGAAGAGGTAACAAACTTATTTTGGCGCTTATATTATTAGTTGTGATACCTCTTAAGTCACTAGTTAGGCAAAGATAATTTTACTATAAACGGAATACTAACAAGAATCATAAGATTGCCATTAATTCAAACATTATATATGTTTCTATAATTATCGATTTCAATATGACGACCTCGGTGGCGCAGTGGTAAAGTTCTTGCCACTGAACCGAGAGGTCCCGGGTTCGATCTCCGGTCGGGTCATGATGGAAAATGATCTTTTTCTGATTGGCCCGGGTCTTGGATGTTTATCTACATATGTATTTGTTATAAAATATAGTATCGTTGAGTTATAGTATCCCATAACACGAGTCTCGAACTTACTTTGGGGCTAGCTCAATCTGTGTGATTTGTCCTAATATATTTACTTATTTATTTATTTATTTATTTAATATAAACAAGCAATATGAAAACGTTAAAATGACCAAAGGGTAAGCACAAAACGAGAAAAGATGTGATGAGTGACATAACCTAGGTAGAGTAATAAAATTGTAGAACTGAAGACAGGATACTCCCGTACAAAACACATGGAAGCTTGTCTCGACCATAAAATATTGTGTAAATCCGCCCGTAAATGCTTATTTCAAGTTTTGTAGCTTTGTGTAAATATTTTCCCGGAATTCCATATAGGTCAGATGCATAGATCTATGTAAGGAAAGATACCGCACGCCGTGTGGCGACTGCATATGCAATATCGATCTAGTCTTAAACAATTTTTTTGTGCAATTTCAATCCGACAAAATACCAGAAATTGCTAATTATGCAAGAAACTTTGAAAGTTGCGGTGACCACTTCCCATCAGGAGGGCTGCATGCTTGTTTGGTTGCTCAATAGAAAAACAAAAAGGTAGTAACTAGTAACAAATGCTTGATCGCACTATCCCATGGACGGTGGACACGTTTAGTTCGATGTAAATAATGATTTCTTTTTACTATCCACAATGATGATGAAGGCTTTATTCCAAAATCTTTATATATTTCATTATTTGTATCTACATAGTTATGTAAAAAAGGGGATCTTAGACAGTATTTGTGTGAAGGTGCGGTATCTGGTTATTCATAATCTTTGTGGAGATACATCTCCCACCAAACACTTGTGTTTTATTTCGCTCATGTACTTAGTTGCGGTTTACGCAAATCATACTATTTGAGATAGCGATGAAAGGCGTGTTTGTTTAAATATTATTCGAAACAGAGAAGTATTTATTGCTTACAAATAGGTAAAAAGATATAAATTACGCAATAATATTGGCTGTAGTAATAAATCTCAGATGAGCTACTTAGGTTTTCAATGCTTTAGTGGTTTTTGATTACAAGAAATAAAATTGTTCATATAAAAAGAAAACTATTGGTTTTATTTTGTATATTATGGGAGACATTAATATTTTCAAAAGTTTAAAATGTCAATTTCTTAGTGCCGACATCCACAGAATTAACAAAGAAATATAAGTGGTATGATTAGATGTATTATGATGCTATTATTATATAATGATTCATGTATTTTAAGAAATATGTACAACTTAACACTACAACAACAACAAAGTACTAGGCACGTTATATTGGACTACACAGGATCTTAATCTATATTCAAAGATAATGTTTAGTAGCTTTAGATACTTGTGATTCATCCAAGCCACAGAAATCTATAGAGTGTTATTTCGATTGCATCTTTAATTTTTCCGTTAATCGTTCTTAGGGACTGCCTTCATAATATTTAACGCTCGTCATCTTCCCAAACAAAACAAGGTGCCATTAGCAAGTTTTGTTGAATCAATGGTACTTAAAAAAAGCAATATCATAATTTAGCTGAGTCACTAGCTCCCCGATTGTTCGCTCGCCAACGGTTGGTGCTATCTTGAGTTCTTGTATGTTTAATGATGGTGGCGTCTTGATACTTTCCAAGTTTGAAATTTGGTTAAAATTAGCATAATCAATATACGCCATTTCTGGACAATTTTTAACAGGGAAACATATTGAGGATCTTAATATTATATAAACTTTATTTAATTTAAAATGTTATAAAGTTTTTTATCATTAAAATTGGTACCGTTTTATGCTTACAATGGGCGCAGACAACAATCTTGACTAAGTTACATTGGTATCAAATCGACCGGTTAAATCAACTTAAATTTCTATATACTACCTACCCAATTTCTATATATTTTATACCACGTATATTTTTAGAAAGATAAAAGCAAATGCTAATTTAACATTTATTACACGAATGAAAAAAACAATATCAAAATAAAAATAAACTTCTGCTCCATAAAAATTAAGAGATAACTTTTGTAAATAAAGATTTATGATGTTATTTTTATCGTAAAAGGTCAAGATAGCCGAAAAGAAAATTCAAAAGTAATCTTTGGGGCAAGTATCAAATAATTTTTTCCTCGTCCGTAGCTTATGAAGTCTGACTGAGATGAATGACTGAGGTAATTGAAGTGCACGTTCGAAAATTAAAAAGTTGTCTTGTCTATGAGCCGTAACTGTACGTTTTGGAACAAACATGGCGAACAACAATGCAGCAATAAAAGTGAAATATTAACTTTTCATAATGTAAAAATTAATTTTTATTCTTTTGTACGAAATGAATAAAAATTAATGAATGTTTCTTTAAATATGAGTGTATACTATTTTATACATAAACACGTATATGTAATATCTTCACTAAGAATATAAAAAATAAATACTCACTTTAAAATAACTTAACAAGTGAAAATGCCTGAATTATGAAATTTACAAATATATGTTTTTTTATTTGTCTAAATTCGTAAAACTAATCTGTATTTGGTTTCTAATGGAACGTAATAGGGTAAAAATATGATTTTTATAATCAATATTATCAGACAAATGAAGCTATGATTACGCTCAATATTAAGCCTATATACATAAAAAATAATGAGCTGTGTGTCTGTATTGAATAAAAATCAAGGAACTTTTTTTGGGTACAATGTTTTTTCAAAAGTTACGAAAATATTTTGCAGCGCCATCTTGCAGTGCTCACGAAAACTTCTAATAATGTGAGATCCCAAGCCTTTATCGTGTGCGTTACCCTGGCGGGAAAGTCCACTCGTGGGTTCAAAATAAAGTTTATCAAAGTTTAATGATTATACTTACATTTATTTGGATATCTATAACAGTTATTGTACATTGCAGTGATATTAAGTCTTCGTCTTCATAAATATACTTTCTTGTTTGTTACTGTTCTAACAAAACTATCCATATTATAAAAGTCTGTCTGTCACATATTCACGGCTATACCGCTGAGCCGGTTTGGATGAAATTTAAAAGTTTGATAGTTAATGACCCAAAGTCAAATATACGCTACAGCATGCAAAGCGGGGTACATAGCTGTAAATATTAAATTGGATGTACCTTCACAATCAATTGAATACAGAAATGTTGAGATTTTGATTAAACGTGTAAATGTACGGACAAAACAGTCTATTCTTAGAACTAGTCATTTTACTATCACAGGTTACGTTGTAGAACCTTATGATACCTTATCAACTCTCATAAAATTAGCTCATACTGGAAACATGCCAAGTTAATATGGGTCCAACCACAGAATTTGGAATTAAGACTAAAGAAGTGCCAACTTGAAAAAAAAATTACATTGAATTGAATTTCAAATCGAATTTAGATTTTTTATCAAATCTTAGATGTAAATATGACAATTTGGATAAAATGTCCAAATTCGACCTAAAGTTATACGAGTCTTATACATTACGTCACAGCTATCGTCCGTAGCTCCGCCCGTTGCGAAATGTAACCTATGTATGTATAATTGTATATTCTCCACACTTCAGATTATCTCTACATAGGTACAATAATTACATTTACATATTGCTCCGTTGAGTTGAAAGAAGGAGGAACAAATACACTTTCACATAATACATTTATGATAATGTTGGATATTATTTAAAATCTATGAATGAACTTGATTTTTCGAGCCAGACCTACAAACATTTTCATTAAAAAGATAGCAGTTGTGACATTTTTTCTCTTCTCCCACTTCTTATTTGAATTTATTCCAAAGCTTTATTTTTTTTAAACAGGCTCTGATTTTACCCCGTCGGCCGGGTTAACGTTAACCCTCTTTAGAAATGCTGTCGATATTGATCCAATACTTGTTATTACGACATCTTCAATGAGTTTGGAGTTATATTATAGAACGAGAACCATATGACCCAGGGCCAAAAGGCACTTCTATTAGTCTTAATATTCTAAATTCAACAGCCCATAGGTACCTATATTTTTATCGCCGCGGCAAACTTAAAAGGTCCAATGAGCAAAGTAAGGTTAATGACGTTTACTCTTTGTTAGGTTTTAATAAACGCGAGGTGCTAAATGAAACTGGTGGTTTATGGCCCTCCTCCGTACTGAGTTGAATGTATTTTATAGACCTGCACTCGCTAATAGCCAATAATGTTGTATTTACAACTACGTTAATGCTTATTATTGGTTCAAGTATTGTTACACCATTTATAGTGAGTTTTGTACTATAAACTAATATTAGTATTATAAATTACAGACTTTGCTCGGGTAAAACTGAAACTAATTCCTCAGGAATAACACTATTTATTTAAAAAAATCACATCAAAACAGACGAAGTGATTTGTTTTACTAACTGGTGAGTAGCGTCCCAGCCCGGCATTGCACGAGGTCATTCATTTAGAAATATATAAATACGTTACGCTTTGTCTGTACAGTTCAATTTCTCTAATAATTTTTACTCCTTACCAAAAATTGTTCGCCCACGCGAACGAAATCGCGGGAATCAAGTATAGAGGTATTTATTACTATGTATTTAGTTTAGCGCCCGTTATTAGTTTACCTGCTGATATTAAAACAACACCGTCAAAACTACTAGCAGGGAATAATTTTGTTATTTTAATTTCGACTTTTATTTAAATAAATTATTGAAAACACAAAAGAGGTCGATCTATTCAGAAGATGTTCTCATCAAGACGCCACTTTAAAATAATATATTTGTCCAGCTACATTTTAAGTCGGCTTAACCAACCGCTACAAAACCCACACTATAAAAATGCCCTTTTAATGTCCACCGACCAATAAATTGTCCTTAATAACAGAAATATTTTATTAGTTAATAGCTGACATAAAATGCCCGCTTTCAATTTTTACGGCTAAACTATTTCACTAAAAAAAGTCCAAGGAGATCCGATCAAAAGTTTGTGTCAGAAAAAGTATAAAGTTGAACTCAACCTAGCGGGTGCCAGTCACTTTTTTACTATTTTTAAATGCTTGTTCTATTTTTTTAATAATTTAAAAATGACAGATGAGGACGGGGTGAGGCTGGTATAGTAGGCTAGGTGCATCTTGGTATCTTGGATTTTGATCTACATGTTGAAGTTAAATTGAGAGTGTTCTAATGGGATCCGCGTTTTGTCAAATGTCAAGCCTCATTCATTGTAGTCAAAAATTATCCTGTGATATATTCGAAGATAATATATAGATACATAATCCGATCTTTAACGTTTAAATAAATCATCATTTCGTACGGCAATATGAAACTGGCTATCAATAAAAATATTTTACTTTGTTTGTTTTTTATCAATGGCGAATAAAACTGCCTTACAAATAGCATATTACGAAGCCTCATTGTTTGAATGTTATTCTTATTTCATGACTCGCCCTGACCCCGTATGTATGAGGTTGCATATCAGATCACGTCTATTGGGAGGAGTATAATGTGAAATTGGATGGGTTTTGACTTGATCTTGGCCTTTGTTGAGAAAAATAAGCCTTATAGTAAACTCCACAGCACATTAAACAGCCTACTTACAAATTAATATCTATTTTATGACCAAATGACAAGACATATATTTCATATACTACTAAAGCCAGTTTTGTGTAGTGTATAATTTTTGAGCAAAGGCCTCCTTATTTGTCTTCCACATCTCTCATTCTCTTCTAATATAGAAAAATATTATAATTTATAAAAAGTGTGAAAACAAATACAAGATGTTAGGTTATAATTTTAAAGTATTACAAATAAGTATATTTATTTTATAAACTGTGTCTCTTACTATTTATAAATACTATCAAAAGTATACAGGTAGGCAGATGTAACCATTAATGACTCCCCAATTGTGAAATATGATATACTCTTTTCTAACATTTTTAACAAACCATTAATAATTTCCAAACGCATTAATCACGAGATGACAATTAGAACATCCGTAGCAGATGCTGTATCAAAAGATTGTAAAAAATATAAAGTTATATAAACAAACAAGGTGTTAACTATGATAACGATCGAAAATAACTCTTCTTATAAAATATTGATATTTAATAGTCGCATCACGGCCTGTGTAATGCAGGCAGCAGGAGAGTATAGCATTGGCATACCAGATTACCACATCAAGTATTCCTTCTGGCAAAACGTTACACACCAAAATGTGTCTTAATCAAAGAACATTAAAGATTAATCTCCCGTAAAATGTTTAAGTAAATGAGTGCAGGTGGGATCTCAGGGTTCGTTTTGGTGTTATCTTAACTATCGCATCTTCAAATATTAAACTTTTACTTTTATAGAAGTTTAAAATGGAAGTCGTGTCACCTAACGGACGCCCAATAAAAGTTCCGATTTCGGAATGTACGCGGAAATATTTTTGAGAGTTTTCGAGTTAATGAAGTTCACACTTTTAAGTTAATATTGATAACGACTTTCTCGTGATTGAGGCTTTATTGTAGTAATAAAAAATGGAATTTAGTGTGCATGTACATTAGGCTTATTATGCTGTTACTTTAAACCAAAAATAAGTAATCTAAATTAAAGACTTTTCAATGTAATAATTAATTTTAAAGGTTCCTTTTTATATTAAATGCTGAAATATTACCATCAGACCTATCAGAATTATTGATAAATAAGTATTAAGTTATACACAATGGCTTTCATAGCTAAAGTTCCTGTGAGGAAATAGAACATATAGGTTAAATACATATATATTTTTTTGCTTTGTCATATCATTATTTGACCGATCAGCTAGTGAATCAAATCGAATGTACTGAGAAAACTCCAAAGAGTTTGCCGCTACAATCAATTTTTGCTACCATTAATATTGTAAAGATAAGAAGTGCTCAAATTGATGACACGTGTGTAACAAGTAAGTTTAAAACATAACACTAAACTTTAAAATACATTCTACGACACGTCGTAAAATTATAATATTCATGAAAAAACACGTTAAAAAATCTATAAAATTACAACAATATTAAGAAACAGTCTATTAACGGCACAGTTTTACGACTGTCAAAATCAGGGACGATCGACAACGTTGACGAGTCGTATAATATTGTATCGACGCATAAAATTAACATAAAACTGTATCTGTACCACCGAACGGTTAAAATTACTAGTTCGTTAGTTAACGTTAACAGTGAGCCGCAGGGTTATGTCCGTGAATGTAACTACTGATATGTTAAGATGGTATGAGCACCGCGGTTTAGGTAGACAACCAAACACATGACTAAACAATATGGAAAATTTTCTAAATAGAAAAATACGCTTTGGAGCCTCTACGGAAAACACCTCACTATAAATAAACTGGCATAAGGCACCCCTTTTGACAGTTTACTTGGGGTTTTAGGCAAAAGTGGTAGATGAAGAAGAAAACATAAGTATTTATCTAAATTACTGTTTTTATTTATGGAAACACATATTGGGTTTCAATGTACTTGTACTTTGAAAGATCATTGCATTGTATTGTTATAAAGCTTATGCTTCTTAATTTAGGAATTATAAGGAAGGAATGTCAGTTTAGTACGGATTTAAAATAATTTGCTGCATGATGATGACATGATTAACAAATAAATTGTCAACTTTAAATGCATATTTAAGGTACTAAGGTACAGTAAATAAAATAATAATTCTGAAAATTATTACGAAATTGAAAATATTACGTTCAATTTGAAAGAATGAACATAAAAGTATAAATAGTATGCTGAATATATCATCTTAAATCAATGATTTGGTCACATTGAGTCAGTGTCTTAATACTGATGAAGCGTTACGAAATCAGATCAGCCGGTTGTTTCGGCTCTTATCTTTGAGATCAACCTGACAAATACCACTAATTACATTAATGGCTTAAGTAGACAGCGTAGATATAAAAAGTCGAGAAGAATTACTAATAGATATTTTATTTGCACTTTAATTTCACAATACGTACAGCAATTTATTACATTAATAAATACAAATAGGTACCTTACCTACCTACCATTTATTAGGACTTTCTCTAAAGGACTTGTCTTGGAAGCCATTGCTCTAATTAAAAAAAATATATTTCTCTACTTATATTTTAAAGACACATTCATAGAAGGCTATACAAAAATTTTAAATCCTATGAGATTAAACTGTGATAAGGATGGTTTTAACGTTCCTACATAAAGAGTAGTAATGTAGGAACATAAAGAGTTTTTTGTGAAATTGTAGCACATCAACTCAAGCTTGATAGAATCACGAGCATAATCGCTTTAGATTAGATTACTGTTAATATGCAACAACTTTGTAAGCAATGTTTAGTCTACATTAATTTCAAAATATATTCACGTCAGAACTTGTTTCAAGTTTTACATTGCTCATTTAAGTATTAAATTTACTTCATACCAGGCAAGTATTATGGAAGTGTTTTTCATCATAACGCGTATCACCAAGTCTATATACTTAAGATTTCTCGTACAAAGATGCTTTAATTTTGCTCACAAATAACTACAGCTATAACTATTTTCATGCTTTTTTGTTTTAGCCCACAAGTTCAATAAAATTTAGATTCCTACAAACAAAAATGCTTCTGTACTCCTTTGAGAGTTTCTATATTATTAGTAAGAATATAGGATCGAATATCATCAGATGTTCTTCAATTAGGAGTTTGGGACACAAAAATTAATGAGTAATAAACTATATTTGGATACATAATATAACTTTATTTATCTAACCAATGTTGATGCAATAATATAAATTACACATTGCATTATCATTTTGATCGCTAGTATAAAAATAATGTATCCCAAAGTAACATAGCAAGTGAACACATGTTGGTTCGCAAAACACGTGATAATTAAACATAATGAAGACACTCCGGAGTGGTTTATTTATATGGTTACTGGACTGTCACTTGAGACTAGTTAAGTGAGATTTATAGCATCGAATCTCGTATTCTGTGCGCGTTTTGCATCATTCAGATCCGCGAAATTATTCAAGTACCTTATGTCTATGAAATGGTAATAAAAAAGCGTCGGTTAAAAGAAAACGTTTAGTTCAAATATGTACTAAATATTTCTTTGTAAAGTTGTAGTATTTTTACTTGAACTGTATCGATTAGTAATAAACTGAGAAACTGAATTCCTTAGTGATAGGTTGGTGGCCTATCGCCTATGAGAAGAATTTCAAATGCCTTTTCCTTTGATTGACTTTTACAGTCTACTTCGCTTCAAATTCGCACACAATTCCAACTCCCTTTGTACAATTGAGCAATAGAAAATTATCCATGATGATTGGCCACAAAATCCAAAAGAATTTTGAAAGTATGTCAGCCACTTCATAAGAGACTACAAATGAAACTATTACGTGCTCAGGGATATTAAGATTACACAGAAACCGTTACTTTTTATATGTCTTGATTATCTGTAATTTGGGGATACAACAGTACTACAATGACATTAAAGGCAATCTGCATAATATCTGCAAGTATGATAATGACTGTTTTATTTCGTTATGTGTATTTACCAGCGATTTTGTTTAATACGCAAATCTCTTGTTTATACAATGAAATTTTTTACACCATTGTTATTTTAAATCTAAGATTTACTTTGAAATCTATTCTTTATAACAAGCAGGATATGGCTAATTAGAATTATAAAAGCAAATAGGTATTAATTCAAACTAAACCAAATAATATACGATAAGAATAACAATTTACACTGAACTCGGCATCCTCAAAGGATTTTTTCAAAGAAATTCTTTAGATATATCTAGTTGGTTAAAATTTATTAGTAGAGTAGTTGAAAAATGTCTTCAAAGTATACTTAGGTTATTATTTTTCCCTATAATACTTTTATAGTACCTATTCACTAATTCTACTCTAATAAGCTACTTGACGAAGGTCAACTTCTCAGGATTTTAAATTTAAATCCGCCAGAGGGCTCATTTGGGCTATAATTATCTCTATGACTAATATAGAATTTTGCACTGTTAAATTTTTTGTGGTTGCTTCAACCAGTGCGTGGAATGTTTTAATGTTATATTATATTATTTTCTATTGCAAATAGCTTTAGATGTATTTTATTAATGTATTTTTAGACATCATATTAATTTAATTCCTGAAATCTAGGCGAAATTCTAGGAATCTTTTAGAACACTCTTAACTTAATTAATTTAAGACAGGAAATGTTAATCTCATTTTTATTTGGTATATTATGAATTCTTTTTACGAATTATTCTAGATTTTTTAAATGTGATATATAAATAAATGTTTTATAACATCTTTTATTAGTCTTTAAATTGAACATACCAACAAATAAATTAACTGATATATAAATTATTTCATAAAAAAAGTAATTTCTTTACAAAAGTCTACATTATAATGTAACTAGGTTTCTCAATTAGCAGGTTATCAATCTTCGTATGCCATGGGCGATGGTGCTCAGAGATGTTTTGAATTAACCTATAATGTGAAACTATAATGTGAGCCGTGTTATGTCTGGCTGGCCCATACCCTTTAATTACAAGGACTACCTGTTCAGGGCTTTATAAGAAAGGCCGTTTTTGTTATGTTGAAACAAAACCTCGACCTGTGTCTACTTTTTGCGAATGATGACGTTATGAAATTAAAAATCACATTATACTTTCGTTTTCGTATAATCTCTAACTTATCTAAATGACTTATGTTTAGCAAACATCAGATTGGTAACATTCTAAGATAATATCGAAATACATGTACAGTCGACTGCATGTTAAGTTATGCTTGGATCGTTATGCCTCGGTAATAGAGGCGAGTTTGCAATGAATTTGGGTAGTTTCATATGGCGTTGATTATACTGAAAACCAAAAGCTATTACGTATTAGCCAGAAATTTTAATTTTAATATTTTTGGTACTTAATATTTTGGAAACATAAATTTCCAAATTGTAGCCAAGCAAAGAAGTCTGGTTTCTTAGAACAAAACGTATTATACCAGACAATTTCTCATCATATCTCCCATGGTTGATACAAAAAGTTTTTATGCTTTTACGTTCTCGGGTCGTGGCCTCCCGTAGTTAAAAGGATGTAGAACAATCGAGTGGTTCGTGAGAATGCCCACTTCAAGCTAATGCTCTGAGATGGTTCAGAGTGCATCCCGAATGTCACGAGTTGTATCAATAATGCATTTGTATCGATTGTAGCTACTGCTTTCTGTTTAGTTGAATATTTATTTTGTTCAAACGTATTGTATTTACACTCGGTACAATTTATTGATGATTGGATTTAGTTGGAAGGATATCTAATAATTATTTTAATTTAATCCGCAATCTTATTTCTGATTCGACAAGGATTCATAGAGTATGCTTAAGGTTTACTAATATGTACAGCACCTGTAGACAACGCGTTATGCAGAACTGCCGTCTTACAAAAAAGCTTTCATATTTTAAGCAAAATTATTTAAGAAAGTTTTTTATACTTATTGACTGAACTATATTCATCGAGTCATCTCAAGTTTCCGTTTTTAATAATTTGCCTTATTCTTTAAAATACTCAAACATTACTTTGCAATTTAGATGTATTATTGAAGCATCACTTACTGTTCCATTTATTCGGACAAAATTACCAAAAGTTCAGGATACAGGCCTTACAGACCATCAGTAGAAACTACTAACCTTTGAGGTCGCTGACACTTGGACGAGTTTTGGTGAACTTCGACAAGATAATAAGAAATGTGGTGTTACGAAACGAAACTCACACGAAAGTCGCATTCGTTCCACACGTCACACAGCTCAGTCGTAACCTTTAGGTCGTCCGATAAGGTGAACTTGAGCGAGTTGATTAGTTACACGACATGCCGCTTCCTTTGTATTTTCTGTTTCTACTTATTTATTATCTTTGAGCCTTGGGTGTTTATTTACCAATATTTACTTCGATCTATAAGAGAATTCTCATTGGTATTACCTACAAACATTTACGCATTCACATGCGGCAATTTTTGTAGTTATTATTAATACAAGGTAAAACAATTACATTGAAATGTTATTTACACACTAATAATTTACAAATCAATAAATAAGACCTGTTGGCCAAATTAGTGATTCTGCAACTCAGTGCCTATTAAAAATGTAAAGTTTTGCAGTATGAAAGAAATTCCTTGGAATTCATAATATACCCTAACATTTTCAACATTTTACTACTCTAGCGTCGTATAACACAGAGCTTGTTAATTATACAGGGCCCAACCATGTAAAATTATGAACTCGTAAGTCGTAAACTTCTGTCCTTACTTCCCATGTGGTTTCGCTTTATGCTGACTCTGTAAACCCTACACCGCAAGATCGCTTTACAATCTTTTTCAACATGCGAATGATCGCGTACTCAAATTATATCAAAGAGCAATCGTTTATTCATTGAATAGTCGTTAAGAGTGCATGGGCGGGACCACAATGGTAGTCCCCGATACCTCAGACCCGACAATTTTAGATCATACCAAAATGCATGTAATATAAATCTTTCCGGCAAGGCACGAACAACTGAACACTCCCACTCAACTCAGTCTCAAATACGAATATTAAATTCCATTTCAAAGTCTTTATTCTATCGAAGCAAACGAATATGGGTCATATCATTTATTTAATTGGGTCGCTTTTGAAGGAGTACATCTGGGCCGGCCAGCAGCGGCGTTGGGATATTCGTCTCAATGGGTATTAATAATTTTTACTGCAGGTCCGATGCATTGTACCTTACAGATGAATTCCTTTTGCGTTTTTTGCAACGTCCATCAATAATATACGGACAGTTGAATGTGTTTAATGGCTATATTGATCTACCTTTAGGTTATCTTTGACTGTAATCTGTGCATTAAGGTACTTTATGAATAATTAGGTATGCTTTACTGGAGATAATATTTATAATGCCTTAGTGTCGATAATATTACGGTTCGTGTAGTTAATTTTATCAATTTTTGGTTGCATCTCTAAATTACAATATAACTGTAGAATAACAACCGGTGCATTTTTGTTTTTTTAATGTAAATTAAATTAGAAAAAATATCGAAAAATTATCTATATTTAAACAAAATTTCGTAAGTGATACACGCGGAAATTAGGTCTAAGAATGTCCTTTCTTATGTAAATAAAGATAGATAAACAAAAATTTGAATAGTAAAAAGCGATGAGACGATAATTTTGATGTCTCTAAAAACCAAGCCAACCCTTTCGCTGTCGCACACAAGGATCCGTGCACCTAACAACTACAAAAAATACATTTGGACCATTGTATTTTAAGACATACGAGGTCTTATGAGTATCTGCTTGAACAATAATACATTTTAATAAATTTAATTAAGATTGACAGTGCTGATTAGGTTTTACCCCTTTTGAATTAGTCCGAAGGTAAATCAACTTCAGAAATCTTGACGATAACAAAAATAAATTTAAATATATCACAGAAGCGGAAATCTTTTGTTCACTTACAGTAAATTGTAGTTTTAAGTGAAATGTATATTCAGAATCGTTTGTTTTATAATACTCGAGATGGATTACTGCGTCTTGGTAACTAACAAAAGAAGCGGTGTCTAAAAGAGGATTATAAAGAAGCTAGTATCGTCCTCACTAAGAGTGTACTTAAGAGTATATCTTACTTTAAGGCGTTTAGCCATGACTTCTAAAAGGGTTGCGCTTTTTATTCAATCACGTTTGAAGCGATAGCATACCAGTGTGATCTTACAACTTTTTTTACAACGCGTATTTCAAAAGAAGACCCGCTACGTGGGGGATCCGAAGGATTTTTATGATAGATACACGTTTTCTTTGTTCCAAGGTTTAATTAGTACCTTGCCTTGCTACATTTTGTGCGTAATATCTCTTAAAACGTAGTAATTAAAAACAAAATGTTACAACGATCGTTTGTTCAGATTTAATGGTACAGTAGACTTTAAAAACTTTATGAATTTCGTATGAGAATTGGTTCCCAGTAGGGACATTAAATCATTTTTGCTATTAAAGAGAACAACAATGCTATGAACCCCGAAGGAGGCAATGGGTCTCTCTCAATAGCCAATGATACCTCGGGGTCTCGATTGCCTGGAGGCGCCTTAATTAACTGGATTAAATATTAGAACTATTAAGTACATTTTTATTTATCTACTTGTATTTAGATGTTTCAGTTATATTAATTAATACTTGGATCATCTGCACGTCTTACTAGACGATGCATGGGTGAAAAAGTGCTGTAGGTAAATTTAAATAGTAGTCTTTATTTAAAAAAAAAAAACTTTTTAATAACAGGTCATCAAGACAGGTGCACAAAACAGGTGTAAGTAGGTTTTTTAGGGTAATCCTGTAGAAAAGTAGGGCAAAATATCATTTGTGAGCCCGTAGTTTGTTTTAGGCCGTCACGCTATTGTTTTGGCCACAAACATCATGGTTGGCGGTGCCTTTTTTAAAATCGGCTACGTCATTTAATTGTCTGATTTTAGATTGCTTTTTTTGAGAAGGGTCTTCGAAATTCCTTAATATTATGTTTGCTTTGGGGATTCGTAGGTTCGGCGGAGATAAAGGCGATAATTATTTTATCGTCTGAATTCTTGTTTGTTTCTGTAATAGCCACTTTAATGGACGTCGGCTGGGGCCTGATGAACCGTGTAAATTAAACCTGCCCGTCTTTTAGCGGGTTCAAAACGTTTTTAATAATGTGAATGGTCTTTTGTAAGTATTGCTATCTTCGAATTATTATTATTATTTTTTTTAATATATCAACTATATCAAGAAGTTTGTAAATTTGCCGTTGAAATTGTTTTAGCAAAATTATCAGCTGTCAAATTTTCTAGATAACTATAAAATGTTGCAACGTTCGTTGTTGAGATAGCGTGACATGCAACATGCGCAATTAGCTGCCTATCAGCTGACATGAAAATTGTAGGTTTATGAAAAAGAGAATAAAAGGTTTATCACGTGGAAAAGTTTAATGATTTTAAAATTGTTTGTATTAAACTTATTGATCGCGCACGGTCGTGCTCTAAAAAATAATTTGATAGTACGTAGTTTTTGTTTAACGAAAATTATATTTACTAATAAAGTACCTGGGTAAAAAATGTTTAGCTTTAAATTTTTATACTGTCGAGAAACGAATTTCACTAAGAACATACGAGAGAGAAAAGTCAGAAGTAAACACCTAATTTGCATGTCCAACTTCCTACCAAGATTCCATGTTAAAATGGCATGACATGTAAACTGTTTTGCATTCAAGCACATGTCAGCATTATTGTCCAGCATTGTGCTCATACCAATTTACATTTTCATTCGAGGTACTACAAGTTCTAGCTCGAATCATCTTTAAATCGCTACCATTAGAGTAGAAAATTGATTAGAACTTGGCTTGCGAATATGGAGAGATATGTTTGTAATAGGCCAGTATTCGCTTTGTGCCGTATCGATATTTTGTATGTACATTTAAATGCGGTCATCTGTGTCGGGCAGGGCCATTGATTCCTATTATCCCCTGATTTCTGACCCTGGCGAAGATAATAAAAAAAAATAACGGTGTTCATAACCTTTACTGAGTTAAAATATTACAAATATTACAAATATTTGGAAATAACTATAGTAAAACCAGTTAAAATTAATAAATATCCATGCTAATAAATAGAAACAAGATCATCTTACTGTACTACAACATTTGTGAAGTTTCCATATAAATATAATAATTTGTAATGTATACTCGAGAAAAGAATGGATATTTCAAGTAAAGAGAAAAAACCAATCGATCGTGAAATAACATTTTGATTAAAAATAACATAGCATCGCAATTCGCCTGTTATATTCCACTATGATTCAGCTATAGGAGACAACGGGAATACACAGGCAGAGTAGACACGTTAATGCACTACTGATGGTCGCTATAGTATTCAATGGCCACGCGCCTTGTTTAGTAATAGTTGTGTTATCTCCGCTCAAGATCGTTAATTATCTCTTTGTATGCTGCATACCATCCTCAAATAATACTTTACTGCGCAAGTGTATTTGGATGCTTACAAGTAGGGTATCTATTCGGAATTTTAAGAATATAAAATATGACTAAATAGCCAGGTATGACTAGATTACTTAAAGACTAAAATCTCGTTATGCATATTCGGATGCATCATTATAGCTGTTGTTCCTTGTGTTAGTGGACTGTATTTGTGGTACTTAGGTTCGTCGTTGAGGACAATTAAATAATTAAATTGCAGGTATATAGTTAGACAATCCTTTTATTTTAGCACACACAGGAAGAGAGAGAAATGATACATACAATGTTGCCAGTATTAAAATTAAATTTAATGTTGCTAGTCGCAACAGCTGTCCAGTTGACTTTTTCTAAATACTAGGGTACCTCGTTATGAACTTCGGTTTTTTTAGTCAAATCCTTATGTGCGTGTGGTCTGAGGGCCTACTAGATATCAAATCCTTTAGAATGACCTGCTCTGCATCTGCATCATTTTAAAGGATACGAAATTAGTTAGATAACTAATTTCGGTTTTCCTCTTTTCTGTAATTATATCAGTATTCTGAGCGTATTTTTAAATATTGATTAAATTCTTTCAATTAACCCAAATTATATCTTAATTTAACTTTAATGTTTGGCAACACGTAACTTAAGCGTGAGAAAATATTAGTACTGTTAGCGTACTCCTAGTTTATTCGTAGAAATATTGTGTTGTCATAATAGAGCATTCTCTATAATGTCGTCATTTGATACTGTGAACAGTATGCAATTTAAATCTACGAAACCTAATAGAATATTACTTCTATAATAATTATAGATACAACATTTTGGAGTTCTGTTCAAATGGATCAACAACTTCACCGCATTTGAATGAAATTATTTGTATGGAACTTTATTTTCCATTATAATGACCATATAAACTTTATATAAATTTAATCACACCATCTATCATCATATATCGCCAAATTGAAGAGACAAGACAACTACAGGTACAGTCAACAGAATATCAACCTGCTCAAAGTCATTTTAGGTCAATGCCATTGTCTCAATATATATAGTTCCGTATCAAACTTTGCAAGCATAAGACTGTACATTTTATGTCAACTCGTTCGCGAATCTCCATGTTTGACTTGTCATACCTTAATTGAGTTATAAATTACTGAGTAATAATTGTCTATCTATTCAGAGGGACCGGTTGCGTGCTTCCTTTATTAGCTTAGTCGCATGCGGTTATTTAGATTTGATTGGTTCCACTTGGGACCAAATTATGGTGTCGTTTTATAATCACTTGTCATTCTCTCATCAGCTTTTCTTCGGAAGCCCTTAAGTGTCCAGCATCCACTCCTCAAGCTTTTTTTCTCTACTTCGCAAAGTTTTCAGCATTCTAAGTCCTCAAAATTTAAAATAAAAGTTATAATGAAGCTTCATTGCTTCTTGTCCCAGAAATGGTCAGATCTCCATTATCGCTGTAACTGGTTTAAGCGTACCAACTTATGAAGGAATCAGTGCTTCTGTAGCAACAGGAATAAATTTTCGATCGATAAATGAAGCGTAGGTAATTTGTTTTTATGGGCGGTGCAAAAACAAAGTGGATTGACCTGAAGCGACGCTTGTTTCTGCTGCGGATCGCGTGTGAAGTCACGGGAAGTGACATACTGTCGGTAGGGAGCGAGTTAAATATTACTTTATCTATCTTTCTCTCTATTCTTCTTCTATCACTACCAATACCTACCACTCCCTGCAAAGTCTCTGTCTTTCATCTTCACATGCTCCCGGTTTCATTCGGAGCTGTCACACCGCGAAGCTTGTGGTTAGAAAAATACACCATAACATTTTGACGATAAATTTGTGATATTACAACCGGCCATCTGCCTGACATCAACGCTCCTTGGGAATGCTGTATAAGGATTAAAGTTATGTGTCCCTGAGTAGCCTCGTACGCCATCGACGGTAGGATATGGAGCATCTCCTAAAATTAGATTTATGATTTTTTACAAAGATGTAGATGTAGCTTTTATCGTGCATGCAAGTGTATACAAAATTTCAGCTCAATCGGTTAAAGATTTCTTCAAAATAGAGTTACTAGATTCCACCCTAACATAGTTACCTTCATACATACATACATATATCGCAAATCAAAATAGTTTGTAAAATAAACAATTGCCTAGACCTCTTGCGACTATAGTATCACCCTTATCCGCCCAGCCATGTGCACCGATGCACGCAGTCAGATGGACAAGTGAAGATTTAACCACCTACATTGTGGCCTGTCCTCTAACGTTTTTGTTCTAATTAACTGAATGCTAAATATAATACTTCCAATGTTTTAATTATAGAGATATTTTTTTCATTTGCGTGACAGTTAATTTTATTCACTACCAATAAAGCGTTTAAATGTATTTAATAATATAATTTGAATATATGTATTACATATCAATTTAACACCAGGCTCCCATTTCATGGAAATAAATATATAAACATGTGTAACTATTCTCATAATCCACAAACAAGTGCACGCAGGAGGACCTAATGGCTGCCACCGACTAGGGTGGCTAATTTCTGGTCCGCAACAATTTAGTGTTACCATCGAAACGCTAAGAAGAAGAAGAAAATCTACATATCGCTATAGATGGTATTACATAATATATACTAACTTGTTCTTGAACTTTATTTTATGTTTCTGTAACTTTTCCATTTAATCTAGCGTAAGTTAACTTTTACGAGAATATGTATATATACTTTCACCATTAGTTTACTTTTAGTCATATTCGTCTTAGTAAGTTTCCTGTCTTCGTTACAACAGCCAAAAACGGCAAAGTTATCTTTATGTATCAAAAAATGGAATTGTAAATGCTACTATTTTCTGATTTATAACAGGAGCATAAACAGAAAGCTAATCTAATCCACGTCATTATAGGAACATTAACATCCACTATCGGAATTTCGTCGCCGCGTACGTGATGAGACGATTCATGATCTCTTTCAATGTAGATGAGGATGTGTTACGAATATAAATTCGTTCTATCTATATTTTAACAACTACCTTTTTATGGCTAGTTCAGATTAAATAAATTATAGAAGATACTTCATGTGTCGTCATTAGCAGTGCGCTGGTAGACAAGTGTGTCGAAAATAGATTTAAATATTATAGGAAATGAATTGTGGTGTTAAATTTTACAATATGTTTTTGGTATAATATTTTATCATTCGCCTTTAGTAATGCATGTTAGCATCCTATTACACAAACATTACTAATTTGGTTAAGTCAAACAAATTATTAGTAATCAAATACCTAAAACAAAAATGCTAACTTCTGTATTCTACGTATTTCGTTGTACCGCTGGTGAGTAAACCAATTAGTTGTCACCAGGATTCCTTCGCGCGAATGTCTTTGATCGTGTAGAAATCAAAGCTCCACTAACAAGCACTATGACAGATTTATAACTTCTCCCTAGAATATGTGTTCATGCCACAATAATTTTTGAGAATTTCATCGATCGTTATTTTTATTGGACACAATTTTGGTATTTTAAGAAAAAATATGTTCTTTGTTGTTTCATTCGTGGATGTGATTTATATAATTGGATTGTTTTTTATTACTAACAGTGACGTAATGTTTTTATTTAGAAACTTGTTTTAATCGTATAAAAACTAAAATTGACCATTGCCTATGACTTCATCCGCTCATTTGTCTTTAGAATGATATACTTAAGTCTTCATTATTGTTGAATAAATTTTAATTAATTCAAATCTTTTAATATAAGACGATCTGATCGTGTTCATTTAGTAGACGATACAGAATCGAATATTATACGCATTGGAGTTTCAGTATATAAGCACAATATGTAACATTGTAAAAGATTCATGAATAATGCAACCTGGGTATCTAGATAAGTACATCTTACACAAACATTACTTAAACCGATGTATATGTTAATATCGAACATCGCTATTCCACAAACGCAGCCACGCGCTATAGTTTAAGTCCAGATATTACGTTTTCTAATCTTAGATCAAAATAAAATGAATAGATGCGATCCCAAATTCAAATTGATTTAAAATAAATTCCAACAAATTTCATTTAAATAGTTGGTTGCGTCTATCATTATTTAATTATTGTCAATAATATTTTTAGTAATTAGTGATCTATTTTATGATATGGAAATTGCTTGTCATTTAAATAAAATTATATCTACTTTTACTAAAGCGATCAAGTTTACGTGTAAGAAAAGAAATAACGTAATTTGAATCTTCCCAAAATTACCAAAATGTCACACATTTAAAAAACTATTTACTAATTATTAACAATGATGCAAGTGGACAAACAACGCGTTTTCATTTTAGCAACATCGTCCGCAACGCACTTCGCGGCATTGAAGCATCGCAATATCGCATGCCGAAGAATGTTCCCCATTCCCGGTCAACGTCCCCATCGCCATTCGATTGAGACAATACTCGTCACGGCACACCATCGGCCATCCATAACCTCACCATGAAAAAGCTCAATGATCACGGCCAGTTCATTACCACTTTCGCAATTGTTTTTACGCCTCTTTAATTGTGACCAATGACGATTGCGTGCTCTTTCTGAATCCAACGGTGTCGTTTTAGACATTGTTTTCATCAACAGGATGTTATGCGTTATCTCATTAATTGAAGACAACAGTAAAAACTGCTTCTTTTATTATTTTTGATTCGATTGCATTCTCACCTTTTTGTATTGGTTGTGATTATTAGATAAATTGTTTTTTTTTTTGTTATTAATTACAAAATGTATTTTCTTATTAACTAAGATTATCATGAGTGATCATTTATCTTATTGCTAGGTCCAATATACATCACTTAAATTCATAATCTATCTAGTAATTGTCAAATTCTTAACAACTTTGATGATGTTGCCTATATTTCATTGACGAATATTCATAATGCCTTTTCTAAGAAATTCAACTAAATTGTATGGAATAAACGCTGCACCCAAACCGAAACAAAATTTAATGATACCAAAAATCGACCCATTCAGGGGATGGAGGTAAAAAATATGACAAAATATCAGAGTGTCAAGATCTGCGATTTGGCACAAAGACGGACTGACAAAGATACCGCATGAATACTTTTTAATGTGCCAGCGATACGACCAACGAGTATTGTATAGGAAATCAACAATAGTATTTTTTTCGTGAGATATAAATTCTTGAGAGTCCATTCTTTTGGGATTCACATAAACTGCGTTTATATGAAGTCGTATCTTGGAGGACAAAGGCTCGATGTCACCCTCCGAAGATATGGTTGACAGCTGTTAGATTTTCTAACTCATGGCCATAACATACCGTAAAACTCGCACGCGTATTCACAATAGGTCCGTTACATTTAAAAATCTATATTCAATTTCAATTTCTGTTTCTTTAATATCGAGCCACACCTACCGTTTCGACGCGCTATTCATTTCGCAGTCGTTTTCGGTTAGCAATCGATTAGAGTACAATACTGTGTTTCTATGGTCTCGAGAGGTTTCTAATAGTCTCATCGATTTATGCGGTCACGCTTCGTCGATCACACCCTCGGCTGCAATGTATTTTGGACACGGTGTCCTTTGAAATTAACAGCCTACCGAAATACAGCAGACGACTTATTTCAGCATTTTCATAAAAAGTAACAAAACTGAAAAATAGTAGGTTAGCAATTGATAAATCTTTAAAAAAAATTGTATTCAGACCTCACATTTCAAATAAAATTTTAAATTTCTGATATAAATGCTTTTACATTACATGTATGTTGCATACTATATGATTCCATCTTAATCTTTTGCTTTATTATGATTTTCATTGGTTAAATAATTATTTATTCATGTTTTCGATATTATAGTTTTGAAATCTTTGCGATTTCATAAAGCATGGTTTATTTTTTTTTTATTAAAAATTGTATAACCGGCCCTCCGCAGTTAAAGCAACAAACCATATTACTGATCAATAGCCAAGCCCTCTTCCAAATTTACCAAGTCACTGAATACCGAATATCCAAAGTTGGGATGTATTTTCTTAGGATACATTTCATAATCATGATGCCATTGTGCAACCAACTGCGCTCTATCAATCAATGTCGGAATAAGACACTTTTTGTTACCTATCACTAAAGTATTTACTTCTTTCGTTAAATAATATAAATAAAATTTTATGAATTTCAATTATTTAAGAAAATATGAGTCAAATTTTAAACTTTTAAATTTTTTTCTAACTAAAAATTAACAAATAAAAACATCCTTTCATACATTAATAATTAATTTTAACTTATTAAAGAGTCAGTTTTTTCTTATTTGATGACATCATTAGAACAAAAACCTTGAGGAAAGTAGGGTACAAAGGAGACGTTATTTTCCAACTGAAATAGGTACCAAATTAAATCACTTAGGAGTAATCGAGAGGAAATACATGAAAGCATCCGAACAGTAGGTCAAATTAGAATAATATGATCGGCTTCTTTACAACATAGATAAGCCTATCCCTAATCCAGATAATGATCAGCATTCAGTTTACAGACGCAATTGTCCGGAATTTTTTGTTCAACAACTATTGTGTAGTCAAAATATTCGATTCCATTTGGTACACAATTTGTGTTATTCTGCTATGGATACTAAGTCGCAATGTCCCCACAAAAGATAAATTGCGCATTGATACACGATACCTGATGTTTTTCTTCCTTTGTTGGCTCACACAACGGTCTCAGATTTCTGATTAGCTGTCAAAAATCTAAATAATAATACACGTGGCTAAGCTCAAACTATAGAAGTATGTTTGACGCAAAACGTTTTGCCGTTTGTCGCAAAAATATACGCAATATACCTCTCTCAGTTTTCTTTCATTTTCGGTTTCCGGTGCCATTAAGGCTGTGCCGCCATGCCGTTGCGATTTCACAACCAGTCGCCTGCATAACGTCGGCCCGCCTTGGGAATGCTATTGTTGTCTATCAGATGCCAATGCTATGTGACCCTTAGTCGCCTCGTACGACATTCGCAGAAGGATATGAACCACACACCTCTAATTTGTTAGTTCTTAAGCTATAAAACTATATTGATATATAGATCGGACTAGCAACTTTAAAAGCTTGATTGAGACATTCTATTAAAATTTGCAATTATTAAGAATAACGAAACAAAGTTTATTGACATTTATATTTATGTAGCCATCAGTTGTATTACAAAGCTAACTGACACCATGGATTTTCATATTTTCAACTTCACTGGAGCTGATAAAATCAAAGCCGAGTCTCATTAATTGTTCTGTGTTGTATATTGTACATTATGTATTGTATGTATTGTAAATTCCCTTCCTTTAAAAACAAAAACTACTTTAATTCATATAACTTATTTTTCAAATCTGACATTTAAGTCACTTAACAATTATAAATTTTCTTCAGAATAAATAGCGCACAAGAAAGTACATCTTTCAACACACAGAAATCATATTTCAGTAGCTCTTCAATATCCTTTAAGATAGGTAAATAACAATACACAGTACAATGGAGGTAAATACAACAAAAGCTAAACAAATTGTCCGAATGTAAAGGTCCTTGTTCTTGGAATTTGAATCTCATGGACATCAGGAGCCATGGGGTGTACCTTCACAATACACAACAGTAGTCCAGACTCATTATTTCAATGTCCGAGCGACTGCTTATTGTCCCAATTCTTTTACTTCCTTCGAACAGGGTTAGAAATTGTATTGTTCCCATCTGTCTTACAATTATAGGAACGGTAGCAAAATATTGTTTGTTTTACACTTGAAAGGGCTTTTAAGAGGTGACATATGGACTGTTTCTGTTGAGTGTCTTTTAATTTATAGCATACGACCACGAAGAATTGGGTTATTGTTTAATTTTAGAAAGCTGGCGTGAAGAAACTATTATTGTTTGGGCCACACAGCGTTGTTAATTCGCAAATTGTAAACAAAATAATGTAAAAGCTCTGAATTAAATGTTGTTTAATAGATCGATATTCGTTGTTGTATCAATACGATACATTTTGCTACTTCTATACATATAATAAAATTGTAAGTAGGCTAATATCTGTAAAGGAAAATTATTACGTAACATTTTTTTGTCTGTCTGCCTTTTTATCTGACTGTATCTATATATGTTAGCTCATCACGCAAAAACATTTAGGTTACATCGCGACAAGTTGCTCAGAACCCAAAGACAAAATAAAGATTATTTATTTGCAAAAACATGATATAGACAGAATCTAACAAATTTATGTTAGTCACACTTGATTTTATTAATTTGTATTCCATATTAAAAATTATACTGTCGTATTGTTGTATTTAATAGTCACAGTTTAGTCGACCATAAAATTTAAATTATGTTATGACAAACCTAACTAAAATGAGTACCTATTGAATGTTATTAATTTATTAATCTATAAACCTACTATAAAAACCACCTCGTTAGCATTGTCTAACAAAATAGAAAGGTGTAGGTACTAAAAATAATATTTTTATTGAGCGCATTAGTCTACGAGCTTTCGACGTGAAAGTAACTTCCAATGAAGTAATTATATAAATAACTGCAATTAAATTCAATGGAGTGCTTCAAATGTGACCAAGCAGTGAGCACCCATATTAAATTAAAGAAAATATAGAATTGACTCTCGTACATAGCATTAAGATGTCGAAAGTTTCGAACAAATGATAGGAAGCGGTCCCTGGGCTCCGATGCTTAACGACTGAGGATGAAACTGGGAAAAGACATAGACGAGAAAGAGAGACTCATATTGCGTGCGATTTGTTTCGAATAAAAAAAAATTACAATATTTCACATCACTGTCCGAGTTGACCCAAAATATATTTTTTTAATCCAGTTAATTTGGCTTTACAATTAAGTTCACAAAGTAATATTATTACAATAGTAGATAAATTGTTACAAAAAATTATAGTCTCTAATAACTTCTTTCTAAACCAATACACTTTCTAAACCAAACTATACAAGCACTATACAAACAATTCAGTGATTAAAATATACCCTTAAAGAAGGTAGCCTTCTATTGTCATTATATTCTTGAATCCAATGGATTTTATTGCTGTGAGAAACAATAAATGTAGTAATTATAAACTGGTGATTAATAAAATAGTTGATAAAAGTAATAGAGCACTTGACAAACGAGGCGATTTAGGGTCTGTACACAACGAAGAATTTTATTATAATCTTAATATTTAAAATGAAAATGTGTGAGCATAGTAACAAATAAAAATAGAACCCAATTACCAATTTCTCCAAGTCAACAGTATTATACTCTTATTGTATCCAAGGATACCTCCTGGTACTGCTGTGCCTATTATCTGTGATATAAAAATATTGTATAATGTATAATATGTCTAGTCTCTGCGCACTGGGAATTATGTGTGAAATAATTGGAAGTGAAGAATATGTATGTACCTAATAACAATGTCTACAAGTAATAGAAATAAGTAAAATTTTGCATTTTATTAGAACAGATCTATGAGTATATTTTTATTACCACAGATACATGAGTAAGTACTATGAACAAAAACTAATTGAAAGCCATTAATATCAAATGCACTGACAAATCAATGTTGCATAACAGAAACAAATTATCCAACATATATCTACGGATCATTGCATTATAATTGGCGGATGTCTCATCATTGATCACGAATAACCGTTGCCTTGACATGAATCGTACAAAAACTCAGTCTTATGCTGCCCTCTGTAGATAATTACTGATATTTGGCTTCATATTTGTATTTCAAACAACAAATTATACAAAATTAGTTTAATAAAGTTGAAGGTTAATGTAGATTTCATTTTTATATGTCTTAAATTTTCATTTATTTAAATCCCTTAATCGCGAAAAATGAAGACACAATATGTAAATAAAAAAATGGCTACCAGAACAAGGTAACGGTCTGGTAGGCGAGGTTTAAGAAGGTTGTACATGTAAAGTGGCCCTTATAGTATTTGTTTCTCTCAATAAAATTATACATCTGGACAACGTTTAGGCAGTGATTGCGCATTCCCATAGCTTCATAACTTAGTATCTAATAATATACATCCGTTACGATAAATGTTCAAATTACATGGTACAAGCTTTATCTACAGTTAAAACGTAAGTGGAGGTCTGTCAGTCTGTAACAATGTTTACATAACCAATTACTATATTATAGATAAGTTTTGAAACAATTTGTTAACGACTTTGGTAATGAAAAACGTCTTCGACATCTTTTATAAACTCACAAAGATCTCGACACGTGATGATATTTAGTTTTATTTTGAAAAATATATTAATTTGATTCACAGCTTAACATGGCCTTCGTGTATCGCAACTCTTGGCTCTGTCTCTCCCGTAAGGAATGAAGAGGTGATATTGTATATTTGATTCAAAATTCCGCTTCTTATTGCCTATAAAACTAAAATTAAGAGATTCATTGCCAACATTAATATCTAGTAAAACGATACTTCTTTGACGTTTTTATGTTTCGACGTTTTGACCATACATATTCATCTTTAAATATCAATTTTTAAAGTACATCTAGAGAAGGGTTTATTTCGAAATTAGTGCAAATATGAAACTATATCAAATCGCGATTTATACAAGTGCTCCCCCGACGGAACCCATTGATTTCTCAAGCCTCAAAACTTGGGGTGCAGCAGGGAAATCCTATAAAGTAGTTTACCCCCCAATTTGAGCAAATCGAATTCCAATTAACTTTGTTGAAGTATTCTCTAACCCCATCGATTTCTCGAAGGGCGATGACGAGTATGACTCGACGTTTTCGGGATCAATTTGTGATTATTATGTGAATTGAGACTGTGCTTCAGAGATGACTTTTTTAACAAGTAATTTTACCAAAACGATTTATGCATTTTAAAAGTTTCTTACAACAATCGGTCCTTGCCTTTTGCACATTTAATTCTCGCTGATGGTAGCTCCGTAGCCTGACGGTAGCCTATGTTTCATCAAACTCGACCTATCAGTTTTGTAGTGGAAAAGTGTTACTTACATACTTTTGGATTTATAATCTGTCTATTTAAGACTTTTCCTGGTTTCTTCCTCAACCGTAGCGTGCCGAAGCCCATCTATATATCTTTTCACATTTATGGTATTAGTACATATGAAAAATGGGAATTTATATTAAGTTTAATGAATAAACTATGCTAAATTTTGTTTTTTATTTACATTACATACATTTTTTTTTCTTGTTCCATTCATAATTTTAAGCTAATTTATATAGGGGATATGTACAATTATTGTAACGGGATATTTCGTGATTCATGTTGATATTTTAATACGCATTTATCAGTAACTACTTAGATACTTATCGTGACAATAAAAATTTGCAAAGATTTCTATATAGTTTTATGACATTCTTTAAATAGAAGATTATCCATAAAATTCTTGTCTCTACTGATGGCGTACAATTTTTTTATTAGTGAGTGAGAAAAAAAAATCAGATATTTATTATTAACTAACAAAAGACTTATAATTTATACTTATTTTCTTTACTTTTTGCAGTCAATATAATTACAATGTTTCTACAAAATTTCGTATTCTGCAGCAATGAGATATAGTTCAACTTGTCTAAAATTCGAAAATGCATCAATTAAAATTCCGTTTAGTTCAATATTTGTTTTTCAATCCAAACCTGTAATTATCGACTACGGTGGTTTGGCCTGGACAATTATAGACTTGAACGTTAACGGAAACGTTTAAATCCAAAACGAACCACCGGACAGGTGATTGCATAGCAATTAGTATACCAAGTTTGATAGCTATGGCTTTTTAGGAAGAATCTAATTAGCATAAGGTCTCCCAACTTTGTTTATATTTATCTTACCTCCTACGTTCAACTTATGATATACGAACTACTTCATCAGTGTTATTTTCACTAGTGTGTATATAACTACATGCCACTAGATGTCGATAGGTAATCGTAAAAGTCATGTCAGATGTCTTTCTTCTATTTCCTCATGACTGAGGGTCGTAGACATTACGAGGAATGAAACACGCATAAAAATTTTCTTGGCACTGGTTTACCATTGCCCTTTCCGTTTCACACACAAGTTAATAATTGTCAACCAGTGTGCAGATTTCCTCACAATATTTTCTTTCACTGGAAGCAAGTGGTAGTCGATGAACACTACTCTACAAAAGAGAGATTTTTTGAGCGTTCATAAGTTTAATAAGGTACGATGTTGCTAACCAAATTACTCCAGTTATTATCCCGTGAATATCTTACGAGGCGTGGAAGAAGAACACCAACAACTGCCATATCAAAGAAAGTTGACATCAGGCAGACATCCAGTCTTAAAATTATAAAATTTCGGAGTCACACAGCCGAGAATTAAACTGGGAACACCAGAAGATGAGAGAGGCTTGCCAACAAAAATAATATCGTTTTCGAACAAGGATGCATAGGCGTGGCAGTGGATTCATAAATTTTAATGGAACAAAATGCATGTCGTAATAAAATGGAAATTTATTATCGAAAAGGGAAGATTATTAAATTGAATATCAAGAAGGTTTAGTTTATTTCTAAAATATTATAATGGATCGTTATTTTGCCATCTTTGTTAATACTTTTACCTTAAATTGGTGTTTAATTAAATTCAGTTTTGGATTCTCAAACAATATACCAACTTTTATTTATTTGAAAGCGTACACTAATAAAATTTGACATGACTCTATTTTGGGTAAACTTGGTACCGAATACCGTAGGGAGTTTTTGAATAAAAGTACCGTATATGCTGTTACCAGGTTATATTTACCCGTGTACCCAATTTAATCTAAAACTGTATAGAAATTGATTTAAAAAATATACTTTTTTGACACACGCATACAATCAGTTCATAAGTACTACATATATGTAACCTTAGTATAAACAAGAGAATTTGAAATAGAATGAACCACACGCCAGCACTTCAAAGAATGGTCTTATGACCACTGCATATCCTCCCGTATTATTATGTTATTATTGTCGTACAAGGCGAATAGGGAAAACTAACACTTAGCCTCGGCAGCTTGGTAACAGTAGCATACGCAAGCATAGTCGACATCAGGCACGTGGTAAGTTGTGAAACCATACCCGGGCTTTACAGCCCCGAATCCAACCAGGAAAAAGAAATGAGCGCTAGAATAAGAAAGAGAGAAATATACTTTTAGGTGTTATTGATTGGATATCTCACTATTCCATCCGGCGAAAGTTTGTGAGTATGTTTGTTACTTCTTAGCGCTCGGCTGGGCCAACTTTTATAAAATTTGGTATTGAATTATCTGATACTTTGGAGTAACACATAGTGTACTTTTTATTCCGAAAGATTAGATTATATTAATTAGTAGGATTTGATCAAAAAGCGCTTTATAAAGTAGATGGCGCTAATGCGCATAAAATCTTAGATATTTTTTGAAAATATATAGGCGGGTAACACCGCGTGGTAAGTTAGTTAGCTAGTATCAATACAAAAGGTTAAATTGTCATAAATATACAAATACACTTTAAGTTCGTGAGAAGCATCTATAAATTATAGCATAAATTCGCTGTTAAAAAAGCCACAATTATTTAATTCGAGCACACAACTTAATGTCTTAATAACCACATAGTTTATGTGTGTGGGAGTTTTAATTAAGTAAATTGCTTTATCTGTGACAGAGACAATGGTACCAATAAATAGGGGAGACTTTATTAACACAATCTATGATCCTGTCTTTCTGTATACGGGCGAGCTTTCATTTACTTAACAAATAGAATTGATTTGTTTGATTTTCGTCTGCTGAACTATATACTTACTGAACAGGCTTTTTTTGCTTCATTATATTACATTTTACAGAATATATACGGTATAAGTTACTTTACAGTTAAAGTAACTTATACCGCAAAAATAATGTATTTGCTAAATTTATGTATTTAATTTTAGAAACAAAACGAATACAATTTACACATATTTTCTATGACGTCAAAAAGTGATCAAATTCTGTATTATAAGACAATATAAATTCTGTATTATAAGACAATATAATGTATACAGAATTTTGAATTTGAATCGAGTGTGTCATTAATATTATCACAAATAAAGGTACAATTTAATTATCTTAATGACGTTTACGACTATCAACATTTAGAGGAATTTATCGTATACCTACACACAAGTATATCTAAATCTAATTACCTTGCAAAAGCGCAGGTATGCTTACGATAATTTCCTTCACCAAAAACAAATGGTGATCTATTAAAACTGTCATACATAAGTAAGATTAGTAATAATGTGATTAAAGTAGTATTCAAACATGGGACTATTCGATGGTGCGTTTTCACTACTAGAACACCTACCTGTTCTGTTGAATAAGTTCTACGTTAGAACAATTAAACATTTTTCTCACTAGTCCTATGAATTATAATAACCAATAGGACAGATGAGACTTAAAAGTTACACAAGTTATATTATTTTTAATCATAGAATTAGTGAGAAAATAAGTGTCATTCGTTTTACTGTAGAACTATTATTGAATAGTCCTACGGTAGAACTACTTACTAGTGGGATCAATGGTAGACCACCGTATAGTAAATCATCGATACATTCGCCGGTCTTCAACATTTGCATCACTGTTGACATTGAAACTCAACACCTACGACATGAGTAAAGACATTTTCAACATTATATAGGTATTTTAAGTTTGGTTTTACGAACACCTGCGCTTCCTAGTATTCAGTCTATTAGAATTCCGATGCGGTTTTGTTTGTTTGTCACAATTTAGCTCAGCGACTGGTTATGAGTTATTTATGACTCTTTATTGTTTAAAGGGCATCACGTTTTCTTATTGGCAATGTGCCTTAAATAGAGTATCCTGTTAGCTATGTGAATTAATAACACTGAGACACTAATATTACTCACTTTTGGGCAGTTTTGTTATGATACTAATAGTAGATATCATACGTAAAAAGGGATTTCCATTTGTCATCTCGTTCCTTGATTATATTAATGAAAATGTAAGAATATATAAGCCATGAAGATTAGCTTAATCTAGAAAACTGTGATCTTTCAAAGAACTCTCCATGATATACTCATAAGAATAAATGTGAATAAGAAAATGCTATCTAACATTTACAAACGACAAATATTATGCACTTGTTCAAAATCTATAAGTATTTATCTCTTAGGTCATCCAGACATTGTCCCTCCATTATCAATCCTAAATGGGTTATTAAACGACAAACAAGTTATATCTAACGACCTTCTAACTTTCCACATATTCAATTAGTCACCAAATCCGGTATCACAAATTGATACAACTACAAAATATTACGACAAACTATATTAGAAAAAACAACCATTAATAATGTAAGTAGGAGAACTTTCTACAATTTTTACAATTCAACAAAAGCAGTATATTCGTTCGTATTAAACGCTAACTCAGCGGGCATTCATATTTATGTAGACGTAAATTGGTATCGGGTGTAATGTAATAAAGTTAATTTACATAAATTTTCTATAACATTTACATTAAGTATACTTTTATGAATTGCTAGCTTGCTAGGGTTGTCGTTATACTGTTACACAAATCTGACAAAAATGTGTTGAGAAACAAATTCATCTAGAAAAGAGCACCAAATTTTCGTTTGTTATTGATACAGAAAGTGGACTATGAAGTCTAATAGGTACCTATAAAGGTACTACCATTTATACCAAAGACAAAGAAAACAAAAGACAATGAGCTGGCGTAACCAAATGAGACAGAATATTTTCATACAATTTCTGGAAGGTGTTGGCATTGTACAACTATGCACACGATGAAGGACAAAAGAGCGCTCTGTCCCATTTCTATTTAATACTTAGATTTCTCTTTATAACCGAAACAAAATATGTGATGATGTTTATAGTTTTGATGATGTCTATTAGTAATTTTTTTCTTTGACTACGACTTGTATGTTATTGTTGTCATAATAATGAATGTGTAATGAGAAAATACTGTCAGTCAATAACACAAAAAAAAACCAACATGATAATCAACAACGTTGCACTCAATGGTTCTGACATGACGTTAACAATTTACTACACAGTAAAACGTTTGTTTTACTAATTATCAAGGATTTTTGCTAAAAAACAAATAGGTACAAATATAAAATAAAAAAAATAACAATCTATTGTTGTAAAACAACCCAATAAACATCTTCACTTTGTCAGTATGAAGATCAAATAAATACCTACATTGAATTTAAATTTTGTAATGATCAAAGGACGGTTCCACAATAGTTTAATAGTAATTGGCATCAGATCTCATCATGTATGTAAATATTATTTACGTGGTTATTAAGCTTGTTAGATTTTGTATTTTATTCAAATTCGGGGTTTAGATTTTGAATCATAAACTATTGATAATATATTTATTTCGAATATACTTTTTGTTATCTGCTAACTCTCAGAAAGACAATGTTAAGCAGTAATAAAAATGGGATGAATACCATTCATTTACATAATAACAATATATTGTCTTGGCAATAAAAATATTGTTGACGTAAAACCTAATAAGATCCATCTTACTATAAGCTCGTCAAAGTAGTAAGTAGCAATCAGTGACGTAATAGGGCACAGAGTGCAAATGGTACATGAGCTGGTAGAGTGAGCTGTCAGTGACATTAATAGTAACTATCTTCGACAGGCCGGATTGCTCGTCTCGCGTGGAATTGATGGGACGAGCGCGTTTCCACTGTTATTTCGCACGACACTTAATAAACGTTTACTTATCTGTCTCTCTTTCTAATGTAAGCATTTTCCTGATTCTACAGCCATAGAGTGTCGAAGCCCAAAGTACGCTTTCCTACTTTTTCCCTCCTCTTTGACCGATCTTTGGCATGACAACGAAAGAGTTGTTAGACCATAGCGCAAAGGCCTTGCATGTCACCCTGCATACCTCGTCAGTTAGATCCTGGTGGAAGACGATATATCCAAATATAAAGTGGTTTTTATGTATTAAATAAAGTAGATAAAGCAGTCATTTGTAGAAAAATCTTAGAGCAGATATGTTAGACACTTGACATTCTGAATTTAAATTCAGATTTTAGAATATAAAGTTACACCCATTAATCTGTAGATTAAAAGTAATAACAAAATGATATCCAAAACAACACGGTAAACAATTTCCAAATGACATGGTAGACTACAAAAATCTTTCAAACGCTTATTCGTTCTTTAAACAGTGGAAACATACCATCATAAACCAGTGCCTTTACGTCGCATTGGTCCCGATATGGACGCAAACAGTACGTGTGTAATTCACCGATTAATTAAAACTAACACAAGCGTGTCCGATGTAATTGCTGAGATTTGTATAGCGATGACTATTTTATCGACCGCTGCCTTTCCACGGTTAGTTTGAGATGCTCGTATCACAAGGATATGGAAGTAGGCAGTTCTGAAAATTGCTTTTGATTTTTGATCATTTCATTTTAAAGTAAAAAAGCGTCACACTGCTGGATTAAGTTCTCCATCCTTCTTTTATCCTTCTTATATATGAGAGCTAAATATGGATCCTGTCTGTCTAATACATCTGGATATTTCATTCACAGCTTGAGAGTTTTTTATCTAATGACACCCAAAAAGCAGAAACATTTTTCGACATTTCTGAATTATTTTATGATATTAATATAAAATTGGTAAACATAATCGACAGTTACTTTTGTTGTCAATATTATTCGTTACCCGTAATAAAATTTACAAGTGTAGTTATTGGTTTGATTTTATTAATATGTAATTTTCAAATGTAAATGTATACGTAATGTAAATGTATATGTAATGTAAATGTATAAATGTAATAATAACACGTAAACTCGTGACGAGAATCCTAATCTAAGCATAAATGTGAGGAAAAAAACCGCTGATCATTTTGGTTTTATCAGTATAATCAGATTCAAATCAGAATTTTTACGGACTGGTATTAAAAAACCATTTATGAAATTTTTTTTTTAATTAACAATCAAACTGAATCCACAGAAACAGTATCACGTACGTGTGAAAGAATTTTAATGAACAGAACTAATCAAATATTTTATCAAATGTGTAGGCAGATCTTATCGGAGCGTGTAGCTTGCCCTAAATAGTCGATATTCCGTGTTGAGCTTTTCATGCCAGTTGAAATATGAGTATAATTTACGCTCCAGATGCAGTAGAAGTTGCTAGCTTTAATGAAAATATATTCATTGCAATATTCCCCGAGATTCAAGTAAAATAAGAGCTTTCAATAACTACGAATCGAATTCCATCAAAGCGCATTTGAAGTAAGACTTTGATGATCTTGTGGATAAACCAATCCCAGAAAGAGAAATTAATGATTTGATGTATCTAGCTATTATCAATGATTGCAAAAATCCATAAGACTACCTCTAACTTCATAAAAAGTTGTTATAAACACTTTAGATTTAAAATGGGGACACATTTTTTATTGTAATTATTATGGAGCATGTTCAATCTATTTTTACTTCCTATTGCAAATCCCATTTTAATAGCTATGACTCACAAGCCGTTCTAAGAACCAGAGGTTTCAGCAAGGTTTTGTAATTAATGAATGGGCAACCGGCCGAACAGTAGCCATCAAGTAAACGAATCTTGGTGGTCTTTGTTCCCGACTTAGCACCTCGCTTGATAAATGTCGACTGCAAGTGCAACAATTCAAACCAAAGTAAATTACTTGGGCGCATAACGAAGACTCAAACAATGGGTAATAGTGCATTGGAGACCGTGACGGATCGAGAAGGCTCGGTAGTTACCACAAAAAGTCACAATACGACGCAAATGGAACACATTCGCGACGCTACCCCATAAATTCAAGAGATAAATGGACGTATAACAATGCTTACCTTTATAACACTCGAGAATACTCGTATAAGCCATAAAAAGCATTCGAATTCCGAAAATAATACTGGTCATCTGAGAAAAAATCTTATTATGACACAGTTTAGGTGTATTAAAATATCATACCTACCTGATTTGTGTATAGAAATCAGCGGGATATTTTTATAGGTCACATTTGTGTGCGATCAAAATATTTGGGTTAATATTGTTTTCATAGCCGGACTCTATATTCATGGGCACAGTTTCGCAAATTTATGACAAAACAGTGAACGTTTTATGGGATAAATCAGGGTATATTACGGAAATATGGCCTTTATTTTATGTTCGTATTTGTTTTGCGTAAAAACGGATTAGCGTTTGGCTACTTTCGGATTCTCTCATCGTACCTATTATGCTGTAAGAGTGTTTATGTTCATTGGTATTACTCATTTATTCACTATTATAATACACTATTATAAATCTTACTACTATTAAAACCACAAGTTCTGAAATTATATTTGTAAATAGCATATTTTTCTGAACACGTTTGGGTAAAATACTGGAAAATTTAACGAATCTTCCTTGATTTCTCTTCTATACATTTGACCACGTATCATCCGTAGTTCTCACTATACATGTTGTTCTTATAGTAACATTTTTGACCTGAAAGATTTAACGAAACCACAAGCGAACGTAACATCACAAAGATGTTCTCGTAAAAATAGTGGAAGTGTTTACTTTGTCGGGCCGACTTTGAAGTGGCTTCCATTTCTGTTCATAGAACCCTTCATCTACATCTGTTGATAACGAATGTTACTATTTCCCTTCTAACTCCCCTCTTTTTAGTTTTAATCAAACTGCTGTTATTAAAATAACGTCGCTTGGAATGAAATATAGGTTATATAATGTAGTTCGCGCAGGTAAATGCGGGAAGACGAACAATATTGTAATCGAACAGTGCATGTCATAATATTATCTATTGTAAGTCTTTAATACTTATTGAGCCTTGATACCAGTCAAAACAGATTGGTTATGACTCCATCATGGAATGTTAAAACTAGTAACGTGTAAACTATACATTTTCTACATCTCAAGTATATAATTATAGATTTGAACACGTCTTGAAAATATATATGAAAAAAGTAAAAGATCTAGTCAAAAACCTATATGTTGGGTGAAAATACAGAAATAGCACTTGAGAATGAAGAATTGACATAAAATAGAACTTTTGAACACCAGTAATCCTATTAAGAGAAGAGGCGTAGGCGCTAAGCTCTTTATTTATCATGCTCACACTAGCACTTCCCAGATATCCTAAATAGTACGGCCGTCGGCCACCATCAATACACACCAGCCGTTGTTACTCCACATTAAGATCTATGTAAGCCTTCTCGAAATGCTGTTGATAGTACTTTGTTTTCTCCCCATCCAACAATTTGTATGAAGCAATTCACCCAAATCTTAGCAATGACATTACTGCAACGGTATTTCGCCCACCATGTTTGTGACCTAAAGGTTACCATGGAGTTAAGAAGCTGCATGGAGTACTAATTCGACGACATTTTTGGTGATACGTTTATTAAATAACTCTTATATAATGATCCGTTCTACTAATGTAACATTAAAATCAATCGCTGACAATATAACTAGAAAAATTTTTGTCCAACAGCTTTGAGGCTGAGCTAATGATGATGATCGAAAAGTATGATGAAAACTTAAAAAAATAATGAAGACGACGGGTAATTAACAATAATACGACATACTAAAAATTTTGGTGTAATAGAATTTTTTCTTACTCTTAGCCTATAATGTGGACTTGTAAACACTCCACAAGTTTTAATGGAATGGCTATTATCTTTTCTATTTCAGCCTTTTCCATTTCACACACTAGCTGATAAATCATCACCATGATAAAGGTCTCCTTTCTTCGCGTTTCCCTTCACTGGAGACAAGTATTGGTCTATCAAAACTACTATATTTATATAGTAAACTGTATCAGTTTGGTATACACAAGGTAACTGAAAAACCACTACCGCTTCTATTAAATTACACTGAGCAATAAAACATATCTAAATTTTTATTTAATAATTTAACGAACGTGAAACATGTAAAAAATTGATACGATATGATCAAACATTTTCAAAAAAAAACCAATATTTTTCTTTAGTAGCTCTGCGGTGTGGGGTACCGCACCCTAAAAGAATCCGTCCACGGTCCGTGTCCTACCCCTGCGATGCGTCCCCTCAGATCCTGGGGAATGCAATCATTCCCTTTGATTCCTTTCCATCCGGTTCAATTAGGCGGCATCACTGATTTCGCAAAATTCCACCATTATCGAAAACCCACAATATATTATTATTATTATTAGTATTTCTTTTTCAATCGCCCGCCGTTTCCATATTTTATTTGGTGGTTTCATTTCGTATTTAGATAGGACTTTCTAAAAACAAAAAACAACATACAAAATATTCTCGATCCCGTTTTTGCGGTGGTGGATAAAGAAGACAAGAATTATATTTTCATTTTATATTATAATTTAATTTATTTAATTATTTATAATTATTATTCTATGATCATTACCCCAACCATATCTGTTTTCATAGACTGGCAGCTGATTATATTCATTAAGTATAATTTAAAATCATCATCATCATATCGAGTGTGTTATTGCTAATACTGGTATCAGATTTTGTTCAAGTCGCCTAAAGGCATCAGACATGTCGTTTACGACTACTTACCGCCATCTAGTGGCAGGTAGTCGCACATTAGTGATCTAAACTGTCCACCAGTGTACAGATTTCCTCACGATGTTTTCCTTCACCGGAAGCAAGTGGTGTTCTATGAAAACTACTATATATGAGTCAGATTGGTATACAAACTCATATGATACGAGTAGGATACGAACCTGAGACCTTTCGATCCACAGTATTAACCATTACACCACCACCGCTTCAATTTTAAAATTAAAATTAAAATATATGCCGTACGTGGAGTGGAGCCGCTTATGAAAAATGTTACGACCATCGTCTCATTTACTTTTTAAAAGGTAAATTACAAGTAATTAAAAAGTCATCAGTAGTTATATCATGGAACTGTTAACGATACCAGTGAAAAATATCAACATTTGGAATTAGTATTGAAAATTCAGCTATTCCGTCATCGAACTGCATAAGATACTAGTGACAATAAAACGTCTATCTGTCAATTAAAATAAATCTCATCACATAAAATCTAATAAGTAAATATTACTCGCTCATCAGCATTACACCCCAGTCGGTGTCAAATTTCCCTTCATTTTTTTGTGTACAACAAATTGCTAACATTAGAGCTGCAATTTATTTCCTTCCTTAGTAAAGCTAACAATGAACAAAAAGCGTGTACAACAATTTTTATCCTAACACTCACTTCCTACACGGAGATGATTATTATCCGAGTGTACCAAATTAGGTCAACGCAGTGTGAAGTTCGGCCACGGTGACTGTGAAGTGTAGGATGCAAATTTGTTTTATTTTTGGTTTTCAAACAACATACAAAAATCTAGTAGCATTCTAATCAGAATTAATAGAGACACGCACAGAATTTCGTTTCGAAGTGACAAAATATAATGATAGAAAGTGTTTGTATGTGATGGAATATTAATAAATAGTTAATATACTTAGTATAAGTACATGCTTTAATAAATCATAATGGGCATAACTAATGAAATTACCTGAATGGATTCTGTCATAATTCAGGAAAATATTTTTTAATTGAAATGCTATAAATGTTTCTCAACTCCTAAGCTTACCCGTCGCATCACACACTCAGTTCCGGCCTAACGAGAGCGTTGCGCAAACGCATTCGCAGACGTCGGCACCCATTCGCTACGCACCGCAACGAATCGCACCCGAATACGGGTACCGCCCGTGACTTTGTGAGATTTCGAGTGACTGGTTAAAACTATTGTTCACTTTTTACACTTCATAACTAAAGGGTGCTCTTTATGGGAACTGTGGACTGAGATAATTTTTGAAAAAATATCAATATGTATTTTATACTTTTTTGAATTTAATATTTATGAGATCTTTATATGACATGCTACATGTCAATTTAAAGTCACTTTAATAAAGTCAATGTGAATTAACTTTATACATACTCGCGAAAGTCAATTCATACGATTTGATAGCAAAACCGCTGAACCTACCTTGATGAAATTTGGTATACATAGGGCCAACTACAGGTTACAAAGCTTTTAGAAATTGGAAGATGTATGTGATTTTGTAAAATACGTTTTCAACATGAGAAAACATTATTCATAGATTTAGTACATTAAAACTTGATGAAAACTCTGAGAGCGCAGTACAACATTATATCAATGATACTAACGGCAATGATAAACAATGTGACGTGCAGTAAATGTTGGTGTAGGTGTTAATTAAAAATATTTTTATTTATGATCTATTTGATTAAAAAAGATTGTAGCTGGCTGCTAATAAGTGATTTTCCGAATCAAGTGTAATATAAAATATCACATTACATTCCATAATAAAAATAATTCACAGAGATATTATCAGAGTATCGTCAGTTAGTCTACAGTCTCATAACGAACGCAGTTACAGCGGCAATCGATTTTATATGCAAATCAAACAGCTGTTTATCGACGTTCGGAACAGTTCGGATTGCAGTATAGCAGGCACATTCAATGTTAATGTCAAGACTGGGAAAATTTTCGTCTATAACATTTATTTATATTTGTCTTACCTTATTTTGTATTGTTTCCTTCTTCATAGAGCAGTATGGACCTTCGCGGAGATCGGTGTTGTACTAAGGTTTTCCTTTTTTGCTTGATATATTATTATCAAAATATTGTCTAACAAAATGATTTTTTCTCATTCGTAATCTTATGTTTAAAGACTAAAAAAGATCTTATCATCTTTCAGAGACCATATGATAGTGGGACTGCCTCAAAGACGCCGCTACCATACTTTCACATAAAAAACATGTTGTATGTATGTGAAAATAAGGTACTAGATGTAGTAACTATGTAGGTACTATTGATTAAAGATTCACCTTTTCAAACGATTTGTATGTTTTTTACAAGTTTGAAAAGGTGAATATTAATAGTCCATCATCATCATCATCATCTGCAACACTGTGTAACCCACTCCCGGGTATATGAAATCAATATTCGTCGGTCGTTAAAATGTAAAGTCATAGAGAAATATGAACAACCTACCATGTTTCTAAATAGGATTAGTATTCCTCTTAAGAGAATGGACATGCTTCTCGCTTAATTACAACAGTGTGGGCGAGCAGAGATGTTCGGACATATGCCAATCCATGTCCAGATGACAGAGTTACGGCTTCCAACAAAACTGGTTTAATTAATTAGATTGTCCGATAAAAAAGACCTAATGAACATCGATACTGCGTCTAGTTCGATCGTTTACGTTAATTGTATTGAAGTTTGACATGATAGCATGCTGGGCTCCTAGTTCTTTAGGTTTATCTCTTCATGCTGATCTCAAATAAATAATTTATAGAAAGAAGCGGTTGTGGTGTAATGGTTAAGACGCCCGCCTGTGGATCAAAAGGTCCCAGGTTCGAATCCTACTCGTGCCATGTGGCACAAATTTTGTATACAAATCTGACTCATATATAGTAGTTTTCATCGACCACCACTTACTTCCGATGAAGGAAAACATCGTGAGGAAACCTGCACACTGGTTGATTATTAACTTGTGTGTGAAATGGAGAAGGCAATGGCAAACCACTCCACAACTAATGCCAAGAAAGTTGTTATGTGTGTTTAATTCCACGTAATGACCACGACCTCAGCCATGAGGAATAGGACTGTGAAGAAGAAGAGGACACTATTTCTACCAGCCTCAAATAAATTTACTAGGCTTGGAAAAATCATGATGATAATATGCGTGTAAATGATCTGAATGAGATTTCCGAAAGTACAAAAGTTAGAAAAAAAGTAGGAAAGCTGACTCTTCCATTCTTCAGAGGTTGCGGACTTGGGTGACGCCCTATGGCAATGGAAGAAACTGTAAAAACTCGGCTGAATATACATATTAATGAAAATACTGCAATGGCAACGGAATAAAAAACCACTAGTTTCAAAATGACTCACTTTATTGATTTCATAATCAATTCTATAACTAGCAAACGTACAATCGAATATATAATAGTTATGTTGATAATCATTTAATAATAAATGCATTGAATACGGGCCTAATATTAGCGTTTGTTATAATGCAATCAGTACAATAGAAGCTGTTTATACTATGACTGGCAATATATCTAGAGTGAATCTCATTAGTTATCGTAATGAGAATTTAAATGTTTGTTATCTACTCGTACATGTTATTCGAATATATTGCTCTCCAAAATTGTTACATCATATTTTATAATTTTTATACGAAATGCTGCCTATAATTTTATTGAGTTGTTTCTCTTCCACATGTGGAATTGGTGATGAAAAAGTAAGAAAACGAAACCTGGAGTCCAATGATCAACATCTGAGGAAGGAACCGGGAAAACGCTCACATGAGAGAGAGAGAGAGAGAACTACCTTTTCATTGCTTCTCTTTCAACAGGAACTTGAAAATTTAGATAAAAACTCAATTATAGTCGTATTTTGTAATTGATGGGCAGGCCGGTCGTGAAATCAGTGACAAATCTTTGAGATTTAAAAGGTATTTTACATGAATGAGAGAGAGCGAGTCTGTACATGTTTGGTTTGCAGTTAACTGTACGAAGTACGGACCGAATCGCATCCACATAATGGTTTTGATAAAGAGAATAATTAGCGAAGCATGAAAACCATCTTGACACACTTCACGTCAGGTACTGTCAACAACAAAAATAATTAATTAAGCAAGTGCGCTTGACAGTCTGTGTGCATCATTAATGAATACACAAACAAATTAAAAATAAATTGTATATTCATTGAAATAATTGTTGATTCCGATTCAGAAGTAACTTAACAAGCGGTAATAACTATTTTTATGCGAAAGTTTCACACGAATTTTCAAACGTTGCTTAAAAATGCTGAATTGATATAAGATACTTTCCCTGTTATTCATAACAAAGTTAAAACATACTTTAAGTTAAAGTATGTTTTGTCTTTTTTTGTCAATGAAAAAAATTAAAAAGTGCGATAGTGACAAAACATATTTTAGCTTAAAGCGTGCTTAATTTTTTTTATGAATAACGGCGTTTATTTATTTAAGATAAATAATAATACGTTAAAATAATATACATACATAAAACGAGCAAGTAAGTGGCTAACATTATTCTCAATGACATTTAACACACCTTTTAAAAAAGCATCGTGAAAAATTATTGTCATTTAAATAGTGTTACAATGAATAGTAACAATTTTATGACATAGGGGTATCACGGCACAACAAAGACCAATTTATATCCGTTAAAAACTTTAACTTTTTATCAATAAATACTAGTGGCATTGAAAAGATCCACACAGGATTAATAAATTCTCTTAAAGTAGATTTGTCACGCTTTTTACATATGTTACTTTCTTTAGAAACTTTTTAATACTAAAAGGGGCGTTACTAAATTGTTATGAATAAAAACATTATAGCTTTAATATGCCGTATAGCCGTGAAAACACGTTATTTGTAGAGATTTTGGATGAATATCATCACTAATAATATCCGTAAAATAGTGAGATGATATATGAGTAGTGCTACTCATAAATATATGAAAATAAATTAAATATATATTTGTTATATGTATTATTACTTACATGTATCACTTCCTATAACTATAATTACAGAATACCAAATTATGTAAAAACAAAGTCAAGTTCAGTTCGATTATTATCTCCGATTAAATATTTGGTTCTACGGATTCAGTGAAATTGACAAATTCTGATTGCGGTATTGTCCCAAATATCTCCACCTACATTTAAGAATCGTCCCAATAATTCATTATAGCTATACTTAGGGTGAAGCCAGAATGCTGTTTGCTATTTACACCAGAGGGCGTGCTAAAAGGTTCGTAAATAGAGCAGCTAAGTAACGTGTCAACTTAGACAAAGGCCGCTTCACAACTTGTGTTTGTTGTATCGATTCTATCTGAGTTTTGTTATCACCATTTTATTTTCGTTAAGTCTTATTTTGTCTTCTTCTTCATTTCACTTCATAACTTTTATTCCTAAACCTGTTTCCGAATAATGCAATGGAAATAAATTCAATTAAATATACATTTGATGGCAGTGAAAATTCCCGTACTTGTCGCTTCATTGAATGGTCTAACTAATTAGTTGATTGTATTCCGTGATAAAGGGTTAAAGACATGTGAATGTTATTTCTAAAATTTTAACGTTGACTCATTTTTATACTATATTTTTAACAAATTTTTCCGAAGAATTCACACGGTTAGTTTGCCGCTTAAAATTTAGTTTCATGGTGCTAATTTCTGAACTTCAACGAACATAGTGTAGTATAATGTAGGTCAATTTGTAACTTTTTGTAGGTAACTATATTACTCATATTTACACCGATACTATAATTTATATTAACAGATGTTGCAAAAGTATGTGTTTGACACAGGAGAATGGAACTAGGCTCTATGACTCAAAGAATCGACAAATTAGTGCAAATTACATGACCCAACAATTTTGGTTCTAGAATTTGCATTATTTAAATTTTTACTATACTGAAATATAATTTCAATCTACATAATATTTTTTGACATATATAATATATATAGCATAAGATTATATAGCACGAAAAATCGAAGCAAGAAAAGGAAAGCCAAGAAGGGCATTCCTAGATGAAATAAAAGAGAAGGCAGAGGTCGTGTCGTATAGGGAGGTGAAATTGATGGCTGAAGACAGATTAAGATGGAAAGTGCTCCATCGACAAGAACAAAGTTCTTAAATTAATTGATGAAGATTATATAGCAAAAAATATTATTCAACCAATAAGTCACCATACCACCCATACTTATTATTACTTTTATACGGATCCACTTTTCCAATATTTACATACAAAAGTGAAATTACACCATTTAAAATAAGTTATTTTATTCACGCGATGTTACGCAGGAGGCCGGTCATAGAATCAAATTCCTGAATTTTCAAAATTTAATGGTATTTTATTCGATAGTGATATCGTGAATATAACTGGGAAAACGCTTCGTTACGAGAGACTACCAGAGGAGAAGCTCGTCGAGCAACGAAATGGGTGTACGATATCCAGAAGTATGCCGGGCATAACTGGACGAGGAAGGTTAGAGACAAGGGAGTCATGGAAGAAGACGGAGGAGCCCTACTTCCGAAAACAGATGAAGAAAGGGCTGCAATGATGATAATGATGTCGTTACGTGCCTTAAGTCTAAACGATACTATAAACTTAAACGACTACGATAAAATTGGTTACCACGATACGCTCACAATTACAAACAAACAAAAAAACGTCAAAATCTATTTTAATTAAACTTCCTGATATTTATTAATCACGTGATAGTGAACAAAAAAATCATAAAACTGTAAACAATAGCCCTAAAACTAATTCAATATATCTGTAAGCAAACAGTTTATTTGCCGCGTGACTCCGGCGACAGCTGCGCGGACTAGGGTGGTTGGACATCAAAGATTATGACATTAAATTGTGAACTGACAAAAAAATAATTTACTTTAAAAAAAAGTAGGAGGTTATTATATATAGGATACATAACTACATATATATTAACGGGACTCGGCTACATTCAAAAGGTCGTGCTAAGTACCGATAACGTATATGTAGATAAAAATATTTTATGTTCACGACCATGGATAGAAATCATTTCGTACAAAATTTTTTTAAGAAGTTAATTAAAGGAGCAAGTGAATCTTGGTTTTAATTACTTATATTTTAATTACTTATGTTGAAAAAGTTATTACAAAATCACTCATTAGTAAATTCAAGAATATTACGACGCCGCATAAACTAAAATAATATAAATTTGACTGAAATCATTCTTATTTCAAGTTTTTAAGTACTACAACAATACATAATACTAAAAAATAAAATAGTCACGTGAAAGCGTGTCGATTTCAAAACTAAGGTAATGAAGTAACTATTCTTACTTATCAAAACATGGTCACATCTGAACTTATAATACTCTACGCGGCATTGTCGCGCAGCGATATAGGTTTTTGTTTCAACACTGATCTGGCTTCGGACCAGCCGGTTCCAATCGATACTAAATCCTTTAACAATCTTATTCAGCATTTATGTTCTCATTTATAACTAGTTTTCACTGCATCCATAGTCTAATATTCAAGATATTTTCATTATTAATTGGAAGTCACAGATTCGAATGCCACGAGAAGCAAACTATATAGAAAAGAGTATAATTTCAACAGGAACTATTGAATTAAATATTTTCAAAAATCTTTTCAAACCTTTTTGTTTGCTTTGCTTTGTTAGATGTTTGTTAGTTATACATAACATATGACGTGTTTAATTTGCTTAATTTACCGCGACATAATTCAGTATAAAGCAATATTGAAAATTAATACCCTGTCTACATATTTTCGATGCGTAATCGTACCTGTTACACAACGTGTGAGTACATCAATAAAAACATAAATTAATAATCTTCTAATAGCGCCTCAGTACAATAAACGAAGCGGCTTATGATTCGGGCAATTCAAAGCCTTCGACAGTGATCGGCTCGATGTCACTGATCGTATATTGTCGCCCGAGATGGCTCTGATAATGTTTTAGGGAGATGTTACAGAACAAGCATACAGCGGATAATGTTGCATTAAAAACAATGGTCATATAAATAAACATTATAAGACCACTAATGAAACAAACACGTATATAAATATGACCAGCAGAAACATCGTATATTTTTTTTTTTTATGTTTGTTAGTATATTCAGAATAAATTTCTATAAATACCTTTTATTAAAAAAAAAATCGCGTAACAAACAAAATACGGAATGAGAAACTTAATCTTCATGTACACAATTGATACTAAACTTATTTTTATAATAATATTTTTTGTATAAAATTGTGACCAGAAATCATTATAAGCCATGCACGTTTAAGTAGTTCAGCGTACACCCACTTCTTATGCAAATAACTCACGCATGCAGAATATCTCGGCTTATTTGTTGCTAATCTACCACTGAGTGCATTAAACCATTACGCAATCAAATAAGTATATGAGAGAACCTTATCAAAACGAGTTGCTCGAGTCTAAATCAATTCATTATTTTAATTCAACCGATAAAATATTTACATCAATGTGTTCTCTATCTTATCTGATGTCATTTATAGGATTAGGGCTAGATGAGACAGATATCACATAGATGGGTGGCTGGACACCGAAGAATGTTTAGGAGAAATCGTTCAATGATTTTTGAGCTTTGTTTTTATGATAATTAGGGAACTGGTTGGACTGGTTGAGCCCAAACTTCCGCTGGTTAGAACGTGGGTTTTGGAAATAGTGTGAACTTTTGTATAATTTCTTTAAACAAAGTAGAGTCGTTGGCGTCGATATGTTTGTTTCTTTTCAACGCTTTCATGAGTTCATTTACTGTTTGCTCAAGTATAGTGCTCGTGCCGTGTGCTCGCTTTTTTACTCATTATACGTATGTGTAAATATCATTGGTACATTTGTTATGTAGTATCCTAAATTGGAAAAAATAAATATTTCTGAGAATAATTATCATCGCTAGGAAACTACTTTTTCGTTTAGCCTATCATGAATAGAAACAGAACCAGATCATACGGTGTGTTTTCTCAAACTTGTTCAACTGTTGTTGATCTAGCGTTTATTTTTCAAAATCAGATATTTTTAGATGAATTTGTAAACAATCTAGAAACAACAGCAGTATAATTTGAATTGAATACAAAATTTTAGAGTATAAAAAATATATTTTGCTGATTACTACTCTAATAATCAGCAATATATATAATTATTCCATTAATTCCCAGAAACTTCATAAAGTAGAATCGAAAAAGAATTTCCAATTTCCAAATAAATATTTGCAATAAATGCAAGCCTTTATTCCGATTCCACGACAATTGCAATTCCCATCCGTCGATAAATGATCACCAACCGGCACAAAATCACCGTTCAGAGCCCAATAACCACAGAATGCCCACCGGTGGGGAACGGACGTTTGTGGTCAATGGTCACGTGCTGCACTTGGTTTTAACACTTTTTGTATAACGGTGAGGGGTGTTAATGAACTAGACAATGCTTCGCCGGTTAACATTGGTAATGTAGACGTTACACTACTTCAGAATATTTGAAAAGAAAACGTTACAAAATCACAGATTTGTCACTTCATTGTAATTGAAACAGAAACAATAATTTAATTTAAAAATTTGTTTAAACCAATTTGAAGAATTTACTTGTGCTAACAGTTACATTTCTACTTTCAATTGTTAATTAGTGATGAAATACAATAGATATATCCTAGCAAGGATCTGATTTTGATTTAGAAGGTAGCTTTGGAAATGCTTTAATGCGATTAAACTTATTTTTCAACTGAGTCTTTCCACAGCCTTTAAGTGTCGGAGCCCAAGTTCCGCCTTTCTACTTCTTTCTTTATCGAGCAGTCTATACCATTTAACTAAGAGATTATATTTTTTAGATTCTCTATATACCTACATAAATATTTCTGGTAAATAAATTATTGAACTCAAACTAGACTAGATTTTTTTCTTACAAATAGTTTATTCTTGACGATATCCGGTGGCACCGCAGCGCGTGTCAGGCAATTGTTTTTTTTTCCGTTTATATTGCGGTTGGGACCAAGGTGGATCTATCATGTTACAGATTTTATATTATTATAACGACAGGATATCTATAGTTACGCTTCCTCTGGTTTTTTGGTAAATATTCTGCAATATTGTTGCAAAATATACAGACTGTAAGAATCGGAAACTAGTGTAGGATGACGAAGATTTTTGTCTTTTTGTTATGATTGTACCCAACTATCATTTTTCTTCAAATCAATTCAAGAAACTATCTGATAGTTTATACGTATATTATTTTATTTAATATGTACCATCCAAAGAAAATGATCAACGTTGACATAAATTTCTACTTTCAATATCTCTAATTGCAGACTCTGTCCATCATCACTTCCGTGAATGACAATCTATGTAATAGTCTTGTCCATGCCCGAAACTTACAAGTGGGTGTGTCACTCATCGTTAGCCAGCTATAGGAAATACCTCTTCACTGCCCACACAGCAACCACTAGAAAAATGTTAACTGCATCACAATATATTCTGTGTTCTAAGAATGACGAATTTTTTTTGTTCAACTCTCTCTGTCTACCACTGATACGATTTACCTAACTGACCCGAAATGAAATTTAAATGTATTAAAACTTCTCGGTCATCTTTTTACGAAATACTTTTTCCTAAATTTGGATTTGGAATCATTAGTTCAACCAAATTAACCATTATTATTTTATACTAATGCAGTGAAAAGTAGCTACTCCAATTATTACAGGAATTTTAGCCGGTAGTTGGCGGGATACTATTACTTATTTCCGCATCAAACAACGTAGTAATTTCTATTCGGTTTAATTTATCAGGTTATTTTTCTTGTCATCTATCCATATCTAGATTTATTGTAGCGTAAATGATAATAAACTATTATTAGTCCCATGTTGGTCTACTTTTAATTAGAGAATTAGATTTGACATTTCCGCCTCAAAACATGTTACCAGAGTTTATAATTATTCTAATTCGGTAGCTACATTAATTATGTAACTGTTATTTTTATAACGCATCTCTAATTGTTCTATATTCTTGGTAAAATTTTTCGAGATGCCACATTCTGGAATTGAATTTTAATATGTGAGAAATTCCATTACAATTGTATGTTATTTAAATGACAAGTGAGGTGTCTTGGGAGGTGAAATTTGACCATTATTATTTTATTATAGAAATTTAAAATAAATTACATTAATACAACCAACCAACCAAGGAATACAACTTCGGTATAAAGTAGTTATTATCACTATCATAATTTAATAGATAACCTAAAAACCAATTTAAAATAAGTATCTGTCAAGCTTTGACAGATACTTATTTAAAAAATTCTGAGTAACCATTACTGTTTTATGTACATTTCGCAGGCATAATCTGATAGCATCTTATTCTAAAACCTTTGCGTTAAAAACCACGACTCATTCTTCTGGTCGCGAAAGATAATGCCGTGAATCACTAGCGATGATTTGCAAATATATTACTTAAAGGATTTAAGCCCCTGAATGCCAAGTAGACTGTTTGAGGCGTGGAACATGATTCATGTAATTTATAGATACGTGTCATGTATTCCTTGAAAACATAAGGAAAACCGAAAGGCATATAGATGCCTAATAAATATTATATTGTGAAAGTAGACTTTCACAACAAAATACTTATTTATTTGAATTTCTAAAGCATTATTATATAAGATACATGGTCTTCATTTTTGCTATCATGTTTTCTAACTAAATGAAATCATCAACAACGTCTTTGATTCAAAACTTTCAAACAACAACTAAATCCACCCCCAAAATTTAACACCCAAGTCGTCGGACATAATCCTTTATCCGAATCAGTTCTCAGGTTTCATTGTGGTCCGAATACTTACAAAGTTTGAAAAAGACTCGACCCGCGTTAGCAACTTGGCACTTACTAAACTATCTTAAGATAATAAGGATCTGAACCCTTCGAAAGGGTGCGGGCAAGAGTCAATATTTGCAAATATAAGACGTTATTTAGATGCAGGACACGATCACCAGCCTTCCTGGACCTTCTTATGCAAATCTAGCTATATCTCCGGCAATTCACTAAGAGGTTTATTTGACCAAGTCCTTTGAGTTGCGAAATGGCTGTATTAAATTTTTCATAACAGCCCAGTAGATGGACGTGAAAATAACGCGATACAGATGCAAACTTTATGACATCTATATTTCAACTACCTTCGCATCAATTGAATCGAAAATTATCTTCATATCAAGCGCGTTGTTGTTGTTACCCATGATAAATATTAAAGCCTCATCTACTGATAGTCTATAAGTATGTGCTACATGTTCTGCTGCTATCTGGCTGTTTTTAGACCAGCAGGATAGTGTACATTACAACGAATTAAACTTTTGACTATCGTTCACTGCTGTGCAAAATTTTGGTACCTATTTATTAATTATGAGTATCTACCATTATCTGACGAATTCCATAGCGTAGTAGTCACCACGCCCATCTGATATTTGAAGTTCTTGAGTTCGATTCCCAGATACAATTTGTACTTATGATGACAGATATTTGTATGTGGTCATAGTGACCCATGTTGTTTCCGTACACAACATAACCTAAACCTGTGGTCGCCGGTTCAATGGACTCGTGTCATCCTCCTGGTCACCCAGATAAGAGAAAATGTATGACATAGATGGTTTCATTTTCTGCTTCCTCCTTATTTTATGCCGAGTGGCAGTGGAACATGTCTACATCGTTTTAGAATCGGTCTTTTTCGTATTTCCCCTCTTATATTAAATTCTCTGACATGTAGTGGACATTTAGGAAATGTTATATTTTTTGACTTCATATTATGATGTACCTAGTTGGTTCTACTATGTAGTAACACTTTAAAAATATTCAAGAATATGGAAAATAGGTCTTTATTGAAAAGTTATTTATTGACATACAACTATTCTGTTGTATGCTTAAAAACTACCATCTTCAAAAATAAAACTGCATTGTGTGAATGAAGTATTGAAACGACCCAAAAATTTTAGACAAAAAGTATTACGCACGACATCATTTCATGGACAAAAGAATATGTGGTTTAGTACCTTTTAAGAAATTGGCCGTATTAAATGAAAAACACGTGCGCTTTCGGTCTCTGTTCGTATCTCCTCAGCAGCTTCAATTAACGCTTGAAATCTGTGCATTGAAAAAAATGTATTCGATTATATTATCTCCTTTGTGTGCTTGCGTTACGAACAGTTTAGCTATTATTTTGTTATTATTCCCAGGTAATGTATTAACAGTACAGTTTATGAATTTTTTCATTTTTTTTGTACGTATATATTTCAAATTTTAAATACGTCTGTAAATTGCTCAAATGAGAGCAAAATATATATTGATATTAATTTCCTTCCGCATCGTTTTATTTCCATTTTTATACAATATTATCATTAAGAATTTTAAATCCCGTTAGGAAAATTGCAAAAAGTCCCACATGAAATGAGCAATAACCAAATTATACAGTCACGTTCTTTGTCCGTTTAGATATGATCAGACTCACGTTTTTCTAAACAACTGTGCTATGTCTACGCTTCCTGTGAACAGTGGTTTCCTAACTTAAAAAACATGTATTTGGTTCGATGCATTCCAATGTAAATATGTAAGAAATATATATTCCTAAACTTAAAAAAATACTCGGCCTTGTTAATTCCTGAAGTATAAAAGGTAAATAATTAGCAATTCAGTTTACATACTATAGATTGACATAGAAATATAACTAGACAAATCGTTTTTAGATTCGTCAGATAATTTTAAAACGAAAATTATTTACCAATCTACTTAATCGTTACCTGAACTACCAATCTATATGTTTCTGTGACTATATATATGTATATACACACTTAAGCTATTTGTTAAAACTAAAATAATAAATATTAAATTAATTAGTTTTTAGATTATCTACTACTAGATTATAATCTTGTGGCTATAAAAAACAAGTTCCATCTATGTAGGTTTTTGTAGTTTTTCTGTATTTTTCAACTGATTGCTTGTGAGTTTAGGAACCACTGACTTCAATAAAGTTCCCGAACTAAATCCCACCTGTTGTTCTAAACCTATTGAATTAAAGTATTGCATGTCTATATGCAGTAAAATTTCGGCTTTTTACCAATAATGATATCAAATATTTCAACAGGCATTGTTACTGTCAAGGGTGAGAAGTTAAGTTAATAATATAATGACGTATTATTCCCACTATGACTTGGTCTCAATTTTACTATTTGGACAAACTCTTATTTCAAGGCAGTAAGATTCAAATTAGTTCAAAAGATAATATCTATTGAAGGGCACATACAATCATGCTGTTATTATGTTTATGGTGTAATGTCAAAATAAAATGTTTCTTTCTTGTAAGAGCGTCATTAATTCGAAATTTATTCACATTAACGTGCGTGACTACATTTTTATTATTTAAGTGAAACTTTAACGATAACATCATTTTATGTTTTTATGGCAAACAAACAATCGAGCTACTACCTACCTAGTAATAAAATAAGTATAGCTAAATTCATATATGTATATTGTTTATTATACTAAAGTTTTAGAGAACATTAAATAACTATGGCCTACGAGTTTCGCAATTTCTTTGACTCCACAAAACAATCTTGAAAAATAAGATTATTTTTTAATTCTTTTCTCTTCCTATTTTTTTAAAATTCTTCTATGGTTTTACGGCCGTCCCCTACCTGGCGTAAATCCTCTTTGGAGATGCTGCTGTTAACTGCGGAGATTATTTTCTACCTTTCTAATCTAGAAAACAACTTACGTTATAATATTACCTATAGCGGTGTATAGTATAGTATACAATTTGAATGCACATCTCAACACATTTCATCAATCACTGTTCTGTAATCCATTTTATGTTTTTATCTGTTAAAACAGTAATAGATAGGGTGACTTCCTATGTCAACATGACTCTAAGGCCGTTAGTCAAAAACAGGACGGTATTTTCTGAATTTGTAGCTTACATGCTCGCTTTTATCGTAGTTTTTCCTATAGCTAGCTTTATTTAAGAGTAATGGATATCGTACATCCTAAAATAATGGATATATAGTATTATGATAAAATGCACCTAAATCTACTAGGCGACCTTACCCCTTGTTTGAACAAAGTTTTTTAATATTCTTCATGAAAACTTGAACGGTCAAGTGGATAAGCTTTAAATATATTTGTTTTTCTGTTGGTTTACTCTAGAGCAATTTAATTTTAAAGTTTCCTGCTTGAAAATTCAAAAGAGTACTTGAAATATTTAGTTTGATAAAATATATTTTTCAGTTATGTATTCAAAATGTAGTCCTATTTTTTTTTGTATGTTGGTCATGAAGAATTTTTGTTCGTACAATTTTCGACATTCTAGAACATATTCAATTTTACATAAATCTACGTTTTAATGTCATTGATCATTCATTCATATCGTATGTGCTATTGCTAATACTGGTGTCAGATTTCATTCAAGTAGCCTAAAGGCACCTGGTATGACTTTTAGCACTACTACCGCCATTTAGTGACACGTAGTCGCATATAAACACTAGTGAACTGAACTGTCCATCAATTTTCAGGTTTTCTCATGATGTTTTTTGTCACCGGAAGCAAGGTGATGGTCGATGAAAACTACTATACACGAGTCAGATTGGTATATGAATTCAGTTATAATATAAAAAAAACTACTGTTTCTATACCGTAGTTTCAATCTAAAATAATCTTTGAAAATGATACTGCAAACTTCAAGATATTCACAATTCCAGAATAAATCTTGCAAGATATTGAGATGGAAGAAAATATATTTGCTTAAAATCTACACTATTATCATAAACTCCCAATACGAATACTATGAGCATTGTCGGAGCGGTGCGCACTCTGTAATATTGCCACATAATAACACCTGCAGAAATAGCAGAATACATTAACGAGAGTATAGATATAAAATAACTCATAGGAGGTATTGCTTACCTGAAGTGATGTGTGCTCACTTTTCTCTAAATTTGACACATAAATTAGAAACAGCGAGAACACCTTAAAATTTAAAATGGACAACATTCAAGCTACATACTTCATAGGTCATGGTGTCATGGTATTCCAATATTAAAAAAATGTATACCTAAGTACGAAAAATACCAATATTTATTATTGTTGCTAGTAGATACCTAGTACTAACAATAACAAATATTTTTGGTGCCTATATGGTAAATGGGAGTATGGCCTGCTGTTAGCCTACTGCGACAAAAAATATGTTTCTCTACCGATACGCTATGATGACGGCTACACAATATCGGTGAACTTAGACAGATGCCGATGCGAATGAGTGAATATTCAGTATGTAGTTTGTAAGAAAACTTTTAACCTCAAGAAAAAACTAGTAATTTACCTCGAATCAGCCAAATTCGGCGAACAATTTGCCGATATGTGTAGCCGGCATTAAGTTGATAGGTATAAAATTAGAATCAAGATTTGGTATTTGAATACTCATATTAGACTCATTTTATTTCGTAAAATACGCATCTACTTTTTTGGCAATAGTGGTAGTAGGTAGTGTTTATTTAAACTTTCGCGACTACTAGGTCGTTGAAACGCCAGCAACATTAAATAAAAAAGATTCACGCTAATTCCCGTTAATATAATTTATATAGTTATGGTAGTAGGTAGTTTATGGCAATAGTGCTAAATAATTCTACGATTTCGATATTTTGTGACGGAATCACAGCCACGCAGAATGACAACTATTAGCGAGGGCACTGCAATTACCATAGGGTCGCTAATAACGGCCAAATAGAAAGCCGGCCCGACCTGCGATGCTGTTGGCTTTCTCAAGCTATACTGCATTACTACAGACTGTTGTGTATATGCATATTGATACAATAATAGTCTTTATTGGGTGAGGTATCATTTTGAATAATATGTTGTTTTTGTTTGAACAATCAGTAGAAAATATCGCTTTGCCGGTATGATATTTTTAGGTTGCATGCGAAAATTTCTTCCGTTCGAAAAAATATCCGTTTCAGTTTGTCTTTTTAGTTAATTGGAGTGAATATCCAGTTTTAACATTGAAGTAGAACAAACAATTTGTATTTCCATACTTTATATAGAATGTCGATATTATATGAAGTTGTTTTTAGAATCTAGAATAATTAAAAATGACAATTTAGTTTTTGCCATTGCTCTCTTGTCAATGATCGAAGTACTATTTTTTTACTCAGAATTTTAATGAAACAAAAACGATTCACAGAGAGGTTTATTATAAAAACTTTAACGCTATAACAAAACCCAAAAGTGAACAGAAATTCTATTTCAACAAATCTCAGCAAACAACTCAACTTTTACGTAGCCGGTGAATTTAAATTCAAACCTAAACTTTTAAACTGCAGTTAGCGCTAGGAAATCCAGTTGAATTGCAACAAATAGGTGTGAGTGCCACTGAACTTTCCGATATTTTCCGTATTACGGAAACGAAACTACCATTTACATAAGAGGAAAATCCAGGGGAAATCTTTGAACGAGTCATGAAATGTGAAATTGTGGAAATGCACAATTTCAAAATTGAAATTGTAAGTGATTTACGTGTGGGGGTAACAGTGGGGGACTGTTAGACTGTTATACTGTGCCACACTTTAGACATTGTTAAACAACGAACTGACTAAGAACAAGCTAACCATTTTCAATGTTACATGTGATGATCATATATTTAATTTTTATTTTTTACTTCATGTTTTATGATTGGTTATAAAATATTATTGGTCTTGAATAAATGAGATTCCTATATACCTACTTTCAAAAGTATATAAAAAATATATATTTTATTATAACACAAGATGTTGCCCGCGGCAGCCTATATTTGACGCCGGGTCTTTAACAATATCAATTCAAAATATCATTAAAATCCAGTAACTTAGCCTATAAAACGTGACAGCAATACTTTTGCATTCGTAATATTAGTTTGGATATTAACAACGAGATAAATGTCACTTAAAAGTTTATTACTATTTTATTTGTTACAAAATCACTACCTTCCAGTTTACTTTAACGAACTTAAAACCAATAAAACACTTGAATATAGTTTACAACCTCAACGTAATTAGAAATCTTCACATGATTTTATATCGCAATTAACGTACGCTGTGATCAAAGATTTTGTTCCGATCGGTAATTTTATGATCGATCATTGGGTGCGAATCGAATTAAATCGATTACCGACTCGCTGAGTACTGTATGTGAACACAGTAGGTGGCGGTACTATTTCTTGTAATGTAAACTTACAATGTATCGAAGGTGAACATTTACAAAGTTTGGACTCACAAATAAAGTACATTTAATTATTTAAGTAATGTTTTAATAGGTACTTGTTAATTTTCACATCGGTATCTCATTTATTATTGTGAATCTCAATTTTATTTCTAAGAAAATATTGTAAGAGTGTAAGATGTAGAGATATATTTAGATCAATCACACATGCTGTATTTTTCATTCTTCAACTCTAAACTTAGGCCTAAATTTTAAACTTTGGTATATTAATGTGATATAGGTATTTATTAATTCTTATTAAAATAATAAATTAATAAGTACGTTCTACACAGGTAAAAATCAAAGACTAATCTTAAACTAAGAATAAACTTTAGTGGACGCATCCTTGGTTCGTGCTCAAAGATAACAAACAAGACTACCGATGGATCCGTACAATTCTATTACGACTTGTTTTAGATGTCGAGAGCAATCGAATTGATTCAGACAGTCTTTTGTCTTTTACACGTAGTCCTGTTGTGTTTTGATCATTGATCTTCTGAAGTCCGCGCTTTGTGGAAACTGACCGGCTGACGTCTTTTGTGGAACTTTTGAATGCTAGAGAGCATTTAAAGCGATCTAAATCTGCGATTAAAGACAAAGACCTCCTTCAAATATGCATTTAAATTCAATTGCTTTGCTAGCAATGAGAAAATTTCAAACTATTTTATTTTAACCTGCGCAGAAAAATGCAAAGTACGCCATTTTAACTTTAAAGTTAACGTTAAAGTCGACTGATGCATTCCACTCTAAGAAATAAAGAATGTTACAGTGTCAATTGCACGATAGTGTGAACTGTACACGCAGCAATGGTGGGTGAGGGTAATGATGATGTAATAACACTTTTGCCAGAAATTTAAAACAAATGCATTTCTAACTGATTTCCATTTTACAGTCAAAAACGATTTTAATATTTCTCTTCTTTATGGTTAAAGTCCAAAATTATATAATCTAAAAAAACGTAACGTACGTCTATCACCTTTATTCCTCCATAAGTCCACGAAATTCAACACATGTTATAACCTTGACTTCCTGCCAATATTTTCAAAGGGACATGTTACCATAAAAAGCCTATTCATAAATCCTCTACAATCACCAAAAGGACCTCATCGCTCAAGATAGGCTGGTAATAAAACGTCCCTCGTACATATTATAGTGTTATAATAAAGCAGAGGGACAACCTCACGGGAGCCATCGATTCTGTTTAACCATTAATACTGTATTACATAACCTGAAGACCCTTCCTGAATGGACACTGATTGTGTTTATAGATCATTATTTATTATTTCATTATATATTTATTAGTGGCTTCATTGAGCATGTTCCTTTATTTTTTGTTCAACTTTCGTAGAGATTTTGTTAATTTCCTAATCTTTAACTTTTACTTTTTAAAATCATACGCTAATCAAATTTCAATTACACGTCTGGTAATCGCATTTTGCGAAAAGATTATGTATATAAGGAAGATGAGCGATATCCATTGTGTGCTACGCGAAGGCCTACAAGTTCGTAAGCACTTCAAAATTTTGTGAATATTAAATATATTCTGCAGAAATACTTTCTTTTTAAAAACACAACAACAACAGAGTGCTACTAGCCTCTTAACGATTAAAAGCAACATAATTAAGTCTTCAAAAGAGCAAGTAGAGAGTCCAGGAGATGAAGGCAAAATTAACATTATAAAGGACTCCTAAACAGCATAAAAACAGGGGTTGGAAATTGCATCTTAAAAATACGCAGGTTTTACAAGATTAGCTGTAATGCCCAAGGGCCCACTTTGATATCACAAACAGTGAAGATCAAACAGTTTAAAAAAGACTACTAGGGTGATTTAAATACACCCTTATAGGACTTACTGTCAGGTTGAAGGACTAATCAAAGACTTTAAAAATGCTTCGGTGGGTTTTTAAGTATGACGAGTGTTTTACCTGATGTAAAGGCAAACGTCAAGTATCTTCATTTTAATTTGATTGAAAACTGTAACCATTGAGGTTACGGTTAACATTATATACTAAACAACAGGTATTAAACGTGCACATACCTTTTTTATTTCCCGGACGTTCCGGACCTTGTTACAAGGATCCGTGGTCACTGGTCGATATGTGTGTATGTGCGCTATTAATACCTTTTGTTTAGTAGGTATTTAATTATGCAACGTGAAAGTTTCAAAGTAGTTGTGGTTAATATTGTTACTAATTAACTTTGAAAGTTAAATAGGGATTTTTCGTCTTACTAATTACTTAGGTCCTTAAACATTTTTTGAGTTGTCAGTTGATTTTATAAAAAACATATCTGTAAAATATATAAAACTAATATTCAACTAAACGAACTTTCTGAAGTTTTTCACTTCTGAAGTTTAAAAAAAATGTGTGATATGCATATGATGCAATAAGAAATGAAAGAAAGGATTTATTTAGCAATAGATTATCCCAACACAGCATAAAATTGGAAAACAATAAGACCAATAAACAAATCGTTAGAGACGATTCGATCAAGGAAAGCTATGTCATCGTCTCTAAGAGCATTGTTTAAATCATTGAGGGTCACGCCTACTACAATGACTCAATATAATGGCCTCACCCTTTCACAAATTGTAACGTCTACCGGTTCAAAAAAGTTTTAATTGAACAAATGCCTGAAGCAACCACTTTAGTTTCAAACAAAACAATCAAAATTAACCAAACTAATAAATCTTTTGGTGATTTTAGATTGTTTTTCGAATGTAAACATTTGTTCCGTTGCACTTCTTTTATTTTTATTGAATAGTAATTTTAAAAAGTGGACGGTGGCGTTCGTAAGGGTACTTATCAATAGTTTTTATCCATTAGAGTTATTATCTATACTATTTTAATAATTACACGTAGAATTGTTTATTTACTGTATCTATAATAATAATAATATTCTTTATTTCGATCATCAAGACTCATACAAAATTTTTGTTAGTAAACATATAAATAAATTTAAAAATCTAGGGTTAGTAGGTAACATGTTTACAACTGAATAATTATGCACACAATTTAAATTAATTTATTTGACTGTCACTACATGAAGCCCACAGCAGCAGTGGTTGATGTAGACACAGTCCAGTCGGCTCGCTATCATAGCCAGGATGTTGTTGGAGCTGGCTCGCACGCGCCTCACCAGCTGGCGCTGCGCTTGCGCATGCTCGTATAGAAACAGTCAATCCGCGTCGCCGTAAACATGCCTGATGCGCTGCAAAACCGAGGCAGCCTCAACAACACCCGGAACGCATTATCATATTGAATGCGAAAAGCATCGTACGATTTTTTTGTATAATTAGTCCACAGGGTACTTGTGTAAAATGAAGCGCAGAATGCTCTGAACAGAGTTTTTTTGACATCTTCTGAACATCGCGAGAAATAAATCTATCTATACGCAATAAATCTTATTTTTCTCCTAGTAAAAGGGCGTTTCACATCACTGGTTAAACTATTTCTTCTAGCTCCATAATCAATAACCGTCTACGAAGTACATTAAAAAGTAACTTTAAAATTACTATATCAAACGCCATTGTATCCTTCATTAGTAACAAAAACAAATAAAAATTTGGGGCTGAGGGCAGGTGCGTGAAGGGACGGCGAACATTTTTCTGATTTGTTAATAACTTTTTGAGTTAGTGACCGTAAAATAGATGTGGATGATCATTAATTATGACCGAGTCGGGGCAATGTTTACCCCGGTCACGACACACAAATTTATGTATGAGCAAAAGATCCATTAAAGGATTGTCCCTTCAGGTCATTTTACCTATAACATATTAAAAAATATTCAAATATTTCTGAACTAAAGCTTAATACGCCAGAGGCCGATATACTTTTAATAAATCTTATTGATGAAGCTAACTATTCTTACAACCTGTGCATACAAAGCGTTAGAGTCATCTGGATCATGTAATGTATCAGATTTTAAGACAGGTGTAGGGGTCTACATCTGGTGAATAAAACACAAACATTGACACCTGCTTTTCGACACATTTTATTTCACACCTGACGAGGCTTCTTTTTTACCAATTAGTAAATCAAACAATATGTTTGTATTTACATTTGAGACACCTAAATTTTATTCTTGTTCCCACAACTTATGATTGACATGGGAAAGTCAAAATATCGTGCAGAAATTCGCCAGAATTCGTACTTTCTCTTTATGCGTTACCTGAGCTAACGTTAAATGATTCTAGTGCCATTCTCCACGTGTTCTTCACAATGCACACGGATACTCCATTGTTGTGTGACGCAATCGACGTGCGTTGCGATTTTGGGTCGCTTTTTATAATAACTCCATGATTTTTGTATCAAAATTCACACGCCTACACGTGTGGAAAATCCTCTAACAATTTCAAAAGATTGAATAATAACGATTGCTCATATTGTGAGGTAAACCCCATTGTGCCGCATTCTGGTGACCTAATGACTTGTTTTGCACAATTCTGTATCAGGTAACCGCGACAGATGCAACGAAGCCAGATAGTGGGAAAGTTTGAGATGCAAACTAAGCCAGACGTGACTCTGTCAGACTTTCTACAATAGTGGAGGGTGCACTTAACTTGTCATCCGTGGGAACACAAATTATATAGGTATGACAATCTCGAGTGTCATCAAAACAATGACTGAATCATGGTTTTTGCTTTCAATTGGTTTTGTAGTTGTACATGAAATAGAAATTAATTGGCTGAATTCGGAGCATGCGTGGTTGAAGAGGTGATTAGTGAGCACTTAACCCATCTTCAAACCCTAATCTCGGCTGGTCCCTATTAATTTGGGATTGAACGTGCTTCGGACAATTGAAACAGTTCGAACGAAGTCCGCTTTAACACGCTCTGTGGGCAATTATGGCCGTCCAATTCCATTGAACACACAGTGTTAATGTGGAAATTCTAAATTTATTGGAAATTCGTGGCACTGTTCAATTCAGGTGCGGAGTGAAATCAATTTTGTTGTTTTGTCTGTGATATTTCAAATAGTGCCTTTATTTATAATTCGATAAATTTAATAGATTCACTGTAGATTTTTAACGTTGTATTTTCATTAAAGAGTACATTATTTATTTACACAATTTAAAAAAATATATATACTTATTCCGAATTACAAAATTAGCATTCAGCCCACTGTCATTTTATGCGCCCAATATAAATGAACAAATTTAACTTCAATTATTTTCAAGTGAGCCGGGTCGAACCGTATCCCTTTCACATCCACCCTTCCCCTCATTACCATCCACAATCCTCCAATTCTACATCTAGATAACACCGCCCTTAGAGTAGCTATTTTATCTATAGTACAGCACACATGTTCCTAAATCATGTTGTGCGCCCAGAGTTAATATTTTTAGCTTCTAGCTTCTACAAACTGCAGACTAACGTTTTCATCTATGTAATTAATCAATTGTATGTATTTATGACATTCTAAAATAACAATTGTCAAAAGATTACTGGGTTTCAAGAAGGTTGAAATATAAAAAAAAAAACACTTGCAGCTCTCATTATATTAAGAGTTCTAGCACAAGAAAGCTGTTCTAACGAATGGAATCGCCCATTTTTATTTTTCTCCCGCTCAGTATTTTACTTTTTAGGGGCTCTGTTCATTTCAATTCAATTCGTAGCAAATGAATTCATCTTTTCATAGCAGGAAACTACTGATGAGTTTGCTGATAAAACTATAATCTGATCCAGCCAGTGTAGGTAGGTACCCATTTTCGTCTTTGACATAATAATTACAAATGTAGTTCGAAATAGTTAGATTGGAAGAAAGATTGCGACAAATTATAATGTTATTTTTTTCATATATGTTCATCGATATTCTACTGAGTGTGAAGCTAGTTTTTTATAACGACAGAAAAGCAAGGAAAAATATTATCTAATTATGTGAGTAGCAGGTAGTTTACGTAGATATAATAAATTAGTTTAACATGAAAAGGAGTTCTATTCTACAATATATTACAAATAACCTTAAAAGACAATATTGTACAACAAAATAACACCGACATTTCGCTCCAAATTGCCTCTAAACGTGACGAGCTTTTACCAATCAGTGGCGCCATCTCACGACATTTACGTTGTCAAAATTGAGAGCATGACTGTACATGTTCACATGTAGAGCTAATGGATTGTACAATTTTCAAATTGGCGTCATTACCCTCTTTTTCGGCAAATGTGTAAAATTCGATTGTTGCTCAATTATACTTGGGTGCACCGTCAACTTTGATATTAATTTTAACATGCGAAAAAATACGAAAAGTACGTCTTTTTGTTTAAATAAATGTCAAATTTGACGATGCACCTCACCCTAGTTTTGAAGAAAGGAGTACAAATTTTAATAGAAGTTTTGAAGACCCTATGTCTTCAAACCTTGGTCTTCATTTAGATTTTCTTTCATCATCCTAACATCACCTCGTTAAGCAATTCAATGACGGACCCTCAGAAATCTCATAACTTGAATGAGAAAACTCGCCCCGCAATATATTGCAATTTCATTTTTATGAAATGGCACATGCATTCGTCACCGATCTATTTCGCGAGTGTTGTGTATGAAATGAAATGACACACCGACTGGGCAAATACTTTAAGATAAACCTCATTCAAGATTTCAACTTTTAAATTCTAGTTAGTAAGGTCGAATTTCGGTTAGCTGTTGGAATGTGTACTCGTAGGTGCAATGTCAGCGTCCCTACGTAGATGCACCCTAATCGAATCTTTGTACGCATGGTGACTCCTGTCTTGTGGGTCGAACCCCTGTCACGGACATCAGAGGTTGCTCTGAAAAATAAATACGGTCCAAAAGCTTTAATTTGACATTTTCGGTTGTCTTTGACGATTACTTAATTTGGCATTGTTAGAGATGTGATGGTTTGACTATTGAGTTTAGTATGCGTCAGCACGTCCGGTTCAATAAATCAATTTAATGACATACCTATTTTTTTCGACTCAACTGAATAACTAGTAAAAGACCGGATAGAAATACAATTTGTTATATAAATCACATATGAAAGGTTAAATGTAAATTTGGAGTAATTTTATTACCATATTTACCCTTTACTGTCAATTTCCGTCAACAGAAGTACGTGTATGTTCTTGAATTTATTTTAATAATATAACATTATAAGTCTAACGTTTATAAACAACGTGTAATATTAATTTTATATTGCATTTCTAATACAACAGCTAATAAACGATTTATTGTACACTTTATAAGAAGAGCTATAAATCAAAGAAGGGAGTACAGCCTACTTTAAAAAAATCCAACAAGAAAACAGAACCCCATTGCTTATCAGAAATCTAATCCCCTAATTAAGTATTCGGCTTCCAAGATATCCCTGATGTGACATTCATTGTCCATAAATCAATGCATCATCTTCGACTAATTCTACGTTAGGTAGATAAGTACACGGCTATTTCTGCATCTTACATATTCTTTATGTCAACGTGATATAGTTTGTTTTGGATATGTTGTATTTAAGGTTATCTTGGTTTTATTCTAGTTCTGGGATAAGAGCGCGCGTGGCTTGGACTAGAAGGCGCACGTCAGGTTGGATACGCTTGGCTGGAACGAATTGTCTCAATGGGGGACTATAGTTTATGAGCATTGATATGGCAAGACCGTTTGTTAAAATATCGTCCTCGTTGTCTACTAATATGTTATGTATACAATGAAATGACACATATACATAGATATTACAAACATTTTCCTATTTTTATATTTCAATGAAGGTCAAATAAGAGTATAAGAGAATTCTGGTCATTCTTATAAGACGTACTATTCTAATTTAATGAAACTTACTTAAAAAACTTACTTACGGACTACGGTTATTTGGAAAAAATATGCAGATGTGTCGACAAAGAAAATTTCTGAAGTAATTTTCTTTAAAAAATCATAGTTTTATAATTCTCACATTTGACCTATGTAAAATGTGTTCAAATATGTGACTCTTCTGATAAAAAATAATCTTTTTCACATAAAATATTTAAGTATTGCCCTCCTGACGCACACATTTTCCAGCATTATGACAAATGTAACATCCGGGAAAGACCCCTTTTGTATTTGGCAGCAAAAATCACTTCTAATAAAGGAACATGTCTGACACAATTGATTATTTTGGTGAAATCCAGTAATGCTACGGTTGATATTTTCCAAGGGTATATTTTGTATGAATGCTTTGATTAAAGTACAGTCAACAGTTACCCTGCATGAGCACATCATGTTACCATGCATGAACCTCTATGGCGCAGTAATAGCGGCGAGTTTGCGATGAATCTAGGTAGGTTGATGTTGACTGTACATTATATTCTTAAACTTAAATTTACACTGTTAACTATATTTGGTACAATTAATCTACAAAGTGCAAATCTACTAGTGCATTTACTACTTATAGGTTACATTTATTTGAAACTAGCTTTTGCTCGTGGCTTTGCTTGCGTGAATTTTAAAACAAACATGATTTATATATAAACTTTCAACCCCCATTATAGTCATATGAGGGGCATTATTTAAAATAAAAAAGTAGCGTATGTTTGAATGGCGGTCTCTAATTACATGCATACCAAATGTCATACCTCATATTTGAGGTAGCAACATTTGTGAAAACCAATGCTCATTTATTCCCTCGTCTAGCTGATGTTGTATTGAGGAATCATCGAGATATCTATCGATTATGCATGCACCCATCAAAAACTGCTTTACTCGGTAATAGCATAGTATGTTTGGCACCGAAAATTTACAACAAAATTCCAAATCAATATAAAAGCTTAAATTTAAATCTATTTAAAAAGCACCTCAAGTCTTTATTAACTGATAAATGTTATTATACTTTAAATGATTTCTTTAATGATAGACTCGGATATAATTTAGTGCTAGTATACATTATAATTCTTTTTTTGTTATTTGTATTATATTATTTATTTATATTTGCATACCTATATTCGGTAAAACATGTAGGTAGGTTTAATTCAGTTTGACATCAATTTGTATATTTGTATGTTTTTGGCAAATAAATGTTTTCTTTATTTCTTTCATCAAAATCAGTCAAGCGGTTTAGCCGTGAATGCGGAACAGACAGACAGGTAGACGTTGCATTTATAATATTAGTATGGATGCTAACACGAAAAAGGTTGTTCGTAAAAATACACAATTACAAAGTAAGTTTTTGCCGGGAAAAATCTTTAATATTTACCGACTTCGAATGCATTCAAATAAATATTCTATGTAGAAGGCTTTGTATCAAAATACATTCAACAAGGTTTAAGAAGTAAATGAAATTGATCAAAATAAAAATTGTATTTACCAATTTAACATTATACATTCGTTCATGCTAAATATTTTTACAGAAATTGAAGCAGTGAGATTGCAATCAACAGCTCGAAACCACGACCTCGGGGTCTACTTACCCCGCTTCCTCCAGTTAATGACGTCATAAAAAATAAACTCACCGTTTAGGGCGCTCTAGGAGAACAGAATTTTTCTCTCCGCGATGCAGTCGCGCAGGAAATTACAATTGTTAGGTTATGACGTCACTTCCTTTTTCCTAATAGGAAAATGTGCAGGAATCCAGTAATTAAATCGTTCACTTCTCACCTTTCTTTCTTGTCTTATGATTTTACTAAGTAATATATTTGCATGTTACTCATTTAAAAATGATGTGGAATAAATGATGTTATGTTTAATTAGTTAAAAAAAATCATTTTTTACATACGAAATATATATGCAGTAAACGAGTATTTTCTGCTTTCTTTTCTAGTGTGTCAATTGCTAACACTGATATCAGACTTTATTCAAGTCGCCTTAAGGCATCTGACATAACGTTCACTATTACACATCGTGTCTAATGAATGGATGAGGATAAATAATAATAATAATAAATAAATATATTAACAAAAATCACACCGATTAAGCTAGCCCTAAAGTAAGATCGAAGTCAACGATTTATAACAAATATTTTATAACAAATACATATATAGATAATGACATGCAAGACCCGGGCCAATCAGAAAAAGATCATTTTCCATCATGACCCGACCGGAGATCGAACCCGGGACCTCTCGGTTCAGTGGCAAGAACTTTACCACTGCGCCACCGAGGTCGTCAAAGAGGATACCTAATAGAATACGGTTTTTATTCCAAAATATCAACTAGCCGGCGCATCGGACAGCGTAATAAAAATTACACCATTAATTTTTTTCTATACAAATTCTATACACATAAGTATAATCTTATTCAATTTGCACCAATTGATATTGGAAAGTTACAAAATTCAAGAATAGACACCAAATACCATTGGAACATTACCATGAAAATTAAAGATTACTTCCATTCCACGGCAGCGGACACTGATCAAAATTTATAGCATATTGAGCAGAATAAGGGAAAACAGAAATGGTATTCTTTTGAGAATAATTTCAGTAATATATTTGAATAAAATGGGCATAAGACGATTTTTATTGACATTAATTGAATTAGTTTCTTATAAGATGACGCGACGTTTCGATATATAGTTATGTAGAAAATTAGCTGTTATAATTATTTATATACCAAATTGATTTTATGACTTCAAATCTTACAATTTTTAGGGTTCCGTACCTCAAAAGGAAAAAAATTGATTTTATAAATGGGAGTCATCATATTGTTATAAAGAAATCAACAGTGATAAATTTCTGGCATTGGCATCATTTTAATTTTAAAACGCATATAAGGTGCACTAATCAATTTTGACGTTAACTTTAACCTGGGCAACAACTCATGTAGTGACATGAGTTAATACGAATAATAATATATACGACTACGAATAATACGACGTGAAAAAATCTTCATGTACAGTGGTACATGAAGATTTTTTCACGTCGTATTATTTAGGAACGAATTATGACGCCTTATATGAAGCTCATAGAACAATCGTGTAAACAAATATTTTATGATGTTATTCGCTATGCATATTATACTCACAAACTGGAATAAATAACCACAAATGAGCTACATCACTACTTGAGCTTTCCTTGCGAAGTGATTACAGAAGATTGCGTGTAGCGGTCGCCCCAATCTGTTTTTGCAGAACATTTATCATTAAAATTACTTTTGAATCGGAATTGAAAAAACTACGATACTTCCAGTTTTATAGCGTGGCTCGAAAATAATGATGTGCGCACTAAAACTGTTGAATTATTTGAAAAAAATATTGTAGTATTTAAATTGGTTTATTTAGTTTTAAATAAGTACTTCATAAAAAACAAAAACCTACTTACAAAAACGTGCGACTTTTTCCATGTCCAATGAAAAATTACACGAAATGAGTTAACTTGTCCAGGTAATATTCCTATAGTTGTCAATTTTATTCTAGGTATCTAGAATTTCCATTTTAATAAAGGTCATAGGTACTCAAATAAAAGTAAATATCAATAGATGAGTTCGTATTTAAATTAGACCACACTGAAGGGAAAATAGCGACATGGTGTTATTATAATTTCACAGATTTGAGGACTGGACCCGAAAACAAGCCTCGAAAACCTGTATCTGTACAAGTTTATGCCAAAACACTACGGGACTGGTTGTTAATTTCGTCATTTTAACTGGAAGACAGCCAAAACGCTAACGATGGATGAAAGCAGCGAAAGTTAATCGTTTATCTTAAATTTTATTGTCTCGTGGCGCACTGGGAACCTCTCATGGATTAAGTGAGGGTACTTAACTGTCTCTTCCGAAATATAATTATTTTCAGTTGTAATGCTAGTCTAGTGAAATGCAACTCAGGATTTATACATCAAAGAAGAACTTATATTGTTACTATAATGTCATTGCCGGTAGCTCGGGTCATTAACTATAATACCAAATTTAATCAAAATCGAACCAGTGGTTTACCAGGGAAAGCCAACAGACAGACGGGTAGACTTAATACGTATTAGTATAAAAGCTCATTTCTTTCCTTTATTTTCAAATGAAAAACGTGAACATTTGAACGACTAGACTTCACATTTAACAGCTCCTGCATTTGAAGGAAGTAAATAAATCAACTAAAAAGTAATCCAAAACACCGGCGGCGCCAAAACTCGCGTGCGTCACGTCAAAACACAAATCTGGGAAAAATGACACTTTATCGAAACAAATTGCTGACGCGGCGGGGGGTTGTCGCCGTCACCCGATCCTTTGGCTACCGTTTACGCCATCTCCAAGACACCGGAGCGCCGAATATCAGGTTTCTTACCCAATAGATTGGACACGACGAGCCGAGTGACATTTTCTTGTTCTAGTAAAGACCAGGTTATTTTTGGATTTTAGTCGTTTGGATTTAATTCTTGTTAATCTGACGATCATCTTTTTAGTGATTTCAAGAATTTGGCGATAACTTTTTGAATGGACTTAGTTGTAGTGTTGTAGCTAACCGTTGTATGTCTGTTTACGACCATGGCTCTAGTAACACTTTTGCACAAAATGACACTATATCAAGTTTCATAAAAAAAACGGGTAGCACTCCGGGAGTGCGGGCAGAAGTGAAAACTTGAATAATGTTAACGTTGTGCATTTTTGACGTCTTACGAATTTTCGATCAGGGTCGCATGTTCTGACGCTAGTTTAACATTCTACCTATCACAAAAAGTGCACAATGTCTCTAAAGAAATTTTCACTTCAAAAATTTCGTGCTAAACATATTTTAACAATTTTCTACCTAGTCCTTAGAGCATCCTTGTCAGATTCCCAATTTTTTTAAGACAGTTTAGTCAAAACTATTGGCAATACAAAGCAAAATATTATTACTAACAACTTCCCAGCGAGAACAGAAATCGTACTAGGAGTGAAGATACAAAAAGATTTAAGTCCGGGGCGCAAGCTGCGGTCACCAGCTCGTTCAGTCTGACCGCAACATTACCCGCTCGAGCGCTCTCTAATGAGGCGAAGATTACACTGCTAGTTCTGATTGGATCAACGTTTTAATGGACGGATTATCTTTACCCAGTCGAGCAAATTAACTGAGCAAGTCATGGCTTGCTAATTCAGAATCAAACTTCTTTGAGATATTGTCTCAGGACATGACGATATAAAATAATACAGTATGTCTGTTGTGGTTTTATGCGAGATTTCACATTTTATGCGGGATTTTCACAAATTAGGTATTAAACATACAAAAAGGCCACTAATCTGTTAAAAGTGGAGAATGTTGTGACTACTGACTCTTGACTCTGCAAGGAATAAAAACGCGATACTAAGTATGTCTGTAACATAATAAAATCTTTTAAAGTACAATATAAAAAATTACTTAACCACGTGATGGCTGAAAAACATTAAATCTAAAAAAAAGAAGTCATAAAATTTGAACTCATATTTATCAATTTGACCAATTTTCAACGGTACAGTCAACATCATGAGCTCAATTGTATCCGATTTACTGTCATTGAGTCAAAAGGCGTGCGTGAGACATCGCTTTGAATTTTATAGTTGGTTTTATTACTTATAAATGAGACCATTAAATTTATAGTTCGTATGATTAAGTTTACGATATACAGGTTCCGTTAGAGGTATCGTTGACGTTTTGCTCGTTCCCAAAATAAACTCCTTTTATATCACAGTTCATCATTAATTAGGTAGTAAACCAGAAAAGTTAAGAAATAATCTTCATTTTATACCTGTTGTTAAAAGATAAATACAATTATTAGGAAATACATTTTATAACAGGTATTTGAAAGAAAAGGTCAATGGTCGTGAGGAATCAGATTGCAACAGATAACAATAAACAATAGGTTACACAAATATTAATAAAATTTTATAACGGACGTAACAATGAATTGATACGACTGAATTCTAATGTATGTCAAGGCAGAATAACTATTTTATCATGGGTTTCGGTAGTTAGCGATACCCACGATGTGTCCGTTGTGAAATTTCTCAAAGAAATCGTGACATTTATCAAGAGAACCTCTAACGAGCTCGACAATGCCACTGCCAAAATGTCGAGTATTAGAACAGTTTATTCAAGATCATCATCTAATTCTAATATAAATAAACACAATTGAGAAATTTACGTTGTGAACCAAATTGGGACAAGGTCGAATAACAATGGTAAATTGTTTAAATAACATATCGAGGATGAAATGAAACCATACGGAATGTTGAGTTTGCAGCTGGCATTTTACTTTGAAAGTTTACAATAATGTAAAACTATTGTAAACTTTCAAAGTGTTTCTTGTTTGTCGGACCAGTTAAATAAAATAATATTGTTATTATGATAAACGTAAAAAATATATGTTTTACGTTTATCATAATAACAATATTAGTATGTCTAGGTATAGTAGACAAAACTTTGTTTTCAAGAAAATTGCCACAGTTTCTGCTAAGACCAATGTAATATATGCTTATAACACGAGAAGCAAACTAAAAACTTAGTTTATAAAGTTTATTAAGCACATTTTAACACCACACTATAAAAACAACTATACATTAGATGAAGAGAAAATTCCTTACACCTTCATATAACAACTATTTACAGATAACAAAATAATTATATTATGAAATAGCGTGGTGAAATTCAGGCCAGCGGCATGAGAGCAGTAGTCGTGATCAGAAATGGATTTACGCCCAGGTTCAACTGAGCGTAAAAGCCCGAGCGGATGTTACAAAAGATTTATTTACGCCCAGGCGTAATCTAAGTTTAAACGTTTTTGTTCGGCGTAAACTCATCTATGGCCACGACGACTTCATTTTACAACATCGAATGAAACGATGATGACATATTAAGATACTTGCCAACTACAGCAGCTGCAGTCATAAATCAATCACATTGATAGGTCCATGGGAAACATAGACTGATTACAGAAAATGCCAAAATAAATAGAAAATTAAAAAAAGAAAATAATGTTGATATTATCATTCTTGATCTTACTAAGCATATTTTCTGTTTTAAGAAATGAGCGACTAATAAATTCGTTCAAACTTACCATTTTATACTTTTAAGATTTTGCAAGAGAAGACAACTAATTATGGTTTATATCCAAGTACACTATTTAAATTGTTATAATAACGTGTTTTTTTCGGAAATTCCATGATGCCATAGTTTAATATTTTTCAGTTTGCAATCAAGATGTACCAATCTGAAATAGAACATAAAATCAATAGACGCAAGAGAGATAGATTCCGAAGTCAAATCAATTGACCTTAAGATTCTTGGCACAATCAGCGTGCGAAGACTTGTTGGTCCTGCCTCTCGTGTTGAACATGTAATTTGAGAAGATTCAATTAAACCTACCTACAGCAGCTTCTTGCGTGTACAACATACTTCGATCGACTATTTCAATACACTTACGTATTTATTACAGTTAAAGGAGTCAACTTTAAGAATGAAAAAAAATACTATTCAATTAAACACGACCGAATGAGACAATTTTGATGTAGTTTGATTAGTGCGCCTACATTATTCATCGGTCATCATATCATAGGTACGTATCTCCTTTTTGTCGACCAATATCTATACCTTATATTTGAATAATACTCTAGTTATATCTATTCTTATCTTCTAGTTATATCTATATCCCTTACATATTATAACACAAAATCCTCTGACGCATCTGTCTGTTTGCGATAAACTTAAAAACGACTGCACGGATTTTCATACGATTTTCACCTATAGATATTTTGATTCCTAAGGAAGGTTTAGGTTCAAAATTTATTTAGCCTTTAAGCCGGGACGGGCGGTTAGTTTTCATCTAAATCTATCTTATCTCAACCTTCACTGTTCTCAGCTCCCAGCCAGATACGCCAGTTATTCTAATGGGTTGTTATTTGAATTAATCAAACTTGAAACTCATGTCGATTTAACTTTTAAATGGATTTAGATAAGATAAAAGATGTTGTGATATTTCAAAGGACGTTGAACTACTATTTCCTTTTGATGACAAATTAAGCACTGGTTCAAATAAAATATTGCAAATATTTAGTTGGAAATGTCTGCTAGATACACCATCGCACCTAAACCGCTAAGAGGATTTTGAAATTTAGTAAATTACAATTCCTAGTTCAAGGTCTTTGAATTATTTAACAAAATCATGTTTTTATTTAATATTCTAAATATGAGTCTTAAATTACCAAATTCATGATTCATTTGTTAATATGATTATAGTAATATCATCAAAAGTCATCATTCATTTGAAATATACAGAGAAACAGATAAAAAAAATCATTAATATTAAAGCATCCAGATCTCAAACAATTTTTAGTTGCCCGGTCAGATATGATTTAACGGAGTGGCGAGGTCTTTTTTGGAATTAATAAATTCAGAACCCTTACCTTTGGTCCGCTTTTACGTTTTACGATCGAGCAAGTAAATTTATTACGCTGTAAAGTCAAATAACACTATATATATCCTGAAATAACTTGTTACTAAAATATTATGATCTAGGTAGAAATACAATCATTTTTAATAATTATTCTGCCTATGTCCATAAATTTGAATCATTACAATTTAATAACACGGGGAGAAGCTTGAGTAAAATAGTGGATTTTCAATAAAAATAAAACCCATGATAATGATAATAAGTAAATTAAAAGACGTTATCTCTTTTACAACACGATTGTTCGATAAAATTCTCGTAGTAGAGGCAACTCCTTGCCGTTTTAACTTTCCTTCGGCACTTCGTTAGCCATGTTTGTGTTTATTTAAAGCGTGATAAGTCTCCTCGGTGACTGAAAGGGAAACGGGATGCGTTCAGGTTCCTCCTGGAATTCATTTGCCATTTCCTCAGCCAATCTTTTAGATGTCTTTACGTATTTGTTTTGGAGATGTAATTTTAATATTTTAGCAATGATCGTAGTTGCTTTATAATCATTTTTATTATTTATTTAATCGTAGTATTGATATTGGTTTTAGTGTATTTGTAAAATGAAATACACAAACATTTATATTTATGTCAGAATTTATAACACTTGAAGGCATATTTTTTATATAGTTTCGTAATTCCTAGACGATAGTCGTACTCTTATTATAGATTACTAGTTTGCTGCTTACTATCTGTTATATTTATTTATAATTTTATATGCAGCCATAAATGTTCAGTTATTGATTAATCAGCCCGGAAATATATACTAGGTGGGTTTTAAAACATTATTACATTAGTTTCTAGTTGAAAATTCACATTTTCACGTACAACTTGTCAATTGTAACGCACAAGCGTTGGCGAGCATTAATTAGCTAGATTAGTCATTCGTGATTGCGGGCTAATGGCGATGTACACACATATTCATGTTGATCTACCCTCGACATTTGTTTTTATAATTAACTGTGTTTAAATTTCGTTTTTGATAATTAAGAATATCCGCAGTCTTTACTAATCAGCAGTGCCGCATTTTTCTAACTCTCTCTCATTTCTGCATGTTCCCTCTCACGTTCAGGATTGTGAAGCCGCGAAGCCTGAGGTCAGCGTAAAAAAGACCTTAAAATTTTCACACACAAGTTAATACTTAACCCCTATGCAGGATTCCTCACGACATTTTCCTTCACCGGTATCAGGTGGTCTATGAAAACTACTATACAAAAGTTAGATTGGTTTACAAACTCATGTGGCATGAGTAGGATTAGAACCTGGAACCTTTTGATCCACAGCTAATAAATACCTACGTCATACCAAAAATTAGCGTTAAAATATATGGCTTCCATTTTGTAAGTTTACCATAGAAACATCAACTGCGGATATTATTAAAAGAACAAAGGAGTAAGTATAATAACCGTCCATTGGGGATCTGGTTGCAAATCCAATTTCTTTTTGGAGCCAGCTTGCTACCAATACTTTGACCCTGCAACGGCTACAAGTCATAATGGTCTAGTGGGATGGCAAGTGAAAATGTTTGATTAGTAGGTAGGTTATTTTGTGAAAATTTTTTCATTGTTATCAGAACATTATGTTAATAATATAGTAACTAATCAATATAGGCTATAAAACAGTACTTTTTAATCCTTACGAATTGTTATTTCAAACAGAATACATTTATTAACATTTTTTCTATGACAGATAAGATAGCTAATTAATTATAAAAAATAAGTCTTATGCAGATGTAAAAAGACAACCAAAAAGACTTAATTCTACATAATTTAATAGATACCTTAGCTTTTTTTATCAACTGTAAATAATCGCCACTCGCCACTAAACCTGCACCATAAAATCGCACAATGTAAAATAAACTTACAAACTTTAAAATGCGTGAAGCAATAATATAAATAATATTCACGCCTTTAAGTTTCATTTTAAATATTATGATTAATTTTTAACGGTCTGCTTGAGCTTGCAAATGTCACCCATTTGACATTGAGGTGTTAAAGTTCTATTATATTTATAATTTTACGGGATTATAATGATAGTATATAATATATTGGCTGCGTTATACCTATATTATAAGTTAAATTAGAGTACCTTTCACGTCTTTATTCCTTACGAGTTTTACAGAGCCAAAAGCCGTGAACTTTGAAGGTTATGGACAATGGGCGTATTTTTGGATTTGTGATTCTAGAATATTTAGTGACATTTTACAATCTCAGCCTCAGGGGAAGCAACGGGCACAATCTTTTTTTTTGCTTCCAAACCAATTTTAAAATATCATAAGTACACTATTTATATTGGCTAGAAAAAATCGCTTTTGTGATAGCTGTCCGCTTTTCCGTTTTATGTTCGAATACCTAAATATAATTCAAATTTCTTCTCTAAATGCTGCAATTCGTTCATTTATTACCTTTTTGAATATCTTATTAGATCAAATTGCATGTTTAATCTGACGCAGCCAATAATATCAGGTAGAACTTTCGAGCATCCTAGAATTTGGTCGCGTCAAGTGACGACCCAGGCACTTCGACTTTGAAACAATATCTAACCGAATTTCGAAATTATCGAGAGGATATAAAGGCCGAGTGGACTCAATTGATTCAAAGATCTGGAATATTCTGGTTTAAATGCTATTCGGTTTCATGACTTACCGATAAAGTGAAGAAAGGTTGAAAATGTACCTATGTTATGTTTATCGAAAACGATTTTATCGATGTTTATCGAAGACGTATAGATTTTTTTATTGTATTTACCTTTTTTTACACAAAATTGATAAGACGATTTTGATATATTTGATTTATTGGCTTGCTGGTACAGGCAACACTCGCTAGTAAGAAAATAAATGTCTATTTTCATTGTGCAGAGATGTTAATACTTAAACAGAATAGAATTTGAAAATTTTGTCCTCGAAAAACTGTTACTTTTTTATTACATACATATGCTTCAATATATATGCGTCAATGATCTCAGTTACTAACTAGTTTTATGGTTAAATTCATTCACTTATATTATCAGTCAAATTAAACTTGTTATCTCTCCGAATAATTAAACAACTTCAAATTTTCTATCAAAAGAGATAATACTGATTTATTCACCCGGCGTCGTCTGCAAGATAGCGAGTAATTTATGTGTCATGTGATAAACATTATAATTGTTTGTTTCTACATTTTAATCGACACAAATGTGAAACATGATCGTTGAAATTGATCTTGATTTATCATCACACAGTGAAATTTTATAATGAGATTGAGTTAATGACATAAAAATATGAATACCTTGTCGCTCGGACTATATAGTCCAATTGGTCCATAGTAGTGTTCGATAATCTCGAATATTTTGAAACTGTTCTCCCCTGTGAGTCACTTCCCCTTTACAGCCTTGGGGTGTGAATCGCGAGGTTTTATAATGAGTCATACCTGATTTATGACATCGATTATTCCGATTTACGCAATTATATTTTTTTGTCTTACTATGCTATTAACAGTGTACTGTAAAGTAATAGCGAAGGCTACTAATTGACTTCAGCAAAAGTAGTTATGAAACTATGGAATATAACTTTGAATCCCACTTAAACAATGAATAAAAATGTAAAGGTATAAAACGGTAAAAATTTAAAAAGATACAGGTATAAAAACAATGGAGTCGCTTAACTATCGAAGTTTTTATATTTTAAGATGCTATGGGAATACCCTGGTATCCCGAACCGAAGTAATATCTTAATGGGGTAAGTTTATCGCAAATAGGTGTCAAGAGAGTACTATTCTTCATTAACAGATGAGAACCCCTGCTAAATTATTCTTTGGGTCACTTCGGTCCTATTTAAGTTAATTTAATCCTAACTCTGCTTACTTCTCACGTAGAGGATATTTGTGAAATATGTTAGCAGCTGAATACTTGCCGTATCATATTATGTTAATAGCGCCATTGTAAAGAGATTTGTTTACATTTTTGATTGAAAAAAATCCATCGCAAAATTTATCTATCTTTTGCAAAACAATTCCTGATGAAAAAAAATCTCGCGATTTTCACGGACGCGTTGCATTGTCGTTAATTAAAAAAACCATAAAAGGTATAAAATTTACTCCATTGTATGTTTAAAAAATCATACTAGTATTTTAAATTTTCTTAATGGAAAGTTTGAAGAAAGTTGTAAATAACTAATTAAATTAATTCAAGTAAGAACAGCAGCCTCTGACGTGCCGCGGTTCGAGTTTCTGATTCACGGGTCAAATCACAGATGGCGCTACTAGCTTCTAATAAGTATGAACGACTGGAAATAAGTTCAGCGCATTGAAATTTTATATGTTATTTTTACAATTCTAAATGTCAATAATGTAACAATTATTTTCTAAGTAACCTACTTAATAACAACTCAAGAACGATATTATACAAAAACAAATTTATTGTTTCTGTAATTATTTATTTTGTGGCGTGTGGTTACGTTAAGTAGTTAATATCCTCCCGTGGATGTCGTACGAGGCGACTAAGGGATACACAGCCTAGGTAGCTGATACGCAACAATAGCATTACCAAGGAGAGTTGACGTCAGGTAGTCATTAAAAATTATATTTACATCGTTATCGGGCAAAAAAATAAAACGGTCAAACGTACGATGACATTTCGGCATAAGTAGGTACATATCAATTTTGTCGAAAATATGCGACTTAAAGGCCAAATTTATAACTCGACCGAAAATTTTAATCCGTGTGTTCCGGTGGTCTCCCGGGGCTAAACATTTCAGACCATACAATTATTTTTATAGACCTTCTATATCCCACGTCAGGCTAACAAGCCCCGATATTTATTACGAAACAAATATAATAAATCTACTTTGAAACCTTAATAATATGCCAAAAAAGAATTTATTTTTATTTTTAATTCGGACGCGTTGAAAGCAACATTTTGAATAAATTGATGTAGGTAATAATAGTTCAGTTTTAACTGAGATTGGTTTTTGATTGATTAATAGCTATTTTATTGAGTGGTGTTTGAAGATTTTTTATTGATTGGTACATATACTGTGGAAAGCAAGTTATTTTTATAGTTTACTAGCTGCGGCCCTGGGATTCGCTCCCATGGGAATTTCGGGGCCAGGTATTCTATGTGTAAACCGAGTTTTATTCTACCCGTGTATCAAATTTCATAACAATCCGTCCAGTAGATTTTGCGTGAAAGAGTAACAAAATAAAATGGAAAGAAATAATTGTTATTCTATGGAATATTTGTTAGATAATAGGTAATTATTTCTATCCAATAATAACATTTAAAAGTATAATTAACTAGTATCAAAACCTGTCAAAACAACTACATTCTAGTGTCATGTGTCAAAATATTTTTTTAACCTTTATTTGATTGAATAGCATGACAAATAACAGCGTATTCTATAACTCAAATACATAATCATTGCATAAAAGCAGCTGAGAAATCACCACATATAACAACGATAAATTAGCCACAGAGAACACCGCAAAAAGACCTCTGCAAACAATATAAAGCCGACAAAGAATTCCACCGCACTATATTGAATTAGTCAGTTAGTGTGACTAACTAGCCGTGATGAACACATTCTTGTGGTCGCGATCGCGATATAAAATTTGCCAAGCGCCGAGCTTAAAAAAGTGTTGCGAAGCCATTCACTCATTGTCATAGACTAAATTAATAGAACTATCAAAATGTTAGAAGTGATCAGATTATTTTTTTTATAAAAATATTTTTTATCTCTATGGTTGATTAAACTTTTTTTTTAATTAATAATTTATGTATTGAAAAATCTAAATTACAAGTCACTGATAGAGATTTATGGGAAAAGAAAACTTTTTCTTTTTTGCCCAACAGTGGAAACCTACGTAAAGTAAATCTCCTTTACTGAACCATGAATGAAAGAATAATTTATATTACCAATATCTGTCACAAATATTATATATTATTATGTATATTTAATCTTGTTACTTTGTGTATTTAACTTTTTTTACAAGTACATGGAAAAGGTTTCTTTTTCTATCACTTAACGAAAAGACGATACAGGGAGAAAAGAACATTTTTGGAATAACTTTATGGTATTCGCATTACTTTTCTTATCACTACTTTTCATATACAAGTGATCTATTTATTTAGCTAATTAATCTTTTTATAATTAAAAAAAATGAATATTACTTCTTCATTAATCGATGACAAATCTCACAAGTATGACGTGTGTTGCGACATAGCGTAAAAAGTGTCGAATTTTACGACCGTTTGCGGTCACATAAGTGTCACAATGTTTTATGCTATTAATACTCATTTATTGCCTCTCAGAGGTGCTAGGTGGACTTAACCACCCACGGGATATAATTTAAACTATTCGTTTTGTTTACCACAGAATGATTCAATGTCCATTTGGACATGTGAATTAAAATAATAATTTTGAATCAGATGATCAAAAAGTGGACAACTTGCATAAACCACCAATTACATTGGTTATATACATATATAAATTATATTCATGCATTTTACTTGTATTTATAGATATATCTTTTTGTTTTAATTTTTATAGCTTTACTCTTTTTGCTATTTTGTTTAGTTGCTTTGAGTTTAGTGTTAGTTTTTGAGTTTATCGCGAAGATGAGTTTTTCTACGTTAGAGCTATTGTTCGCAAGGGTGAGTCGCACCATCAACTTTGACGTAAACTATATCGTGTTCAGAAAAACGCAATACAACATTTTGTCTAAATATCAGCGGCACCGGTTAAAGTCAACGTCAAATTTGACACTGCAAATCAGCCTAAGAAAAAGATCAATAAATGCTCGAAAAGGAGAACAATTTATACATACTTTTTTGTACCAAAACTGCTATAAAGTGAAGTTTACGACAAACTTCCGCATTTTGTTTATCACAACCATCATTACCTTAATGGACAAGACTATAAAATAATATTCCGCCGTCAGATCTGAAAGAGATAAAACAAATTACTGTATACACACTCATAAAGCTGCAACTTACAGAATAAAAAAGTGTTTCAATGCCGATAAAGATATTATAATATCCAGTATAATTTTGTAAGCCGTATTACAGTGTCGTTAAGATAACCCTTATCAAAATATGTTTGAGATGAAGGTAAATGTTGACAAAACGGGTCTTATAAAGGCATCTCAGTAAGATAAAACGCAAGATTAGTACCAATTCAGCCCACATACAGTAGTGCATTATGAATTTTAAGCAATGCATAGTTTTTGGGACCAGCTATCTTAATGTGCCTCTGGATTTATTGTCGTTGTCAACAATTTATCTTGGAAAATGGCAACAAATGTTTACTATTTGTGAGTTATGGTGTTCATTAGTGTAGAATATATCTCAATTAAAAGCATTTTAGTCGCAACGCTATATTTTTAGAAGGCAAATAATGTATCGCATGTAGAAATTCTACGAGTTTTTCTCGACATTATAGTAGCTCGAGTTTACTCGAGATATCACAAACAAATACCGAAAATAATCTAGATCTTAAGAAAATTATCTTCGTTGAATCCTGCCTAAACATAACACTACCCTCCTCTCAACAGCACATCAATCTACCCAAATGCATTGCAAACTCGCCGCTATTACCGCGACATAGTGGTTCATGCAGGGTAAATCGGTGTGCAATTGACTATACAGGAACCATCAAGACTAATATTAATGTCTCAGATCCAGAGATCATTCGTGACAGACTGACAACCCACACCGACCTCTAATGACTCCAACTGGATCAGCTAATGTCAAGTTTGCGTTTCAAGTGCTAGTTCAATATTGGCGATAGGCGTAGGCGCAGTTAATGAAAAAAAAAAAAAAAAAAAAAAAAAAAAAAACATTTATTGAATAAAAACATATGACATACTTAATACTAAATGTACTGTGACCATGCTCAACCAACTGCCATCGAACTAGGAATTAACCTGTATCTCGAGTGGCAGAAGGCATTGCAAATGATACACCGAAACAGAAAAGTATTACATTTGAGTATATTTATTCCCAAACTAGTAAAAAACTGTACATTGGGAATTAATTAGTTTTAGAGTATTGTCTACAAATCTATGATAAAAAGAAAAAATGGAAATGCTCTCAGCCGCCTTGTGGTAACAAAATATAATAAGTAGGTACAAGAATAGATATAAAATTATAATGATATGTTCATGATCCCACTAATAAATAAATAGTTGCAACTAATTGTATGGTTAGGTACTCTCTAATAAATTGCCTGAAATTTTGAAAGAATATAATGTGCACCCTCCATCCTGACCCTCCTCCCGCGAGAGTGAAGCTCCATAGGTTGTAATAATAACGTGTAGTATTAAATGAAATATGTAGGTAAGGCGGTGCTAAGTTATTATTATTTCACTATTAGGCAAAAGATTTTCAGTGTTGTCATAATTATATGTCAACAACCATTCCTTTATTTTTTGTTTGGCGATTCTTTTTGTGCACGGATAAATTCTTATTAGTTTAGTTGCCTTATTGTACATTATGCAGCTAAGCACTTTAAAGTGTCGCGCAGCAAAAACAGTTCTGTGTGTAGGTGTTGCACAGACACGATCCCATCTGCGCCTTCTCCTACGCAGCGTGGGGTCGTAAACCAACTGAGAGTGCTTACGAAGTAGCAGCATAGAAAAAAACACTTGACGAACGGTCAAGAGTGAAGTCTCCGAATAGAGTTTATGAGTGGGATACCGAAGGGGTTTTTTAGTCATAACCTTAATAACTGCCCTTTGTGCCCGTTCAACTGGTAAAAGTAAAGTTTTAACAGCTCCTCCCCAAGCTGTAATGCAATAAGATATAATTGATTGGCACAGTGCGTAATATACAATCTTAAGCGTACCCAAATCAGCCACTGAGTTTAAATTCCTGAAAATGTAAATTAGTTTCCTAATCTTGTTTTTCAAGAACGTCAAATGTTTGTCCCATTTTAAATGTTGGTCTACGTACACCCCAAGGTACTTGGCTGCAGATGTTTTAGATATGACAGTGCATGTGCATAAAGACTGATCTTGACAGTTATGAGCTCTAAGTACAAATTCATCCTCGGAAGGTAGTGTGGACGCATTTATCGAAAAAGTTATATAGGTGGTTTTAGCAAGGTTTAAGGTCAGAAGGTTCGAGTCTAGCCAGGTCATAATCGTAGACAAAGCAAGCTCAGCGTTTGTGAAAGTGTCAGTCCAATTTTTACCATAAACTACGAGCGCTGTGTCATCTGCATATGTGTACAAGTGACAATTTTGGAGTTGAAGTTTACATAAATCATTTATGTATATTAAAAATAGAGTAGGCCCAAGAATTGACCCCTGAGGAACGCCAAAAACCAGTTCCACAGCGTCACTGATAACATCACCTATTTTAACACATTGTGTTCTATTTCGAAGATAGTCACTAAATATAGATAGAGGCAGGCCACGAATTCCAATGCGCTCCAACTTTGCCAGAAGCAGGGGAATAGAGACGGTATCAAAGGCCTTTGAGAGGTCTAAAAACATACTAAGACATCTTTCTTGGCTATCCAAATATTGTACGACATCATTCAATAAACAATGTACAGCGTCCTCCGTGCTAAGTCCTCTCCTAAAACCGAATTGATTTGGAGCTATGATATTTTTAGACTCTAGATAGTTAACTAGTCTTTTATTTAAAACTTTCTCTAGTATTTTAGAAAGAGTTGTTAATACCGAAATGGGCCGAAAATTAGTGATACCGTCTTCATCCCCAGACTTAAAGACAGGAGTTACGACAGCTTTCTTAAAAGCAGTTGGAAATACCCCCGTTGACAAAGCAAGCTGGCAAATGTATGTTACAACCGGAATAAATATTTGACTTGAAGTTTGCAGGATTCGTGAAGATATGCCATCCCAACCAACAGAGCTGTCCCTCCGTAATCCCATAATTAAAAGTTCAATCTCCTGTTCATCTACCTGTGTTAAAACAATTGAATCCCTTTCCCTGTGGGGAGTAGGTAATATAGAGGATGACCGCAGTCGATTTAATATTTTATCCGCCAAATCCTTACCGACATTGGCAAAAAATTGGTTAACTTTATTAGCTGAGACCTTACGATCTTGATGCAAGGCCAGTAATCTATTCGCCACAGATTTATTTTTATTAATATTTGAAATTTGTTTAACCGCTGACCATGTATTTTTTGGGTTACTTTTGGCATCTTGTAGAATCTTTTTATGATAGTTATTTTTAACGTTTTTAAGGAGCTTGTTAACAAAATTCCTATATCTCACGTAAGTTACTTTTAGGATTATGTTTTCCGGCTCACGCCTAAGTTGTCTGTGCATATTATCCCGGTTCTTTATACAACGTATAAGACCAGGCGTAATCCAAGGCTTTATTTGATTCTTTCTTCGTGTAATTTTGATTACATGTGTATTCTGTTTTATAATATTAGAGATAGTGGATATTAGATGATTAACAGCATCATTTACGTCCCCCATAGAAAAGATAGGGGAAAAATCAGTGTTTGATATGGCAGTGTGTATAGAATTGTAATCTATATAAGTTCTGGTTCTCGGGGGGCCTAGCAATTTTCCGTTTAGATGTGCACATAGCATTACTGGAAGATGGTCTGTTATTTGAGTATCCAACACTAATGTAGTAGAAGGCAGTTTGGATTTCACTACAACATGATCTAGACACTTTTGCCCTCGAGTAATGAAAGCATGTGTAGAGAGGAGTCCATGAGAAGCAAGTAAATCTAGATAATAATCTTTATAGTTATCTTCGGAATCTTGCTTAATGTCAATATTAATATCTCCTAGAATACTGATCATCTGAAAAGATGCAAGGGCTGAAAGTAAATCATGCAAGCTGCCAATAAAATTATCAGCATCTTTGTGAGATGGCGAACGGTAAATAGCCACCACAGCAAGTTCTTTACCATACTCAAGAACCAGGCAACCAGCGTCCCTTATGCATTTTGGCTCGTAAATTTTAGCATCGATGTAATCTTTGCAATATATAACAATCCCACTATTTTGATTTTCGTTATTTTGAGTTTGAGTTGATTTATATCCTTCCAAATCAGGAAGAAATGATGCTACAGATAACCAGCATTCAGAGAAAATAAGAATTTCAGGTGCGATTTCCATATTGGCAAATAAGACTCTAACCATGTCAAAATTATTGTTGATACTCCTTATATTTAAATGAAAAATACTTATAGTTTTATTTTTATGCTGTAAATAAGTTGTGCATTGTTCTGGTCGACACATAAATGCTTTCGACATACCTATATCCTCTAGTTCCGATGTTATACTACTGAAATTGCTTCTAATCATGTTTTGACTAAATTTGAAATAAATAAAAATAATTTTAAATAAAAGGTTTTGTAAACTGAACTAGAGGTGTTAGTAGAATCGCCAGCATGATTTTTAGCCAACGAGAACACAGCACAAAGGAAGTAAAAGGGCGGAATTTTTACGTTATGGCAACTTTTATATTGTGTGTTAAGATGTGACCGATGCAAACATAGATTATGTACTTCTAAAATACAAAACCAATGGATGCCCAAGACACAAAACTCAACGTATGAATTGAAACACTTTATACTACAGATTGTTACCACAAAGTGATGTTTGGCAGAGGGATAGTGTAGAATATTAAATAATGAAAAACAATACGAGTACTTATTATATAAAACGCCTTGAAAAAATTTCTTATCAGAAAAAACACCGTAAAGGTAATAAAAGCTATTTAAAATTATTTGCAAATTCAACTTTTTTAAATGCAACGCATATTTTTTACATGTGTTAATACAAGCTAATGAAATATATGACATAAAAAACATAAGGTAAACAACATAGTACATGTTTAAAGTATAGGCTAGTCATTGTGACTCAAGGGCTGCCAGGGCAGCTTCTGAGTCCACCCTGATGGACTTAGAGTGTTCGTTTTTCCGAATATAAATCTTATTATTGGTTGTCCAACAAAATTTATAATTATTATTTTTTGAAAACTCCCGACACTGGAAAAACAGTTTACGACCGCTTCCTGGTATATAATCCGAAACATATATTGGACAACTTTTACCGGTGATCCCTATGACTGAGGAATTTAGCTTGTCTGCTTTTGTTCGGCCGTCATTGTACTTACGAATTGTCATAAGGAAATTATTCTTTTTTGCAACCGATAAGAATTCGGCAACTATTGTTCTTTGTTTACCCGGTTTTGCAGGTAAGCGGTAGGCATCCCTAACATCAGACAGCTGGGTTTCGCTACCTATCACAGCTCCGATTTTTATGATGTGGTCATAAATGTCCTCAGTTGTCTCTTTATCACTGTAGGCGACATTTCTAATTTCCACTGCAGCCGGTCGGGTACTCATCTGTAAGTCACTGAGTTTGGTTTGTAATTGCTCAATGTGGGCAACTAAATTCTTTTTCTCAGCCTCCATGGAGTCCATTCTGCGACTTAGTTTTTCCTGGCTTTCTCGCATGTTCTCCATGCCTTTAACAATGTCGGAATTCATTTGTTGGATCTGAATATTTTGTTTCTTAATAAGACTCACATCATCACATATTTTACCAAACAAAGACAATTGACTTTTTTGAAGAGATTCAATCATGCTTTTCATTTCCTTCATTTCCTCTCTCAGGAAGCTAGTTTCGTCCCGTGGAGATGAAGATTCCGCACGCATACGTTTGCCCCTGGTGGTGATGTAAGCCTCATGAGACTCGCATTTTTCTAGCGCTGTCAAATCCGGATCAGACTGTGATGTTCCCGGAGTGTTCGGAGGAGTTCTTTTTAACGGCATATTAAATTACTACAAAACGATATAGAGTAAATGCCGCACTGCGGTGAGATAAACTAATATGATAAAATTGACAAATAATCGCTTACGCACTTACAATCAAAACAATACACAATACAGTAAGTTTGCAAGCAATATCAATAATGTAGTCAGCGCTCCGTAGCAAACCGGTTAAGTTACGTAGATGCTCGTAGCAGTCGTAGCACGTAGCACGGCAACAGGCAGCCGGCGGCGGAGGCGCGAGGGCAGCGCGGGGTGTTATCGTAGCAGAGCAGCGAAGCGGGCGGGCGAGAGAGGGTGTTGGAGGGGGCACGGCGCGCGGCGGGGGTAATGGTTGCGTAGACGCAGTGACGTGCTCTCGTAGGCGATAACTTGTTGATGCAATTTTGACTCAATGTTGTAAATACGTACTTGGTCTAGCGGCTCCGTTCTCCATGCGCAGTCAGCGCGCACCGGGTTCGAATCCGGCACCCAATAAGATGTTCAAAACAGCTACGATTTTAACGACGTCTTCTTGTTCTATAACTATCACACTCTCGACACACCCAATGGGAGGAGTTTAGCAATTTAAGGGCAACAAGAGTGAGCAGGAATTGTAATTTTCGAAATCAGCCAATGGTGATTTTGCAATATGATTAAAATTAGCACAGGTTTGCACACGACTGATCGCGATGAATGCCCGGCGGCGATGAGCATCATCTACCAGGTTTCTTACGTCAACGCCTTCCTTGTTGATATAACGGCCGACAATTGATATTGTAATTTAGTTTAGAACTAGACTGTAATTGTAATAATTATGGAAATTTATGGCTATGTGATTTTGCATCCATCTGTGAATTTGACGTCAACATTAAATGTAATAAAATGTTTGTTTGTAGCCGTGACAGTGATCTTCTTGTAGTTCTTGTAAAACAAAGCCATGAAAATAATGAATTCTTAGAGCAATGCTCCAGTCCCCAGTCGTGCTTCGACGTTATTATATATATTCTATGAAGTGATCCATATATTTAATATTAAGTGATACAAATCATTAATGCCTTTATAGTATTCTATATAAAAGTACCTACCTAAATGTTAACAACATAGTTCATATGTTTTGGGTACATATGTAATATATTCGCAAAATATCATGTCGAAAGAAGATAACGCTCCAAAAGATCCTATTATCCTGTTACAGTAACTGTGAATAGATAAGCAAACTGCTTTATAAAATTCTAATATCCTTACAAATCGGCCATGAGCCTGAAGAGATAGTCATCCCAAGATAAGGCTCTTTTCACAAAACACTATCAATCATGCAATAGCGATGCTCCCAATATCAAAAACTTGCGCACTCACGTGTCTTTGTGAGGGAATTCGTTGATAGTTCGGTGCTGAGTGCTAGGAGGGATGTGTCAATCACATTTTGAGATCGAGTAATGAAAAGACTGATGTCTTTTTGAACTTCAAAGTTTTGGACGTGGTTTTTTATTATCAGCTACGAATGATTTGATGATGTAAGTACTAAGGTTTTTACCAATAGATTAGCGTGATTCCTGAAGAAGTGTATAATTTATTATGGTACCTACCCGAGCGAAACCGGGACAGGCTGTCAATTTATTATAATTTCATTAATAAGCAAGCGTAACTTTCAACACTCGTTCAAATATTAGCCTAGCTATTGGTGTTATTTACAAAACTCAAGTGTTGGTCGCGTGCCGTCGTGTTTACCTTTCAAATTGACCAAAAAATAAATTTTGTTGTGTAAATAACGTAAGTTGTTCCGAAGGTTGTGGAAAATTTGAGTTCACACAATATCTTTAGCAATATTTTTCAAAGTTTTGTCGAAATTTTACGTAATCCCAAATTGCATAAAGTGTAATTAATAATTCTTTAATGCCTTACGTATTCTATATATAACCTATTCTTTAAATATTATTGGGAGGCTTGCAGCGATACGTTTCTTGAGCATTCAATTTTAACTTCTCCATTGTCACAATATGCTTTATAATATACCTGTATAGTGCAACAAAAGGTTTTTCATTGTCTTTCATAAAGAAATGTATGATATGTATCTTTAACATATAATTATTATTGTCGAGATCTTATAACAAGACTCAATAATTACACAACATGTGCTTAACTGGAAAAAAATATTTTTAAGCACCTAATTATTTACACAATTATGTTTATGTACAAAATATTTTTGTTGATTTGAATTGTATTGCAGTTTTGTATGTAGACTACATTGAGGTCAAAAATTTTTTTTTAATCAATATGTCAGGTAAGTTTATAAATATACATCTTGTGTTGTGGTGTTAGTGTTGTATACTTATTTTTTTAATGCCATTCAACCACAGGTGTAATCTATACATTTTTCATTGTCTTTCATAAAGAAATGTATGATATGTATCTTTAACATATAATTATTATTGTCGAGATCTTATAACAAGACTCAATAATTACACAACATGTGCTTAACTGGAAAAAAATATTTTTAAGCACCTAATTATTTACACAATTATGTTTATGTACAAAATATTTTTGTTGATTTGAATTGTATTGCAGTTTTGTATGTAGACTACATTGAGGTCAAAAATTTTTTTTGAATCAATATGTCAGGTAAGTTTATAAATATACATCTTGTGTTGTGGTGTTAGTGTTGTATACTTATTTTTTTAATGCCATTCAACCACAGGTGTAATCTACACAATGTGAAAAAACTCACTCATCTCGAAATCTCATCTTATTGATGTATTTTATTTATTCAATGAAAAATAAAGTCTTACAGAAATGTCAAAAATCACTTAGCCCCATGGAATTAGTAGATACTCCGTAGTACCTACTAATTCCATGCTAAGCCCATAAAGATTACATTTGACAAGAAGGTTAAATTGTGAATTGATTCCATCCCTACGGGAGAATGAAATAGGTGTTGCAAGTATATATGACACTTTGTCGTTTTTGAAGTGATACACATAATTTGTAAATTTATTAAATAACGCATCATTATTTTATGTGATATTAAACAAATCATTGTGAATGATCAGTATAAATTAAGTATTTTTACATTTGTTAAATTTAATTTTCAATATGTCTGTATGTTTTTCTCCCCTCTGTTATTTATAAACATTTCTATAAATACCAAAACAAAGTTAAGCAAACTTTACCTACAGAGTTGTTAGCATCAAAAGGGCGGATGTTATCTGAGCACTCGATGGAATTGCACCGATCCAGCATAATACAGTTTAATTAAGCTTTACAATCAACAGCCGTTACCGAAGAAACGCCCCAAACGTGGAATAAATTCTTGAAGGGATAGGATCATTTCACGATTTCTGTGGTGATAACTAACCATTTATAACCAATCATAAAATTATTTAAAATCATCTTTATGTCTTCAATGATAAAAGCGAAAGAGATGGTAAAGTTAATATTGTAGGAGTGTTCGTTTCGTGGGGTTGACAGTCCCAAACGTTTAATTTTCTTTTAATCCCAAACGCCTCGATCTTAATCATGGGGGGAGCCGTAACGAATTATACAGATTGCATTGGTGTCGCAAATGAGGCCATTTCAACTCCCAGGATGCTGGGGTGACCAGCCAAGATTGTTTTACCCCACTTGCCTCGTGGCTTATTAGCAAAATCGAATTCGAGGTAAGTGCCGTGGCGAATTGTAAATTTATAAGCTATGCATGCTTCAAAGGAATGCTCATCACGGGCGGTTGAATTATTAAACAAAGACATCTTTAATGTATGTTTGATGCTAATTTATTATTTATTCATTATTTTTAGTGCCTTTTTTTTATTATTTTAGTTTCACCTCTGACCTCGTTTTATAAACACGTCTGTTACTCAGCTTTTAGCATTACCTACTACTATTATTTTAAAGAGGTAAGCGTTTGTGAGTTTGTATGTTTAAGGCGGGTAAACTCCGAAACTACCGAACTGATTTCAAAAATTCTTTCTCCATTAGAAAGGTACATTATCCAAGATTGCTATAGGCTCTATTTTATCTCAAAATTCCTATGGGAGCGAAGCCCAGGGTGATAACTTGTCTTTGATAATATTTTTGGTGTCGTTGAGGTTTTGAGTTTCGCCGATAGACAAATTCCCATTACAACGAAGCATTTATTCATAACCTTATTTATAAACAAGCTAATATACTACTAACACAAGATGTAATAATCCATCTGATATAAATATCTTACGAAAGGACCTTTGTATAAATCCTTCAGAGGAAAAGGGGTCTCAACGCACAAATGTTCATTTCTTATTGTGACTACTTCTGTTATTACTTTCCTCATATAAAACATACTTGAAAGGTCTTTGGGCTGCTCCTTTAAAATAACATGAAAGACTCAATTCGGGGAATATAATAACATATTCAATTCGAACGTGCTTTTGCGTAATATAACCATTTTGCCTAATAAAAGAATATTGCGAGTGACCTATTTAAATAATCATTATTCTATTCAAATAGGTTACTGTGTTTTCTATGGCACGCGTACTACTCATAATAGAAATTATTTAGTAATAATCAATATTTAATAATCAGAAAGGGTGAGTTGCATCAATCAACTTTCACGTTAACTTTAACCTGTGCAAACGCAAAGTACACCATTTTGTCTAACCACAGCGACGCCTACATAACCTAAGGTTAACTTCAAAACTGACTGGTGCTAGTGTGCCTGCTGTGTGTGTACAGGGTGAATTGCTATAGTCAGTTTTGAAATTGATTAAGCAACTCACCCTGATAGTAGATTTTTATTTATTACTATTTATTTCTTCATATTGGCTGTCGCCCATCTTTTAGCCTTTATAATATTAGTGGGATGGGATATAATAATTATTTTTTTAAGTCAAAACACAACGTCCCTACATATGATACGCCCTAAAGCGTAGCGGAGTACGGCCGTGGGTTTGCATAAATATTTACGGTTCTGGATCACTGGCTCAGAAGATTGCATTAAGCGTGCATACAAAATACTGTGTCTAATACGTTGACTGTTCATTTCAGTAGACTACGAATATGTAATATTTTTGCACTCCGAGTTCAAATTATATCTCTCAAATTTTCATTAACCTCTGCAAATTGTTAAATTTAGAAAAAGATTTTAACAAAAATGTCGACAGATCATGTAGGACATCATCAAATGTGACATTAGTACGAGTAAAATAAGCGTTCGGGCTTTTACACTATAATTCTATTAATGAAGTTGTAATGTTTTGTTTATTGAGTATTTTTTAATAAAATTAAATTTTCCAACCGATATTGTTTCGATTGTATACTATACATTTACTTAAGACGTAAGTGTATACATACAATTTACTTAAGACACCTAGCTATATACGTACTAGATAGTTACGTGTTATAATTGTATTGATAGTAATATGTCATATAATAATATCACATTGGGTATAGATAATTGATATTATCTATTTATGTTTTAGTCTGTGGGATGGCGGAACGAAATCGATTGGCGGAGTTATTTCGCGTATCGTAATGAGATGTGGGAAATTCTAATCGGTTACTCTCTTATATGAAGCGAATATGCATAATAAGAATAACTAGTTGCTGAAAAATAACTAGTTGCTAAAGAGTAAATGAGCAAGGATTACGATTTTAATAAGGAGAGTAGAAAATATACAAAAACTAATATTTTTAAATTATAAAAGTACTCTTTGTGGACAGCATTTTTTCTACTTGAATTTAGTTTATATTCATGGCACCAATTTTAATAAATTTATTTATTAATAGTATCACACTTGTACAATAGGAAGGTCATGGCTTCCTAATCTAGACATATCCACTCAATTCTATTTCTGCCACCTCTTGCCAGTCGGATTTTGAAAGATCTTATAAATTTTAGTAAGTACTGTAGCGATTGGGATCGCTATTAATTAAAAGATATTATTATCAGATAACATTTAATACTTTTGTTATATATAGGTAATCTTATATCAGCTCTGGAGGCTGACTATTTATTTTCATCTAATGTTGTGTTAGCACTTCACGTTCAAGAGAAACGTGTAACTGCAGAGTCGATGCAACAACGTCATTATTAGTATTAGTATGTATATAAGCTAAGTAAAATAAATATATCATTTATTCATCGGTCTCACTGGTATCATTTTACCAATTCAACTATGAGATTGTGGACTCAATATCATTCTTATATGCTCTTTTAACTATACAATCCTCTTCCATCCTCTTCACGTGGCCGAGCCAATGAAGTTTAGTCACTTTCTTTAGTATCAATTGATATTTTGTATTTTATTTCAACACCACCCGGTCCAAGGTTGCTTGAGTTGCCAGTATGAATAAATAAAGTCCCCAAATAAGCAAGGAAATGGCCGGACATCAGGGAATGTTGATTGCGCCTCTCAGTGTTCTGTTTGATTTACTCCGCCCAGCGCATGCACATCTCATTTCCGAGCAACAATAAATAAAGACACAGTTACGCAAAACGCTGCTGAAATTTTACGTTTTACGCATTATGCCTAAAAAATATTTTTCAGATTTCATGTAACAAAACTTGAAGTTTATCGGTACCTACCATAATTCTTAGCACATGTCGTGGTCGCTTTTTTCTTTCGCGGGTCTACTGGGAGAATTTTCTATATAAGTTGTACTTTTGTACTTAGTTTCCTATTTGTGAATTATTAAATAATTAAAACCTTTTAAAAAATCGATTAATGATTGAGTCAATAAAATGCTCATGGGCATTCGTTAAAATGATGATTATTCATGAATGTTTAAGTCTGTCAGTGACTTAATAACTGACTTGTTTTATTGTTATTTATTTATACATTTTGTTTAAATAAATGTATCTATAATAAAGCTGTAATTATTTGTTGTGAAATTCCAAGTATGTGAAAATAAAAGACAATTCAAATGAAAAATCGATATAAAGTTTTATCAAATTTATCCTACACGTCAATAACTGCTCATAAATATGATATTAAACTACGGCTGCGTCTTTATTTTTTATGACGTGTATAATAATTTGTACAAAAGTCAATCGAAAACTGCCCTTATGGTTACAGGCTTAAAATTCACGTCGATTTCTTTGAAAGTGTACGTTTATTAATTAAGCAATATCTCATCTCGTGACGCGCGGCGCCTGCGCAGCTAAACGCGTTGACGAGATAATCTGTGTGTGTCGCCCTTTGAAACTTATTTTTGGCATAAAAAATAAGATACTTTAATGTAATAATGGCCTTGTCATGGTTTGGGGACTAAAAAAAATTTGAATTGAGAGATTCCGGAAGACGTTATTTTTTATCTTAAATAGTCAAGCTCTATATAATTTTAAGATGTTTTTGCTCTTAATATAAGATATTATTACAAACATATTGCTATCAAATTGCACACCCAAATAAAATTTAATCAAAATCGGTAGTTCTTGTATTCATTCTTGTCTATGTTGCCTCGTAACCTGGTATCCATATTCTAAGCTTTCTCGTCTTTAGTTTTACGACCTCTGACGTGAACTCTCTTTGGGATTATTTTTGCTACCTCTAAGCTGCCAAGGCTTTTTATACCTTAGACACCTCGTACGACACAACCGGATATGGAGTGGTACTATTTTAAGGCAGAAACCACACACATCAAAATCAGATGACAATATATATGCTAAATAAATTTATATTATGTAAAAAAAATATTCAACAAATTGCAAACCGCCTATTGAAATTGACCTTGCTAAAATATATATTCAAGCAATTATCATACTAATGTAAAATTCATATTTGCTTGTAATAAATACAGCACTATGAAATTGATTTCATTTCGATAAATGCAACTGCAATAGCGGGATCATACATCGAATTATTTAATGGTTACCGTTAACTAATATCAATATAATTGGTTAATTAATCTATGCAATAGTTATTGGTACTGGAGAAAGGAAATACTGACCTGGAAGAATGTTTTGGCAACTACAAAGTACACTTGAAGTGGATAAAATCATATGAAATCGGACTCTCGGCGCGATCATTTATTTATGGAATGGCCACGAACTAATATGAAATAAACAGGCGATTAAATCACAAGTTTATTTGTTAAACAAATTAAAAAAATACCCTGATTTTCAATATTCATTTCGCTACAACTTTCGAATGGCTAAACCGAATTTTCATGAAACATGGCTATGAACACTAGGGATAAAATTATCAATGATACAAAAAACTTAACGAAAATCGGTTGCCGGCCGGTTGTGTACAATGCCACAGACAGAGTTAAATTATAATACCCCTCTTTTTACGTCGGGAGTTAATAAAACAAAATAAATACCATACTGTGGTATATATCTACATTTTACTTGGTTCATGCCATGCCAAGATATTGTTAAGCGAAAACCATTTTGGTAGAAACTCTTGGTACGTTTTTTATAAATTCTAGTTTCTTCTTATGTAAATGTACTAAATAAATATGTTTTCTTTCTTCTAAATACTTAATACCATTACGCACACCACTCAATCGTTGCTAAATCTGTATCGGTAAAAATATCGTAACATTACAAACTGCTTGCGTCTATCACAGAACTAGTGATGGGGAAAGTATTGTGTAAGAGAGACGATTTTTCTTTTCTATGTTTAATATGCTGATAACTTTTCCCGTTTTCGTCAACAAATAACTTATACGCCCAGTAGTTTCACCATGCGTTGTCTTGACCACGAAATAATTGAATTCATATTCTTCTTATATAGTATTTTATTATTAATAATGTAGTAAGATTTTATTCAAATCACTTAAAGAAATCTGAAATTTATGCATACACCACTCAAGTGAACTTTCCAGTGCAGTGAACCAGTGTGCCGGTGCCTAATTGAAGTAATCAAGTTACATGATTTGTATGTAGTTTTGACTGTTAATTGAATAGGCGAAGAAAAGAACAGTAAAAGAAGAAAAACATTTACGATGCCACACATCCTAAATAATAAAGAATTTAAAACGCTGGAAATTCATTCCGCTGATTGAGCGCATTTCCTGATTGTATTATAATGTCTAGGTTATATATAAGACAGCAAATTCGATAAAAAACATCAATTCGAAATAGGTACTCGAGATTTCGTCTCTTTTCCCTGACAGACATCGTTATATACCACTAACACACCTCATTTGTCACTACGACACCTCCCACCCATGTGTCGCCTGGGTGTTCTGAAGTGCGTGTATTTTTAGCTATATGCGTTAAAAGATTTTCTTATGATTTGATTATATACTTGTAATGCGCTTTCTTGATCATATAACCTAAAAATCAATTTTCTGTGACGCAGGTGAGACTAATTGGTATGTCTTACTTTTTAAGAGTCGATTGGTGCAAACCAATTAACTTTCATGTCAACTTTAACCTGCGCAGAAATACGCAAGGTACGCCATTTTATCTAAACGATTGCGCGCAAGTTTAGAGTTCACAAAGTTCTTGCTGGTACAAAGGCTTAGATAGGCAATATATTTTTATATAACTTCACTGAAAGCGTCTAAGAATTTTTGAAGTATTATATTCCAAATGTTTTCAATAAATTTTTGTACACATAGAAAAACTACATATTAATTTCAATGTCCATCCAGGACTTTAAAATAAATAAGTAAAATACCCTAATATTTTTGAGTCAAGGAAGTCATTCGTCTCTGTTCCATTCCCTTCCGTGGTATGACCGATGCCTAATGACATCCCATATTTTTTACACCTTGTTTTGAGTAAATTCAATACTTTGTGTCACTCAAAATAGTTGGGATGTAAGAATATTTAAGAGTGGGTTGCATCAGTCAACTTTGACGTTAATTTTGACCTGCGTGCCGCCGCCATCGTTAAGATAACATGGTTTTCGTTTTTTGCGTAGGTTAAAGTTAACGTCAAACTTGATTGGTGCAATATAAGTTTAATTTGTTAAATGAAAATTTAGTTTTCTATAAATATCCTTAAAATTTAGTTTTCTATAATATGCAGCGCGACGCGTAAAATTTACTGACTTGTGTGAGTATTGACTGGAAAACGATTTATATCAGCTACACTCATAAAATGTTTATCTTTTTACTATGAATTTCAAGTCCTTTGTTATATTATTGAAAAAAAATCTTATATAAAAAAATAGAATGGCGAGCTCTTCTAGCGTGATTGAGACAAGCATGATAATTAGTAGATCATTCTAAAATGTGAATTAATTTGGAGCTTTTGAGAGAAATATGAGTATTGCTTAAACTCAAAAAAGTGTTTACAAAGGCCTAATTTCTGAATCCTATTACATTGAGTATTCTGCGATCGCTCATCTTGGATACCGACGTAAATCTAACGGTACCTAATCACCAAGACATAGCTTATCAAATACAAGATATCTCACGTGTCCCAACGACTCATTCATCAATTTTCGCAATCCGGTCAGCTATCCACATTTACAAGCCGAGCTAGATGACTAATCTCCAGTGGTTCTCAAACATTCTGCGACAATCCAGTTCGGTCTTAGTCACCGTATCGACTCGTTCATCGAGCCAATGCATTTGGCATATCACTCGCATCTCACAGGAGCGGTCATTTGGTATATTCTTGTTGATCCTACCTATTTGGTACTATCGATTTCAATTCTTTAGGATATTAGAATTTGCTCGTGTGCTAGGTTATAGCATATATAATCCTTATTGGTCTTCACCAATTAAGGTTCAATAAGCCATAGAAGATTCTCGCATATTGCGGGTATATGCAAGTATATACAAGTCTTCTTTTTCATTTTAATAGTTACGAGTTAGTTAAAGTAAGTTTCAAAACTCTGTATGAGTTTATTTAAATTTCACTAACTTTTTGGATACATTTTCATGTCAACAATTTAGTTATCTTCTTTACATGAGTACTTACTTTAAAATTGTTACAATTTTTATTTCGGGAACATTTGATGACCATGAGACACGAAACATTGAGACCTATTAAAAAATGTTATATTAAAAGCATATTCTAGGTGTTATTTTGTGGCTGATTAATTGTGTTAATTGATTTAAACAAGTGAATCACTGAGATTCATGATGCTTATGTTTACTTAACAGCGAATCATCAATATTAAATATTTCCAGTGCCACGAGTAAAAGTAGAGGACCTAACACAAAGGGCACTACAAGAGTTCACCAATCGTTCGTTCGGTCATTCATTCATCCGGTCGTCGCTTCGTCGACGCGTGCGGGCACGATTTACAACTGCAATTAGTTACGTAGACGCACGACAAACGACGTGCCCTGACAAATGGTACTGCCCTGGGTGCCCGTATGCCGCAGACAATGAACGCGAATACTTGAATCATTCAATCATTCGGTCTTCTACCTACATTTAGAGTGGTCTATGGTTACAACGCGATTTGTATACAAAGCATCGTGTTTATAAATGATACGGATTATAAGCTTGTAATTGAAAATGCTAGATTAACTATAACAAAGGAACTTAAATCAGGGTGTAAGTGACAGACGTTTGGTCTTTGATCTATCTTTAAAAGCATTATGACAGTAGCCTATAACTTTGTTGTTTAGCTATCTATCAGAATATGTAGATATTCCAGAGTCCTTTTGATTAACCCCCGACGATAGGACGTTAAAAGTTTGATGTGTCTGTGTATGTCTTTCCATGGCTTCGTAGCAGCCAAGTGGCTGAACCGATTTTGATAAAGTTTGTTTGTTTGTAATAAATTTATTGCACGAAAATAAGTACATTAATCAAAATTAATACAAGAAAGATACATGTACAACGGTCTTATCTCATGTAGGGATCTCTTACAGTCAACCGGCGATATGTTGAGAAGTTAGAAGTAATAACGTACAATATGAACAGAGAAGACTATAAATTGTAAGAAAATAAACGAATATACTTAGGAAAAATAAAATATATATAAATAAAAACATAAATATATATAACAATTTAAAAAAATACATAAAACAGATATAAATACATATTAAAACTTACATTATTATTTTTTTATTTATAGTTTTTACCTTTATATTTAAAAGATAAGGATATGATGAGTGGAATGTGCGTTCAACGTTTGGAAACCGTCAGCTATTTTCATTGAGTCTGAGTCGGGGGTTTCCTAAATTAGTTAATTAATAGTTTAATTACACCAAGCTTATAGTCGCACTGATTTTGTAATACTGCTAATATATGAAGAATATTTCAGTGTAATGGTTGATAATCTTAATTACCTTCCTATTAATTAAACCCGGAGATGTAATTGACTATTAATAAGACTAAACTATACATCCCTCACGTTATTTTTGGGTCTATTCACGAAATCATGAAATATGAAGATTATTGCTCAACGAAGCTAGTTTAACCACATCAGGATCAGTATCAAGTAAACCAAAATTTCCTGAATGATACTCGTAAATACTCCTTATACGAAACAACCCTTGTACTATTACAAATTGTTTGGTAATCAAAGGATTTATCAAGTTAATCCATAGAAGGGCAGGATTAATTGCTAACAATGTACTGTCCTATACATTTCAATTACATATCTTTGATCTAAGTTTCGTTCTATGTCCGAAACATTTGTACATTAGTCTGACCACAATAATGTGTGTAGAGAATAGAATCATTATACTTATTATCTATAATATACCTTTAATATAAATATAAAACTATAGGTCATTCAAAGCATATCGATGAATTTATGGAAAGAGAAAACAATGAACTATGTTGAACTAGAATGTTTCTAATGCTTCTTAATGAAAGAACTACAAAATCATTAACATCATTAACCTATGTACTACCAAACCTCATCAACTAATAGTAATACTCACAATATACAATGACTGACTACGTTTATATTATAATTTCTATTAAGACGAATAGAAAACAGTTCTAACATTTTACCACCTACAAAATATACGATATTGCCAATTTTGTCCAATCCAAGACCTTTAAATGCAAATAAAACTAGCCAAAATGAACGTACTTACAACAGTAAAAACATGTATAACTAGGTTATAACTGGAGAATTAGGTGATTCTTCTCAACGGTTATTATTTTGTGGTTTGGCTCCCAATTAGTTAGCAACGTGTAGTGGCTACATGACACGTCGGGCCAATCCGAGATTACAGCGAAACTGTACAAGATCCCAGAGTTAACGCTTTGGAAACGACAAGGTTCTAACACAATATGCCTCAATCACTTCACAAACTAGATATATGATTTGTACGTACTATATGTAGGAAGTATATTGCAGATTCTGTTGAATTTCGGAATTAATATTTACTTTCCTTTTCTTGAATATTGCTAGATGCTTTATTAATTTAAACTACATACTTAGTAAACTTAACATCAGAATTATTACCAGGTAAGTTACAGTACATTAAAGCGTAGATTAGCTTGAAAATTGAGTTAAAATTCAATCAATGAATTCAAACTCCTTTAAATATTCCTTTTAATAACTAAAGCAATATCAATGCGGGATGTGTTTATTGCAGACAATATTGACTCTGACACAAGCTAAAACTAAAAAATATTAAATCAAACAGATAACTTTTTTTTAATTTATTAAAGAAGAGAAAACTATTAATTAGAATACTATATACATTGAAACTAATTAAAAACTCAACACAAAATATCAGTTCCAGCCGCTTAGCTTCAAGAGCTTAGTTGAGAACACCCTCATTGCAACGAATCGTTATTAATAAAGCGGTTATATACGTTCTTCTTTATATATTTGACGTTAGCGACTCCGTACGGGTGCAATATTATGCATGTTAAATACATATAAACTATTCATTACTCTATCTATTTTATAAAACCGCATGAAATACGTTACGTAGTTTTAAACATCTAACAGACAGCGGTTTAATCAAATTTCAAACTGGAGAAACTCCTCAATGTTTCCGCGGATCATGGCCTCAAACTGCCACACAATTCATGTTAGTTGCTTTTTAAGTAGTCATTATATGCAAATAACAGAATCGTGACGATGGCTGCCTAGATTGGAGCTTGTTGGTGCATCAAACGGACTCAAGTGGGTGGCTCTCACAATCATATTGCACTGAGATAGGTATACCTACCTACTTTTAGACATTTTATTTTCTTGGTTACTATATTACTGCAAGGCCAAATTTGCACCGAATCCAGATGATAGAATAAAATAAGTATATGTAAAATCATTTCATACATGCATGCATTATTTTTTGATAGATTATTTTTTGAGAAACGAAGACCGAATATTCTTAATACGTAACACTTCAACAAAAAGGCTTGACTTGTATCGTGGAAATTGAATATTGAGATGTTGATAAATTCATTTTAACACCATCAAGAAGACTAGGTGATGAGACACGATTGAACAGCTCAAGAGCTTCGATCATCGCCGACTAGTAGAGAGTCTGTGTATCTCCCACAGGCTGCCCTTCGGCGAGTGTGCTCAGGAGTTGCATGATCTCATTATCCTAGTACCTACCTTTTCGCTATAGAACGACATGGTGCGGGCAAAGTCTCCACTCCTATGTGGTTGACATTACACATCATCGTATCTCCTGATTTGGCTAAGGTAAAGGTCTGGAATTCTCTCTACGCTTCGATATTTCCCGAATCCTTCAATTTAGAGATCTTCAAGGCAAGAGTGAATAGACATTATTTGAAGTCTCAAATAATATGTTACACGCAGTCGCGTGTAACATTTTAGAGTTCATATCTGCTTCCCATCAGGCTAGATAGAGATCAAATTTCTAATTAAAAATCTATATACCAGTGTAGGCTCACTCAAGTTTTTTGCAAATATGTTTTTGTCTCTTTCAGTTGAAAAAAATATTTTATTTTGTATAATAACGATAGATATATAAATATTAAAAATACAAAGACATACTACTTGTATTGTAATATTTTTTTACTTCTCATTTTTTCTTTTATTTGTTATTCATATATCTATTGGTAAATATTCACTAGTACTTAGTTGCGCTGCGGGAATCAATTCCCATGAGTATTTCACAAGTTTCAGTAACGAACATCATTTTTCGCACTTATTGTAACATTAGTATGATTTCTCAAACAAGCTCACAGTATGCCGTGAACTATGAAATGGATGTAATTGTTTTGAAAGCAACTGACAGGATGGCGTGGGAGTTTCTATGGCCTATCCGAGTTGCAAAATCCGCAGTGCTTGCACGGAACCATTTTGGCGACAGAACTATTCCGTAACTGAGCCTAAAAATAGACACAGTATGTAACAAGTAACTGCTTCGTTAAGCAGTTCAGCTTAACTAGGCAGTTAAATTAGCAATAACTTTTCTAATTACAATGATGTAAGTCATGTTATGAAAGTTACAGGATCTAAGAGGATAACAAGGAATCTCAGATCCTCTACAGTTTCATCTGACCAGGTTTCACTACAGCATAATATAGTGACAAGTCTACTGCATGTTGCCAACATTAAAGACGTAGGGATGTGCAGACCGCAAAAAAAAATATTGTGCGGTGACATTAGCATCATGTAATGAATTATTAAAAATTTGTACGTTCATGTGTCTAGTTGTCTGAAATAAATGAATTTATTACGATTTAATTTTTCTGTACACTTTGATTTTCTAAGTTGTGTAACAGTATCCCTTTTTTCCATTCTATATAATAAAAATGAAGTGACTGACGCTACAGAATCTACCATAGCATGCTAGGCATTCATATAATATTTCCCCGTATACATTGAAGCACGCCAACTAACGTTGACCCAAAATGCTATCAGATTGTCTAAAGAAATGTTTGTGGTATAAATAATAGGTAGTGCAAACATTATAACGTGTATTAAGTGTCAGGAATCGGATGTTAGAATTTAGTGGTGCAAGTGCCACCATGGTTAGTGGAATGTCACAGGAAGTTCATAAATATAGCACGTTTAAACAAAGACAGAACGTGGTCCAAAGTCAATACATTCATTCGGAAATTAAGCACGTTATTTTTATATTCTATTCAAGGTTCTCTATTCAGCGAGGAAACGCCCAAACATTATGGGCTCCTTTTAGCCGGGTACGATTCGGAGTGCAATTTTTGATATATTTTGTAATTTAATACTTTTTACCAAATTATTATAGTGTAATTTTTATCAGTATTAAATAATAACTTTCAGAAATTAGATCTTTACAGACACTGAAAATAATATTTCTCTAAACTGCAAACTATAAAAATACCAAAACGTCCGCATAAGTAACATATGACATGCCATTTCAGCCACCAGTTTGATGGGTGGGACGGCCAATACAATGACATGGTATTGTGTAAATAGACTTAGGTGACAAAGTGGACAACGCTCTTTACATTTTCTTTGATTCTTTCTTGACACGTGTATTCCTGAAGATAAAAACACTAAACTCTATAGGGTGGTTTGCATCAGTCAACATTAACGTTGGCATATTTTCAAAATAGCGTACTTTGCTTCTTCTGCGCATGTCAAAGTAAACGTCAAATTTGACCGATGCAAGAAAATTAATTAACTATCAACGACATAACTTTCTTCAACAGTGTTTCTATGCAAAACTCAATATCGACCACGACTGAATCTATAGAGAGAACGAAATTACATGCCACAAAGCCTTCCGAAGCCTCTTCCTAATCAATGTCCCCGGACACTAGATCTAATCCACGTAAGCTATTGATAAAATTCTATGGGAGCACGTCCTAATAGACGTCACTATAGTTTGTGAAGGATTGATGGTCGCCAACATGACTACAGCCGACTAATGAGGAATTTAGCTTTAGACCTTTAGACTAATGAGACTTGATGTAATTTATATGGAATTGGTATGGACTATCGGTGTAATTAGTTTGTCAAACAATTCAATTGATATGTATGCCTCTTAAAAAATTAAGAATTTAATGCCATGAATTTTCGTTTCCCAAAAAGTGTTGATGTCAGGAAGGCCAGCTGCCTTTAAAGTTATATTAAAATCAGAACTGAATGTTCAAAATTTAGCGGTTAGGACCTTAGGCTTCTGGTGTGACACCAGAAGCCTAAGGTCCACGTAATAAGCTAGAGAAAGAAAACAGGAACACATAAGGATAGGAGTTCGTACTGTGTACTTTTGCAAGTGGAGAGGACATCAGAATCAGACAGTCAAACAGAATTTGATATCAGAAATTCGCGTAGTAATAAATGATACTGATACCTAAAATTTCGTAACCATACACTAACTTATAATATTATTTGAAAATGACTATAAAACCTCGGTGCTCATTTCAATCGTTACATGATATCATTTTGTATGAACTCAAATCAGTAATTAATAAATCAAATATAACAAAAACTAACCACAGATAATAACTGAACGGTGTTACCATTCCCATGACTACAATAGCAATAACTCTATTTGTTTTGATAGATTTTTATCGATATTTCAATATTCGTGCGGGCGGAATCTTTCGATAAGGATCAGCAAATTTAGGTTCAAGGGTGGTTTTGATTTAAAACAGAAAGGGACAGGGGTTGTGCGGAAATATAAATTGAATCCTTATCTTGATGCTGATTAGAGAAACTCATATTCAGCCCAATTATATCTTGGTGCGGCTTACCATAAAATTTTATTATAGCAGACATTACCTTTGTTAAAATTTGAAAAATCGACCAACAAGGGGTGTGTGTAGAAATGTAAATTACAATTTATATGCGTTATTAAAAACGTGCAAGGTTTCGGTATATTTGCTAAAATGTGTTGCCCAAAGCCCTGGGTTTGTGGAAAAAATAAAAGAAAAATTTTGAAGATTTGGCAATGATTTTACAACCGGCCGGTGCGTGATATCAACCCTCTTTGGGAATATTATTGTTGGTATTGAGGCTATGTAGACTCGTACGACATCCATGGGTGCATGGAGATTATATGCATGGAGGGGTCATATTCTAGGGACCACACGCCACGCCAATTTATATACGTTCAGAAATTATAGAAAGTTTTTACTTGTACAAAACGTGATCTTTAGGCTAATCATCAGCTTTTACAGGCCGATTCAAATGCAGGACAATTAGAAACTTGAAATGAATTGTATTAATATTAAAAATTAACTAGGTGGTACCTACGAATTTGCGATGCATATTACTGGATCACACTAATAGATAATAGTAACCCTCTGAAATTCCAAAACACAGATGCAAGCTGTAAGTTAAATATAAAAGCTATGAACAAAATAATTGAAAATTAACGAATATAGACCAAATTAATGTAGTAGTCCCAACAGCATCATTATTTAATAATGTGATAACTTTAATATTGGAGTATTAATAAATCCGACCCAGTTGGCTCGCTCTGTCAATATAAATTGTTAGGAGTAAATTGAAACAAAACACGACGGTGTAATGTATCGGGTTGCAATATGGCAAATTATTTTTTGCCTCTGGCCAGCAAAATACTGTATTTATTCAGATAACTCCAAGCTTGTTACCAGCATTTACTAGTGCAATGTGGGCCGATGATTTTAGTTGTTATAGTATTGTCGAAGTGAAACATATATTTGAAATATTATCTTTCGAAGCAATGTTAGCAGAAAATTTTCGAATTAGCGCTCTTTCAAAAAATCTTTAACAAGACATAGACATAAATCTCTATGTAACGGGGTGAGTTGCACCGTCAAATCAGACTTTGTAGGCGCGGCAACAGGCGCGCCGCTGATTTGTAGACAAAATGGCGAACTTTGCGTTTTCCTGCGCACGTCAAAGTTAACGGCACGACCTTATAATTTATATTATATTTAAGGTTTAAGAAGAAATTTATTTTCATTCAAGAATCTACAAAATTCACTTAAAATGAGAAACTTAAAATATTTCATTAACATTAAGTAGACGCGTACAAAAAGTCGGTAGATAAATAATAAAAAATATTCGCTCCGTGCTGGCTGATATTTGGCATCCAATAAATAACATCTATAGTTGGAAACCAACCTAATATAAGTACGAAATCAGACTACTAGATAACATTGAGGCTTGTTTATTAATACGGATCACACTTACCGAGCGCCAGTTGGACGACCTCCAAACTCCTCCAATTTGGCTCACGACGATCACAGATGTCCCATTCAGGCACCTCACACTTATTTAGGCTATTATTTTAGAAAAATTGTCCTTTTCTGTAAAACAAATTAATTAAAAAATATATATCATACGCATATCTATATAAACATGGCATTAAGTCCACCCTAATGTTAACTATTATGTTGTGCAATAAAGTTTAAATAAATATATAAAAACAGGCAATTTTGAACATTTAATCTTGAATGAACCCAGGCCATAGAATATCCCTGTGTGTGCAGTATCTCGAAAGCTCATACAAATTCTGTTAACTATTTCAATTGTATCGCATAAAATATCGATCGGTTAATGAAATATATTTTACAAAATCTAACCAAGTAGGTAGGTGCCTATAAATAAAAGATGTATTAGTGTAAATATTTACATACACTTACCGCCACGAACATTCCAACTACCCGAAGCAAAGGCCAAGCAAAAATTCACTGACGTACATAAATATTTACTCTTAAGTAAAGTTCGCCATCTCATGTCGTAAAGACCATTATATAATTTGCATAAGAAGTTTGAATGGGAAGGGATGAAAGCCCTGTGTCGCGTCTGGCATAAGAATTACTTTATATTGACTCTTTTACTTTGAGCCACCAACGAACGACTTTTGCCTTCAATCGAGCCTTTATGAAGGTCTCGTTTTCATATTTTTCCTGATGCGGACCGTGACTTTAATAAGCGAGGTTGTAAATATTCAATTAATAATATTATTTAAGAATGACTATTTATTTATGTGAAAATTAGGACCAACATTTTTTTTCTAATGCGATACCATTTGATGAAAGCATCATCAATCATTAGAACAATATAACGTAATTCGAAATCTGTCATCTAAATAAATCTGTATCAGAGGTGGTATGCCTGGAAATAAACTGGACAGAAACGTAAATATGATTTAGCCGAGCTTACATAGTGTCCATTAATCTATTTTACCCTTTTGTTTTAATCTACAGTTAGGCTCAAATTATCATCATCATTATTCAAACCGTAATGTCATTTAGTGAAAATAATTGACTTATTATGACACGTAAATATTATTGACACTTGTGAGCAGTGCTGCCATTTGTGTAAATCGTTTGAGTCGGTTCATTCCTCATACAAGATTTTTATCGAACCGACATTTTATAGGAATGGCAACAGTGTGAAACGTTATAGAACGAACTGTTGAATGAATTATGAAAAATAGAATGAACATTGTTTATGATTTAAAAATCAAGAGCCAAATGTTACTTGTTTGTATTAATCCGGCAATCCCGGCATTCGATCTGTGACTATGATGCAATAAACTTGTGCGCTAATTAGCAAGAAATCTTTTATTTAACAATAGCTATACCTGTATTAATTTTATCATTTTTCCAACATAGTCAAGACTTCAAATTGCAAAAATCACTACAATTTTCAAGAAGCTGAATTGAGAAGTATTTCCTAATTCAAAAATGCACCCTTGTCGCAGCCAATTGAACCGTTTGAGGTTTAAATCCAACAAATGTCCAGTGAGCTAGTTCGCCAGTTGCCGCTGCATCGACTTCATCCTAGAAAACCATTTTAAATTGCATTTCTCAAAAGACATATTGACCGCTTTTACTAGACTGTATAAAAGGCAAATTATGGATTTACTTTTAGGCGACTAATTCTGACTGACACAAGCAATTTATCACTCAGTTACCTACGTTTTTATTCATATCTAATTAAATGAAGACGAGATAAAAACTGTTACTATGTCATACGTTACCTATAAAAATAGTTAATTTCGTTTATGAATTATTGCTAAAATGGTTCGAAAATTATCTTACCATCTTGTACTGTTTTTAGTTAGGTTTAAATAGATTCCATAATTTCTCACTTAAAGTAAACTCAATTTGCTGTGCAGAACATAAAACCGATCAGCTATAATATTCTCGGATTCTATTAATTTAACGGCACTGATATTTGTTGATAGAATTTACGCTCATTGGAATCTTTGGAATTGTCTATTACTCCACAGACATAAAGGTCGTCGTTTGCTCCCTGATAAACGATTATGCGCTAGAAGCTCAGCAATCGCCGCTTAGTACAGTTTATTCTATGAAAGCTTGCATTTAATACGTATTATAATAAAGCCTTTACATTATTGTTATCTAGATAAGGAACTGAAGAGTTTCCAAAGTAACGACAACCTGTTTTATGTTGTATTTTCTTTTGCGCTTTCTATTTTCCCATATATTGTAATATACTTGAATTTTAACTTAGTTTAACTATAATATACGAATATATAATTCAATGCGTAAATATGAATATTTTTTTTATTCATTGATTTTTTTTCTGGCAATTCTACGCCTTCCATTTTTTTACCACTATTCTCTGTGGCCTTATTTTAAACTTATTTGAATTTGCTCCAAAGAACAAAATAATTAAAATATAGTTCCTAGGCTTAGTAATAGTCGACCGACTACGGCTTACGATGGTTAGTCATGTATCTTTAGATGTGTGGGTGTAATGCTCTCGTAAAGAAGCATTGTGCCCGTAATTCTATATCTGCTAGACATTCGCTTGTAAATTAAATATTAAAGTTTAAAAGTAGACAAATCGGATATGCATAAAAATATATTTGTGCATCAGAAGTAAGTTGCTAGATCAATTAACCAAAGATATCTTGGTCCAGAATCTACGGCTAAGACAAGACATATACTGACTATTCATTTAATCTCGGAAAATTGTACATACTTATATGTTTGATTTGAAGGTATGGAATGTCACTCTTGATCGGAGAAAACTCATAGAAATTCAAAAGTGCGTAAACTGGAATATAAAAAGAACTAAATTTCTCTTCGAACATTTAGGCATAATTAAGAAATATATCGCTAAAAAAAGGTGTGTTATGATTAAAATCCAAACATAGCTAAGAACATTCTCGGTCAAATTTGGTTTAGCCCTTTGGCTGTCACGATGCCTCGGATCTACATACATATACAAAGACAAGTTATAAGAAAGAAGAAAAACTTATAACTCCCCTTCTTCTGTCGTCGAGTGTGAAAAAGACTCTATTTGAATAATTTATTGAGTTTCATCACCGTTTAAAATCTCGATTCTACTTTTCTCAAATTCGAAATAAAAAATGTAGTATTTGACACACCTAAAATTTGTCAATTCCAAATTGAATATAAATTCGTATGAAAATGAATTTCTTTCAAACACTTTTCAAAAATCTGCTTTTCAAAACACAAGATTAAAAAAAATGCATTTCACATCATACTGGAATACTAAGGAAACTAACTAGTCTTATTAGGATTTGTCATAGCTGATTAGCTGAGTAGCTCTATAGTTAATATTTCATCTCGAAATTCCTAACAGTAAAACAAGTGAAGTGTTTCATCTAATAGGTATTCAAATAGGCCAAAACAAAGGATTCCACATTTAAAAACATTATTGGCGGGAGAATTTACCGTTTCCCATCGATCAATCATCGCAACAGCAGTAAATCGTTGGCAGAGCGGCAGATAATCGCGAATACTATTGACAATATGCAGGAATAGACAACACAGCATACATATGTTAATAACTATGAAGAGGAAAATTAATAACATACTCATATTGTGTAAATCAAATTTATTTTTCAAACGAAAATCAGCATGTTATTAAAAACGCGTAAAATTAAATTTTTAACCTGATTCAGTGTCACAGAAATGTATAGTATTTTCTGATTATTGATCTAAATTATTGAAATATAATGTAGATTTTTATAGTATTACGATTTTATGTAGTTCAATATCACATGTTTATACTTAATTACATGTACAATACTTTCGATTTGTTAAGATGATTCGTCGAGTCGTAACTGAGAGTCGTCAACACCAATCACTTTCTTAGGAGGTTAGGTTTGGTATCTTAGAGTAAGGCTAAATTTATGTGTAATTAATATCTAAGTTAAGTCTTTTAAGTTAATATCTTTTATTTATTCACAGAAATTAAAAATTATCTATTAATTTATGCTCCACTAGGAAAAGGTTTTTATTAGAAAGTATTTTAATTTTCCATGATATTATGTAGACACATTTTTCTATACGCATTTCGGTGGTAGATGTTCAGTTTAATGAATTAGCAACTGTCTCCAAAACAAAACTATAATATATATTTTTTAATTTTGACTTTCTAGGAAATAATTACCTTTTTTAAACACTTATTTTATAGATAAAAGATATAGATAAAAATACAGCGTATTAGGCACTCGAAATCGCTTGTCTATTTATATATTTATCTATGTAAAATACCGATTTTCACACCATTTCCCTATTGAAGTGGTGATTAGTAGTTAGCTGGGCTCTGTCGCTCTCTATTAATTTGTCGATTCCCATTGTGACGACTGTCTAGATAATTACTGAGCCATTGCGGTTACTAATCAATGCGTCCCTCGTATTGACATTAAAATGGAAATACGATAAAGTAGGTAGTACATAGCTTGCTTCTTACGTCGTAGTGAGTCATATTTTTCTCACGCGGCATGTTATAAGCAAACCATAATTAATTTTTTTTATCGTGCTGATAGTGAAATTCCTGCCGAATTAAAAAAAAAGTTCATTATTGACGCGAACTCAGGGTTTTGGGGATCATAGCCGGAATGCAACCTGGAATACGTGAATATGAGAGAGATAAGTATCCTTTAATAACATCTACTTTATTATTTTTACATTTGTTTATGTATATCTTTTATTTTTCCTTGCGACTTCAGCAATTTTTTTACTACTGAGCTAGCCAGGTACCTATGCGGCACTCCTGGTGGAATGTGGTCACCGCAGCCTATGGCAAATATGTCAATATTTCTAAAACTATTCGACAGACAAATTAATATTATTTAGTGATTAAAGACCACTTGAACGGGTAGTTGGTGATAAGTGTTTGATATATAATCTGTGCGATAGGGACGATGAAATATTTCGACTATGGTCCCAATCGTTATGTACTGTAATTGAATGGTCACATTGGGACCGCGGCCTCAGTAATCCAAGAACTTTTAGGAATTGACATCCTTACCGAACTGTTTTGAGAGAAAAGATGTAGTTTCTTAACAGCATATCTAGTATTTTTTTCCATGAGCACCATATAAAATATACCCTATAAAAGTCCATAGGAATCAATCTAACCAATGAGGTTCCCAATAAATACGTTCAGATAATTAGGTGAACAGAATATTTCGCCAATCTTGCGGTCCCAATCGCCCAAAGACCAAGGAACAGGTAAATTCGAAATGCTCTTTTGAGAGATTAAGAAAATTGAACCTCGGACTTCCCTTTGAGCGTGTCTATTATTTAGGGAAAGCGCCTTATGTCCTGTACCGGACATACAGACAAGACATTATGTTGTAAAATACCTCTTCAATTTCTCCTTGAGACGTTATAGAAATTACTTGCTTCAAAGTAATCATTTAGGTCTGGGTGGGTATTCCTATTATATATTCCTCTAATCAGAATTATACCGACTTAACACTATCGCCGAACTCAGACATAAATATATATATATATATATATATATATATATATATATATATATATATATATATATATATATATATATATATATACTTATTATGACATATAGACATAAACTTATTATGTAAAATTTATTATTATATATTATGTCGACATAAACACATAAAAATTGTATAGTTAGAATAAGAGCTTTTATTTCTGAATAACCAGTAATGTATACCGAATCCACAAAGTTCGGTGAACTGCACCGCGATATTGTCATTTCTAAGATCGTCTACAAATTATAAATATGATAAGATATGATAATGTGTAGCCAGCATTATAGATATCTATTAACAAATTTAGTATATGCTTACTCATTAGAAACGAGTGTAAAATCTAGGGACAAGTTTTCCATAGATTTTAAATTATACTTTCAGTAAAACTAAAACTTTATAAAACTACATATATTTTTACGTTACTCAGAGGAAACAAAAATATCCATATTAAGAACACTTGCTTAGTTATGAAAATGAATTCAAGAGATATTCCTTATGCGATCCTTGGGAAGCTATTTAACGATCCTGAGGGACTAATTTAAAATCATACCCAACGTTAGACCCGCCAGTGCGCTATTTAAACGCTAATTGGTTGTATTTATTTTTATTATAAATTTTTCAGCACTTCTGAATAATTTAATGATTACATCAAAACAACCATCTCATTAATTTAAACCATATTATAATTTTAATAAAAAATATTTTAAAACATCGGACCATGAATGCCATCTATCGAAACAAGTTCGCAACGAATAGTTCGTTACCTCATCAATAGATGGCGCTAATAGTAGAATGTGCGCACAGGCTTCGATTATAAAATATATTGGAAAACTGACATTTGGGAATAGGAAAATTAATTTACAATGATTGGTCTCATAATATTCACATCAATCCGAAGTGTTGCTAGATAACAATTTTATGATTTCTTGAAAAATGTAAATTACATGATAGAATATCAAGTACTATTTTTGTTTTATATGTGGAAACTCACAAATGAAACCTAAAATAAATTACATATATAATTCAACTAAACATAATTTTTTTTAGAATGTGATTGAATACTTATTCAATTAAATTAATGATCAATTACATCATCAGCGGACGAGATGATTCCATTACCATTAATTGCTTAATTTATAGCCTGTACAATTTAAGATGCACTTTTTCGGATGCATCGGTGCAAGCGAAACCGGGAGGGTTATAAATATTGATGAATGCAATCATCCAATCGTGTTTTGCTTAAAGGAATCGGACACGATCCAGGCATGCTGTTTGGTAAAAAATACATACCAAGTTTCAACATGGGGATAGGTACGCATGAATTGTGCACTCAATTAAAAGACTTTTGTGTAAGTAAACTATAGACATCGATGTATATATGTATATCTATACATACATCGACACACGTACGACATACATTTTTAAAGTTTATTTTCTAAAAATCTATTTAGACACCTGTATATAGATATATATACAGGTATCAATCCTTATAACAGTAAAATGTAAATTGTGTCTCAATAGTTTTTTAGAAATCTTTAAAAAATTTTGGTTTCGTTTTTTACGCTGCCGCCGGGCTACGCGGCGTCACAGCCACTAATTAAGCCGGGAACATACGCAAGGAAGAAAGAGAATTTTAGAATTGTCGGAGCGCCTCTTATGCTCGTGTATGCATACATTTTCTTTTAAAATTACCATTGTGTTTATCAAAACCAATTTATTTTAAAGTAAAGTTATTAAAAAATTACCATAAAAGCATAAAATTTGCTAGTAAAGTTATCTTTTACGATCTCCTTTACCTACACTATCATAGCGATAGAAATTAGGTTAACAATGTTGCGATCATATTTCCATAAAGACAATATTGTCGTAGGGTATGGCGTTAAATTATCTTTTACTGCAAATGACAGCACTCAAGAGAAATATAACATTCGTTGTAATTATGTTATATGAAAATAGTTGAACACTAAACTCAAAGTACATCTACCTAATTTGAGGTAAAGTAACTAAAGTAGAGGTAAATAAGTGAAAACACAAGAAAGAAACGGAAAATGGAACGGAATTCGACTAAGACGTGGTAAATCTTTTGACTAATCATCATGTCACGATATGGCGTGCTTCGTACCCAGTTCAATATTTATACTACTTTTGCAATATTTCTTTCATAAATTTTGTTCGTTTGGAATTTTGCGACTCAATTTTGAAACCTATTATATCCGGCTTAGTTTGGGTAACAATGTATTTTTATGATATGCATGACCAGATGGTGCAACCAGGATCGGCTTCAAAGAGAGAACACCTCAATTATTTACCTCGCGGACACAAGATTTTTTATCCCGCATTAGATCGATCGCTCCGGAGTGAATGCAACGAGATCTTTCTGACGACAATTAAAGAAAGCTTTTCAAATATCGAATAAAAATATTTTTATTTAATTTTTCTATATTATCTCTGTCCATACATATGTCTTTTTCCATCATGACCCTTTCGACTATCGAAAACATGAAACTCAAATTTCAAACTAAACCTTATAACGACAAAGCAAATTGAAAAGAGAGTAAAATATACCATATTGAATTGAGATACATATAATGTTTTAGCAAACGTTTGTAAAAAACTGGCGTTATGGGAACACAGAGTAATGCCTCGAGCCTCTATTAAAATATCATAAAACCTTAAATGAAAAATATGTAGTCTGCAGATATTTAAGTTGCATAGGTACCATGCTTTATTCCAAACGTTAATCGAAACTTAGAGGTATTCGGAAATTAGACCTTCATAGACAGATTTTTGTTGTCTAATTTTTACTGATAATATAGTATTTCTCAAAAAAGCTATAAACAACTACTAGCATTTAGGAACTCTATGAAATATCTCAACATCATGATTAACAACATATTTTAATATTTTATGTTATTGTATGTGTGTTGTTAGTAGTATATATTTATTTTTATGTTATATATCTGTTGCATCTTTACTTTGTGCTTAACCCACAGTTGTAGTGCAGCAAAATTATCCATAATTTGCTGGAGGAACTGCGTAAAAAATAAATACATCATAATCCTGGCCGATGGTCAGCGATTATGTGGAGGGCTGGTCTTTCTTTGTCGTAGCTATGGTGACTGTGCTATAAACCGCACGTTTTATGATTCGGGATATTTTGAAATACTCCTTATCAGTAAAAAGAACACAACCTCAAAAGTATTTTTGTAAATATTATGTAATTTGTATGTTTTTATTTCGTTTTAATTTTATTTATGTAGTTATATTTTTATAATCGATCTTAGTTATATGAATAAATAATAGTTGGTGAAAAAGAAAAACATCAGACATTTTCGTACCACGTTTGTATTTAAAGAATCCTTCTTATTGTGCTAGTAACTTGTAAAACAGAAAAAATGTGCTTTCATGGGAATAAATCATACAAGAGCTCTGTATATTACTATTTAGTGTAGAATCTGTAAATTGTGTGGTGTTTTATTTTCGTGTATCCCATATTTCTTTTATCTATTTGTATCCCACTGTGGCATAAAAAATGTCTTAAAATTTTAAAGGTTCGGTTGTGATTTTACAACCGAACCTGAATCAAAGCCTGAAATCAAACCTCGTTGGGAATACTTTTGTTTCCTATCAGCTGCCAAGTCTGTGTCTCGTAGTCATCTCTTACGACATCACTATCTTTTTTATTTTCATCGAATGTTCTATTTTCAAAATCCCAAATCATGGTCACCATAGGCATCTCGCGGGGCTAGCGATATCCATATACATCTCTGACCATACTTCTCGGCCATGAAAATGGCTTTATTTACTCTGCACTTCAATTTATATTATACTTTTTCATAAACAATTTCTTGACTACAATATGACGATGTAACTTGATATTATAAAATTGCATGAAGTAATGTTAAACGATTTGAACTGCAGCTATAAACATCCTCACGATTATGCATTTCTCAGACTGTTTGTATCATGCTTTTTAATTTTATTTTGTTAAATCACAAATACTATTATTATTCACACCATAGTACAACACAGTTTACCTAAATAATTTTATAAACAGGATAAATTATTTTTTATCATTTATCCTAATCTAAGTTTCGTGACTTTTAACTCTATGTAATCTGCAACGATAGGCTCATGGGTTAGTTGTACCGTTAAATTTAACGTTAACCGGCGCGCCGATGACGTTTGGACAAGATGGCGTACTTTGCGTTATTCAGCGCACGTTAAAGTTACCGTCAAAGTTAACGATGCAATCCACCCATAAAGTATCATATCTTTAATTAGAAAAAACTAATTAATAAAATAGCTTTATCTTAATCACGGAATTTCTTGATACCATTTTGTTTTCGCACTCACTAGGCCGGATGCCAAAAAACATGATTATTTCAAAATGGATGCAACAAAAAGTGGTTCGTTTAATTAACCTCTTTGTATGATATCATTTACATGTGATAGAATACGCAAATGTCGGATGGCGGGAAGTAATAATTCTGTTGACACGCTGTGATTAGGCCGTCATAGAGGACGTGCCTTTGTAATCTGGTTCGCGACCCTGCTTCGGATTGTGTAACGCTCGTGTTCTAAGTTGTGTCTTTAGTGGGAAAAGAAGCGAGCGGAAAATTAATGCCATTTTCTGATAAAATTGATATAATGTACTATACAACTTAACGCAGCTAATATAAAAGCAAATGCCTAAAAGCCAGGCTTCACTGTTATCTTGCACTACATTGCGGCGACCCCAGCGCGTTACGGCTCCATTGTGCGCCGTTGCTTTCAACGGTTTTGACATTGACGAGCGGTGACGTACGTCAAAACTTCATACAATTTCTGCATTGATCTATGTTGATTCCTCGACGGACTTCAATGAAACGGAGGACGACGAAACGCAACGTAACAATGGGGCCAGGCTCTCACTGGAAGTAAATAAAACAACTATTATGACTTCTTCATAGCCAAATGATGGAAAATTACGACTTCAATTTTGTTTACCTGCAAATAATTTGATAGATGTAAAAATATTACCGTTAAAGTAGTTAACGATGGACAATATAATGAATGGTTCACAATGAAAAATACTTGACTAAAACGTTACAATCAGGTAACCTATGCACTAGCCCACTATGTCCTCACCCTAATACTGAAACAAAGGCTTTTTTGCTACACAGTGCAGTCGGGGACGGAGCAAAGCGTCATTTACATAACTGCCTTATTTTATTTAAGAGCAGCTCGGCTCTCACTTCGCTACGGATATCTTTATGCAGTTCCCACTCCTAGTTCTGGCTGTTGCTTGATTTGCTTCATATTATTAGTGAGGAGTGTACATTTAATATCTTTTGGCATATCTTTCTCATTTTATCCATGACTGAAAAAAAATTGTTTGGTTTTGCGTCCAAATAGCTGCAATATAAAAAATTGTATGTGTCAAAAAACGACTAGAATCTCGTGTTTCGAAATACTAGTAATTTTGACCGTCATCGTATTGTTGGTCGCGTAATGTAGTCATTGAGGTCACTACTATGCCCGTCAACTTCTAAGACTGAAGCAGAAAGTCATCTTCGTGGATTAACTATTTTATTTTGTGCTGCTACCTAATAACCAACAAAAAATCGCATGACTTTATTTCAGTTTTCAAATAACTTTATGCCTTTATGTCAGTCGTGCGACATGAATAATACACGTAAGAACAGGTCACAATCATGTCAATATGATCGCCAGTGTGCTCGCGGCCGGCTCAACCTGTGCTCCGCGTCATTTGTACCAGATGAAATGTAAATGCACACTCGTTACGATTCGCCCGCCGCCGCTCCGTATTCATGAGAACACCATCTTCAGTTCGAGTTGAAGGATGTAGCGGACTCTGAACTGAAATTTAATTTTTCACGATCATCAATAGACTTTGTTTTAAATAACTTATTCTTTGTTACTAGGCTACTTCTTCTGTTTATGTTTCTTTATACCAGCAGATAAAATTGCTGATTATAACTCGGATATTGCAAACGATAGAGATTGGAACAAAGATGCTGAAAATCTTCACATTCGACAGAATAAATGCATAAGTGTACTAACAGAGTATAAAACTGATACGACATACAAAAGCACAGAAATGGATCTAAATAATCCCGACAGACGCCTTGAATTAAGAAATAGGTGTTAATCAACTAAACTGAGCTGTCAAGTCTCCTCCGCTATCCCCTTACATATTGTGCCACATTGGGCGCAGAAGGACACGGGAACATTATCTTCAAATGTGTCAACGGCTCGCGCTCTCACGTTTACTACCGCGCTATCGGTCCATTGTGCGCTTTTATTTTCTATTTGCTACTTATGAAAAAGGTTCCACCATGGCGCTGAACACCATCGTTTTAATCTCACGATTATGTTTATTTTACTCTTTTAAATATATTATGCAAATAATCACTTTGAACGACATGATTATTCATCAAAGCACGCTTTTATTGCTGTAAGTGTCCTTCTCGCTTTATGTGACTTTTCAGTAGAAGTCTAAAGTAATTGTCCATCATCTAGTGTAGTAGTAGTAGGTGTCTTCCATGGATTGGGTCAATGCTTTGATTCACAGTTTCATTAGTTTATGTTCATTATAATGTTTTCGAGGTTTTGTCCAACGGAACTAAACCAGCTCAAAATGCTACGAGAGGAAAACCCTGGAGCGTATCTAGTTTACTACAAATACACAAACGTTTACCTGTTATTAAACAATAGTGTAATATTTGATACACAAAATAAAAAGACACTATTATATTTAGCAAATATTTGCCAAAAAGTTATTTCCCAAAGGTAAACATCAAAGGTAGAGATCACACAGGTATTGAACAAACTTTGTTACGAAGTTACCAACTAATTGTAAGTCTAAAGCGATTTAGAGACCTAGCCCCGGAGTGTCAGAAACTAGTCAAATTTAGTTACATCAACTCTCAAGCCTTTCATAATTTAATAGTAGGTGTCTTCCAAGAATTGGGTTAATGCTTTGATACATAGGTTCATTAGTTTACGTTCATTATAATGAGGAGCTTGTATTCGAGGTTTTGTCTAATCAAACTAAACCAAACCTGTATTTGGCAAAAATTAAGTCTTTCGGAAAGTACCTACTAAAGTTTTAAGAAATGTTATCTTCTTCATAATTCTAACAAACCGAATTAAAATAGATTTTGGGAAATCTATTTTGTTTCCTCTAGGACATATTAAAATTGTGTTTGTTTAACCTGAAACTGACCAGTATCCGACTCGTGGGAGTTTATTGGGTTACTTTGCCTAGTAAGAGGATTAGACCAAGGAAAATCAAATTCCGTGACCAACAAGACAGGTCTCGATGCGACCCCAAGAAAAGCGGATGAAATATTGAGCGCATCGGATATTGCTGAAGCACAAAGCAAAAGTGTCAAAAAGCGATTATGGAACTGAAAATTTATGCGTTCTACAACGTACGATACATTTCGTCTCCGTGTCACCCTTCCGGGCCCAATTAAACTAGGCGCACGACCTCAGAATGGGGCCCTTAAATTTGCTTCCTCTAATTCAGATATAATTAAATTGGTTACACTACCTGTTACAGTAACATGTCATTTACAAATGCCAAATGAACATTCTTAATATTACCATTTTGACTCATTGAAACTTTGGAATAAAAATGTAGTATACATTATAAAGTCCTGTATAGTCTATACATGACACATTGAATATTTTGGCTCATCGTATTGCGTTACAGTTTCGTCTCAATAAGGACGTGGGGTTACATCGACTTTAATTTCCACGTGTGTCACGGCTTTTGGTCTCAAATTCAAAATTTTAATTCAACTTAAAATGAACATATTGTTCCTGTAATTGTTCCTATCAGAATACAATTCTTGATTAAGTAATGAATGCGATCAGAATCTCGCGTTCTCTGGCCTCGCTCAGGACTTCGTGCAAGAGAAAACGGAAAGCAGGTCTCGTGCTAGATCACCGTCATTAGATTGTCATGCATGTTGGATGAGCTAATTAATTGTGACACACGAGTTTTGCAAGTAAGCAGAACATCATCGATGTAAGCTTGACTCCTAGCGGAACTTGCTTGAACTACAACAGCTTGAACTTTACAAATGAGTGTTGAACTATTGACATCTAAAAATAAAGAAGTAAAATGTGAACAGAGATTTTCTTGATTCATATTTCAATAAATTATATTATTTCGATAGAACAGATCTTTTTACATTAAACTGAGGCATAATCACATTACGCGTATAAAGTTTTAATGCTGACTAAATTTATTTTTAAGGTCGAAATGAAAGTTTCAATTTCAAAGGAATAAATAAAATCGTTAATGCAAGCCGGCAAAATATTTTAACTTCAGTACATTTTTTTTAATATTTACCAGTAAAGAGCCAATAGAGACGTAACCTTTAGCGTATACAAATGCAATAAAATGCCGTAATAATTGTAATCCAAAGAAAGTTATAATATTAACATCACATCACATCATAAACCTTAAAATTTGTTTAACTCGACAGTTCCCATAGCTAATAAGCCGCTGACTTCCACTTACAAACTGACAGGCATACTATTACACAAATTGCGTAATTGTACACTGTATAAGTAACAGTTCAAGAGGGAATGCAAATTTAAGTGGAGGGTGAAAGATCAACGCAGCTTTAAAACCATTTCAAAACCATTGTTTTCCGCTGCTGGTTCGTTCCCGCCTTTTTAAGTGGATCCTTTAGATAAATAGATACCTACTTCAGTTCCTTTTATCTTAATTATATCTTGTTACAATTTGCGAGTAAAAAGTGAGAGTATTATGTATTTATATATTTAAAAAAATCATACGACCAATAATTTGGTTTATTAAATATTTTCAATCGACAACATCCATTACGGCTGAATTAAATTGATATGATCGGCTTTGGAAAATATTTGAATTCTCAAGAGATTGACAAGATTGGGTTGCACCAGTCCAATTTGTCGTTAGAGTTAACGACAAATTGGACTGCAGAACAATCTAAATCGCCATTATCTTGACTGGTGCAACTGAGCTAAGAATCTTAATTTCAAGCAAATCAGTAAACACTACTGGCTGGCTACAAAGCAGAATTTCCATGAAAAAAAAACTGCATACAAAAGACGAGTAGGTGAAAGTTCAACATCTTTTGTGGACCAATTTTGCTTTGTGGCGAATCCTTTGTAAGCCGAACAAAATGGCTACAATAGTTTCTTGATTGATTGATTAATTAACTTGCTTCCAGTGGCTGAGAAATGTTAATGCTTAATGCCGATATTGTAGATATGAAGTTCGTATTGTAAAAGTAACTTTGCTACTTATTCATGTAATTATATAAAGTTGAACATTTTGAATATGTTTGTAGCTGCGAATGAAACAGAGGTTACCAAGCAATTAATCAAAAGGGAAACTTGCTTTTTAGATTAGATATAAAAACCACATGACTGTTATATAAATAAGCACTTCTTCTGTCTTTTCGCCAATACTGGTCGAAATGTAACTAAACGTTTGCATTTATCATAAAATAAAATAAAAATACCATTTTTATTCCAAAAATATAGTTTCCCTAATTCATGAACAACATCATCACAAAAACGATGAACATTTTAAACAGTCAATAAATTAAATTGCTAAATCGTTTAAAAATAGAATACATCTAAAAGCTGGAAAATGGATAGGCGCAGACGACGTCATCGATTCGTCCATTTGTTTTCGTGGCATCCGCTATTTTAATTCGAACTATCAAACGGAACGTTCGCACGTTATAAATAAAGCCGTGGACAGACTGTCGACGCGATTGCAAAGGCAATATCTCAGCGACGATGAACGCAGCCCTAGCTCTTTGATGATCCTGCTTATGAATATCGTTGGTTTGCCTTTGTGACAGCGGCTTAGAATGCCTTTTGCATTAGAACGCCGTAATATAGGAAAACGTTGAGATCCTTCTTTCTTTATTTCATAACAATCGTTGTAAATAGAAAAAGTATCCAAAGTGGGTATCGCATTGTACAATTAACATTATTTAATTATTCCATATAATTACTTAATTATTAAAATCATTTTTATTATGGGCGAGTTACGCCGTCAAATTTGACATTGATTTTTACCCGGCACGCCGCCGACGTTTAGATATAATGGCGTACGTTGCGTTTTTCTGCATATGTTAAATTTATAATAAAATAATAATAAACTTTGACGTAAGTAATTGATATGTTATGTAGTAGTAAAACCATAGATATAAAAACATTAAGTTTGTAAATCTCTGAGTAAAACGAGATTTGACTGAACTAAGATAAGTTTGTATAATAAAAAAAAAGTTTCATTACATTTTTATTATTTACAGATTTTTTCCTCATTTACCTACCTATCTATATGATTTCATGGTTTTAATATTAACGCACGTTCTGTAATATTAAAAGAATGATATTCTAATAAAACGCAAGCGGTCTCGGAAGCCGTACTAGAAATATCTCGATTTGTTGCGATATCGTGGACTTATGTTTATAAATTGTGATGTATGCGCTGTTTCATCTTCGGTCTGCAGTTGCATTCGTTTTAGTTATGATTACACCGATGATTTGAAACATCATGACATGACGGCTCCTGTTTATGAGTCACCCGTTTTTTCCTGCTCTATAGCTTCCATTAGCTTTCGTGAATAGACGAATATTTCGACGAGTTCGTATTAATTTTAATTAATTCATAATAATATTAATAGTTATATTCGTCTGGCTAAATAACATTTTAGTAATTACAATCCATAATGAGGAAAATAATTTAGACATTGACTTCTTGTAAAGCCATAACGAGGTAGCAACTGTGTTATTACGTCAACCAAATCGCTTAGAATTATGTTTCTTCATCTCACCGTAATAACAGTAGCACGCGGTAACTGACAATAACCAGCCAGTATTAAAAACAAAAAGACATCGCCTCTCCTTGTCGTTGTAACAAGAGCTCTGCGGTCACAGATAATACTTTGTGACCACAAAATGACGAAAGCTCCACAGACAAACAAGATTCACCGCTGTGACCTTGAGCGAGCATTGTTGTAATTGTAAAGGTAAACTTCCATTTACTTCCTGAAAATAAGTCCTTACGAGGCGTGGATGTCGTATATATATATGAGGCGATCAAGGGACAAATAGCCTTGGCAACTGATAGGTACAATATTGTCATTTCAAAAGAGATTTTTCGTCAAAAAGGCGGCAGTAAAATCATAGCCGAATCTTCAAAACTTTTAGATATTTTTTGTCTCAAAAAATTTTAACTGTCTTTTATTTTATATAAAATATCGCGAAAACATAAAACGCAGCAATTGTTAACCAGCTTCCGCTTTAATTACTTGACCAATATATTAAACATTTCGTTGAAATTGAACCTACTTATACCTAAGTTTATTTGCCATATCATAAAATTGTGCAGGAATTTTATGTTATGTTAAGAAGTTATGTTCAGAAACATTATGGATCATGTGTGGTCGTGCTAATAATGATAAACGTATCTGTGACAATTATAACTTACTTATTTTCAGCTACTCGAATCCGAACCTGTAAAATATATAAGACAATAGCAATCCATTCCATTAACATTACTAAGTAGGTCGTGTGTGCTTGCAATTAAATAACCACGACCTTCAGCCATGAAAAATGATCCATTGAAGAAGGATCCAGTAATAAAAAATCAATAAAGTTACTCGTAAATGTGTGAGATAGACTCATCTTCAATGATAATAAAAATTAACTAAATAAATCAAAACAATAACTAACTAATACTGTTGACTTCGAAGTTTTTGGCGTCTCATATGCTAGAAAAGAGTTGATGATTTCCAAACGGCTAAATACATTTTCCAAACATAGCTAATAAATACTCTCAATAAAAATCTCTTGAAAAAAAAACGAGATCAAAATCGGTTCAGCAATTTGGGTGCTACGATGCCACGGGACAGACATATAGATACATAGACACGTTATACATATTGTACACCTTCTGTCGTGGGTGGGTATATAAAAACCTAGCAACCAGAAAATTTAAACTGATACATCAAGTCATAATTGCATTATTATCATATTCGAATCATTTACATTTAATCTCCGAAGCAGCTCTTGCATTAATGATAATGGCATATTTCTCTATAATGTCATACGAAGTTAATAAACTCTTGACATTTCAATTAACCATTTACCGTGTCTGTGACTGATGTGGCTAGTTTTAAAATGTACTTAATTACTTAATTGTTGACTTAATTATATGGCACGCAGGTGAATTTTATCTCAAACCTGAGGAATTCGAAAAATATAAGCATAAATTTAAAAATTCACTATTGGACATTAGACTAGATTTAAGTCTCAACAAAGTACTTAGTTATTGAAATTAATAACTGGAATTGCTTTCACACATATCTATACATTTTTTTTTGTATACACAAAATCTAAGCAACACGATTAAATTTTGTTTAAAGCACAAGGCACCAATGATTATATTCTTTCAATAACAAGTTAAAGTAAAATACTACGTACAGGCAGCCAGGTGCATTTACCTGCAATTTGTACTGGCCAGTAACAATTACTGAGACTGGACAATTAAACATTAATTTTTTCAACGTTGAATAAACGATAAAGATACAATTAATAAACATTTAAAATTGCAAAATGAATGTTTTATGCACTTCACGGAACTACTTTAAATCCTCGTAAGGTATAAAAATACAAGACTAAAACGAGCAAATACTATAATATGGTTGATCACATATAAAAACTGAATAACTAACGCAAACTGAACGTACGTACCTTCGTTTATGCCAATTCTTATAAATATTCAAATATATTTGTGTGAATCAACAAAAACAGAATAGTAGCCTTAAAACAAGCAAACTGAGCACAAATCCTGACAACTTATTCGCACATTTCCACTTGTTCATAATTGGAAATACCCTCAAGTCATCTGACAGATGGCGTGTCTAAATTAAATTAACAAGGATACGGCTGTTGGCTAGACCCAAATCACTCGTCTTCACCTCGCAGTGAAGAAACCTGGCGTGGGTGAAATAGTAGATTAGAGGTCATATGGAAATAGAGAACCGATATCCTGCCCGATGCGTCTTTGATCCGATATTTTTTTACACAATGAGTTTTATACATATTCGGAATCAGCAAGGAAAAATTATTTGAAATATATAAATGAAGCAATTACGAAAAAAAAAAGTAATGCGTCTTTTTACCATCGGGGACAGTATTTGTTGTCTTATAATATAAATCTCGAATCTTCACAATCGAAGGTACAATGCATACACAATTGGTTTCTGGTAAACAGGCATGTTAAGTTCCTATTAGGCCAACTTCGGCCTGGCCCAAAATGGTAGGTCTTCTGTTGAGCTCCTATGAAGCTTAAATATAATTTGATCGCCCATGCAATAGCCGACCATTAGAAAAGTACTTAACTGCCACTTTCGCAGCCCAACCTATATAATTGTCGATAAATGTTCACTAGAAAAAATATTATTTCGCGTCTATTTTGTTAGTTGGTCTATATTAAAAAGGAACGTCTTAGAAATCAAAGGGAAACTCGACAGGTTCTTAAGAGATATGTTAGTCTTCAAGTGGTGAAACTAAACATTATAGAGATACAACTGTCATATTCATAAAGTAGCTTACTGCCACAATAGATATTTAATAATAAATATTTTTTGTTAACATTAAGACATTAAAACGAATTTCGTTTTGCTCATAAATTATAAGGCATGATTTGCTATATAGTTGAATATCAAGTAGAGTACAAGTACATTTGTAATTATGAATATATATATATATATATATATATATATATATATATATATATATATATATATATATATATATGTTTTTTTAAACATGATGTTGTGTGCTTGCGGTATAAATAAAAAAAAAATGTTCTAATTTTCATTAATATGAGTGCAGTGGTTGAAAATAAAACCATTTATAATTTGCCAATCGTTGGATCTGTCAATCTTGTTCCAATAATAATAATCAAAAAACATAGTTTGAAGTTGTCAAAATTAATGATGATTTTAATGAGAAATTCATTGGCCATTTCAGTTAGGAAGATTTAAAAAGGCAAAAACTTTAAAGATACTAATACAGTAGATAGAAATACCATTTCACAAATTACATAAAATATTGAGCTTAATGGTGCGTCGATTAATTTATTTATTGAATTACATTTTAGCATGTCTAACTGTAATAACCGTGGCAAAACATATTCCTATACCCCTAAAAACTTTACAAAAACATTAAAAAAAATACTTTGCGGTATTAAAAATAATTAATTATCAAGTTTTTGTATTATATCTTTCTGGTACGGCCACGTCTTGCGTAGACCAGCAATTACATGAGCAATTGGTATAACATTAGAATTCGAATGACAAATGACCATTATGTATATCTATACATACAATAACCATTATACATATCTATACATATAATAAAACTTTAAGTGGGCTATATCATATTAAAAATATAATTTTAAGTGGTGTTTATAGGACTAATAGACGACAAAACAATGTTTGTATAATTGTTGTCTGTCTGTATATTTATTCGCGCATCACGCAAAATATACTGAGTGAAATTTAATGTTGTTTTCACAGCTGTATAGGGGATAGTCTAACTTAAAAGGTTTAGGCGATACGTTTATCGCGATGAAACCTATACCCGAAATATTGACAATAAGAAGTTGTTAGCGACGTACGAAATTAACGCGGGCATAGCCGCGGGAAAATGCTAGTAATAAATAAATATTTTATGTGCTTATTTGTCTTCGGTCACAAAGCAATCATCGCTATCATGAAATCCAGTAAGCCTCTTAACACTCCTCAGCTTCTATGCACATAAATCACTGACAAGAAAACTCAATTATTGTTACAACAAATTCGTTAAGACTCCATTTATCAGAATTGATTGGCAGTTCTCTGTATTCAGCGTAGTGTTGAAAAACTATCGATAGTTTTAACAATCGATACCAGCTATCGATAGTTTTACCATTGATTGGTATCTAGGTACTATGTGATCAGGTGACCACAAAACTAGTACTTTTTAATCATTCCCACTGCTGGGGCACTGGCCTTCCTTAGGTTAAACTATTGATAGTATCCATTAGAAATTTAAATAGTTCGCATTACTATTGTTGAAAAATATTACTAATATGAATTGTATTACTATTGAATTTAGGCTATCGATAGCATCACCAGCATTGTAGTTAAATAATAATATATTATACTAGCTTTTGCCTACAACTTTGTATGCGAGTAAAAATCCGTTTCCCGTGGGAATTTCAGGAAATCCCTTCTATCCCTTCTAACCTGATATCCAAGGAACCTACACACCAAATTTCAGCTTTCTACGCCTAGTAGTTTCGGCTGTACGTCAGGTTGTCACTCAGTAACGGAAGATATATATATATATATATACATGTATATATATATATCAAATCGTCAAAGTTGACTAGTACAAAACTGGGGCTATATTGCAAAACTTAGGTCGATAGCTACATTATCGATAGAACTAATACTCGTTTCACAATCTTATCGATATTGTGACTGGTGTTCAAAGATGTTGTATCGATGACTATCCATATTTTATACCATTGCTTGCAAACCTAATTCAACTATGATACCGTAGACCATCGGCCATTGCTACCGGTGAAATTGCCAGTTAAGTCAATTACGCTTTTGTTAACCATCTTTTCTTTTTAGACAAACTACGGGCTTCCGATATTGACATCAATGACAGATGGAAATATTAATGGGTTGTGCGTGTGATTCAATAAAATTGGGGTCTTGAACTTTAAGGCGCTAATCCAGTGCTGTGCAAGATAGTCTACTTTATTTTGTTTTTGTATACGTTATTGCAACAATATTTATATCGTTTTTCATATATAATATGAAATACGGTTCAATATTAATTCAATAACGGAACCTGGAATTTATTTGTCCTTTATCTTTCTATCAGTGTTATTGCTAACACTGGTGTCAGATTTTATTCGAGTCGTCTAAAGACATCTGACACGACTTTTACAAATACCTACTGCCATCCAATTTTATTTAATTATTAAATTACTCTCTTGGAGTTAACTTATTTATGTTTGAGTACTTTTTTACGACTCAATGAATTCATCCAGTACGGCAAAATAAATGTCTCTCATCGTTAAAATAATTTGATATCGAACAAACAATTTATTTTATTGATTTTATGAAAGAATCACAGAGTTCACGACGTGACGTAACTTTGACGTAGCAGTGGAATGAAGTCCTTATGTGAGAGCTACATTTCATTCTCCAATGGATTGAGCATTTGATTAACTGCTGTTAGTAAAGAATTACAGAACTTCAAATGATTTCTTGTTTAATTTAACATTTTGCGCTTTATCACTGTTCGAAGCCGACAGGTTGCAATCACATGTTACAAGAATACAAAGCACATTCAAATAACTTTACAATATTGAACTGTTAATGATTTTGATGAACTAATCATAAATGCTTTTCTAGAGAATTTCTCAGGTTCAGTATTGTAAACTTTAAGAAAATCAAAGGTAATTTAATTTAAATCTATATTTTACATTCTATTGACAGGCATATAGACATTGTAGACATTTCTTCCCATGGAAAGAATTGTAGAAAAAACCTCATTCAACAGGATTAGTCCTTGTTATCCAGAAAGTCCTTTCATTACATCTTTTTTACTATTCTTGTGTCTAACTACGAATATACTATGCTTTAAGTGAGAAAACCTATAAATGTTCTTTGGAAAGAGCGTGAGTATCAAGTGAACTATATTCAAAAACATGCTCTTATAATCAATTCAAAAATATGTTCATTCATATTTATTTCTCTCATGATCTATCTTTCTCATTTCTATGCATGTTAGGATGAATAAATCGTATTATTTTTTATAGTTTTCACTCAGACATGCGCCTATCTAAAAGGTTTATCCTTAAATCGTTCGCTATCATAAAAGTGTCACGGGGCAACAGCAAACTCGAATTTACGAGCGATTCGTGCAAATGAGCTGTCGATGAAATGATACGGACGAAGCGATTGAAGGGGCTGGTAAGTCACCAATATTCACGATTCTCATTTAAAAATGTAATAAACTTTATTTGAAATATCTTGATTGCATAAGAATACACAAAGACACAAGCAACAGAAAAATTAGTAGCAACGGCGGAATTATCCCATGGAGGGATCTCCAGTCAACCGACAGGAAAAGACATAGGTACAAACTCAGGACAAAAGATGCATTACGAATCAAAACATTATGTTATGACTAAAACTATAAAAATAAAAAGAGCTCTGATACATGCAATTTTTTTATAATTTAGATAAAAGTTTGGATTATGTTATTTTTATTGATTAATATTTAAAGTTTTAGTTTTAGTCGTAATTATAGGCCACTGCGGTGACTACTTCGTATCGGGTGAGCCGCGTGCCTGTTTGCTTGCTCACTTATATAAAAAACCGTATACAAAGGTGGTTATGAAGATAGAGTTTTGTTTTAGACATTGTTTATTTGAGATAAATATTTTATTACAAAGGTTTTGTCATAAAATTGGAAGCTATCATAAAAGTGTCAGGCCGCAACAAAATCTCGAATTTACGATCGCATCGTGCAAATGAGCTGTCAATGACATAAATAGCGGTGGTCGAAGAGATAGCGCAGAGCTGATAAACTCACTACGTTTGCTGAATTTATTATTATTATTCTGCAAACATACAAATCTGTAATCGTTTTTTGGTGGATCATGACCCCCGACGCCAAAAGAGGGGTGTTATAAGTTTGACTGCAAAGTGTTTCTGTTTGTCTGTGTACGTGGCACCGTAGCTCATTAACAGGTGAACCAATTCGGATGCGGTTTTTTTATTTGATAGCTGATTTTTATGTGGTGGTTCTTAGAAGTTGTAGCGAAATGAATATTGAAAGTCGGGGTTCTTTTTAATTTGTCTAACAAATAAACTTGTGAACATCTTAAAGTAAGATTACTGCCCTAATAAAATATGAAGTGAACGAAAATAGATTTAAATATTTGAGTAACATTACTTAAAATGAATGAAAAATATTGACAAAAAGAACTAATTAATTTTCAAGAAGAAAATAAACGAAGAATTTCAATAGCCCACATCACTGGGCAAAGATCAGAATCGTTCTGATAAAATTATGGTAAAAACCAAGACAATTGGATTCTGTCCCGTTGCGGTTAGAAAGTTTAGTACCGTCAGACACGACTTGTGTTGCGGTGGCCATGCTTGTATTTGACTTGGCTATTTTAATGATTAATCCGAAATGCGAGAGGCAGTAAAGCCACTTTTGCAATGTTGGGTCATTGGATGGGTGACCAAAAATGCGTCGATCGTCGCGATGTCGAGCTCGCGTTGACTTCATGAACCTAACATTCGGCTAGTAAAAAATAACGAAATACTCAGGAATCGCACTGAATTGTATTTAGTTAAAAAATGATGGTTTAAACATTTCGAGCTGTACATTTAGCTGCTGTTAAAAATTAATTGCTAATTTCATATTTAAGTTCGAATGATTGATTGAAAATTAATTTCTCACTTTCATTTTCCGGTGACACGTTTGCAGCAAGAAATAGTCGTATCCCAAAATTTGAATCACATCTGTCTGGAGTATATTTGTCAATAATTTTTTCATAATCAATCAACACAGTTGCATGTCTGCAAGCAGTCAAACTACATCAGTTATCAACAGGTTAATCGCCAGTTTCCGACGCGAGGCCTCAGATTAAATAATAATGTTAAGACTGAGTGCCGCAAATCATCTGCGATATAATAAGAAGACACAAGTAAAAATATATAAAGTGTATGCAGACGATAAGCCAAACACATGATAACACAATATATTTAAAAAAAAAAACAAAAAAAAGTTGCAGTGGCGAAATTATCGCATGATGAAAATATGGTCTAAGTATACTCTTTCAATAAAAAAAAATACATAAACAACAGATGGTAAAGGCTGTATAAACAGTAAGACGAATATATCGTTTTTAATTATTAGAAATTTTGAAATGATTCTCTTTAATTCGATTTATAAAATGACCACAAATTAAATTTGTATCAGGGATGCTCAATAGATTTGAGCTACATGAATCAATGAACAGTTACATATATTTTTTAACATAAATATATATTGTAAACATTTATTTATATTGCCACACACACTAATAAAAAAATAAAATAAACAGTTTTACATAATATCACATTACTGGACGAATTAGTGTGCAGCAGCAAGGGAAAAAGCAGTGAGCTATATAGATATATACAATAAAGTAAAGTAAGGGAAACAACCAAGGACCTTGCAATCGAGACAAACAAGATTAACCAGAAAAACGTGACATCTGTCTTTATCACAATATGCCGATGAGATAAATCAAATTTTTAGTAGGTAGTTGTTAGTAAGAAAATTAAATTTCAACTGAAATATTTACAAACAAAAAATCCTGTTGCAGGGAAAAGAAGTAACACGGCAAAATGTAAAAGCTCAGTGTTTTATATATTGGAGTCTTACTTTTTTTTTTCTGCGGTGAGAGCCCGGCAAAACAAATACCCTGACAGTAATAGCCCACTCAGGTTGGTGCGTATTATCTACAGCAAGGGTCATTATAGCTTTTTTTATTTAATCATCTCTTAAAATAAATTATTTTCCGATCTTAATTAACTCATCAGTACAATGTATGACTAAATATACTGCTTGATTGTTTGAAGCGGCATGGGTTAGATATTGAAAATAACCATCATTATATGGGTAAATATGGCTAACACAATATTAAGATTAAGATCATTCACATCACATAATTTGTCATAATAGATTATACCGTAATATTATCAAATATCCTAAAGCCGACGTAAAAATATACAGATTTTCTATATATTTTTTATAATTATAATTTATCTATAAAAAGTAAAATGTTATTTTCTAGCTCTTCAACTATTTTTACACCAACACTAACCTAACGCTGCGTTTTGACCTGAAAGAATTACAAAACTAGAAGGACAAAACGCAGCGTGTGCGAAGTGAGGTGTGTGTATGTTTGTTACTCTTTCACGCAAAATATACTTGACGGTTTTTTTTGTAAAATTTAATACACGAGTAGAATATAACCTGGAATGACACATAAAGTTCTTTTTATCCCGAAATTCCCACTAGAGTGAAGTCCCGGGGCGCAGTTAGTATTAGTATAAATTGAGTATACTACGTTACTATGACATATCAGTTTTAATTGAATATTATTACAGTAAGATTGTGCAAGTACGAAACACAGTGTTGAAGGCTTATTGAATCTTGGTGAATTACAGTGCACGATAATGATCACCATAAATCATCAGAAGTCAGGTGTGATGTAAGGATTGCCATAAATAAAAAAAGATATATTTTGCAGGTGTCAAAAATAATACTATTCTCACTCGTTTACTATTATTCAAGTTAGTCACATAAAAAAAATACTCGATTTGTACTTTGTTTTAAGGAAATTCTTACATCCCACCCTTTGACGACATCGGTGGCTCAGTGGTAAAGTGCTTGCCTCTGAACCGAGAGGTCCCGGGTTTGATCCCCGGTCGGGTCATGACCCGACCGGGTACATCATCATGATATTTACATCATGATGTAAAATGATCTTTTTCTAATTGGCCCGGGTCTTTGATGTTTATCTATATGTGTATTGGTTATAAAATATAGTATCGTTGAGTTAGTATCCCATAACACAGTCTCGAACTAACTTTGGGGCTAGCTCAATCTGTGTGATTTGTCCTAATATATTTATTTATCCCTATGCCAATAAATCGATATGTAATATTATACATATATGATAGATTTATCAGTATTTTTTTATCACCTGTTGAAATGAAAACTACGTAAATTCAAATAATTATACATGTACTAGATCGAACTAGACTAAACTTGTGTAAACCGAGGAAATTATAGATACTAATGCGACAAAAGATTTTATCGCTCTCTGCTCTAACACTTCATGTTCGATAGAGAAAACTATATAGACATCGGCAGATGTCTATATAGTTTTCTGTATCTACGTTTTAAATAGAGCGGAAATAAGATATGGGAGTCATTGATATATTTTAATGCGTTTCAGAGTTCTATAAAGCAAATTACTGGTGTTTATTTTAAGATGTACCAACAAATGATGACTCAAGAGCAACAAAGGTATATAAAACACCGTAAGTTGCATTTAAAATGCCATTAAACCAACATAAAAGTTTACCACACCAATCACTTTATTATTTGAAGGCTTGCCAACGTTGCCAAACCTCAAATTTCGCACTGTAAAGTTTATCGGACCAATAAACACTCAAAACATTTTAATTAGTCATTAAATTCTGAAATGTTTCGTAATTACACCTTTAATACTTTAGCCACATCGCCTCCTAATAAATATGCAATAAATTTAAGTTGTATGGCAATGACAATTTTGGTAAAGTCTTAAGATGGCAATAAATTTGTTTTTTTACTTGCCCTCCCAAAAAGAGGTTTTATACTCTTGTTGGTTTGTATTTAAAGTGCTATTAAAGTAAGAAAATCATCGAGATAGTATTTTACATCTTAATGCTTTTTCAGATTTTTTCTCAAGCATAAAGCGTCGGAGCCCAAAATCCATTTTACTACAATTAATAGCAAGTACTAATCTATAAAGTCACAGCTGCCACAATTAAATGTATAGGCAAAATATAGGTATTTAACCTATAATTTAAGAAGTTTAATAAAAAAAAACGATCAAAAACTTTATGCAAATTTTTTGTAAAATGCTATGAAAAGATTTGAAAAATTATAATTATATGTGTTGGTTTTTTATTTAGTCTGTCTACATGAGATTACTTCATACGACATTTTTTAAGCAAAAATAGTTTCCTCCACCTGTACGTACAATATTTACTGAGACAAATTTATTTACATGCAATCTCAAATCAGATCGGAAATTTACGCACCATATTGTTTTCCGTTCAATATCTGATATTACACTGTCTAAGATTACATTGTTGGAAGTTTAAATCTCAATTTTCTATCATAGAAGGACTAGTCCTTAGATTAGGTAACAACAGTAGATATATAGTAGAAGGTTCGTCAAAACAGACTAACCAGCCGCTAGGTATAAATTATCCCAATTTGTTTATTTATAATGCCAACACACATTATCAATATACTTATAATAAACAAGAGGTCCACCACGGCTCCGCTCGGGTAAAAATATAATAAAAACTAGCCTATGTTACTCCTGATAACATAGGCTAGTTTTTATTATAGTTTTACCCGGTTTCGTCTGTCTCTGTGCAAAATTTTATCAAAATCAGTAGTTTTGGAGTTTATTCATTACAAACAAAAAACAACAAAAGTACAAATAATGTATCTTTATAATATTAGTATCACCATCCTCTCATATCCAGTTAGGCCAGTGCCTATCTGTAGTCGGGAATTCTATAATAAAATCAAGCTTTCCTTTTTAGCTTATTCTTGGTAATTTTGAATATGTACCTAGGACACTATTTATTCAAATTACTTTCTACTATTTTTGCAGCTGCCTAATAATTACGTGTGTTTGCCACACAACTTCGAAAAACAAGAGGTGTGGAGAAAATCTACTCAAATTCTTTCTTTCATTTTTTTTCTCATTCGTCCGTATCAGCTAAAACTGAAATGAAAGAGTATAAAAAAGAGAGATCTATTTATCCTTCTAGGCATTTCATTATCTGTGGATTATATACGGAAGCTGGATTTAATTACGCAAGTCCGTTATAACAACGTACTGGTCCTATCGGTGGTTGATATTAATCATTGGCCGGTTTGATTTATGCGATAATTCAATGGGAGAGTCTCACTGGTGCTATTAGAGATCTTATGCCAACGTTTATTGATCCATACTAATATTATACAGAAAAAGATTTATATTTTATTTTTTTGTTTGTAATAAATAAGCTTAAAAACTCCTGGGCCGATTTTGATGAAATTGGGCAATAGATAGAAATAAGATATGCTACTATGGTTTTATCTAAGCGAAGCCGGGACGAGCCGTTAGTCAGATATATGGGTATATATATCTTCCATACAAGTCTGGAAGCAAAATAAAAACAGAATGTGCCAGCTGCTTCTCATGCAAATAGTAAATGTCAATCAAAGGAAAAGGCTATAATTTGGAGATTCTTCCCATAGGCTAGCAACTCGTCTCTTCATACGACTTCAAATAAAGGAGCAAAGTAAATCAAACTAAAATACCACAAACAACTCCTAATATAATTAGCTCCCAACTATAATTATCCGTCATTAAGTACTTGTCTAAAATTAACAGTGGTTGCGTGAATGCTAAAAGGAATAAACGTCAAAACACTAAAGGAAAAATCAAATTCGATCGCACGTCGCAATTTCTCCACCACATAATCCTAAACAATAAATAACTGAGAATAAACAACGCATGCGCACAGCGCAGTGCTTGATCCAGTTCATTTACAGCTTGGCCCACATTATCTAGATCGAGTTGTTTTGCAACCTTTTAAATAAATTTACCGGATATTTTATTAACTATTTTTATTAATATTTTACTATATTATTAAATATGAAATTTACCGGAAAAACAAAATAAATACTTTTTTTTAAACTAAAATGGCAGAGTATGAAAAGAGAGATCTATTTATGCTTCTAGGCATTTCATTTAGTTTATGCCATAATAAGTGGGATTTTTCTATTTGGTCTGTGGGATTTTTCATGATGTGGGTCGTCTATTTTTATAAACATAGATACGGCCTATTTATTCAATTGTTATGTGTTCCAATCCAATATTATTGCTGTAATTTTTTTTTTGCCAAAAAGGGAACCAAAATTATGTACCAAAAATAGAAAATTGATAAATTGTACACTATAAGACAGGTCTAATATTATTGCAATGTGTAAAGTCCCGTACTATAATAGGACCTCTGCTTATCCTCCCATGAATATCAATTTTGACATTAGGCAGGTATAAACCAGTCATAAACTCACTTCCGAATCATTAAAACTGTACAGTTTGTTTTTTCTGCTGATTTCGAGCAACCTAGCAGTAACCCAAATATAACCAGGAACTATCGAGGATGAGTGTAGGGGCGTTCTGCCTCTTTATAGACCTTGACTTTTACCTCTATGACTTTTTGTAAATAAACCCGACAATGACAGACTAGAGAAAAAAAAGGACTGTCGATTAGGGACGGACGAGACGCGGATCAACACGGACAACGACTGAGAAAATACAAAAATACAGCCTTTTATTTGGAGTGACGCCCTTTCAATGAGAGAAAGTTAAAACAAGTGCTACATTTCGAGCCACGATGTGAATAAAACCAATCTATGGGGGTGGTCCAGCAAGGCACGTTTGTTATATACAGAGGTTAATTTTAAAATTAGCATCGGCAAACAAAGTGCACGAAATGATTTGCTTTCACACGCCGACGAAAGCGAAGTTAATATCGTAAGCTCGTTAACTAATAAAGGGTAGATTGTATTGATGGCTTCTGTAATATACATTCTTACATTTTCTGAGACTTATTCCATATCAAACTTCGTTGATATTGTTATAATATTCTTTCAAAACTATCACTACTCTAATTACCAGAAAAAGAATAAATTCCTTCATGGGATAAGGCCACCATTTGATTGTATATTTACCTTTTTGTTGTGTAAGTATATATTTTTAACATGTGTCCTTTGTACAATAAAGATACTTATTTGAAATAAACTTTCTTAAGCATATTATTTGGATAAAGCTGTGGTTTCTATTCCCACAATCCCACTTTGTTGATTCAGATAAACAAATGAGTTTATTTTTACTTTAGTTCTAACATCAACATTCAACATACACGACATTATGGCAAAACCACGCACAGTTCCAGACCACACAGCGTCACCATCGGTAGCCACCTTGTTTTGCATATTTTCTGCATTACCAAGTCTTTTGTCAATATCTCCTCAACTCATTGAGTAAATGACTGGAAGCGGTACGTATACTAAAAATACGAAATGTAAATATGTCGTGGCGTGTCTTGTTTTTGTTGTCTGTATGTCGTTTATAAATATATTAGTCAAGTATAAAAAATTTATTCAGAAATTGTACTTTCACAGAATTTTTTTTAGATCAAATTTTAAATTATAGTATTTATCAAACAATAAACTATTCTAGAACTGAGATGATTTTATCAGTGGACAAAATTATTTTATTGCAATTTTACTTTTCATACTACTAGCACCCTATGTTTGAACTTCCTAATTCATATATATTTTTTTTATTATACCCTTTAAATACCTATATCAAAAAACCAGAAGAATCATAATCAGTTTCATAATGAAATTGTATACATATAGGCCAGGGCGACATAAATCCACGTATGTAGTTACCTATAAGAATATTGTGGCCTGCTGTAAAATTTAAAACAAATTATTTGTATAAATGTCGATATAATTTTAATTTCCACATAGAATGAAATGTTATTATTCAAGTTTTTTTTTTCATTTCGATTTAATATACATGGATGGAAATAAAGTTAAAATTAAAATCTATGTTGTGTAAGACACGAAACATTATGTTAAAAAAAACTAAATTTAAAATGTAAAAGTTCTTTATTTGGTAAAGTTGGTCCACTCTACACATGCAAGGACATGCATATTGTTATGCTAACTGGGTTCGTTAGTTTGTGCCTTGGAATTGTTTCGCTTTGTTAAAAGTTCGTGAGCGAGGATTTTCTCGTGATCTTCAGTTGCCGAGCGTCCTGCTAATTTGTCTGTACTAATAATAAAAATAAAAAGGTTTGTTTGTATGTATACAATTTATGTTGAATAGTTGAGAATACAGAACATGAAAAATAGTTGTAACCATCGTAACTATAAAAATAATAAACTAATTAGTTCGATCTTTTTTATGCAAGTACTCATTCATTTTTCATTCAGATTTATCATAATTTTAGCTCGTTGTTTTTTCATATGAACACAGTAGCTCCTCTATATTCTTCTAAATTACGTTGCACAGCCGCAGATCAGAATCGCAGACTATTTTTTAAAAGCCTGTCCAAATATAAAAATTTAACTAATATTGATTCACAATTATTTTATTTCCCTCTCCTTCCTCTGTCTCTCTGACATATTTAAATATATTATTCCAACCAAATCACCTCCACTAATCTAAAATATATTACAATCAAATTGTCAAAAACAATTAGCCTCACAGTCATTCATAGAATTAGATTAGGGTTTGCATATCAGAAAAGTTTGTATATTTCCTAAGGCGCAGCTGTCAGTTTCCAGCGATGTCGATAATGCAATGACTCCTTGATTACAAGTCTTGAGACGCTTGCAAATTACCGACGGCCAACACAGAGCTGTTATTGTGGAAATCGCTCGATAGCATTAACTTCGCTTTTGAAACAATAAAGAGTATTACAATGTTGTTTTTAGAAAGTCCCGGTTATTTTCTGTAGTGATTTGTTTAGAGAAAATTGCTTTGTTGCACTAAATTTACTGACGTAGATCATTGTCTTTCACTATTGAATCATATTTTTATGGTTACGGGTAAAACAACACTCTATTGCTAAGGTTACGTTGTCGGTCCGTTAATTTGTCTGTCTGTCCAACCCATGAACGGTGATAGACAGTTTAAAATTTCACAGATGATGTATTTCTGTTGCTACTATAACGACAAATGCTAAATAACAGAATAAAATAAATATTTAAGGGGGCTCCCATATTAAACAAACGTGATTTTTTGCAGTTTTCATAGATAATGGTATGGAACACTTCGTGCGCGAGTCCGACTCGTTCTTGGCCTGTTTTATTTAACTATTTGTTTTCCATTCAAGTACAATATTATACCTAAGATTTTTATGCACTTATATAAGAGCACAGTCTATTTTAAAGTATTCCATTCATCTAAGTAACTTACTAAAAAAATACTCATAATCTTTTGCAAATAACTAAGTTCTCGACAGTGATTGGCTCTAAAGCATTATTTAATATTTCTGATGACATTTCGATGCGCTCCGATGAAGTCATAGCGCAATTCATTGCATCCATAACCTTTGTGAATAATAAAGGAACTATGCAAAGGCGGGTCGTATTTCATCGAATTCAATTTACCAACGTTTATTATAAGGTCTTAGAATAATTTTGATTTAGATTTACTTCTTCTATATGTTTTTTTAATTATATTAATCATGTTAATAGTCAAAGAGTTATAATTAATTTTCTTTAAATCTGAGTAAAACATACTGCAAAATGTACTTACATTTATATGTAATCCGATAATTTATCTAAAACTTAGAAAATTGCATATCCTTGCTACATAAATTACTCTTGTAGATCAAAATACAGTATATCAGACCCAGGTACTTACATAATTATTAACTAAAAACTATAGATAAAAATTGCTTCTAATAAATTTCCAATAAAATCTAGTCCACTTCTCGTCAATTTCTCATTTTAACAAGAAGATACGTTAATTAGAGCGTAATCTCTTACGTTATCTAGACGAATGTCTTCAACGGGTCTGAGCCTCTTATTTGGTAAATATTTTTCTTGATATCCGTCTAAAACACTGATAAAGTTTATTTAGGCTTTGGTTAGTCATAAAGCGTATATCTTTTTATTTTCTTTTTTGCTCTCACTTCTATAGTAAAGCGATGGTGGCCAAATGGTTTAGACAGCTACCTATGATCAAGAATCGAATCAAAAGAAGCAAAATTGAATCCTACTCGTGCCACATGAGTTTTTATACCAATTCTATTAATTTATGTACAAGTAGTTTTTATAGACCTGACCACTTGCTTCTTGGAATGACTCTGGGCTCCGACGCTCGAAGGCTGGAAAACAACCAGGAAAATGCTTAGAAGAGAGAGATAGACCACGACTTGCTTCCAGCGAAGGAAAACATCGTCTGGAAACCTGCACATTGGTAGGTAGATGGTTTTTATACTTTCCTAATAAAATCACTTTACAACAATAATACAAGCGCAGACAATTATTATCTTTATCCACTAGTTTAAAACCAACTTTCGCTTCTGTCTGTCAAACAAACCGCAGCCTTATTTCAAGCGTGTGACTGGAATGCTCAAATTTGACTCTTGAGTCTACTGTCTCGTGTGATGGGATTAGCCTTATCGTATTAACTCAAAAGTACTAGTTTCAAGTAAACAAACCTTTGAGTAATTAACTTAAATAACTTGCTTTTACTTAGGAGTCACACGGGGATTTTGAATTTTAGCATTTTAGTGAACTTTAATAAAAAGCTTCACATCGATGGCTAGAGATTAAGGTGGTAAGCGCATCAGTCACGCTTATTGTTTAGACATTTTACTAAAAAGATTGTTATCGGATTAGTCGAGTTAACGGACGAGTCTAAAGTGTTAAGATGCAAGTTAATTTATTAGACGCATGAATATTATATCTGAAATATCAATTATTAAGACCTATAAAAGCATATTGTGTTCGTAGCCAATTTTCTCTTTCTCTTTCTTATTATATCATCTGATCTTTTCCCCTTTTCCTTTTCAGGCGTTATACGTTGGTGCCAAGGGTCTATGTTTCTACATATTCTTCTTCCGGAAACCTTAGATGTCAGAGAGTATACCTCCTTGACAACATCAAGCCAGCACTTATTGTGTTTTCCCTTTCTTCCAGGACTAGGACTGGGTGGAATCTGCATATTTATATTCCTTATTAGATATCATTTTACGTTAAAAATCTTAGTTAGTGGATCTTGGGCTTCAACACCCTATGGTTGTGATAGATCGAAAAACCGAGAAATCAGTTAACCTCTTTTTTTTTATTCATAAATAAGGACAAATCACACAGATTTTGCTTGCCCCAAAGTAAGTTCGAGACTTGTGTTATGGGGTAAGTACTAACTCAACGATTCTATATTTTATAACAAATCCATATATTGATAAACATTCAAGACCCGGGTCAATCAGAAAAATATCATTTTCCATTGTGACTCGACCGGGGATCGAACCCGGGACCTCACGGTTCAGAGGCAAGCACTTTACCACTGCGCCACCGAGGTCGACACTACTATTACAGATGAAGAAGAGATTGTTCAGTGTAAAATCATTTTAGAAATATCGTTGCATTGCGTATTCTATCGCGTCCCACCGCTCTAATATTACACAGATCCAGAGCAAGCAAAATTTCCCGGAATAGAGTCACGTGCTGCGAACAAGCGAAGCCACTTGGCTGTCTCCAAATTTATGCAACTCTCCACACCGACGTAAAAACCCAATCCCTATTCTGAGACCACTCCGCTTTTACTGACGTATTCTGGGCAGACATAAACTATAAATAAATTAGTAAGCATAAAGTGAATTAAACATTTCGGTGACTTGAAATAAAAAAAAATTGCAAAGAACATTGCTCAAAATAACAAATTTAGATGAACCATAGTTTGTACTATGGCTAGCAAACGTAAATATATTATAGAATATATTAAGTTTAGTTCACTACTCCCCTTTGATGACTTGCCATTAGATGACAGTAAGTAGGTAGTCGCAAAGTCATGTCAGATGCCTTTAGGCTACCTGAATAAAATCTGACACCAGTGTTAGCAATAATACACTCGATATGAATGAATAAGTAGTATCTAATAACCGTTGCAAGTTGAAGTGATAGAACGTGACTTTGTTGTGCAATGTGATTGCAATGAGTGAGTTATACATAACGGACAAAAAAAGGGTTAAGACAGTTGATTCTATTATCACATATAGTTCATTTTACTACTAAAATATTTTTCAATAAAAATCTGGCTATTATAAACAGAATAAGCCGTCTGGATAGATGCGAGCGCCGCATTAGTTGTAGACGCGCTACGCACGGGCGCACGCAAGGAGCGGTGCGCCTCAGGATTGCATTACTATATACATAGGACGTTATTTACCGACGCTAGGAAACCCTTTGCGCGTTTGAGGGTCTCAGTGTCTGCTGGGAGAGGCTGAGTACGTGTCGCAATGTTTTAGAGCCGCTTATTGTGAAAAGTGAATTTCGTTTTATTTTTTTTTGTTTGTTTTTAATTTCGGAAATGAAACCAGTTTCAAAAGGGCTTATTTGATAATAAAATTAATAAATATGTTTCTAAATATTTATTAATTTTAGTACTTATGATATTTGAAAATTCCTATTTTCAAATATCATAAGTACTACTTAAGGCCCAAGAACTATTATTGGCCACCAGCAACGAACCTTTGTAGTTATATTATTTTACAGTTCTTGTTTCATGGTTTTACTTTTTTAGAGTGAGTTGCAATGTCAATTTGACGTTGACTTTAACCAGCGCGCTGCTGAGATTTAGACAAAATGAAAGTGAAAGGTGCACCCTTAATAACATATTTTTCTCTGAACCATTTCTAAAATACAGTAACAGACGTCGATTATTTCACTTTATAATTACAAAATATCATAGAAATATATAGAAAGTATAAAGCAAAAACGTTTCCTTCAGTTCCTTTAAATTTTTAAGGCACTTAAATAACGTTGAACCAAAAGGACAATCGCATAACATAAGACACGAGTATAAACAATTTCAAATTTCCCGCGTTGCACCGTAGCCAATATTCGCCATATTAAATTCCTCATGAGCAAAATTATTGCCTCCATACACTGTAATATCGTACGTGTAAATTCAGATTAAAACAATTTACCTGTGATAGGCAATATCGTAGTTTCATACAGGTAAGATCCTTGTTGCCTCGGGTTAGGAAATCATAGTGTTATTGGATTATTCAGGGCGATGTGACGTCATAGAGCAACGCTGGATACGCTCGATGTCTTGGCTCTTGTATCAATATCACTTGAATATTGAATATAGATATGATTAAGCTCATGATTATCAGATTATCAATACCATCTTTAAAAACTTCTAGAAAATCCAAATGTTATCATATGGACAACTTTTTTAGACAACTCATTTACGCAAATAATTAATAATGTACAACCATATTTCGATCTCGGCAATATATTAGCGAGTTCTAAAATAAGAAGAAAACCAAAAATATATTTATATTCTGCCACAAATGATGATTTGTATTTACAATAAATTGTATGATGATTCTGATATTTGAACTAAGCAGCCATCTATAAAGAAAAAGCTGACAATAATTTTACAAATTTTAGGTAACCATTATAAAATAATACCCAGTAACAAGTTATACATTATCATTGTATATTTTAGTAGTTTTTGCCCACTGATTTGCTCGCGTGAATTCCGCACGAGAACAGCTATTTTTCTGGGATGAAAGATACTCTTATCCTACGTCTTTCTCCATAGTTCATAATACATGTATGCAAAATTTTAAGAAGATTGGTTGAGCAGAAGCGTGAAAGCGGTAACAAACAAACTTACTTTCGCATTATGATATTAGTTGGGATTGGGATTTTATACAGCCTTTACTATACTTGAGAACTTCTCTCTCATCTTCGTATATTTACAGTTGCATTCACGGCTATAGCATCCAAAGCCCGGGGTCCACATAAAAAAATAACTTGAAAATTTGACTCTATTTTATGACTGACCGCCTGCCTGACGTCGATGCTCTTTGGGAATGCAGTTGTTGCCTATTATAAGGCTATGTGCCCCTTAGTCACCTAGTACGAGAAACGCTTTGGATTTAATAACCTCACTTTCGTCAATAAATAGTCGATTCATTATATATAATATATCGTACTAAATGAAACGGCAATTAGTGTTTCAGAGATGGTGTCTTCTACACAACTTATCTATGTCCAAACGAGATATTGCGATGCAATATAACCTTATTAATGAACGACAAATACTAATTTCGCATGCCTTTGTGCTGAGCCGATAGGCCGAGCAATATCCAGCAATATCGTTTATGACCAAGCACTCAGCACTGTGTACAGGCCTTTGTCTCATTTTTGATGAAATGCAGTGGTAATTGAATGACCAGCTAACGAAACTTCAAGTAATTTAACTTATTTCACGTGAAAATTATTGTTTATTTGTTAATTTATGTATACAACATAAGAGTGTAAATATAAAACTTACATATAGAAAACTACTGAATGCTATATAATTTTTAGTCATTTATGTACTTATCTCTATAGCAATAAGCCATTAGCGTGTACAAGAAAAGGAGATAAATGTGATTTAATGTGAACTGAAATATATTTTAAAATCTAATCTAATTTCTAATCAAATCTAATTTTTTTTGTAATTATAAATTTTTGATAAATAATTTGAAACCAAATGTTACTTAGAATGTGTTGCACCAGTCAACTTTGACGGCAACTTACAACAACCTAAAAAACTCAAATTACCTACGCCATTTTATCGCGCAGGTTAAAGTTAACGTTAAAGTTGAATCGACTTACTTACTTTTAACTACACAATATTTCAAGACGTGAAAAGTTCTGACGTCCATAGACTGATATTCGCCGAAAATAAAACTTATTTCGTAAAACTTTTGACGCAACAAAAATAAGCTGTATTGGGAAAATTTGCTGATGCACGCGGTAAAATTTACAATACATCACATAAAATGGTTAAATATTGTAAAATTTACAATATTTAACCATAAAATCAATATTTATTTTTAAAACAATAAGGACTTCCACATAACAGAAAAGGCATCTATATTAATTCCTACAAACGTCTTGTTGATTGTACGTTGTCAGTTCTGTACTCGAGTCTAAAGGCTGAACAGGCTACTCCCGTTGTCACTTCAAACAACACAAGAATTTGCCCATTTTGTATCAGTAAGTGGCTCTTTCAGTTTTGTGTTTTACTACGGGCAGGGCCAAAAATTTAGAGACTTATTGAAGACTCTAGTCTTGTTGCCTGGGGCTTCGCTCCCGTGGGAATTTTGAGATAAAATATAGCCTATACCAATCTTGTATAATGTACCTTTCTAACGGTAAAAGAATTTTCGAAATCGGTTCGTATGTATAGGAAATACTAGAGAACGATGAAGATATGTTAGTAATTATATCCAAATTTGGATATGCATTAAATACTATCTAGTAATATTTTTTTTATACCTTTATGAAATGTTGTGTGTGTATGAATCGTCATGGCCGATAGCATAAAAATGAGTGCCTTATAACAGGACCAGAAAATTATAGTACTTACCACTGGTAAACGTTGCAATATTTAATGTATTTCTAATAGGGAATTGAGTTCTAAGGTACAAAGGGAATAAATGAAGGCACTCCATACAAGCAGGAAGCGGCTAACAATTCTGTTGACTCGAGTCGTGGCGGCCACTGGGCAAATATCTCCTTCAATTACATTGTTAGTGCCAAGAAATGATAATAAAGCTATTCTGTATAGTGCGAACTATTTGTTGTAATGGTGTTGAATATTGATTGTGTATTATTATTTTGTGTAACAGTCAATATTTCGGAAATTAAGTTTGAAAAAAATGTGTTGTTTTTCCTTATTCCATCAAGGTATAATATTACATTGTTTACTCTCAAGACAGACTAGGTATTCACGCGCATATGGAAGAATATCGTAAAATTCTAATTACCCGAACTAAAGAAGTAGTTACTAAAATACAAATACTAGTAATTGATAACGATTTTAATTTTTTCATTTCGAAAATTAGATAAATGTGCGCAAAATAAACAATACATTTTGTATCAATAATCGAGAAAATTAACAACATTCACCACAAATAAATTTCAAAATAAGAATTCGTTCAATTTTCGAAAATTGAATGAAATGCCGACAACATGTCACACGACCGCAACATCGCTCAACTACAGGTTGTGTTGCATTTGCATAAAATCAAAAGTAATTTATAAAGGTATCGGTACATTAGCGCCAAATGACGCTAACGGTCAGTAATTAGTTAAAACGATTACCTGTGCTTTTTGCCATCACTTATGTGTACACAGAATGTGGACTTCCCTATTTGAGCGAGAAGTCACGAGCGGAATCGATCATTTGACCAAAGTTACGCAATATTGGTATCTTTTTCGCCTGTCAATGCTCCTACTGGACAATTTTAATTGAACCTTTTTTTGACACTTGATTGTTTTTTTATTAAATCAGACTTTAACACTACAAAGATTTCACGAAGTTCATTATAATGATACTATGCTATATATTTAATTATTTTTGTAACAAAGAACTTAGAGGCCTGTAACTTCAACTCGTTTTAATTTTTACAGAAAGAAGTTCAAGAGTAGTTGTAGTTGGAAGATACAAGAGATAAAAATAAGACTACAAAATTTGTGATTATTTATTTGAGACACAGATATAAGACCATTTTAATGTAATGTTCATATATCTGTGCATAATTCCCACCTTTATACTGGTGAGAATACAATGCGATGACGGATCGGTTGTGAAGTTTATAGTTTGGAAAAAAATGGAAAATATTTGACTGTCTTTTTCTTTATTGATTTAAAGGTATTTTGCCATGCAGTGACTATGTTATCCCCCCGTAAGGTTTGCTACAAATAGTATTAGTAATGGATAATGTAAAGACATAATTTTATGAAGTGTTTGGCGTCGTCATATTATAGACTATCATAAATAATTTTGCAAATCAATTTTCAGTGCGCATCATGGCTGAAACTACAATTTCTATGTCACAGAGCACACTATAATATACATTTTTGACTAGAGATTTCATAGAATGACAAATGAAATCAACCGCTCCGACCTCACAACTTGCAACGATTGCACAGCACGTGTCGATTTATAACGCCAATTAGTCAAGCGTGGACGACGGCAACTGACAAATAGCAGTCGCTGCCGTCTGCGTGGGCGCTGCCAGCAACGACTCTGTCTTGACGATATGAGCTAGTTTTTATAGAGTTTTTTAGTACTTAACACTGTATTGCATATTGATATAAAGTGTTATTCTAGGGCGGGAACCCCACTCAGTAAACTTTCTTTTAAGTAACATGTTTTAAGACACGGGCACTTAAATTCAGGTAGGAGATTACAGCTTATATGGGAGAAGTTTAGCATTTTGATCACACTGTAGGGACGTAACTTAACATCTTATGGTGTTACTTTTGGTATTGTTAAAATAACGCAACTTTTAGTACTAACGCGTCTTCGTGTGAATAAATTATGTACCGTGTTGGCTTGAATTGAAGTTTATTTTTCTTCTTTACTTCTACAAACTTACACATTCAAGGTTTTTCTTATTGGTTCAAAAGTAATATAACACCTGTCAATTCTTAAGGAAATAACAAATGCTCAAAACAATGTACTTGTCATTTTTACATGAACATTAACAATTCTTTATCATTATACATCATTGCTTTATCACATAATATGTTTATTATAACCACCCTCTATAACTAGTTCAACTAATTTAGAAACTGTTTTCGTAAAAAGACATTAAGTAACGCATAAAAATAATCAACTAAATTTTTGATAATTAGTTGATATTGATATTGATAAGCGGTTTGAAAAATACCATATCATATGATTTATTTGCAAACCACATTTTAAAGAGGTCTGAACATATTAATGCGTAAACCTAAATATTAACTGTATCAATTTTAATGAGCTAATTGAAAATGAAGATAAATCTAGATATCTATTTATTCAATCTCCATTGCCAAGCCACGAGCCATGTCCACCCGATCTAATCGTTTAGATTCCGCGATAAGCCCCACTAATCCCTGGCTCGGCTTTAAAAATCTAAATGAAACCGTATCCTTCGACATTTCGCCTTAATTTATATGCTAACTATACGGGCACGTTTCCTGTTAGTTACTTATTACTAGTCATTATCTAGTAATAAAACTTGGGGGAAAATTAGCGAGAGTACAAATTCATAGCTCATTATTTTTAATTATTTATTTCCTCTACAAATATCCCTTTTGGCTTTTCCCTCGTCTAGCTTAGATTTTTAGGTTCGATCGTATATTCCTGAACATTATCCTCTAAGATAGACAAACATCATGAAACTGCACGAAATGCCAATTGGCTATCATCCAACTAGTGAAGAAAGTGACTTTTAATTTTCGTGTTTGACTATATAAATAGATTTATATATTTCATTTTTTACCCAGTGAAATAATAATAATAACAACTATCTTTTAGCAGACAACAAACAGTCCATTCTTTGTTAGTGACAATGTTTACTTAAAACTAAGTTAATATCTTATCTAGTAATTCAGGGTATGTTAGTATTAGAATAGCCAATTCTGTAAAATTTTTATTTTGTAACAAAGGGAGCGGACCACGCGTTAATTTGATCAAAGTAGTGATTACTGTGCTGCCGACGCTACTTAAAATCTGATTTGTTAAATTACTTATTTACTTAATGATTAACTTTTCTGGATCTCGTACCAAGGGGATCGTAGACATACATTGTTGGTTGCTATTTATCTAAATCTGAATGTTTAGACTGTACACTACATAGATCTAATTTTATTTTTTGAGAAACAGAAAAATTGATACTTATTCTCTTTGAACGTAAACATATACTTTTACGACGTGCGATGCGTCCAATAACTCTCCGAGCTAAGTAGCTACTAGTGAGCTACTTGTTCCAAAATAAAATAAAAATTCTTATAAATAAATTGATAGACTACAATTCTACTAATATTACAAATGCCAAAGTTTGTGAGGATGTATGTATGAGTGCATGTATGTTTGTTACTTTTCCGCAAAATCTAAATGTGTTATTTCAGGTTATTTTATAGCCGTGTACCAAATTTCATAACAATCGGTCCAGTAGATTTTGCGTAAAAGTGTAACAAACATACATACATCCTCACAAACTGTGGCATTTGTAATTAAATTGGGCATTTATATTAGAATTGTAGTCTACAAATTTATTTATTGTCCGAATTAATGCGTGACCGAAACGGAAATTGCTATTTAGGTGATTTTTTAAATTATGCTATTACAAATGGTGCTCAATAGGGAATTAAAACATGTTATTCGTTTAGTTGAGCTGGCTCACCGACATAGGCTAACTTCGACGCCACGTAACCACGTAATCCGGTGTTAAATATTAACCCAGCCTGTTTGCTTGTAGATAACTCTAGATTAAAGCACTATTACATTTGTTATCTGAATCAAGCACGTGTTATTAATTGTACAACTTTTTGTAATTTTCAGAACATTTTTGTTCTAACGACAATACTTGGTATTAAAAATTTTATTAATTATTTTGAGCTAAAAATTATACATAGAATAATATACATAAGACGTATTTAAATAGTATATTCTCATTTTTAGGAGTATAAATGTAATTTTCTATTAATGCAATCGTGCAAAGAAAACTGCTCATTAGTGTTCATATATAACTAATTTAAAAATGTGTATATAAAAACACATAATCTGAAATATTAAATATTTCATTTTATTCCGAAGCTAAGGCGCAGTTAGCGATTGAATAAAATTAGATTAATTCGTTCATATCGTAACTTTAAACCAGTTACGGTGCGCTTTGAGTTCCACTGAATTAAAAAGCTATATACATTGCTTAAATATCTGATAAAAATGCAATAATTTAAATAGTTTACTAGCTGGTTCATTCGCAATATTAATTGTGTTGAATATTTTATTGATATCGATTAAGTACTGATAGAATTATAATGTCGATTGGTTAAGTAAGGTGACCATGTATTCTTTCAATCTGTGATTTTTTCGTACATGTTGTCATTAGTAGAAAAGTCTTCTATTATAAGTAATAATTTGATTTATGGTAATGAAATGCTAATAGTAATCATCACAAATATTTGTATGCGATTTTAGGCGTATGTGTCCCGCTGGACATGTTAAGCCTAGATCTGGGCCTTTGAGTATTTGTAATTATTTTACAAGCCATAATGGCTAACATAATTACATCTTATAACATAACAGAAATATTTTTATATAATTATCAGGTAATTTCTGAGAATAACAGGCTCTGCAGGGTGCAACAATAAATGTTAATGAATGTAATTATATTTACAAATATGAAAAGCTACTTACTACGTATCTAATGCTATTACAAAAGTAATAATTATATAATCAAATATAAGTAAAATCTTTACAAATTCTAAATCCAGGAGAGAAACTAGTATGATACGATAAGATAATAACATAATTTGATAATACTGACTAATAGTATCTATTCAAGTATAGATATAAGTTTTATATAAGTTTGACGACCTCGGTGGGCAGTGGTAAGGTTCTTGCCACTGAACCGAGAGGCCTCGGTTTCGATCCCCGGTCGGGTCATGATGGAAAATGATATTTTTCTGATTGGCCCGGGTTTTAGATGTTTATCTCTATAATATAATTAATACTTAAACGTTTCAGCAGATTTTGTTTCCTTCGAAATCATAAAAGTTGTAAAAATTGAACTATTTTATCATAATAATTAAATAAAGACATATTATTAGGAATTTTAGAATTATTATAATATTAGAAATTAGCAGCCTGGTCATCCTACAGGGCGCAGTTATCTCGATAAAATTGTTAAATATGAGATTAAATTCAATTATTTTCTGCCATAGTCTACATAGTAACTGCACAATAATGACAGCTACTAATAAAACCTTTATAGTAGCTGCCGTAGCTTTTAGTAGCTGCCGTAGCTTTTAGTAGCTGCCATAGTTTATTTCAGTTCACATTTTTTTTATTATATGTATTTTCTTTTTTTTAGTAGTGTCAATAGATAAATAGTTGATTAATTGACAATATATGTAATTTTTTTCTTATTTGAAATTACTTAAGTATACAATACTAAATAAACAATACATTTATCTAAAGCTCTATATGTATTGAAATGCCAATAAACTATTACACCACATAGCCATTTTTTCCAATTTCGGCCATACATTATCGCGAAACAGTTCGATTCGGCAACCATTGTTGCTTGAGATAAATAAAAGCTCTCATACAAACTATGCAATGTTTACTCATTCGCGCAGCATCTCTCCGATAGTGTGTAGCCGGCATAATCTTTAATATTCAGCATGCTTAGCAGCAAAATAGCCGAAAGTCATTGAATTTGAATATTTTATTTGTTCCGCACCGCGCTGTGATAGATGTCATTCGGCCGTTGCCCACGCACGAAATGGTCTTAAAGAAGATGAATCGATCTCAGTCGATTTATATCAATTCTAAACGTTTCCTAGCTATCCCTTTTCATAGTTTGCTCTATATGGGTCCGATGTTTAGGCGCTGTTAAAAGGCATGAAAATGAAAAGAACGAAGACGAAAGGATATGAAATTATTAGCATTATTTTTTGCATCTCATTATTTAAAAATTATAATCATAAAGTGATATTTTTTTATAACTGAAATGTCTGAATATCTTGTCATCTCCGTGCTCAAACTCAACGTTGCAATCAAAAGGTTTATTAATTAGCTTAACATAATATTTTTGCATTATAGCTGGTCATGTTCATCGTTTTTTTTATCATAACTTAATTAGATTTATGTATAGATATATATAGATAGATAGTATGGTCAAAATAATTACGATATAGGAATTCGTAATTATTTTGACCATACTTTACCACAAAAGTTAATTTAGAATTAACTTTAATTCACAACGACAAACAAAAAAACATAACGCGAATATAACACCAACGGCATATTACTACCAGCAAACTATCGTGCCAGGGGCTCAAGTCTGGTACACAAATACTTGTTTACAAATCCAGTTTGAGTTAGGACATATGATAATAAACAGCTTAGTAATAAAACGTTAAGCCTACGTACCATACTTTGTGACACACCTACACGAAAAAGCTAATTCATAAAAATATGGTCAAAATATTTATTTGAAATAACGAACTAACTTTGCAATATTGTAGGTTGCTATATTTGTGGCGTGAAATTCCTCCCTAGAATAAGGATCTCTCCATGTCGTCCCGTTGATCTCATATTAGGTGACTAAGGGTTACATTAGCATTCCCAAGGAGGGTTTAAGTTAAGCTGGTCGTAAAGTCACAGCCGAATATTTATTTCGAGGTTCATGTTGAATGTTGTGAATGTGATTTATTTGTCCAAAATTATAATTTAATTTAAAGAAGAAATACTCTTTATTTCAATAAATTGCATAACGATAAAGCAATTTAACCAAATAAATGCAAAAATTGTTAAAACACACAACTACAAACAAATTGTTTCTGGGAAGTGTAATAACCCGTTGCAGTATTCCCATGATTAACATTTTATTTTAGCTACTAACAAGTTATCGTTACGTGCAAACGTTTAACCTAACTGATTACAAAATTATCCTGTATTATTTTAAACATATACTAGTTATTACGACCTCATTTCCCTCAGTGCAGTATTTTCGTGGTGCATTAAAAACATTTCTGTTTTGTTAGCATTATAACAATGTATTTTTAATTATGTTTAGATAAAAAATTCGATAAAATATCCTTCTCGTTCATTAGAAACAAATAATGGAAAAGAATACAATATTTATGTAACCAAAAATTATGAAATTATATACTTTTTAACGGAAAAACTACAATTTCGCTTAATTCTCTCTACGAACATTTTCTTTGTTTGACAGTGTTAGATGTACGACCCGGCACAGCTTTTGAGATCAATAAAAGTATAAATAGAGCGTTAAAAAAACATCGTTGATCAGCTTTTGTCGCGCAGTCCATTAGCCATCTTCATTTTTAGGACGCTATGAAGACCACATGAGAAGCCAAGCCGTGGATCATGGAGTGCAAAATGGTGTAACAGGCGGCTAGCAAGACCCCGCGGCGTCGCCAGCACTTTGCCAAATACTACAATCCCGGATTTGCTCGCATTTCCCGGATAAAATAGGCGGCCGCTTACACCGTAATGTATTTTTTTACTTAGCATACGCCATATTCATTTGGGAGGATTGAAAAACCGTAAAAAGAATGGTGGACAAGAGAAGTTTCTGGAAAAATGGTATTTTGCGTATACGAATTGAAAAACCGTAAACAGAATGGTGGACAAGAGAAGTTTCTGGAAAAATGGTATTTTGCGTATACTTATTGTTAGGCAATGAACTTTTTTTTTCTATTGATTTTTCTAATGAACTTTTTTGGTTGCTGGGGGTGGATCTAAATATAGCAAAAGATAAAGAATTGTGGAGAGACCAGACATTTTGCGCCGACCCCAGATGATGGGACAAGGTGAGACAAACGATGATGAACTTTTTTTTGTCTAGCATGTTTTATGAAAGTGGGAGAGATCTTTGTCTAGCAGTGGGCTACAACAACCAGAAGCTAGATAAAGGTTTGAAAAAGATAATTTGTTTTCTCTATTACTTCGTTTGATGTTTCCCACGGATTACTATTACAAAATGAAGTATAACGTTTAAAAATAATTTCGATGCTAAACTATTTTGATATATATTCTGTACTGTGTAAATGCTAAAGCTAAGTAAATCCTAAATCTTAAAGGCTTGAAGCACTGTGCTGGTTTGTACAGATGACTTCAAACAACGAAACACTTTTACGAGATTGATTGTATTTTTAAAATATATTTAACTTCATCAATTGACAGAAGAATTTGTTAAGCCGTTAGCCTAAACCTTAAATGAACATAATTTTTCCCCATATATTTCCCCATATATAATTGATAAGTTTGTTTCTTTGAAATGATTTTAATGCACATAATTATATACAAAAAAAAATGTACAGAAATTATTTAAGTATTTATTCTTTTAACAAAAGTAGATGCATATTATATTTACGTGTCTACGTACAATTTAATACCGTATTTGTAGAGAATTTGGCTAGAATATCTCTGATATCGTGCCGAACACGGCACTCCTGCGCAAGTAAGTGAAATTGCGTGTCGCTGTCTAAATGGACCTATTTTATGGACGTTTTTGTAACTACAAAGTATTTAAATAAAAGGGCACTGAGCCTCGTAAAGTAAAGCATTTCACAAAATAAGAACAGTATAAAGAAAGCTCTTTTTGTATGTATGTATGTAAATAGTACCTATACAGTGGTGGTGGACTAGTGGTTATAACTGTTAATCAAAAGGTCTCGGATTCTAATCTTACTCTAACTCGTGTACAATTAATATACTGTGGGACTCCTTACTTTCGGTGAAAGAAAATATCGTGAAGAAACCTGAACTCTCGTTGATGATTAATCTGCCAGCGTGTGTAATTTATAGCAATGACATACCAAGTGTGTTACATTCAACTTAATGGTCCTGACCCTGACCCACAAGCATGAGGACTCTGACAAAGAAAATTCCCATATATTTTTTCGCAATCCTAAAAACCTCTAAGTGTAAATTTCTCACTAGAATAATAGATTATTGATAGAAAGCTTTTGCATAAAGCGTTACTTCTATTACATTACTATTTTATGAAAACGTTGGCTAATTTTATTCATACGTTCAAGCAATTAAAACATATTTTACTCACAACTGTGCGCATGCTCGTTGTTGTATCAAAAGAAAATAAAAGCCAATTCAATGCATTTAAAATTTTTTATTATAATTGATACATAAAAACTTTATACTGTAAGTCGATAGTCATATATGTTTTAATAAACAAATAAAAATGTTTTGGCCCACACATGAATAAAATATGTTTTATTGAATTTTTAATTCATAATACAGATACTAGCTATTGCCCGCGGCTTCGCACGCGTGAATTTCAGTTTATAAAAGGAATCAAAGTCAAATTTCAATTATTCTTTTGTCGCGTATTCTAAGCCTGGTAACATTTATTTATTACTATTATTCAAATTAGTTTTTTTGTGATTTTTAGTTCAATTCCCCTTTTTACAGGGAACCGATAATAATACAAAACACATGTTTTGGAAAACAATATTAAGTTTCAATTTGATAAAATAATATTCTGAAAATTTATTAAACAATTGTATTGTTAAAGTTAGCTGACTGTTATTATTATAATTTCAAAGTCATTCACATGGTTTTCTCTATGCAGTTAAAGCTGCATAATGAGCACCTTACCCCATAAAATAACGATAAAATATCCTATCTACGTGTTAATGTACTTAATTATATGTATACATAGTTTTAAACAATATACTTAATTATCTAGTTTTATCTACATCTTATCTTTTGCCATATTATTATTATAAACCACATCTAAACTAAAATTTAAAACCTAATAATATATAACACATGTAAGAAGTCAGTCATATAAAGATTACACGTAATTTCGTGCATGGCGAGAATCTATCACGGCTAAAACGCTGGATCGATTTTAAGGGCATTTTGATATGAATATAGTTAAATTCTTGAAGTCAATAAGATACTTTTTATATATTTTTATCCTACGGGAGCGAAGTCCGAGTATATGTATATGTATAGTAAAAATATATTTTAACGAGCTTATTTATAAATCCTGAAAAAAGGTCCCAAATGTTACATCCAACAAACGAAAACTAATACCCGTGAGTACCCCAAAACTCCCCCTAAAAGTTAAACCACAACGTCTTATTTTTAAATTCTGTTATTTCACATTTGCGTCACGTAGAACTTGGTAACATCTGTCAGTGAGGGTTTAAAACTGATACTAGTATGCAACATAGATAAAATATGTGATAGATTGACAGTTTTACTCTCTTGAAGTTATCACTTAACTCTGTTCCAAACTAAATAATATATAATAACGATAATAAAACGTTTATTTTCCCACCATTGTTATAATAATTTGTCTTTATTTATACTTTATACATAGGTGTGACTAAGGACTATATTGGGCTTATACCTGAACTATGATAAACCTCTATCACAGTTTACCAACTCTCCACCCAATATCAATTAGTTACGATGATTTATGTCTCAAAATTAGTATAGTATAGAATATCGTTTAGCTAGGTACAGTCGACCGCGTGTCAAGTTACCCTGCATGGGCATTTATACCGCGGTAATACGGACGAGATAGTGATGAATTTTGGTAGGTTCATGTGCTGTTGACGGTACGTACATAAAAGCCTCCTCAGTCTGTTTCATGGTCAATCACTACGTCTGGCTGTTTGAAAAGACGAGCTGATCTTTTTTCATATAAGCTATATAGCTATATGGGGGAAATTTTCGGTTATCATTAACCGAACCTGAATAAAAAAATATTTAAGTACTTGAAATAAATTCTTATTATTATTTTTCTATACTTATTTACATCTATGGCATAGCAAGTACAGTATTCTTTTATACACGACATCTTATAGAGGAACAAACTATCATGTTGTAGCTGGGGCCATAAACGACCCAGGCAATTACCGCCCGATCTCTGTATTGCCGGTCATATCTAAAATACTAGAAAAACTATTATATAATCATTTGCTAAATTATCTTGACACTCTCGACTTCCTGTCACCTCGACAATACGGTTTCCGGCCGAAAAGCAACACGACAGCAGCTATAATCGATCTGGTAACAAAGATAAAAGCTAACTTGGACCAGAAAAAGTCTGTTTTGGGTGTTTTTATTGACCTAAAAAAGGCTTTTGATACGGTTAGTCACAATTTACTATTACAAAAGTTAGAATGCATTGGTATAAATGGCGTTGCTCTTAAAATGTTCAAATCGTATCTAACAAATAGGGCACAAATAGTTCAAATTGATAATACTCAAAGTACGGCTCGATTCATTACCCATGGCGTCCCACAGGGTTCCATATTAGGACCACTTTTGTTCCTCATTTATATAAATCATATTCCAAAATTGGGTCTTCATGGTCATGTAACCTTGTATGCGGACGATACATGTCTATTTTATATAGGTAACAGTTTAAATGAAACTACAACACAAGCTCAACAGGATCTTGATAAGTTGTTCGAATGGTTTCAGTTCAATTTATTAACCATCAATATTTCTAAAACAAGTTATATTATATTCAAGACAAAAAATAAAACAATCCCCCCCCATAACTCTCTAAAAATTAATGATACATTTATTGAACAGAAAGCTCACGAGAAATATCTTGGCCTTAGACTTGATAATCATTTAAGATGGGATAAACAAATTTCATACATAAAAAATAAGTTAGCTTCACTTACAGGGTCACTCCGTAGTATAAATGAATGTGTTCCTAGAAAACTCAAGTACAATATATACAACTCGCTCGTAAAGTCCCATTTGTTATATTTAATAGAAATATGGGGTACTGCCGCCAAGACCGGATTACAAGAACTACAAAGAGCCCAAAACAAAGTAATAAAAGCACTATTCTGCTATCCCTACTCAACATCCACCACAAAGATTTTTAAAGAAACAAAATTAATGAACATTCAACAACTTTATCGTTATAATACTTGCATTCTAATTAGGAAGATACTAAATAAAAACATGCACACTAGTTTATCGTTTACCCAAAAATCACAACTTACTTAACGCAAATTACGTAGACCAAGTTTACTTGTATTACCAAAGATACGTACCAAGTTGGCGAAAAAAAGCATCACTTTTGAAGGAGCACTCTTGTACAACAAATTACCCTCTAATATAAAAAACGCGGAGTCCTTTCAATGTTTCAAATCACAGCTACACGATTATATTATTCAAATATAACTGTTGCTATTTATCCTGAATAAAATAAATGTATATCGTTGATAAATACTTGTATAATAATAAACCTACATTGACATAAGGGAATAATAAGATTTTCTGTACCTTTTGTTTGCCCATTGTCTAAAATGTTAATGCGGTGACTGCATCCTAGTTTAGTTTAAGTATTGTTAATTCTGTTCTCATGTAAGTGGATTTAATGTAATCTTTTATGAGAATAAATTCTTTAAACCTAACCTATGTCACACTTTGTGATGCTCCTGAACTATTCCTGTGACGTATTGAGTTCCAGACTTTTAAGTTAAGTGAACTATTGTATCAGTTTCACTACACAAAGGCGTCCATTGTTCGATTGTTTTTGAAGTCTAGTTTCACAGATAGTTTCATATTTTCGTCTTTGTATTCCTTTGGTGATGTCTCAAAAGGAAGTCAAGACATTGGATGATACTGAGGAAGCTTTTGAAAATTAATTTTCAATTGCATTGTCTTGATTTTTTTATCTTTTTTTTATCTAAATGGAAAAATTTTAATCTTTAAAGCGATATTCATGCATTGAGATTAATCCAGATACAGATTTATCCAACACTCACATTGTTTAATTAACTTAATAGCAACTGATCGCATATCAGTTTTGACAAATATCTCAGTGCCAATCACACAAACCTTATAAAAAGTAAGAACTCGTTACGGTTCAGTCAGGCAGCGTAAATTTAGATAATCCATCCATCTGAGACATTTAGCTGGCCGGCTCTCGACTGATAAAACAACAAAGATACAACTTAGACGACCATTAAATCCTTACAAAAAGCTAATGGTCTAATCAACGTAGCCCACCCATATAGCTGAATTTTGAATCGTAAGGATTGATGCAACACATCGTAAATTGTATAGTGTTCGTAAGACCTAAACAATTCTTCGAATATCCAGCGTTTGCCGTCGTTCAAAGAGATTTTTTCGTAAAATGGAACGTTGAAGACATTGCCAACGGCCAGTGACATGAATTTTTTCCTCCAACGTTCTGAATTTAAATTCTTTCGACTGTTTACGTGTGGTCTAATTATGAATACAACACAAAGTCAATTTGTTCGAAAAAGGCAAGTGCCTACAATCTAAATGATTCAATTTCCAAATTAAAAATCATTTTCTTGAAATGACGTTATAATTTTAATTCATAATAATAATGGTAATATCCCGAAGCACTGTGTGTGTGTGTGTAGTTAATAAATAAATGTGTAAAATATTCATATCATATATTATTATGAAAAAAAGGTTGGTTTACTAAAAAACTATTGAATTTAAATCAATCAATAACTGCGGAGTGAGCATCCTCAAGACTGCGGAAGACAATAATATTGGAGAAAACGTTTCAGTAAGTGCAAACCGTTGTACCATTGCACACTGTGACAAGGTTCTAGATGCTTGGTTATTTACACCTGCTCTGAAACCTTACCACAGTATATAGATCATGTAATAAGTACTAGTTTTCTTTGGATAAGAATTGTTAATTTATTTTTTGTTGCAAAAATATTAGTTTATACCATATTCCAAAGGTGGAGAACAAATCTTTGGTGCGTGTGTTCCATTAATAGTTTATGAATAAATTAGTATGTTCAAAAAAGGGAAATAACAATAAAAATTGCCAAACCCAAATTAAAAAGATATAAAAACATATTATTTTTTAATTTATCTAAAGTAAATACTACATCTTAATAAATGAGGTGTCAGTACGGAATTTGTACAGATTATTTCGCGAGGCTAACTCGTTTTTATAAAACAAAAAAAGCACGGGCATAAATGTTAATATTCCTTAAATTTAAAAAGATAAATGGGTTAGATAAGCTGTATACAGTCACATAACACCCAATTAGTGATGAATTTGTTATTCAAATGCAATGTGAATGACTCGATGAGTGTGCTTGGAGATAATAAATCATAGTTAGGTAAATATATAAGTGTTTAATGCCAAGAGGCCAACGGTAGCGATGCCGATAGTGGTTAGATGTTTTTGGTACTCCAAGCTTGATTTTTGAGTTAATAACTTACCTAAATTAGGGAAAAATTGAATAGATTTAGAAAAGGATAGCAAAAACAGATGAAATTGGACTATTGATTGTACCTACTCGTAACTTCGACTGCAGAAAGAAAGTCGTCTTCGTATAGTTTTCACAATTTACGATTGGCTACTATTTTATTCTCGTATTTTTTATCCTTTTTTTTACAGTTTGTCCATGATGTTGATTCCAAACATTAATGATCAATCATCATTAATGTTTGGTGTCCCAATGGTGGGCAAAGACTGGTGTAGTAGTTATAGATATATGCGTAACTAAAAATCAACAATGATGATCATCAAACGTCACATAATAAGGTTTTAATCATTTTTGAATTGAGCTTAAATGACAAGTGAAAACTAAAAAACACTGTGATACAAAATTATTGTTTTATCATGTGAATTCAATTATATAACTAAAAATTCATATATCGACGGAAAAGTCGACTATATATAGTCGATTCATCAACTAAACTGAAACTATAGCTTCAGTCTAGTTGACCTTTCATTAACAAGGCATATTTCACACTTCAATTTTAATCAAATTATTTTGTATTTCTCTTAACATAAGCGATAATCTTCCATATTATCCTAATATTATTAAATTTTCTTTTATTTTATTTAAATTGTTTGTTAAAATATCCATTTGTATTATACTAAGTTCAGTTGAGCAATGCGACCGCAGTTGTATTGGAACAATAAGCCATAAACAACAGTTCATATCAACGCATAATGCAGACGATGAAATAAGACTTTATTTCAATAACACTCATAAATATATAGTATCAGAGCCGGTTCGGACAGCGTCTCGTTTTGCGCACAATTTAATCATAAATTAATAAAAGTACAGAATAGACACATTTCAACGACGAACGAAAAAAAATAACCACGTCCGTATCGTTCAAATTCAAATTCAAATTCAAATTAGACTTTCACAGGCACTTTTTTGCGTCAATTATTATATTAAACAGTTAGTTCTCTCAAGCTACAAACAACTGGCATTTCGGAACGACCACTGCTGAGAAGAAATGCCGAAATAAACTCTTTTTAACAGTGTTGGTCCCTATCATGACAGAAGGACTTACCATTATTGTTTCTTACAATGTTTTTTTTCTAATAGGTATACATAAAAGTACATAATGTACATAGTATAACACAAAGTATAGCAAAACAGGTTATGATTGTGATCCTATATATATATATATATATATATATATATATATAAATTTATAAAATTTGAATTTGAATTTAAATAGTTGTAGAATTAATCCTGATTGAAATGCATACTGTAGTTGTTCTCGGTTGCAATTCAAATTTTGAATTTGAATAGTTGTAGAATTAATCCCGATTGAAATGAATATTACAGATGTATATTGAATTTCTAATTTCTAGCAAAGAATTGCAGATGGTCAACTAATATCATGGAATCGTAACAAAATTGAATTTTGTTACGAAATAAATTATTCAACAAGTAAAACTCATCTGCACTTTAGCTATTTTTATGTTTAAATGTAAAAAGCACACGTTTAGTTGAAACAATGTGCACTTAAGGCTCTATGTTTTATCTTATTGTTTTATAAATAATAATATTTTTTGAATGGTCGAGGTGTTATTGATTTTCGCTTTTACGTTTATTGGTGAGATTTTGATATATATTAGTGTTAGCTGCGCACCTGGGCTTCGCTCCCATGGGAGTTTGGGGATAAAAAGTACCCTTTGTGTTATTCTAGTTAAATTCTACTCGTGAACCAAATTTCGTAACAATTCGTTCGATTTTGCGTGTAAGAATAACATAAATCCTCACAAACATTCGCAATTATAATATTAGTAGAAATAGCGACCATTTGTAATATATTTTAGTATATTTTAAAAAATGTGTATCAAAAAGTCATTTCGACTATATATCATCTAGAATCTAAAATTGTCTAGTTTAATCTAGACCTATTGCTACAAACATTTCATACCATAGTTAGGCATTGAAGTAACCGAATGAATCGCAGTAAAATAACGTTTTTATTTTACCTGTTTAGTTGTCAACTATCTTTACCTAAACAAGAAAAAATACAGACCAATTTTTCACACGAGTCTAAAAATAACTCACCACTCACACAAACAGTCCTGCAAAAGGCATCTTCAAACAACTCCAAAACAAATTTTTACAGCCACAAAGTGTCCCTTTTGAAAACGCTTCACGCCTCCAATCTCACATCCCCTCGGAAGTCCTCAATTATTAACATTACAGAGCATAAGGCAGTTGTTACATGAATAATAAAATACTAGAATGCGCCGTGGAAACAGTAAAGAAACCTGCAAGGGTGCACACAATGGCGATATAAAAGCAACAGTGTATCTTTATATGTGTTGACAATGTGCATTGTGCCTTAGGACTGCTCCGTGAAGAATTTTAATATTCCTTTCCCCGAGATACTAGCTTCATCCGAGCTAGCCAGTTTTCAGTACACAAAATTGTTTAAAAATTCATCTAGGTCGTTCAACCCGGGGGCTGGAACTAGCACAATGAGTTTGTGTTTTATTCCGCTCTCTAGCGGGTTGAATTAAGAGCGTGTTTGGATTTCTGTACTTGAATTAGGTTTCGTGTAAGTAAAATATTAAAATTTGTAAATTACATTTTCATTGTTGAAGTATAATTTTGAATTTTTCATAATGCAGTAATAAGTATATATTAAGACGAAGTAACATATCGTGTGATACCCGATAATAAAGTCTTCCTCTATCAACTTCTAGACTGATCAGATCAGCCTGTGACCAATACAAACTGGGACAATCGGTGGACAAACAAGAAAACATATTGCTTTATATAACCCTTTACACCGCGAAGCGCAGGATTTCGCTTTTGCAGAAAACCCACCCACACTTTATGTCCACACTTCCAAATGTGAAAGTAAGTCTGTTTGTCCTTTTTTCACTTCAAACGGGAACATTGAATTTTAGTTTGTAGTATAATATGAGTTTGAAGATAGCTGGAGAGTGACAAGGCTACATTTTGATGCAGGAAGAGACACGTGCAATATCTAGTGAATACATATATGTATAAACTAAAACTTCTGCTATCGGTGACTTTTGTCAACCTATTTAGCCATAGCCATGTCGCTTTTTTTTTATTGCATTAGAAGTTAGAGTAACTATATAAATAAAGACATAATATTTTGTTATCACACTAGTGCTAAAGTTTATTTTAATAATTTTGTAATAAATATATAAGTATTTTGTAATAGTATTTGCTCTGCGCCTGGGAACGAAGAGATATATAAAGCACGTGGCAGGTGCATTTCTTCCCGCGCAGATTTTAAATCAATTTCGAGAAAGGGCTACAAACTACTGGCGATTCTTTTAATACACGATGGGCTACCAAGCTGTTACTATTTCTGACTTTCTATCAACAATTCTTACTTCCCAAAACGTAGGAAGAAAATCTATATATGTATACTTTAAAATAAAAATATCAACTATTAGCAGTGAATCAGCTATTTGGAACTAATTAAAGATAAACAACTTGTGACGGCCTCTCATATCCGTGAGTTTGACCGCCTGGAGGTCTGCCCGTACAAATCTTAAAAATTTGGGTTCTGTATGAAATTGGTTATCAAACATAAATCAAATATCTTTTAGCGATTATTTTCCATTTCAAAAATATTTTAGTACCTAAGCTTTTAGATAAAATATCACAAGTACGGTTGCATAAGTTATATAATTCTCAGATATAGTACGGCTATTAATAGCCGTGCTATGTGTGATCGATTTATTAAAATCAAGATTAAAAATTAAGTTACTTTTAAGATTCAAAATAGATGGCCAATTATCTCCACCGCGACTGCTGGATCAAACCCGATTCCTAAACATTTCCTGGTATCGTTAGACGCCTATTTATTAGCAATTTTAATACAACATGTGGCATTGACCATTTTGACGAACGAAACAAATTGACGAAATAAGAAACGTAATCTCTCATACGGAACCAAAACACTTAATAGATGACCCTACATTTTTTATACCACAAATTAAGTGCATAAGAAAATGAAGTCTTCGGGCGGTTGACGGCGCTACGACAGCGGACTGACGGCTCACTCATTACCCAGGTTCGGAGGTCAACGACCCCGGCTCCGTGGTCTAAATGAATATTTTAATACATAAACAAATGGCCAAGGGCGATCGCGATCTTGAGGAAATTGATTTTTGTGTTGCTATCGTCTGAGCTAACATTATTACGTCAGTTATAACTCTGTTTCCTGGCAATCTGCTCATCGCAATTATTGTGAAATAAAAAATATGTCTATCCTGTTTAGGTGTATCCTATCCGCAATTACTGGTAAGTTTTTAAAACAGATAGTCTCTCCCAACTTCGCACATATATATTACCTAATATACTATACTATAAACTTTTATATATTACCTAATATATAAAAGTTTCCATTTGTAGAGTAGTTCCTTCCATCCTGAGACGAATCTGAGGCGAAATGTGCAATTCACAAAACGGAGAATCTAAAAACTAATAATAGTAAACTAGTAATAGTTTGTAAGAAATTATAATTATTTCTCTGTATGTACACGACCACTTACCAACAGTACAAAAGTCTAAGCATGTTTAATCTAATAGAAATCCAGAAATTGGAAGTAGCTGGAGCAATCTTTGTTTCCCCCGAAAGTCTTAATTTCCGAACGACACAGACATAATTGCATTTCATTTAAATTCTGTTCACCCTTTGGCTCAGTTAAATTCAATTAAACCCGCTCATTTCTATTTGAGGACATTCGGGCGCATTCAATAAAGGAAAATTGGTATGAAAGGGTATCGGCCAATTGGCGTAGTCGGTTTTATTCGTGTTTATGTCTGATGCTATCTGCGGTCTATACGGGCCCTTTTATTAAACTCCGTTTTGGAACATTTAGCAACGAAAGTCATTGAGCTATCTTTAGCTACTTTTAGGTACTTTATCGAAATTTTATTGGTTATTGAATAAAATTGTTAGTGTATATTGGATGTTACGATGTATTATTGGCTTGAAAATTGTATCACTATTCATTCTCCTTCTACTTATATTCTTTTTTATTTCAGAATTAAATTAAATTTTGTCAAATCGACACGTCAATAAGTTTTGTTTGTATCTTGTACCACTTTCAATTTTTTTAAAACAAAACTAATCTATTAAGATAGATAGACTTCTTTAACAGACTTTAACATAAAACAGGTAATTTTCAGAAAAAAAAACAATAAAGAAATCAAAGAAAAACAGTCATCATAACAATAATATGAGTATAACGCATATAATGCGTAAAATATAAAACTAATTTTGATATAGGCTCAACAGTTTTCCTATTCAATATGTTAAGGGTGTGTTAAATAGAACAAGTATCCATCCTAATGTACGAGCATACCCATGGCTATCCTAATATCTTTATTAGATAACTTTGTTATTTCGGGTATTAATATCGGAATTTGATCTTTGTTAGCAAATTAATATCAACATTGTTTAAATTGCGAATCAGCTAAAATGTCCGTATTACTTTCTTTTTCTCCTTATTTTCGTTCGTTAGTTATTATTAACTCTCTCATCTAAGCGTTGTATTTCCTTCCTTAACCATTGAGCATCGGAGCCCAGGGTCCACTTTCCTACTTTTATTTATATCTATTAGATCTTACTCAAGTCATCCAGACCAGTTAGGGAATTCCGTTAAAACTTTCGGATCACTTACATCACTCCTATTTTTCATATAAAATGTTTATTTCTCACGTAGTTTTAATAAGATTATATAACGTGTTATTCGTAATATCTGTTGTTTCATTATTTTATCGAATTACATAATATTTTATATCGTCAATAGCTGAACAGAAACTACATCGATGATAAAACTGTGTGTGTCGTCACACAATAAAATTGTCGTAAATGCCCCGCCTGTTTGCCCGCACCTCAATCTATTAGGTTACTTACCAAGCTACTTGATTTGTCTTTTATTATGATTAAAATTATAAATAGTTAGCGAATTTTTATTCATTGCCCTAAGCTGTCAATTTATAGTTTTTTTTATTTCTATTTAAATATAACAATAAATAAATATATTAGGACAAATCACACAGATTGAGCTAGCCCCAAAGTAAGTTCGAGACTTGGGTTCTGGGATACTAGCTCAACGATACTATATTTACAAATACATATATAGATAAACATCCAAGACCCGGGCCAATCAGAAAAAGATCATTTTCCACCATGACCAGACCGGGGATCGGACCCGGGAGCTCTCGGTTCAGAGGCAAGCACTTTACCACTGCGTCACCGAGGTCGTCTTATAATGATTATTTAAAATATTTATATACTTGAAAATATTTTTTTATCTAATACTAGAGGCCCGTTCCGGCTTTGCTTGAATTGAAACATAATAAATTAAACACCTAATCCTTCCTCAGGAATCACGCTATCTATTGGTGAAAACCGTATGAAAATCCATGGAGTTGAATTTATCGCGGACAGACAGACACGACAGATAGAGGACTTTGTTTTATAATGTGTAAGATAGGAAGTTTAAAAATTACCTAAATATAAAATATAATTATCCATAGTTATCTTTTACGTAATTAACTGACAAAACAAGAACTAAAATATTTTTTTAAACTATTTAAAAAAATTATGGTAACTATCGACACATATTTATGAATATCACCTATATAATGTGTTCATTCCTACGTCTATAAATGTTATATTTTCAGTTATAAATGGGTTATTAGAACTGCGTAGACATAATAATTTGTTATGTCGATTGGCTTGGACGGCATGCTGTGCTCACAATCGATTTATATAGTGGTTTGGTCAAATTGCTGTTCCGTATTTTTCACTAGCTCCTATTAGATAGCCATTTATTTTCTACCTAATTGATCTTGTCGCTTTTCTCTTTATCTTTGAAAAATACAGAATCCATACTTCACTACGTACTTAGTACCCCTAGTATTCCCAAAGATGGTTTAAAGTAGGCTAATTGTAAAATGACAGCCAAATCATTAAAAATATATTTCAATTAGGAATTGCGAACACGCGAGGATAAATAAAAATAAATATCAATACAATAAATCTATGAGTGTTCAATGTACTTATGTTTAATAGAAACGCTTATTAAATTAAGCAACCACCAAAACAAAGCCAAGACACATCAACTGTCAAGCGACCGTCTGAGATGACGTCACTCATTGTTGCCATGTCACCCGGAGTGACGCGCGTCACAATGTCGATACGTCACTCGCGACCGCACCGGGACGTGTCACCCGGGGAATGTCAAGAATGACAGGTGTGCCGGCTTTACTTTTTAATTAAATTACTTGTAAAAGGTTGCCGGCGCGTTTTGGCTTCGATAAGCAACTGAATATGTTATTGGTAATGTTTGATCACTTAGGTATGGATTGTACAATCAACTGTACGTCAAGTTTTTGCAAAATATGGCAGTAATAGAGAATTTGCAATGATTTTGGGCAGCTTGATGTTTTGTTGACTGTAATGTCCAATGTATTTCATGTCCGTTCTATGCGCCCACTAGCTTTTACCCACGACTTCGCCCGTGTGAATTTCCCACGGAAGCAGTAATTTTTTTAGGGATGAAAGGTAGCCCATATCCTTTTCCGTACTCCAAAACTCCTAATTATGTGTATGTAACATTTCAACAAGGTTGGTTGTATTGAGCAGATAAAGCGTGAAAAGTTAATAAACAACCTTACAATCGCGAATTTAATATAAACTTAAGGATTACGCTGACGTGTCAAAACTTGCGTTTAGTTTCCACAGTAACATGCCTTTATTTTTTTTACCCGGAATGCAGTCACAAAGGTAATATCGCCTGTATGACTTATGGTATAACGATTTCCTGTATCGCTGACTAAACTGACACTTATCTTAATAAAAATAAGGTTTATTTTTGTGTGACGGCATTTATTGCAATCCGAAGAAGTGCGTTATGTTTATTTTGAGAAATCCAATTTTCTGCTGACATCTCATCTGTCAAATGTAAACGTAGGGTGTTAGAAAAGTGTCCAGAATGGATGAGGTTGGGTATGACGTTCAATTCTAGGGCACCCTTTTCGACAAACTAGGGTTAAAGTTCAAATAAACACTTGCAAAACTCACTTGGAGAAAGTGACAAATGTTTTGTAGAAAATACGATATATTTCTTGATTATATGTGATACTTTGTTGGTAACGTTAATAGATTTAGTTTTCTTGGTTTTTGGTTGTATGGATGGCATAAAAGTTTGTGTTTATTTTTATATTATACTAGCGGTCCATCTCGTCTTCGCTCAGGTAAAACCGTAATATACACCTAAACCTTTCTATTTAATCTTTATATCTATTAAAAAACCCGCATGAAAATCCGCTGAGTAGTTTTAAAGACCTAAGCATGCACAGGGATAAATAATTAGACAGATAACGGGAAGCTACTTTATTTTATATTACGTAATATGTATGCCTATTTTTTTAAACTTTATTTCAGAATATTACAAAAATCCCGATACCAATGATGGACTTAATGCCATATATCTTTTCTACCAGTTAACCTTTAGACCAAATTTAAATAAGTTTTAATATATTTGTCTAAATAACAATGGTGTATGTACGTACGTATATATGTACGTATGTATCTTTCTTGTATTAATGTAAATCTTTGAACTTATTTTCGTACAATAAAATTATTAGAAATAAACAAATTCACAAGTTATTATACTTACCTTTATATTATTAAGTTATCCAAATCCTGACATCACAAAACAACGATGTGCAGAATTTAAACTTTCATATTGTCACGTTTTAAAGTGGATTCGACGGTTCTAACCATTAAATCGACAGACAGGCGTAAAAGTAATGATAGATGTTTTTAGACAACATGACTAAAATCTAACACCAGGGTTAGTTTTTAACAGGGCAATTACGAAATAACTAGTGTAAACATCATTTGTATCGAGGTAATCGCCAATTCGTTGCAAACGGCGATTACTTACCTACCACGATACTAAAGTCATGAATGAAAAATGTGTTCATTCGCAATATTCGCAAGTGTGAATGAATATTATAAATTTAGTACACGGAAAGAAATAATATAACCTGAAAATAGCGCATAATGATATTTATTACAATTGTTTCTATAAGCGTCTCTTCATAAAACAATAAGTACCTATACAATAAGTAAATAATCATAAATAGAGACCACTTAAATTACTTCTTAAAAATATATATATATTTTAATTGAGATATTGTAATATATACAATGTAATTACTAAAGCTGTAATTTTTTACAGAGCCAATTCTATACCTCCATATTTTAACCAATACTAAAAAATCTACGAGAGAGAACTTAAACGAGTAATTACAGTGTTTATCCAATTTGGCAAGGCAGAAAACACGACCCCCTACGATACAGGAAATTTGTTTTAAATTCGACAACAATGGGGAAGATCTTACGATAATTTCGGCGGTGAAAAGTCCGTGACGCTTCTTCCTCAGTGTAATATAAATTCACCATTGAACGGTTAATGATAGCCTGTGCAAATGTTGACCACTTAGCGATGTAGACTTCAGATTCGCTATTCGATTCATTTCTTTTAATTTTCTACATAACCATTTACATCGACATGTAATTTTTGCAGTAAAACTTATGTCTCTCTTTCTCATGCTTCTGGTTGCATTCGGGTTTGTGACGTTGCGAAGCTCGGGATCAGCGTATTCAATTATAAATATTGTTGCAAATATTGCCTTTCAGCTGTTAAGGTTATGTGTCCCGTAGACGCTTCGTACGATATCAAGGGAAAGATATGGAGTGGTCCTATTCTAGGGCGGAACCACACGCAACAGATATAGCTATCTTTATTATTATACTAATACCACTTTATTAACCTTTGTTTCATAATTGAATTTAATAAATATATGAATTTATTCTTCTTTTTTTCGAGTGTGTTAATTGCCAACACTGTTGTCAGATTTATTGCCTAAAGGCAACTGACATAACTTTTATGACTACCTACCGCGTCTTATGGCAAGTAACCGCATATACACTATAGCGAAATTATTCTTTCCAACGTAATAAAAATTATTTTTTATTATGATATTTCACAATAAAAATTTTTTTTTTTATTATGTATGTTTCAACTCTCTGTAGCTAGGATGATGATGTATAAAAAAACAAAATCTACAAATTAAGTTACCAGTGTGCAAGATAAACAGGCACTGAATGGTACCCCATGTTGGTGCAATCTGCACATCTGCAATTGGAAATCGCATGTCTTGCGCCACTTAAAGCGGTCCAACGCAAATGAAGATATTCTGAAGAGTTGCGTATTTCTTGTTCTTGTGATGTAATTGGTTTTTTTTCTTAACATTTTCACTATGACTACATAGTATAAAAAAAAATCACTCACCGCGTCTATCTTCTAAGCTTTCTTCTTTTAAACCACGCAAAGGATTTAGATACAGTTTTCGCTGTTATTTAAACAATTTATCAACGAAGGTACAACAAGAAATTTCTTACGGGCACGTACTGGAATTTCTGAAACAAAAATCATGTTTTAATTTATAACTCGTATATTTTTAATTGACTTTTATCTCTTTTGTGACATGCTATAAATAAAACTGCAATCAGTTCGGCTTAAAAATACTAAAAAATCTCGCTTGCAGAAAATATAAACCTTTATGACAATAGGAATGGGGAAGACATTGTTACAGCTCAAAGATTCCAATCACTGGTACCTGCAATAACCATAAACTACAATAATGTTTTCGATATACGAACCATAATGTCATTCTAGTACTGGGTATAATCTTCATAAGATGGACGGACATTTCGTACTCAGTTGTCATCTGTCCTGTACCAATAAAACAGACATTTTAAAAAAGGAAATAGAAAAATAAATCCTGCACATAAGTTTTTTTTTTTTAAAACCAGCCAGTAACAATTGAAAAAAGTTACTGGCTTTCATTCAACGACTATCTTGTTAAATCCAACAATACATCATATAAAATTACTTTATTACAAATTACGAAAAATACATAAAAAGCAGAAACTGCATCCTAGAAGCATTTTTTAAACTTCATAGCACTTGCAGATATTTTCGTAACACCTAACACGCTTCACCAGTGTAAACACGATCTAATAAAAAATGTAACGAACGATCAAGGTGGTGCAGGCAAAAAGTTTATACTATGTCAATAAATCATGAAGATTATAAATCGGTTTACAAGCTATAGCTGATCTTAGGGACTCTCGTAAATCATATAGAAATGAGGGTTGTTAGGTCCCAGACGTGCGATTAAAATATTCTAGTAAACAGTGAATCCGTCCATTGAAATGTACTTTTACTCATAAACTTTAGCTAAAGACGATATTCTCAAATACTTTTTATAACATGTTCATGAATCTCCTTCAGTATGCTTTATAAAAATATATAGGCTTTATTAAAATCACGCCGTTTCTTATAATAATTTAATTATGAAGGAAAACTCTAGAATTGATTTACGATAGTATTGTGCCTTTGCTGGTGTGTTCTTAAGACTTTTGCTATTGTATGTCTTCACAGAAGTATAAATATAAATTATCTTTGTATTGTCTGGATGGCTTTCTGAGAAAGTGTACGCCCACTAATTGTCAATCAAACAATACACCAATCTAAACAAATTGAAGCTGTTGTCTGCATATCAATTAAATCCAATATACACGTACCATAACATAGTCAAAATAAATTAATTATAGAGTAAATTCGGATTTTTTAATTTATATTTTTATTCTAAAAAAGCTAACAATATTTGTACTTAATTAAAAGCCAGTTAAACGTGTGCATTATTTGAAATCGAAGTTGCATCTCAAATAATAATTTTTAGTTTATTAATAAATTCAATTCACGTCGGTAAGATCACATATTGATACATATTTACCTCCACATTAACGATACACAAAACCTACCGAATATATTTGAAAGTATCATCCATGGTCATAGTTACTGGCTAAATAATATTTTAATATTTTTCAACTATTAAAAAAACTTTGAATAAATAATTTACCAAACAGCATACAAGGGAATAGTTTACCGGTCCGGAGTGCACATACAAAGTACAACAAAGTAAATTCACATGTTTCATTCTACGTGACGTTCCTTAGCAGTGTCTCGAGACAGTAAACTACAGAACTTACGTTACTCTTAATGTGTACATTAATTAATGCGAGAACTTTGCTCCAAATCGCCTGTTTGGGACAGTATACGAGTGCTACTTATTAATATGTATCTGTATGGCCTAGTAAATACAATGTACGCTACAAAAGATGAGACTGTGGTTTGCCTGCGCAAGAGACGATTCCCGGGCATTCCCGCCAGTCTATATGGTGGTAGGTAGTAGTTGGCTGTACGTATAATCTACATGTTGTCTAAACTCTCCCTCATCTAAGCATGCTTCCAATTATATTCTTAGATGTGATATTTGTAGTATTAAAATTTTGAAAATTGATGTCAATCCTCTTTGAGAAAACTGTGGTTGTTAATAAGTTGTGAACTTGACGAGATTCAAGTTGTCTAAATACAGATACTAGGTACAGGAACCATATTACGTAAACGTTCAGTGTAAAATATGCCCTTTTACCTGCTGAAAAGTGCAAAGGATGCACCGATCATTGTTCCCGTTCTCCCACCGCGGGCTATCGCAGCCTACAATCTCAATAGAATTTTATTTGCTCTTTTACTGTTGAAAATTGTATCGCAATTGACGCACTGTGACCTTTGCTTGGGGCTATTCAGATTCGATAACCAACAACAATGCTTATAGCGGAATATATCGAAGAGTTTGCGAAATAAAATTTGATACGGCCTGGATTTCTGGCAGATCTTTCAGCTAAATTGCTAAAATAATTCGTTTAAAATAATTTCAAGATTTTATACCTTAGAAGTTATCGCCAGATTCCCTAAATACCAACTTTTATTTATAACATCTAGCTGTTGTTTAAGTCAAAAAATGTTTTCATTTTTGTTAATTTATATCTTTTTTAAATTAATTTACAAACAGTACTTCCTCATTGCTCCAAAGCGATTAGTTCACTACACAACTTCACCAATTTATCTAATATCCTTTTTAACTCCAAATTAAGTTCAAAGTTAATTTGATTGTATTGAACCCAGGATGTGTACCGTTCGACTTTTGATCAGTCACCCACATATGCCGAAACGACACTGTCCGATTAATCACTACTCGATAAGAATCGGTACCGCTATATCTAAGTTATAAATCGGTTTGAATCGATTGTGTGGCCGTCATATCGAATGACGAGCGATCAGCATAATCGGTTTACTGGCTTCCTGTGCCGATTGTCATTGTAATATTCATTGTACTACTAGTGATTAGCGTCTCAGGAGACATTGAATGTCACGCTTAATTTGTCAGTCTGTTCGGTTGGTACTGTGCTCATATTAGGACTGATATAATAACGGAATGTTGTGAATCTCATGTTTATAATACCTCTTGTTTCTAGAACTGACTTGATATGTATCCTAAAGGTATGACAACTTAAGATATCGTGAAAGTGGAGAAAAAGTAGGAAATCGAACCCTTGGCTCCGACAATTTGCGTTTAAAGAAGAAACTGGATAAACGCTCAAATGAGAGAAAGACTCTAGAAGATAGGAACGAATTTTTTTTATACGCTGCTAGCGTATAAAAAAAATTCTGGTTACATTTTGGTAATGTACTTATGTTGTTTCGATCTAGGAATTCTTTGTCGCCATAAATAGATTTTTCTCATTGAACTATTTGAATTATATAGATAGGTAGTTTTAATGGGGGCAAGAACCACGCGCTTTATAAAATTAGGTAAAATGCGTGAATTCTGCCCTAGATTAGAACCACAATTCAAAAGGTCAAAGTAATATAAGATGCCTTGACAGACAGGAGACTGGGAATAACAGTATTTACAATGAGGATCCAGTCATAAATCACAGCTGAATCTAACAAAGAATAAAATTAGAGAAAAAGAAAAGAGAGATCTATTATTATATTATATTTTAATAATCACCAGTTTGTACTCCATATGTACAAAAATAAACCCACCCTCCCTCCCATTTTATAAAATATTTTTTCATTTTTACCTTTAAATGAGATCCGCAGCATTGGCCTTGGTCTTTTTAAAAATAACCACGTAGAAACTCCATGTAAATGAACATAATCTTTTTAAATTAAACATCCTAAAGGGCTTGGTTTGCAGGTAATTGGGTAATAATATTGTGGCCACAAAAACATTTCATTATTTAAATATTTTAAATTACCTGTTTTAAAATTGAATACGTAGCAGCTGATATTACAAAAAATGACAAGTAATTTAAGTGATAAGTTGCGAAAAAAGTTACAGTTGCATGTGTAAGCGGCAATTAAATGAACATACAAGTTATACGTCGTCAAGTTGTTCGTCTACATGTTCCTCTATATAACTAGAACTCTGTAATAATTACGTGGTTCCCTCACATGGCTACGTTGGTGGTCCAGACTTGTATTAACTGTGTGTTTACTTCGATGTTCGTCTAACTTCACATTCGTATGATGAACACAAAAAACATTACAATCCACAAATTATAAATGCGAGTTGTTATTGTACCTTCGAATATAAATACTACTGAATTAATTTTGTTAAAAAAGCGTAGCTTCGAACAACAATTAAGTATATACCTATATAGTGCATATTTTCCGAAATAGCTACATAACTAAGCTTTGAAGAAGCGCTATCGAATCATAGGTTCTTGAGAAGACTCTTGAGAAGATCACAGTCGCCACCTTACGTGTGATAACTCTGGTGTTTGAGGCTTCTATAGTTAGAGACTTACTTGGATCTACAGATATGCAGAATAAAAAAAAAATTTGCTGCCAATAACATGAACTGTAACAAGTACAGAAATCGTACAAATAATGACATTGCTATTAAATTTAGTAATATACAAGAGCCATGTCATTTCGATGAGATTACAACAAATATAAGAGCAAGTCATTACACAAATGGTATATATGTATTTGGTATATAAATATATAACTAATACATATGGAAATCAATGATCAAACGAATAATTTTTAGAACTGATTCATATGTTATGAGGGTAAATAATAAATATAAAAATAGTCTTATAGTCCTCTTTCCAACATAAAATCCTGTTCCTTACAGAGACATCTATATACATGTATATTTACTCTTCAAATATTAATAAGAAATCAGCAAAACTGGGCAGAAGACTATTTTTAGATGGGTTTTGAAGGGTATCAACACGGTTTACTTAGAATTCTCGAGGTACCTTTTATGAAATCCTAACCAATATTGAATACTAAATTAACAAAAGTCATTTCTAATAAAACTCTTTTTTCTTTTGCTTGTTTTAACTTTGAACAAGGTAAATATAATAACCCTGATAACAGAGTTTCATTTATCGATTGCTAATTGTCCGAGAAAAACAGCGCATGAGTATGAAACTCATGCGCTTTTTTCTTTATATAAGTATGACATGTAAATACTCATCTAAATGACTGTCAGTTAGTTGTAGCCGAAACAAGACACGGCCACGGTTAGTTTGTCTTCGGCGACAAACACAAATATGTACGTCGAGGTTCGGAATAGCAAATCACGGAGTATTTGAGTAAGAGGCACACTTTGGATCGTGTGAGTCAATACACAGACAAATATTCAATACAGTTAGCTGCCGATGCTTGAGATTCCTTTGACTAAAATTTTGGTTTTACGAAAACATGTTTCTTAAAGACGCGTTCTGGCTTAGCTCATCGTGTGTGATGTCAAAATGTCAAAAAATTTTATTCAGGTACAAATAATCGAATTCAAATTCAATTACTGTATGTTTGCAAAAAAGAACAGGATTTGAGAAAATCTTTAAAATGTATCAAACTTCATATAAGTTTCACCATCGCCACATAATATGTTTAATTTCCCTTCAACGTCTACATATGAATAACCAATGCATTTACAACTGACCTGAACTTTACAGTTGAAAAAGATGCTGCTTTTATATTAGCCCTATGATATGTGACTTCTCTACACGTTAATCAGTAAGTGGTAAGTGTACAAACATTTGGATACCCCGATGTCAACATTACTCGAGTAAAACAAATGTCAGTAACAAAACACGTCTTAGGTCAATATTGACCTGCATGATACGATGTTTTATATGGAGAATGAAACTCGCAGAGCAATGATATTTAATTATGGAATTGGACCTTGTCATCTAGAAACATGTAATTATCTCATATTGTATGCAGAATTTTATCAACCTTCGCACTTGATATCTGTTTGCAAACATATTTCAAAATTTTAATATTCAGATCAAACCTAATAGGAATTTTAACGGATATCAACGAAATACTCTCATAAACGTATCGAATGAAAGATTTTAGCTCCTTGCAGAATAGTCTTGACAATCCCAAGACATATAGGAGGCAAACCCAGCGGTAAAACAACAATGGTTAATAAAAACTTTATGTCCAATGCATTCGGGTTTGTAGACTCATTTTATACAGGACGTAACAAGAAGTGGTTCTCCAAATAAACCGACAGGCTAAAAAGTGTGGTTTATTTATGGATGAGTTAGCATTGAGCTTAAAATTCGAGGTATAATGGAAACATGTATTATACATGGATTGCTCGTCACCATGACAGGTGGATGATGATCCGACGACACGTTAGATAGAACAGAAAAGCAGAAATATAATTGTGTAATTAATACATACATTTTTGATAAACGTCATTAAAGTTGTTATTTTTTCATTAGCAGTTTCCCTTATTTAACTTCATTTTTAGAGTGTTATTATTTGTACAATTTTTTGTTCTTTTGAATCAAATAGAAAATTGGAATGTTTATAGAAACATTGTCATACATATTTTCTTTCACTCATTCATGAAAAAGAAACGCTTATAATATCGGTATATACAGAAGAAGAAACCAGACAGAGCGCTAATATCTTTTCTTCCTCATCGTGTGTCCGTATTTTACAACACCTATATTATGGCTTTATATGAAATAGACCGAGAAGTTTTATAAAATCTCATTAGGCTATGCTAGCTACATTTTTAACTTTCTTTGCAAATAGCCGATGAAAAGCTGCAAGACATGAACGGAAGTATTTTATACAAAACCTCCAATATTTTCGCCTTTTAATAATAACTTTAGACTCCGATTATTTACGATAAACAAAGGAATGCTCCATTTAAGTGGGACTCGTATTTACGCATAATTGAAACTTCTTTTTGCCACAAGTCGAATACGAAACGACCCTTATAATAATTCAGTTTTTTTTAACTCCTGACGAGTACTTCTTGTGCATTTTGTATTTCAATACGGAGTACATGTTGGGCAATGGCCGCTAAAAACTGGGAATGTTGGTTTTAAATCCGTCGGTAGCAAGAAATTTATCGCAAATTGTAAAATTTATTGTAAACTTCAATTTCTTGTTCAACACTGTATAGCAACAGATTTTGATTTTATGCGAGTCCGTTTCATGTTTCTTAAATTTCAGATCATCTACGTAATCTAGTTATAACACCAAACGACAAAAGGCACCACCTTCTAGACAGACGAAGGGGAATTATAAGTTTAACGTATCTGTGTAGTAAATTTTATTTATTTCAAAGAGAATTTAATTGAGAGTGTATGTGTGTGTATGAGTGTGAGCTATGATTGTTTGAAAAATGTATTTTCAGCCGTTTGGAAACCATAAGCTCTTTTCTAGCAAATGAAAGGTTACCAGTAAATTCGGATTCGGGTTTCTTAAATTTTTAATATAATTTTCTTTATTTTCTTCTCTCTTTTTCCTTCCTTCGAGGACTATTTTACGCAGATAGGTCTCTTGCCTGAGTCCACTCTGCGGGCGGAGTCTGCGCTAATTTCAAAATATTTTTTTACAAAAGCAGTACCTATATCGTAGCGTGAATTCTTTGTTGATCTATGAATAGTTCTCATGATTTTCATACTTAAAGTGAGTATTACATCGGTCTGTATTGTACGCAAGATAGCTTCTCTTTGCGGCGTGTACAAATTGGTCCCATTTGCTCATGGATGAGGGTTATTCATCAACTGGACACGAGACTTGGACACGTGGTTAAAGATAAAATAAATACATTGTTATGACAACTAATGATCAAACATAACCAAATTATTATACTAAGTTTAATAAAACCAAAGTTCATATATCTCGTTATCGCAATTGCGACAAAATATTTACAATAAAACACAATTTCTCACGTGGAATGAAACACACACAACAACTTTCTTGGCATTATTAATGGAGTGGTTTGTCATTGCCTTCTCCATTTCACACATATGACATTACCGGCATATTCCACCAAAAAGACACACACGCGCATATTCAGCCAGTTATTGAATATCCTCCTCCACACCTCAGTCATGATATCGTGTCTCAGACGGTGACACGCTCTCGTGCCCCCCCAATTAGTCAGGGTTCACGCCGTGACATTGCCTAGCTGAGATTTAGGCCAGTCAGATGGTCACCGTGATTGGAATGTTCTGGATTTACTGTTTACTTGTACTTAATTATGTGAAAATTGCGGCTTTCTAGTCAAAGGTTGAAAGGATTGTGAGATGTTTATTGATGATCTTTACGCTTTTTCTTAATTACGCAATATAGAAACTCTCTGAACTAGCAGCTTCTCTACAATTATAATTTTAATTGTAGATTACTTTGATACTGAAATATTGAATATTTCAGATATTGAAATAGTTTCTTATAATAAAGCAGTCAAAATAAACTAATATGCACCCAATAGTGGTTTGTTTCTACTAGTTCTACTGAGCAGTAGTAGTCTAACGTAGGCAAATAGAACTAGTAGGAATACACCTGACACATTCCCTTGATCAGAAATACAAAAGGTCCCACAAAAAGTATATGTAGGTAGACAAATCTTCAAAGAATTCAATAGAATCCGGATAGCATCATCGAAAGTCCACATGATGATCACGTAAATACCAATACTGGAACATTATAATTATGATAGCATCAGGTATGGACTTGTATCGGTGATCTGTTAGACAATGTCCACGCCAGCCCACGCCTGGGCATAGTGGGCACGCCCCTAGCGCTAACTCGTATTGTTTCTGTAGTATAAAATGTTTACATGCTAGTGGTGCTCAAACTGTCAAAGGAGAATTTGGTAAACGCATTTTTTGTTCCAGGTATATTGTATCTTGCAATTAAAGTTCATACGATTTTACTGAAAATAGTCACTACCATGATTGAAATCAGTGACAATGATATAACTTCATTGCTAATCTTACTACTGCTATTAGATAAATTAATCCTGTTAGATGTATTTTTGATTATTCTTTTCGACGGTATAGATACAAGAACAAATAAATCATTTCATAATTTTGAAAATCGTATCAAGTATGTACCTATTTCATATATATTTGACGAAACGCGTGTAATTTGAATATACATAAACATAACAGATGTTTTTCTTCAGATGCGCAAACACAGTGGAAACTTGTTGAGTTTACAATATTTTACATACAACTTGACAATGACAGAAATTATAATTTTCTTATTACAAGTTGTTTGAGTGCCACTGTTGAAGGCCATAATCTCAACGTTTTATGTTTAAATAATGTTTAAATAAGATAAAATCGATGTGTGCCCATAGGGGAGTGCGACACGGCTTGCGGGTATGGTAATTTGTTAGCATTCCCAACTTTCAGATAGTAAATTACTTTTTAAAGCTTTTTAATTATTTCTACACCACATCATTCCATAATTAAAATGCATCAGAAGCACATATAAATGGCACTAATTGTATCAATATTTGATTATTGTGACGACAAAATTTGACTCTAACTCAACTTTGACTTTAACTTTAACGTGCGCTGAAAATCACAAAGTATTTATACGTCAGCAGCGTGCCGGTTAAAGTCAACGACAAATTTGACGGTGCAACTCAACCTAAGCCTGTCACTATTATTCGTAGTGTCAACACGTTGAAGCTACAATTGATATTCACAAAGAGAATCAGTTTTAGTCTTGACTCGTGCGTTACAAGCTACCTATCTGTACAATAATTTGTGGTTGCTATGTTTACATAATGATAGTGTAATCATAGTTTCAGTTAGTTACGCAGTACATTATAGTTGTGAGTTTATGCTATTGTTCGTATAGCCTTACATTATGTTTGCTTCAATTTTTGTTAGTAAAAAGTTTTATAGTTTACTTGATGTTTGGGATAAAAGCCTATAGCAATCTCGGATAATGTACCTTTCTAAAGGTGAAAGAATTTTTTAAATCGGTTTGATATATATAGGAAATTACCCGCCTCAAACATACAAACTCACAAAGTCTCAAACTCACGAACCACTTTATTATAATAATAGTTTAGATTATTTATCTCATCATCATCTGTAGTTCTCCGCGTTCCACTGCTAGGTATAGGCTTAGTTCCGTCTACACCATCTTTCCCTATTCTGGAACAACTTTCTCCAGTTTTTGATAGAAATTTCCTTTACTTTACCCATCTAGCCGGGACGGCTATACCCATCTAGCCAGATGTCCTTCCCTCCGTTTTCCATTTCTGTGGTATGATTCGGTTAGAGCTTTAATCTCGCATATCCCCGTAGTCAGTATCATAATGATTTAAAATAATTGTAAATCATCACAACTTCATAACTCTACATGTCACTAGATATATATAACCTAAATCAACATCATTTTAATCTATCAAATAAAATATTTAAGGGCACTCGGCCAGAATTCGAGCTGCTATTAAATCGTTTCAACTGTCTCATAACAAATTCAGTAATTTGCCCATACGTCTTGTTATGGTCGTTCTACGAGATTAAAACCCCTACCGAGCCTTCATAAATCGTACCCTGTACACCTTATCTTAATATATTATTCAGATCCCCTGAATTGCGGCCAGGAATCTAAGTGCCGGCGAATTGTCAATGTCCGAAGGTCCTCAAACCATGCTGTTAAGTTTTATGTCGATGACGTGATGTCGCATGTCGCCTCTATTTATCTAAGATTGTGGTCGTATTGCAAGTTACAATGGTAACGTATGTTTGAAGCCTATAAATAGTAAATCGATGTCTTTGTCATGTGCCACCCACATGGTCTTCGGTGCCTTAGGTTAATACTTCTTATTTCTGCCCCTGGACATTCTAAAAATGTACTAACCAAGGTGTATCATGATATAACAGAATATAATAATATAATTTACTTTATAGCCGCACTGCTAAACAATATAAAGATATTTAAAGAAAATATTTGTGTGATAGAATACTTTATAAAAATATATAGACCTACACACACAGTTTCGTTAACTGAAAAAATCTTAACACTGCGATTTTCATGCGAAATGCAAATAAGGCAATATATATTATTAGCAAACCAGCAAAATTCCCGAATATCACCAAATTTCATAAAAACTAAATTTCAACAAAAACCCATCGCAACATAATTCCATTTTCACCGCCATCCCCTATTTGTCCGACATATTTTACAGTTAGTCCCAAATAAAATGGCTTCTATGCATATTATAGTATCATCATAGCTATCGAACGGTGGTTTATTCGACGCAAGGGTCGCGTTTACGGCGCATTTATTGGAGAAGTGTCAATAGTAAAATCCCAATGTGGTCATCCCTTGTTTCGTACCTCCCGTACCCAAACTAGGTTGTAAATGACTGACTTTATCTTTCTGTGGATGTTTATAATGCTTTAAAAACTTTTGATTTATAAAAAAATATGTGGGTTCTGACAAAAATTGATGTTGCATTTGTGTCTTGAATTTATTATAACTGATGATGTTGAGTGATGTAAGTACATGCAAACAACTCTGCAATGTTACAAATGAATTAATCAAGACTTGCAGTTTGTGGAAACTTATCATAGAAAGTAAACCCACCGACAACGAGACACTTTATAAAAGACGCTTATGCTACTAAGATAAGAACCAGGAAGGAGCTCAGATGTACGTTACGAGTACCATGCATCATTTGCCGTTTATCAGTCATTAAAAGCACAAAACTTAGACACAGATAAAGATTTACGTACGAAAGTTAGTCAAATGTCTTTTTCCAGAGCTCGATGTGCAATATTTATCGACTAGTCTGTAATGCTTTCTAGTGACATTGCTCCCACGCAGATCAATGTATGAACACCGTACTAAGATGAATAGGTCCCTCTCAATATAGGACATTGTCGACTCGACGATCTGTTTACATTTGATACCGTTTGCATAGAATTGTCACCTCGGAAAGGATCGAATATCGTCGTGTTTCGATTTAGGCTCAATGTCCAGGTCGATGTAGTTTTCTTGTCTGTAAGAGTTATCTGTGTGTAGTATAATCTACGTACATTTACTCATGATGTTGTCTCTGAAATTGATACTCTGCATTTGCATCTAAACGTCTTGACGCAAGACAAGCACGTTCGTCTTGCTATAACAATAACAAATGTATTCGAAACGCCTACATTTCAGAGTAATCGATTCTGAAACAATAAATAATATAAGGTCCTAATTTGGCTATCGACACGGTTATAAACATTGATTTCTGTCATTGATGGATATATATAGATACTATCTTATTGTTGCATCCAGAAACTTGAATTATTGAGTAGCAAAGTAATGACTTTGTAATGCTCGACTTGCTATAAAAAGATCACAATTCTGATTCGTTGGCAGCTGCAATATCACCTTTTGAATTGACTTGTCTACAACCGGACGTTTTCACTAGTCCATACCAAACTAATTAATTAATGCACGTCTCTAGGGCGAAGGCACTACCTGCAAGAAAGGATTCACCGTGCGTTATAAAGGTCAGTTTATATGTGCAGTTAGTTAAAAATAAATATATTTTAATCCATAATAATATTTGATATTCCATCTGATCAGGAAACGAAATGAAATCAAACCTAGAATGTCCCAACTGCCTCTCCTCTTGCGCATATTGTAAAGTTAACGCATGTTCAACGTACAACCTTTATTTATACGTTTCGTATGATTCGATCTTTATCTTTAGACAAATAAATATTACCACGTTCAACTCAATAAAATTTAAATATACACAATTCATTAAATTGAATATCGATACGGACGTAAGTAATAATAGTTTCGACGCACATTCACACATCATTAATTCACCTGATTCTGATATATATACTACCATTCGTCTGACTAATGTTGACCCACGAAGTGTGGAAACATATGTTGGTACCCTGCAGACGTGAACAAAATTTGTCATAAAAATTTTGTCGTAGAATTTTTTTGCAAAAAAAGAAATAAATAGATGTCTCTTAGGAGTCCAATTTCAAAGTTGCAATTGAACAAAGTAAGGCAGCCGACATTGCAAAGAATGATCTGATATCACTGTCTATTAATTATTGGATAAACTTCATTAAAAAATGCATCAATTATGTCAGTTTAAATATTTGTTAAATTTTATCAAATTTATTATAAAAATATATACGGGCAGTGCATGAACAATTTTTTTTCTAAATTATTACTAACAAGAGAATGACAAAACTAATGTTTGTAAATGTGTCATTCAGAATAGAAGATTATTCAGAAAATAAAAAATATAATGCACACTCGAATAATCTGAACCTAGCCTTAACATTTTGAATCAGCCACATCAATCAAAGTGGCCCTTAATTAATCGGCTAAGGGTGAGCTTTAAACCATTCGAATGATAGAGTTACACAATGAATTATTTTGGTCCTTTTTTGTACCTTACAAGTTCACTCCGTCAGGTAAAAGGATGATAGTATACCACATATATATTTCAACACCGTCGGGTTCATTTGTTATAAATTTATAATGATTTTAACACAGATTTTGAATGTCTACACACTCACCTCACTATAGGTGATATTTTATATTTTGTCTTTTAAAATAATTTTACAGGCAGAGATTTTTAACTACCACTGACATCTAATAAATTCTGTGCATTTTTAAAAATAACAAAACAAATCTCATAAAATTACAGATCCTAAGCAAATACACATTATCTATTTTCAAACTTAACTTTTCTTTCTTTTGAAAAAGTAAGCAAGCACCAAATACAAAAGTAAAAATAAGAGACAATAAAATGTACAGAGTTCAGTGACCTTCCGTCGCCGTAAAATCTTAATAGACGATGGTATCATAAGTGGTTAGTGGTTAGTTTATTTAAGCATGCTATATTTACTCCCACAGTTTGTTGGTTGAACTAGATGTATGAAAGATCTGTATCGGATACCGTTGTATTGTATGTAACATACCATTTTGTTAATATGTCACGTTATCAGTTTTAGATTATTGGCTTTTGTGATACTATTATTAATGGCTAGTAGTGTAGCGCACAGGAGCTCTCGTGGGAAAGTCCATTTGATGCTTTCCAAAGTTATTGAAATTGTCTTTCTATAGTGTGTATAGATTGGGTACCTACTGTTCCAGATTAATGTACCTTTTTCCACGTACTTTATTAAATATTTTGCCACAAGGAAGATTTTAAGAAGATAATAATATTTTGCCTATAAATAGTTCATGTCTTTGTCGTAAGTATTGATGGAACCGTTATATAACTTTAATTTTGCAATTCAGCTCGGGAATGCCGCCTGCGTGATGGACACTTATCTAGGAGGGCCTTCGCTAGATATTTTTAAATTGTAAGTTTTTTGAAAGATAATTTAATTTATATTATTTAATGTTTCATATGTTATTGTAATTAATTTCTATCGCGGAAAATTGAGACCAGTAGATAAACAATTGTTTTACCGCCGCATTTGCACCGGTTCGTAAGGTCGTCTACCTTAAAGACAATTTCAATATAATGAATTCTCAAATTAAATATTTATCACCAAACGAAATCAAATCTGAACGGCTTCTGTCACACTTTTATTGTTGTATATTGCCGAGTTGATGAGAACCATATTTCCTATCACTTTTCAATAAGTCAATTGGGTCACGTGATATTGAAATTACCACTTTCTAATACTGGTTATAATATCAATTTGTTGGACATGATGAGTAATTACACCGAGCCAGTGATCTTGACAAATGTGTTGTGAAATATGTACCGTAGAATTTGATTCGATCCGGTGCGCGTACATCGAATAGAGTATAGAATTTCGGATGTGGCAAGTCGTATAGGCAGGTACTTCGAATTTTGTTAAAGCATCAATCGATCTGTAAATTCCATAAGCATTTTAAATCGAAACGAATCTATTAATTATAAAAAAGTTTGTTTTTGTAGATATATGTAGGTTTGTAGTATTTTGAACACTGTTACATAGATTTAGGTTTAAACTCAAGAAAGATTTAGTGAATCCATGATAATATTAGAACAGATGTTTATAAGTAGATTAATAGACATTTATTTTAAATATCAAGAAAATCATGCATACGTAAAACGCATATTCCAAACATAGACTTAAGATACTTTTCTCTCGCCAATAGAACATCCACCATTTTCCACATGCGCGTGAGCACAGCATTCCTGCATCGGATGTAGGGCGTCCAAATGCAAGCTCACGAGTCGCAAGTAAACAATACGGCCGCGACACACGTTCGCTTTGATTAGTAGTACTTACCCGCTCGCACGATGTGAGCTATGCCTATAAAGCCCTGTGTAGACGTGACCGGGCTAAACACTAATTGGATTTCAAGTTTTGATTAGTAGGTGCAGTGAGGAGCGAGCAACTTTGTGCTCTCTGAGTCTACATTTGCGAATATTTTTATTTTTGTCTTTTTCTATTTGTGTCTCACAAAGTCTACCTGACTGAATAATAGTGAATATGCTTATGTCATTTAACATCCAAAACTATGTTGCCAAGGATGATATGTGTACCATCCAATGTCTAACAACTAATTATGGGGGCGACCGCGCGGAGTGGAGACGAAAAATTAAAAAAGTGGATTTCGACGCACAAACGGCTCACGCCCCTGAAGAAAAGTATTCTAAAGTTAACTTATGACATGAATTGTTGTCGTCCTATCTCTAGGTAGAATGATTTATTCTGTCACTAGCTGTACACCGCGGTGTTACTCGTTTTTATTAACAATAGTGCCATCTTTATAAAACTCAATTGACTGTCAGACTTTATGACCACTTTTGTATTTGGTGATAAAAATTACCCTATATTATACATATAGGTTTTCATGATAATTGGCTTCGCCGTTTGAGCACGAAGAATTAACAAACATACACACAAACTTTCGCCTTTATAATATTTGTGGGATAATTTATTCATTAGTATTTTTCGTTTATTCCCATATTTCCTAAAAAATGTTTAAGTGGCCGCGGGATAAGTGTCCCGCGTCTAATTTCTAATCAAATAATAAAATAAATAAAAATATACATACCTACTTTACTTTCGACTCTTATCGACTACGCGTGTCAGTTTACTCAACATTAGTATTAAACACAACTAAAACCATCACTGAAGCACGCGCTAAATCCTAAATGACTTCACGGCAAACACGACTGTCCCACTTCCGACGTCCTATTTTAGGTAATTGATTTAAATCGTTTCTTTCAACGCGAAGTGGTAATATTAGTGATTGTTTTTTAAGTATTCCATATAAGCACTCTATAATCATCGCAATAGGCCACTTAGCAAGACAAACTACTAAATGTACTTTCATAAGCCACTTGTAGTTTCAACTGATGACAAGTTACGTTGTGTTAACTTAACTTTTAGTAGTATTTCCTTATGGATTTTAAAGTATCTTAAATATATATTTTAAATGTTCAATAATGGATGGGTATTTGTCACAAATTCATACAAAATACTCTAAACTTAGTAGAACGTTTATTATAATTTTTAAATGCTGTTAATTGAATTTCAATATGATTTTAATCAAACGAAATAATATATCGATAATATCATTTATATTATCATTATTCTACACTGATATATTACATTTATAAATTATTCGTGAGGAAATTGATGCGAAAATTGTCCAGAATCAAGCGCCATAATTTTACAATTCGAAACTCGGCTGCCAGCATTCCGTTCCAATTTCGAAAATTCAAAATCACTGTTCCAATTCGCTTAGGATTGCCATTCATCATCTCCATCTGATATGGAACAGTCGACAATGGTGTCATAAAAATGCGATTTTCATTTTTAACGGTGTGATCCAGATGTGCTAGCTAGCTTCTCACGGTTTTGCGTGGATGCCGGGGACGGGAAGACGGGTAGTTTGTGTGATAATTCTTGGCGAAGTATCGGTGTGATCGCGTGAATTATTAGGTGACTGTATGTGGTTATAGTTGATGGATCTTGAATATTTATCTATTTTTTTTATTTATCTATATCGATCATTACTCTACGTCTATTTATTTCCGGCCAATAAAGAAACCCATTATTGCTAAAGCTAAAGCAACCGCTTTAGCTCGATAAACTAAAAAATGATAAGTATATAGATAGATTGATTCATCTTCATGAATCAGTATTCATTTTAAAATCAAATAGGTGATAAAACTAGTTCAAACATCATAGCCTAGTCATCATTAAATCGTCATGAAAACAGAGAATAGGTTTTACATCCGTTCTTAGAAATATTTTCCCTAGAAACTGTTGGAAAAAATTCTCATTGAGAATGTCTCGAAAAATTTCTGAAGATATTCCTGAGGTTTCGTGACCAATTCGGATCAATCTCGAAAATTTCAGGAACATTTGCTATTGGCATTGCTAGTTATAAAATTGCAAAATTTTATGGAAATTAATCTTATAAAATAAGGGTCTTCAATAATTACAACGCAGTTTTTCATACGAGTACATTTCGCAATAAAGAAGCTAAGCAACAAGACATTTTTTACTTACGACTAACGGCGCCACATCCTCAGAAATTTGCATAAAAATTTGGCGCAACAATACAAGTAGTATATTGTAAACTGACGCTGTATCAAATTTATCAGGAACATAATCGCACGAGGCCGTCAAATACCATTATCATTAAATGATGGATAGCTAATTCTTAACTCGATCTGATATTCGCCCGTATAAAGATGCGTGGGACAGTGGGCACAATGCATCATTTGGGACGGGCTGATATCAGCTAATCAGAAATGGTTGTACCAAAACCTTTAAAGGTCATAGGAAAATCATTTATTAAAATAAACTGCTTAAACGATCATGTTGTATTGAAATATCGTTAGTTGAACGATGCTCCCTGTGATATTTGAAGATCTATCTCTAATATTACTTTCATACCGTCATGTCAGATGCCTTTAAGCGACTCGAATAAAATCTGACACTAGTGTTTGCAATTGACTCACTCGAAAACAAAGATTACTTTCATAAAGAACCAATAGTTCTATTAGTAGTTCGTCTAGTCAAGATCGTAATATACTTCGAAATTACATATACCTCCTGTATTCTATCTCATCTGAATGTTTTCCCAGTTTCTTTCTCCTACATCAACCGTTGAACCCAGGGCCCGCGTTCTACTTTTTCTGCTCCACTCCAGAGATTATTGTAATACAAAACGTTTCAAAAGCAAAATACAGAAAATAAATAGAATGTGTGCTTATATGAATGAAGATGTTTCGCATTTCATAAAGTGTTGTAAAGAAATAAAACTACAAAAAACTGCAGCATCTTTGTAACTTGCACATTATACAAATATGTTGCCAAAGGCTAATAAAAATAAATCAGGTTAATGTAAAAATTAAAAGTTACATTTACTGTTTATTACTGGCCAGTAATAAATGTTCATTGTTTTATATGTAAAGTGCATGTAGCATGGCTATCATAATTATGAAGCATCGCGTCCATAACTTCTCTGACGCTAATGTTCAAACAAGAGCTGAACAAGCAAACAAATTTACCAAAATTGTACAGCGGCCTGCAAACGAAAATTACGACCGGTTTGCATCCTCGCGGTTTCGACCGCTACTAAGGTATACAATCAATTCGTAAAAGTTTATTCGTAAAATCTTTACCTAGCGTCACTATAACTTTATATACTAAAAGTATTTTGTTTGAGATCAATGTTATGGTACTTCATAACATTATATTATTTCTTAAAGTTTTAATATTGATTTTTTTTGTGCACGAAATTATATAAGATCGTATTGTTCAAGTTTCAAATTAAAGTGGTTTCAAATTAATACTATCGCGGACGCGGACACAGAAAAACTATATATTTTTAGAGAGATAGGTAACATTTATTTGTAAAAAAACAACAACACATATTCCAGATAGGAATTGTTAACTGCTATAGCAGTCGTGCGTCCATGTAAGTGTTAAACGACTTTTGTAATCGTAACTAACTTCTTTGTGCATTGATAGACACGTTGTAACTGTTGGTTCCGGTTGTATTTGCAGTCTGTAAAAACAACTGCGTTCTGCCCAGTGTTCTTATTTTTCTGAAACATTTAAATTAGAAATAATGATTTATGTTAGCGAAATATTCTTCTTCTTCATAGTCATATTCATTATATCATGGCTGAGAGTCGTGGTCATTACGTGGAATTAAACACACGCAACAACTTTGTTTGATATTAGTAATGGAGTGGTATGCCATTGCCTTCTCCATTTCACACACAAGTTAATAATCAACCAGTGTGCAGGTTTCCTCACGATGTTTTCCTTCACCGGAAGCAAGTATTGTAAACAAGTATATTATATACATGAGTCAGATTGATATACAAACTCAAGTGGGTATACACGAGTAGGATTCGAACCTGGGACCTTTCGATCCACAGGTGGGCATCTTAACCATTACACAACCAACACTTCATCGAAATATTAAACTCAAGTGAAGTATCTCTTGAGTTTAATGTTTCTGAGAGTTGAGTTTAATGTTGTTGAGAGTGTTTATCAGTAGATAAACCCTCTCATTTCACCAGTATATCATGTTTTACCATAGACAAGCTCACAATGGAGTCTATGTACAGAATGACAGTCACACAGAGAAATGCGATGATCGAAATATGATTAGCCAATGGTAGGGCCCCTGCACCCGAGTTGTCCGGCGGGCAGCGCACAGCGAGGCCCGACCGCCGATATTTATGCCGCAATAAAACTCGAACACGCTCCGAAACCGTCGCAAGCGGACGAAGCATCCAGCGATCAAAAAGACTGAATAAAACCCATTTTATTTTTTAAATCACATGCTTTATTAGGAATTCGAGTAAAATGACGCTTAATAAATTTAATAAGCGATTGAAATCTCTATACAAAGCGCAATGTAGTAATACTGTTGTTTTGCGCTTTGTATAGTCGCAATCAAGCAAAACAACTGTTTTGCTAGATTACGCTTTGTAGTTATAGAGATTTCAATCGCTTATTAAATTAACAAAAAGTTTTGTTTATCATTGGTTTCTTTATATTAAACAAGTTTATTTATCAAACAAATTAAAAAACCCGACTTTCAATATTAATTTCGCTACAAGGCATGGCTAAGAACACTCGGCATAAAATTATCTATGACACAAAAAAAAACTAAACGAAAATTGGTTCATCCGTTTGGGAGCTACGATGCCACAGACAGACACGTTAACTTATAACACCCCTCTTTTTGCGTAGGGGGTTCAAAAGGAAAACATGTTATTGGAAAAGACAGAAGATGAAAGTTAAACAACTGCTAGCCATGCCAATTTTTAATTAATCAATATTAATCATCTCGACCGGTTATAACTATTTAATGACTGACACGAAATTGATATAAACGTCATCATAAAAATTGTTAGATATATAATTTCGTTCGATCGGGAAGTATCGATATCGATAATCGGACAGCCGGAGATGACCACGATGATAATTAGTTTTTTGTTAATCTAAATGAAAAGTTAATTAACCTTTAAATCCAAGACGACATGATAGAACTTAATAAATGCTAATATTTTAGCAATAATCCCTTTTATTTCCGATTCGTATATGTATTTAATCAAATTTCAATTGTTTTTCAATTTTAATTTGATAGACATAGTGACAATCATCTCACAGGCTCAAGAAGATTTGAACATGCTGTTCGAATGGTTTCAGTATAATTTATTGACTATTCATATCTCGAATACAAGCTACATTATCTTTAAGACAAAAGACAAAATAATTCCCCCTCATGACCCCATAAAAATTAATGACATCTCGCTTGAACAGAAAACTTGCGAAAAATATCTTGGTCTCAGAATGGATAGTTATCTAACATGGAACAAACAATTAGAATACATATAGAATAAATTGACATCACTAATAGGTTCATCCACAGTTTAAATCATTGTATACCTGATAGTTTACGTTTTAATGTCTACAACTCACTAGTTAAATCACACTTACTATATTTAATAGCAGTATGGGGAAGTGCCGCCAAGGCAGGAATAAAGGAATTACAAAGGGCTCAAAATAAAGTAATTAAAGCACTATTCTGTTACCTATACCTAACATTAACTCGTAAAATCTCCAAGGAGACAAAAATAGCATGAGCGTTCGACAACTTTATTTTTACAGTACTTGCATTTTAATAAAGATCATCAGTAAAACAATTCACACCAATATATATTTTATTAAACGGTCACAAATTTCCAAGCGTAGTTTACGTCGTCCAAGTTTGCTTGTCTTGTCGAGAGCACGCACCAAACTTAAACAAAAAAACATTACCTTTGAAGGAGCACTCTTCTACAACAAATTACCTCCACGTATAAAAAATACAGACTCCCTACAATCTTTTAAATCCGAGTTACGTGACTATATTATTAAAAACTACTCACTTTATTAATTTTTAGTATGACATATTCTTACTTTTGTTTGTTCTTTGCTTTATTCTTTGTGCTTGTTATCGGCATCTTTCAACTTAAGAAATGTCTAGTATACCCTAGATATTACCCTTCATTAAATACGGGGCTGCTGTCTAGTTTTAAGGACCTTTATCTTCTTTGTTCTCATGTAAGTGGATTTATTGTAATCTTTTATGAGAATAAATTCTTTAAACCTAAACCTAAACCTATAATAGGCAATCCCCTTCATGTCACCCACATTAATGTTTTGCGACATAAATATTTAGTGATACGTTGTCATGTAACTTTTTTTTCTTTTGAGTATATTGACCTCTTCTATTAGATCTTTATTTAAAACTTTTAACACATATTTGTTTAATGAAATCTATCAATCGTTCATCTGAGCGTTTTACCGGATTAAAAAAAAAGTAAAAGTAGGACATTTACTTTTCCATAACCCACGCATATCATCCTTGACGATATCAAGCCAGCATTTCTTGGGTTTGCCGTGTTTAATGCAACCTATATTATTTATGAACATGATTATTAGTATCATAAAGCTAAAATAATATTAAATAAAGCTATAATTGGATTGCATGTTGGATCAGAGCTGGCCAGAAAAAAATATTTTTGTGATATGTAATTATGATAGCCTTTATATGTTTTAGGGTTCCGTTACACTAAATTTAAAATCGGAGCGCTTGTCTGTGGATCACCACGTTGTTCGTCTAATATTTTGTCTTCTTAGAGCTAAATCAAATTGTATTTTAAACAAAATTGTCGGGTATTACTGTACAGTATCTTTTGGCAGTAAAATTATCTAAATTATAAATCAAAGCAATCAAAAATTTGAGGATTTATTTAGAATATTTGTATGAAATTAAAAACTATAGGGTTGTCACGTTGACTTATAATCATGAAATTTGGCAAGAAGCTTTGTTTTAAAAAAACCGTAAATATTACGGAACCCTCGGCGACAAGTCCTACTCGCACGTGACGAGTGTTTTACTATTATTATATATATTTTTTAATTATAGCATTTATATCTTTTAATTCAATACGTAATTATAAACAGAATGCTAATAACATAATGATATATTAATTATATTTAACAACGACGGATGATTCAATCTCGTGTCTATATAAAAATTACTAATTAATAAAAGAAAAGCCAAAGAGCCTTCGTCACTGCCGGCGTCCCCTGTGTGTTGGAGCCCCCGGGCCTCAATAGATTGGATGGGAGGAGACCTGATGGACTTACCCTAGTGCCATGGAAACGAGGAAAATGCGTGGTCTGGGATGCTACCTGCGTCAATACAGTTGCATCCAGCCACTTGAGTCGGACTGCCTATACAGCAGGGGCGGCTGCTGAGGAAGCGGCGGAGAAGAAGCGGCTGAAGTACGCCACAATATTGTTTTGTGTCCATTGCCGTGGAGACAATGGGCAGTTGGGGCTCTGACGCAAAACACCTTATTAGGGAGATCGGGCACCATAAAGTGGAGAAATCCGTTGACGCCCGCTCTGGCTCATTTCTGGTGCAAAGAATAGCCATAGCAATACAGCGCGGTAACGCGGCTAGTGTTTTAGGCACCTATGCACCGGAGACGCTAAGGAGCGGGTTGTAATGTTAACATAGGTAAGATTTCAAATTGTATTTAAGTATTGTATGTTTTATTTTGCATGTTTAACAATTTTATATAGTAAAGAGAAAATATTTGTAAAAAATTAATAAAAGTACGTTTTATAATCTGTCAATAACACTACACCACGATAGCCGATTTGATGGTCGTCTACCAATTATACTATAAAATAACAAGTGCAGAGAGAAAGATTCAAAAATATTTTTTGTATTCCCATACGAATTGGTAGAAAAACTGATCAGAGGTAGTTTAAAAGTCGATATTTTATTTTCATCTTTCGTTCTAATCTTCTTTTAGAAGTTATAATATTCCATGTACTGAGCACATTGTAACAAAGTTGTGTACAAAAAAATTTCCCATCTTAAAAAAAAATAATGAAAACTAGAAAAGCTACACAGATTTTTTATCGTCTCTCACTGTTCTGTGTAAACATATACGACAGATCAAACCCGCTACCGATGTCACCCGTTGATAATGTCCGGCTGATGAGTTAATTCGATAGCCGCCGCGCTTTCCGTCCACTCTAAAATAAACGCGAAGTGACAACCCTAAGATACGACGTAGAAATGACATCCTTGCTTCAGAACTGAGTATCGTGTTTTTGTTGCATTTTCTACGTCTTTGACACAAGTGGTATGGAATGTTTGTTTTTATTAATGTTTTTTTTTTTTTAATATAACTTGCCTTAAGAAATAAGTCCCATCATAATCATTGAGTAATGAACTGAAAGACCTTCTTTCAAATATGTGCACTTTACCAATTTTAGTCGGAAAGCGCGGGATGTAATTTGAGGTTCAATACACGTTTTATGTATTATTAAGATGCTCGCATTCCTTAAGATAATGAAAAATATTATATTTTAAAGCCATTTACAGCCAAAGTTGAGTTAAATCACGTGCACTTCCTGATCAGAAATATTCGCTAATGATTCCTAATGATCTTATGATTGAATTTACTACTACTTATGTGATTATATCTATTTATATCTGTTTGATAACTATTGATTACTGTGTAAATTTCATCTGCATTTACGATCAAATTTATGACACGTAAATAACACGTAGGGTATTTTATACACCGATATGACAGAAATTCTGATCGTGGCCATTGTACAATAAAAGCAATTATTTTATCTCCAACACTATATATTATTGACACGTGATAAACCAAATAACGACTTAACAATGATTACTTCGAATCGCATACTAGACCAATAAAAAGTTAATAAAAATGCCAGTTATTTATTGTAGCTCGCGTGTAGGAATCCTTTTACGGTCCATTATTGATGTAAACGCTATGGGAACCGACACTAAAGACGTAGACAAATAAGATTTGGGCATTTAAGACCGCCTTGACGGTAGGGGGTTAAAATTTTTAATTGCTTTGTTTCTTTTATGCTTATTAATCACATGGCATGCCATTATGTTGTGGAAACTTAGTAAAAAATCACGTGATTGCTAAAAATATTGAAATATTTAATAAACATACGAAAGATATTTTTTTATATTCTTTTGAAGTATTTGTTAGACAAATAAAAAAACCCGCCGACTTTCAACATTCATTTCGCTACACCTTTTGATCGGCTGAATCGATTTTCATGAAACATGGCTAAGAACACTAGGGATAAAATTGTCTATAACACAGAAAAAAACTTAACGAAAATCGGTTCATCCGTTTGGGGGCTACGATGCCACAGACACATACACAGATATACAGACAGGCACGTTGAACACCCCTCTTTTTGAGTCGGGAGTTAACAATAAACATAGAGATAGGGGAACTTCAGTGGTCTAATCATTATTATTGACTTGCTGTCTATAATAAAGAAATAAAGTCACAAGCTGGAAGCAAATTCTCTATTATATGAAACCTTTATAATTTGTTATTATTACAAGCTCTTTGACAACACACAAGGTCACATCGCAAGCAAAGTAATAACCGCTAACTAAAATACTTGCCCTGATTCATTGACGTAATATTTGTATAGAGGTGACTTGACATGACCGACAGATCCACTTTTTGCCTTATTTTTTGTTCTGTGTATTTTGTGTACAAACATCTGTTTGTCGCTCCTGTCTCCCTTGCGGTCCAACGTTGGTTGACCCTAATGTGATAGAAGATGTCTATCTAGCTTCCCGCCCTCACACTTGTCATACTCGGCGGCAGATAGAACCTTGTAAATCCGGATACATAATTTTCTCTGTCTAAGGTTGAATGCTGGGTTGTTGAATATAATAACAATAATAAAATAATGTCACAAAATATGATTTATTTTGTGACATTTTCATATTTTTATTATGCACACACGTCAATTCACTCTACTTTAAGAGCAAAATTATTGCAATCAAAATGTATTTTCTGTTGGTAAATTACTTGATTCTAAGATGCGAATTTAAAAAATAAATAATCACAACATGCCACAACAGTGAACATGAGTTTAATAAATGTCGGCCAAAGTTCTATCAAATACTAATGTCCCATCTTCCCATTTGTATCAGCGTGCGAATCTCACCCAAGAAGATTATGATTAATACCACTATTTAGTTAACGGTATACCACGCGGCCTGAAAGTTTAATGCATGGACCAGCTATGGGCAAAATTGACCAAGCGCCTGGCCAAAATTAGTCACTTTTCAAAGTGTAGTTTGGACCGTTAGACCTAAAGTAGACGTTTCATAAAGTCCGAGCCACTTGCCCGTTCCTTGTGCGGACAGGTTTAACGAAACTCGGAAATTATAGTGTGGGGGTTTTATGCATTTTTAATGCGGATCGATATTTTCTAAATGATTTTAAGCCGTCTTGGTTTAAGGTTTTTGCTGTAGGGCGAAATGAAATAAAAAAAACCAAACATACAAGTTTGAGGGAGGTCCATTAACAGTGCCCCCAATTTCGGCTTGGTATTTTGTTGTCTATAATTGTAACTCATACTAGCGGTCCTTCTTGACTTGGCTCGCGTAAAACATAGTGAATTATACATCTAAACCTTACTCTATAATAACACTATCTATTGGTGAAAAACGTACAAAAATCTGTTCGGTAGTTTTTGAGTTTATCGCGTTTATGCAGACAGGCGCGTCAGGGGGCCTTTTTATAATATGTAAGGATTTAGGTTTCTAATTGAGCATCTATTTTTATGCATGTTATTGTTTTAAAATTTGATGGAATATTTATAAACTAATGCGAAGAAGAGATTACCATTTATTTTTTGTAACATATAAAGACAAAACAGCAGATTGCAGCTGCAAAGGTATCTGTATAAAAGTACTGCATCATTTAAATATTACTGCTAAAAATCTATAATGACTCACAAGAGGAAAAGTCACGGTCATTGAAACAAAGACCGTGGATAAAACGCCTATTCAGGTTTCTATAGAATCAGCTCTTGTAAACGTGACAAAGGGAATCTGATAATTCTATATTTATTACATAAAAAGTGAACTGCAGGTTGATTGATTTTCTCAGAATTAGCCAAGCGCAAGCGCAAGTAATCGATTATTTACGCAAAAAGACAGGTACTATTCAATGATTGAATATACATATAGTGGCTCAGACGGAGCTATATCGAATAAAAACTTCACTAATTGAATCGAATACTGTAAGTACAAAACTTGTATCATGGCTCCGATTGGTAAACAAGAGAAATTACCACCATCTAAAACAATATGTGTGACAAACATTATGTAAAATACGATGTGAAGTACAATTTTCGAAGCAATTCTAGGCTAGACGAATATAACTGAAATATTTATTACTTGTCCCATAAATTCAACAGAACAGTATCGTTTACGACCGCAAAAACTATAAATAATAGCTTGAGAAAGACAATTCTGCTTCCTACTGCAACCGGTTTAGATTATCTTTTGTACTCAATGAAATCCGTAAAACAAAATATAGATACGATGGAACTATAACTCTGAACTATACTAATTGAAGTTTTATGGTTGAATAAACTAAAATACGTTATTTGAATAGACTTAGCTGCTTATAACCCATTAATAGCTATACGTAAAAAGCTAGAAAGGTTGTGAGATATACCTAAACTTTGTAGCATCTGTTTGTCATAATTTCTATTTAAAAAAGAATAGCCATTATGACTGCAAAGATATTACTAAAAAAATTAATATAAATTTCTGACGCTTTTGCATACCAATCATGTAATAGAAATTGAAAATTCATAAGTCCAATTGAAAAGTTTCTGTAACGACCACAGCATATTGGATAACCTCCTTGGATATCCAAAGATTCTGGCGTTCTCTGCCTGTTGAATACAATGTGAAAATGTTATTAAATATCCGCATTTTCAATCCCAATTCTGTACTCATTTCACTTTATAGCTAAGCCATGATGTAAACTGTTATTACGCAATAAGTAGTACCATACATAATCCACGGTAGTCCTGCAATCAATTTGCCTCCCGCAAACATGTTATAGAGAAGCGAAATTGTTCGTAATTCCATTTACCATGTTTACATAGCCATTTTGATTTATACACAATATCCATGAGTTTCTAATTTTGAGTGGAAATATTGAAAATATCAAAGATATAGGACCTTTTAGAAGTTATATCTTCAAAAATAATATTGAATTATGTCGATTGTCCAATAAAGTATTGTACGTCCCGCATTTAAGATATTGGAACTCATTGTTGAAAGCACTTCATACACCAAAATCTATTATTTAAGCACATTATCTATAATTGTATATAATCACATTACGTAGATATATAAATTCGAATAACCTCATTCACCAAGTGCCTAATATATTTCTAGACAAAATTAATAAAATATTTTAAATTAATAATATTTTTTTTACAATTCACAGCCCAATCCGACAAAATAAAACCGATGAATTAAAGTAACTGGTTTAGCAAGAGTTGATAGAATAAACAGTGGTCCGACACTGACTGACAGGCAGGACAGGACTACAGCTACAACTCTGTAATTAAAGGGCTTGAGGCAACAACTCGGTATTTATTAGGGTAAAGCACACGATATACCTTTCACGTCAGCTACCAGGTTTTTGCAACTGCTCTAATAGCTTTAATGATAGGTTTTGATTTGAAGGGTTAAGTAGACGACTTTTTATTTATTCGTGATCAATCAAAGTGTTCAATACTATTAATGTCATCATCGTCGTAATCGTCTAATAATCACGTAAAATAATCACTTGTTACAACTTGCAACGTAAAATCAAACAAATCCATATTCGATTTTTAAAATTTTAAATTCTCTACGATTAAAACAACAAGTACTTAGCCTTAAAAAAGAATCGTGAGTTGGATTAGAATTGACCGAGGTTGGAGATCACCCGTAGCTTCCCGCAGGATGCCATCGCGTACGCAGTTGGTAATTGATCTGAATGCTGAGACGAATCCACTCGCCACGGAAGTGACGGCGGTTGAGTCATCGCCCGAAAATGGACCAAACTATTTGAAGGGATTCCGTTGTTTTCATGCCAGGAATTAATTACATAAGCGTTGTTAGGTCTCGATTACCTACAAAGAGTAAGAAGGAGCAATAATAGAAAGACCTTTAATTATTTATTAAAAATAGTAAATCATAAAATTGATCAATTAAAATTACTTTAAATTATTGTATTTAAGATACTTCACACATTTTATTTTTTACCCGGTAAAAAGCCTATTGAAAAATTCTCAGTTAATGTTTATCTTGTATATGATTTTGTAAACCAAAATTTCTTAATTAATATTTATCTATATATCATTATCACATATTTCTTAATTGTTTGCATTTTTCTTATATGGTCTTTGTATGTACACTGTTTTTGAATTGTAGTGTAGATCGTAATCTTATAATTTTACTACTATGTATAGTTTTACTACAATTTGTTATGTGTATTTAAATAAATAAATATTTATAATTTACTTATTAATTCCATCAGTGTGCTTGTAACTAAATGGTGGAAGGTAAAGTCAAGCATCTTAAAAATCAGAAACGTTAAAATACCTAATTAAAGTTTTTATATCTCATGGTATGTTTATGGATCTTTACTTTTTTTTATAATTACTATTTTTTTTAACCTTGACTTTGGTTTCACTGGTAGAGAATTCCTTATGGTATAATTCCATCTATTGTTAACTTTTGTGTCGTGCAATAAAATATAAATAAATAAAAAAGAAATGAGATCCCTGACATCTGTATTTGTTATAAATTTATGTTTACATACGTATTATAACTTGAAATATAATGATTTATTACTATTTAATCATTAACAGTAGATACAATTTCTATTCAATTTCTAATCTATATCAATTGTAAATGATCACAGTTTATCTGAAGCCACCGAGCCAATACTCGTTACTCGAGGCGCCTCGTCAGTGCTGTACTGTTGCAGTACATTTGTCTTCATTACTGTTAACGGTATTGGTCTCAGCAAATCCTTTCTCTGCACTCTCGCCATTTCGAAATGCTAGACAATTTTATACTCGTTTGTATTATTGTGTTGACAATTTTAAATTTATAATCAGAATTCAATACTTCTATTTTGTTTGCTTCTTCTTTTGTATTCTATTTCTCAGTTCACATTTTAAACATACAATTGTCTAAATATACAACTTGCTCTAGTTTAACTGGATCTGAAACCTTGAAATAGTAAAATTAAACTGAAATAACCAATTATTAAAAAAATATATATATTCTTTTTCGAAAATAAAGTAGTAAGTGTATAAAATGGTCTTACACTCAAACTCTAAACTCGTCTTATTCTCAGATTTTCAATTTTCATCTATAGTCTGACAAGAAGCGGTATGTTACGTTCAAAGTAGCATACCAGTAGAAACCGCTTCTTGTCCTAACTAAACCGGCTACATCGAATAATGGTCAATAGTTCGACGGGACTTTATCCTCCGAAAGCGGAGTGAAGTAGCCACGGCATTTTAATGTGACGGCGGAACATATAACCGCACTTAATTTCGTCCTAATGCGTACGGGAGCAGAAGAATCCTTTACTTCGCTTCCTTTAGGGTTCAGTAGAATTTTGAAAAGTGAACCTTTAAGTTTTAAGTTCGTGAGCTTTACTTATGTTTTGTAAATTATTTTATCTTTTAACTAGTGTAATGACTTTGGAAAGAATAAATATTTTGTGCCATATTTAGACAACGGGATCATCGCCATCACCGGCCATTTCGATGTCTCCACTGTTAAGGCAATGGTCTTCTTTGTGGATGGATAAGGAGTATGGGCCAAAGCCCATACTCCTTATCCATCATAACAGGCTATGGCTGTAACACACCACGCAAGCTCAATGCAGATTTGGGATAAGGTAAGATAATGATGATATTTATAATACTTTTACTGACCATGAATTGCACACACCGCAAACGTTACAGAATAACAAAAATCGCAGTATGAAGTTTCGAAGACACATAGGGAACCCTATACCACAACATAGCAGGACCCTATACACAAGTCCATCTCACACTTGTCCAGATTGTCATTCCCCTTGAATCCCGAACAGCGCCACCGATCAGCCAGATAAGGGCTCTGTTTCTTTAAATATGCAAAGTGCAAACTTTGTAGCCTTCCGACAGGATGCTGAATAATTTTACACGCTCTTAATGGTTGCCTTGTCCTTTTAATTTAAACGTTTTCGTGTTGCATTGACACGGTAAGAGGAATATCGAGTAAGGCGCGTTAAGGGGATTGTTTAAATGCTAGGAGGCTTTGTGTGCAGCAGGATAAGCTGAAGTTATGTGAGCGAAAATTATTGAATTCTAAAAAAAATGTTTCAGCTTTTCTAAAATTAAAATATGTGAGCAAATTAAACGGACAAACAACTTGCCCTATATTTTTAAAATACAAATGTCCCAGCCGGATAAAAACAAGCATCGTCTCTGAAAATAAAAACATTTTAAATCTTTAAAAACTACATCCATTTAGCTGCCTAGACTATTTAAATTCCTAACGCCGTTTCTTTGTGCAAGGAATAAGATGAAAAAAAAATATCGACGAGCAGTTTCTGAGAAAACTGCAACAAGTTTCTATTGAATCTCAAACGCTCGATCCCAGTCGTTAGTCAGAGGTGTTGCGGCGCGACATAATTTAGCACCAGCGTTGAAGCATTTTTCTCAAGACAATACAAGCTCTCAGCCAATGGAATATTCAGAGTGCCTGAAGAATTCTTATCCTCGCACCAACTAATGAATAGCTATTCTCAAAGCATTTTAACTATGGTCACAGAATGGAATTCAAGTGTACAGGTTTCTTAAAAGGTCTCGATATGCGTGGACCCTTTCCGCTCCTTAATATATGGTCGGCTTATTTTTATTTTGTTTATTTTAATTATCCATTAGCGTTTCGCGCGTTTCTTTGGAATTTCTTACCAGACGTAACGAATCTTAACAATCAGTCATGTCTCAAAATTGTTATTGTTCCGTAATAGAAAATAATCGTAATGTGATCATAAATTTAGTTTTAGACACGGCTGTCCATCCGGTTTTATTACTGTAGGCATTTTTTTGTTCCAATGTTAGTTGCTAATTTATATTCAAAATATGTAGGGCCACTACTATAGAATGTTTTGGATAGCTTTTTTTTCTATTTTACTTTTTAAAGAGTCGGTCGTGGCGTCGCTGTCACCGTGCTCGGAATATTTTAATAGTAATTGTGTTTGTATCTAATTATATAGTGCACGATGTTTTTACCTTTACATGTACATTAGTGAGTGTTAAAACGACCTTTGACTCTCATTTCCCGTTTGGAACATGTACAATGCACATTCTTAGTTTTAAATTCTGGGTTAGTTCTTCATTGCATTATAATAAATTTTGATACTAATTCAACAAGCACACCAAAAGACGTCTTTTATTACGAAGGTTATTGTAAAATCATCATAATTATAATATAATTTCTTTTCGGATGAATTTTCTTTCAAAATTCCAAAACGAGTTATTAAATGCAATGATCACGCAGCATCGGCCGGCCTCACTGTGCAAACACAATGTAATCTTTCCTGGAATATTTAACGTGATTTATTGGAGAAATTCCCATACAAAATCCCTGTTTAACGGTACACATAATCGGTACTTAACGATCTAGCTAATTTAAAATTCGTGAGGTAAGTAAATGTTGCGAAATTTTATTGAGAAATAAGCATCATTTAAAGCCATCGTATATAATATGGTCCATTTTGAATTCAAATTTGATATGTCAGTTATGTGTACTGATTATGACTATATCGGACGCAATACGATTTGTTACATTTATATATTCGAGTTTCTTGCATTCTTAATTACATATTTAATAATATTTATACAGACGAAGGGATTTATGAACAAATACTTTTAATGTTTGTATTTAGCTCCAACTATTTCGCTCTCTCTCTCTCTCTCTTTTCTCCGGTTGCGTTCAGGGCTGTGACGCTGCAAAGCGCGGTATTTGCGTAAAAAATAACCTCAAAATTATGCAGATTCGGCTGTGATTTTGCAACCGGCCAGACATTTGGAGCTATTGTTGGCTATCAGCTGCCTAGATTATGAGCCCCTTAGTCGCCTCGTACGACATCCACGGGAGCATATGGAGCGGTCCTGTTCTAGGACGGGACCACACGCCACACTTAGATCTAATTACATAAAAACTATAATAAATGTCTTATTCGTTTCTATTATTTATTTATTATTAATTATTATTTTAAACGGGGAAAATATGTAATAAATATCATTAAAACACGTTCCACTGATTGTTACATAAAAAGGTACTTTAAACCCATTATGTCTAAATTCTTTTAAAGACAACGACCTATTACAAAGACGATAATAGAATAATGAAATAAACCGAACGATCAATAGCTTACATTTGTATTTGAGTAATATGTCATTTGTATACAAATATGCTAAACACGTATACTATAAAACTGTATCCTAAATAAATTCCCTAGACATGCTGGTGGGATTCAAAATGTTATATAAGAGTTATACATTGCTTTGTTTTAATGTTGAAATGCAACAAAACGAAGCAATGTATAGATTATTCGCAACATTACATACATTAAGAGGAGCTGACGCGTATGATTAAAAATTCTGACAAAACAATTGCTTTGCAATCTTCATTTGACCTTACGATCGTTGGTACAGTCGTATATACTCGTAGATGAATAAAAATTAAATGACTTAAAAAAAATCATATATATAAAGGAATAAACGAATGCATTTTTATATGACCATACTCCTTAATCCTTGTCATACAATGCTTGTGTGACCCAAGAGTCTTGCCCATCAATGTTGCAATAATGTCGATAATAAGGATTTTCGATGTTTAAAGCTGGCTATTTGTAACTATTTTTGTTATGCTCAACCCTGTTGATGGTCAATTGGCTAGAAGTTCATAATAACTTTTCAATTAACCCATTGACGCCCAAAATTAAACTACAAGATAAAAATCTTACCTTATAAATTCAAGTCAGCTTTTAGATTTACCTGGTCTAGAGAATCTGTCATAGATTATCTAGTTACAGGTTTTGGTGCTTTGGTACACCAGATTAATATATTTCGATCAGAACATAATTATTACTTCGTTAAATTCCTCTATAATGTGAAAAATAAATCTTATCTCGATAAATCGAAGTGGATGCACTGTCCGCCATATTAAGAGACTTATACAATGGGTTAAAAATATACAAAGGTAGCCGCTGATGTAGTACAAGTAGCCCGCAATGCGCCTGCGACGGTAACCCGGCGCGTCCTAAGGAAATGACAAACGCGGCAAAGCAGCGCGACATGGCGCGATGCGCCAATGTCTAATATATGTACGACATGTATATGTAATATAATTTGGTCGGTTTATCCACCCCCATCTGCTTTGGAGTTGTTATATAATCATTAGATATAATAGAATAATACATACTATATTCTTCCGCGCCTCGATGACTTCGTTGCTCGTCTTTACTTCACCTAATCTTATCTCTTGTGGAAATTATATAAATCACTAAAACACACAAAGTTTTCATCGTGTCGTGAAGCGTTACTTCGCTTAACTAGGATGCCAGATTACCAACATTTAACATTGACGTATCGCGCTGCTCCCCGCTGCCTGGCCGTTATTGTCGCTCACCTAGGCTGCCTAGTTATTCAAATGAAGTTTTACTCATGTTATTGTACTCGCCTGCTGACATATTCGATAATTTATTCGATTAGACGAGTAAACCGAATGAATGGTACAATTGTCATGACTTTTTATGCAAATGCCTAAATAGAGTGTGTCAGTCTGATAAGTTTATAAATATACATAGTTATTTTTAATATTCGATAAAGATATTATAAATATAGCATTAAACGAGATGATGTTCGATAACAAAAATAAAATGTAACAAGTTCAATTTTATCTCATTATTTAGGTAGTGCCGATAGTGGCCTTTCTCCTAATATTTACTGTAGCTCTCAGAATACAGAACTATTCTGTAATCACTCGTTATTCCCCGCGGCTTTGCCATCGTGAAAATTTAGGAATCTTATATATAATAGTCATTAATCCTGCTCCATTTTTTTATCGGACCTGTAGGTTAGCGCTACTAAATTACAATAACTTAACCTTTGTTATTTTAGTATACATATGAATTTAATATTAACTAATATAATCTACTTAAGCTGATTACCAAATTTGGGTCATCTTACGTCCTACACACCAAGCCAGAAGCGAACCAACTTTCTACTAATAAATCATTTCAATCAATTTACTTCATATTATGTAAAATATCACTTATATTGCTATTCTTAAATATCACTTATACTTGATATTCTTATTTGAATCAAATATGATTCAAATAAGAATATATCGACCATTCTAGATATGGAATGGATTATTATCCACTCCTACAGTGATTTTGTAGAATAGCTTTGATTAAAAAAAATAATATAGTATTCATTACTAGCTTTTACTCGCGGCTTGGCTCGCGTGAGTTTCTCTGAGAAAGCGGAACAGACATGATTTTCATACAAACTTTTACGCCCCATTTTTGCCTAATGTTTGAACGGGGTTTTTAACTAAATGCATACGAAATTTTATCATAGCAGAAATACAGACAGACTTTCGCATTTATAATATTAATATGAAAGCATGGATAAATAGGTATCAACAGACATAGGACCAGCTAATACAGCAGCTCGTTAATAGTGTCCGAATGTGTCCAAAGTCCGAACACAGGGATTACTACCCGGCGCTTCGTTAACGCAGGATTTAACCTTACACAGCCTTAAATACGGAGACGAATTGAGGCTTTTTCAGTATTGTTATGGATTCATCATTAATCTGCCTGCAAAGCTTTTTGAGGGATTAAATGAAGAATAATTTCGAAATACCATTTAGGTTTTTTGGTTTACCGGCTGTTTCTTGTTTGTTGTTTTTCTGCGCAGGATAAATTTAACGTCAAAGTAGCTGGTGCAACCCACCCTTAATGTAATAATTCCGACATGTACGTTGAAGTCCCAATCAAGTATAATATCAATTTATACAACCTAATCACGCAAAGCCAACAAGCAATCAGATCAATTTGTTTATAAATTTGTATGTAATGTGCCCTGAGAATCCCACCAGTATTGAAATCTGTTTATAGAAAAATCACACAGTTTTATTCTTAAAAGCTTATAATTAACTTCATCCAACAAATATTTTCTTCATATCCAGTGTAAGCATTGTCTTTGTCCAAAACGCTCTGATTAGAGATTCTATTTGAGATTGCAATGCATCAGTGTGATATGATGCACTGTACAATACCAAATATCTATAGTGAAAGTTATAAATAGCCAATTAGGAACTAAATCTGCATAACCCGAGCCCGGGGTCAGCATTAAAAAATCTTAAAATTTTACAGAGTTGGCTGTCTTAATCTCTGTTCTACAACGACTGCCTACTTGACGTGAACCCTCCCTGGGAATGCTACTGTTGCCTATCAACTACCTAGGCTATGTGGCCCTTAATTACCTTTTAGGAGATCCATACGCCACAACAACACCAAATATATATGGCACAAATTTCAGTATTTTCGTATTTGGCCTTGAAATTCAATTTTAAACATAGTTTAAGCTTCGGTCAATAATTCAGCCCAAATTTTCAATCCATCAACAAGTTTTTTACAGAAATTCTTATTAGAAAAACCAATAACGCTTAAAATAACGATTTCATGGTTCCTCATATTTTCGGTCAGACCCTAAGTATTTTTTAATTAGCAAGAACTTTCCCATAGCCAATTATTGCGCCATGTTCACATACGGTTAAAAAAAAGAATGTGATTTTCTGTGATTATCAATACATGGCTTGTATACAAGTACTTGGTAAAAACTATAGTTTTTACCAAGTTTTTGTATTCAGTTAACATTAATTAACTCTTATATATGTCAGTTTATTGTTCAAGCTGTCGAGGAAACAGTGGCCATCAGTTCCTAAAAGGGGAACCGCAAACATCTTTTTACCTTATAGGCACCAATAATTGGCAGCACCCGTCAATTCACGACCATTTTGTTGAACATCTTAAAGCAAATTAAAAACCTGCACTTGGTTGGTTTGCTCTGAAACTGGACTATACGTATATCAGGTCCACATATCATTCTCGAATTAACCTGACATCTTATTCAAAAGCTTATGATATGATCATTATAGTGATTAGGGATTGCTATAGACGTAGATAGAAATAGATGAGTGTTCTTCAATAAAATTTGTTTGTTTGAAAATTATTTTAAATAATAACTTTTTCACTCACAACAAAACAATATGTAAGTACAGGTAATTACACAGAAAACTTATCCTATGAATAGATCTCTTCCTAGCAATTTGTAAGTAAAAAAAGTTAGAAGTAAAGTTTTTTCATCTTATAATATATATCGTTGTTGGCATTTTTTTCCCAAGCATTGTTTTATATAGTAGCGAATGTTCATGTTAAATTTTAAGTAAACAAGAGTCTCTTCTCTTGTACACTAATCATAATTCAAATAAGTAATAATTTATCTAAATTAATAAATTATCTATGTAAATTACTTCAAGCATTCACGAATCGTCAACTTCTCTCGTCACGATTTCTGTGACATCTAATTACCCGCCAAATTAGTCTGAGCCATAGAACTTTCTAGTAGACGTCTGTTTCGAGTGATAGAATTCTTTCCGTGTACGATAACCTATGACTTTGAAAGCAGATATAATTGTTTCGCACGCGGGATCTAAATTATGATAAGTAAAAACGATTTGTCTTATTGTTTGATGAGGCAGATTCAATACGTACCTTAATGATGTTTTGGTATAAATGTTTATGTATGTAAGTTGTATAAGCAATATATATTAATAATATGAATTGATCTTTTTACGTAGAAAAATTTGTACCAGTATAATAAAATTTGCCAAAGTTGAAAAATGCGGTAGCACAAAGCTCCATTTTTTTCACCTAATAAACTTATTTTGATAACACTTAATAAACTTTCAATAAAATTGATCGGGTACGTGCGTTGCATGCATTAAGGATTAATTTATGCATTTTACTGCGAACCTATGTAGCGAAGGTATTTAGGTAGTAAACTAACGGTATAATATCTACAGTAATGTAAACAGTTAACAGTATGTGAACTCTGGTCGAAACAAATAGAAACAAACACAGTCATTCTAACCATCCCATTTATATAAGACTTAAAACCTATTTTCGTCCTGTTGGTTTTTTTTTCGGTGTGAAATTCAACCATTTTTTCAGATGAAGATTCCATAAATTCCTAAAGCTACTATTATGAGCATCTATGCTCCTCCGGGTTTATGCCCAGTATTTTCTTAATTTCTTCCCGAAAAATATGGTGCAAAATACAACATTTTGGGTTTTCTGTATAGTAGCATTAATTACATTGGTACACATTTACGTCGTCTGAGATAATGCAAATTTTTGCACAATCAGAATAGATAGTTGGACATATGACACCGCAATTACAGTTTTTATTTAAACACATCTTTATTAGCTTATTCATATTTACCTTATGGGGTAGATAGAGCTGAGAGTTGCGAAACTCAAAGGTATTGGTGAAAATGAGATTAAACGCTACCAACCTCTCACAGGTTGATAGCCTAAAATGAGAAGAATCTTCAGTTATTCCATTCTCTTGTTTGAATTTTTCAAGAGGAGAAGCACAGTCAGATTTTTTCCACAACCAGACTAACATGGAAGACACCGCGATTGCAACAACAAAACTTTAACTTCTTCACGAAATAAGAAAACAAGTTCACCAACTGATTTCCATTATGCTATGGCATAGTACCGCGGGCTATCCCACAATAACTAGTGGATGACTCATTAGTTATGCAAGGACATACTTGTGAAGCCACATTACTACGACAATATTGCGTATAATTCACTTAAAATGTCCGCTAAACAAATGTACAAGTGACACGGAATGAATGAATGCATATTTTCCTACTAAACAACTATTTTATGCTTCATCAAGGCGCTTTTGAATGGATCTTTATTAAAGACATTTTTCTATGAATTGATCTTTAAATTTTAACTATCCATATTATTCGTATATACTATAATAATATAAAAAAATGCGAAAGGGTGTCTGTCTGTTTTGCTTGCATGGCATATCTATAAATAAGTCAGATTTTTTGCATTAATAATAATAAACATATGAATCTGCTGAAGGCTTCTACTCTGTGCTTCTTCTAATCCAAACTTTATAAAATCTTACTAAATGTTTCCATTTAATCATGTGACAGCAATCTCATAGGATTTATTAAAACCGGCGGCTTTAATTGCGAAAGATTTTGTGAAGTTACTAATCCCTAACAAATTACGGTCGCATCTGTGGTCGCAATTTGAGTTCAAAGTTTAAATAAATTTTTCATGCTTTATCGATTACAGTAACTGTTATCGATAAAGCATGAAAAATTTAATTCAATTCTAATCGAAGTCCAAACGAACTGTTCGTTGGGACGAAACGAACAAACGAACTGTTTGAACTTCGATTAGAATTGACTAACTTATATCTACACATATAATAAAACTGTAAGTGGTCTATCTTTGTTCACGAAAAACGTAGTAACATACTGGATAGAATTTGATGCGGTTTTCTAATTTAACTTTGCTAACCAAAACAATTATGTATTTCTGGCTAATGAGATAAACAGAAAATAATTCCCAGAATTGTTATGAGAATTAAAATTAAATCTGTTTTCTTAAGAATCTAATTCGAATTTGATTCTCTGCAATGTACCTCTGAATCTAAGATGAATAGTTAGAAATGTCCCACGACAAAGGTTTCTCGGAATGGCGTTGTTCGCATCTTCTAATTGGCTAATTGGCATACGAGATAGATCAGCGATCTCTTCCTTGGCCAGATAATCCGGGCTCGCACCCACTCGTCTTAAGAATTTTTCGTGATAAAATAGGACTTTTATTCACAAACAACATCACAGACACTTTATTAGAAAAAATCTGAACATATAACATGGTATTCGTTCATAATTTGAACTAGGACTTTGTAACGGCGGTGACGATTGCATTGTCGGTGTTTTTATAATGTACTGTCTGATGTGATTAGATTTTTAATGAATATTGAGATTAAAAATATGTATTGAATTCTATATATACCTACTTGGGATTATTAGAAGTAAAACGAGTACCTAGTTGGTTTTTAAATGCGGTCATTTGACATAAATTTTCCGATCAAAAATCCAACTTGTATCCTTAAGATTCTTGTAAATAAGAGATCTTAGTCATACAAAATATAAAATTAAAACTTTCACTATCCCCTATGTATGCTTAGATCTTAAAACTACGCAATGGATTTTGATGTGGGTTTTTTTTAAATGGATAAAGTTATTCAAGAGGAAGGTGTAGGAATGTTTATTATAGTTTTACCCGAGTAAAGTCGTAATGGGCCGCCAGTATAATTATAACTTTAATATGAATGATTACGTATGAGATTACCAGGGACAAGTGGGTGCGAGATCGATAATCTCAGCCTCCGCCGTCGCCCTGATGAAATGCCTGATCGGTATCAGACGCCATTGAATGCTTCTTAAAGCGTAATTGTAATATATTACAGTCGTAATTTAAGATGGCCGCTTAACGGGTAGCCCGTTGGGATGTCGCCTTGTTTGTGTGTGATATTCTCAATTTGACAAATTTAATTACGCATAAAAACTTATATTGTAAGTTTACTTATACACAACAGTGTATAAGCCACAGGTATGTTGATTAGTTAAATTACTTAAGAGTACCTAATATTCTCTAATGAAAATACCTACTGTACATTGGTGTAACACTTAAAGAGATGAATTAATTCCGCCAAACTGGGATGGTCTTGATAGTTCAGTGGTTAAGAACACTGTCCCGGAAAGACAGGGGCGTGGTTTAAATTCTCACTCGATATCAGAATCTTATCATCGCATTATTCATTAATCACATAATGTATAACAAATCCATAAATAACAGTTTACCTTCGATTATTTTCGTATCGTTGAGAAATCATGATTTAAAATTAACATGTGTATATAGTGTGTGTATATAGTCGATAGTGATTTTCTTTTTTTTTTTATTTTATTTCTAGCATATTCTACATTAGGAAAATATCACAAAATAAGTAGATGATTTACCAAGAGGCCCCACACCGTGTGATTCAGTGTGCTTGTTGAACTATATCTGATCCTTTCTATTTTAACAGTGGGAGGAAAACAGAATAACAAAGTTCATTCACCCCGCAAAGATGAACGATACGAAATAGCCCGCAAAACAAGATAAGAGATGGTAACAATAACTGCTATCTCAAAAACCTACCAAAACTAGATGTCAAGGTTTTCAAACAAGGAAATATTGTCGTGAATAATTCCATCACGTTGCACCTTCTAAAAGGGAATAAATTTTTAAAAGCAAAGGGAATACAAACGTTATTCGAAAGTACGGAAATGCGTCCCATACATCAAGTGAGGAAAATAGAAAAACAGGGGTAGCATAAAATGTGAGTACATTGCCGTGAAATGTTGCTACGATTTCGAAAAAGACAAATGGCCTTTTGACATCAACTGCGCATTTTATATGCATATAGGTGTTTACCCTTTGTGAGTGCAGGACGGTCAGTCGCGCATATTCGCTCTATGAATATGTAACTCTGTAATATTCTGAGGCGCATGCCGAATAGCCGAACTGCATAGATGGAATTTTTACATCCATTTTCAAATCCATTTTCGTTTTTTTAAACGAATAAGTCAATTGTGATTGCCAGTCTTATTATTGGAGTCTGATGATATAAACTATTTTTAGTTGATCTATGTATCAAGACTTATGTATTTCAAAATAATATTTGCATGTGATGCAAGTTTAGGATCTAGTTTTTATTTCAATTTATCCTATGTACCACCGAATCACCGCAGAGTCACGGTGAAGATTTCTATTAATTATTAGTTTATAGGAAACTGTTGGAAGATGCCCCAATTTTCAAATCATGTTGTCATTGAATGCCAAGTTTAAAAAAAGGGGGATTTCTCTTTTTTTTTGAATTAGAAGCTACTTAAAGAGCACCAAAAATAGTAATGTTTTTACGCGTCTAAAATAAAATGACATACAGTGACACTAGCGTTTGCCCAAAATGCACTTATTTCCCGTATTTCGTCTTGTCCACCAAATTGTGTCGGACACGGGCGCGGCACTCTGACACGTACCGCTTTGAACTCTTGATTATGTCAATTCTGTGTTGTATATCATCTGTGACGTTTTGAACTGAATCTGTCCATTAGTCCATTATTGAGCTATTGCTTTTAAGGCGCATACTAGCGCTACCAACACATTTTAAGAATTTATTTTATTTCTCAGCGGCATTGAAAAATTTTTAAAAGAAAAAATTATCTTGACAAATTATGACACACTTGGTAAAGAGGCTTGTTAAAAAGTACAATAGTTATACATTACAAAATGTAGTCACAGTTGACTAAATCGTAAACGGTGGCCACCAAAATCCTTGTGGCCACATTGTATAATAGAAAAATACTTTCTAAGAACATTATTTATCTAATAAAGCATATTTTTCAAAGACAATTTTTAATTTTTCGCTAAAAAAAAATTGATAAAAATGTGATGGCGCTAGTTTGCTAGATATGGCGGAAATACAAATTTCAGTAAATTGCTTGACAGCTAGAGAGAAATAGTCATTAAATTACACAGATTGCATGTGAGTTTAGCTTGCAAATATATCCGCGTTGTTATATGTAATCATATGAGAGCTTAAACATTACAAAATCACACTTACAACATATTTGGCAAAAATATCTAAGTACAATTATATCAGAAAATCTTAATGATAATAACATTAAGGCCTCGTCCGTAGCCTAAAGGCATTCATGTATTACCTCTCGAGCCACTTTGTAATATACATAATATGCTTATAATAATTTATTACCGTGAGTATCATAATATTTGTTATAAATCATTATTTTTTCAAAGCTACTTCTTTGTTATTATAAATAACTAAAATCGTTTGTCACAGAGGTATCTAATAACTATGCATCGGAAGCTAAATATTCAAATGGGCTTTTCAAAATAAGCTTTTCTTATATTCCATTTTAGTAAGTTACTAAGGCAGATTAGTTCAACGTAAATGGCTTTATGATTTCGCTGTTTCATATATTAATGATGATTAATTGTTGTAAATGTTATTTATTTATTGCTTGTTATATTCCAATTAAAGTAAATATTACTAGCATGGATATTTCTAAACTTGGTTCTAGTTAAAATGACAAACAACAAATATGTTCAAGTAGATAAAGCGTGAAGAGATAACAAATATACAAACTTACTTTCGCATTAACATATTAGTAAGGAAGTGAGGACAGGATTAGGATAGTACCAAACAATAAGTTCGGTAAGGTTAACACTTAACATAAATTATGTATAAAGCTAGTTCGATTAATAATAATATATTCATATGAATTAATTATTAATATTGATTACATCATAGTAAAACCTCTCGCTGGCTGGGCGACTCGCGCTTCTAATAAATTGAGCAACATACTCATATATTTTGATTGTACGAACAGATATTATTACACAACATACAATTAGATACACAGCCTCAAACAATGTACAAGGTCGGCGAAAGTTGATTTTCGATTTCATTACATACAATCTGCTTGATACGTTTCATGAACAATAGCGTTTGTGGATTAATATTTTGGTTTTAACTACTTAGTGTGTGTGTTAGTTAACATTAACCTGCGCAAAAGACGCGAATTAATTTTATCTAAACGAGAACGGCGCGCTAGTTATTAACCTAATCTTATGTGGGTTGCACCGTCAACTTTGACAGAAAATTTACAGATGTTACCGAACATCACACTATAATATTGTTTTCTACTTGTTGCTCACTTATTACACGTATCATTACAATGATAAGCAACTTCTTCATTGCGTGTTGAGTAAATCTATGAACGCTACACATAGGATATTAAATATTTCCTTTGGCTAATTCCTTTGGTTAATGGCTTCTTGAATTTCATGTAAATATATATATATTGTATTCTTGTCTTCATCAGAAGCTGCCATCAAGTCAGCCCTAAGTATTATAAATCAAGCAACAAAATTTTACCATCAGCGCAGCGCTAGTGATGTGAAATGCTATCTGATAAAACAAACGGTCGTTGCGGCTTCGCTTCCGTTTCCTACCGCACGTTCCGTTCCAACTGGCGGTAACGGTTTTAGTTTTGTCTATGTTCGACGTAGGCATGTAGGCATGGTAATGTAATGATACGCTTCCAACAAACTCATCTAATCTAAGTATTTTCCCGGTTCCTTCCGCATCCTTTGAGCGTCGAAGCCCAGCGACCGCTTTCGGCGTCCCTAGTTGTCACACCACTGGCAACAAACCTCTTTATACGTTGCTTGATTTTAATGTGCGCGATTTTTATTGGAACAATAAGAAACTAAGCTTAAGGTACATTCGCCATGCAGTTAGGCGAGCACACGAGCTAAACTAGTCTAGCTTCATGGCGTTACTCGACGAATTTTATAATTTTATAGCGAATCATCATAGTATATAAATCGAAATTACTAAAACAATACATATATAGTAAATAACTTATGGAAGATCTATGTCCTAAAATCTCTGTCTCTTGTATCTAATCGTTTTATCTGGTTGGTTGTCTATGTTCTACATAAAAAACACACTACTGTACCAAAATAAGAAAAAAGTTTGTTGAAAATAGATGAAATATTGCTCATATCGTGGTTCTTAAGACAATTTTGTTACATACTAATGTAGATATTTTAGAAATACACATCCTGTCCCAGTTCGGCACTTAACTCATCAAGATCGAGTTACACGTCTATTTTGAACTAGCAACTGCTGATTGTTTCATTAAACAGTTCACATTGTCGCGTCTCTCATTACCACGTCCCAATTAAGCGTGTCAACTCTGTTATTTTTATTAATTTCAATTTCATGAACTTAATTACAAAATATAAGAAAACTGCTCGTCCTGGCTTCTTTTCGACCCTAATATAAAAAAGTAGCCTATGTTGCTCTCTGTGTCAAATTTCAGCATAATCGGCCCAGTAGTTTTTGAGTTTCATTTTCAAAACAAAAATAGAAATATTTTCTCTTTATAATATTAATATCGATTATATGAATGTCAAAAACAGTTGATTTGCTACCTAATTCCTGCTGTCTTTAAATATCGGGATTAAATAACGGAAACACCAAATAATTATATCTTCACTTTATTAGCTCAATAAAATTAATTGCAACCTTTACTTATGTCAATATCCATTTCGTTTCATCAACATGGAAGGCGTATCCAATATAAAACATCACAAGCAATAAACAATTTTCAATTCCGACTTATATTTGAGTTGATCCTCGGCAAGTTAATGAAAGTCACATAAAAACTTCAGGGCCCTACCTTTTGATGACCTCAAAGACTTCCCACTGAGAAATTAAATCCCGAGCAATTAATATGTCACCGGACTCCGAATTGGGTTGATTTTCATCGTGACCCAAAAATTCAACGCGCGGTATTTTACCCTGACCATTGCAAAATAAATAACAACTTTGAGGTCGTCGTAATAGTTGTTTCCTTTGGCATGATTGGGCTGACTTACCTCATAGCTTACAATGACAACATTATATCATGAAACTTTTACCATTAGTAACAACTACCGATTCTATTAATGTAATTATGGGGGGCTTGATGTGAAACTGCCCAAAGGGGCATTTTGGCCAATCCAATTGTCGGGACAGGGCATAAATAGGGCTCCTTTTAGCATTTCACCGTGTCTTCATCCATATTTGGAGTTTGATGTTCCTTAAAATATGCTCCTAATGAGCCTTGATTGAATTCGGCCTCTTACGTAAATATTAAGGATTTTAATATTCCAATTAGTAATAAGAAATTCCATTCAAATGTACATTTGAGCTTTGATAAATTTTAAATAAATGTTAATTAGGAAAAATTATCGGTGCCTGAATGGCTTTTGAATTGACTGTTATTTAGAAATATTTCTTATTAGGGGTTCAGAGAAGGTACCTAATGAAGTAAATCATATAGGTCAAATACTTAATTTAAAAAATAAATAAAATATGTTACTACCTTCGCCCAAAGATTCGCTTCATTAGAAATCCCAACTAAATTTATAAATGCGAAAATAAGTTTGTTACCTCTTCACGCTAAATGACTAGATTAATTAAAAGTTTAAATTACTGAAAAAGATATAGGGTACCTTTCAACCCTGAAAAATAACTGTTCCTGTAGGAAATACACGCGGGCGGAGCCTCGAGCGAAACCTATTTTATACCACATATATTTTATACCACATTTTCTTTTATCAACCAATTTTGACGCAGCAACTGTCTATATATTATTTCCAGCAACTAACTGTCTATATATTATGTCCGTTCCGTTTAGCAGAAATGTATACATTATACGAATTTTTACATTAAAGAAGATATAAATTAGATTTCTGACACATTAATATCTCAAGAATTAACAAGAACCTCGCTGGTACACGGTTTCCATATTAAAGTCATGATTTTAGGAAGCGTGTGGGCGAATTACAAGCCCTTTGGGTTTCAGGTTTTGTGTGGCGTAAAAGTCGCAACGCGATAAAAAAACGTTGCAATATATCTACCATTATTTTAGTCCACGTATTTGCTCATACGTCAGTGGTTACAATTAAAGTTGATTTACACTAAATGAGCGAATCCTATCCCTATTCTGGCGGTCCATCAATGCTTGGCCACTAATACTACGTTTTGAATACGTAGATCTCGTATTGTGTTTTAAGCGCTGAGCGTTTGACGGTAAATCGAATTTCGCGTAGGTACACTGAAAGCATTGCAATAACAAGTGATTTTTTAACTCTCGTGCGAACGAGACTTACGATATGCAGTTTTTACGCATGATCCTACTCAAATGAGATTTAAATTACCAATTTTAGACTCACTACTATTTATCTCATGAATCTGCGTGAAATAAACTTTGTTTGGTTAAGAAATTACAGACTAGAACAGTGATTGATAATGCATAGTAAAATAAACTCTAATAACAAAGTGTAAAGGCCAATTGACTATAGCAAAATAGACGATAAGAAGAAAAACAGCTTTATTAATAGACAGATAGAACGGTAAAGCCGTAAACATATCATATAGCGTTTATGACAAGTCAATTTTCACTTATAATCCCGTTAAGAGACTTAAAAGATCCTTTGGAAGTTAAACATTTAAATATTAATAATATAACATTTATTAGCACAGTACTCCAATCCAATTGCAATAATAAAATTAGCAATATTGCACCTTTTCTCATATTATTCCTGCCAGGAGGTAAAAACACCTGTATAATACCCTCGCTAATAAAGCTTGAGCCTTTTACGACTTCATATATTCATCTAGTCACTTAGCGGTTACCTACGAAACTAGTCATTGGAAGCTAAGGGTTTTTTTTTTACTGGAAATTTGTATTGATGTTTCTAATATGGTATATTGACCTTGGTCTTGACCAAGGACAACATACGATACTAGATTTATAACATTGGTGATTGATGATGTTACAGGTAACACTATACACAAACGCCAGCATTATAAATACGATATATAATAGTTGTGTCATGTATGATTATTAGATCATCATTTGTCCATAAGATGTCTATGATAGGGAATGTAATCTGAGGCATTTTGGAAGATATTTCCAAGTTAGTTGACGTCAGGAAGACAGCCGGTTGTAAAATCACACCAGATTCTTCACACATTATGTCTATTGCAATAAGTTATAATTTTAAAAAAGTTTGTTGATATGTACCTAATTTTATTGATTAGCGCATGCACAAAGTGTTAATAAAAAATAAAGATAGAATTTGTAATTTAGACATAAAATTTGTTTGACACCATAACACAATAGCGCTAAATAAAGATCACAATGAAACTTATAAAGTAGACTGAAGACTAATAAAGTAGAAATTGAAGCAAGTAAATCGCAAAAGAGATTAACTAGTGAAAGTAAACCGACAGATAAAGGGAAGTATTAGCAACAATTAACGAGAGAATGGCACAATGCTATGGCCCAGTATTAAAGGCACAGGTTTACAGGATTAACATGATAACAAAGGACACAGAAGGATTAAAACTCCACGACGATTGTTTAAATTTAAAATGAAATGTGTCATTCAAAAATATAACAAGGTGTGTTACCTGACCGTCGTCTGTCGCCGGGAGAGATGAAGACGCAAAAATTTGAAAAAAAAAAAGTTTCAAAATTTAAATCCTTTGTGGACGCTAAGTCGCACTTTGCATTAACTTTTTGGCATCGTCAAAAATTGATACGCAAAAGTGTACTCTATTTATAACACCAACGGGTCCACTTTAGTTTAATTCCTTATGATTGGAAGTAAACGCAACATATTTATTTTAAGAAATCCAATTTTCTGCTGACATTTTACGTGTCGACTTTAAACGGTCGGGACTATGTGACTGTCTACTTCGTTTCACGGTTATTCGTTAGTTGGAAGACATTATTCAAATTGTATTATTTCCTTAAAGCTTCATTTCAAACTAAGTATACCTGCCTTAATATTATTAATTCAAGTTACAGTTCTCACTACGAAGACAAGAATTTCTCACTACACAATCTTATCTAAAATTTCAACAAAAGTATAATAAAATAGGAGAATTTGCACCCGAGTATTGTCCAATTTGAACAATCGATAATGGATATTTATAATGGACAGTATCAGTGTTATTATGTCGACCATTAGCACATTTCTGCCAAACCTTCTCACGGTGTTGGAACAAAGAAAATAAACAGTTTAGCGGAGTTCCTACTCGTAGTGCCACAATATAAATTTACCAGTTAGTTGGTTTAGTATCCCATTCCATGGTACTGTTGTTGCACTTTTTATAATTTAACAATCATATGTACATAATAGTTGTACATATTATTGTTATGAATGATAAGTACTATATGGATCTTTGAGACTCTGAAAATTTTGTCCTAGGTTAATAATAAAATATTATCTTACGGTAACAATTGCATCAAATTATACTAATTTTTAATATATCCAACGAATATCTCATAACTTGTATGTTGCTAGCTGCATCTCAGACCTTCGATCCTTATTCTATTAAATAGCTAAATTATTTATGAGTTGATAAATAATACAGATTTACTGGAAAAAGAATTTCGGAAATCGATTAAGTATTTCTGAGGATGGGTACTCCCTGCAAATAAACTTACAAACACTTTCTTTTAATATTATTGATGTTGAAGTAATAAGTCTAATAAATTAAATATTGAGTGGCTGGTAAATATCGATCGTTGAGCATTGTTTCCTAATAACTGACTTTCTATAAAATCTACTGCGCCGGCGCTGACGTATCTAGGTGTCACAACGGTATCTTTATTTATAGCGCCATAACTCACAAAATTCTAAGCCGCGATATAATCTTGAATTCCTACCGACTCACGCGAGATGGACCGTCTGTATGTCTGTGTGCATTTTTGGGTATTTATCAGAAACCACGAGGAATGTTTTAATAACGGACATATTTTGAATTAATATTCAAATTAACGTTCGTAATTCTCAGTTTTTAGTTATTCTGTTTCTTCAAACACGTTCGTAGTGTAGACGTACCTACCTGATTTCAACTAATGGTATTCAACTAATAGAATATTTCCAAGTCTCTTGTAGATCTAATAAACGGGCATTCACTACCAAATAGATAATCGTCTCAAATCATCGTATATAACTTTTTTCTAGCATTAGATCTTATACACATAAGAATTATTTCAATAAATCTTTAGAGAAAACTGTTTTTAATTGCTACAAGAAGTCCCAATGTTGGTCAAAAACCTCCCCATTCTATTTCCATATTTATTTTTCTTTTCTGTTTATGTTACCTTAGAATATTACTTTAGATTTCTTTGAAATGATTACTTATAATTAATTTGAGGCATTATAATAGAAATTAAATCGTTTCGATCCCTCCATACATAGCTCTCCATAAGACTAAGCTGCTTCTTCAGTATCGATTCAAACACAAATCAATTTATTAATATCCAAATCCAATCAAGTCGGATACTGGTCACTTGAGTCGTGTCTACATAACCACCTTTTAGTTAATCCGACTACGATGCTGTAAGAAGATTGTCATAGTCAAAGGGTCCGACTATTTTGAGGTTGGGTCCCATTGTAAGCGAATAACGTTGCGCCGCTTGTATTTAGAAGACACTGCTCCGTCAATGTCGACGTTAATTTTAATCTACGGAAGATAAACAGTTAAAATCGACGTCAAAGTAACTGGTGCAACTCACCCTAAGGATTTTCTTTACATTTTATTCAGTTAATCAGTAGCAGCAGTCAGCTTTCTTTTATCATATTTCGAAGATTTTCATCATATCTTCTATGGATTGTAAGCTATAAAGGTCATGCGAACTTAAGCTCACGATTCATTTTCAAAAGATTGATTATTATTGAAATTATTAAATTATTATATATTGAATATTATAAATTAAATATTGAAAATTACTCAGAATATACAAGAAATATATATTTTTTCACTGAACATTTTTAAAATTAAATACTTACTAAATAACGTACAAAAGAAATTTACAGCGAAAAGAGAACATCAATTCCGTCTTGCTAATATTACTGATCAAGCAAATTTTGACTTAGATTTCTTTGGAGACGAAATTTGTTCCGTCGTCCAAATCCGTACTTAAATATTTGTGCAGTGAATAAAAAAAATAAAACGGTTTTCCATGTGTTTCACTTCCTTCCCGCTTACAGTGAGGCCACAGCTAGGCGACGATAGCGGCTTATAGAGATTAACGCGACACATCAGCGGTGACTGACAACGAACTAAATCAGTTCGCCACGGTCTCTGATCCGATCATTGCTGTACCTCGTTACTAATATCGTTAATTTGGACCCGTTTTGTGAGCGATTTGTCAAGTTAAAGAAGGTGAAAATTGTAATTACTTGTATGAATAGTTGATCTAAGATAATTCAATATCATTTGTTGCAAAACTTAGCTTACAATACATCAGAGTGGGTAGTGCGGGTTTGCATTTCACTTCTCACCATCGATTCGATTCGAAGTGAGACGCAGCGAGCCATTGACATTGCAGTGTGGTTGTCGTTGCGTCACAATGGCGCAATGTGATTGATTCCCTGCGTTTCACTTGGAATAGATTCGATAATGAGAAGAGAAAAGCAAACCCGCACTTCGCCCTCTGATTTATTAACAACTAGATTTTGTCTGGAGTTCGCTCTTAGGAGCAGTTAAAAACTTAGGATAATCTGGAGGTCGCCAATCTTCAAGGAGAAGTTGCACTATAAAAAGAGAATTTATCATATGTACAGTTCTATTTTCTAGCTCTAGAAGTCTTTCTCCATACTCTTAAATGTGTGCAAAATTTGATATAAAAATGTATAATATTATTTTAGATAAAGCAAAATTTGTCGACAACTATACATTTGACATGGGGTATAATTTCTCTTGAATGATAATTACCAACAATAATTTTGAAAAAAAATACCCAACATTCCGTTACTGTATACTTACTTAAATTGCTTGTGTAAATAATTTAAGGGTTTCGACCTTGAGCCGAAGCAGTCTTCAAGTTTTAAACAACAACAATTTCATACTTAACTTCCATTTGATTCTGAGAATCGCGAAAATCCAACGAACCGAAAACCACTTTGTCCCCTTTTTAAAACTTCCTCTAACTGAGGACGAACATATTCGGAATACCGATTCGATATAAAAACACAATGATACATATCGTAAATACTGTTATAGGGCTGTCAGAGATGGTACAACCTAGCTATCAGTTATCTTAAGGGCTGCTACCAGTTCAAAATAAAGTAAATTCTAAATCTATTATGCTCTAGGTACCGAGAAAGCGAAGGGATGCCAATACAGAAGTCAATTTAAGAATTACAATTATCATTTTGTGGCGATCTTTTTAGAATATAAATGTTCTCTAGATATATCATATAGTAAGTTACTTTATTATCGATAATTCTAGACAAATGCGATAATTTTTATAAACCATACATCTGAGATAACACAGGTGATGAGAATCTGTGTCTCAAATTGTGGACTGAATAAAAAATACTTTGGTGTTTAAACTTTTTTGTAAACTCAAAATCTGAATTAATTTATTTTATTATTTCAAAATGAAGCGCCGGCACGTATTCTAAAAATATATTATCTACATACAAAATAGTACGACGTGAATAACAATTAATGTCATATAGCGACAATATCTCGTCATCCCTAGCGACACATCCCATATGAGATCGTGAGGGGAATTCTCCAAAAGTTTAGATTCACAGGAACAAGTCGAGACGGTGACGCGGCGCGCATAATATCTTGCTCCGTTATCGATAGCCCTATTTTCTAAGAAAAATTGAATACCGAATCGATCGTATCGCCGCTTATAGACGTTTTGACAGCTCAATAATGTTAATCGATTTTTATGTGGATTTTAACGGCCGGACTAATATTATCATCGATGTTGTCATAGAGTATAAATCAAGAAATTGGTAATAAAATAATGAAAATATGGCGCCAATTATTTTGATAGACTGATGTGATTTATAATACTTCTTAAATAATTATCTATACTTATAAAATAGTTGGCCTGTTAATTTCAACATGCTGTCTCAGTACGAGTAAATTATGTTTTTTTAAATTTGTATATGATTCGAGTTCCAGCGAAAGAAAACATCGTTAAGAAACCTACACACGGGTTGACTATTAACTTGTATGTGAAATGGAGGATGGATGGCAATGTTGGCAAAAGTTGTGTGTGTTTCATTCCACGTAATGACCTTGACCTCAGCCATGAGGAATACAACTATGAAGTAGGTATGTGAGTAGGTACAGTGTACTAGTAGTCTACTGCATGCGTCTTTATGCCATGGTAACAGGGGCGTTTGAAATTAATTTGAATAGATGTGCTGTTGAATGTACAAAGAGCGCCAATGCATAATCAGTTTCATATTCATCATTCATCTTTCAACAAACGTTTTGCTTACCTATATTGAAATAAACATTCAAACTGAACTGTGTAATCTGTGATCCCTACATGACCTGGAATGAGACCCGAAATGTCCTCGACAAAATTATATGTAATTAATAAAGTCAAAACAATTACCAATTAACTCCGATCGCCTTTGAAGTCTACGTCTCCATAAATAAGGTCCTGCAAGGCATAATTACAGTATTATACCAATGAGAAGTGCAACTGACTGAACGCACGTACCATGTATCAAAATATAGAAGGGTACAGAAGGCTAATCTCTATAGAATTGAATAAAACTCAACGTTAATTAATCAAGATATTTTCTTACACAAAGAGATAAAAATTTAAATAATAATTAATACAATTTTATAGGATTAAATACTCGTAATTTAAACAAAAGTACTGGCCGCCCGAGCAATTTAGTCGAAGATATCACCCCGTATCGATTTAAATACTTATCTGTATTATGAATTAAAATTTATATTTCATACGTTTTTCGTTATCTATTGTACCACACAGCGGAATATTATTCGTGAAGGTTAATTTGATTAGAATAATTTGGTTAAATAATTCTAACAGAGATATTGAGAGTCTGACAGAGGTAGACCTCTAGGTACAAAAGGTCGTCTGCATGAGTACCTCACTGTGATCTATTTCTGCCACCAATCAGTATAGAATTTAGTTTCTATGATCTAAGCGGAGTTGTATTGCAGTGTTCTGATTTAAAGGGTGAGAGAAGCAGTGTAATTAGCAGTGTAATTACAGGGTACTGTGGCAAAGACTATATATACGACAAAGCCGAAAACGTGCGTGTGACACCCCTGGTGAAAGCGTCCATCGGATTCGGTGACCATTTACCATCAGGTGGACCAGTCATCTGTCCCGAGCGCCCAAAAACCAGCTGCTTCTGATGAAGACATCAAAGCGGCTCGGTTCTGACAAGAAAATATTTAGTAGATGTCTAATAGTTTTTGTAGATTTGCCATCGACACGCAAAGAAGTAAGTGAGCCGCATACCTGTTTCCCTTATAGTATAAAAACATTGTACCGTCTATATTTTGCATCTGTGTCTTCGAAGCATTATTTATTGCTGCTTTATCTCAAACAGCCGTCCGATAAAAGAAAGAAATGTCCGACCCGTGATCGCGATTATCGGCTACGATCGCTGAATCGCCTCTGAATACACACCAATGAGTTTAAACATAAAGATACGCTGCAAAGTCAAACCATTTATTCAGAAATAAGACCTTAACAGTGCCTCTGTACACTGCACTTTTGCACGTCCAACTTTATATTAGGTAAATTGTAATTCTCAAAAGCTCAGTCGCAAAAGCAAAGTCAGGTCGATTCTCATATGTCTTATCTTATCAAATTTTAAACCTACTTTTCTTTTTTTTATCAGCACTCTATAACAATGATAATATGTTTTGTATATTTTTGACTATGTAGGTAATTTACTGAAAAATTTTAGTACCTATGAAAATCTAATTTTAATAAATGTTTTAATTTCAACACTTCTTCTTTCCCTTTTATTTTTTATATAAGAAATATGTCTGCGCACATGCGATTATTGATCACAATGTTTCTCAACAGTCATTTAATTAACACTGTAAAATTTTATAGCGTTCTAGCTATTAATATGTCATGAAAAATGCATACATTTATGAATAGGAAACAAATTTTCAGTAAATGGACAATAAATCGCTTATACTATTCATTTAAATTCACTTGCAAGACTTATGTTATTTAATTCATGCAAAATATTATTTACTTGCGAAATGAATTGCAAAGTACCGTACACTATTTGCACTGATGCAAATAAATTAATTGTGTTTAATTTATTCCATGTAAAGAAAATGCGCCTAATTGACACAGTTACTTTGTGAAATATTTTATAATCTTTACTGTTGAATAATCTTTATTGTTATCATATCTGATTTCATTGCAATTAAAATTTCTAATATCCATTTGAAGTGATAGAATATGTAAAGTAATTAAATAAAATTTTAGTTATTTACTAAAGCTGAACATTCCTAGTTATGTGATTCAGCGCATCGTATTTGAAATATCAATGCACAACATAAACGTATTTCAAAAGGCAACATTAATGGGGTTCAAAATCCATTGCTGCTTCGCTATGGCTTACAAAGTTTTGAATTATCACAGACAAAGCAATGTAAATAAACTTTCGCGATAACTTGCAGAATTTAGTCGATTATGATTTGCGTTAAAACAAACACGCATTGCAAAGACTATGTTGCTTTCAACGTATTCCGAGTCGGTCGAGAAAGAGATTGTGTATGTATACGTCCTAATAGACAGCCGAGATCATTGTGTACGACTTGCCCTTAATTAGCACATGTAGAACAAGATCACCGGCCGTTAACGTCAGTTAAAGTAAGAGAATAAATGACATCCGTATTTGAACCGTGCAGAAAATAATTAATTTGTTTACTGTAAATACTTCTTGAAGAAGGAAATAAGTGCGTGATGGAAAACATTAAAAAATATATGACAAAAAGGAAGCAATCAGTTGCAACTCTTGACAGTTTCCGTATAGACGAGAAAATTCCCATAGCTACGATTTTATTTAAGGAAAAATAGACACGGCATGCAACACACACGTCTGGGTCCAGGGGCCCGATTCTCACGCAATCGAAGTTTGTTTAATCAATTACCTCCAAATTTTTCTAAGAGCTTTGCATTCTCTAAAAATTCTTCTTTTAATTTAATTCTTCGATTGTGAAATTATAATTTTAATTTAATTCTTCGATTGTGAAATCGAAGAAGTTTTATCGAATGAACGATCGGTCATTTTCAAATGAGAATGAACTTAAAACCTTAAAAAAAAATGAAGATAATTGTTTTCGACTTTTGATTTCTAGAAAATCGTGCCTCAATATAGGTAGTGAGATGCAACTGCAACGACACTGCAACTCTCTAGTTACTCTGAATTTTTGTCATACACACACACACATTGACAAGCCCTGAAACGGTTTCAAAATTGTGGGATTGGTTAGTTAGATGCAGTAGATAGTTGCAGTTTCATTGCAGTTGCGTTGCGTCATAAATTCATAGGTTTCAATTAATAATCAGTTGCAAGCTAAATAAATAATTTCAAAAATAAAATAAAACGTGTGCATTCATTTGCGAGAATGACGAATGTGAGTCGACTTGCTTGTATTAAAAATACAATATAGATTTTTTTATGTTTCTTTTTAGTGTTATATTGTTATAAGATTTTTTCTTTTCTTCCTTTTATAAATACTATAATACACATGTAGCGTTGTATTTAAGTAACAATAAATAAATAAAAATAAATAATCAAAGCTTCTAACTAATGCCAATATGTATTTTACCGACATTTCCAAAATAGTGTTTGAACTTCTACCTTATTAAGGCCAAGGCATTAACCCTAACCACTGGAATAAAGCCTGAAAACCGGAGCCAAATTGGACCCTGTCAGGAGCCAACTCATCCCCACCTGGTATCGGAATGAAGCCAAATCTATGCCAACACCCGGCCAACTTTGAAATTGGCCATCCTTTGTGTTACAGTATTGATCGACTATTTTCTATTTTATTACAGATTGCAGTACCTACAGACGCTTCATAACTTGGGTTATTCATCCTACTACGTCTACTGAAGAAAAAAAATAAGAAAAGACGACTAAATAAGTTTGTTTCACCGCTTTTTCTTCATCTTTGCTTTGGCGTCAGCAGTAGAATTAGATTAGAAAAAAATTACTTCTAGCTTGAAATACATTTTTAATGTGATACTAAAAATAAAGAATACGAATTTCAAATTATATTTAGTAGTTTACTGAAATGATAAGTGAAGTGTAGTCTAGGAAAATAATAAACGTTTTGTTATAGTCATTGATTTAATATTAGCAAGCAAGGCAAGACGAATGCCTGAGCGCATTGACATAAAACCCACACAAACGGAAACATTTACGAACAATATAGATACAGTAATAAATATTCCAATTTCAACTGGGCGTATAGTACAATATTACTTTGCAAATAGCTGAATAATTTCAATTTAACTGACACAGCACTTTGAAAAATCCTTTTTGCAAAAGCATAAATACACAATATATCCATTTTTTAGAAGCGCGATGATAAAATAATAATATATATTATTTTGTACATTACTAATAGATTACTGTTACTTAGATATTGTTAGCCCAAAGTAAGTTCGATAGTTGTGTTATGCAATACTAACTCAACTAAAACTGGTACAAATTACTCGTGGGCCGGGTCGTGAGGTTCCCTCTATTATGGTTGAGCTACGCGATGGCTGTCCCATGCGTCAACTAATTGACGAGAAAAAGAAGAAATGCCTGTGAATGTCTAATTTCTGAATAAATGATTTGAATTTGAATTCAATAATGAAATAGTTGAAATGGAAACACTTGTTTAGTTGACTGTTTCCATTTCAACTTGCAACAGAAAAAATTACATGCAACAGACAACATTTTAAAGATTTACATTAAGTACCTATAATTCATTAAGTAATATATACAAATAGGTTATGATAAATAATAACATCGAAGACCCGAAATAAAACATCCACGCAATCTGAAAAAGAACCTAGGACCTCCAATTTAGCAACCCGGCATGATGTAGCTACCGTAGTATTCGAAATAGAATAAGAAGCGAGAAGAATTCCCATAGCTTTTAAAAGATCACAGTTATGAAATATGAAATCTTGTATCACAGGAGATCTATAAGCAGGTGTACCGGCACCCACACGAACTAACCCTGGAAACAATTATCATTCTTGCGAAACATGCCTCGTCACTATCAAGCTGCCCATCATCACGACTACACAATTTACATATAATGACTATTCAACAATAAACAACGAACGCCCGCCTCTGCTTACGACATAATTTCATTTTTACTCTTATCAAAATAGTTATCCGCATATCACGCTCGTTATTATGTTTGTCGTGCCCGGAAGGTTTAGAACAACTAATAAGAATACTGCCTAGAATAGAATAGAATTTAGACGACAATAATAATGAACTTAGTTGTTTTATAAATACTTGTCCTGCTATTCCGGTAGGAGTCTAATAAGAAAAATGTTGCTAATACTTCATGAAATTTTACATTTAAAGAATTCTGCTAAAATAAATTGAATGGGTTTTGTTTTTCCATTACATTTAGCCGCTTTCTATGTTTAATTTTTGAAGAGTAAAAAATACCGACAGCAACTTCCAATTACGAATATAGCCTTTAGGATAAACGGCCACAAGACCTCCACTTTACGAGGCATCCGACATCCTAAAATAAGGTGAATACAAAATTACTAATATGCAACTTTTCCTTGTCCGTCAAAGAATAAATAATGGATCTACGCACAGAAGGTTCACACTCGAACAAAAGCTTTGAAAATTAAACGCCGCCACAACTCTTGTATTTTTACAAGTGTCACAACAATCTTAACATATCATAAAACACGAGTGCTCTTTCTTCATTAGCGTTGCATGCTAATTTAATTTTTATTTGCCTCGTCCTGAATTGTCAGAAGGGTTCCGAGACATAACTGTACAGAGAAATTCAGACACATGCTAAACCTGGGATCCCCTGGGAGGGATATAAGTCCTCGTGTTCCAAACAACAGAGAACCCCCTTCTGGGGTTCGACAGTTATCGTACCTAAACGTTTCAATGACGCACCTCTGGTATAGTCTCCGAAGATATAAATAAAGTTGACCCTACAATGGTCGCTGTAAACATGTGGGTTTATGTATGACAAGGTGAATTTATGGCACTTCATTTTACGTGGCGGCCTGGCGTTGTCTTCGAAGATTAGTGTTTGAAATGTTTGTTGTAACACGCCTACAGCTCTGGCCATTGGCAACAAAATTAAATTTTATTGTTTTGTTAGTGCAGAAATAAGCCGACTCTTAACATTATAATTTCCGCTCAATTGTGTTCACGGCTCTACATTTTATCGGAATTATTTCAATATTAATTTGAAACATGTCCGACCTTGTTAAAAAGTCATATTTGCTTCTAAAACACATTTTATGCAATACCGTTTTGGGCGAATTAAATCAACATTTTTAATACTAACAGAATCGAAACTTTTTGCAGAACTAATAACAGACATTCCGAAGCATAGACAAATTTGACTTTTTAAATAGAGTTTTCGGGTTTCTGCCTTTCTTTTAACTGGCAATTATCATCTTAATTCCACATTATGACGTCAACTTGCTACCGAATTTCGGCGAACGGAACTTGTTGGTTCTAAATTACTTGTTTGTGGGCGATTCGCTGAGATAACACATATCGTGAACGCTCCATAAAATATGCTTGCAATAAAAATTTGCTAACATTTCTGACAGTTATAAGTGTTTTAATATAACACTGTTTCAATAAAGTAACTATAATTTTTTTTGATAGAACACTGTTGTTATTACGATTTTTATTCAACAGATACTTGTTTTTTCTAATTGTAGTAAATCGCTTGTCAAAGAGATTATTTTCAATGAAGATCACGTAGGATTATTTGGTTTTATTTTTATTGTAGGCACAATTCTTTGAAAGGAGATATAATGAGACAATATATACCTACAGGCATAAATACCAATACCTAGAAAGAGGAATTTATTGATTATGAAGTCTTGAAAATTTAAAATAAGATAAAAATAAGTAACAAACTATATGTAAATAATCAATATTTCGATCACACGACACAGGCTCCCACAAAAGAAATACCCCATAAATTATCTACTTTAGAAGATCGTCTATGTATAACCAAATATTTATATTACAACTTAAAGCTATTTCTATTCAAGAGCTATTAATCCCCATCGATTCCTAATGCTATATGTAATATTTAAACGATATTAGAATACTATTATGGAAGCCTTGTTTGAATATAAATTAAAGTTTAGCCACTAAGTCTAGTAGTTTTGGTGAACAATCCTTGGGAACTCAATATGTTTGTTTAAGACTTAATATTTTGATGAGTGTTAATTTGTATGTCAAAGGTGAAGCTCAAAGCGATATTTTATAATTCATTAAAATTAATACAATTTTGAGCAACTTTGGAAAATTATAAAAGTATCAATAAATTATCGAATTTGCGCCGGTTAAAGCGTAACGGGCACCAAAAGAACATATTTTTAAGTTACGTAGATACAAATCTTTGTGAATAAATAGACGGTCAATTAGCTTTGAATTTTTTAATCTATTTTACTATGAAATCTAATAATAAAATTAAATCGTATCTCACATACGAAATAAACGCAATTACTGAATGATTAGGAATATTACAATTCACTTCATTACAACCTGGCTCGTTATCGTTTTTTACTCAAAAAAAGTCTACCAGTTAATAACGGGACACGAGAAAATTACTCTTAAACACACGAACCTTTCATAACATAACACAAATTATATCAAATCATGTGGATATTATTTTTTATGGGTTACGGACCATGTGGTAAATTAAAGTCCCTATCGTCAGATAAAAAATAAACAAAATAACTATGGCACACGGTTTCTGTCAAAAAAGTAACAATTTCGGTCGTAGGCCTCATCGTGCCTTATTTATTGTTCTATAAATTAGTTTTTTTTTTTCAATTGTAATCATTTTAGTCTTAATACTTGTTATTGTCACATCAGCAAACAATAAAATTATATACCTCACTTCGTCTAATGATAGAAATATTTGCTGTTTTTTTACTATTTATTTGTTAGTTATCCCTTATCCAAGTAGTCTCATTAAGAAAATAACATTTATTTGTTGAGTTGGTGGACATTTCTGGGAGTGTCGTTAGGCGACGTTCTTACATCCTTTATAATATGTTATATTATCAAATACAAGAATCTATGTTACTATGAAATCTAATAATAAAATTAAATCTTATCTATGTAAAAAATATGAAGAATAGTTAGAACAATGCTCATACCGTGAACCGTTTAATAAGTTTCTGAAAGTTGTAATCTATATAATGACAAAATTATTATTTACGTTATTAAGTATTTACATACTTAAATAAGGACAGGGCAACGCGCTTGATGGGCTAAATGAGTATTATTTTAAAGTTTAATTTAAGTTTTTATTTATTAATAAATGTCAGATTTCTTGGAATAAATAATAGCATTTGTTCTATCACTACACTATAATTCCAATTTACCTCGATATAATATTGATCAAATAATAAAAAAAAAACACGATTATACAAATACATTTCTGGATTTACCTGCTAACTGTTCCAGTGCAACATGTTTCAATATTACTGGATAAAGTTAACAGATTATCAAGGAAGTGATACCAAGAGCATATCGATCACTTTACGGATGACATTTTAGTTAACTATCTCACTACCCATACACTTACACAAACTCCTCTCATGTAGATACGTGTAGGTGTGCGAGAAGACAGTCATTTACCCTTGGCCCGATTCGAAACAATGTTGATTGGTATATTTAATTATGGAAATGACTCATTAGGCTTTGGCAATCATTAGATGTAATCGCAAGCATTAGAATTTATTTACAATACGTTCATCCTTTTATTATAATTAAAAGGAAATAATAAATTTAACCAAGAATGTAGCAATAGATATATAAAAATAAAACTACGAAGTGTAAATCTCATTAGTAGACGCGATTTCAGATTAAAATCTGTAGTGATTATTTGTTTAGGTACCTAAATGGGGTTTTAAAACTCTGATTATTCTGTCTGAGATCCTATCTTTATAGGCTTGCCTAGTTAAGCGTTACATAAATTTCTTAATGTACAAAAGTTACATACCACATTCTTCTATTGTCGATATTATTTAACGGAATTTTTGGGACATAACTGACATGAAGCCCAGTATTATGGAGATCCCAGTGTATAAATGACATGACATTGACAGGGATTATGCAACTTTACCAGCAAATACGGTACAGTCGTCATACAGATCTCCTGTATATCTTCTAGAAGTGACTAATTAAATAAGCTTGTAGTGTACCACGACACCACACCTTAATAAATTCTCTCAAGAGGATTAACAAATCTTGCTGAAATATTCATTCGTTTTAATCAAATGAATGAATGTTTTTAAATAAATAAAAAAATTAAACATTTTGGATGTATGTTTTGTTACTCAACCTCGAAAACTCTACTTACGAAGATTTTTATTAAATTTAGGACTCTGGTAGAACATATCCTGGAACAACGCTTATGGTACAATTTATCACGGAATTCTTAAGGAAACTGAGCCCCTGGGCATAATTAGTATAAACATGGCCCACGTCTTTATCCTCAACCCCCTGTTACATCGTTTTAAGGCGAGAATTACTAACTTACTTGACCTTATTATACCTGAGAGATCATCACAGTGTTAATGATGATGACAGCAATTTATTGTTTTTACACCTCCTCAACTATTGTCGTTTTTGATTTTCATAAAAATCCTTTGTTTTTACGTTTGTCTTATGTTATCAAATAAATGACGACCTCGGTGGTGCAGTGGTTAAAGTTCTTGCCACTGAACTGAGAGGTCCAGGGTTCGATCCCCGGTCGGGTCATGATGAAAAATGATATTTTTCTGATTAATCCGGGTCTTGGATGTTTATCTATATATATATTTGTTATAAAATATAGAATCGTTGAGTTAGTATCCCATAACACAAGTCTCGAACTTACTTTGGGGCTAGCTCAAATCTGTGTGATTTGTCCTAATATATTTATTTGTTAAATAAATCGACACAAGAGTATTGTTAGGTAACGCTCTATTTGAAATTCCTAAATTACCATAGAAGCGACTCTGCAAGTCACAGCTAGTCCATGCTAATATTATGAAAGTGAAAGTACATTGGATTTCGGTGATTTTTTGTGTGAACACAGTTGAAGACCTGAATAGGTATGGCTATTATCATATTTTTTCACCTACATAAAAAGTACATACAGTATACAATAATTGTTACTGTCACTTCTAGTTCAACCATATCTATGGAAGATTGCCCGCCACAGGATTAGCGCAGGCGTGTTATCACCCGACTGCAGTTATCCTAACTTGTGCGAGAGAGGGAAAAACTTGGCGAAGATTACCAACTTCCTTCATTTCGTCAAGTCGCCCTCGCGATCGCTGTACTCGTATATTGCTGACGCTGATGATTTGACATATTTGTACATTCGATGAGTAAAATGTTATGCCTGATGCAAAAAATATTATTTTGAATAAATAAACTACTTTTCTTGTTGTAACATTTAATACATACCTATAATATATATTTCATAAGATTCAATTTGGCTAGTTCGTTACAGTAAGACATCTCAAGACTTTACTAATGTAACATATTATTAAAATCTTGAATCAAAAACTAAAATCAAATTAATTCCTTTTTAATGGAAACATTGCACATTTTTTATAAAAATATTGAATGTAACCTTAATACAAGAATCAATGTTAATCTTCCGTACTATTACGCCCAATTGACAAATACGGCCCACTCAATAAATCCATATTACTTCGCGCTGAAGACAGCATGTAAAATGATAAAGCCAGTAAATAGACACCCTATAAAGATCCACAGTTTACAACCGTTCGGAGTCTAGTCACGAGTCCTGGGTCAACTGTCTCATTGTTCACAATTCGACAGATCTGTTATGCAACACTGGTGCCTCAGATAATTGCCTCGCTACATTGTTCTACAATGTTGCCAGTGCTGGATAATAATACCCGTTTCGAATCAGGTTAAGAATAAAACTAGATCATCGTATGCCGCGTATGGTACAAATGAGCCTAATGCGACCTACACATTAAACAAACAAACGCCAACGTTGATATATATTTTTATCATTATTGTGCTCATACATGTGCATAACATAAAACTGTAACCAATGCGTTGACGCCAGAATAAGCTAAGTATTATAATAACTTGATTGACAGAACAGTGTTGAACTTGACAGTGACAGGTGATAGTTTTAAAAATAGCGTCCTAGCTAAGACCCACACTCACCGCGTTTAGCTTAAGCGGTGAACACCTTCCAAAGTGGCAAACACGTCCAACATTGATACACCTCTGGAGACATTTTATGTCCAGTAGTACTGTAGTAGACTGTGATAGATGGACAGGACATTAAGAGCGTCTTGTCATATGTATGCACCAAAGTCCACACCATGAAATGGAAAACATCTAAAGATAAAGAAACAACTTAGATGGATTACGTTTAAGAGTTTTGATTGCAAATCTTATTTTACTGCACAAACGGCTTCGCTATCATAGTAATTAGGACTATTTTATTCCCCTTGTGCCAATGTTATCGAACTTTAACAAAATTACGTAAACGAGCGGCAAACATTTACACATAGACATTTTCTCTTGTAGATTATTATCTACATTTTAATATATCAAAATGTAGATTTGAAGTTGTTAAAAAACATGATAAAATACATATTTTATTGCAGTTAGCAACGTTATCGCTAGAGTGTCACACACGTCAAAGTCACATGACAACCAGTTGACTATTTGTCATGCGGCGGCGTCTCTTTGAGACGTGTGTCAGTCCGTGTTGAAGTCGCTTGTTCTTGACTGACAGATTTCTGTTCGCGATTGTACTGCATTAAAGCTGTTACGTAATGATATTAACAATCAATTATGAACCAACAATTAATTTAAATCAATGTAATATATTAAAAAAATCGGTAATACGTTTGGATTTGATCCCAAATGCGAAAATAGTATTGAGTTTTAAATCTAATTTATGTCGTCAGTTAAATAAATTGTAATGTAGTGAACAGTAACTCTACATACGATGTATATAAATACGTAGTATAGATCATTTATTGATATTACTCTATTTCAATATGAGTATTGTAATTGTAAACTACTTAGGTTAGTAAAAAAACTAAGCTTTGTAAGTATAATACAATTTATAATACAATCGCGCGCGCTCTGTGGATAATTACAATTAAAACTTTGAGAAATATAAGGCTAAATGATGCCGTTATCAAAATCGAAGATCAAGATTAAAATAAAAAATGTCCTCAGGTAGCTAATTTAAAATTTAAAATTTCAAACTAAATTCATTCTCCATTATCAAGTAGTGGATGGATAATGGAGAATGAATTTAGTTTTGGCATATGGCTAAAACAGGTAGACAATAAAAAATAACTACCGTTTGAGAAGCGCCACATGGTTAATAGTTTTACTATATAGTCTTATATAATCAGTTTTTCATCAAAATGGAATAGAAACCATATCCATATTTTTTTGTGTGTATACCATCAAATTTGTAATTTTAAAAGTTTTCGATCGAAACAAATATGTTAGTACGCACTAATCTTACAAATAATTTTAAAAAATCCCAAGTCGTGCATGTACGAAAGTAGTTATAGTTTGACAAATACGTCCAATTACTTGTACAAATGAAGAAAAGAAAGTAGATACGGCCGAGTGATTCGGACATGCAGAACGAATTCTGACCGGGCCGATACGCAAACGAAAGTGTAGCAAAACATTCAATCGTCGAGAAATAAACAAGATTTGGTACAGTCAGCACACCATGCTATCCTAATTCATTGCAAATTCATCTCTATTACCACTAATGTAACTCGAAATGCGGTTGACTGTACACGGCCATTTCAATTTCTTTACGGTGTATTGTTGTATTGATAACTTTTTCATTTTCGTGAATAGAAAACTTACGCTCTGAATGTAGCGTGTTATGGGGAAAGCGTTATTACGCTTTCCCCATAACACGCTAATAAGCTTTGATAGTGATGAATTCATCAAATTCTAGCATCCCGCCCCGGCTTCGCTCGAGTAAAACCTTAATAAATTATACACCTAAACCTTCCTCAGGAATCACACTATTAAAAAAAAACCGCATCAAAATACATTGAGTGTTTTCAAGATCTACTCGTAAGCATACACAGTAACAGACAGCAGGAAGCTACTTTGTTGTATACTATGTAGTAATATAGGTACTTATCTAGCGGTAATGATTTTCTATGGTACAGAAAATTCGTTGTTGATATCCTAAAAGAAATAGTAAATATTGGAATTTATATGTGGATGCTTTATTACAAGACTCGTGAACCTTGTATTTCTGACTAGTTATATCACTTTGAGCGGTTTACTTGTAACATTAGCAAGTCACAACAATAAAATAATAAGCCTCACGTGTCAACATTGTTCTCTTTACACATATCGAACCGGCGAAAAAAGCCAGCACCGCTCTAAATTTCAAACAGAATCACTGACAACAAACCAACGACGTCAATCACTTGGCTAATGGCTCAGAGCGATGTTATCTCGAGTACCATAAGCGCAGTTGTCAGCGAGACGAGCTATGCTATACAAAAAGTATCATTGAAAAATTATGAATTTGGATCGGTAGCGGCCCGACCGGTTCGTGGGCAAACAAATGATGCTTTCCGTCGAGATACGGACATCCGCGGCGCAGATATAAATGCTGTATACGATCAGAAGGCCAACTGTATAATTAGATGTAATGTAGCAAAGTTAGATGGTTTTCCTTACGTAGATACGTGTCCTGCTCTCATCTTTGGTTCCTTATATATGCTAACAGAAAAATTATGGGTTGATCTTGTACAAATTGTTTATGTACTATATATGTATATTATATGTGACGTTTCTCGCTTTCAGAAAAAAAGGCGATATTTTTCTTTACTGCGCTTTTGTATTTTACTATCATTTAATATCAAAAATTAATATGCGCTGCATTTGAATTGTTCCTTAAATTTTGACGATACGAAATGTCGCCGACACATGAACATTTCTTTACTTCATCTTCTGTCCATGTAACATTTACTATGGTCCAAGTCAAAGTCGTTACTGCAATTCGGGCCACAGCCAACCGTTAACTAGCCCGATATTAATCATAATTCCTAGTGACGCGCCCGCTCAAGTGTTTTAGATCGCTATTATCGGCGCAGGCGCATGATCTATGGCGCAATCAAAATTGCCTTAAAGTGGTCAATATGTTTGCAAAACTGTGGACATTGAACGACGGTTATTCCTCACAAAATCGCACTACGTTCTTTCGATCGATATAGTACGCCCATGATTTAATTTAAAATTGTTAGCTTCTCAACGGGATCTGCTCTAAGTCAGATTTCTATTTCATTAAGTCTCTCTCTTCTCTTTTGGTACGCGCGTGTGACACCCCTAGTGTTGCAAGCGTTGATGACCACTTACCATCTGTGCCTATTTGCCTGCTAGTAATTAATAAATTTTATCAATTGATAGTATAAAAAAAATATTATGTAATGAATTAAATATGAAACGCAAAAGTTTTGGTAAGAGAATGTCACTTCAGGTGTATTCATAATCAGTGACATCTGTGATGATACAGGCAATGAGAGAATGTCTGTTGAAAGATTACATCAAACAAACTAGCCATGGAAATTGGATAATAGCTGGTGGGCGTTTCCCACGCTACGTGCGTTTATATGTGCGATTTACACCGCATAAACCTGCTATTAACCTCCTCATGTATTGAAACTGTTCAGTACAGGTGTGTCCGTCCATAAAATAGATTAGTTTTAGCTATAATCCGCAGGTCAGACTGGACATTATTTACTGATATAGAATTATGATTTGCCTGGCGTTTTGATGACAAAAACTCGTATACATATTACGTTATTTCATATTTTATATAATGAAATACTGCATTTCTGAACGACCACTGCTGTGAAGAAATGCCAAAAGAAACTCACACAATTTTTGATTTCTTTCATGATATAAGGATTTACCATTATTGTTTTTAAATATATAATAAAATACACAAAAAATACATGGTCAAATAGTATACATACACATATTATGTACTATTATTAGTACTATTTGACTATATGTATTTTGTATGTGTATATTGTTATTTAACTGGAAGAAAATATTTAAAAACAATAATGGTAAATCCTTATAGCACGAAAGAAATCAAAAATTGTGTGAGTTTTAGCATGAAAGAAAAGGATTGTGATAGAATGCTAGTAATAAATGGATGCAAAATATAATTGACCAAACTTAGTATCTTGTATACTATGTTAAGCTACATAGGTATCACTTACTTGAATGTAAAAAGAAACTTGCAAAACGAATACTCAAATTTCTTGTATCAGTCAATAGGTACTTACAATTCGAAATCTTTAAATTCAAAATATTAAACAATCAGTCAATAACTCGATTATAATCTTTTGAAATGTACTTGTGTGGTGGCAACACAAAGGCAGCAATTTTTCTATCCATACCACAATAATAAATCGCAAACTACGGACTAATATTTACACTAACAATAAAAGCATTGGCACATTGAAAAACTTATGCTTATCATACTTTTACATCATTTTAGAGCCTTATTACGCTGAGCATAAGGTTGAACTTTCTAACTATTTTGAATCGTATACTCGCTTACAAAAATCATTAGTATCTATTGTCAATCTGTATGATTGACATGTGATGGGGGTCATCCCAATCTGTAATCAGTGAAACTACACCAAGGAAGCGTGAAATAAATGGAATTTGTATTTTAACAACTTGAAAAAATCTCATGGAATATTTTAAAGAAAAAGTGTGATTGGATATCAAAAATTATATCCAATTAGTCTTTCTTTAAAATTATGTAAAGAAGACGTTTTTACTCAAACGTCTATAAGAATTATCTTAAAAATAAATTTAAAGGAATTTGTACTAATAAAAAAATATATTCTCTTCCTTTCGCCTTCGGTTAACTCGTACCTTAGGTAACATAAGATTGTCTGTGTCAGTCATAATTCATTCAACCAAGTCGGTAATACGCCAAAAAACGGGCCGAATTTTTCCTCTTTCTTACTACATTTGGTTTTAAACTCCCGAAACAACACCTTAATCGGGAAGCAATTCCGATAATTCGATTGATGCCAAACAATCGTGAGAACTTATTGTCGGCACATGCTCACAAATTGATATTTAATTTCGACATGGATTTTTTGTTCAATCGTTTAAATAAAAAATCGGAGTTTGAGTTCACATCGAAAAATGTTTGTGTGTTTGAGGCAATCCGCACCAGCCAAATTTTGGCAGTCAGCTCAGAATGGAAAACATCCAAATAAGATAAAATTTCGATTACCAATTTGTATGGCAGACAAAAAAGATGTCATCTTTGCGCTTTAATTTCCTTTGTATTCTCAATTATTAGTTTCATAAACAACCTGTTTGCTGTTGGTTGATTTTCAATAATAGATACATAAAAACGTTCATCTTCACATATCGAAAAATGACATAAGGAAGTTGAACTTTTCTAATTTGACAATGGCTTTTTAGTGCTTCTAAATTTAAAAAAGTCCACCTGTTCACCATCTGCACACACATTCCATACACAATATATTTTAATTTATTTTTATAAAGCTAATTTGTGTTCTTGTACTATCACATTTCGCACCTATTTCCTTAGGAAATAGATAACAGGTCGATACCCTGAAAAATTTAGGTAAAGCCGATAGCTTATCCGTCACTTAATGAATCATTAGTTAATGACAAAGAGGGCTGGTGTGGAGGAAACGATAAGATTTCGGCCCCGAACAGAATATCATTGTTGTGTTGTTAGTTGCCTTATCTATTGGTGAATGGTGTATAGTCAGCATTGTCTTCATACTTTCGCTTTCAGGGATCTGCGGGATGTGACGAAAACGTTTTGTCATTTTATTTGGAATTTATATAATTATAGAGACTATGTATTGAAATTTGATTATAGATTTATACATACTTATATATTATAAAACAAAGTCATCTGCCACCTCTATCTGTCTGTCCGCGATAAACTCAAAAACTACTGCACGGATTTTCATGCGATTTTTACCAATAGATAATGTAATTCCTGAGGATGATTTAGGTGTTCTTATCCCGAAATAAATTTATTTTTTTGTAAAAAAATAATTTATTTCGGGATTTAACTCTATTGCAAAGGCATTACTTATTAATAATTAATTTACCAAAAAAATACCAATCAAGAGCTGACAAGAAAATTTGCGTAGGATCATAAAAAGTAGAGATAACATAAAATCCAATTTATACAGAACCTTATTAAAACAAGCTGCAGTTCTTAACGGTTCAGTAACAAAGTACAAGTGCTAAGTACGCTAAGTGGTGTCCGAAAGCATTGAACTTAGTTATCGGCTACTTACCACACCGCATGTGACCGCCCATACAACTCACTGGGAAAGTGAAAAACACTCATTCAAACCAATTTATCGTGCACTCGTAAATAGAGAAAATTTGATAATTCTTTTTGTTGACAATTTATATTTGCACCAAGCATAACTGGAATGATTGAATATGAGAAAGACATTCATGAATCGTAAACAATTTCATTTTGTGATCAGGAAAACTAAAATTCCTTCTTATTACTACTTATGAAGGTAAATTGACTTTACATATTGAATTGGACCTTAATAATACCTAGAAAAGAAGTTTCACAAATACGTAAAAATTTTCATTAATATATTGTGTAAATAATACGAACCTTGGAGTTCATTTCAACGCCAAGAAGGCAACATTCAGATGAGAGAGAAAAGGTCTCAACCTATAAACAAAACGTAACCAACGAAAATGTGAGTAATACATACATTCTTGGTAAACCTATGTACCCACTGACACAAAAGAAGGAGAGTTATGTTCGCTCTTTCACCAAACAATATCCTGTTACAAGCGCACGAGCCTATTCAGGATACCAGAGTACACCCGATACAAGGAGCAAAGCCCATGAGATACTCGTAGGACCTAAAGGCTTGGCGGAACTCCTTGCATAGATTAAAGAAAAAAGAAAATGTATAAACTAAAAGTTATTATCACGTATTTCGCAATTCGGCTAGGTAAAACTGAAATGCATAAAAGTAGAATAGTTATTTCAGTAACATTTGAATAATCAAATTTTACTTAAATAACACAATGTCTTGAATTCGTCAGTTTCCTTCATCAGACATCAAGACACCCGCCTTTTACATGTTTTTATAATAAAGCTAAATAAATAAATGAAGAATTTGAGCCAGCCACGTCTCCTTATTCCTACGATCTGGGACCACGTTCATATTTAACGACATCATTAACTGCGGACAGGAGTCCCGAGGCACCTCCTTTGTCTCAGTGTGAATTAGAAACAAGACATTTGCGAGCAAAGACGTCCAGGTGAGTGGAGCTAACATCTTTAATGTATAAGGCTTTGCTTGCTCTCTACTATTTGTTTCCTTCCAGGGCTGTGACGCTACAAAGCCAGAGCTCAGCTTAAATATAAACCATAAAATTTTGAAGATTCGTCTGTGATTTTACAAACGGCCACCTGCCTGGCGTAAGCCGTCCTTGTGAATACTATTATTGTCTACCAGCTGTCAATATCTTTTAGGCGCCTCGTGCGATATATACGGGAAGATAGGGCGGAACCACACGCCACTAGTGAAATGTAGAATCAGCGAAATTATTTATAAATTATTTATATTTGCGGTGGTGGTCTGACTCATGATAGTAGTTTTCATCGACCACCACTTGCTTCCGGTGAAGGAAAACATCGTGAGGAAACCTGCACACTGGTTGATTATAATTTTGTGTATGAAATGGAGAAGGCAATGGCAAACCACTCTATTACTAATGCCAAGAAAGTTGTTATGTGTTTAATTCCACATAATGACCACGACCCTCAGCCATGAGGAATACGACTATGAAGAATTTGTATTTAAGAATAACTCAGGAACTATTTACCTTTTCAAAATTCAATGATGATATTATTCTAGATCTAAATAAAAAAATATAAACATTTCTGCTAAATTGTTTGATTTATTTATTCTTTATAAGATTTCGTAACTAACAAGAACTTTGATGTGTTATAATAATAACTAACAATACTCGACAGATATGGTTTCTTTGATTAAAAAATGTAGGTAGGGCTTTTATCAATATTTCCAAGAAAGAAATCATAAAACCCGTCAATACAAATATACTTATAGATATGATTTTGCTTATTAAAGAAGTTTATGTCTTTATCTTTGTTGGTGTGGTGGTTATATAAAAAGCAAATATCACTTAATTTAGGCTTTTTATAATCATTACTTAGCTATTTCAAGGTATAAATGAAAGACATAGTACATTTGCAACTTTAACGACAAATAATCAAAAACATATATATTTAAAGTGTATATACACTGATCAAGATCAGCCTTAGCTTAAAGGTAGGCGTAGTATTTATGAGCTTAAAACAGCTCAAAACAATAGACGCAAAATATCAATGGTAAGGCAACGATTAAACAAGTTTGCCCAATCATTGTGATGCAACCAAAGTGCATTCCTAGGTTATCACTTCTTTTGTATTCAATTAGCCTTGCATTAAGATTACCGATGCCTTTCACGACGACAGTGGTAACGAGCGTGGTCAGCTGTCAAAATGTCCAAACAATCAAGCAGTTTGACTTTTATTCAATCGCCTCGTAGGTCACATCATCAATTATAATCTACAACAAATCCACATGCATTGCTGGTTCTATATTAAAGTATTTCAATTGTAACCTTTGTCAAACGACAGTGTATTCAAATGAAACGTTTCGATCGTGATTTCGGGGTTCCCGAGTATTTAGTATTGTAGCGACGAGCATGGCTCCGGTTTGGTTGCATTGTTCAGTATATTAAAGTCTTTCAGAGGTGGGTCATTTAGGAACGTGATCGGGTTACGCAATGTGGTCAGAATCGAAACATATGCAACCGATGTGAATGCGACTAACAAGCGTCTTTAACGTGACATTGGAGCTTTTAACAAGACCATTATGATTCTGGGAGTGTCGCCATCGATAACAATATGGTGCAATAAGGTAGGATGAATTTCATAACGACGACCTCGGTGGCGCAGTGGTAAAGTTCTTGCCACTGAACCGAGATTCCGAGTTCGATCCCCGGTCGGGTCATAATGGAAAAATGATATTTTTCTGATTGGCCCGGTCTTGGATGTTTATCTATCTATATATGTATATGTTATAAAATATAGTATCGTTGAGTTAGTATCCCATAACACACGTCTCGAACTTACTTTGGGGCTAGCTCAATCTGTGTGATTTGTCCTAATATATTTATATTTATAAATATCGTCTAATAGATGTCAAATTTACACTGAATCCGTCACTTTCATGTCAGTTAATGAAACTTTGCCTTAAAAGATACTATAAATGGATATAATGATAAAAACTTAATTGCACCATTTAATGGAGTTAGAAGTTATAACAAGGTATTCAAACAAAAATGAGTGCAAAAGCAGACTCATAGCAAATGCAATTATTTCCTCTCTATGCTAAAATCTAAATAAAAAGGTTGGGTATTTATTTACGCTAAATACAAGGTGTGACTTCCACAAATACACCCACGTTAACAAGGCTTATCAAGCCATAATATTTCAAGGCAGCTTAAAATTTTACACGGTAGCTTACATGAAGATAATTATTGACGTATTTACACCAACACTTAACACTCCACGGTTGAAAGATTTGTATTATTTATCAACCGTATGAGAAGAAAAATAAACGTTACTTAAAACAAATGAGGATGCGTACGGAGTATTGATACGAAATAAAAATGAAATGGTTATTATCCATAGACAACCAAATAATACAAATTAAGGAGTCTTAACAGATAGACTTAAATACAATATACTTTATTTGTTATGTTGGAATGCAGGTTTCAGCCACGGGTTCATTGGGAGCCGATGCGGCATTCAAGAGGCCAAAACCAACATTGAAGAGGCTTTTTGTACATTTTTATTCTAATAAGTGACTGCATCTGCAGATATCTATCCCTTCTAGCCTATTTTTATTATTTCGTTATCTGCTATCTTATTTACTTGTCGTTATTATTATATAGCTTAAAACGCGTAAAAGTTTTTTGTGATCAATTGTGTAATTCAAGTGGTGAATTACATCCTTATTATACGATTCAATTGCAATTATAGCCTTTATACTCACGTAGAAAGACGAGCTAGGCCAAACCACCCAGGACTCATAATATTACGAAGACTGTACACGTAATATCAATTGCCCAACATGAATAAGTAATGTGTTACTCGAATCGGCTGATTCGACAGCCCGAGATAGCATCCAATATACCGCAATCCACAACACGTTTGCATCCAACACCGACTATACGAGTCCGATTCAATCGAGCAATCAATGCTCCATGTCTATATCGATTCAACAACTGCTACGGCTATCTCGAGATCGATCGTTTCTTGCGGGCGAATCGGACAGATTTTTCTACGTTTATCTACTTATTGTTAGATTACCGATCTTATGAGTTCGTCGATAAATAGTTTGTTGTTATTAATTAATAAGCTTTATTGACTTTGTAATGATAGTAATTTATATGCTTTAAGTAGTATCATCAATCAGCATTCACATTTTATATGTTACATTGAATTTTACTTTTTCAAACTTTTACCAAAAAGCGGCGGGATGGATATCGGCAACATGTTGTGAACAGGTAAATATACATATATAGACAAACCTGGCCTAAGATATACATATATAGTCAAACCACCTTTATTAATAGCTCCATTTACAAGCAAATATATAGACTAACGTTAACAATTCCACTGATAACAAGAGTTGCTAAACTAGCTGTAGGTGAAGTAAATTGGGTGAATAGTGTATTTTTAGCAATGAATGGTTCTTGGAAAACACTTTCTCTAGGATAGAATAAAATTATTAGACACGCACGAAACACCCTGTAGTTAGGACGTGACTGTGGCAATCCAATTATTTTTTCTTTTAAAATGTCACCAATAAAAGTCGACATCTTTTATCAAATTATCAATATAGGTCAATCAATTGGTGCATGAAATAAAAAGTTGTTTCATTAGTTTAGTTTCTCGGCAGGTGCGATCATCTAATAATATTTTTTTTTTATTCCATTGCCAAACGAACCGATTTTGAGAATAATAATGAGATGAAAAAAATCTGAAATCGAACGGGAATTATCCAGGGTTAGTATTTTCCCGTACTTTGGCTGGCTTTGATATTGTAGGACAGCTACGGAATCAATCGCACGGTTCATGCATATCAACAAAAATTTCTTCGGCAAGCCTCAAGAGCAATCGAGAAAACGGATGAGCCGACGTATCCCGGCGGTTTCTGTCAAGTAACTCTTAGTATAAACATAGTTGGAATTCGAGTCACGTGAGTAAGTAGATTTACATGTTCCCTGCACGTGATCTTATTTTGAATTTCACTGCTCTCAGATTACGCACTCTTTAAGGCGAGCTTGTTGACGAACATAGAACTAGAGATTTTTATTAAATCTGCTTCAAACTTTCTCCCTTGTTCCCAAGCTCGTTCGGGGTTGTGACGTCGCGAAGCCTGAGGTAAAAAATAACGTTATAATTTTGAAGATTTGCCTGTGATTTTAAAATCAGCGTCCTGCCTAACGTCAATGCTACTAGTTATATTTTCATTAATTTCAATCTGTTGTGTATACAAAGTTAAAGTTATCGCATCAGTTAGCCGCTGCAGGTGGTATGTGGGTCAACATAGGATCCATTAAAATCCTTGACTCGCCTCGCCGCATTTTTATATCGTAAAGCCTGTCACTCTTTTGACGTGGCCCTTTCCTTGAGTTTATACCACCAATGATAATATTAGTATTTTACATTACAAACTGCCAGTGCTTTCCGAAAAACAAAAATAAATAGTTTTTTTTAAAAGAATATCACTCAAACGTAACACTAAGTTCGAAGCGTATTTAGCGTATTTTAATCCCAACATGTTATTATTCATATTAAGTAAGATAAAATGTCAGCAAATTGGCACCATAAGCAAACAGATTGCCAAAAAAAATCAAAAGCAAAATTGGCGACGAGAAGCTACTAAACTTAAGATACTTATTGATACTTCAGGAGCAATCAAGGGAGCTTTCCACCAATAAAGCTGACGGGAATCTATAAAATAACTAACTAATATTTATGGGCTGTATGAAATTTAAATGTCTATAAAGGGCCGTCAAAGCTCGGAATTAGCTTCCCAATAAGCTTAAAATATGCTGAGATCTGGCCGTCGTTAAATTAAGCACATATAAATATTTGTGTAATCCAGGATACATATTAAGCCGAGTTATCTTGCCAAGGGTACGTAGGTAGTAGGCTGGTGAAATGTATTGAGTATAAACAGCATTTGTTCTATACTTATAGACCAGTTGTCTTTTACACTCTTCAATCTATGGGACCCCATATATAGGAAAAACAGGGACCTCTACAAATATATTACAATTTACAGAATATTACAGTAATGTATTCTATAGATACCGCATTATTATCTAATAAAGTCTATTCCAATTTTAAATAATCTCACAGAAACCCGTAGTTTTCAAATAAATGAATTTTTAAATTATTTCACGATATAGCTGCTCGTTTCTTCATTGTGCGCAACGCATAAGCGTTTTGTCAGTATCCACCTACAAAACAAACTCCAGCATCGGAAGTAAGCGGCACATGTGCTAAAGTTTTTCCCGTGGTTTTGTTTGCATTTCGTTCGTGTAACTGACGCATGACAGACCATTGATGCATGTATCCGACGAAATTCGGGCACACATGCATCGGAGACCGAGAAAACAAAACGACGATAGAACTTTAAATAAATCGTAACTACAAAGTAATTACAAAGATTTTGCAACAAATTTTGAAAATGACACTTGTACTTAAATGTCAAATAACATTTTAAAACAAAGTTGTTGATTTAACGTTTTAATATCGTTTTCCCCAGAATGTTTAAGTCAGGTTAAATAATAAAAAAATAATGTACGATAAGTTATGAGACAAACATCTAACGTATTCTTACACATATCTTATTAATGTTGATCTTAACAACATAAACTAATAATGAACATTAAATAAACTAACAGAGAAATTATTCAAGTGTTATAAACTGTATGGAGGAGCTTTTATGAAAACTTTGTTAAAGCGTGTAAGTAAAAAGTATTTCGCTTAACTCTGCAAAAACTTGAGCATAAAACTGTTGAAGTATAAACATACCTACAGGCATAAACGTCGTCTGCACGTTTATCTACTTTGGTATACTTTAACCTCACAGAGGATATATATATATATATATATATATATATATATATATATATATATATATATATATATATATATATATATATATATATATATATATATATATATATATATATATATATATATATATATATATATATATATATATATTCAATACCTCCAAACTTATTATTTTGCTTCTGCAATATTAGTTGTCGCGGTCAATTAAAGAAATTTTAATTCATCCAGATCACTAGGTTCACCCGTAAATATATTACAATTTTTAAAATTCATGTTGCAAAATTCATCTTTTGCTTTCTATGTTAATTTTCGAAACATATCTAAACGCATAACAAATGTTGTTTGTTTTTCAAAATATCCGAACGAATGAAACTATTAATCATTGGGTCTGAGTCGGCATCGAGTCCATTTAGTTTTAAAAGCTTACATAGAAATATATGGGATTCCTCTGTGATCCCAACATTATGATCATCATTGGGTGATTAAAATAACGGCTTTTTATATTTACAAATAAATATTATTAAGTTTATTGGGAGTCAATTGCAATAGTAGTTACAATTATAACGATTTAGTCAAGTCAAGAATCAATATCCTTACATACATATTTTAAAACAAACTCCTCTGCCGCGTCTGTCTGTCTCAAAACTACTGCACGGATTTTCACCAATAGAGTGTTATTCCTGAGGAAGATTTAGGTATATAATTTATTATGTTTTTAGCCGAGCGAAGCCGGGACTAGCCGCTAGTTAATTAATTATTCTAATGCATTTTTTGAGACGTAAAATTTACATTTTCTCCTGTCTAATTTACTTAATTATCTTATATCATGTTGCTTTTCCTTTTTGTGCATTCAGACAGTCAAAACAATATTAAATGTAGCTGTTGCTACATTTATCTATATAAAAATACTTGTAAATGACAGTTACAATAATTCACATAATAATTTATCACTACTTAGGTCTCCTCGCCACATACGTTTAAAATCTTCCATGATTAATAGACTTCAAAAAAATTGACGATCAAACCGTTAAGTCGGCAACCGAGGGGGAATATAGTTTCGAACAAAATATATCATAGTTTATTAATATTCATAGCCAGCCATTTGTTAATATACACACAGGCTGACAGCTCAATTTCACTAGCATGTAATCTTCATAGAGACCCGATTCGGGCGATCTCCTCCAATTAAAACAGAAATTAGTAGTTCTGTCGCTCGCCACGAAGCTTGTTTACAACTATGTGTCTTGAGAAATAAAGTTTAGAATGAAACTGAAATTGATTGCTAGGAACATCGCTTTGATAGAACCTGAAAGTGAAAGGGGATTAGATAAACATCCAGTTGATTCTATCGTAGAGTTAAATCGTTATATTTTTATACTGACCTTAAATCCAATATTGGCAATATTTATGGCACATTATCATTGATTCATAATATAATGTTTAACCATTAGATCAAGAGAAAATTGCGTAGCAAGTTATTTCATTAAATAGGTAGGTTGATTTTTTATTTATCGCTAGGTGTAAGAAAAAAGATTTCAACACAAGAGCGAAATATTAAACATATAATGTTGTTATGTGCTTTTAGAATTAGTAAGGATTTTACGGTTTAAGGCTAATAACGTAGACGAACTATGAATTGTTTTGTAACTAAAGTTATCTAACTCAACCTCTGTCTAGCGTTTTTATCGCCACGACAGTTACACTTAATCAATTTCACATCGCTAAGATGACTAGACTACTAGAGGAACATGGCCAATGGTGTGTGAGGGCCTTTAGTGGTACGATTTTAATAACTTTTTCGGGCATGACAATCGGGTGAAGCACTCGGACAGCGGGTGGGCGCGGTTCCTTTGCTCCTCATATAATTATAATTATTCCATTAACTTGTATCTCAGCAATTATTTCGTGAATTCCAACTTGTCCCGACCATCGGAATTTCCCTTCGGACGTAAGAATTCAACATTTAGTTGATGTTTGTTTAAGGTAATTGCGTAATTATTGGAATTTTAATTACGCTCACTGAAATATTTTTTCGAAACGTTGCAATTACACTAATTGTACGTAAATACTTCATTCGCGAAGTCGAAAGAAAGCATACAATGCGACTTTTTAGTATTTCCTGAATGGTTCATGAGATACGAACGATACATATTATCAAAATAATAATGCACAGTAAAAGGCAAAGCGAAGCAATGATTTTAGATGATTTATTATGATTACTCATATAAACAAATGTACAATAAGGAAGCTATATCGCAAGAGTCAATTGAGTGGCAAAACAGAAAAGCAATTAAACTATTTCAACAATTAAATTATTTAAAAGATAAATTCTATCTTCATCACCCTGATGGTTGACGACCACCACGGTTTTCACAAATCAAACTTTTTTTTCTGTGAAATACGAAACGGAAATAAACTTCACTCAGCGCCGTTCTCATACATAGCTCGATGTTAGGGCCATTAAGAAAAGAATCGTTTTTAAAAGTTTACAACGTGACTCTTGGGTGCCTGGTGTCCACAGCCTATGTTTCTTATCATCAGGCATACCGCATCCTCGTAAGCTATTAAACATACTAAAACATAATTGCATATAATGCAAACCAAATAATAGGATGCAAAAAAATCAACTTAATTTGAACGACCCCGAAAACAAAGAGAAATTCGTAACTCGCCATATGACGTCCGTCGGACCGGCTTTGCCGCCCACCCCAAAAGATTTATTGTCCATGTTCTTTTTTTAACAAAAATCGCATACATCGACCGTTGACTACCAAACTAATACACCCTCAGCACAGGTAAATCAGCAATGAAATTTTATTTGAAAAACATCCCATACATAGAGACCAGCAATATTAACTTTATTTTTGTGGTTCCCTGCAGAGAGAAGGCGACGTCAACCTTTTTGTGTCAAATATGTATGTAAACTTTTCAATCAATTATTTATATCATCTTGTCTTGTTATTTATATATCTTGTGACATAATATAGGCACGGTAAATGTTATGTCCTTTATGCGGTTCCTTTATGTCTCTGTTATAATCAACGAATGTGAAAAAGTACATTATATTACTATAATAAAATCGCACTTTTTAATTTTTTAATTATTAGCCAATTAGCACAGCAAATAATGTGTTGGTTCATACTTTCATAGTTATGTGGTGTCTTTTTATTTTACATTTGTGAGTTTTATATTTTTTTACAAATCCGTTTGTATTTCATATAATTGTATAATGTATAAAAATGGAGTTAGGTTGTTTCAAATTGAACTTATTTTATTAATTTTGTTACTATCTCGTCTCCTGGAGGTAGACAGGAACTACCTTCCACTTGACACACAGGAACACACTTCCTTACAGGATTTCCACTTGTATCGACCCTGACTTGTTTCCTATATAGTCTGCATAGTTTTGGATACTCCTAATATGAGGTTATTAGGAAGGCCCACAACCGACGACTGTTTAGACATTTTTATTTACAAAATTTTAAAATGTTTACCTCCACTGGAACCAAATCCGTAAGTTTGTGCACACAAAAACAATGTTTGCGGTGAGCATCTGTTTTTTTCCAAAAACCGAAATTCCGAAAATCCGCACTCGAGCGCAGGTAGCAATCGAATCTTAAAATTGTTTGTATTTCCGAAAAAAAAAAACACAACACAATAGACCCAGATATGTTACCTGACACTGATTATAATAAGGAACAAGAAATATGACAATCCATATGTTGTTTTATTTTTTGAAAAAAATGTATCCTTTTGTTGAAACGTATTTGGCGAGTGAATAATTCGTTATTAGTTGTTTAGTTGGATGGTTAGAAATACGATTACAATTTTGTAGAAGCCGTCTTTTTGTTGTTAACCGAAGCGGAATAAAATTTTCTACGTCGGTTGGCTCCTTCAATCGGATTTTGTACAATTAGTCCTGTTTAGTACTTTGTAAGAACGCAACCAAAATAGCGAATGGTTCTTAATATGGGGATTACGCGTAGCTACCTCTCAAAACTGGAAATTTTTGAATTGAATATAACTGGTCTTTATATTATTCAGTTTAAGGTTCTTGAGAACGTAAGTAAACGACAGATTTTTATTAGCTTATGAACTTGTTCCTTTGCTGGGCAAAGGCCTCCCCTTCCTTTACCTACATTCTATTGAAGGCCGCCTGTTGTCACAACAACAGAAATTTTTCACAAATTAGGAGTCACCAAAATGTTATAGTAAAGAAATGGTTTTACCTATTCCACTTTCTAATCCCGGAAACTTACAAGAACATATTTTTATACCAAACGATTACGGAAAAGCAAAACAATAATACAAACAGTGCATTTGATTTCACTTAATTACAATACATGGGCTTCCTACACGCTATTCTAAAGCTGGTCCTCATTAACCTATCCGGTTGGAGCCGACTGCAAATGATAGTAATGAGCCGTTATTATATGCGTGTGTACACTCCTTTATAATTACTTTTTTTCTACATTTCCTCAAATTACGCGCCCTAATGCAAGACTGTTCCGAACGCGTATTGTCAAAACGTACTCGTGAATCATGTGATGTTTTAATATAAAGTACAATTCAAAGGATAAATTTAGAATGCTATTGTTACTGTCAGTAGTTGTACTTTCTCCTTTTGCAATATATTTTTCCTAGCATTACAATTTTCTTTTTACTACAACTAAACAATATAGGCTCCGAATCGTGTTGATTTTTAATGTTAAATACCATTTTAGATATAGTTTTTTTTTTCTGGAATAGTCGTAAGAAAGCATTTTTGTTTTAATTACCTATAACTAAACAAATTTGGCTCTAACTCGTAGCAATTTATGACTATCTCATTACCTTTTACCAGTTACCTTAATTCAGAACCATTTTAGACATAGTTACCATATTGTTTTTCTGGAATAGTCGTAAGAAATAAAGTAAAAAATCAACCACCGCCACATTGTTTTATCCCACAAATGAAAACCTACTTTCTAAAACCTCATCTATTACGATCTCTGATTGAAAATACGCCGCCGGAATCCGTCTAGCTAGTGATTATTATGCCGTTATACGTATAATTACTAAATAAAATGTTTATTACTGTTTATTGAACGAGATTAGAATTAATCAAGGGGATAATAACTTTATCACGTTTATATTTTTAAAATGCGAAGTTACTTTCTCATATTATTTAATTTATTTTTACACAAATGGTAATTACATAAATATTTAAACTATAATACGTTCATTAAAAAGTTTTGAAATTAGCAATGTGCGATACTAACTTCTAATATACTTTTCACTTTTAGTACTAATTGCTCCATTGTTTGGAAGTCTCTTGAGCTTTCTTTATTCTTAATTTGTTTTAATTTAAAAAATGCGGTACTCGTATAGTTTTTATTTCGTTATGATAATAGTCGTAGTGGTAATCTAAATCTATTCTTTACCAATTTAATAAAACTGAAAATATAGTTTATACATACACTCTAAAACCTGATCATATTTGAAAAAATATTTAACCACGAAAGTAAATAATATTAGGATAAATCACACAGATTGAGCTAGCCCCAAAGTAAGTTCGAGACTTATATTAAATATGTTTAATATACCTATATGTATAATTAGGATAGAATATAAAGCTATACAAAATATAAAACACCGAAAAAGTTTTAGATGTAACACCTAAAAAAAAGGTTTAAAGGAACCACGCATCACTACACAATATATGTGTAATATATTCATTGCAATGAACCATTTTCGTAGTTCCGCTTGCCTGCACAATGACAACTATTCATCAAAATCGGTTTCACTTTCGGCAGTAAGCAAACGTGTGTCGGTCTCGGGCTGTAGGCATTGAAATGCGATCTTTACAGTGCGGCATCTTTTGACTTTACTTCCTCATAATAAAAGTTTAATGTTTAGGCTATTTACGCGTTGAAATCATATGTTAAATTACATGCGTTAATGTACTAATTTTATAATTGAATTATACCTAATATAGCAAAATTTAATCTGATACCTACATGAATAATACATAAATAGTTAATGTTTGTGACAATTGCTGTAAACAGTGAATTTCTATACTTACCTCGTGTTTTATTGAAATTATACCGAAACGGTATTAACATAAATCTTTAATGCGTATGAGAGTTTGAATGAACGTTGGAAACATTATGCGTTTCGATACCCAATTATTTTCAAAATTATTTCAAAGCCATCGATCTTACAATAAAATCGCAACTCGAAAATTACAAATCCTTTTATGCACAAACTCGAACATTGATACACGAAAATAATACAAGCCTGATTGGCAACCCATTTATCACGCCCTTCGCAGGGGGTATAAACTACACAACAAAAGAATACCGAGAAATATTAACATTTGGAAGGAATCGTCCACCGGTCATAAGTTAATAAACAAAATCTTCGAAACATGTTTATTAACGATACCGAAAGTTTAGCAACGGCACAACGTTCTTGCACATAATGCCTGCTACACACTATCGCCGAACACAGACAGATGCCGACACGAATACGTGAACATTGACTACTTTGTACAAGAGCATTTATTTACCGCAATGTAGAACCAGCAATGTATACCGATTCCGCAAAGTTCGGCGAACTGCACCGCGATAATGTACAGACGGTGAAAGAATAAACATTTTTCAGATAATCAAATTTGATTCGGCGAGCATTAATCACTTCAACACTTTATTCATCCACAGATTACATGCGATTACTAAGGCACGCGAAAAATGATTAATTGTCATTAGGTCACAAACAGACTGTTTCCTTTACAAAGTACCTCTGAATTTACTGATGATTGACCAAATTGCAATAAATAAAAAATATGACGACCCCAATTTTAATGTCGATCTTGAAGTATTTTATATTATGTGGTACAGTTAATTTATTTATTATTTGCGACCATGTCAAGAAACTGCTTTTTTAAATTTAAGACAAAATTGTTCAGTATTAGCCACTAGGCTCAAAAATGATGTAAGTCTTTAATGGATGTAGTTGTTCCAATCTAAGCAACAATGAAGTCCTAACCGATTGTTAGTATTCCTATCATTCTGTATTTTACAAAGGATGTGTTAAAAAAATCGATCTAGAGATCAAGTAATTTTTTTGGTATCTTGATTAAATTATTAATTGTAAGATTCAGTTGTAACGGTAATTTTTGAATTTTTTTACTCAGAAAAACTCAAAGTATACCATTTTATCTGAACGACGACTGCGGCAGCGCGCAGGTAAAGTTAACGTCAAAGTTTTAACGTCAGTAGTTTAAACAATATTTTGCATGACCTCTTCTGGTACTGGCTCAAGTCTACATAACGCCTAAGATTGCGCAGATCCGAAGTAATTATTAAACAATTCGATTGCACTCTCTGCCATTGTGCGCGACTGGGCCACGCGAGTTTTAATTTATTATTAGATGCTCGTGATTGTGTATCAGCCACTTCTTTTATTTTACAAAAGCAATTCTTAACAATGTAAGTCGTATTTCAATTTATCTTTCTCTATCAAACACAAGAAGGAATTCAGACTTTATGGCTTTGTAAGAAGTTCTATTTTTGCTAACAAAATATCCGCGATAGGAGACCACCAACCTGCAGTACTACATAACAGTTCGCACGTAGTAACATAGGATTATGAAAGGTCATATCGCATTTGATTTGGTTACACAATAAAGAAGCAGTTTAAATTAATGAATACACAGAAGAAACGCTTAAAATTTATTAAATTAAATGCTGATTAAATTTTTTGCACCTATATAGACTCCAGTATTGAGTGCGAGTATAGTTCTACTTTATATTCTCCCATACATAAATAATTACGATATTATAAAGTCTCATGCTTGCATATTCTAGGTGACATTCGGGGCTGTGACGCCGCGAAGCTCGGGATCAACGTAGAAAATAGTCCTTAAAAATTTAAAATTCGGCTGTGATTTTACAACCAGCCACCTGCCGGTCGTGAAACTTCTTTGGGAATGCTATTGTTGCCTATATGAAATGCTATAAAGTGAATATGAAGTGGTCTTATTATAAGGCGGGACACGACAAAATAAACAGTATTCAGGAGTTGTATTAGATATAACTTTATTTACATCGGAATCATGCCTGTCATCGCTTTATTACTTTATTAAACTCCAGATAGATTGAGTTAACCACTGTGTTCGTTCATATTTATATTGAATCGGTTATCATTGATTTATTTTCGTTGTACAAATCAATTGACTTAGTCATCACAAAGCATGATAACTATCAATATATTGTCCACTCTGTACTCTCCATAATACAAAATTGGCTTTCACACCAATCAAAATCGCAACTCTAGGCGTGATTTTTTAAACGTTGTGTAACCAAAAATATCAGACGCGTAACGACCTCTGGCCATTATGGATGGACATGACCCACAATGATGTGTGCAAATACTAACAATGAATATTTATATTATTATTTATAAGTTCAATTTTTTCATTATGTTGATGAACGAATAGCGTGTTTTGACTCTAGAAGGTTATAATGACAGTATTTTATTAACATTTTATGAAAGGCCATACCTATAAACATTATAAATTATTTTCATTATTTGTTCAAGTAAAAGAAGAAAAGTTGACCCTATACGGTCAACCGTGAATGCACACAGGTGAGAGAAATATACTTATAATTTTTTGTAATTGAACCATGCATGCCCCAGTATGGCAGAAGGGTCAGATTATGCATAATTATAATAGGACCCTGGACTCTAACGATCTGCAGTGGAGGAAGAAACTGAGAAAACGCACCGATGAAAGAGAGAGAAAGATATCATTTGTTAATTTGAAATTACTAAGAGTACTTAGAATCCGCACTGATCTATATCAGTAAGAGGAATTTTTATTATTTATAATATTATATAAAAAATTAATCAAATAATTACGTAATAGACGATTGGAAGGTCGACAAAGATGTATATTTGATCATGACTCACATCTATGGAACTATAAAATACAGATACATACAGAAGTAGGCCTCCTATAGCGTTTCTTTAAAATCGTAATCCGTACTGTTATTTTTATTTTAATGTTTTCAATTTGAGTAAAGGCCTTTTACCTAAAACATCAAAGAAATAAATTTAACAGCTGTTAAATAAATGACATGATTTTCAAATTAGGCAGGCAGTAATCTCGTTACGAATTTTGTTGCCTGATTTGATGAAATTTCGACGCCACGAATTAAATGTTCTATTCAGAATACAGACTATTTTTTACTAATCGAATTGTTCTTTCTACCTTCTCTCTCATACCGGTTTTACTCTCGACTATGAGATTCCAAAACCCACAATTTATTTTTATATTTTGTCTAATATTACAGGGAATTGAAGCTGCTTACATGTCAACCCACTTGGGATACTGTTGCTGACTAACAGCTGTCAAGGTTAATCCCATACAACATACTCGTTTGACATCCACGTTAGAAGACGGGAGCCACACGCCACATGATCAAGTTTTTATAACAACTCTTCATTTTTGCAAAACATACTTTTTTTTTCTTTATGGTTAGTTATTATCTGTTACTGACTATAATTTGAGAATGACGGAAACTACTTAACGACTTTTGAATAATATGAACAATAAATGACTTGGCTATCATCCGGCTAGTAATAGCTTATTAGTTCAAAGAATATATAGTATGGAACGTGAGGCGGAAGTTTTTTATGGTGCCCTTTGATTCGCCATCCCGACACCGCATCAGAATATATTTATTCAGTCTCACGCAAACCTGTAAATTCCACTGAATGGATTTCAATTTTTAGTATATTTTATTTCGAAATTCTAATTAGTTCTTTATAAATAAAATTCCAGATTAAGAGAAGCCTTTTCATGATTTTTTGGGATTATATACTTTTATACATAGCTTATAATACGTATACCTATGTATAAAGCTATTTTTTTCCTAGTAAATTCATTAGATAAAAAAAATGAGAAAAACATTTTATATATTCTAATTTATCAATACTATACGTATACAATAATTTACGTCCTCAGTAAATAAGTAAAAAAGCGAAATATTTAATTCCAGAACTTTCCTGTTGCTATTGTTTATTATCCACAATTAAAACTATAAAACAAAAGGTTGTTGCTTCCCAAAACGTTGATTACGAGAGTGACCGTGTAATAAATAATTGCTGGATAATGAACTACACTGACATATACACACACGTTTACAAGTGGGCACAACGAAATGATACATGATCTGTGAAAATTTGGTAATTATAGCGACTGAGGAGTCACAGACGGACGGACAGGCAGCCAAGCGCGAACTGGGGTCCGTGCAATGCGATGCCTGCGGAACATAGGTATATGGAGCAACTATGTAAAGAATTATGTTGCATGTGTATGTAAGATGAAGTAGTATTTGACTAAGTAAATCTAAAATGATTACCTATGCTATCTATTCCAGATTGATCGACCAAGTGGTTTAAACGTGAAAGCGATAGATAGACTTCTGTATTAAGGTATAGTATAGCTTTTTCGCCGTATTTGTCTAAGTAGTTGTTTTTGTAATATTTTTCTGTTATGATTATTGAGATAAATTTTAGTCAACATTGTAATTTGTATTTTTCTGTCTTATCTTATGTATAGAGTATACTTAACTATAAAACCTGTCAACATAAATCACAAGCCCGGTCATTAAAAATCAACAAATATTTTCTAAATTAAAATATATATTTGCGTGACTTCTGTGATTACAGGGTAATGCGAAACCCATCTTAAAATTGAAACTCCATAACTCAAAAGTCACCTCGATTCACTACGTGCCTTTTTTGGAAGCAATAATTCATATTTCTCATCTAAATTTCTTATCTCCAAATAGTATAATAAAAGTTTTTGGCCCGGCCACCGGCCGATAAAAAACAAGAATTAATAAATAAATAAAATTCGTGGGCCAGTGTTTCAATTCATTCGCGGGGCGGAGCCGTTTACATTCAAGGGGAGGATATATTTCAAAATCATTAGTCCCGGAATGCCTCGGAAAGTGAACATGCTCCATAATTTTCGGTGCCCTTCAAGTTCGGACTGGCTCCGTGGGCGTGTAATGCCTTTGTCTTTAGCTACAAAAAAAAATAAAAATGGTACCAAATGTCAGTTCAAATTATTTATTTGCGCCGTTCGATATTAACCATATGTAATTTTGTCCGTATTGTCCAAGAGCGTGTTATTGTAATATTGTTGATGTATCGACGACAATCAACGCATTATTCAAAGTTATTTTTTATGGGAATGAAATTCGAAGAGTGGTATTGTAAGGACATATATTAAGTACAATTTGCCGAAAATATAAAGTGAGGTCCAGTTTGTTATTAATGGTTATTACGATAGCATCATATTTCGTCTGATTTGTCAATAAAGTACACATGTAATTTAGCAACATTGCAAGTCAATGGTCTGAAGTCAAATAAAGTTTTATTACATCTGGAATGTAAGTAAGAAATACAACTCGTTTTGTGATACTGGTGGTGACGTAAAATTCACTCATGTTCCTAATTATGATATAGAATTACTTGAATCTTAAATGATGCCAATTATTTTTATGTCTGTCCACATAAAACTCTGTATCATAAAGCTCTCTCTTCTACTTATAAATTATTACTATACAGCTATATACTATAAAAGCCACTGTACATTATTTTTCAATTTATATGTTAGCGCACTGGCATTAAAACCAAGTTGATTTAAGAAAAAAATGTCGACTGTACCAAAATTGTAATCAACATTTTTATTCAAATTGCTTTACAACGTTAATCATTTGGATTCCGGAGAACGGATAAAATTATACAAATCGTGACTATTTGTATAAATAGTAGGTGACTGAAAACAAATAGCAGTTTTAATTAACTGTCTGGCTCCATCCCATCGACGACCAACCACACTGGACCGTGTAACCCGTTATTTATCAAAGACGTTCAAGTATTCGTTTAAGCGACCTGTGAACGGGCAATTATATTGCGCAATGAATGAATGACAAGGATACTCGACCAAATTTGAAAGTTTATTTATCTTGCCAAACTTTTACATTAACAATAACTCTTTCACTTCTTACATTTTTATTCATTCATTGCACAAATTAAATGATCATCTAGGGCGCGTTACTGTCCGCTGCTTCTAGTTACCTGGCGATTTTTGTGTAAACTAATAAAAAATTGCATTACGTTCACTGAATCGACGTTTCAGTGATGTATTTTTCATAAAAGTAAATAAAATTAAAGCAAAAATATAATTTACTAGCGGCCAGACCCGGCAACGCCCGGGTAAAACCATAATTTAAAATGTAGCCTATGTTACACCGAAAGGTTTCGTCTATCCCTGTGCCAAATTATATCAAAATCGGTCCAGTAGTATTTGAGTTTATTCATTATAATCAAAAAAACCAAAAATTCAATTTTTTTATCTTTGTATTATTAGTATGGACTTATATATATCTAAAAATTAACCGCATCACTGATCCTCCCTTCCTGGATTTTAGAAAAAAAAACCCCACGTCACGTTTAGTGTTCTTCATTTTATTATAATCGTCTAACAAGTTGCATTAAACCTCATCCGACAGATCGAAAAATGACAAAATATATTCATTCAACACAAATTCTTCATGGTGTCTATAAGTTAATTCTATGATCTGTGTTGCCAACAATAAATTACAATATGCCGTTGTATCTCCAAAACGGCAATCTTGTGTCTCGTTGTAACTTGTAAGGTAGATAACCTTCCGCTCAGCCATTAGTCTCGAAATCTCTTGTTTGTATAATAACATCATAATACCATTAGACTTTATAGCGGTTGTATTCATAAACTTATACATACTAGTTTTAAGTGCATCGTTTTAGATGTGGCCCTTGTTCAGGATAAGATAAACAGAGTTTACGCCTTTCTTTTTATTTTTAAGCGTTCTAATAGCTTTCTTTAATTGACTGGGATACTTAAAAACTATTTAAAGTTACGTTATCCTGATCGTAAACTAAATGGGTGCACAAAGTTTCTAATGTGTGTATGTGTAATGTAATGATAACACGGATGTGTGAATCACTGGTGCCTTACGGTTAGAGACGTCATCGGGCGTGATCGGAACATCAATGATTGAAATAGCCTTTTAAATTGAAGTGAGCAAACAATATAAAACTTAACTTTACGGTTATGTATCGAAAAATGTTTAAATTTTGTATTGAGTATCAACAAACTCATTTGGCCCTAATAAAAAATCCCGGCCAAACTTCGATATCTGCTTCTTTCAATTAAGACTTTAAGAAGTTTCTACACTTGAGCGTTCATAATTTAAACTAAATATAAAATTTGAAAGATCTATTCCATATTATTCATATAATGTGGTTTTGTTACTTTTTGTAAAGGCTCCCGACTGTATGGACAAAGTTTTTACCCACTTCTGTTCTGCGCAGCCTAGCATGCGCAACGCAACGGGTGGTATAATTCTTACACGTAAAAACATTAGCGAATTGTGTTTTTGAATAAACCATTACTTACTTTGTGTCAGCTCCTTTTGATAAGAGTAAACATTGTACCTAGCCGTGTTTCACACAACGGTGTTTTTGTAATTTTAAATTAAATTCCATGTTGTTACACTTTTTTGGAATTGTAAAAAGTTTAACGTCGCTCCAGTCTTACACTTGTTTCTGATTTTATAATGTCCATTTGGAGACAATGTAATAGTTGTACAGTCAACCTGTGATAATTCATTGCAAACTCTTCACTATTGCCCTCCACATAGTGGCCATTCATGCGCGAACGAGATTATACACATAGTACCGTGGAGGCGCGATAAACTTACATGGAAAAATATAACACTTTATCATAAACTTATTCAACTTATATCATTATAGATTTATCGTATCATACTTTTTCCGAGAATCTTATGTTTTTGCTATACATAATTTTGACAGGTTATGTCATAACAAATGTTCATCTCTTAATGACAAATCATTATGCTTCACCGACAAAAAAAAATGTAAATAACATCGGTAGCTAATGATTTCAATTTGCATGAATCTGCTATTAACTTATGAGTGATGCGATGCCACTTTATGTAAACTTATGCTATAGCCATTTGTTAACTATGAATTTGTCTGTATAGCAACAAAGTTTATATTTTAAACCTAATTAGTCGTTTAGTAGGACAATTTGTTGCTAACTTCAGATATGTTTAAAAGAGATCCGCCATTGCATGTTTACTATGTTATTTTTATTACTTTTAAGCAAATATGGAAGAAGATATTGTGAAATCGTTTTTCGATGATTCTTCTTTGATTTGTTGTTTCTTTTATTGCTTGTGGTATTGAAGTATTTTATGAGTACTCATATCTATACTTCCATACTAATATTATAAAGAGGTAAGCGTTTGTGAGTTCGTATGTTTGAGGCCGGTAATCTCCGAAACTACCGAACCGATTTCAAAAGTTCTTCCACCATTAGAAAGGTACATTATCCAAGATTGCTATAAGCTATATTTTATCTCGAAATTCCCATGGGAGCGAAGCCCCGGGCAACATCTAGTACTTCATAATTTTACTATTAGCTGGATTACCAGTGGAGCAAATAGTGTTTCATATGAGCTGGTTACATTGGTGTTAGATACTGATTTATTATTTGGCGGAATACCAACACGTTGTTAGTTCCAAACTGTTATCTCTAACCAGTGTAGAACTGCACCATGGAAATGTATTTGATACCAACTAGCATTGGTATAAAATATGGTCTCAGTACTCTATTAACCTAAATTTCATAGAAATTAATTATAATTCATACATTACTACCGGCCCATCCCGGCTTACACCTAAACCTTCCTCAGGAATCATACTATTTATTAGTGAAAACCGCATGATTGTTCATGCAGTAGTTTTTGAGTTTATCGCGAATAGACAGACAGACGCGGCAGAGGACTTTGATTTATAATATATGAGGATTATGTAGGTTAGAAGATGCGGTGTTACAAGTAATTTTTTGTCATTAATAAAAGGTTACATCCAATATAAAACATGTAGAATTTAAAAAACAGATACGTATATTGTTTTCCGAAAAAGTATTTAGCACACTGTAAAGTGAACAAATCTTTTTCAATTGTTTTTTCTACACGATTTGCCATGTCGTCCAAAAATGTTAATGATGACAAAATTTCAATTCACCGACGCTGTCTTTTAACTCTTTCTAAAGTAAAATATCTGGGCTAAGAGGGCTTCATGGTTTTCAGTGATTAATGTTCGGCCGCAGTGGCGCGAGCCAAGACAAATACAATTTACACCTACACGATAACAACGACAGGCGACAAGCTTCACAGATTTTAAAATGCCCTGCGAAGACAAAATCTTTCACTTTTTTACATCAGACCGTTAACGATACAAAAACATTTATGCGAATGAATAAGAGTAATTTTTTTATATTTAATTCACTTGATTGTATATATGTCTTGAAATGAAGTATATAATTATATAAGTTATCATATGCATAAGCATATGAGTTTGTGAAATTTGCATTTGATCTTGTGTTTGAATTTCCGATTTTTTTTTTATGTAGCTCGCAGGTCCCACGGCTGACACGGACGGCAAAAGCCGGGGAGGCTTTTGCCGTCCATTCCAGCCGTGGGACGTCTTTGTTTCCAACCGTTTCTATTCCTCGCCAGTTGTTGCCATTCTTTATCGAAGGCCGACAGTTTGTCGAACCATCGCACCTTCGGCTTGCCTTGCGATCTTTTCCCATCATCAGTTGGGACCCAAGTAGTCACTCTTCTGGCCCATCTTTCCGGCGCCATGCGGCTTACATGTCCCGCCCAATACCACTTCAGTTTCGCTTCCTACCGACGTCAATTATTTGCGTGATGGAGCGTAAGGTGGTATTTCTGACGCGATCCGTCCTATTTATACCTAATATGCTACGCTCCATGGCTCTTTGGCAAACTTGCAGTTTTGGTTTTGTTTTTTGGTCAGGGACCAAGTTTGAGTGCCGTTAGGATAGGCAAGATACACATATCGATGAGTCGTTTTTAAGACGTGTTGGGAGGTTGCCCTTCAACAGTTTTACAATTTCCGATTACTTTGTTTTAAATAATTCTTTGTTTCTAGGCTGACTTAAAACGTCGATCGCGGTTTCAATAAATGCTTAAAATTAAATGCGTAATTTTTTGTGGTTCTGTATGCCCAACATTTATATATTAATGCCCAAAATATATATTTCATGTGTGCTCAAAATATACATTGCACGCAAATTATACTTTATCACTAATTACCAGTTACATTAAAGCCGCATTCTGTCTAGTTTTCAATTGTTTTCTACAATGTCTCCATGCTCTAGAGATATTAGAGTGGGTTCCACCAGTCAACTTTGACGTTAACTTTAACCTGAGCAGAAAAAACGCGTCATTTTGCCTAAACGTCTGCGGCGCGCAGGTTAAAGTTAACGTCAAAGTTGACTAGTACACCCTTATATTAATATTTCACTTGATTACTACGTTACATTTTATCAAAATATACCTTTTTTCTGTAGTAAAGTAATATTCTTATTCTATTATAATAAGACCGGCTCAAATAAAAGAAACCATACCCGTATTTATTTTGAACATACATATTCCTGTACAGTTTTACAAAATTTACAGGTTTCAAAGTGTAACCTTCCATTAGTGCAACGGAGATAAAAAATCCATATAATATACGATCTACATTTTCTTAATTGACAATGTGTGCACCAGTTGAACCTTCCAGCGAAATATAAAGAGCTTTCGGGACTTTTACGACGTTTATATTTATGGGCCTGTAAATATTGTGGCGAACAAAATTAACAAATGAACGAGTGTTCATTGAATACCTCAACAATTTTAGCTCGGCTGGAAATCCTTCGGCGATCATTTTGAAACGTTGTAAATCAAATTTAGAGCTTTTTTAATGTTCTCGTAAAGTACGTATTGGTCGCGCTGCGCCGGGAGTAAATGATCTTTTTGCACGACTACTCTACAGTAGCTCACGGAAATAATTCGGTGACTAAGAACGTTATGGGCGTGCGGGGCGTGGAGCGGAGCGTGTGGATTTGTGCGTATGCGCATTAATCGACCGTGTAATCAATTTATCCAGGCTAAAGCTCGACGACCTCGGTGGCGCAGTGGTAAGATTCTTGCCACTGAACCGAGAGGTCCCGGGTTCGATCCCCGGTCGGGTCATGATGGAAAATGATCTTTTTCTGATTGGCCCGGGTCTTGGATGTTTATCTATATATGTATTTATTATAAAATATAGTATCGTTGGGTTAGTATCCCATAACACAAGTCTCGAACTTACTTTGGGGCTAGCTCAATCTGTATGATTTGTCCTAATATAAAATAAAAAAAAGCTAAAATTTGTGATGGAGAAGTTTATTTACTCGTTTGTAACATAGTTATGGGCGTCGAAATTTCATGTTATTAGCACAATTTACAAAAATTTTGCAGCCAATAAAATGTCAAAATCACTGATCCCACTTGAATGGTTTTCATTGTATTAACTGTACTTAGTAGAACGCAAATTGTAATTAAAAAGCGCGTACAAACCACATAACACACGGTAAATTCGAATTGCGAGCAAAACCGCAAACGAAAATTAGTCTTGTTAACATGAATCTGGCCCACATCCCACATTCGAGTTAAATAATATTAACGGTTTCCAATATGTGTCGTTTATAGATTCGCAAATGTAAACAGACAGTGCATCAGTTAGGGGTTTGACAGACGCACGGCATAATATTCTCAACTGATACCATAAATAATAATTATCTTGATCCTGATACGGAAGATATTTTGTTAGTATTTGTGATTGATTTCATATAAACAGTAGCGAGATTTTATAAATACCCTCCTGAGTATGGTGGGTTTTTTTTTAATTGACATAATATATGTAGGTACCTTCTTCAGTTACTACAATTCGCTTACTTTCGAAAATGGAGACATAATGAATCTAGAAAAGAGTGGCAAATACTAACTTAGATTATTTATTTGCTCTCAATTACAGAAAAATATCTTTATATTTTATTTCGTTAATTTAACAATGTCACTCTCCAGCCCTCAATCTCCAAGAATCACATCAATAATACCCCGTTTTTACGTAAAAAAAAAGACAAACAAACACACATTCACGTTTATAATATTAGTGTCGTAATATCTAGTTTCTGTTTTCTAAAACCGTCTGTCATGTCTGCTACCACCGTAACATTAAACATTGTACAGCTGCTGTGTTACGATGTGGTCTACTAAACGTGTCTGTGCTTTGTTAAATTGACTGATTTATGCAATTTCTCGTTACGAATTTCATATGATATTTTTGGAAATTAAATAGAAGTTAAATAGAAGTTCAAAAAGTTGCCTGGAAGAAAATACTTACAGCGATATGATTGAAATTAAATTTTGAATTTTAAATTATATAATATATGCATTTCACACATATAATTTAATTTTCAAAATAGTAACCTATGTTTTTATATTCCTTATGTTTCTGTACTTATATTTTTTTATTATTTGCAATAACTATCCACTGTACTAAAAAAATAAGGGTTTTGTATTTTATTGTAATGTCTTAGAGCGTTCTCAGATGGCACGTGCATTTATTAATTATTTTAAAATGTAATATTACAATATGCGACAATCCCGGCGATCCCGATATAATCCTTATATCCTTCTTGAATAATCCTTACATACTCGTATTACAAAAAGAAGTCCCCCTGACTCTGTATGAACGCGATAAACTTAAAAACTACCGGAGCGGGCAATTTTTGTACGATTTTCACTAATCGATGATGTTAATATTAATATTCTAGTCTAGTTTTAATATCTAGAATATTAGTATTCTAGGCCAGTTAATATTCTAGTCGACATATCAACATTATCGGTATGTTGCTGTCGTATAACAAACAACGCTGACTGGACAGTTACGAAATGTAACATATTTTGCTATTGTATGCTAATATTGTCGCAACATATAGCTTAACTATGCTTCGACTATTTCTGAATTCCTTAAATCCTACTCGCTCTAACTCCAAACCCTTATACATCATACTAGCGGCTAGTCCTGGCTTCGCAAAAAACATAATAAACACCTAAATCTTCCTTTGGAATCACATTATCTACTGGCGAAAACCATGCATGAAATTCGTGCAGTCGTCTTTGACTTTATCACGAACAGACAGACAGAGGCAGATAACATTTGTTATAAGTAAAGACAATACAGGTACTATCAAAATACTTTACACTTTTTATGATCAAATCTCATGTGACCTCAGCATTAACCTAACATACTCAAAAGACAAAAATGTGCAATAAGTGTTCACCAAACCAATAAGCCAAAAAATTTCGAATGCCACCCACACAAAAAGTGTTCAAAGCAGCCTTCAACGAACAAAAAACGATTAGTCGCCTAGAGAATTAATATTTGTTCAGCTCAGACTCGATCAAAGGTCGCGTTATGGTCTATCTCGTTATAAAAACAGTTTTTTCTACAAAGGACTGCACAATAAAAGTGCCAGTGTGTCTTACAAACGAGAATTTATGTTCGCTGTATGTAAATGAAGTTGGAACGTTCGCGCAGTGAGGCTTTCGCGCTCGCGATCAGGAGATACTTAGGATATTCCATTGGTAAAGTAAATCCTTATAAATGTCGGCGGTAAAGATGTTCGAATGTTTGTTACTCAATCACGCGTCGCCGGAACAGATTTGAATAAAACCAGACGAGGAGATAGAATACAGATTCAGGTTCACACATAATCAACTGATAATATTTAATATTTAAGTTTTTTATTTAAGTACTTCGTCTTTTTTAATATTATTATATATTTTAAAAGACGAAGTACTTAAATATAAAATCTAATATCTAACAACGGTAGGACTACTAGTGAAAAAGGATTCCGTGGTACTACCATTAGTTCTACTGGTTGTCAGAGATCTATTTTACCTTTAAAAAAAATATTTTCTTTACGTAATAGTGTCAGCTCTTACTTGACGGGGAGGGACCGTAAAAATATAAAAATCACAATAATGCATTAAAATAAAATAAATCATTATAAAGAAACGTATGTAACTGAACTATAAAAATAAATTATTAATAAACGAGCTCGCAATCAACATAAAATGACAAATGCACATTGACATAAAACAATTTAAATTCATTCAACAAGCCAAACGGGATTCAATGTAATTCTTTTTTTTTATCTGCAGTTCTATATTCATTTTTTAGAATCTTAATTACAGTCGACTACACGTCAAGTTATACTGCTGGATCTTTGAGACACGGTTATAGAGGTAAATTTATAATACATTTGGATAGCTAGCTTATGATGTACTAGTATTTTCTTCCTTAGACCAAAAGGAAAATCAGTTTCAATTTAACAAAAAAATTACATAATATCAAAAATTTTAAAGATTTGTTAGGTATTGTCATACACTTTTTTTCAATAATACTACAAATATGTAATGCAATCTGAAAATATCCACATTCTACCATGTTCTTGTTATAACAAAGTCATTATAAAGAACATGATCAAACTGTTAAAATATTCACGCACCCTATACAAACCTACATATTCTCCATTTCTATGTGAAATTATAAGATATATCGTCAACATTGTCGCGAATGCTAGCGGGGACCCATCCCCGCTAGCATTCGCGACAATGTTGACGAAGTAAATAAAAATAATTTAGGAATAAAAGTTTACCGCTCCTATCCAGTGTCCTAGATGCAGCAAAGCGAAGCGTCAAATTAAAACGTATTGTGTTTATTTTATTTTGTATTTATCTCTGAAATCTACAGGTTTTTCTGGGAACCCTAGTCGGCATTTATTCTCAACTACGCACTGTCTTCATCTCCGGCATCCAAAAAAGCGTTGTCTTCATTGAGACAAGACAACGAAGCATTGCAACTCTGTATGAAGATATCGAATGATTTTTAAGGTACTGATACCATACAGGTCATACATATACATGTATACAACGCGCCCTTTGTCGTACCGCATCGCGTCGAATCTCGTCGAAAACTTTATCCCAATGAGGACGTCGGGAAAGGATGTATTAACCTGTAGTTAACAGCGGCGTAATAATGACGCCGATAACATCTATGATTAGATGCACATCTTTGCATCGCATTGTGCAGCAATCAGTCGCTTAACTAGAGCGCAGGGATATAGTAAACTTTTATAAATCGCTCGCCCACAGACTACAGGAGCGCTTTGATTGCCATAACAATTTGTCCAGGGCATAATGGCCTTCGCTATTTAATGTGCATATGCATATTATGCGTGCTATTTGCTTTTACGACTTGCAGCTCAAGCATTAAACTTGACAAGCCTATGAAAAGAAAAGTGTGTAAATTGTTTTTAAAATTTTGCATCGATACCCTTTTAATTGCACTATGTATGCATCGAAGTTAAATGTGTTTTTTAGCAATTTTGTTTTACTTTCGATATCATTATAAATGATAAACTTCGGGATTTTTATTACAGAAGCATGTAGCGATTTAAGTACAACAAAACCATCTATTTATATAGCTTATCACTAGCTTCCCCTTCATCATTTGCTACTCAATAAATGTTAACAAAATTAAGTATTCAATTTTATCAGAAAAAGTTTTCGTAAAAGTTGCCAATCATTTAAAATCTCTTAAAAAAATACGTTACTGGCTAGCGACATAAAAATAACTACATTTTAAAATTCATATTCAAGAATGCCTCAAATTCCCTTATCAGGTAAACATCGTTTATATATTAACGACAAACAGACAGACACTATTTAGAATTAATGTCTTTAGCACATTTTAGATAAAACCAAATTCATATTGATCAATAAATCACTATTAGTAGATAACGCAGCCCAAGTATTATGTAGGCTCCTACTGTTGTGTTAATTTCCATGTATAGTGTTATTTTAATGGCTTTATTTGCATTATTACTTCGTATTTTATCTGTTCTTTAATTAGCACATCATCGATAAACAGTCATAAAAAATTGTAATAATTATAAAATTTGTGATAGGTACCATGTTTCGTAATAAAAAGTTAATATTTAATTTAACACTTTCTATGAGCAACTGCTCATATAGCTTTTTCAATATTTTTCATCAAACATTATATCAAATAGTTTTAGATCCGGAGTTGTACAGAAGAAACTATCCTGTATATATAACTAACTCCTGTGCTCAGCAGTTATTCAATATAGTTTAAAAAAAAATTAAGGCTTTTCTTTTGTATTTGTATGTTGTTTCGCTTCGTCGTAAGTAGACTTATAACTTAGTAATTTTTTGACTTCAATAAATAATGTGAAATGCACCATTGCATTTTTAAAACAAACAATAATTGTAATTATAATTAGCTTCATTTCACGTCTATTTAAATGTTTATATGTACCTAATTGCTGGTCTTCCTATTCAAAATTAACATCTTTTTGTACTAAAGTTGGGTATGTAACAAATTAATTGCGGACTAAACACAAAACACGGTTTGACTAACAAAAGTTGTTAGCTGTGGAATCAAAGTAGCTCGCTACAAGCCAACCAATAGATATTCATGACAAACTTCGCTCGTTAAAACATCGTTGTCACACCGGACTTAACTTTGTCATTCACTGTCACTCCGTGCTCTCTCCATTCTCACGCTATACACACCGTGGAGTTGACCGCGACCATAGGCTAGTTAGAGTGTAGAGAGCGTATTTAGTTTGACCTCGACGATAAACAGCCCTCCGGCCATTATAAGGTTTTAGGTATTTTTAAAATATCTACGTGAAGGCGTTCGAGTCGAGCCAAGGGTGTATCCTAGTGAACCGAATCCAATAAACGGTATGGAACCCAATATTGTTTTAAAAATAATATACTATCAAAGCATTGATTTAATTTCATTTAAACAAAACCTTAATTATCAACTACATGTAGTTGTTAATTATGTTTTTGTTTTGTTATGAATGTTTTCAAGTGAATAACTTTTTTAAAGATTATACGAATTTGGTTTAGCACGCAATAAATCTTTTAAATGTGTCAGTGAACGCACGCAAAATTGTTGTTTGTTCATCAATTATACGACTATTATTGCTTCACTCAATCCAATAACGATTAACGCAATCTTTATTTTTAATTACATGTCGAGATATAATAAATTTATTCGTCAGAGATTAGGCGTACGTGCAACGTGCATGCAAAGGAAGGTCATACTTTTCTTTCTTATCATATGTGTAATTACTAACACAGGTTTCAGATTGTACTACAGTCCCCTAAAGGCGTCCGATATAGGTCTAACGGCTGTCGCCACATGTCACACTGGATTTTTTGTTTGCATAACATCTAAACCATAACATCAACCAGAACCAAACAGTGCGATTAAAATTGGTGCACTGGCTTTTGAAATAGAAATCCAACCCGATTCATAAATTAAACAATTTTGATTGAACCTATTTTGATTTCTGTGAATGTCAAATATAAGGTCATAACTTTTTAATGAATAAGTGAAATGTCTAAAAAGTCGCAGTCGATTGGCTATTCTGTCTGTGACTATGAGCATTGTTTTCGTTAACAAAGAGTGTCCACTCCTGAGCACTATAAATATACACACGGAACAATATAAACTATGGTGACAATACTTGAAGATCGAAATGGAGCACGCTGTATACAAGACAGCTTAGAAATCTTTGGTCTAGAGTTTGTGTAAAATCCGCTGTATTGGAGTATGACTTCATTACAGAAAAATAATGGGCGTCTTTATAAGACTAATAGAAGCCAAAACATTTTTTTTAATTTTTTGTCTGTCTTTATGTTTGTTCGTGCATCACGTAAAAACTACTAGTTGGCTTTAAATGCGGTTTCGCAGTTGTATAACAGATGGCTACGTTGCTTAGAACTCGAGTTATTGACAAAAATAATTTATGAGCACATAATAAATGGAAGGTAAGCCGCGGTCAAAAGCTAGTCAAATAATAAAGTGATACGAGTACTAGATATACGAGTACCTACTTATACAAATTTGTTATTTTTATTATTTTGTTTTTTATTAAGTTTAATTTCAAGTAATTTTAGTTTTTGTTTTATTTATTGTTATGAATATAAGTAATATTACGATGGAAACCTTACTCATGAACATATAAATACTTATAAATTTTGATGTCTAGGTACTTATCTGTTTTAATAAATTAACCAACGATAAATGAAACAGAATGATATCAATATAGAATTTATATTTTCGCTGGATTAATTTTAATGCTAAAGTATTATAAACTCATTAAATATACAATATTTTAATCATACCTCACTGCAATAAAAATTCTAAGATAATTGCATGTATTAAATTTATTAGTCTGCAAATTTTATTTGAACACATTTTTATAGACAAAATTAAACACCGACCACATCTGAAGAAAATAATTTATGTAGTCATTAGTGTGTGTTAATTAACTTGCGTCTTAATTGTCAAGTACTAGTACTGCAAGTACTGCTAATTGTGGATGCGAAGGTAGTCCACAACTCGCCAAGATAAATAACAGCAAAAGTAGAAAAGCGGACCCTGGGCTCCAACGCTCAACGGCTAAGAAAACAACCAGGAATCTCAGATAAGAAAGAAAAAGAAGCTAAATCAATCGACAATCAAAAATATTTCAAACCATGCATTAAAATTGTATCGTTACCAAAAACATCTATCAGTAAGATAATATACATTTTATATTAATAGCCATTTTAAATTTGAATGGCATTTAAATATTGTTAAAACAGATATTAACATCTCTGATATCACCGTATTTCAATTTCATCTCAAATTAAGTTGACTGAACAATTATATTTTGAGGAATGTCATAAAGACGTAGAATACATTAATATTTTTTACACACCAATAGTAATTACTTTTGTTTAAAATTTATTTTTTGTCATATAAATATTTTCATTAAAATTTTGCTTTTCATTTTATATTTGGACAAATAAACAAATCGTCGCAAATAAATAATTTGAATCTAAAATCAATCCACATTACAAATTACACATATTTTTTTTTGTTTGTTTTCAATTTATTCAAATATTAACATTAAAAAAAAAAAACAAAAAAAGCAGTATCTTAGGTACTGATTTTCTATACTGTATTGATTTTTGAAATGCTTGAAATATATTGATATTAGATATCTAATGATGTACCTATGTAGATATGAAGTGATATATTGATATTGATATAAGATATGAAATTATCTCGTGCACCTGAGTGCATGTATTAAACGTGCACCTGAGTGCACGAGATAATTTCATTATTACTATTTTAAGATAAGAAATCGGATATTATTTTAATTCATATCATTTTGCAGCAGGTCTACAGAAATGTTAATCGTTTTAATAACCGGAGCTCATTAAACTAGGTGCTAACTGTACTCAGCATATTGAAATAAATTGGCGAAGTATAACACAAGTTTCCTTGCACTCTTGTGTCTGTAGTATAGCATTTTTACTTAGATAACCAGCCAATATGACAAGATTCAGAAATAAGTGTACAGAAACAGAACAGAAAAATAAAGAAAGTTAATTTATATTAATATTGTAGTATATATATAGTATTAATTTTCTCCGTATTTGTAATTACGCAATAACAAATACGTAGAAAAATACATTTTCGTTCCTTTTACTTACGCCTTCTACGGTATTAAAATCCATCGACAATATATTGCAAATATTCATATTCGTTTTCCACATAATTTTTAAATGCACATTTGGATATATATAGCACTGTTATAATTAATATTAATATTTAAAAATAACAACAAACACTATCGATATAAAAAGAATAACTGATTCTTTTGTCATTATTTTGGCATAAAATAACATCACAAATAAAAAAATAATGGAAAGTGTTTTTTAATTAAGATTATAACTAAAAATAATCAGAATTTATCCAACGTAAATAGAAATAGTGCCTAGAGTAGTGCCTTAATATGAATTACTTTCAAGGCTTTATTTCCATAGTATCAACGTTATAGACTGAGCAGTGTGTGTGTTAAGAAAATTCTTTGACCATCTAAACTACTTTGTTTTCCAGCTCATAAAGTCTTGTGGCTACAAGTAACGATCTTTATTAGAACCAAATCCTACTAATATCCTAACTACTAAAAATCCGAAAGTTTGTGTGAAATTTGGCACACGGGTAGAACATAACCTGGGTTATTCCAGGTTATGTTCTACCCGTGTGCCAAATTATACATAGGGTACCTTTTATCCCGAAATTCCCACGGGAGCGAAGCTAGTAATGAAATAAAATATTTGCAGTTTAAATATCCTTTTACAAAGTATCATTGTTTGCTGGCCCGTATTGGTCAGGCACGTCCAAACTTTCATCCGACCTCGTGCAACTGTCGTAACTTTTACTGGACATTGTGTACCAACTTTTTAATTGCCACTCTGATCATATAGGCAAAGACAAAAACGCTATCAAAGCATTTCCTGTCTTGCAAAAACGTAACGCAATTGCGAAATTAATTGCCGATTTTGCCAAAGGCATATTTTGTTTTGTAACTCTAAGTAGATCAAACTAATTTTCGATTCGTTTACGGTTTTACTAAAGGAGTATATCGATGTAAAATGATTTTATTGCCGGCTATATTTCAGCTGTCCATTAATCTTGTATCTGCCAATCCACAGGTGGTATCGTTATTTACCGTAGAACTTCATAGGTGGATTTAGAATCGGTCTTTAATACCGTGGCCCGAATATGTCGAAAGTTAAGACTGGGGCTGCCATTTTGCCATCATAAGTGACAATGAAGCTATTTTACAATAGCTAACTACATATGAGCATTTGTATATAATCATTAGTAAAATATTACACAGGGCAAAATATAAACTAAATATTAAAATTTAAACATTTAACTTCATCCCTAAGATTTGATGTCTAATTTGTCTTAAAAAAAATATTTATTAATGTTATCTTTGCTGAGTTATCGACAAGTTATGTATGTTTATCAGAAGATTATTTTTACAGATAGATTTTAGATTCATTTACATTGACAAAATACACACATATATACTTAAAAATATATTTTTATGAGGACACCGCTTAAGCCTTGAAATTGAAAAAGAACGCAATTAGGACACAATAAAATTTTAAACATTGAAATCGTAATGGGAACCAATTTCGGGCCACAGCCTAAATAAGGCTCGACGAGCTTGGTCCCGTAAACGGAGAACGATTACTTACCCCTCAAATTGTTTTCCTAAACCCGAGACTGGCAAATCGGTTTGTACTTATAAAGTGAGGATAAATGGCGATTCTATCGGAAATTATGACAATATTTGCGACTAAATATTGTTATGGCTGTTTATGCTGGATCGTTGTTGCTAGCAAATTGTTGTACGGTCAACAAAAGAAAATTTCTTCCAAAGATTTCTGATCCTAAGTATAACCGAAAAAATATAAAAGGGCATAATGATTTGTTAAAAAAAATTAAAATAAATTAATTGTTTTTTCAGTAATCGCAAAAAAGGTCGTAAATGACATGTGTGTTCAATGAAACTGGTGCTAAATTTTTATCTTCAATAATGTACTAAAGTTATTGCATGCCTTAGGTTAAATTAAAATTAAATTATCATGAGAACGTCAGTTATCATTCACAAAGTCAAAAAGCACTCCGTTATTACAAATTATTTTTTTAAAGTTTCAATTTGAACTAGAAAGTTATTATATTATTTTTAAAGTTTGTTAATTTATTATAACGGAGTAAAAAAGAAACAAAAGGTTTACTTACTTTCTAGTAAATAAACCTTTTGTTTCTTTTTTTTTTTAATTCAAAACTGCCAGTTTTAAACAACATGAGTTAAAAAAAGTTCTTACTTTCCTCGCAATTTAGTATCGGCAAATTGTCCGAATGCAATTCAAAAATGCATTCTGTCTTGTCTTTGTAGTGGTCCAATCACTAAAGAAGCTTGTTTAATGGATTTCTACCATTACTGAGCAAATAATCGTAGCGACCCATAAGGCAGCGGGGTTATTGGGGGCCGCGGTTCACCTGCCCTGTCGCAGATATTAATTTTAAGTTTGTGCCTTCAAATGCAAGCGTGACTGGAATTGAGAATTGAATTAAATTTTACTCTGCAATATTGTTTTTATTTTACTTTAAAATCTTCATTCTTTATGATGATGTGATGTCGAATTACAACATAAAGCGTTATTTTAAAATTAATGAAATTAGTCCAAAGTATAATGAGACGAACAACTTTTCGCGAAGATCTTTTTGAATTTAATGTATTTATTTGCTTTAACATGTA